>NC_053041.3:577409068-578659068 GCF_002575655.3 Aegilops tauschii subsp. strangulata | reverse complement strand
GAGGCTTAAGTCAATGTTATATTCATTCCCCAATCATGAGCTCTCAAGAGAAATTATTATTCAAAATTTTTATGCTCGGCTTTCTCTCAATAATCGCTCTATGCTCGATACTTCTTGTACTGGCTCTTTTATGATGAAGACTATTGAATTCAAATGGGATTTATTGGAAAGAATTAAACGCAACTCTGAAGATTAGGACCTCAATGAAGGTAAGGAGTCAGGTATAACACCTAAGTTTGATTGTGTTAAATCTTTTATGGATACCGATGTTTTCCGTGAATTTAGCACTAAATATGGACTTGACTCTGAGATAGTAGCTTCTTTCTGTGAATCATTTTCTACTCATTTTGACCTCCCTAAGGAGAAGTGGTTCAAATATAACCCTCCCATTGAAGTAAAAGTAGTTGCACCTATTAAAGTTGAATAAAAGACTATCACTTATAATGTTGATCCTGTTGTTCCTACTAGTTATATTGAGAAACCACCTTTCCCTGTTAGAAAAAAGGATCATGCTAAAGCTTCAACTGTGGTTCGTAAGAGTAACACTAGAACACCTACACCCCCTGAGCAAATTAAAGTTGAACCTAGTGTTGCTATGGTTAAAGATCTCTTGGCTGATAATATTGATGGGCATGTACTTCTGTGATGGCTGCTAGAATTGCTAGACCTGATACTAAAAATAAACATAGACCTGTTGTAGGCATGCCTGTTATTTCTGTTAAAATAGGAGATCATTGTTATCATGGCTTATGTGATATGGGTGCTAGTGCAAGTGCAATACCTCATTCCTTATACAAAGAAATTATGCATGATATTGCACCTGCCGAGATAGAAGAAATTGATGTTACAATTAAGCTTGCCAATAGAGACACTATTTCACCAGTTGGGATTGTTAGAGATGTTGAAGTCTTGTGTGGGAAAGTTAAATATCCTACTGATTTTCTTGTTCTTGGTTCTCCACAAGATAACTTTTGTCCCATTATATTTGGTAGACCCTTTTTGAATATTGTTAATGCTTAGAGAGGGCCCGAACCTGGGTAAACATCGTGTCCCCCGTCTCCTGTAACCATCGATCCTAGACGCACAGTTCGGGACCCCCTACCCGAGATCCGCCGGTTTTGACACCGACATTGGTGCTTTCATTGAGAGTTCCACTGTGTCATCGACGAAAGGTTCGATGGCCCCTTCGATCGTCTATAGTGACGCTGTCCAAGGAGAAACCTTTCTCCCCGAACAGATTTTCGTATTCGGCGGCTTCGTACTGCGGGCCAACTCGCTTGGCCATCTGGAGCAGATCGATAGCTACGCCCCTGGCCACCAGGTCAGATTTGGAAGCTTGAACTACGTTGCGGATATCCGTGGAGACTTGATCTTCAATGGATTCGAGACCGCGACGATCGCTTCCCCTTGCTCCGATGAACATGACCTAAATCTGTCATCGGATCGCATCCAGGAGATGGTCCCTATTGCTGCAACGGCCTTAGAACCGGAGCAGATTGTGCCATCCGAGGCCATAGAGTCCGCGGTGTTGGAGCCGCACACAGACTCGACACCCTGTAATATTTGCGTCAACGGAACTCTGGACTCGTCTCTGGCTATAAGTTCCGGACCATGTACGCCTGCGGAAGCCAAACTGGGTTGGTTATCAATTTTCGAATTTGACGCCGTAGACATCTTCCAACACTCGCCCCTGGGCGACGTGCTAAACTCGTTAAAAAACCTGTCCTTGGCGGGGGACTCACAGCCGAACTATGTCCGGTTTGAGCTAGGGGATGACGACGGAGAATTTTGCTTCCCACCCGCCACCCACTTCATAGCCATTGTTGATGACTTAACCAACACGCTTGACTATGGTCCAAGGACATCGACGGTATAGACAACGATGCTGACAAGGAGCAAGGCTAAGACCCGCCATTCACGGGGCATGGGATGGCCACCTCTTCGTACGACGTGTACATGGTTGATAGACCTAAAAAAGCCAGCGATGATGACAAAGAAGATCCAGTTGAGAACAAACCTCCTGAGACACAGTCTAAGTACCGGCGCCCTAAACGCCGCTCTAAGTCACATCGCAGCAACGCTGGCACCGAAGAAAATAGTACTCCGGATGACGCCGAAAACAATGAAGACCCAGTTGGAGCAAGATCCGAACAGGAGGAAGAAGAAAACGGGCAAGCCAGCCCCGATGAACAGGCTCTACCCAGTGACAATTCGGAGGACGACAACTACCTTCCGCTCTCTGAAGATGAGGTAACACTACAAAAAAATACACTTCCGTGATGATACGTGTTTGTCACAGTAGGTCGCGTTTTTTGTCATGCATGTACATCCATGACAAATTTATGACAGAATCAAGATAGTCATACATGTGTTGTTGTAGAAGTGTTCCATGACATTACCAAAATTATCATCACGGAAGTGTCCACTTCCATGACGATAAATCGCATGTCACAGAAGTGCTTTCGTCAAGGGTGACCGACACGTGGCATCCACCGTAACGGAACGCCGTTAAGCTATCGGGTCGGGTTTTGGATCCGGTAACCCGTTAACAGCCCCGACCAATGGGGATTTTCCACGTGTAAAATCATCATTGGTTGGAGGAAACACGTGTCGGCTCATCGTTGGGACAGATGTCATCCACTCATTGGCCAGAAGGCGCCTATGATACGTCAACACGTGGCATGGCCCAACAGAGGCCCATTCCTGTGAAAAGGCCGGCCCGTTTGACTTGGTTAAAAGGCGGCGGGCTGGCCCATGGAAAACCTGTTAACGGCCTGTTCGCATATAGCCCATTTACAGCCCGCTAACCCAAGGCCTGTTACGCCCTATCCGAATTAGGCCCAGTAGCGTCATCTGGGCCATCCAATATGATTCCAACCCGTTTTCACTTCTGGCCCATGTATGGCCCATGACGTCTTTCAGCCCATATGAGGCCCTATGTAACTCTTGGCCTATCAACGGCCCGTGGTGAAACTGGCCCGTAATGAACAGTGTATCACTTTACACCCATTAACGGCCCGTGGTAAAACTCGCCCGTAATGAACAGTGTATCACTTTATACCCATTAACGGCCCGTTATTCCGTTGGGCCGTTTCCAGCCCATGTTATCTTTCGGCCTTCTCAGAGCCCATTTATTCTTGGGCTCATTTCCAGCATTCGTTTACTTATGGCTCGTTACTGTCATTTTCTGCTTGTGGGCCAAATTCAGCCTGTGGTTACAGTCGGCCCGTTTGTGGTCCGTTAATACGTTGGGCCGTTTTCATAGCGTCATCAAATACGGCCTATTAACGATGGCCCGTTATGGTCGGCCCATGAACGGACGATTCCAACTCTAACCCGTTTACGGCCATAATGCGGTCTATTTGGCCCATGTTTGGCCAATCGATCATACGGCCCGTATAAGGCCCATTGATGATATGGCCCACAGAAGGCCCATTGTTTCTACGGCCCGTAGAAGGCCCATTGTTTCTACGGCCCGTAGAAGGCCCACTGTTTCTACGGCCAGTAGGAGGCCCAGTGTCACTACAGTAAATATTAGCCCATGGTTATTGTGGCCTAGTTTTTAAAAAATAGGTTATTGCAGCCACTAGCTAACCGCGGAAAAAGAACTGCAATTACTACAAGCAAACAAATAAACAAGACAACAAGGAAATAAATAAGCAAGCAACTAACGCTAGGCTATCACGGCTATTACACATATTACATCCACTGGGCATCAAAGTTCGCCACCAGTGCAAATATAGGGAACAAAGCAGCATATCATATACACTGGTTGTCAAAGTTGGCGACCAGCGCAAATAAACGCCGCAGCAAAACAAATCCAGAACTGAAACCACTTCAGAAGATCTCAAGAAACAATATCCTGGGTACCCATAATGCTGGCAAGATGCTTAGCAAGCTTATTAACGTTCTCTTGTTTGGCGCTTAAATCCTCCAGCGCTTGTTGTTGCACCAGAAAATATGCATCTGAATTCTGCAGGGACTTCCTCAGTCCTTCAGCTTCCTGTCGCAGCACATCTGATCGATGTCTTTCAACTTGAAGTTGAGACTCAAGAAGACGAACTGATTCAGGCAGCGAGTTCAAAGAGCTTGTGCCAGCAGTAGTGGCCAGTAACTCGAACACTACATCAAGACATGACTTTTGGGTTCCCTCACTGTCGTCAAGATAGTTTTTATCAGCTTTCTTGGAGACCAACAGGGATGTCTCACTATCTTGAACCTTATCTGCATTAGTTCCTTTACCATTGGATAACGCGGTACTGTTCTCCAATATTTTGTCCGCATTCTAAAAGAGAAACAAGCAGACACATCACATGTTTACCATGTTATATATGAAACTCATTTTGGTAAATGAGTTCAGTACTAAAGTGGACAGGATAACAGCATGAAACAAACATATATCTATGTACCATGGTCACTTTATGGTCTATATCATTCTAGTTTTTGTTGCCAAATCAAGATAGAGACACAGTTCAAATAATATTTGTTCAAGACAAAGCAGAATAGACAGAATATAAGTGTGGGTAACTATAGAGCAATAACAACACTTGTAATGTGCATGACATGAGAACATAACTGTTTATTCAATTGAAAACTGAATTCAACATCGAGCAGGTTACAACAGCAAACCAGTTAAAGAAACAGGTTTAAAACATACCTGTTGCGCCATTGGAGTTTCAATTCCATCCTTCAAATTTGAAAATAGTTGGTATGAGTAAATACAGTAATGCAAGAGCAAAGGAGTATGAACCATAGCTACAGAACCTGAGCTGAGAACAAATCTTCTTCTCCTTTAAGCGTTGAGTTGGGATTCGGAGTGGTGGTCCTCATGCTTTGGGCACTGCAGTTCCCTTACTAACTGCTCGTGTTTGGGTGCTCTGTGGTGGAGACGGTGCTGTGTTAACTGGAACTGGGTTACTATCTGCCGGGGTTGGGGTTAGAAGGGGTGTAGCTGGTTCTCTTTCCAACTGGGTAGGGGTACAATCTGCGAGAGTCTAGGTTATGTGTGGTGGATCTGGTCCTTGGTCAAGTACAATCGTGGTTCTATCTGCATCAACTGGTAGCACTATCTTTTCTGAAGTCCGTGTTGTTACTCCCTTAGATACTGCCATCACGCTCTCCAATTCAAATGGCTGATAAACAAGAAAAGTAATTGAAAGTATAGACATTGTATGATAGACAGGTGCAATGGATAGTGGGGAATAAAAGAGGGCATGAAATAATTCATATTTATGTTGTCTAACCAAACAGGATAGCATGACACAATTTCACATATATGATGGCTAACTAAACAAGATAGCATGACACAATTTCACATTATGATGGCTAACTAAAAAAGATGGAAAGACGTAGTTCAAAATATGAGACTATGTAAACAGGATGACATGACATAACTATATAATGTGTTTATTAAATAGGTTGGCATGCCATAATTCACATACATTCACGGATAGAATGCCATAATTCAAAATATGATGACTGTAAACACTAAACAGGATGAGATGATATAACTATATGATGTCTTTATTAAATGGGTTGCCATGCCATAATTCAGATAGATGATGTGTATGTACTATGTAAACATGATGGCATGATATAATTCAAATATATGATTTATATAGTAAGCAAGTAAGCAGATGGCAATCCATATATGATGTAAAAACTAAGCAATGCAAGACAACATGCATGACATGGGTAATATAACCCTGCCAAGTTTGAGCATAGACCTCAGGGGGGAAATAGGACTGGTCATCAGTCTCTGAATCCTCCTCTGAGGAGCTCTCTGTAACCAGCAAGATGTCTGCTTCAGCAGGTAGCATTGTCTGCTCTGAATACCTTGTTTTCACTCCAGATACTTCTATCACCGCTTCAAATGGCTGATGCACAGGAAGAGTAGTTGAATATACAAATGTTGTCGACAAATGGAACACGTAATACAAAAAAATGATAGCATGATATAATTCACATACATGATGATTGGCTAAACAGCATGGCATTGCATAATTCACATATATAATGCCTTTGCAACAAGATAGCATTGTATAATTCACATATATAATGTCTTGCAACAAGATGGCAATGCATAATCCACATATATGGTAATTAGACACTGAACAGGTGGCATTCACACAAAGCATGTCTAAACTAATCAAATGACATAGCAATGCGAGACACCATACGCATGATATGAGCAACATAACCCTGCCAAGTTAGACATACACCTCGGGGGGGATAGGACTGGTCATCTGTCTCTGAATCCTCCTCTGAGGAGCTATCCGTAACCAGCGAGATATGCGCTTCGTCAGATAGCATAGTCTACTCTGAAGACCTTGTTTTCACTCCAGAATTTGCCATCACCGTGTCAAATGGCTGATGCACACGAAGAGCAGTTGAATGTACTAACATTGTTGACAAATGTAATATGTAACAAAAAAAAGGATGGCCTGATATAATTTACATATAAGATGACTGGCTAAGCAGGATGGCATTGCAAAATTCACATATATGATGCCTAGCTAAACAAGATGGCGTTGCATAATTCACATAAACGATGAATAAACTAAACAGATGGCATTCGCACAAAGGATGTCTAAACTAAGCAGATGACATATTTGATGTATAAAGTAAGCAATGCAAGACACCATATGCATGATATAACCAACATCAGCATGCCAAGTTAGAGCGAAGACCTCAGGGGGTAAATAGGAGTTGTCTTCTCCTTCTGAATCCCCCTCAGAACAGATATCTTCCTCTCGATTACAATCCGAAATGCGTGTAGGGGGGCTGCCTTTGCGCCTACCATGGAGCGACGTCTGCATGAAATTTTATTGCCACGCAAGGCTTGTCTCTTTTACTCTACATGTTCAGTTCCATTGTTTACAATAACTGTCATGCATAGGAATAAAACATAGTGAGATTATGTAAGGAGTGCATGCAGAAATCCAGAGTGATGGTAGCAACCTGTGGATAGACCCAAAACCAATAATAGCAGGCAGATAATGGCTTCAGTTAAAAAATATAGATAATGGCTTCTTTACTGTTTGTTTCCCACCCAACATGAAACTCATAGTAGACACCGGAGATTAACCAGATAGTAGATAGATACTATTGATAGCGGCCCCGATATGTACCCCACAACCATTTAAAAACTCAAGTTTGACCATTAGTTTGGAGCTGACTCAGAGTCTAATCGGTGAACAGGACGATAAAGTAGCATGTAATATTAAGCGGTGCATAACGTAAGCAGACACGAAAGAGTGCGACCTCTCTTGCGGACCCGTGTAGTCCTCGAGGTCATCTGCTCGGTTGATGATGGTAATGCAGTTTTCATGGCTGCCAGCGGCGGGGAAGAAGATATGAGGCGGCGAAAGACAGTTTGGAGGCCGGATCCCTGCTGTGCTGGACCCTTCTGTCGTTGGAGGAGCTGAGCTGGGGTGGACAACGGTGCAACAGGAGCGGGACAAACCACGCAAGGTTTTCTTTGACAACTATCTATAAGAGAAGTAATTCTGTAAGGGCTCGTTTGAATTGGAGGATTCCAACAATGCAGGGATAGGAAATAGATAGGAATATGATAGGAATGCACGTGCAAAACAGAGAATTTAAAAACACAGGATTTCTGCCAATCTGGGTGTTTGATTCACAACAATTGGAAGATCACATGATGCAAAGAAGCATGGTGAGATTAAGTCAAACCACAAGAAAATGTATGGTTATAATGCTATTATGCTACTATCTCTTAGTCTTGTGCTTCATGAATAGGAATTTGAAAAGGAGGACAAGTGAAAATTAAAATTCCTACGTTTTTTCTTTCAAGGAGACACTAAAGGAACAAATCTGTGTGCTAAGTGGATAATATATAGAACATGTAGAGTAAAAAAGAGATGCAACAAGTGTACAACCTCTTTGGCGAAGCCATGTCGATCTTAGCGTGATTGGGTTGGCCGGTGAGGATGCTCCGGCTGACTTTGCTGTCGGAGGAGGGGAAGAAGATCTTAGGCGTCTGGAGATGGAGCCCGAGGTACTGCTCCGCTGTGATTGAGGGTTTCATCGTTGGAGCAGCTCCGGTGAGTTGTACGACGCCGAGGCTAAAGCAGGATAAGAGAGACAACGAACAATGTTAACCTGAGTGGAATTCTAATAGCATCTCCAATACATGACGTAAAATACATAACCACAAAGTGCTAGATGTAAAATACATCAGCCGCTCATCTCTGAACTTAACTGTCGAAACTGAACTTAACTGAACTTAACTGTCGAAACTGAATTTTGCTGTCGAAACTAAATTTTGCTGTCGAAACTGAATGCACTAGCAAGGTGAGGCTACACGTCGGTCGACTGACTTTTTCATCTCTGGTCAATCGATTTTGCAGCCGTTGGATACGAAATCAAGGGCATGTGGTTCATCTTCAACCTCCACCCCCCTGAGCCGCCAGCCACCACCGGCCAAGCAGCAGCCCCCCACCGCCCGCGGCCGGCGGTGCGCCGCCCCGCCCGCCCCGAAAACACTCTCCACCGCCGGTCCGCCGCCGCCCCGGCCATCCCTCTAGGCCCCCCCGTGCAGAGCTTTTTCTCCGGCGATCCCCACGCCACCGCCCCCCCAACGCTCCGCCACCGCCGGCGACCACCGCCCCCATCTTGAACCCTAAGATAGATAGTGGGGTACCTCTCCAGCGAGCCCCCTCCCCGCTGCGGCTGGTTCTTCCTTCACCCCGGCGAGCCCCCCCCCCCTGAAAATCGACTGACCCAAAAGTCGATTCAGTCGACTTAAGTGTAGCTAAATTGGAGCAGCATCGCAAGCAAGAGCAAGAGCAAGAGCGAGAGCAGCAGCGCGAGCAAGAGCAATAGCAAGAGCAGACCAGGCAGGGGACTGAGAGCAAGAGCAGAGCAGCAGCGCGAGCGAGAGCTAAAGCAGCAGCAGCTCCTACTGATGTGGACGTCGCCGCCGAGGGAGCGACGTCGTGGAGGAAGTGGCCGGCGACGCCGCCGTGGATGGAGCCGCGCCGTGTCGGCTCGGGACTGAGCGCCGGCAGCACCGTGAGATCGAATCAAGAAGAAAATGCGGCGATTAGTGTACAACCTCTTTGGTGGCGCCGATTAGGCCGCAGCTTCATCCGAGGAAACGGTGATGATGATGCTCTTCCGGTGGTGTAGGTGAAGATGGCGGTGTGGGAATGGAGGTGGCGTGAAAGACGAGGGGAACGTCGGGGCAGCTCCTTGGAGGTGGAGGACGGGGTGGCTGAACTGGCGGGACGATGAGATCGACGACGGATCCTCATCCGGTACGGTGGATGAGGGACGTCGAGGTGTTGCTGTGGATGACGTCGTCGGGGAAGAGGCTCCGGCTGGGTGGCGGACGGAGCAGGGTGTGGGGTTTCGTCGCGGGTTTTCACAACCTCGGTGTACGAATGGGTGGGCGGATGGGATGGCAGTGGGGAACCATGGCTTAGAGACGCGCTTGTCCGAAATGTGGGGTAAGTTACGAAAGTACCCCCACCGATTTTAGGCGGTTCTTTCGGTTTAGGGGTACCACGGGCATTTCGTGTGTCGGGATTTCACAGGAGGTGGGAGTTTTCGCGCGCGTTGTAATTTCGGAATAGCAAGGCGCGGGTTGAGATGGAGGGAGTTGTCGGAGCACAACGAGACAAAGATATATCTTAAATATTTCGGGCTAACAAGGCGCGGGTTGAAATTTCCGGACAAGCCTAACGTGTACTGTACCAAATCAATGCGCACTACAAATGTCATTCAAAACTTTGAATCCATGTTATGTTCAATTAAAATATTTCGCTATGTGTATAATGCATGCAACCTACTACTCAAATGAACGTTTTAGTGCATTCCAAGCGTATATACTACCGCTTCAATATGAACTAAATTTGAATTCGTTTCTCTATTTGAATAAGATCTACAGTAATGATTGTTGTGAAGTCAAAGCATTTGAATTCGTTTCTCTGTTTTAATAAGATCTACAATCATCATTATTGTCAAGTTAAACCATCGTTTGTGTATTATCTTCACAGCACACCACATGATTAGTCTCGAGTTACATATGAACTATGTGTACTATATGAACTCGAACTAGATTTTTCTAATCCACTTTATTTTGATTTTAAATCACATTACATTTCTAGCTCTAGCTAGATCTTCATAATCTAAACCATGTCTCATATGTATAATGTGTTTATCACATTATGTATGGTGCCCCGCCCCCTACGCCTACAAGTATTTAGATATGAGTTGCAAACACCACACATTACCACAAATTCAAATAAAATGTGAGAATGTTCGATATATAGTATTGTTTAGATTGTTCGATATTTAGTTGTAAGCTGCAAACGCCACACATTATCACAAATTCAAATAAAATGTGAGATTGTTTGATGTATAGTATGGTTTAGATTGTTCGGCATTTAGCTGTGAGTTGCAAACGCCATGCATTATCACATTATGGTATAACATGTGCACATCACGTGTATCACCGCTATATTCATGCATGCAATGTTTAAAACATTATGATCTCCTATTCAAATATATGAATCCGCTTTCATATCAAATTATGACCTTTGTTAGTCTCTTACACCCACACAATCCTCTAACCTTTGTAGCTACCACTAACTTTCTCTCGTGCATGCACACGCCCTCCTCGCCCTCCCCCTCCCTCGGTATTCTATCCACCGGGCACATTCATTTTTTTCTTTAGGTCGTTCTCCCAGAGTCTCCACAACTCCTTTCCGACACACACCAATCGATAAACCTCTCCAGCGATGCCTGCCTACAACATACACACACACCTTCAATCTCCTCCTTTATGTGTCCTTGCCTCGTGTCTCTCATACGGTCAGACACACGTGTAAACTCTCGCCCCTCTTTTCATCGATCTCACAACCGCACACTCCTCCCCCTATCTAGCTAGTAGTTGGGCCTCTCACACCACCTCCTAGCTCCATTCTCTCTGTCTATCCGTCTCGCTGGGCCTTATTTGCCTCTAACAAATGGACGTACACCGACCGATCTCTCGCTATACATATAGCTAGCTAGGTCCTTATAACTCGTTTTTACCCACACGTCAATCGATCTACCTCATTAGTTGTGTCTCTCCCTTCCTCTGACAAACAACAATTGATCTACCGATCTAGTTAGGTTTGCTTACCAAACACATGGTTCCCCTTCATCATCCATGGATGCGTCCCGACAGATCTATCATGCACAGGCACACACAGAAACACATCCCCACTCTTATTGATAACATTGTAGTTCCACCCTCAGTTTGTCTAGTAGGCCTCTACCACCATCTTCGAGAAGCAACTCCATCACCCATCCAGCACTCTACCCCTCTCCCTCCCTCTCCCTCCCTCTCTCTCTCCTCTCTCTCTCTCTGTCCCATCATATTTCCCGTCCTTCAGTTATGTATGGATGTCGACCGATCTCCCTCAAGACATAGCTGGGTCTCTCCTTCTCAACACATATACGAGTCGTTCTACCTCTATAGTTAGGCCTCTGCCTACCCCTCCCCCCACCCCCTCCCCCCCCACACCGATACATCGAGCGCTCTAGACATGTCTCCCTGCCACACACAAACTTGACATGTGCCCTCTAACGTTCCGGTAGGCCAGTCGCCCTATATCTTGGACTTGCACACACACACAATTTCGATGGCTCTCTTCATCGATCTCGCACCCACCCACTTGATCCTCTCTTCGACTCTATCGATAGCTATGACCCCTCCCTCTCTTCTCGTGGATTGCCCGACCCTCTATGTATGATATGGATAGGCCTCCACTTCACACACATTGCATGCAAAAATTTGTTTGAGATGTCATCGACACATATTCCCACAAATAATTCACGAAATTAACCCCCCACCCCACCCCAAAACAAAAAACACTCACGAACGCGGTTCGTATCTCTCACACACACCGACGTAGGTGGGGGACGTGCACGAAGAGAAGAGGTGCATGCACGGCGCACGTACTCCCGTCTCTTTCCCAACCAAACCCGCGCGGGGTACACGGTGGAGCTCATTTCTGTATGAAAAAGGCAGCCCACGTGGTAATTTGGCACATGTCCTGGTTGTCCACTTGGTGGAGGGAGGATCGTCTACCACGGGTGAACAAACAAATTTCGACTTGACGTGTTATGTTAAAAAAAGAGGCAAACCATGTGGGGCCTACCTTAGAGGCAAGGCTCTATACACTGGAGTACTTTTGATGTGTCCCGTCAACTCGCAGAACGAGGAGAAGCTTGCTTAGTACGCCGTCTCCCCCACCCACGGGCGAGGTGGCTCGCAGGACGAGGTGAAGCTTCCTCCGCCTTACGCCCGCTCCCTCGCCCATGCGCGTGGTGGCTCACAGGACGAGGAGAAAAAATTACTACTCCCTCCGTTTACTCCTCGTCCCTACTACCTTGGTTATAGAGATTATATCATATTGTTTGGAATATATATGTCCTTTAGTAGATTTCAATATGAACTACTAGTACATACTCCAAACACTGATGTATATAGACGTATTTTAGAGTGTAGATTCACTCATTTTGCTCCGTATGTAGCACTCTCCCTCGCCCACGTGGTGGACGTGCAGCAATTCATTCGGTCTCATATAGCCAGAACGATATATACTGCACTACCATTATTGCTCGACTTCCCGAAGAGGCGAAGAGCCAATCGCAAGGTTAATATTTTGGAGATGCCAAGCGCAAGGTTATAGGAGAATGAGTAGTAGGTGCCGCGTCATTTATAAATAAAGTTTTTTTCTTCAGTGGCACGTACGCAATATGATAGGTTCATATGGAGAGAAAAGGAAACCGCTCCACTATATACATAGTCAGGACGGGCCAGCCTACACGGTTGCTTGCTGGGGTTGCTCTCTTCACACTCTCTCGCACAAAATGACTGTGGCCACATCTCTAACATCCCGGCGGATCACGTCCGCTTGGGGAAGGGGTGGATGCTTAGTGTAGATGCGGTGGCCGTCGCCGACGGCGAAAACCCACTGTCGGCACGTCTCGATCAGGGGTCCCCGCCATTCTCTCTCACAAAGCCGGTGAGGTTGCCTTCGTCCCTTGCTCACTGCCACGACGTGGGCAGTTGCCGCCTCCCGCCGCCCTCCTCAAGGTTGAGCTACGTCCCTCAGGTACAACTCCCTTTACAGCCGGCTTGCACCACTGCTCCAGCTGCCCACATCACTCCCTGTGGACATTTCTCTACTTCTTTGCCCCGCACATACCTCTACTGGCTTCTACGTACTGTATTTGTGATGAGTTTATGTCTCATCAACTAGTCCCAGTAATCTTATTCTAATCACGCTTCTTCAATTTCTTTGCCACAGGGATGCTCATCTTGATTTTGGTGAAACTGCACAAAATGATCCGATGATCAAAAGGTTGCAAACTTCATTTATTAGGAAGCTCGAACGTTGCCAGCAAATTGAAGCATGGTCAGGGTTCACGGTTCAAGGGCTAGGGACTGCATGGATCGTTTTTTTCTTTAGCTGCCTCTGTTCCAAAATAAGTGTCAACTTTAGTAGTAGTACAACTTTGTACTAAAGTTTGCACAAAGTTGAGACACTTATTTTGGAATGGAGGGTGTACATATTTGCTATGATCTGTCAATCATTGAGATGCAATAGCATGCATGTTAGTCTCCTTTGTATTTGATGAAATGTTGCAACGGGCAACCTTGGACGCAAGATACATGTAACAGAAGCTGGAAGCTTCATAGCATTGTACAAATTTATCTCGCTGATAAATTACAGTACGTACTATACTAGTACTTCCTGCGTTCCTAAATATAAGTCTTTGTAGAGATTTCACCATGAACCACATGCGGATGTATATAGATGCATTTTAAGTGTAGATTCATTCATTTTGTTCCGTATGTAGTGGAATCTCTACAAAGACTTATCTACTAGTAATAGCTAGCCCCCACTACTAGGAATTCTCTATCCTCTCCTTGAGCCACATCATCAAAATTGATGTAGTCGTTAGATGAAGTAAATCGGTCCATAATAGCCGTCTGATCTAGACGTTGAGAGGCTCCGCACTAAGCCACATGCAAGCATGCAGAAATACCGTGGCACATGCATGTGAGTGGGTTTTAAATCACATCAACATGTCTGCATGCAAGCATGCACCGGTAGCATGCATGTAAGTGAGCTTTTAAGTCCCATTAACATGTCAAAAAGAAAAATATAATCCCATTATGCAGTAGGAGTTGGCTGGTCTTTTTTCCTTACATGGGATGATCTAAATGATGATGGGAGTTTATTTAGTTTGGCTACCACATTTGTCATGCGGTTATAGAGTTTTTTTAGTTTTATGAAATCGATAATTTTGCGCAGAGAGATATACCGCTGTTCCGCGGCAACGCGCGGGGACTAATCTAGTAATATTTAGGAACGGAGGGAGTAGAGTGTAAAGAGTTAGGTGTCGCACGGTGATAGTGTGAGGTGGGCCATGTAATCACTGAGCCTGTGTGTTTTCACTCCTCTTGCACGCCTCCGCTGTAAGAATGGAGAAAATTGTAATCTAGTAGTAGTACCTCCTTTCGCCGAAAGCGTGGGACATCCAGCAGTCCTACCACCTCAGTAATAAAGACCAATGAGCCGTCAAATCACATAGACCCAGCAGTAAGTTGGACGGACGAAGCAACCATCACTCTTGCGCCAGTGAGAGGTCGCGCCCGCTCTGCCCGGGCATGATGCGGCACCGATTCTTTGGAGCGGCGCTGACCGTTTCGGGTGGGAAGCGCGCGCGGGCGATGGAGGGGCTTTGGGTGGGCCAGGCTGGTCAGGAGCGGGCGTGGCAGCTGTCCACATGTCCCTACCGGACATGCCCGGAAACGAGAGGATGCACCGACTCTCGCGGCTAAAATCGGAGTACTACACTACACAGCATCTCTCTGTAGGAGTAGGTCGATCTGTCGCTCTCTCTAACACACACATGCTGTTAAACACACACACACACACACACACACGCACACGCACGCACCTTGGTCCCATTGCACCTTCTAACGTGACTTATTACACCTAGACGGAGGGAGTAGTAAGTATACGAGATACGGTGGCACACTGACTTAAGTCGAATACAAGTGCCCAAAATTTGTGTGCATGTTATAATAAGGATTCACTTAAAATAGTACGTGAGCGAACAGAGGGATCAATTGGACAGTGTTCCCAAGCAGTAGCGAGATGTGTGAGGTAAGATACACCGCTGGCGCTTTTAATTTTTCTTATTAATTTGTTTGTTTCACCCTCTGACTGGTGGGACCCAACGTACTACGTGGAGAGAGGTAAGGTGACTAAGGCTGCATTATTTCTGCACCACTATGGATAGTCTTACCACCAAAGCCACATGACACGATTATGATTGAAATCCCAATGACTCCCACACAAAAAAAACACGGCATGCTTGTCACACGAATGCAGGAATGTATAAAAGGTTATTTCCCTCTCGTTGAACATAACGGGAGGGTTGTGTAGCTGGTTAACCTGTTCGCTCATCAAACTTGAGGTCTCGGGTGGATTCTTTGACTGGTCAAAATGTTTTCTAGGGTTTGCACGCTTCACACTCTCTCCAGTATATATATACACGCTGGAGCCTCAGCGCTTGTAGTTGCTCTCTTCACAATCTCTCGCCCTCTCCAGCTGGAGCCTCAGCGCTTGTAGTTGCTCTCTTCACACTCTCTTGCCCTCTCTAGATCTAAACAAGACTTCGTTGGCCTCTCTCTCTCCCCTCACTGCTGCTCAAAGAGCCGGCGGGATCCGTCCGCCGGGAAGGGAAGGAGGCTTAACGCTGTCGCCGTCGGCGAGGGAATACCGGCGCAGCTGTTCACTTTCCACCCAGCGGCGGCGCGGGAGAGCCTCTGACCCCTTCTTCTTCACCGTCGTCCCGTCACCCACCGAACCACGCCCCATGAACCTTAAGGTATAATTTACTTACTCCACATGCATTGCTCTAGCTGCATGTATACCATGAATCTAGGACGTGGTTCAAAGAGGAAAGGAGTGGGGGAAAGTAGTGGGAAAAGTTGTATATAGCATGAATCTAGGACGTGGTTCAAAGAGGAAATGAAGGGGGAAAGTTGTATAGCATGAATCTAGGACGTGGTTCAAAGAGGAAAGGAATGGGGGAAAGTAGTGGGGAAAGTTGTATCGCATAAATCTAGGACGTGGTTCAAAGAGGAAAGGAAGGGGCGAAAGTACTAGTTCAAAAAGGAAAGGAAGGGACAAGGCTGTAGAGTTTGAGCAGTACTAGATTTGCTGCGCTCACATAGGGAAAGGTGTCTAAAGATAACAAAACTGGGACCAACACAAATATGCTCCTTGGTTGTTTGTTCTTTGTTGCAACAGACTGTGCATGACCACAGTACATCGGTAGATGCACATGGTGCTGGTGCGTCCACTGTCCCGTGCAACTCATTAGCTGTTCTTAATCTAAGGCCCTGTTTGGTTAAAAACTCCCTAGTCCCTACCTGCTTGGTTCCAGGGACTAAACATGGACTAGAGGTTATTAAATGACATGCTAAAAGACCATGTTACCCCTAGTAATGAACTAATAGAGACAAGGTGCGATGCGTGGCAGGGGCAACTGTTGGAAAAAGTCCCAAAAAGACTCCCTCGGGGTCTTCTTTCTTTAGTCCCAAATGCCCACTTTTAGTCCCTAAAAGTCCCTCCTGTTTGGTTTAGATGGGACTGACACGGAGTTTTTTTAGTCCCTACACCAAAATGTCCCTGTAAACAAACACCCTCTAATAATGCCGCTGGAAAATTGATGCAATGCCACAGTTAAAAGCAAATTACATGTTTAACAAATTTTATTGTTAATATAATCTCTATGTTAATCAATGCCACCGTTTGAGAAATGCTACTGTCTTGCTTTCTTTCCCATTTAGACAAGGTAGATGCTTCTTTTTGTTGGCTTCTGTGTCATCCACCGTTATTGACCACTAATTGTTTCCTTTGCACCTCTGTGTAAACAGGGTTATCTAGTTCACCTCGTTGCCATTGTGACCTTTTGTTGCACTGCACAAAACACTTTTGTTTTAAGAGTGTTTTGTGCAGTTCAACCAAAATGTCACACCGACAACGTTGCTTGATTGCTTGATCTTAGTGGAACTGCACAAGAGGAGATCTTACTTCCTATCCGTTAAGGCGAATTTGGTTCAGATCTTCTTCTTGTGAGTTGTTTGAATTCCGCATCTTGAGAGGTTAGTACTAGCCTTCTTTCACATGATTCTGCAGTGTGCTTTCATATGCTGTGCTACTTGTACGATAATGTTGCTTGATTTTAGTGAACTGCAGAAATGGAGACAAGACTTCCAATCTGTATGTGCACCGTAATATCCCATTGAGGTAAGATAAGGATATTTCACTACTGCTGGCCTGTATTTTTCCACTTTCATCAGAAAATTAAGTTTAGTACTATACTTGTGCTCCCTAATTGACATGCCAAATCTTACATTGAAGGAGAAGCTTGTCTATTATTGAACCAAGTGATGAAGGGGAAGAACAAGCGGAAGAAAAAGAAAAATCAACTCCCGGTGTTGTAATGAAGCACTGGAACTGTGATGACACAAGTAATGATATAGTTTTGCATCTTAATTTATTGCTATGGCTGGAACGAGCAATTGTTTTGCCACTGATTTGATGCCACTCTTAATGTAATATGTAATTATCTCTACTTGTGCAAACAGGAATCTTCTTTGAAGGTACCATATATTTTAGTGGAACTGCACAAGAAGATGTTGGAAACATTAAACTAATCGAGGAGTATATAGTAAGCATGGCCACCACCGTAGATAGCAACAGATGGTTCCGGAGAAGTGCTTCATCTGTATGCTCTACACAATAAGCCTCCTGACAAAGGTTGGTACTCGCCCACTGATTTCATCCATATGACTGAGCTTTGTCATCTCTATTGGTGTTGTGCTACTGTTTAGATACTGTCATGAAAAAGTGGTATTGTCCTTGAGAAGTGCTTCATCTGTGTTGTTTTAAATATTTCCTTTCCTTTTTTTCGAGCAAATAGGGATGCTAGCATTTAGTAGTCCTCTTGTCTTTGCACAACAGGATCATCTTCCTCTGAAGAAGAATATGGAGTACGTGAAGTGACTAGTTCCGATTAGGCCAGGATGAAGAAGCCCTGTCTATCTTCTCATCAGAAGGAGCAGTTGAAGGATGGTTACATTACTCCCCACAAGACCAAACTAACTTCAGCTCAGAAGGACTGACAAATCTCCATTTTTTTGCTGTGATGCGCGAGTACAATGTTGTTCTAGGATTCTTTCTGGTGAGTTCCATTTTTCTAAAAGTGTGCTCTACATGGACCATGTATGTGCCTATTGAAACTGTCAATTCATAGTACAGTTTGCTTTATACTAATCACTTTTTTGTATTTGTGCAAACAGGGGTGCTCAGCTTGATTTCAATGGGAACTGCACAAAATGTTCATGAATACATCGAATCATTCATTTCCACCACAAGAAAGGAGGTGTCGATAAGTTCAAGGCGTTGCAACATATGAGGGCGAAATCATACAAGCTACGCGCGAATTTGGTTGATTTTGGTGGAACTGCACAAAAATAACAGCTGATTTATTTAGCACGAGGTGCCATGTCAATATCCGAACTGATGGCAAACCCTGCCCATTCCACAATCGTAGGCATTTGATATTTTGGAATGGGACAACCTTGTCAAATTTTGCTCATTGATTTTAGCAAGACATGCGTTTGATATTTTCGAATGGGACGCCCTTTGCTGCCAGCAGCGTCGATCAATTTTTTCTTTATTCTTTAGTTGTGAAGTAAATATTGCCTCTGAGATGTGAGTCGCTGAGATGCATAATCACGATTGTTTTGAATGTTCTCTATGAATTGCCAGGCCTGCGTGTTTGATTGCAATGTACAGAAACGCTAAAAAGTTGCTCAAACTCTTTGTACTCCTTCTGTTCCTTTTTACTTCGCACATTGTGAAAGTACATACTTTTTTGTATAAGATTGGTCAAAGTAGAGATACTTTGATTGCAGACAAAACTTGTATGCAGACTAGAAAGGACCGGAGGGAGTACATGTGAAACTGCTGCAAACGAGGTGATCACCCTGGGAATAATGCTAGTACGTATTGTTTTGCATGTTCATCCAATGCCAGTGATACAGGAATTTGAACTAATCGAAATAAATTCATTCATACACGATCGGATTTCATATAAACATGCCAGATTTCATTACATTTCATACATTCTTCAACTAAAAAGGGGTGCGCTGGAGGTATAATTAATTAACCGAAGCTACCCACCTGTGTCCCGCTGAGCCGGACAGAAGCTTCAGTGACTTAACTGCAGGTGCAGTTGCGTAACTGACATGCGGCCTGTTGGGCTCACGTGTCAGTCAGCCAACTGCACCAGCAGTTAAGTAGAAGCAGCGTTCTTCTCCAGCGCAGCTCTCCGACTCCAAGTCGCCGCCAAGAAGCTAACCGGCCGTCAATGGTCAACCTGCCTAGCTTGGCTTCAACCGGAGGGTAGCAGCGGTGGCCTTACTTGGACCCGAGCGGCGGCGACCTACCGTGTTCTACTCTTCCTCGTTTTCTGTGTGGCGCGGCCTCTTTGGCAGCGGGGCGGGGCCTCGGCGGAGCCGGTGATGTCCTCTGTCTCGTTGCCGGCGGGCGGCGCCTCAGCGGAGCGGTGGAAATCCTCCCCCACGTTGCCGGCAGGGTGGGGCCTCGGCTGAGCCGGCGATGTCCTCTGCCTCGTTGTTGGCGGGGTGGGGCCTCGGCGGAGCCGGCGGTGTCCTCTGCCTCGTTGTTGGCACCGTGGGGCCTCGATGGAGCAGGGCCTCGTCGACGCCAGCGGAGCGGGGACTCGTCGGAGCCGACATTGTCCTCGGCCTCGTCCTCGGTCTCGCCAAACAGCGCCTCGCCCGCTTCATCGCCCTCTTTGCTAGCCTCTTTGTAGGAGGCCACAGCCTCCGTCACCCGCATGCGGTACCGCCAGCGCTCGAGGCGGCCCTTGCGGGCGGAGCGGTACGAGTCGAGCAGCGCCTCCTGCTCCGCCCGCTCCGCGGCGATCTGCTCCTCCGCCTGCAGGTGCTCCTGGAGGAGATGGTGGTTGTAGGCGGCGTCGGCCTGCGCCTCCCGGAACTGCTCCTCACGCATCTGCCTCACCCTGTCCATATATTGGGCACGGGCCTCGCCGATGGTCATGGTGCAATGCACCGGCGAGGATGGCGCGGAGGAGGGGGTTGGCGCCGGATCATCGACTACCATGTTCTCCATTGGGACATCATCGTCCTCCGGCTGCCTGCCGGCCAGCCGGTCAGCAGCAATAGCTGCCATCTCCTTGTGGTCTATCGTCCGCCCGTCCCGAAGAGCGCTGGAGCGCGAGGAAGCCATGGTGGGCAGTAGTGGTGTGGACAGGAGAAAGGGAGCGGATGCGGATGACTACAGCTATGACCGACGCAGCAGTTTATATAGCAATGGTGGGCGGGCGGAGGGACGGACGTGTGGTGCCGGAGTAGCCGCCTCGGCAACCGCGTATCATTAATGTGGGTGGCAGATGGACGGACGGACGGCACTTGTGTCGTTTGAAGGCGGAGCAATCGCCTGCACCGGGAAGCGGGGCGGGCGGCGCTGACTGTTCCGCGTGGAAAGCGCGCGCGGGCGAGGAGATGACTTTACTTGGAGAGGATGACAATGGGGACCCACCAGGTCCATAGCCTCACGTACGCAAGTGCCTCCTTATTATATATATATATATATATAACTATAATTTATTTTGCTTCCTCCTGGTTTCCTGACATCACGGTCCCACACCATTGTCAACCTATGTAGTAGTCAATAAACGAGAGAATTGCACAAGAAGCGGCCGACAGCTGGGACCAAGCAGCTCGAGAAGTATTTGTGCTTTTGAGGTGTGAGCACTGCAGAGTTTTTTGATGTTTAGCCCAGATATTAATTTTTCTCCTCTGAACAACAACGAAAACATCGCTGCAGGTATTAACTGGGCGGGTTGTGGCCCGTCTAGCCCAGGCCAGATATCCAGCCCAGATATTAATTTTTTTCAAGCTGAAAATAGCTAGCCCAACTATACTTTTTTAGGAATACCCAGGCAAGGTCAAGTTGTTATTCTCCGCCCCGCTGGGCTGCAAATCTTTCCTAGGAGGGATGCATTAGGATTAACAAGAAAATGGGCTTTAAGAAATAATAAATGAGATGTAATTATAAAAACTGGGCAGTAACTATAAAAAATGCACCAAACACGTGAATAGTTCATAACATATTATTTTTGGATATTGAAAATTTTAATTTCATTAATTGTTGCGAGCGCAATGTTTCGTTGGATTTTTACGTAATATAAATTTATATTGAAATTGTATTTAATCTGACTAGAAATTTCGGGATAAAAATATTTCGGATCCCATCAAAATGTGGGAAATTTTATTGAATTCTGTTTTGAATGGTTGGTTGAAATGGGTTGTACTTTTAACAACTGTAAATGGGCTGTAGTAAATTCCATTAGAATTCAAAAATGGGCTACACATTCTTACAAATCTCAAATGGGCTATAAGTTCTCTGCCACACACTTCTGGCCTTACTAAGTTGACGCGTCCCCTAAAAAACAGAGTTGACGCGTATGCAAGGCTTTGTCAACTTATAGTCAACACACGGTTCTAGCAGCAGTGGCCCTTGGATGTCCATCCAACGGATGCCGTGCTTCTTCTTCAATCTCGGATATTCTAGCTTCACCCGCCCAAAAAATGATTCCTCCCCCTGACATCTGGGGCGCACCGTTTCAGAAGCTGACCTGTGGGCCTACTAAGTTGACGTACCAAGGGCTTTGTCAACTTAGTCCATATAAACGATTCTAGCTGTAGTGACCGTACGATGTCCATCCAACGGTCGTCGAGCTTATTCAACCTCTGGTCTTCTTGCTCCAGCCGCCCAAAGCAGCGTCGGTCGTGCCGCCTGCTCCTGCCTCCCGTGGCCGGTTGTGCTGCCGTGGAGGCCTCACCGCCCCCTACTACTCCCACCACTGGCCAGGCCATCCCTCCACGCACCCACACCCCCTGTTATTCTGCGGCGACGGCAGCGCAGCCGAACCAGTGAACCCTCGTACTCCTCTCCGCGTGTGCATCCACTGCCGCGTCTTCCCCGGCTCTGCGTCATCCCCTTCCTAGGCCTCGCCGTCGTCCACCGCCCTGGTGCTCTCGGCGCGGCGTGGTCAACATGGTCAAGGAACGACTTCCATCGGACGTGGACTGTACGTGGAGAGGCTGATAGCCGGGTCCACGGTAGCCGCAAGGAAGTGCCTCCTTATTACACGGAAAATAATTATTCCTCCACCTGACAGCGGGGACCCACCGGACGGGCCACCAGTATTTTGCGAAAAAAATCATTTCCCCCTGACTGCTGGGACCCACCGGACGGGCCACCGTATTTCGTGAAAAAAACGTTCCCCCCGCTGTCAGGTCGGACCCACCGGAAGTGCCTCCTTATTACGCACAAAAAATGAATACTCCCCCGGCTAGCTGGGACCCACCTTGGTGGGAGGCTGACTTGTGGGCCTACTAAGTTGACGGGGACGAAGGGCTTTGTCAACTTAGTCAATATGAACGATTCTAGCTCCAGTGACCGTACGATGTCCATCCAACGGTCGTAGTGCTTCTTGAACCTCTGGTCTTCTTGCTCCAGTCGCCCAAAGCAGCGCCGGTCGTGCCGCATGCTCCTGCCTCCCGTGGCCGGCTGTGCTGCCGCAGAGGCCTCACCGCCCCTACTATTCCCACCGCTGGCCAGGCCCTGCGGCGACGGCAGCCTCACACCGCAGCCAAACCAGTGAACCCTCGTACTCCTCTCCGCGCGGGCTTCCACTGCCGCGTCTTCCCCGGCTCCGCGTCGTCCCCTTCCCAGGCCTCGCCGTCGTCCACCGCCGTGGTGCTCTCCGCGCGGCGTGGTCAACGTGGTCAAGGAACGACTTCCATCGGAAGAGTACTATACGTGGAGAGGCTGACAGCTGGGTCCACGGCCACAGCCCAGTTTTTTTGTGATTTGCCAAGTAAGTCGCTTTGTGAGGCCTGTTGGGCTGCAAATCTTTCAAGACGACGAGAGCTTTCATTCGGCTGGCCGAGAAAATGGCCCATCAGTAATGAGAAATGGGTTGTACATTTTTTAAACACATCAAACCGGCAATTAGTTCAAATATCTTTTTTTTCATTTCAAGATTTTAAATTACATTAATTTTATGCGTGGAGAATTTGTTGGATTTTATATTGATATACATTTATTTTTAAAATCAGTTTGAATGTGAGTCGAAATTTCGGGATTAAAAGCAGTTCGGACCGCACCGAAATATGCAAAATTTCGTATAATTTTTTAACCGTGGCCACAATATGGGCTGTAATGCTAACAAAAAGAATATGGGCTCCAAAAAAACCTTAAGAATTAGCAAATGGGCTGTAAATTATTAGAAATAATGGCAGATGGGCTATATGATGTTTTCCACAGATTTGAGGCTTTCCTAAAAAAAGGTTGACGCACAAGCACTGACTGTTGGATGTCCATCCAACGGCCGTCGTGCTTCTTCAATCTCTGCTCTTCCTGCTCCAGCCGCTCAAACAAGCGCCGGCGGGACTGCCTGCTCCCTCCTCCCCGCGGCCGGCTGTGCTGCCGCGCAGGCCTCACCGCCCCACCGTACTCCCATCGCTGGCCTAGCCATCCCTCTACTCACCCACACCTGCTGTTATTCTCCGGCGACGGCAGACGAACCAGTAAACCCTCGTACAGTCGTACTCCCCTCCGCGTGGGAAACAACTGCCGAGTCTTCCCTGCCTCTGTGTCGTTCTCTTCCTAGGCCTCGCCGTCGTCCACCGCCCTGGTGCTCTCGGCGTGGCCTGGTCAACGTGGTCAATGACCGACATGCATCTGAAGTGGACTGTACGTGGAGAGGCCGACAGCTGGGTCCACGGCCGCACGCAAGGAAATGCCTCCTTATTATGCGCAAAATAATGATTCCTCCACCTGACATCAGGGACCCACCGAAAGGGCCTCTGTATTTCGCGAAAAAACGTTACCGCCGCTGACAGCTCGGACCCACCAGCTATATCTTCGCACGCAAGGAAGTGCCTCCTTATTACGCACAAAAAAATGAATACTCCCCCTGCTAGCTGGGACCCACCATGGTGAGAGGCTGACTTGTGGGCCTACTAAGTTGACTGGGACGGGGGCCTTTGTCAACTTTAGTCAATATGAACGATTCTAGCTCCAGTGACCGTACGATGTCCATCCAACGGCCGTAGTGCTTCTTCAACCTCTGGTCTTCTTGCTCCAGCCGCCCAAAGCAGCGCCGGTCGTGCCGCATACTCCTGCCTCCCGTGGCCGGCTGTGCTGCCGCGGAGGCCTCACCGCCCCCTACTATTCCCACCGCTGACCAGGCCCTGCGGCGACGGCAACCTCACACCGCAGCCAAACCAGTGAACCCTCGTACTCCTCTTCGCGCGGGTTCCACTGCCGCGTCTTCCCCGGCTCCCCGTCGTCCCCTTCCTAGGCCTCGCCGTCGTCCACCGCCCTGTTGCTCTCGGCGCGGCGTGGTCAACGTGGTCAAGGAACGACTTCCATCGGACGTGGACTGTACGTGGAGAGGCTGACAGCTGGGTCCACGGCCGCAGCAAGGAAGTGCCTCCTTATTACGCGGAAAATAATGATTCCTCCACCTGACAGCTGGGACCCACCGGACGGGCCACTGTATTTCGCGAAAAAAAAGTTTCCCCCTGACTGCTGGGACCCACCAGCTACATCTTCGCATGCAAGGAAGTGCGTCCGGGCAAAAAAAACGATTCGCCCCCCTGACTGTTGGGACCCACCAGCTACATCTTCGCAGGCAAGGAAGTGCCTGACAGTCGGGACCCACCTGGTCAAAGCGTACATAGCATTGTCATTCTGGTCGCGAACGTGTACGTACATACTGGTCGATGTAGAGGCGCGCACGTAGCATGTACACGTATGTACAGCGGCCAGTGTGCAAGAAAGAAAATACGGCCACGTACGTACATACGGGCAGGGTCTCGAGCGCCTACTCGCGCATACGTACGGCCAGGGCTCGTGTACATGGCTGGGTCGGAACGGAGAAACATCGTCGTCGTCGTGTTCATGGGGAGCCAACCAGCTGGGTCGGAACGGAATGCGTCGTCGTGTTCGTCGGGAGGGCTTGGACGGAACAGCCGATGGAAACGAGGCCTGGCGTACCGCAGAACGGAGGAAACGACCTTGTGTTCAACCGGCCACGTTTGAAACGGGATCCTGTTCATCGAGAGGGGTCTAGCGTACCGCAAAACGGAGGAAACGGACCTCCTACGGTCGAAACGGGGGTCCTGTTGATCGGGAGGGGTGTGGCGTACCACAAAACGGAGGAAACAGACTTGCGTTGGAGCGCTACGGTCGAAACGGGGGTCCTGTTCATCGGGAGGGGTGTGGCGTACCGCAAAACGGGACTCCACGGGACACTGTTCATCTCCACCGTCGACCCCCTCCCGCCTCCACGGGCTACTGTTCATCCACCGTCGACCTCCTCCAGCCTCCACCTGCGACTGTTCATCCACGGGCTCCTGTTCATCCAGCCTCCACCACGCGCTACTCCACCGGCTACTGTTCAACTAGCCCTCTCCACGGGCTCCTGTTAAACCACCCCTCCACGGGCTACTGTTCATCCAGCCCTCCATGGGGTGGTCCTGTTCATCCTGCCCTCCACGGGGTGGTCCTGTTCATCCTGCCCTCCACGGGGTGGTCCTGTTCATCCTGCCCTCCATGGGGTCCTGTTCATCCAGCCCCAACCGGCTTGATCGATCGGGGTCCTGTTCATCCAGAGGCAACACCACGGGGTCCTGTTCATCCACCCCCACCGGGAACTGTTCAGCCAAACCCCCCCCAGCAACGCTCACTGTTCATCCAAAGGCAGCATCGATGGGCTTCAGTTAGCAGCAGTAGCGAAGGAATCGCTCGATCGGGTTCAGTTAACAGCCATCGATCGATCGCTCGGGTTCAGTAACGCGTAGCCTACAGTGCAATCGCTCGGGTTCAGTTAGAGCCCAACGCCTCGCTCGGGTTCAGTTAGAGCCAACGCCTCGCACACACGCGCGTACGTGTACGAGAGAAACGCGCATCGCTCGGCCCCCGACCTCCCACCGTAACCGGGAACTCCCCGAAATTTTCCTCGCCCTCGCTTTTACCATGGTTTTTTCCATCATGGACGGCCCAAAGAATGTCAAGCAGCTGCGTCTCCGGCCCGCCTAGGACGAAAAGCCCATTTTCTATCATGATTTTTTGTCATAGAAGTAGGAGCCCACCACATCTATGATGATCCCGGGTTTTGTCACAATTATCGTCATAGAAGTGTCATATGTATGACAGAAAAAAATTTCGTTCGGCCCAAAATGTCACGGATGTGTCTTTTTTTTGTAGTGTAAGCCTCGGCGACGAAGACTTCCTCGTACCCGAAGAACCCCTCGAGCAGGAGCGCTTCAAGCGCAGGCTAATAGCCACTGCAAGGAGCCTAAAAAAGAAGCAGCAGCAGCTTCAAGCTGACCAAGACCTACTCAACGAACGATGGACCAAAGTCCTGGCCGCCGAAGAATACGGCCTTGGTGGCCCAGCCAAAAGCTACCCGAAGCGTTGATTGCTACCTCAGTTCGATCACGAGGCGTTGGAGCCCGTACCATCACCACACAATGAGGCAGGTCATCGACAACCCTGTCCGGATAAAGGGGCAACTCAAGCCGAACACCAGACCGCCCCACCTCGCCGTAAAGGCAGGAAAAACACAGCTCATGGTTGTACAGACGACCTTCGACGGAACTTGGACAGTAGAGCAGGACACGCAAGATCGATCTATGGATCGCGAGGGCATGCCTCGACACGCGACGATGGCTACCTATTCGGACATGACAAACCTAGCCACGCCCGAGAAGAAAACCGCAAATGGGCTCCTTCGGAATTACGTTGCAGTGTGGACCAACATAGAGGCGCCACACACCCCCTTTGCTTCGCTGATGAAGTAATGGATATGAATTCCCCGACGGATTCAAACCCGTCAATATTGAATCATACGACGGAACAACCGATCCCGTGGTATGGATAGAAGATTTTATACTCCACATCCATATGGCACGCGGAGATGACCTCCACGCCATCAAATACCTCCCACTAAAGCTAAAAGGGCCAGCTCGGCACTGGCTAAACAGCCTTCCTGAAAATTCCATAGGCAGCTGGGAAGACTTGGAAGAAGCCTTCCTTAACAACTTCCAAGGAACATATGTCCGGCCACCAGATGCTGACGACCTAAGCCACATTGTCCAGCAGCCCGGAGAGTCAGCCAGGAAGCTCTGGACTCGGTTCTTAGTCAAAAAGAACCAAATCGTCGACTGTCCGGACGTGGAAGCCCTTGCGGCCTTCAGACACAGCGTCCGGGATGAATGGCTAGCACGCCACCTCGGACAAGGACCTAAATCCATGACAGCCCTTACTACTCTAATGACCCGCTTTTGCGCGGGAGAAGACAGCTGGCTCGCTCGTAGAAGCAACATCGCCAGTGACCTGGGCACTTATGAAATCCGAGATGGCAACGGCAAGCCACGACGAAGCAAACACAACAGTTGCAATGATAATGAAAGATCACGCGACACAGCGGTCAACGCCGGATCCAGCAACCCCAAGCCCGGTCAACGGAAAAAGCCATTCAAGGCAAATCGCGATGAACCATCCAACCTAGACAGGATATTGGACCGACCCTGCCAGATTCATGGCCACCCCGATAAACCAGCTAACCATACTAACAGAAACTGCTGGGTCTTTAAACAGGCCGGTAAGCTCAATGCCGAACACCAGGGGAAGAGGCCGCCAGGCGACAGGGACGACGGAGAGGTTCACCAACGAAATACCGGGGGCCAGAAGCAATTTCCACCCGAGGATCACCTACTCCCGGAGCAAAAATAGCATTCCGGCTTCCGCCGCCCACCTCGTACACCTGCAAAATTTGTGCCGCACATACATCACTATGCACTCAAGATACCATGGGCATTGGCGGAAGCACACTACGAACAAGCCTGCAAGCATTCCCGTAACACTTTTTATCTCTTCTCTTTTTATTTATTTTTCTTCACTGTCTCTTAAAATAGGTGACGAACAGGGCAAATATCCAAAACTGACTCTATCGGAGTTTGGATCCGTACACTCACCTAAGGGGCTACCTCCATCAAGGATTCCCCTCGTCGAGGACAGGCGGCGCAGACATGCGACAGGAGGTCCAAAGTAACTTTTGTAGACCGCACTCTTTATTTCGAGCCTGTAATATGCCTCTTCCTCTGCCTGCGACCCCGAGCATGTCAAATAGCCGGGGTTGCGGTCTTTATATATATAAAGTAATCATTGGCATATCGCTCAGTTCCCAGTAAAAAGTATCTGAATTAATCATCCGTATTGTTTCGCCAATGAATATGGCTCCTACGGCTGTTTCAAAGATATACCTTGGCATAACCTGCCAGGGTCTCAGTATGGGAACAAATGAGTTGCCAGCAAAAGCCCGAACAGCTCTACATCGTACTTCGGCGTCGCAAGTTTGGCCTTATATGCATCGGCTCCGAATCATTGTCTTGGGTCAATAGTTGGGTTGCCCGGCTCCTGTGCTTGCTACCCTACGTTCCGCTCTATCGGCTAGGGTAGTAAAGGGAGAACTACTGCGATTGTGCTTCCGGTTCATCTGGTCAAGTACCTCGGTAGAGAAAGCCAAAAACTGACTGTCATGATGCGGCGAGAGCTGGTCAATCACTTGACGACTTATTGGAATCTTTCGCGATTCTTCATGTCACACGAAGGATCTTTTTCAGATCAAATATGTAAGGCACCATACGCCGCATACATACCAGGGGCTATGTCGTAGTCCCACCATAAAACTCCTATGGCTAAGTGAAAGTGTTAACGCCCTATAGTCCGATTGCCTGGTTCGCCGCATTATCACCTCCTTTATGGACCAAGACGTTGGATAAAGAGTGATTAAATGCTTTCCGAACACCCCCGTACTTCCTACCAGGGGGCTGAAGCTGACGACTGGAAACTTTCAGATTATATTAAAATGGTCGCACAGGAGGAATTCAAGCTTTCAAGCAAAACATAAAATAGATCAACTATAAAATGGTCTTTTACAATTCTCATACACCTCACTCGAACATTATGTTTTTCGAGCACTGACCCTCTATCAAGCGGGCGGCCTCCAGGACGTCTTCAAAATAATGCTCCGGTTCAGGACGGTCCTAGCCCTTGGGTGCACTCTTCGCCGCAACATTGATGGCCTTCATCTTCCCCCAGAATGTCTTGACTCGGGCAAAAGCCATCCGTGCACCCTCAATACACGTCGATCGCTTCACAGCGTCGACATGCGGCACCGCGTCAACAAGCCTTTGCACCAAACCGAAATAGCTCTTCGGAACAGGCTCGGTTGGCCACAACCGGATTATGACGTTCTTCATGGCAACGCCGGATATCCTATGAAGTTTGGCCCATTGGGACATCTGTTCATTGAGCAACAGAGGGTGCTTTGATGCGCCAAACTGCGACCAAAAAAGCTTCTCCGTTGCATACCCATCCCGCGCTTCGTAATACTGTGCCGCATCGGAAGAACTCTTCGGCAAGTCCAAGAACTCGTCCGGAGAACTCCACACTTGGTTAAGCTAAGCATAGTTCGGGTCACCGAACTTAGTTTGCAGCAGAAAGGGCTTTCCAGCCGCAATCTCCTTCGCCTGCCGAACCTCCTCACGGGCCACTCTGGATTCCGACCGCGCTTCTCTCACCTCTTGTAAGGCCTTGTCCAGTTCAGCCGTTAAGGCTTTATTCTCCTTCTCCAGAAATTCACAGCGGCCAGTAGCATTCTCCAGTTCGAGCGTCACCGTGGATATCTTCTCCTCGTCTTGGCGCCATGCAGCTTGTTCGGCTTTTAACTCAGCTGATGCCTTTTCGGCCGCCGCATCGCTACACCGGGCCTGCTCCTTGGCCCGGGCCAGCTCTGCTCGAAGAACTTCAATGGCGGCAGCACCATCTGCAGCCACGCATATTACAGCACACAGATTTTAGCATCATGCTTATGTCACAAAAAATGTATGGGGATTGCCCCAAATACATACCTTGCGACTCGTCAAGACGCATATTGATTAACTCAAGGTCATCCCTTGCTACATCAAGCTTCCGCTGCAGTTCGGCAATATCCATAGTCTGGGAAGTAGTTGAGGGGGAAACATCCTATGTTCAAGTTCATCAGATCATTCCTTGAGTAATCCTTTTTGATCCTCCGATTCGCTTCTGAGTGGAAGCCAACCCGGGTCTCAGGGGCTACTACCTATACACATGTGCATCTTTGCAAATAAAAAATAGCTGAAAATACTATATCACAAACCTCGAAGCCTTTTAGCAGGCTCATGAAGGCTTCATTCAATCCGCTCTTCGCGGACAAAATCTTCTCAACCACTGTACCCATCAAGGTACGCTGTTCCCCCGAGACAGATGCTTTTCGCAACATGTCCCGCAATATATCTGGAGCCTCCGGGTCTCCGAAAGCTGCTCTAGGAGCACCACCATCCTTTGAAGGAATCTGTTCACCCGTCTCCAGAATCACCGTCGGCTGCGAGCCAGACAGTTCGGGGCCTTTACTATCAGCCCAGAATCTCGGACGGTCGGAGATCCACCTTCGGGTACTGCCTCTTTTATCCCCTGCGTAACTTGCTGATCAGGAAGAACCCTCCGCGATGACACTTCAGAGTCGTCCGCCTTATTGGGTGAGGAGGTTGGGGGAGGCGTCTCGCTCTCCTTCATCTCTGGGAGGAGACCTCCCGAGGAAGAGGATTGCCCAGAAACACTCTGTGCCGACCTATAAAAATGCACGGACACGTTACGTACATCTTCGGTAACGGCAAAGGAGCGGGACACTATCAAAGTATTCCGGATTCAATTACGGTTTGGTCGAGGGCTTGTCCCCTTGTCGGAGCTGTTCAACGGCGTCGCTTTCCAAACCCAAGCCGCTTGACGGTGACATCTTGCCCCTTTTGGGGGACCGCCCCTCCCAACCTTCGGAGGCGGCCCTTTTCCTCCTACTCGGAGAAGGGATGCTGGCTCCTCTTTCGCCTCTATCTTCAGGCAAGGAAAGGTCGATTTCTCCGGACTCGGTATCTGACTTACTTCCGAAACAAAGGTCATCCCGGGTCTTTTCGCTCTCCTCTTTGCCCTCCCTTGCCGGCGCCTGATATGGTGCCGAGGCCAGCATCCTTGTTAGCACAGGATTAGCTGAGTCTTCGGGAAGGGGAGCCGGACACCTAATCCGTTCCACCTTCTTTATCCAGCCCTGAAAAAGGATGATTCGGTCAGTATCTGGCCACTGGGTATCTGATTATGAGGTATTCGGCAAACGAGTACTTACGGGGGTATCCGAATGATTACAGTCCAGGCCGACATCTTCGGTGGTGTCCGGCCATTGCCTTCGTTTCCTGAAGAATAATCTCCACATTCCTTCGTGTGTGGCGCCGAAGAAGTGCTGAAGAGTCCGCGACCCTTCTGGATTGAACTCCTACAGGCGGAGAGGCCGTCGCTGGCGCGGCAGGGTCCAACGAACTAGCATTACTTGAACAACATTGACGATATTGATGTCCCTCTCAATGAGGCACAGTTCTGGACCCCCTATCCGAGATCCGCGGATTTTGACACCGACACCGGCAGCTGGAGTTCTGGGCTGGAAAAGGAGCAAATATTAGAGACCTATTCTGCACAACTCCAAAAGTCCTGAAACTCCACAGAAGTTATTTTTGGAATTAATAAAAAATACTGAGCGAAGAAAGTACTAGAGGGGCGGCACCCACCATCCACGAGGGTGGGGGCGCGCCCTACCCCCCTGGGCGCGCCCCCTGCCTCGTGGGCCCCCTGGCAGGCCTCCGGTGCCCATCTTCTGCTATATGAAGTCTTTTACCCTGGAAAAAATCATAAGCAAGCTTTCGGGACGAAACACCGCCGCCATGAGGCGGAACCAATCTAGGGCTCCAGCGGAGCTGTTCTACCGGGGAAACTTACCTCCGGGGGGGGGATCATCGCCACCGTCATCACCAACGATCCTCTCATCGGGAGGGGGTCAATATCCATCAACATCTTCACCAGCACCATCTCCTCTAAAACCCTAGTTCATCTCTTGTATCCAATCTTTGTCCCAAAGCCTCAGATTGGTACCTGTGGGTTGCTAGTAGTGTTGATTACTCCTTGTAGTTGATGCTAGTTGGTTTACTTGGTGGAAGATCATATGTTCAGATCCTTTATGCATATTAATACCCCTCTGATTATGAACATGAATATGATTTGTGAGTAGTTACGTTTGTTCCTGAGGACATGGGAGAAGTCTTGCTATAAGTAGTCATGTGAATTTGGTATTCGTTCGATATTTTGATGAGATGTATGTTGTCTCTCCTCTAGTGGTGCTATGTGAACGTCGACTACATGACACTTCACCATTGTTTGGGCCTAGAGGAAGGAATTGGGAAGTAATAAGTAGATGATGGGTTGCTAGAGTGACAGAAGCTTAAACCCTAGTTTATGAGTTGCTTCGTAAGGGGCTGATTTGGATCCATATGTTTCATGCTATGGTTATGTTTACCTTAATACTTCGTTTGTAGTTGCGGATGCTTGTAATAGGGGTTAATCATAAGTGGGATGTTTGTCCAAGAAAGGGCAGCAACCAAGCATCGGTTCACCCACATACCAAATTATCAATGTAACGAACGCGAATCATATGAGCGTGATGAAAACTAGCTTGATGATAATTCCCATGTGTCCTCGGGAGCGTTTTCCTTCATATAAGAGTTTGTCCAGGCTTGTCCTTTGCTACAAAAAGGATTGGGCCATCTTGTTGCACCTTATTTACTTTCATTACTTGTTACTCGTTACAAATTACCTTATAACAGAACTATCTGTTACCGATAATTTCAGTGCTTGCAGAGAATACCTTACCGAAAACTGCTTATCATTTCCTTCTGCTCCTCGTTGGGTTCGACACTCTTACTTATCAAAAGGACTACGATAGATCCCCTCCACTTGTGGGTCATCAAAGGATTAGCAGCCTGTCACCAAACTCGTAGATCTCGAAGAGATAACGCATGTGCGCCAAGAAGAAGACCGGCACCGGCCGCTGCCATCACCTAAGCAGAGGCGTGGCGGCCCGGTGTACTCCCGAGAGCCCAGGGCGGCATCTGGAAGCATTGTTGATGGTTCAAGATACCTGCTACACCTAAGAAGTCTCTAGGGACAAGAACTGCATCAAATTGTTTATTATGTATGTGAAATAAACTATACTCATTATAGCATTTTCGAGCTGATCCAAGTCAGATGTGTTCCCTCAAATGACTATGATGATCTCTTCCCCACTGTAATGACTTTCCAAATTCAAGGATCCTTATTAAGTATCTAAACTTTGGATCTACATCTAGTGTAGTATATTTTAGCCAAATTCTTTAAATAGATGCATCAGATTACAGGAGCCGGACACAGACACATAATAAACAATCTCAGTACAGGTTAACACATACGCGAGCAGCAAAAAATGAGAAAATAACTTTACACGGAATGAGAAATTTTTACTTTGCCAAATGTCTGAAAGAAAGGACACGAAGCGAATATGCATGTACTACCAAACTACCTAAATTAGTCTAACAGGAGAGAGAACTGAAAAATGCTCAATGTAACTTGAACTGACTTAAATTTTGCTGGACCAAAAATGACAGAGATTCATACAGGCGTCTAGTAAATGCACATGGAAAAGGGAACAATCTGAAACTAACAGTAAAAAATTACATGCAAACTGTACTTCCTTCATCTAGGGAAAACATTTCAGATACTCCCTCCGTCTAGGTGTGTAAGTCATCTTACGTTGTGCACCGCGACCAAGGCGGAGAGGGAAACGAGAAAACTTAATGTCTTTTTGCTAATTAATAGCATTGCATGCAATGAACTAACCACTGCATGTCATGTTTGGTAGTCTCAAGTCATTAAAAGCATGCACGGCCCACATCTCTTATTGGTTGATATGTCACAAAACAAGGAACGAGGAGGGAGTTAATGACGGTGCCTAATTGTTATGGGATTATTTGGTTTTCGTAAGGTGACTTACACACCTAGACAGAGGGGTAGCACATTCGGCTTTCAACGAAGAACTACATAAAAGGCAAATGAATTCTACCCCAGCACTGAGATATTGATAAGGAAACAATAGTAAAAATAGAGTAACACCAAACTTTAGTTGAACTTGTGAGAAGGATGGGCGTGCATCAATCTTAACCATCCTCATAGGAGATCCTCACAGCACATGGTTGCTTATAAATCTGGCAGTACCCCATCCGAGCCCGGGTAATCTAAAGAATGAGCAATCGGTACCCCATCTGCATCTCTTACTTGCTGTTGACTGCCACTAATCAGTATCTCTGTATCTACTTGTTCAGTAGCACCTGGCACCGTACCAAAGCACAATTAAATATCAAATATGCTTGGAGAACACAGTTCAATATTAATAGCTGAAACAATAGCATCAGAACTTGGAAGAAAAAACCCACAAAATGACATTGGTGGAGAAGTTAAGTTTCAGAATGACAATTGCAAGTGCAGCATAGTTAGCAGCTAATTATCTAGTTCAGAAATATAGGAGCTTGGAAGTAGAAAAGATAGGAAGTTTGCTGCTGGAGGAACACGATGTCTGAATGAACTGGACAACCATAACACTCTGAAAGACATCCAGATTGCAGTGCAAGTTAACTGAAGCAAAAAGACATCAGAGGCTAGCATGTTGGGTTCCTTTTTTCTTCAACAGTGCATGTGCACATTGCAATTATATGAAACCTTCTTAAAGCTTACCCATCTATTTATTTACACTGGAAAATACTTGGTTTGTGCAAGGAAGAATTATGTACATAATAACCACATGCATGATTTGCACCAATACTGTAGCTGGTCCTGCAGGTGCCTTCTTTTTTATAACTTGTTTTATATAATTATTTGCTAATTTATTTCTAGTAAAACTGTTGAGTTTGAGTTCAGAATACTGAACTCGATGTCATGCATTTGCACTTCAGAAATAGGTAATTAGAAACGATTATGTTTTACAGGCAAGTCCACAGGGATTTCACAAGATTAAGACTCTTCTTTTGGTCATACACCAGGTTGTTGAGTTTAGCCCTTCAGAACAAAACATCTACACCATATATGAATCAATCAAATTTCTAAATCGTGGCATATCATTGATAATGGAGGAGGAATAGGGACATCAGACTACTATGTTAGTTGGGAGCTCCCGAGCGTTCTCAGAGTTTAGATCATTCTGGCCGTTCGATCGATTTTTTGATGCGTTTCCGGCCGTCGGATCAAGCGCCCGGATGATCTGGGCCGCCGGATCATAACCAAAGCCCTGTAGCAATGAATAGTTACCTCCCGTGGTAAATATCTGCTACCACCGCCAGTAAATTCAGTGCCCCGCTGAGGGCATTATTGGGATTTCACCTACCCCTTGCCACGCGGTTTCCCTCGATTCATTGCTTCATCCCCAATCGGGTGAGACCTAGGTCACCTCTCTCTCCTTTCACGTCTCTCTCTCTCCCTCACATCTCTCCGCGCCGCCGCCGACGTGAGGAGCGCCATCTCCATCCTGCCTTTTTCCTCCTTTGTCCTCCCTTTCTGCAGCGCAAGCCACGACCTCTCCTGTGCGCCTCTGTTTTCCTCCCCGTCGGGACCAGGCAGAGGAGGAGCAGTGCGAGCCACGGAGATGACGAGGTGGTCGAGTTTCCTGTGGCGCCATCGCCGTACCTCACGGCCCAGCTGGAGGTGTGTCGGCCGCAGAGACGGCAGAGGTCTCATTCGCTCACTCTCTCGTCGCCATAGGAGGAGTGTGCGCAGGGGGAGTGGCGGGTCAAGATCCGAAGACGGCGGGGCGGCGAGCAGAGCTCCTTTTGCTGAGCGCCGAGGGGTCGAAGGGTGCTCCGGATCCGGATCCGGGCGAGGTGGCGGCCATGAACGAGCTCGAGCTCGAGCCCGAGCGTGTGCCTCCTACTCCCCATGGTCTCGCTACCGCTCCTCCCCCTTGGGCTCTGTTCGTGGAGAGCAGCGGCCGATGTGGACAAGGAGGTACACAGCGAGCCGCCGATGATGGGCACGCTGGGATGAGCTCTCTGGCAGAAACACGCACCACGCCCGTCCACCTCTCCACCACCATGCGCCAGAGGGAGAGGGAGAGCCCAGGCCCTGAGCGTGGGTTCTGATTTTGGGTCAAGTTTGCTTGAAGGTAGCTCCTCTCCTTTTACTCTCTTCTACACAGTATGAGTTTATCATGTGCCCAGTTCAATTTCAGAGTATTAGATTCGTTTAGTGGTGTGCGGGCTTCTGATCTGGGATGGTTCTGCTGTCTGTGGCATGATCCATAGGGGGGAGGACTGTTCATTAGTAGTTGACTTACAAGCTGCAATGATTCAGTGTTCAGTGGCTGAAATATTGATTAGCCGAGTAGTCACATAAACTCTGAATATTCCAATGGCCTGCAGCCGCATTGGTAGGAGGGTGCCTTATGGGCTATTCATAACCTAGCTTCAATACAGTTTTTGCTCACCATCTGTTCAATTAAGTTGCTGACTAGCTCTTTAGATAGTTCAATGATTTGCACCGTTCATAAAATCTACTTTGGCAGGTTAGTGCGACGAGCACGTATCCAGAAGTTTCTCTGCACATAAGACGCTTAGCAATGGGTGTGGGAATAGCTCAGTTGGCTAATCCATGTATACTCTTTGTTTATCATCAAGTTTAGTACTTCTATGGAGTCGAACGGTAATAACTCAATTGGTTGCATGTGCATCAATTAGAGATTTCATTACATTATTTTGCATCAATACACTTTGTCGTATGCAGATTTGTGCATCCTCTAACCAGATCAATCTTTATTTGATGCAATTCTCTGTGATTTGAAAGAAATTGATGTCTCAAGATCAATTAGCATGGCCTTGGAGTAAATCGGCTGGTATGCAAGTATGACAAGTGGATGACACTTTCAACATTTTTTTCTCCCGACCACATGTGCTTGTTGGTCCAGTTCTAAAAATTTGCTGCAAGGTTTCTATAATACAGATTAAAGAAGAATCAGGTGACCATTAATTGCTCATCTTAATTTCTCTTTATTATCCATCTTAGTTTCAATCAGGGTAATGCTTCCATCTCTATCCAGATCATGTATATAATTTGCTCGCTGACTACCAAATACTGGAACTTCTGAGAACCCCTCTCCAACCCATGTTTGCAAATAAAAAGCTTGCGGCTTGGGAGCATCTCAGAATTTTTATCTCGACCTTGCAGTAACTGAGTCTCTACCGGTACCTTTCTTTTCACTCTTTGTTGCCACAATCACACATTTTATCCTTCGTTTGTTCAGATGACCTGATAAATTATTCCAATGTATTTGTTCCAGGCACAAAATGCAATTGAATATCTCAAAGTAATGGAGCATTTGATCAGAATGAAGAGTTAACAGTCCTAGGTATCAGATCCACCCTTTAAATTGATTTGTGAATAACACCTCTTTACAATATCACGCTGGAACTTTTGGAGAGCTTGTGTGCTATAATACTCATTTTTTTGGAAATTTTAGATATATTAACATTTAGAGGAAACTTCACATATGTTTACATTCTAGGTTGTTTTTCAGGTAAAGGAACTGAGTGAGCACTTCCATGTCACCCCGAATGCTAGGTGATGCTCTTGCATGCCTCTTTTTCTTGTTTTGCTTTGTTCCTATTTTGCTATAATTATTGTTCATGGAGTTGCCATTATTGCTTCCTTAATTCTGCATGAAGAAACCCATTTGCACGTGCTTAATTTCATGTTATCATGTGGGCTGAAGCTATATACAAATTGAGCTATGAAATAGCAAAAATTGGATCTAATCCTCACTTGTCATAGTTAGTGTGAATCAATTTATGTTGCACACGTAAGTATTAGACTTCGCCTGTTATATTTTGACATTCAATTCTAAGCATTTGTTTGGAAGAATGTGATGACCGGGATCAAATAGTTTTAAGGTGTTTCTGCTCTATTTTACATTTTACAATAAAACACATGTTAGTCTAATATTTGTTATTTAGTGTTCATTGGAAATTTCTACATTTTATAGCAAACAATTTTTGGTCATTGACGTTCACCTTCTTCCTCCAGCGGTTCCTGAATGAGGGGTACGAGTGTGTTAGCGAGGTAAAAGGCTGAAGTGACAACACCTCTGGGACTGATCCCCAGTGCACAAAACTTCCATGGTGGTGTGTGCAATTCCAAGGCCCACTTGAGCTACTCTTGGTGAGGTTTCTCTCTACCTACGCTCTGTTGGCTCTGTTGACAGATATTGATTATCTGTAGATATGAAAGCCTCCTCCTGTGATTTTACTTCTTGTTTGGTTTCTCCAGCTAGGTAAATGACTGATTTTATCTATAGCTTCATTTTGGTCCATTCGGTAGTTTATAGCTCTGCCACTGAAGGTAGGTTGTCACACAGGGGTTCATGCTCACATTACTAGGATTAGGGAACCTCGATCATTTTTTCGAAACATGCACTACCCCTCCAGTTTCATGGCATGTCATTTCAGCCATAATTTTGTTGTAGGTTTGCATAGATAAATTAGTAGCACTCGTGGTTTCAAAGTGTGTGTTTCATGGGTATTAGCTTTGTTCAAGAGTCATAACTCTAATTACATTTTTCAGCCATAATTCTGATGTATGGAAATAATCAGTGATTCTTTCTTCTTTATCTGGGAGCTGTTTACTGGGAGCTGGTAATACTACTGGCTTACTCTTTGGAACCTTCGGTTGATCTATACATGTGTAGCTAGCTGCTTTTCTCCATGGCGCATTTCATGTAGATACGTAGAGATGTTGATTAGTAAATGCATGCAAACTGAATTATGTATTAGTTTCCCAGCCGGTAGCATCATTGAAACGGCGGTTCTTCTCCATGCGAGTTAAACGGATTGCTTGGTGAGATTTTGTTAGGATAATCTCAGAGGTTGCTAGCAATCAGTAGAGTTACTCATAGTACTAATACATGTGCAAGTTTTCTTTAATTAATTTTGGTGCTTCTCCTGATTGAAGATGGTCGTGACCAATTTTAGAACTTTAAAACCCCATTAAACATTGTTGGTATGAATTGGGCTTGGAAAATACTCGATCGAGCAGCTCCTTTGTTCTACATTTTGGTTCAGCCTAAATACTCGATCGAGCAGCTCCTTTGTTCTACATTTTGGTTCAGCCTTACACACTTCATCGGGTATATGAATTTATTTAGATGTATGTAGATACTTAGGCGTACAGGGACCCACTGTATTCCTTTTATTTTTGTAACCTCACATTCAAATATCTAACTTTTTGTATAATGGTTCTTTTCACAGAATTTCCACCGCACCTAAAAAACAAGAGTTTCAATTGTATAAAGAAATCCATGTGTGACAGAACCTTTACACGAGGTAACACGCAGATCTGCTTTGCTTCACATGTTATCGTCCCTGTGCCTAGGGTTTTCGATTGATGTGCTATTACCACACGTGTGACGATGGTCGTTTGTGGTGAGGCAGGAGGGCAACAGCGTCGACATGGCAATCGAGTCACTCCTGAATGCGGAGAAGCAGTGTTGCCTGGCTGGCGATGTGGCCAGCACTAGGAAGGACATCGTCGAGCTCTCCTTCAAGGATGGCGCCTGGAAGACGCTTAACTGCCAGATCGTTGTCCTCTCTAAGAGGAGGAGGGCCAGCTCAAGTAGGTACAGCTAGCCCGCCACAACTCGCTCCTCCTCCCCCCTTCTCTATTTTGTGTTCGGTTGCCTCAAACTTGATATTGTTGATACTATTTAGATAATTCTAAATTTATGTGGTAGAAATATGTTCAGAGAAGGTGCGCTCAGATAATTGGCTGGATTAACTCTAGATTTAAGTGGTCCTTTCGAGGTTTTTTCAGTTTAATCATGTAAACCATGTGCTGGTATGTTTCAGTCCTTGTGAAATGCATCATTTATGTGTATGAAAGCTTTTAGAATATCATAAAAATGTTCAGTTTTAGTGTCCAGTTCAATACCGATCCCCTTCTTGCTTTTGTCGTGACCATGGAAATCAATTATCCTGTGGATTGACTATGCCTTGCATACCTTGCATTGGGCTCATTTTGCTGATTGGTCGAGGGCTCGATCCGCTGCTGATCCAGTCTCCGTGCCCCTGCAGAGAATGGCGTCACCGGGCAGGACGGCAGCGGCGTGCCCGTGTTCGCGGAGTACAACCTCGACGAGCTCCGCGCCTCCACCGACGGCTTCGCAACGGACCACATCGTCTTCGAGCACTGCGAGAAGGAGCCTAACGCCATCTACCACGGGCCCTCTTCAGCTCTGGCACCACCGTCGCCATCAAGCTCTTCTACCGCTCCGCCTGGCCTAACGCACGCCAATTCATGGTTCGTGCCCCTTGCTTTGGTTTGTTTTGCTTCGGGGGGGGGGGGTGGATCGTCACCTCGTATGCACCAGTGTTCGACTGGCCTCTGCCGCGGAGTCTGAACTGAATTTGGCTGTCATATTTTTTTGGATGCACAAGAGGAGGCTAGGGCAGTTGGGCTGTTGCAGAGCGTTCGCTTGTCCAACCTCATCGGATGATGCTACAAGGGTGGCGAGCGGCTGCTCGTTGCTGAGTTCATGACGCATGATACCTTGGCAGCTGTGATTCATAGTGTGGTTAGGGTTTTTTAAGTTTACTAGCTCCTTCATTGATGATGGGTCGTTGGTGGTGCTTTTCTGCCGAGAATTAAAAAAATAACTTATTCCATGTTTCATGCGGTTTATGCATCTCTTTCCTATTTCTCTGTTTCAGATAATGGTCATGTTTACACTCGAGTGTGTGATTTGCGGACGGGGGGTGCAGTCTATCTGAATATTCAATTCATGCTTTGATCATGAGTATAGTACATTCAAAATTAGCAAAAGCAATAATGCATAGCAGCAGTGTCAATCTTGTAGGCTATGAAACTGCATGTTTGTTGTTGCGGTATGGAAATTTACCATGCTGCGGCAATGGGGGCAAACTCTTACGGTGAGGTTTTTTTGTGTACCTAAAGTCCGGAGAGAAAGGTAGGGTACCTGAGGTGAGTCTTATGCCCTTCCATGTTTTCATTTTTTGTGCGTCTTGAATTTTGTATTTAATCAATGTGAATTGTTCCATAGCAATTGCCCTGTTTTGATTACTGTGATCGTTATTTACTGCTTTTGATGGTCACTACAAATCTCGCCCTATTTAGGCAGGTGCATCACTTGGTTTGATACATTCTACATCGAGGCTATGCTGCATATGCACTTTTGCTCTAAATCGACTTGGTTTAGTCGATGACTTGATGTATCAACAGATGTGTTGGGCTCTTTGTTAGCCATGTTTTGCTCAACTTTTTTGAAGGAAATTGCCGCATCGAAACCAAAATTTTCTTTTGTTGATGGCACCGTAAGGTTGTATTACTTTGATCACATTTAGTTTGTACAAAGCTTTCCTTTTTATGGCTTGAAACATGTCACTAAAGGCAGTTGAATGAAGACACTTATTGGTATGCTTAGTAGCTATGACTCGGTAGTTGTCTCTCCTATCCGGCGCTTATTACCCCCTCTCCTATTATAGCGCTTTTGGTACCGAAGTTCATGTCGAGTGGCTGTGCTTTTGGTTTCAAACTTCCTATCGAGTGGCTATGTTTTGTGGTCTTATGAACGCACTAAAATTGATCGTGCCTTATAGTGTGACGCCGATAATGAGTATCACTATGTCTCGCTTCCATCACAATTGAATGTTTCTTCTTCATTGTATTGTTATCATGTATGAATGTATATGCTGTACCTGGATTACTACTGACTTCGCATTACCCACTTGATCAAAACGTTGTGACCGGCACCCTCGCGCCAAGGCGCGATCCCGATCTAGTAGTGGGAGATTGATGGTTGCTCACACGAGAGGATTTCAGTGTCCTCGTCGAGGCACTTGTTGTTGAGGGATATCCGCTTGCGGCTGAGGGCGACATCGATCTCGACAACCAGCGCATCCAGATCACTCGTCGAGTGCGTCTTCTTCTCAGTGGGCGATGAACGGCGCTTCTGAGTCGCGTGTGGGGAGCGGCGACGGCGTGTGGGAGGGGCTCTCGGGGCAGGTGGCGTCGCGTGGGAGGGGCTCTCGGGGCAGGTGGCGTCGCGTGGGAGGGGCTCTCGGGGCAGGCGGCATCGCGTGGGAGGGACTCTCGGGGCAGGCGGGCGCGGGGAGGCGGCGGGGAGTGGCACCGTCGCATGGGTAGGCTGCGTAGGTGGCGAGGAGCGGTGGTGCTATTGTGCAGGTGGCGCGTCAGGCGGCATCCACAGCGTAGGAACCGGAGTTGGCGTCGGCGGCGAGGTCGGGGCCCTGGTGTTGGCGCGTACGGCGGCGAGGCTGGGCCGTGCGGGATTGGCGCGGCGGTGAGGTCGGAGGAGCGGCAGCCCTCCCTCTGCTGCGGGCGGCGGCAAGGAGAGCGGCAGGGCCGTCCCTCTGCACGCCCGTCGACCCATCTCCGTGCAGCAACGATACCTCCAGCAAATCCAAGAGCTCAGACACCGGCATGAGCGGCCCATCGGCATCGGATCTCCTCCACCTGCCGTCCTTGTGGCGGCTCAGGAGCAGTGGCAGGCCTCGTGCTCCTTCAGAGGAGGAGAGAGGCGGTCAAGGAGAAGGAGACGAGCAGGGATGGAGAGAGGAACGGGGACGAGAAGATAGTTGGAGAAGGAGAACTTGCCGGGGCGCCGGGCCACTCGCCGGCAGCACGTACGCCATCCGTTTTGGCGGTGGCGACTGAACCCAAGCCGGTCACCCCTGCCCGCGGCGGAGGAAGGAGGTGGCATCGCGAGGATGGAGGGATGGCGGCACCTTGCTCCAGCCGAAGGAGGGGAGTAGACGGCGTGCACAAGAAGAAAGGGGATCAGGCAGCCAAGGGGAGGAGGAGACGTGCCTGTGTAGGAGAAGGGAAGGACGAGGGCGTGGGGATCGATGCGGTGTTGACTGCGTATGTTTTTGTCAAGCGTTGAAACCTTGGGGAGGTGTTACCTGGGGTGGATCTAGCGACAATAAAAATCTTTGACGTGGCACGCGCGAGCGAACACTATTAATACACACCTTATTGTTTTGGATTCTGCCTCCTCCCAAAACAGCCGCATGTATTCGAACAGTGATACAGAGTCTCATCTTCATGTCCACACATGGGACACGTCGAGATCACCTTAATATGTGGCCGCTTCAATTCGTTGTAGCTTGGCAGGCCCTTCGGTACTCGCCACCAGAAGACACGTATTTTCGGCAGAACATTCAACTTCCATAATGCCTTCCACATATGTTTCGGATGTGCAGATACGCCTACATCCGTCTCCTGAGCATGTCTCCTTAAAACTATCTCCCTTATTGCTGATCTGACTGAAAAGATACCATTGCTCTCCCACGCCCAAGTCCACATATCATCTTGGGAGGTCTTCGATCTTGGCATTGCGAGAATTGCATCCGCATCAGGGGACAGAAAATTTTGTTTAATCAAGGCACTATTCCAAACGCCCGTTTCATGTATAATGAGGTCGCTGACAAGTTGAACCAGGGATTCAACAAGTTTGCCCATCGGGCGCATAGAACTCGTTCCGATTATCCAATTAGGTGAGGGGGCGTTCCTCCAGACGCCCAAGTAGGTTGGCTACTTCTTCGGTTCCTTTTTTTTCTATTTCCTTTTCTTCTGTTTTTTCTTTTTCGTTACTTTTATTTTACTATTCATTTTACTGATTTTTTTTACATTTTATTTTATTTTCTCTGTTTTCTGTTTTACTTTTCTTTTGTATTATACAAAAAGTTCACCATGCATTGAAAAATGTTCACCATATATTAAAAAAATCACTGTACATTATAAAAGTTGCCATCATATACTAAGAAATTGTTCAACGTATTTTTTAAAAACAATCAATGCATATTTTTTTTAAAAAATCAGCCTATACTAACAAGTAGTTTTGGATATTTAAAAAAAGTTAAATGTGTATTTATCAATTTTAAAAGTATGTTACTAAAATTATCACTATATTAAAAAATTGATTTTATATTAAAAAATGTTCAGTGTGTATTTTGAAAAATGTTCACTATACATTATAAATGGATTTAGAGTATCAAACTATAAAAAAATAAAAATAATAAGAAATATCAGGAAGAATTTGTTTTAAAGAAAAAACACAAAACCTTTCGCAGCATTTAAACAGTCCACTACAGTTAACCGACTGCTACAGGATGCTAGTTGACCAGCCCATTGCGCTGGCGCCTTGTGTGACTCCTCCATTATTTGCCGACTGCAGACCTCCTAGTCCGCGCCTTTCACACACGCGATGCAGTCGTTGTGCCAGAGCGCAAAGAGAGCCGTTTTCCGTGCCTTAAGCGCTACTTGCGCGACCTGGCGCTCACGTGCATTCTTGCGGGCCGTGGCCCATTTTTGTTTGCTGAAAGAAAAAACATGATCATGTTTTGTAAGACAAAAAAATATAAAAAGTCATAAATTCAGCAAAAACAAATCATGGGCTTTACCAGACTGCTGACCTATTTATGGGTTGTTCCCTGACCAAAGAGCATTGACCATTGACTTTTCCAAAACAGCCCATTTTTTAAAAAGATTGAAATCTATAGAGAAAAAGTTTGAAAACATAGAAATCTTTTCATGAAATTTGGAATAAGTTCACGAAGTTTGAAAAAACTGAGGGCTAAGTTATTGAAATAAAAAAATAGTTCACGAATTTGCAAAAAAAAAACTCACGGAATTTTAGAAAAGTTTGAAAAAAGTTTACATAATTTTAGAAAAGTTTGAAAAAATGTTCAGTGTGTATTTCATGAAGTTTGAAAAATGTTCGTTCATGAATTGTAAAAAATTAAGAGCAAAAAGTTCATTCACTCGAAAAGAGTTCACAAATTTGGAAATAGTTCAGGGGCTAAAAATTTCGTGAATTTGAAAAAAAATGTTTGCAAATTTGAAAAAAGCACGAAATTGTTGACAAAATATAAAAAGGAGAAAAAATAAATGTGGAAAGTAAACAAAAAAGAAGGAGAAAATCCAAGAAAAAACCGATCGGACTTTCAATAAGGTTCCTAAAACCGGTAGGAAAAAACAGAAAAATTAGTAGGAAAAAAACGAGAGAAAAAAAGGTTAAACGGGCCGAGTCCAAGGTCAATCGGGATGTGCACCGGTTTGGATGCACAACTAAAAACTGGCGTTTACGGCGTGGAATAGGGGGAGCAACTAGTTAACGAGCGCTCCTTCGGGAGCCTCGCAACGATCAGCGCCACTTGGCGCGCTCTCAGCCATTCACCACGTGTCGCGCTCTGGACGCTCCCTTCAGATTTTGTTTTTCTTTATTTTTTCGCACGCGTTTTCTGCTTTTAAACGGTTTTTTTCGACGTTTTGGTTTTTCCCGGTCTTCCTTACCGTTTCGACCAAAAAAAATTTGAAAAACAATTTTTTTGGCGCGAAAAAACGCGTTTACTTTTTTTTCTTTCGTGAAAAGTCACGTTTTTTTTCGCGAGAGTCGCGGTTGTGCTTTAGCGAGAGTCACGGCCGTGCCTTTCGGAAACGAAAAAAAACGCGTTTTTTGTTTTTTTTTTCTTTCGCGAGAGTCACGGTTTTACTTCCGCGAGAGGCACGGTTGTGCTTTCATGAGAGTCATGGCCGTGCCTCTCGAAAAGGGAAAAATAAAACGGGTTTTCTTTTTTTTTTCTTTCGCGAGAGTCACGGTTTTGCTTCCGCGAGAGGCACGGTTGTGCTTTTGCGAGAGTCACGGCCGTGCCTCTCGAAAAGGGAAAAATACGCGTTTTCTGTTTTTTTTCGCGAGTCACGGTTTTGCTTTTGTCAGAGGCACGGTTGTGCTTTCGCGAGAGTCACGGGCGTGCCTCTTTCGGAAAGGGAAAAAACGCGTTTTCTGTTTTTTTTCTTTCCACGGGAGTCACGGTTTTGCTTCCACAAGAGGCACGGTTGTGATTTCGCGAGAGGCACGGGCGTGCCTCTTTCGGAAAGGGAAAAAACCGTGCTCCAGGTTTGGTTTTTTCGTCCGGTTTTTTTTGTGAAAAAAGTTCGTCAAAACCTATCAACATGGGATCTAGTTTTGAAGATCTCGACGCGAGGAATCCAATGGTGAAAACGGTTTGAGATTTGGACGCACGGTTTAAGAGATAAAACGTTTTGAATAAACGAATCTACGAAAAAAGGGAAAACTCCCAGGTTGCAACAAGTGGCGCGCTGCATGTGCGCCACTTGTCGTGACCTGGGAAGATGGAGTGTTCTTTGCAATGAGTACTCCTTAATTAGTGATTTCGTGGAATAGGAACTCTCGTCGTGCAGACCTCCTCGTCGGTGCCTCATGCGGGCGCCTCTTTGTCTCAGTTTAGCGAGACGTAGGGAAGCCTCGGGTCAGGGGTGCGCCAGATAGGCCGGCCCCGCGAGCGGGAAGCCACAACCTCGTTCCTTTTCATATTTTTACTATCAAATATTCTAATAGATATTTTTTGAATAACATAATTTTCAATAAAATATTACCCAAGCATTTGAAAAGTATTAAATATGTATAGAGAAAATATTTTTCATGTATAAGAAAAACATATACAAAAAATATACAATGTGTGTGCGAATAGTTGCTCATGTATTTAAAATTATGTTGATAAAGCATTTGCAAAATATGGTAAACAAGTGTTTGAAAAATGTTACATGTGTATAGAAAAAATATTGACCATGTATTCAAAAAGTCAAACTTGTATTTCAAAAATGTTAATCAAGCATCTGAAAAGGTTAAAATGTGTATAAAAAAAAGTGTTGACCATATATTTGAAAAATGTTAATCTTGTCTCTGATTTTTTAATCAAGCTTTTGAAAAATGTTAAAAATGTGTATAGAAAAAATATTGACCATGTATTAAAAATGTTAAACTTGCATTTAAAAATTATTCATGAAGCATTTGAATAATGTTATATGTGTATAAAACTATTTTGACTATGTATTCAAAAAATAATCTTGTATCAAAAAAAATTAATCAAGCATTTAAAAAATGTTATATGTGTATAGAAAAAAATCTTGACCATTTATTCAGAAAATATTAATGTTGTATTTAAAAATGTTAAATTGTTTTCAGAAATAATGTTGACCCCATATTAAAAAATGTTGATCTTGTATTTGAAAAATGTTAAACTTGTATTAGAAAAATGTATTATATATAGACCAAAAATGTGTATAAAAAAATAGTGAAAACCAAGAGAAAACATAAAAACCAATGAAAACTAGAAAAAACAAACAAAACCGAAGAAAATCAGTGAAAACCAAAGAAACGGAAGAAACACCTTAGAAACTAAGAACAACTGAAACCTGAAGAATCCGGGAAAGTACATGAGGAAAACACGAAAAATTAACAAAAATAGAAAAGAAAACAAGAAAAATTTTGGTCCCAATAGAAAAGAAACCAAGAAACTCAGTGCAAAAAGGTAAATAAAGAACAAGAAAAACCAAAGGAAAACGATAAAGAAACATTTTTTAAGAAACAAACAAAGAAGAAAAACACTCAATGAAAACCAAGAAACAGATGAAGAAAATTGATGAAAAACAAAGAAAACAAAAACCATGAAGAATCAAAGAAAATTGGTAAAAAAAATGTAAAAATAAAAATAGAAAAATAGAAAACCGCAGAAACAGTAACAAAAACAAAATAAAAAGAAAAAACGAAACAAAACCTAACCAAACCAGTGCAGGAGCGATCAATCCAAGCGAGCGAGCGAGGAGAATAAAATGAGCCGGCCCGATCATATGCAAGAGCGAAATCCCTTCAGACGAGAGCAACTATTGTCTCACTTTAAGCAAGACATAGCTCTCATGGCCTCATGCTTCTGAGGATTTTGTTGTCGCACACGCGCGAGGATTGCGGCCAATATTGTGCCTTCTCGCTGCTGCTTGCCCAGCTTCAATTTTTTCCTCCTTTATTATGTTAGGCTAACTTGATCACTAGCGTAAAGGCCAGTTGTTCTGATGGCTTCTAGAATAAGCCGGAATAAGCTTTCCTCTACCCAACTTATTCTACTAGCCCAACCAATTTTTTTTAGAAGTTTACTAACTTGACTAGTAGTCTTCTAAATTATTTTTTATCGGGCTTTCAGAATAAGCTAGCTAGGGTGCAACTTATTTTAGAAGCCCAAAAAAACTGACCCTAAGGTTTTTTTAGAAAAAAGTCGACACTTGGTTTTCTATAAAAAATCTTGAATTCAAAACATGTTTGTGGATTTAAAATACGTTCACATTCACAAATTTGGAAGAAGTTCACAAATTCAAAAAAGATCATGAATTTGAAGAAAATAATTATGAATTTGAAATACTCACGTTTTCAAAAAATATTTGTGAATTTTGAAACATTCCTGAATTTGGAAAAAGAATCACAGATTTGAAAATTGTAACGCCTCGGCCAAACCCATCGGTTCTAAGACTTTGTGTCTGGGATCTAGACTGGTCCTACAAAACCAATAATAGTCTTTCCTATGCATCTTTTCCTTACTCGTTCGCACCTGAAAACAACTTCTGAGTCGGTCAACCATACTCAAATTGCTCCAAGCCGAGCATTCTTAACTTGGAGATTTCACTCGGATGTGCTCCTAGAAAATAAGGCGCAAACCTCGCAATTCTCTTCCCTCCCCCCAACCTAAGCGGCTATGCCAAATTCTCCCCTCCGGGCTTCATCGGTTAGCCAGTGGACTCGCCTCCCCTCTGCATGCCGCTTCGGCGGCCGTGGTGGGAGGGAAATCCTAGTGCTTCCACTCTGGTTAGTAACTTAGGTTAGTTTTTTTTTGTCCTCGTATACGCGGGATCGGGTGGATGGTGACGCTTCTTCTCCGAGTTTGTCTTCCGGGCGCCGGTACTTCTTGAGCTCGTCCATCTGGTTGTAGTCGACGGTAGGTTCTTGTCGTCTTCTTAGGGTGGTGAGGTTAGGGTTCCCGGTTATGTGCCGAGATTTGGTGTCACGTGCTTTAGATCTATGCAAGAGTTCAAAGGCGACGACCGTGGCTCCAGGGCACGGGTTCTTAGGGCACGCGCATGAGGGCTTTCCGACTGTCATTGATAAGGTCAATCCGGGTTCGATAGAGCGGTGACAGCGGCTCGTTCTGACGGCAATAGTAATCGTTCGGTGGCATCAGAAAGACATGTCTTGGAAAAAAGAAAGTACTGCCATCAACACTGACACCGACGCGGTGGGCAGCAAACCATGAGTCGCTTTTCTAGGTCGTGCGGTGCCAAATGTTTCGCTTTCTGTTGGAACGACGACTGCTCTCGACTCCGTATCCCGTCCGTATCCGCCGCAGCGGCCGGTCCACGCCCACGAGAGCGAGAGCGAGAGCAGAGAGGTCGGTGACCTTCCATTCTTCCGAGCCACCGGAAGCACACAGACGGAGACGGGTTGGCTCGCAGCGTCCGTCACCAACAGAGCGGCGTGCAGCTCAAAGAAAAAGAAAAAGAAAAAACAGAACGGCGTGATCGGACGGACGCGGTCCCGTGCTCCCCCGGCCCGACGGCTGCCAGGCGGCGAGCGACGTGGCGCGCGGGCTCCGCTCGTGTGTCAGACCCAACGTACTTCCTTTCCTTGGACTGTGCTGGACCACGGGACCCCACTCGGCGACTCCTGTTCTGTCTGCCAGGAGACGTGAGGCCGCGGCAGCGCAGGAGAAGACGAGGTAAGAAGAGGCGGCGACGTCTCCGCCCTTCTCTCCCTCCTCCCGCCCCGCCGCCGCCGCCACCGCCCAACCGCCCGGAGTCAGGTACGCACGGCACGGGCCCTCTCCTCTCTCCCCGGTCCCCAGGCCATGCAATTCGCGCCGCTCAGATCCGGGCACGCTTCCTCCCCCGCCGCCGCCCATCTCGCGGGACTCTGTCTTTCGTTTACCTCTCTAATCCCATCGGCGTGATCGCCGCCCGCAAGAGGGGAGCTTTTCCCCACGGAGACGGAACCATTTCTCCTAGGAATCTCGGAAGGAGATGCAGGCATGCACGCACAAGCTCCGCTCTTAATCCTTTTCCGTTGTTAATCTCAACCATTTTCCGTAGTTAATTCTTACGTTTCTCATCTACCTACGATGAGGATCCTCCATTGCTGCCCGGATTCCTTAACCCTCGCGGTTCAGTGCCATCTTTTCGTTCGTGGCGTCTGAGATTGATGACCTCATGCCACTTCCGGCCGCCATTAAGCTCTATTAAACCGCTTTCCATTATTTTACACCCCTCTTGCACCACATGCCCGTAGGATCCCGTTCCAATTGCTTAGCTTCCGTATGGGATAAAGCTAGCACTACTACGTCGTCGCTGAAGCTTGCAATTCAATACTAGCCACTGCTAAAAGATACATTGGGTACTGTTTATTGCTTCTATATTCCTGATGCTGCGTTGGTAATCACCCATTCAACCCCCTTTACCTCCAGGCCGTCCAATTTGCGCGGACGAATATATATCCCCGTCTAAAGCAGATGTCTCTGGCTCAGGCCTCACAGCGTCGTCCCAATTGCCAGATCAAGATTGGTTGAAACTGCCACTTTTGTGTACACACACACACACTATGCAGTACTATTATAAGTATATATCTTTTCTGCAGTCCACTGTTCCCAGGTCTTGATGTTCGTTTACCTTATCTTCTCGTGTTAGTGGCTATGGTCCTTACAAGTGCAATCCTACTGCTGGGAAGATTTCTTACGCCTCCACTAGGCATATTCTTTATGTACTTAAGCGAGCGAGATAGCGCCATTGCCCATTGCAAAGCGTACCTATAAATAACCGCCCCTTGTGTTGTGCTTGCAGCTCATCATCGGCTTGAGGGTGTCATTGGGAGAGAGTGAGTATGAGTGGCCCGAGGCAAGGCTCGTCGCAGCCGCAGTTCATGACTAGCGTCGGGCAGAACAATAACGTCTCAAATGGACCGGGGACTCCTCTCATTGACAGCATAGATGTTGATCAGATTGTTATCCCTGAGGTATGGTACATGTGCTTGATAGTTCTTGATTGGTTTTGAATAAAGAAAGAAAATATATCACCATGGCATGCAGCTAATTTCAAGGGTTATCAGTTAGGCTTAGGCCCACTCTTTCCTCCTACAAGATTGTTCTTGCATGTGCGTCTGATGTACTGGCGTGTATAGAATTTGCAGTTTTTTGACCTCATGTGCCCAAATCAGTTTGTTTGCTGAATTTATTTCTGGACAGTGGATACAGATGAGGAAAACTAACCAACAATTGGTTTTTTTTGTGCTATTGCAGAAAAATAGTTGGAAGAACTTATTTTCATACATAGGGCCCGGTTTTCTCGTCTCTATCGCGTATATCGATCCTGGCAATTGTAAGATTAGCTGGATTTGTTGTTAATTTTATTCCGTCTATTCATTCGCTATCGCTTTCAGCTCATGAAAATAAATTCTGTCCATGTTGCAGTTGAGACGGACCTACAGGCTGGAGCACAATACAAATATGAGGTGTGTCCTTATTTCCCTTGTCTCTAGCATATTTTTGGGTACTGTCCATCCTATCTTTCCTTTAAAGTTGGGAACTCTATGGACTGTACTTCCTTCATCTGCCATTCAGCTATCTCATGATTATATCTACCATTAAGCATGACCATCTTGTTTTGTTGGCAGCTTCTTTGGATCATACTTATCGCGTCATGTGCTGCACTTGTAATTCAATCACTTGCAGCCAGCCTTGGGGTTGTGACTGGTCAGTATTATGAGACATGCAGCACTAGCACTTGATCCTTGTTTCGTTGACCATGTAGTGCTTATATATTTTTTTAAACTTCCGCTGCATGACAGGGAAGCATCTTGCTGAGCACTGCAGGGCTGAATATCCCAAGGTCACAAATTTCATCTTATGGATACTTGCAGAACTGGCTGTAGTTGCGTGCGACATTCCTGAAGGTACTGAAACGTGCAAACGTTGCATTCTAACTGAACTACAGAGCTACCTGGATTCAGTAGTTCAGCCTTTTCGTCTTATTGCAGATGATGTCGTACTATAAAGCAACTCCAAATTTAAAATAGCATTTTGTGATGGGGAAACTGTCAGTTAAAGTTGTAATTTTATCTAACCAGCTTTGGTGGTTGCTTATTCGTTTCAGTAATTGGAACCGCTTTTGCTTTGAACATGCTCTTCAAAATTCCGATATGGTGTGGTGTTCTCATAACTGGGCTCAGCACTCTGATGCTCCTGTTCCTGCAACAATATGGGGTAAGAACATGTCCTTTTTATCTTCACAATATTTTTCACCAGCAAGTATTTTTCTATGAAGTTTAGTTTTGATTCCAGACGTAATTTATTTTCTTGGAAGGGGCGATGTGTCTGTTTTCACTTGTTATATAACAAAACAAACCAGTATTTAAATCTGCTTTTCTAGCAGTTAGCATACATTAGCAGATCATCAGTATTGTATTAGTTCACAAGCACAAGCACTCTCTATATCTCTCTTGTTGCTCATGTTGCATATTGATTTGCTTTGTGCAGGTCCGTAAACTGGAATTTCTGATAGCATTTTTGGTATTCTTGATAGCAACTTGCTTCTTAGTTGAACTTGGGTATTCTAAACCAAATTCTTCAGAAGTTGTGCGAGGCCTTTTTGTTCCTGAAATTAAAGGAGATGGAGCTACAGGTCTTGCTATCTCACTACTTGGTGCTATGGTGATGCCGTAAGCTTCACATCCACCATATTCCCTCAAATATTTCTATAATTTGTGACATCGAACCTTTTTCATGTTTTGATAAAAAAAATGCAGGCACAATCTTTTTCTCCACTCAGCATTGGTACTATCAAGAAAAGTACCAAGATCGGTTCATGGGATCAAAGTAATCTATCTTAACTTAACCTAATGAATATTATCTGATATTCGATGTATAACTGAATTTTTCTATCTGCGTTATTATACTCTTAATTTGATACCTGATGTGTACACCTAATTTGTTTATCCTTGCTGATATGCTCTACTAAATTGAGACTAAACAATTTATGTGTTCCAACTTCCGAGCATATCTTCGTTACTAATTTCAGAAGTACAAGCATGAAGATGACATACATTTGTTTCCACTTTTTTGCAGGAGGCCTGTAGATTCTATATGATTGAAAGTGCATTTGCCCTCACAGTAGCCTTTCTGATCAACATCTCTATCATATCTGTTAGTGGTGCAGTTTGCAGTGCAGATAATTTGAACCCTGAAGACCGGATGAATTGCAATGATCTAGATCTTAACAAAGCTTCATTCTTGTTAAAGGTTGGTCAGATACTTATGGTGTTTGTATTGTTTTATTAGCTGGCGATGTAGACTATGTAGTTCATTTCTGTGACAAGTAATTCGGGACGGAGGGAGTACTATGGTTTCGGCAGGAGTTTTCTGCTAATTAGATGGACATTTGTTGAAAGACGTTGCTGTATACGTCATGTGCTAAGCTGGGCATTTGCAAAGGTCTTATGCAAACCTCCGTATTTTTCTTATTTTGATAAATATGAAACGCTTTCTAATAAAAGAAGTTATCTCTGACTTTGAGGATTTGTCTTTTACTAAATTTTTGTGGAAGTAGTACTCATGCATTAAGGGCTCCCAAATAGACATTCCATATTGCAGTATACATTCTGATCCCATATCGCCTTCTGCCTATTGTTGTAGAATGTCCTCGGAAATTGGAGCTCAAAGGTGTTCGCTATTGCCTTATTGGCATCTGGCCAGAGTTCTACGATTACAGGAACTTATGCAGGACAATATGTCATGCAGGTATTGATCACTTCTATTGCTATTCTTCATTGTTAGCCATATGTTGCAATCTGCAAAGCTTATTGGCACACCATATCTTGTTTCTAATGCATGAAGGCTCAAAATATATCACGAATGTTAATAACAGAGGTGACAAACTGACCTTGTTGTGCGATTGTTACAACATTTAGTATCTTATTGAGCTTTATGTAGGTTTGATGTTGAAAGTAATTATGTTTTGAATGTATTCTCGTATTGATGTTCCATCTTTTCTTGTTTGAATAAATTGTGAATAAAATGAGCAGGAAAGTTAGAAAACATGGTGTATCTACCATTGGTGTTGCAGGCTTAATCAAGCTAAACTAGATTGTGGATAAAATGTGTAGAGATGGTAGTAAGCTTCGGGCAAAATATATGACTGAGATTGCCCTGCTTTTTTCTTCCAAGTCTTTTATCTGTATAATGAAAAATTACATATTCCAGTTATATGAATTTCGATCTAATAGAGGTTGACCTTTACTCTTTTCTTACACCAGGGGTTTCTGGACCTTCGGATGACGCCCTGGTTACGGAACCTTCTAACTAGGTCCCTGGCAATTGTGCCTAGTCTGATTGTGTCACTAATTGGCGGTTCCTCGGCAGCTGGGAAGTTGATTATCATTGCTTCGGTAATCACTGAAACTCTGTTCTTAACATCACATTGCTGACGATCTTTGCTTCGGTGCATTGCACATGCAGTCACACTGTTCATTTCCTAAGTCTACTTCTAATTAATTCCCTACTGCTGTATGCAGATGATTCTGTCATTTGAACTTCCTTTTGCTCTAGTACCACTCCTGAAATTCACCAGCAGCAAAACAAAGATGGGGCCACACACAAATTCAAGATTCGTAAGTCGTTCATCGCACAATTTGGGTATACACAATGATGCTGCAGCAATCCAATTATACTCATAATAGCGCGTCCAATTTCCATTCCAATGCAGATTGCCGTGCTCACATGGGCGATCGGCTCCTTCATCATGGTCATCAACATCTACTTCCTGATAACGAGCTTCGTCAGGCTGCTTCTTCACAGCGGACTATCCACCGTCTCCCAGGTGTTCTCCGGGATATTCGGGTTCCTCGGCATGCTGATATACATCGCCGCGATCCTCTACCTCGTCTTCAGGAAGAACAGGAAGTGTACCTTGCCATTGCTCGAGAGCGACGCGAAGCTTGGGGACGCAGGCCACACCGAGGGAGAAGGTTCTCTGGGTCATCTTCCGCGGGAGGATATCTCCAGCATGCAGCTTCCTCATCAGCGCGCTGCGTCTGATTTGGACTAGCCGAAGTAGCCGCAGTGAGGAAACTAGATATGTTTTCTGATCATGGTGATGATGCAGTAGCTGCATAACTGAACAGTTAGGTGTCATCAGGTATTGATGCAGATAACCGAAGTGATTTTATAGTGGCCGAATTAAAATCTTTCTTACGGAAATGGATAGTTGGTATAGTTGCCAATAATTTTCGGCGGTACTGCCGATTGTAGACAAGTGGGTCTCTATTATATCTAGAAAGAGAAAAAGAATGAATTTCATCTGCTGGCGACACGCTTTACCCAAGTTAACAGAATGGTCCAACTATGTCACATCTACAGTAGACGTGAGATAAGAGAGATAATACCTCACATCTAACATGACGTCATCTACTTTGTGGCCCCTCCCTTGCCATTGACAACGATCAGTTCCTTCCTCCCGTTGACAACTTCATACCCCCAACCAATGGCGAATCTAGGAAGAAAATGAAGGGCAGGCTAAAGTCAATAGCGAGAAAACTCCCAAAACACTACTTAAAAATGATGTCCTAACCTTGTTGATAAGCTCAGAATCTCCCAAATCACTACTTAAAACATGTAGTATTAACTAGATTTTTTCTAGGATTTTTGAAAAAATATATGAAATTTTGAACCAAAATTTTAATTTATCTTGCAAAATAATCATTATCTCCCCATCTTGTTGTCCATATAAGTTGGAGGAGGGATTACAATCAGTCAATCACAATAGTTAAGGGAAGGGTATCTGGGTTCAGATTAGCTGTGATAGGTTCAGGTTCAGTGCCAGTACATACATGCATAACCATATAAGTTGCATTGGACACTAAATTAGTTAACAGTACATGAACAAGTGATTACAGTAGATAGAGGCTGGGCATTCGTGTATGGTGCCTGTTCGGTGTACGTGTGTGGCGTTGTGTGTTTGCTACTCGATAGTAGATGTACTATTGAGCTGTGATGAAAGTACTAGTAAAAATTATTGTTATTTGGAGGGTAGGCTTGAGCCTGTTTAAGCCCTCCTAGTAGACTCGCCGTTGGTTTTCTTCCGGTTGTTTGTTTGTTTGTCGCGGCCCAGCCCAAACCACCCCATGCCCCCAACGGACCTTGTGGATAAAGGCCCTAAAGTTTAATGTGGGCCTTCTACTTCTGGATAAATGCCTTACAGATACTTTACTTGTCAAACAAGCTTGGATGGGGAAGAAGTGGACAAAAACCCAGACAGGGTTTAGGAGGGGAATATTTTGCAAGTTAGCCTTTTGGCTCTTTGTGTTTCTAGTATAATTGATTTTTCTTTTTAGTTTAGTTTTTGTGTGTCTTACATGATGGCACTCTAAGCATGTGTTTTCTTCAGTTGTTTCTCAAGGTACCAAAATCTGGAAATGTCAAATCAATGCTCTAGCTGTCATCAACCTAAGGGATCTTGTCGTTGATCAGATTGGAGAACGAGAGCATTCAAAGCATTGATGATTGAAGGTTTTGAAGAATTAATAGTAATTGTTTATTTTTTTAGCTTTTTTACAACCTTTTTTGCTTGTGTTTTCAATGTGTTTTTTCCTTAAATCTCAAGAAAATCATGAGGTGGTGCCCTGCTTTTTAGAGAAACTTTGAATAGCCATGTGGATCTTTTTATGGAAGCTCGGAGTGCTCATGGTCAAAGTTACGACTTTTTTTTAGAGAAGCACAATGCAAAGACATACATCTACGACTCTTTTTGGAGAGCATTTGTGCAAGCACATAGTATAGAGCTAGGTGATATCGTTCATTTTGATCCCGTTGCTTGGGGTAACTTATTTAACGTTGAGGTGTTTGATGAAGGGGGGATCAAAAGATGGATGATTACAATCCTGGTATAACTTGTGTCTTCACTTTTCAAAGCCATTTTTATCTTCTTTTAATTTTTTTTGTTTATATAGAAGAACCTTTTTTTTAAACATTCATGTTTTTTTCCTGTTCTCACAAGCATAATGCTAGTACCCGACGATGTACGTGTTATATTTAAAGATATTATCTTCACATACAGGCGTAGACTTGCAGATGATATTGTGCGAGGACTTGTTGGCACTCTTACAAGGTGGCATAGGGTTGTCCACGACCTTCTTATTAAAGAAAGTGAGATCCCTATAGGTGATTATTTTGCCATATGCTGACCCACGAAGACACTGAAGGTTGCCTCTAAAATTTATATAGACATACTAGTTGATGATCTCAATTGAAGGTTGCCTCTAAAATTTATATAGACATACTAGTTGATGATCTCAATTGAAGGTTGCCTCTAAAATTTATATAGACATACTAGTTGATGATCTTCAGTGTCTTCATGGGTCAGCATGTGGACAAAATGATCATCGATTGGGGCCCCGGTTTCTTTATTAAGAAGGTCATGGCCAACCCTGTGCCGCCTTGTAAGAGTGCCAACAAGTCCTCCCACAACATCATCTGCAAGTTTATGCATGTCTGTGAAGATAATATCTTGAAATATAACACACACATCGTCAGACACTAGCATTATGCCTGTGAGAAAAAAGATGAATGTTTTTAAAAAGATTATTCTATATAGACAATAAAAAATTAATAAGAAAAGAAAAAAAATGAGTCTGAAAAAATGAAGACAAAAAATATACCAAGATTGCAATCATCCATCTTTTGATCCCCCTCTCCATCAAACACCTCAACGTTAAATAAGTTACCCCAAGCAACAGGATCAAAATGAACAATATCACCTAGCTCTATACTACGTGCTTGCACAAATGCTCTCAAAAAAGCGCGGCAGATGTATGTCTTTGCATTGTGCTGCTCTATAGAAAATGTCGTAACTTCGACATGAGCACTCCGAGCTTCCATGAAAAGATCCACATGGCTATTCAAAGTTTCTCTAAAATAGTACGGCACCACTTGATGATATTTTTTAGTCTTTTTTTAATAAAAGCTTTTAAAACACAAGAAAAAGGGCTGTAAGAAAAAGCTAAAAAAATGTTAAACAATTACCATTAATTCTTCAAAACCTTCAACCATCGATGATTTGAATGATTACATTCTCTTATCTAATCTACAACAAAATTCCTTAGGTTGATGATAGATAGAGCATTGATTTGCCATTTCCAGATTTTGGTACCTTGAGAAACAACCGAAGAAACACACATGCTTAGAATGCCATCATGTAAGACACACAGCAACTTAAAAAAAAAATCAATCATACTAGAAACACAAAAAAAGGGGTTTTATCATTTATAAAATATTCCCCTCCTATCTTCGTGTTGTTGGTGACACCAATAGAATGCAACTACAAAAAAAGCTCGGAGGAGTATTGCTTAGATTGGTGCCATCGCAAAACGAGTAATGTATTTATAGAGGATAGATGCGGGAGACGTTGTGTTGATTGTGAGGTTGTGGAAATTTCTATTGATTCTCAAAACATAATTGGTCAAAACCCCAAAAAATGAATGGTGCTCCCCTCTCGCACCCCCCTCCCCCCCCCCCTTTCCACTTTTACTTTGCTTGATGGCCGATGAATGCGATGGACTAAATCCAAATGTGAAAAAAAAGATTAATATAAAGAAGACTGGTTGCCGGTTCCTATTCATGCATGGCTATCGGTTTTGACCATCACGCAGAAACCTCCATCATTATCATCAAAATAACATACTCCCTCCCTTCCTAAATACAAGTCTTTGTAGAGATTCTATTATGAACCACATACGAATGTATATAGATACATTTTAAAGTGTAGATTCACTCGTTTTGCTCCATATATAGTCTATAATGAAATCTTTACAGAGACTTATATTTAGAAACGGAGGGAGTATAATGAAAAAATGTGGGGGAGTATGACCAGCTCCCGGATTGATTCCCGGGCTTGCAACTAGGTTAAAAAAATCAACACTATGTGTTAACTGTTTTGCATATAGAAATTGGGGTTTCAACTGGAACAAAAACCTTTGACAAAATGCACAACATCATCATTACTACTGGTTCATGATCATCGTCATCATGAACCAGCACCATCAAACCTATGAACAAAAAACATATGAGAAGATAAAAATTCCTCTAGCAATGGTGGTCGATGGCAGTGCAGCTCTGATCCGCTCCGCGGCCTAATTTCTGTGTAATTTCATTGAAGATTTAAAATTTTCATTAATTTTGATACATACTGAAACGATTGCCCCTCTGGTCAAAATATTCCAGTAATTTTGGTAGTACATACAGATTCAAATTATTTTAAATTATTTTTAGTATTTTAAAAAAATTGGTTGGATCTCTTTTAAATTCAGTTGGAAATTTTGGTCCTTTGGACAAAATGAAAACCGAAATCAGTGAATTTCATTGAAATTCGATGATTTCGGCAAAAGCTGAAATACTTCCGAAACTAAAATTTCCTTGGGCACGCCCCGGCAGGTCGCACTGACCGTTTGTGATACGAGAAATGCTTCAGTTTATTGATGAACTGAAAGCCGTTCAACGTCAAAAACATCAATTATTCATGAACTATCTAAATAATCATGCCATTATACCCTCATTTACGAATTGAAGCCATTCATCTGGGCTTTAATTACTTGTCTTTATTCAATTAATATTGTGCTCCAAATCACAGACTGCTTAAATCTTTAATAGGACATGGCTACGTTCAGCTCGAACTCCTCCCCGACGACCAGCGACAGCCCGCCGACGTGGGCGACGCCGCCGAGTCCTCCTGCGTTCTGGTACCGTGTGCCGGCTTCCGCGCTCGAGTCCACCTCCGCGCCGTTGACGTGGACGGTGAGCTTCTTCGGCGCCGCCGGCGACCGGTGGCCCATGAGCACCACCTTGCTGATCACCAGCGTCCTGCTCTGTGCGTACGAATTGTGCACCACCTCCGACCTCACTTTGATGGCCCCGTCGCTCCCTGTCGCGCAGCTGAACTTTACCAGGCTCCAATCGCTTCTGCCGCCCATCTCCGGCGACTCGCCGTCGTCCAGGAAAAGGTCCCCGCTGGCCGTGCCGTCCTCCGTGAGCGCGACCAGGAGGTGGAACGCGGTCCGGCGGGCGCGCGACGTCGTCAGCGCGCTCTGCTGCAGCGGCAGGACAGTGCCGCCGGCCACGTGCACGTTCACCGTGTCGGCCGGCGCCGGGAGCGTGACGCGCTGACCGGTCTTCGTGGCGACGGCGAGGGAGTAGTCGTAGAGGCTGAACCACCGGCCCGCGGGGAAGTAGGCGTCGACGGTGGTGGCGCCCGGCTCGAGCACCGGCGAGACGAGCACGCCGCGGCCGAGCAGGAACTGCCTGTCCACGCCGTACGTGGCGACGTCCTGCGGGTAGGAGAAGAAGAGCGGCCGCGCGATGGGCGCCCCCGTCGTGTGCGCCTCGTACATGAGCGTGTAGAAGTAAGGAAGCAGCTGATACCGGAGCCCGAGCGCCTTCCTCGCCGACGCCGCCACCGACGGCCACAGGTACAGCTCTCGCCGGACGGTGAAGATCGCCGAGTGGTCCCTCGAGAACGGGTAGAAGGCGCCGAGCTGGATCCACCGACCGCAGAGCTCCTCTGTCGTGTTGTTATTGAAGCCGCAGATGTCGGCGCCGATCATGGGCATGCCGAACAGGCCGAAGCTGAGCATGGTGTTGATGGAGTAGCGGAGGTCGCCCCACGTGGCGGCGTTGTCCCCCGTCCAGTGCGCCGTGTACCGGCCGGAGCCGACGAAGGTGGACCTGCTGAGCACGAAGGGGCGGCGGCCGGTGTCCCTCAGCAGCGCGCGGTGCGTGGCGCGGGCCTCCAGGAGGCCGAAGAGGTTGTGCGCGTCGTACTCGGTGACGCCGCCGTAGTGCACGGCGGAGGCCGGCACCGTCTTGTTGTTGATGGGGCGGTGGTCGCCGTGGTTGTTGATCCGGTACGGCGGGTCGTCGAGCGCGTTCATCGGCTCCGGGTCGTAGAAGTTGGAGATCTCGTTCATGTCGATCCACAGCCCGTCGACGGGGATGGTCCGGCGGAAGAGGGAGATCTCCCGCGCCCAGAACTCGGCGGCGCTCGGGTGCATGAAATCCGGGAAGTAGACGTCGCCCGGCCACACGTTGCCGAGGAAGTTGGTGCCGTTCCGCTTCAGGAAGATGTCCTGCTGCATCCCGCGGACGAACGTCCCGTACGTCGCGTCGATGCGGATCCCTGTCATCATCATCATCAAATCAAATCCCATCAAATAAATCAGCAACGGTGCCACCATTTTTACAGTTCCATTTTGCTGCTACATTTGATCGTGTCGTGTGTGTGACCTGGGTCTAGGATGAGGACGTATTTCTGGGCGTTCCGGTGAAGACGGTCGACGAACGGCCGGAGCTCGGCGGCGGTGAAGTTGACGCGGTCCAGGGTGAAGTCCTTGAAGCCGTCCATGTAGTCGATGTCCGTCCACATGACCTCCAGCGGGATCTTGGCCTTGGCGTAGCCGGCCACCACGCGCTCCAGGTCAGACACGTTCAGGTACCCGTACCGGCACTGGTGGAACCCTGCAACCAAAAGTTCATTCAGATGGAAGAAGAAACAGAGGATGCAGAGTGCAGAGTACAAGCAGATGAAGGGCAATGTTGCGGCGTACCGAAGGACCAGTATGGCATGGGGGCAGGGCGGCCGATGAGCTGGGTGTACTGGTCGACGACGGCGAGCGGGGAGGGGCCGGCGAAGAAGTAGAAGTCGAGGACGCCGCCGATGACCTTGTAGGTGACGTAGGACCCACCGTAGAGCACGTCCATGCCGTTGCTGCTGAGCAGGAGCACGCCGTGCGCGGTCCCCGGCGGCCGCACGTCCATGTAGAAGGGGTGCGAGCCGTAGAGGTTGAGGTCCACGTTGGCCGCGCCGATGTCGGCGTTCCAGAGCGTGAAGGTGTCGTTGTGCCGCAGCCGGAAAGAGCCCTTCGTCTGCTCGCCAAGCCCGTACAGCGACGCCCGGCCGGCCGGCAGCGCCGACGTCACCTCCAGGTACTTGTCCCGGAAGACGAGGCCGGGGGCGGTGTCGAAGAGCACGTCGCCGGTGGAGCGGCGGGACACGGTGAAGCGGAACGGGGAGGCGTGGACGGTGAGGACGAGGTCGGAGCCCGCGGCGGAGAGGACGCGGCTGCCCTGGAGCGGCGTCGAGGAGGCGGGCGGCGCGTCGTGGAGGACGTCCTCCGGCGCCGGGCGCGGGATGATGTCCTGCGGCACCTCCCATCGCGGGTGGTCGGCGTCGGTGATGCGCACGCGCAGCCGGCTGTCCGTCTCGAGGCTGCCACCGGCATCACAAATGAAATGGTGAGTGAACGGACAAGTAAGGTAATTACAAGTGGAATGTCACAGCGGTCGCATGGCCTAATGGATAAGGCGCTCGCCTCCGGAGCGGGAGATTCTGGGTTCGAGTCCCAGTGTGATCGGTCACTGTAATGTTTTTTGCCCCTTTCCGTGTACGCCTACAGTTTTTTTTTCTCATAGGAACTTCTACGTCAGCGTCTCGGCGATCCTTGAACTCGAAAAAATATCACGAGCAGAATTGGCACATTTTTCTGAAGGAACAGCAATCCTAATGACTAGTCCAGACGGACGATCAAACTAATCACTGCCCATGCTACCTACTCCCGGCAAGAGTGAGAGTTCAAGATCAACTCAAGCCACGAAGCTGAGGCTCATCAAGTCACCATACTCCCTAATTAAGACGCCGTATACTTGCCTTGCAGTGAGGCGGAGCCTCTGGGCACCAGCCCCGAGCGCCGCGTCCGCCGGCGTCTCGTCGGCGAGCGCAAGCTCCAGCCGCGCCGACAGAGCGCTCCCCGACTGGGTCAGCGACACGACGTCGTACCCGCCGCCGCCGTCATCGCCCCTCGTCGAGGCGACGGTCAGGGGGAGGAGGACGACGAGGAGGAGGAGCACGAGGGGTGGATAACAGCTAGCTGCCGCGGATGGCGTCGCCATCGGAGCACGCGGAGGGACGGGAGGCACCAGTGTGCAGTGCAGCGCGAGGAGGCCGGCCGGGCCAGCTAACAGTGAGTGCAGGAAAGATCGGGGGGCTTTGCCAATAAATAATCGGCATCGACCAGCCGAGCCAATCATCCGGTCAGGGATGGATAGCGATTTTGTCGGTGAAAAATAATTAAAACAGATCCTTGGTTTCTTCAGAGGAAGGACACAGGTCAGCTCAACTGACACAGCACGGCGCTCTCGACCGGTCTATTCTCAGCAGATCACGAACACGATACGCGATGTGCCCCTTTGAATATTGCTTCCTGGACTGATTAATTGGCAGCGAAAGGCCCTGAGCTTTCGGTTTTGCAGGCTGGAGGGCGAACAGCATAAATTTTACTGCAGTGTGTACTTCCGTAACGTGCATTGGCTTGACGTGGTATCAACTGTATCAGTGCGCTAAATGGAATCAACTCGTAATGTTAATCGCACAGTTTAGTTTCTCATGTTTAGAAGAGTATTAGAGCTGCTAAAACTTGCCACAGTCACATACGAAATAGTATAAATTGCTATTTGTACCGACTGAAAAGTTAATCAGACAGAAAAGAGCAATCCACGGACAAATCTGAATAGCAGGGTCTGGGCAGATCGAAGATAGCGCCAATAATTTCGATCGGTTTTGGAAAAGACAGAGAAGAGCAATCCACGGACAATCTGAATAGCAGGGTCTGGACAGATGGAAGATAGCGCCAATAATTTCGATCGATTTTGGAAAAGAAATGGTGGAGGATCTGTTTCTATAAATGGATTCCTGACAAGATCATATGCGTGCAAGTTGTTGGCTACAGTGGTTTCAGCATCGCATCGTGTCAATAGCTAAAAGATCCGGATAACAATAATTAATCTGTGCCTTTGAGTTATTGTTTAATCTATAATATACTACTCCAGTATTAGTATTTTCCTGCAAGTAGCTTTTTTTTTTTGCGGGGATTCCTGCAAGTAGCTGTTGGCCTGGTTCACTGGTGGTGAGTTTGGTGGACACAAATGGTGTTCATTACGTAATCTGAATTGTGTTTATTTTTGTAAGCATATACTATGGTAATAGTACCTCTGTTTCTAAATGTAAGACAATTTGACAGTTTAAATTGAATTGACCCCAAAAAAATGTTTAAATTGAATTGTCAAAGCGTCTTATATTTAGGAACAGAGGGTGTAGCTTCAAACGCCCATCTTGGCTTAAACTTTTGTGGCCTTTATGGGCTTACTTAGGTCGGACGCTCTCCCTGGGCCTTTTATCTAAAAGAAAGTATAATTCGACTAGCAGAAAGACAAAATTGCAACTTTGCTTACTCGAAAGGAAATTTGCACTTCTATAAAAGGATGCAATTGGGTGTAAGAGCAAGTTGGCTTCTCACTGAAATTTCATTTTTCTATATCAGATGAGTTCAAAGAAAATCATAGTCAACTTGGACAGAGACGGTCCAAAAATGTCATTGAATTGGCCCACGTACACAAAAAATTAGAATTGTTCTAGTAAGGAAGGGTGTGTAGGGTAACCATGCAAACGTTATCCTTCAATTTCAACGTCTTTGTAGGATTCTCTCTTAAGAAGTAACAAAATAAATGAAAAACAATAAGAACATTCAGATGTTGAAGTAAGTGTAGTCTAGATGATTCGGGGATTTAGGGTGTAATCATATATACCTAAATAGTTTATTTTTGCGGCAATTTATACCTAAATAGTTGATACTACTTCTATTTCTTTCGATATGCACATATGTCACCTTCACCACACACGCCATCTCATTAATTGTTTTCTTTCTTTTCCAATTTTCAGTTGCTCGCTCCATCCTCACTATTTTATTTTTCCTACCCATGCAACTTATCCACATCAATAAGTATTGCATGTTTATTTCCATAAATTTGTACCGATTTGTCTATTCACCTAAGTCATCCAACTCAAAAAGTCATGAAAGTTTGCCACATCATCAACATACCATCTCATCGTAGTCTATCCTCACAATTTATAACTAATTTTCCTATTTATGCAACCCATTCACGTCAATAATCATGTATGTCTATCACTTCATCAACATGTCATCACATCATAGTTAATTCTCGTAATTTATCCACATCGGCAGTCTACCAATTCTAGCATTTGGTCCCGCTGCAGCGCGCGGGCTATCTTCTAGTTTAAAAGTCCGTAGTCGTGTGATGAAACGTAGACTCCGAAAAGTGGCAAGGGGTTGAAAAGTGGACGTCTCATCCTTAAAAATGAAGGCATATAATTTGCGGTACCGGACAGAGCTACTTGCAATATTGTTCCGTTTTGAAAGAAACAATGTGTAGTCTGGAACTATACGGACCATGCTCGCATATATCTCCGATAATGTGAGTTTGTGACCACCTTATCAGCAGCGCCTTATTTTGTTGGCTTTCCTTTGGACGGCAAGGGTTGTGCACTTGTGCGAGCATGCATACATGGGCCAAAAGATGGCGACGGTACGCGTACGTAACGTACGTGACATATCATCTACTCCTACTACAGTGTAGCTGCCTTTTGCCTTGTGGCCGTTCGTTGATACCGATGGATGATACGGGTGTGTGCGTGACATCCCATCTACCAGCGTAGCTGACTGTTCTTTGATAGATGCCGGCCCGTGCGGTGCGGTGCGAGCGGAGCACATGTCTTTGGATTGTCTTCGTTGTATTGTAGCTTAGCCCTGGGTCAGGACCAGAAGCATTAGATTTCTAGCGCAGAGAATCAACTCTGTAGACTTGGGCTAAGACAGTGGTCACGCTCGATCGTGAGTAATCCGACACGCGGACTGGACACGAATCAGTACTTACTACGGATTAGATTCTCCCCACTACACGAGGTCCACACCACGCTTGTCTTGTGCAGAAAAAAAGTAATCCAGCATGCGTTGCGTTGAACTTTTATGTCTGAATGAATGAATGAACGTACCTGGCGTACACGGCGAGCCTCTGCACGTCGCCGGTGGACGACACGCCGACGGTGGCGGCGGCGGCCTCGGCGCGCAGCCGCCTCCCTCCCTCGTCCACCGCGACGCGGGCAACACGGTATCCGCCGGCGGCGAGCTGCTGCTCCTCCTTGGACGAGCACAGGCGGGACGCGAATAAGCAGAGACACAGGCAGAGGAGCAGCAGCGACCGCGTCGCCATCGGGTCGGGTTGGTGTGTGGGTGCCGGCCTTGCGCTTGTCGCTGTGTCGATCGTGGAGCGATGGCACATGTACTTATAGAATCCTCGGCCGTCCAAATGGACCAATCGGGGCCGCTTTGGTTGGCCGGTTGGTTTGGTGCCATGCATGGCATGGCATGGGGGAGACGCGAGGGATCAAGGAATCCGGCCGTTGCCGGGCACCGCCCAGGGCAACGGTATGGCGCGGTACCGGTCTTCCTTCCAGAGCCCTCGGCGGCGGCTGCGATCGATGCATCGGGGCCGGTGCCGGCGATAAGATCCAGTGGGCGGTTCCTTGCCGCAACGGTGGCGCGCGGGGCGAGTGGTCTACGGGCGAGCACGTCGTGCGCAGACTCCCGCTGACCGGCCCGCCTCCTCTTCTCTGTGTGCGTTTCTTAATCCATTCAATTCAATCTATCCTCCGTGCAAGATATGCTAGGCTGGCGCGTATTTCGAGCGTATACGGCAGCGTGGATTTTTCTAAAGGCCACACATTTTCTCTGGCTCGACGTGCACGTAACATTTGGATGAGCCCTCGTGCATCTTGCATCTGTAAGAGGATCTACAGCCGGACTAGAACAAATCCGGAACCTCAAACGCATGTGGATCCGCCGGGGTTTGTCTGCAGGCAGTGACTAATCAGTTCTTAAATATGCTCATCTGCATCTGGATACCTCATACTTAAATCTGAGTACTAGAAATTTTAAATCCATACAAAAACATGCAAAGGATAAAATCCTTGTAATACGTAGATCAACTACCCTAGTCCTCGTTGGAGATGTCCACTATCTCTGTGCCCGGCTCCTGGTACATGGGCGGCAACCATAGCTCCGGCTCCTTCGCGTCGGCCTCCGCTTCAACCTTGTCAAAGAGCGCGTCGGTCGCCGCCCTTTCCTGCCGGATGAACTGCCGGTTGGCCTCTATATAGGCCTCATCCTAGATGGACTATGATATTTGCTTGAACTACGTCAGTATTTCCCCAAAGAAGAAGAGATGATGCAGCACAACAACGGTAGGTATTTCCCTCAGTGATGAGATCAAGGTTATCGAACCAGTAGGAGAACCATGCACACTACATAAACATCATGTGCACACAAACAACAAATACTCGCAACCCGACGTATTAAAGGGGTTGTCAATCCCTTTCGGGTAACGGCGCCAGAAATTGGCAAAATGACGGGAGAAAGTTGTAATAGATTGAATAGATCGCAAATAAAATAAAGTGCAGCAATGTATTTTTGTATTTTTGGATTAATAGATCTGAAAATCAAATCAAATAAAAATGGATCGCAAAGGCAAATATAATAAAGAAGAGACCTGGGGGCCGTAGATTTCACTAGTGGCTTCTCTTGATAAAAATAGCAAAAGGTGGGTAAACAAATTACTGTTGGGCAATTGATAGAACTTCAAATAATCATGACGATATCCAGGCAATGATCATTATATAGGCATCATGGCCAAGATTAGTAGACCGACTTCTGCCTGCATCTACTACTATTACTCCACACATCGACCGCTATCCAGCATGCATCTAGTGTATTAAGTTCATGGAGAAACGGAGTAATGCAATAAGAACGATGACATGATGTAGACAAGATCTATTTATGTAGAAATAGACCCCATCTTGTTATCCTTAATAGCAACGATACATACGTGTCGATTGCCCTTCTGTCACTGGGATCAAGCACCGTAAGATCGAACCCATCACAAAGCACCTCTTCCCATTGCAAGATAAATAGATCAAGTTGGCCAAACAAAACCCAAATATGGGAGAAGAAATACGAGGCTATAAGTAATCATCCATATAAGAGATCAAAAGACTCAAATAACTTTCATGGATAAAAACATAGATCTGATCATAAACTCAAAGTTCATCGGATCCCAACAAACACACCGCAAAAAGAGTTACATCATATGGATCTCCAAGAGACCATTGTATTGAGAATCAAAAGAGAGAGAGGAAGCCATTTAGCTACTAACTACGGACCCGTAGGTCTACAATGAATGAACTACTCACGCATCATCGGAGTGGCACCAATGAGCATGATGAACCCCTCCGTGACGGTGTCTAGATTGGATCTGGTGTTTCTGGAACTTGCGGCGGTTAGAATTGATTTTCGTCGACTCCCCTAGGGTTTCTGGAATATTGGGGTATTTATAGAGCAAAGAGGCGGTGCGGGAGGCCATCGAGGTGGGCACAACCCACCTGGGTGCGTGTGGGGGCCCAGGCGCACCCTGGTGGGTTGTGCCCCCCTCGGGGCACCCCCCAGGTGCTTCTTCGGCCCATTGGGTATCTTCTGGTCCATAAAAATTCCATAAAAAGTTTCGTTGCATTTGAACTCCGTTTGGTATTGATTTCATGCGATGTAAAAAACAAGCAGAAAACAACAACTGGCATTGGACACTATGTCAATAGGTTAGTACCAAAAATGATATAAAATGATTATAAAACATCCAAGAATGATAATATAACAACATGGAACAATCAAAAATTATAGATACGTTGGAGACGTATCAGCATCCCCAAGCTTAATTCCTGCTCGTCCTTGAGTAGGTAAATGATAAAAACAGAATTTTTGATGTGGAATGCTGCCTAACATGTTCATCACATTTTTTTCTTTGTAGCATGGACATTTGGACTTTTATATGGTTCAAAGCAATAGTCTAGTTTTGACACGAGGACTTTAATACTCAAGCATATCAACAAGCAACCATGTCTTTCAAAATATCAACACTAAAGCAAGTTATCCCTAGCCCATTATGCTCAATCATTGATCCATTCATGAAACACACTCGCATATTAGCTACACCCAATGCTCAAGTACGATCATAGTGCCCCTTAGTTGGTGCTTTATAAGAGAAGATGGAGACTCAAAATAAAAAAATTGCATAAAATAAAATAAAGGCCCTTCGCAGAGGGAAGTAGGGATTTGTAGAGGTGCCAGAGCTCAAAGCAGAAAAGATAGAGATAAAACATTTTGGGAGGCATGCTTTTCCTGTCAATGAAAACGACTGATTAGTTCCCAATACTTTCCATGCTAGATATATCATAGGCGGTTCCCAAACAGAAAATAAAGTTTATTCCTTTTTCAACCGTACTTTCACTTTCCATGGCTAGCCGTATCCACGGGTGCCTTCCATACCAACACTTTCCAAGGAATTTATTATTCGGCAACATAAAGTAAATTCATTTTTCATTTCGGGACTGGGCATCCCTAATAGCTTTGCCGTACTCTCGTGCAATGACAAGTGAATAAACACTCACCGTGAGAATAACACATCTAGCATGGAAATATATTAACCACCCCCTACTGTTTCATGAGCGGTACGAGCACACAAAAGAGAAGTTTATTTTGAAAATTAGAGATGGCACATACAAATTTGCTTAGAACGGCAAAAGAATACCACATATATGTAGGTATGGTGGAATCATATGGCAAAACTGGTTTAAAGGATTTTGGATGCACAAGTAGTGATCATACTTAGTGCAAAATGAAGGCTAGCAAAAGATTGAGAAGCGACCAACCAAGAAACGAAAAATCTCATAAGCGAGCATTAAGCGTAATTAACACCGAATAATGCACCACAAGTAGGATGTAATTTCATTGCATAACTATTGACTTTCGTGCTTGCATAGGGAATCACAAACCTTAACACCAATATTCTTACTAAAGCAACAATTACTCATCAACATGACTCACATATCACTATCATCATATCTCAAAACTATTACAAAGAATCAAGTTTATTTTGTCCAATGATCTTCATGAAAGTTTTTATTATATCTTCCTTGGATATCTATCACTTTGGGACTAGATTTCATATGTTGCTTTTGATAGCTCAAACAAATATAAGTGAAGATCATGAGCATAAATATTTCTTTCTCTCAAAATAATTTAAGTGAAGCAAGAGAGAATTTCTTAAAAAAATTACTAACTCTCAAATAAATTTAAGTGAAGCATGAGAGCATTTCTACCAAAATAAACAAGAACACCGTGCTCAAAAAGATATAAGTAAAGCACTAGAGCGATTCCATAGCTCATAAAGATTTAAGTGAAGCATAGAGAGCAATTCTAACAAGTCATAGCATAATTTTGGCTCTCTCAAATAGGTGTGTCCAACAAGGATTCATGACTTAAAACCAAAATCAAAACAAGCAAAGACTCATATCATACAATACGCTCCAAGCAAAACTCATAATATGTGACGAATAAAAATATAGTTCCAAGAAAAATACCGATGGTCGTTAGAAGAAAGACGGGATGCCACTCGGGCATCCCCAAGCTTAGTTGCTTACTTCTCTTTGGATAATAGCTTGGGATGCCATGGGCATCCCCAAGCTTAGGCTCTTCTTACTCCTTATTCCTTCATCCATCATAAAATCACCCAAAACTTGAAAACTTCAATCGCACAAAACTCAACAAAACCTTCGTGAGATCCGTTAGTATAAGAAAGCAAATCACTACTATAAGTACTGTTGCAAACCTATTCATATTTTATTCTTGCATTATATCTACTGTATTCCAACTTTTCTATGGCAAAAACTCTTCAAAGGAAACCATAGAATCATCAAAACAAGCACACAACGCAAAGAAAACAGAATCTGTCAAAAATAGAACAATCTGTAGCAATCTGGATATTTCGAATACTTATGTAACTCCAAAAATTCTGAAAACCTAGGGCCACGTGAGTAATTTGTATATTAATCTTATGAAAAAATAATTGGTATTTTATCACGCTTATGTGATTTTTAATAATTATGTGACTGGCGTGCAAAGTTTCTGTTTTTCAGCAAGATGAAATCAACTATCACCCAACATGACCCCAAAGGCTTTGCTTGGCACAAACACTAATTAAAACACAAAAAACACAATCATAACAATAGAATAATTGTGCAAACACTCAAGAACAGAAAGCAAAATGCAAAAATAAATTTTATTCATTGGGTTGCCTCCCAACAAGCTCTTTCTTTATAGCCATCAAGATAGGATTTTAGATTTAAATGATGCTCACATGAAAGATAATAATTGAAATACAAAGAGAGCATCATAAAATATGTGACAAACACATTTAAGTCTAACATACTTCCTATGCATTGGAATTTTATAAGCAAATAAATCATCAAAACAAGATATATCTAGCATATGCATGGAAGAAGAAAGAAACAATAACGATCTCAATATAACAAGAGGTAATTTAGTAACATGAAAATTTCTATGACCATATTTTCCTCTCTCATAATAATTGCATGTAAGATCATAATCAAATTCAACAATATAACTATCACATAAAATATTTTCTTCATGATCCACATGCATGCAAACTTGACACTCTTCCAAAATAGTGGGATTATCATCAAATAAAGTCATGACCTCTCCAAGCCCACTTTTATCAAAAATTTCATAAGATCGAACACTCTCTAAATATGTGGGATTATTTTTTAGCTAAAGTTGACACTCTTCCAAACCCACTTTTAATATTCTCGCAAGCATATTCATCATGAGGTTTAAATAAATGTATAAGATCATAAGATCATAAGAATCATTATCACCCCAATAGAAGACACATTGCAACACAAGCAAACAGGAGATCTGACGAGAAAACGATGAACGAAAAAGAGGGCGAATAAAACGGCAAATGTTTGTGAAGTGGGGGAGAGGAGAACGAGAGGCAAATGGAAAATAATGTAAACTGCAAGGAGATGAGATTTGTGATTAGGAACCTGATAGATGTTGGTGATGTCGCTTTTGATGTTTGCTTGAACTATGTCAGTATTTCCCCAAAGAGGAAGGGATGATGCAGCACAACAACGGTAGGTATTTCCCTCAGTGATGAGACCAATGTTATCGAACCAGTAGGAGAACCATGCAACACTACGTAAACAACACCTGCACACAAATAACAAATACTCGCAACCCCACGTATCAAAGGGGTTGTCAATCCCTTTCGGGTAACAGCGCCAGAAATTGGCAAAAGGACGGGAGAAAGTTGTAATAGATTGAATAAATAGATCACAAATAAAATAAAGTGCAGCAATGTATTTTTGTATTTTTGGATTAATAGATCTGAAAATAAAAGAAAATAAAAATAGATCACAAAGGCAAATATAATAAAGAAGAGACCTGGGGGCTGTAGATTTCACTAGTGCCTTCTCTCGAGAAAAATAGCAAACGGTGGATAAACAAATTACTGTTGGGCAATTGATAGAACTTCAAATAGTCATGACGACATCCAGGCAATGATCATTATATAGGCATCACGTCGAAGATTAGTAGACCGACTTCTGCCTGCATCTACTACTATTACTCCACACATTGACCGCTATCCAGCATGCATCTAGTGTATTAAGTTCATGGAGAAACGGAGTAATGCAATAAGAACGATGACATGATGTAGACAAGATCTATTTATGTAGAAATAGACCCCATCTTGTTATCCTTAATAGCAACGATACATATGTGTCGATTCCCCTTCTGTCACTAGGATCAAGCACCGTAAGATCGAACCCATCACAAAGCACCTCTTCCCATTGCAAGATAAATAGATCAAGTTGGCCAAACAAAACCCAAACATCGGAGAAGAAATACGAGGCTATAAGTAATCATGCATATAAGAGATCAAAAGACTCAAATAACTTTCATGGATAAAAACATAGATCTGATCATAAACTCAAAGTTCATCGGATCCCAACGAACACACCGCAATAAGAGTTACATCATATGGATCTCCAAGAGACCATTGTATTGAGAATCAAAAGAAAGAGAGGAAGCCATCTAGCTACTAACTACGGACCTGTAGGTCTACAATGAACTACTCACGCATCATCGGAGAGGCACCAATGGGCATGATGAACCCCTCCGTGATGGTGTCTAGATTGGATCTGGTGTTTCTGGAACTTGCGGTGGCTGGAATTGATTTTCGTCGAATCCCCTAGGTTTTTTGGTATATTGGGGTATTTATAGAGTAAAGAGGTGGTGCCGGAGGCCACTGAGGTGGGCACAACCCACCTGGGCGCGCCTGGGGCCCCAGGCGCACCTTGGTGGGTTGTGCTCCCCTCGGGGCACCCCCAGGTGCTTCTCCGGTCCATTGGGTGTCTTCTGGTCCATAAAAATTCCACAAAAAGTTTCGTTGCATTTGGACTCCGTTTGGCATTGATTTCCTGCGATGTAAAAAACAAGGAGAACACAACAACTGGCACGGGGCACTATGTCAATAGGTTAGTACCAAGAAATGATATAAATTGATTATAAAATGATTGTAAAACACCCAATAATGATAATATAACAGCATGGAACAATAAAAAATTATAGATACATTGGAGACGTATCAGACTACACGATGGCCTGCTGCTCCGTCATTTTGGCCACTTGGGCGATAGTGAACTCCGCCTCCGCGTCCTCCATGTTGAAGCCCGAAGCCGGAGCCAGCTCTTGCTCCAGCTGCTCCTCTTCGTCCTCCTCCGAATCCACCATCTTCATCGGAGTCGGCTGCTGCTCCTCTCCCTCCTCCTCATCCGCCTGATCCTCTGTCTCCGGCGAGTCCGCAGGCAGCCCGACGGTGATGCGGGCAGCGCACGCGGCGCACCTCGCCCAGATCTCCTGCTCGATCTGGTACAGGCGCTCCGGCGTGAGCATAGCGTGCATGGCTATCTTCTGCCGGACCATGGTGAAGCCGGAGAGCGTGGGAAGAGCGGCAGAGTGGGAGAGAGGAGGTGGATGGGCTCGGGCTGGCGGCGTGGAAAGGGAGGAGATGGATGGGCTAGGGTTGGAGGACGCCGGCCGGCTTAAACAACCGGATTTGGCCTCAGGCGGTGAGCCGGAGCGGTGCCACACGACGTTCACACCCCCACCAAAGGAGACGTCTGTCAGACCACCGGGTTCCAGGCGATTCCGTGTGGGACCCCATCGTCAGTCCGACGTGGCAGACGCGCATGGGCATGCCTGGGCGCCCCATATCCGCCCCATACCATGCACATGCTTTCGAGATTGGATCTCCACTCTTCTCTCCTCGGCCTCATCACATGTGTTACTTAACTGCCGGTGACCCTATTAAGCATGGTCGGGGACTTCGTCAAAGGAGACCCTCTCTCCCCGCTGCTATTTGTTCTTGTCATTGACCCTCTGCACCACATCCTTGACAAGGTGACTTCTCAAGGGCATCTCCAACCGCTCAGAGGTCGGCCAATCAATGCGTTGCTTTATGACGATGATGCAGCTATATTTGTTGCTCCTACCAAAAGGACATTTAGCTCTAGGCATCGACCCTAGTATTAACGTGTATGACCTTATGATACATTGCAACTACTTTGCGGAAGTCCTTAAGGCTATACACAAATAAATTACTCACTCCCTATCTCAAAATTATTGCAAAGAACCTGATTCTCTAGTTCAATTGATCTACAAGTTCATGCAAGTTTTTTATTATATCACTTCTACATACCTATTATTTTAAGACTAGCATATAGTTCAATGCAAATTATCAAAATACTATTCAACTCTATAAAATGATATAACTAAGGCAAGAGAGTCCTTTTTTTACAAAAACATATAACCATGCTCTAACATATATATGTGAAGTACAAGAGTAATGGCTCAACTCAAATAAATATAAGTGAAGATCGATGAGCATTCTATAAATAATTGACCAATGTGTGTCTCTTTAATAAGTGTGACCAAAACATGATGATTATGATGACCAGCAAAAAAATCAAAATACGCTCCAAGCAAAGCACATATCATATGAACAAATAAAAACTTAGGTTCAACCAAGACATACCGATAATTGTTGATGATAAAAGAGGGGATGCCTCCCGGGGCAACCCAAGCTTAGACGCTTCGGTCTTCTTTGAATATTACCTTGGGGTGCCTTGAGCATCCCCAATCTTAGACTCTTTCCGCTACTTATTCATCTCATATCGTTGTCTCCCATCGATTTTAAAAACTTCATCGGAGACAAAACCTAACAGAACTCGCGAGATAGGTTAGTACATAAAAATAAATCTCCCTATCCTGTACTGTCAAGACAAGATGCATATTTATTTACAAGTAATGGATAATGTATCATGTCATTTCCACAATTTATATTCCCAATATAGGCCATGGAAACTCTAAAATAAGCAGTCAAAGAAAACATAACAACAATATGTCAAAAAAAGAACAATACGTAAAGATCTAATAATTAGCCATACTTTTGTAAATCCAAAACTTCTTTAAAATTAGGACATGACAGAAATTTTGTAATGCAATATTGTGTAAAAGTTTCAGGATTTCATGTTCCACTAAAGATAAAATTTTAAGTATTGGGTGCAAAATTTTCTGTTCATGCAAAGAACCTAACAAACATGCATTTACAACATCCCAAAGGCTTAACTCGGCACAAAAATAAAAAAAAGATACAAATATAATTACTATAGTAGCTATAATTATGTAGACTCACTAAACAAAACAATTTTTTTTAAGATACGCATTGGGTTGCCTCCCAACGAACGCTATTGTTTAATGTCCTCTAGCTAGGCATAATGCAAACCTATCAAATTTTATCATCATGCAATTCTTTTAAAGATGGACTGAAGGAAATATGCCCTAGAGGCAACAATAAAGTTGTTATTTATATTTCCTTATATCATGATAAATGTTTATTATTCATGCTAGAATTGTATTAACCGGAAAATTGATACATGTGTGAATACATAGACAAAACAGAGTGTCCCTTGTATGCCTCTACTTGACTAGCTCGTTAACCAAAGATGGTTAAGTTTCCTAGCCATAGACATGTGTTGTCATTTGATGAACGGGATCACATCATTAGAGAATGATGTGATGGACAAGACCCATCCGTTAGCTTAGCATAATGATCGTTAAGTTTTGTTGCTATTGCTTTCTTCATGACTTATACATGTTCCTCTAACTATGAGATTATGCAACTCCCGAATACCGGAGGAACACTTAGTGTGCTATCAAACGTCACAACGTAACTGGGTGATTATAAACATGCTCTACAGGTGTCTCTGATGGTGTTTGTTGAGTTGGCATAGATCAAGATTAGGATTTGTCACTCCGATTGTCGAAGAGGTATCTCTGGGCCCTCTCGATAATGCACATCACTATAAGCCTTGCAAGCAATGTGACTAATGAGTTAGTTATGGGATGATGCATTATGGAACGATTAAAGAGACTTGCTGGGTAACGAGATTGAACAAGGTATTGAGATACCGACGATCGAATCTCGGGCAAGTAACATACCGATGACAAAGGGAACAACGTATGTTGTTATGCGGTTTGACCGATAAAGATCTTTGTAGAATATGTGGGAGCCAATATGAGCATCCAGATCCACTATTGGTTATTGACCGGAGATGAGTCTCGGTCATGTCTACATAGTTCTCGAACCCGTAGGGTCCGCACGCTTAACGTTCGATGATGATCGGTATTATGAGTTTATGTGCTTTGATCTACCAGATGTTGTTCGGAGTCCCGGATGTGATCACGGACATGATGAGGAGTCCCGAAATGGTCGAGACATAAAGATTGATATATTGGAAGGTTATGTTTGGACACCGGAAATGTTTCGAATGAGTTCGGGCATTTTCCGGAGTACCGGGGGGTTACCGGAACCCCCCGGGGAGTTAATGGGCCTTAATGGGCTTTAGTGGAAGAGAGGAGGAGGCGGCAAAGTGGGAGGCACGCCCCCCAAGCCCAATCCGAATTGGGGAGGCGGCCGCCCCCCTTTCCTTCTCTCCCTCTTCCCTTCCTTCCCCCTCCTAGTTGGACTAGGAAAGGGGGGAAACCTACTCCTAGTAGGAGTAGGAATCCCCCCTTGGGGCGCGCCATAGGAAGCCGGCCTCCCCCTCTTCCACTCCTTTATATACGGGGGAGGGGGGCACCCCATAAACACACAAGTTGATTGTTTAGCCGTGTGCGGTGCCCCCCTCCACAGATTTCCACCTCGGTCATATCGTTGTAGTGCTTAGGCGAAGACCTGCGTCGGTAACTTCATCATCATCGTCATCACGCCGTCATGCTGACGAAACTCTCCCTCGGCCTCAGCTGGATCAAGAGTTCGAGGGACGTCACCGAGCTGAACGTGTGCAGATCGCGGAGGTGCCGTGCGTTCGGTACTTGATCGGTTGGATCGCAAAGACGTTCGACTACATCAACCGCGTTACTTAACGCTTCCACTTTCGGTCTACGAGGGTACGTGGACATACTCTCCCGCTCGTTGCTATGCATCACATAGATAGATCTTGTGTGATCGTAGGTAAATTTTTTGAAATACCGCGTTCCCCAACAGTGGCATCCGAGCCAGGTCTATGCGTAGATGTTATATGCACGAGTAGAACATAAAGAGTTGTGGGCGATAATAGTCATACTGCTTACCAGCATGTGATACTTTGATTCAGCGGTATTGTTGGATGAAGCGGCCTAGACCGACATTACATGACCGCGTTCATGAGACTGGTTCTACCACCGTGCTTCCCACACAGGTGGCTAGTGGGTGTCTGTTTCTCCAACTTTAGTTGAATCGAGTGTGACTACGCCCGGTCCTTGTTGAAGGTTAAAACAGCACACTTGACGAAAAATCGTTGTGGTTTTTGATGCGTAGGTAAGAACGGTTCTTGCTAAGCCCGTAGCAGTCACGTAAAATTTGCAACAACAAGTAGAGGACGTCTAACTTGTTTTTGTAGGGCATGTTGTGATGTGATATGGTCAAGACGTGATGATATATAAATTGTTGTATGAGATTATCATGTTTTGTAACAGTTATCAGCAACTGGCAGGAGCCTTATGGTTGTCGCTTTATTGTATGAAATGCAATCGCCATGTAATTACTTTACTTTATCACTAAGCGGTAGCGATAGTCGTAGAAGCAATAGTTGGCGAGACGACATCGATGCTCTGATGGAGACCAAGGTGTCAAACCGGTGACGATGGTGATCATGACGGTGCTTTGGAGATGGAGATCAAAGGCACAAGATGATGATGGCCATGTCATATCACTTATATTGATTGCATGTGATGTTTATCCTTTATGCATCTTATTTTGCTTAGTACGGTGATAGCATCATAAGATGATCTCTCACTAAATTTCAAGGTATAAGTGTTCTCCCTGAGTGTACACCGTTGCGACAGTTCGTCGTGCCGAGACACCACATGATGGTCGGGTGTGAAAAGCTCTACGTTCACATACAACGGGTGCAAGACAGTTTTGCACACGCAGAATACTCGGGTTAAACTTGACAAGGCTAGCATATGCAGATATGGCCTCGGAACACTGGGACCGAAAGGTCGAGCGTGAATCATATAGTAGATATGATCAACATAGTGATGTTCACCATTGAAAACTACTCCATCTCACGTGATGATCGGACAAGGTTTCGTTGATTTGGATCACGTGATCACTTAGATGATTGGAGGGATGTCTATCTAAGTGGGAGTTCTTAAGTAATATGATTAATTGAACTTTAATTTATCATGAACTTAGTCCTGATAGTATTTGCATAACTATGTTATAGATCAATAGCTCGCGATGTAGCTCCCCGTTTATTTTTTGATATGTTCCTAGAGAAAAATAAGTTGAAAGATGATAGCAGAAATGATGCGGACTTGGTCCGTGATCTGAGGATTATCCTCATTGCTGCACAGAAGAATTATGTCCTTGATGCACCGCTAGGTGACAGACCTATTGCAGGAGCAGATATAGACGTTATGAACGTTTGACAAAGCTCGATATGATGACTACTTGATAGTTTAGTGCACCATGCTTTACGGCTTAGAACCGGGATTTCAAAAACGTTTTGAACACCACAAAGCATATGAGATGTTCCAAGAGCTGGAATTGGTATTTCAGACTCATGCCCGAGTCGAGAGGTATGAGACCTCTGACAAAGTACTTAGCCCACAAGATGGAGGAGAATATCTCAACTAGTGAGCATGTGCTCAGAATGTCTGAGTACTACAATCGCTTGAATCAAGTGGGAGTTAATCTTCCAGATAAGATAGTGATTGACAGAGTTCTCTAGTCACTATCACCAAGTTAGTAGAACTCCATGATGAACTATAATATGCAAGGGATAACAAAAACGATTCCCAAGCTCTTCGCGATGCTGAAATCGGCGAAGGTAGAAATTAAGAAAAAGCATCAAGTGTTGATGGTTGACAAGACCGCTAGTTTCAAGTAAAAGGGCAAGGGAAAGAAAGGGAACTTCAAGAAGAATGGCAAGCAAGTTGCCACTCCCGTGAAGAAGCCCAAAGCTAGACCTAAACCCGAAACTGTGTGCTTCTACTGCAAAGGGAACGGTCACTGGAAGTGGAACTGCCCTAGATACTTGGCGGATAAGAAGGATGGCAAAGTGAACAAAGGTATATTGGATATACATGTTATTGATGTGTACTTTACTAGTGTTTATAGCAACCCCTCGGTATTTGATACTGGTTCAGTTGCTAAGAATACTAACTTGAAACGGGAGTTGCAAAATAAACAAAGACTAGTTAAGGGCGAGGTGATGATGTGTGTTGGAAGTGATTCCAAGGTTGATAAGATCACCATCACACACTCCCTTTACCTTCGGGATTAGTGTTGAACCTAAAATAAATGTTATTTGGTGTTTGCGTTGAGCATGAATATGATTGGATCATGTTTATTGCAATACGGCCATTCATTTAAGTCAAAGAACAATTCTTGTTCTATTTACATGAATAAAACCTTCTATGGTCATACACTCAATATAAATGGTTTATTGAATCTCGATCGTAGTGATACACATATTCATAAATATTGAGGCCAAAAGATGCAAAGTTAATAATGATAGTGCAACTTATTTGTGGCACTGCCGTTTAGGTCATATTGGTGTAAAGCGCATGAAGAAACTCCATGCTGATGGGCTTTTGGAATCACTTGATTATGAATCACTTGATGCTTGCGAACCATGCCTCATGGGCAAGATAACTAAGACTCCGTTCTACGGAACAATGGAGCAAGCAACTGACTTATTGGAAATAATACATACTGATGTATGCGGTCCGATGAGTGTTGAGGCTCGCGGCGGGTATCGTTATTTTCTGACCTTCATAGATGATTTGAGCAGATATGGATATATGTACTTAATGAAACATAAGTCTGAAACATTTGAAAAGTTCAAAGAATTTCAGAGTGAAGTGGAAAATCATCGTAACAAGAAAATAAAATTTCTACGATCTGATCGTTGAGGTGAATACTTGAGTTATGAGTTTGAGATTCATTTGAAACAATGTGGAATAGTTTCGCAATTCACGCCACCTGGAACACCACAGTGAAATGGTGTGTCTGAATGTCGTAACCGTACTTTATTAGATATGGTGCAATCTATGATGTCTCTTAACGATTTACCACTATCGTTTTGGGGTTATGCATTAGAGACAACTGCATTCACGTTAAATAGGGCACCATCTAAATCCGTTGAGACGACACCATATGAACTATGGTTTGGCAAGAAACCTAAGCTGTCGTTTCTTAAAGTTTGGGGCGGCGATGCTTATGTGAAAAAGTTTCAACTTGATAAGCTCGAACCCAAATCGGAGAAATGTGTCTTCATAGGATACCCAAAGAAAACTGTTGGGTACACCTTCTATCATAGATCCGAAGGCAAGATATTCATTGCTAAATATGGATACTTTCCAGAGAAGGAGTTTCTCTCGAAAGAAGTGAGTGGGAGGAAAGTAGAACTTGAAGAGGTAATTGTACCTTCTCCCGAATTGGAACGTAGTTCATCACAGAAATCAGTTTGAGTGATTCCTACACCAATTAGTGAGGTAGCTAATGATGATAATCATGAAACTTCAGATCAAGTTACTACCAAACCTCGTAGGTCAACCAGAGTACGGTCCGCACCAGAGTGGTATGGTAATCATGTTCTGGAAGTCATGTTACTAGACCATGACGAACCTACGAACTATGAGGAAGCGATGATGAGCCCAGATTCTGCGAAATGGCTTGAGGCCATGAAATCTGAGATAGGATCCATATATGAGAACAAAGTGTGTACTTTGGTGGACTTGCCCGCTGATCGGCAAGCCATTAAGAATAAATGGATCTTCAAGAGGAAGACGGACGCTGATAGTAGTGATACTATCTACAAAGCTTGAATTGTCAAAAAAGGTTTTCGACAAGTTCAAGGTGTTGACTAAGATGACATTTTCTCACTTGTATCGATGCTTAAAAGTCTGTCCGAATCATGTTAGCAATTGCCGCATTTTATGAAATTTGGCAAATGGATGTCAAACCTGCATTCCTTAATGGATTTCTTAAAGAAGAGTTGTATATGATGCAACCAGAAGGTTTTGTCAATCCTAAAGGTGCTAACAAAGTGTGCAAAGCTCCAGCGATCCGTCTATGGACTGGTGCAAGCATCTCGGAGTTTGGAATATACGCTTTGTTGAGTTGATCAAAGCATATAGTTTTATACAGACTTGCGGTGAAGCCTGTATTTACAAGAAAGTGAGTGGGAGCACTACAACCTTTCTGATAAGTATATGTGAATGACATATTGTCGATCGGAAATGATGTAGAATTTTCTGGAAAGCATAAAGGAGTGTTTGAAAGGAGTTTTTCAAAGAAAGACCTCGGTGAAGCTGCTTACATATTGAGCATCAAGAACTATAGAGATAGAACAAGATGCTTGATAAGTTTTTTCAATGATTACATACCTTGACAAGTTTTTGAAGTAGTTCAAAATGGAACAGTCAAAGAAAGAGTTCTTGCCTGTGTTACAAGGTGTGAAGTTGAGTACGACTGAAAGCCCGACCACGGCAGAAGATAGAGAGAGAATGAAAGTCATTCCCTATGCCTCAGCCATAGGTTCTATAAAGTATGCCATGTTGTGTACCAGACCTATTGTATACCCTGCCCTGAGTTTGGCAAGGGAGTACAATTTTGATCTAGGAGTAGATCACTGAACAGCGGTCAAAATTATCCTTAGAGGACTAAGGAAATATTTCTCGGTTATGGAGGTGATAAAGAGTTCATCGTAAAGAGTTACGTCGATGCAAGCTTTGACACCGATCTAGATGACTCTAAGTCACAATCCAGATACTATTGAAAGTGGGAGCAATTAGCTAAAGTAGCTCCATGCAGAGCATTGTAGACATAAAAATTTGCAAAATACATACGGATCTGAATGTGGCACAACCGTTGACTAAACTTCTCTCACAAGCAAAACATGATCACACCTTAGTACTCTTTCGGTGTTAATCACATGGCGATGTGAACTAGATTATTGACTCTAGTAAACCCTTTGGGTATTGGTCACATGGCGATGTGAACTATAGAGTGTTAAATCACATGACGATGTGAACTATTGGTGTTAAATCACATGGCGATGTGAACTAGATTATTGACTCTAGTGCAAGTGTGAGACTGAAGGAAATATCCCCTAGAGGCAATAATAAAGTTGTTATTTATATTTCCTTATATCATGATAAATGTTTATTATTCATGCTAGAATTGTATTAACCGGAAACTTGATACATGTGTGAATACATAGACAAAACAGAGTGTCCCTAGTATGCCTCTACTTGACTAGCTCGTTAATCAAAGATGGTTAAGTTTCCTAGCCATAGACATGTGTTGTCATTTGATGAACGGGATCATACCATTAGAGAATGATGTGATGGACAAGACCCATCCGTTAGCTTAGCATAATGATCGTTCAGTTTTGTTGGTATTGCTTTCTTCATGACTTATACATGTTCCTCTGACTATGAGATTATGCAACTCCTGAATACCGGAGGAACACTTAGTGTGCTATCAAACGTCACAATGTAACTGGGTGATTATAAAGATGCTCTACAGGTGTCTCCGATGGTGTTTGTTGAGTTGGCATAGATCAAGATTAAGATTTGTCACTCCGATTGTCGGAGAGGTATCTTTGGGCCCTCTCAATAATGCACATCACTATAAGCCTTGCAAGCAATATGACTAATGAGTTAGTTACGGGATGATGCATTATGGAACGAGTAAAGAGACTTGCCGGTAACGAGATTGAACTAGGTATTGAGATACCGATGATCGAATCTCGGGCAAGTAACATACCGATGACAAAGGGAACAACGTATGTTGTTATGCGGTTTGACCGATAAAGATCTTCGTAGAATATGTGGGAGCCAATATGAGCATCCAGGTTCCGCTATTGGTTATTGACCGGAGACGTGTCTCGGTCATGTCTACATAGTTCTCGAACCCGTAGGGTCCGCACGCTTAAATGGGAGGAGACGGCCAAGTGGGAGCCCCCCCCCAAGCCCAATCCGAATTGGGGAGGGGGCCGGCCCCCCTTTCCTTCTCTCCCTCTTCCCTTCCTCCCCCCTCCTAGTTGGACTAGGAAAGGGGGGAAACCTACTCCTAGTAGGAGTAGGAATCCCCCCTTGGGCGCGCCATAGGAGGCCGGCCTCCCCCTCTTCCACTCCTTTATATACGGGGGAGGGGGCACCCCATAAACACACAAGTTGATTGTTTAGCCGTGTGCGGTGCCCCCCTGCACAGGTTTCCACCTCGGTCATATCGTTGTAGTGCTTAGGCAAAGCCCTGCGTCGGTAACTTCATCATCACCGTCATCACGCCGTCGTGCTGACGAAACTCTCCCTCGGCCTCAGCTAGATCAAGAGTTCGAGGAACGTCACCGAGCTGAACATGTGCAGATCACGGAGGTGCCGTGCGTTCGGTACTTGATCGGTTGGATCACGAAGATGTTCGACTACATCAACCACGTTACTTAACGCTTCCGCTTTCGGTCCACGAGGGTACGTGGACATGCTCTCTCACTCGTTACTATATATCACATAGATAGATCTTGCGTGATCGTAGGTAAATTCTTGAAATACCGCGTTCCCCAACAGATGGACCATCATAAACTTATCTTAGAAAGTCCCTCGTTTCTGTAGCAAATTTTGTAGCCGGCAAGCATAAATAGTAAAGGGGAGATATTTAGTAATTTTTACATTCGTGAACTCAAATTCTTATGGGGGTGGATCATGTCCATAAAATCCCTCATACATAATAGTTATTTTATCCTGTATGGGATTTCTAGAGGTATACTTAAACCAATCTTTAGAAAATCCATCAACAATCCCTCTAGAAATTCATTCAAATTTATCATTAGCATGCTCAAACAAATTCTGAACCAAAACTGAAGGTGGGACTCTTTTTCTAGCATTCTCCCCAAAAGCACTATATTCATTACATTTCATTCTACGCATAACATCTTGATCATGAAGAGTTTCTTCTATAGGAGGACATTCACGATTAATTTTATAGAAAGAAAAAATATCCCTACTTTTTCTCATTATAAAATCAAATTCATTCATCAGGATAATAGTGGCTAACATTTTAGCTCTATGATAATGAATATTAGGGAGCTCGAGAAACAATATTTGTAAAGCAGGATGTATATGCATAAATTTTCTTTCATGTTCAACCACAAGCATAACTACCATCCACATAACTATTAGTTTTTGCAAGAATTGATCCCCCTATTGCCAGTATGACTCCCGCAAAAGTAAAGAATTCCTGAATAACACTTTTTACAATAACATCCCCACTTCATGTGCAGATTTTTTTCCAAGTTATAGGAGTTTCGTTATCATGAGGATCATTATCATGGGTAGGTGTTTTAGGTGCTTCATCTTTGTTCTCCATAGAATTTTCCGCACTATTAATTTCAGTAATAACTTTATCAAGAGTAGACATGGTAGCAAAAAGCGAGAATAGCAACACAACATATTTTTGGTATTTTGGAATATTTTTGGCAAGAAAACCAAAAGAAAAAGTAACTAGGAAAAAATAAAACAAGTAAATAAAAAGTTTGTGTGAAGGTACCTGATTTGATAGAAGATGATTCCTGGCAATGACGCGGTAATTCCTTTGCTACTCCTGCAGGAGTTGTTGGGTTTCCCTAAAGAGGAAGGGTGATGTAGCATAGAAACAAAGTATTTCCGTTAGATAAGAACCAAGGTTTAATCAAACCAGTAGGTTTCAACTAGCTCACAAGATAAGCAACACCTACACAGACAAAAATACTTGCACCCAACATGTCAATGGGGTTGTCAAGCCCCTTGTCTTGCTAGTTACAAGGTCAAAAGTAAATAGATGGATAATAATGGTATAGTGAAACGAAAAATAGTGAAAGGTGAATGAAGAGGCAATTTTGTACAAGAAAGTATTGATAGAGAATGGCCCCGGGGACCTAAGGTTCACTAGAGGTATCTCCCTCGAAAGCGGGAAACTGACATGGTAAAAAATTATAGTTGGGATTGACAAGATTGTGATATTTATAACTATGATCACTCATGGCGTAATCTCATATAGGCATTATGTCCGTGATATGTACACCGTTAATCCAACTGCATCTACCACTATTACTCCACCCCAAAACTTCTATCCAGCATGCATCTCAAGGTATTAAGTTTACAAGAAACATAAATGCAATAAGCAAGATGACATAATGTAGACAGAAAGAAATCTAGCAATCGGATTAAACCCCGTCGTTTTATCCATAGTGAAAACAATACAATACATGTATTGGCCCCTATTATCACTGGGTTAGAGCACCGCAAGATTGAACCCACTACTATGCACCACTTCCTCTGAAGAACTACGCATCTAAGTTGGCCAGAGAAGACACATAGATCGGAAAGCATATATAGCTACTTAATTATACAACAGAGAAAATTCAAAAGATTCAATAATAGTCAATGAACAATCTGATCATAAACTCACAATTCATCGGATCCCAACAAACACACCATAGAATTATGTCAGATTGATCCAATCATACAAGGAAGAAGGGGAACATGGTATTGAAGATCCAGAGAGAGAGAGAGAAAGAGAGAGAGAGAACCATCTAGCTACTACTATGGACCCCGTATATCCTAAAGGAACTACACACACATGGTCATGGAGGGAACAAGGTTGATTAAGAGCCCTCCAGCAATGGATTCCTCCTCCGGCAGAACTCCGGAACATGGCTCCAAATGCGATCTCTTCAAAACAGAGGCTTGTAGTGGCGATAAAAATTTTCTGGAGGCACGACAGATGGTTTCTCTATTTATAGGAATTTATGGCGGTGAAATTGGACTAAGGCGGTTCTCATGGGCCCCACATGGACAGGTGACACAGCCACCCGCTTGGTCGCGCCACATGTCCATGTGGCTGGCTCGTGGTTCCTCTCGACGTCTCCCGAAGCTTACAATGTTTTTGTTGCCCACAATAAATCGTGTTAAATCGGCAACGTATTTTGACCTCCGTAGATATTGATTTCCCGCGAAACCAAAAACAAGCAAAAAACATGAACTGGCACTGGGCACTAAATTAATAGGTTAGTCCATAAAAAAAATATTGATATAAAAAGTATATAAAAATGCTAATATAATAGCATTAAAAATAAGAAAATTATAGATACATTTGACATGTATCACTCCAGCAGCCAAAGGAGACCAACTGTCGATGCTGAAGATGAAGTTGACGAACATGCACAAGCCAGCCAAGTCCGCTGTCTCGAATAGATATCTCCGTAGAAAGATACAAGCACCGCAACTAGGCTTCCCAAGTGACCTACTCTTTATAGAACTGCTGAGCGGGCCTTCGATGGAGGTTTAAAGGGAAAATGATAGGGGGTGAGCACTATCAGAGGCGTAGATTGACATCTTCCCAGCGCATAAGAAGAACAAGATCGCATCATTGAGGAGAGATAGGGCCAAAGCCTGGAAATTGTTAGGATAAACTTGCCATGGTCCCGATGTTGGAAATATGCCCTAGAGGCAATAATATTGTATTATTACATTTCTATGTTCATAATTAAGAGTTTATATTCTATGTTATAACTGCTATAATCTTGGAATATGCAATTTAGTGGAAAACTCATATGCACGTGTGGAATGATAAACTACAAAATAAGGTTCCCAGTCTCGCCTCTAAGACTAGCTCAAGTATTTTTGGTGGCCATGTTTTCCGGATCTTAGGATATTGTTAAGTGTAACAGTAATCCTAAAACAACATTGAAAGTATGACATTAGAAGAACGATCATATTGAATCGACCCAAACTTGTTTGTTATACTTTGAGATAGTATTGTCAGAAGTCAATTGTTATAACACGGAGTGTTAATGTGTGATTTAGTTCCATAGACCATGTGAGTATCGTATTCACTTATGCCAAACGACGAACTTTGGGGTTGTTCAAATGTCATTTGTAACACAGTGATCATAACAACAACTTACTGGTTCATCGGAAAGTTTGACAAGGGACCAGCTAGCTTGAGACTTGAATTTGCTCCTCTGGCGATGGAGAGATATTCCTAGGGCCCTCTCGGTGTGATGAGTCTACTTGTGAGCTGCGTTGGGATTTTCCCCCAAGTGGAAGGGTGAATCATATAGTAGCTGATAAGTATTTCCCTCAGTGAGAACCAAGGTTATCAAATCAATAGGAGAATCACACAAACCCTAGTGAATAACACCTGCACACGCAAAAGCAAATACTTGAACCCAATGCGGGCAAGAGGATTGTCAATCCCCTTGAACTCGTTACTTGCAAGGATTAAATCTTGTAGTGGTAGATAGATAAATTGCAAAAGAAAAGAAAAGTAAATAAATTGCAGCAAGGTAGCTTTGGTTTTTTATAATATGAGTAAGTAGCCCGGGGGCCGTAGTTTTCACTAGAGGCTTCTCTCTCGAAACAATAGCATACGGTGGGTAGACAAATTACTATTGTGCAATTGATAGAAAAGCACATAGTTATGATGTTATTCATGGCAATGATCATGTATATAGGCATCATGTCTATGACAAGTAGACCAAAATGATTCTGCATCTACTACTATTACTCCACTTCGAGAACACTTCTATGCTTGCCTCTTTAGGTATTAAGTTCATAACAAACAGAGTAATGCATGAAGTATGATGACATGATGTAGACAAAGTAAACTCAAGCAATATGAATAAACCCCATCATTTTATCCTTAATGGCAACAATACAATACGTGCCTCGCTACCCTTCTGTCACGAGGTGAGGACACTTCAAGATTGAACCCATCATAAAGCACCTCTCCCATTGAAGATAAATCAATCTAGTTGGCCAAACCAAACGAATAGATCAGAGAGAAATACAAAGCTATAACAATCATGCATAATAAAGTTTAGAAAAGAATCAGTTACTTTCAATGAATAATCTGATCATAAACCAACAATTCATTGGATCCCAACGGACACACCACAAAAGAAGATTACATCGGATAGAACTCCAAGAAAATTGAGGAGGACATGGCATTGAAGATCAAATGAGAGAAGCAGCAACCATCTAGCTACTAGCTATGTACCCATAGGTCTGTGGTGAACTACTCATGCATCATTGGTAGGGCAGGAAGGTTGATGTAGAGGCCCTCCGCGATCGATCCCCCCTAGGGTAGAGTATCGAAAAAGGCCTCCAGATGGGATCATGGAAGAACAGAAGCTTGTGGCGACAGAAAAAGTGTTTCGGGTCTCTCTCTCTTGGTTTGGGTATATTTGGGAATTTCTAGAGGTGGAATTAGGTCAAACGGTGCTGTGTGGAAGTCACGAGCTCAGAGGCGCCCCCTAGGGTGCGCCTGGTGAGCTCGTGGCTCTCCTATAGTTCTTCTGGCCTCCTCCCAAACCTTATAGGGTCCCTTCTGGTCCAGAAAAAATCACCGTAAAGTTTCATTGTGTTTGGAATTCGTTTGGTACTGATTTTCTAAAAATTAAAAAACAAGTGAAACACAGGAACTGGCACTAGTCACTAGGTTAATAGGTTAGTCTCAAAATATGATATAAAATAGCATATTAAAGCATATAAAGCATCCAAGATTGATAATATAATAGCATGAAACAATAAAAAAATATAGATACGTTGGAGACGTATCAGCATCCCCAAGCTTAATTCCTGCCTGTCCTTGAGTAGGTAAATGTTAAAAACAAAAAGTTGATGTTGAATGCTACCTATCATGCTTATAATCTAATCTCTCTTATGGTATAAATATTGAGAAACGATGAAGTAATTTCTATTAACGTAATAATATCCATGAATATAAGAAACATAATCATTACTTTTTCAAAATATATGATCCTTAACGAATGTTATCCCTACTCTTTTTATCATGTTAGCATGGCATGAATCCGCGTTCACCACATAAATATAAATCATGAGCACCCCGGTGTCAAATCAGGCAATTGGATCATACTTCTAATGCTCTTCAGCTTTTCAACTCCACGCAATACATGAGCGTGAGCCATGGATATAGCACTATAGGCGGAATAGAATGCGGTGATAAAGATCAATAGGAGAAGTAAAAAAGGAAGAAAGTCTCTCATCAATGCGGCTGATGAACGGGCAATGGAGAGTCCCATCAATTGATATGAATGCAATGAGTAGAGATTGCCATGCAACGGATGCATTAAAAGCTATAAGTGTATGAAAGCTCAAACTGAAACTAAGTGGGTGTGCATCCAACTTGCTTGCTCATGAAGACCTCTGGCATTTGAGGAAGCCCGTCATCGAAACATACAGGATGATGACTGATAACCCACAAGTATAGGGGATCGCGACAGTCTTCGAGGGTAGTATTTCACCCAAATTTATTGATTCGACACAAGGGGAGCCAAAGAATATTTGTAAGTATTAGAAGTTGAGTTGTCAGTTCAACCACACCCGGAGAACTAAATATCTACAACAAAGTGTTTAGTAGCACGGTAGTATGACAGTTTGATAGTAGTAGTAACAACAATAATAGTAACGATAACAGTAACAGTAGCCACGACAGCAGTTTTCAAAATTGTTGCCACGACAACGTTCTTGGAGAAATTTTCGTGAAGACCTCGGAGGACCATGGAGACGTTCCCTGCGCCCAGGGCTATACCATATCATGCTATTATGAATTGCCTGAGATGTTTATCCCTTTGTTGTGTGCAGACTTTGATTGCGCAATAGTCAATTATTAGGGTGATCTCATACAGAAAATAACAAGTTAAAAGGTGATCTTCCTAGTGTAATAACCGTCCATAGCACGTGGCTTGTCGGAGTGCTACATGCTACCATGAGTACAAATGAAAGGTGAATTGTGCGGGTGAAGTTAGGACTTCATAGCAGAAACACTCGATTATCTTGAAGTTCTAGCAGAAACGTTCTGACCACAGAGCACGAATCATCAAAAGATGAACAAGAGTCATATAGAGATATAATCGGTAAGTTTCCCTACAGGTTGAGAGCACGAAGCATCGAAACATGAACAAGAGTCATATAGAGATATAATCGGTAAGTTTCCCTACAGGTTGAAGTTGACGTCATATGTGATGCTACCATCCATGGTTGTGAATAAGATCAGGATCTTGAATCACTCACTTTCAATTATGAGAGATATTGATTTGAGTGGGAGTGCACTTTATATTAAATAAATTTAAAGACCAGTGCAAATTAATTATGAACATTATCTATGTGTAGTTTGCACTCTAGTTGTAGGATAATGGCTCACAGTTCCACCTTTGCTGTTGAAACTGATTAATTGTTATTTATCTGGTTGAATCTTTACGATTGGTAAACGTAATGAGAGGATTGCTACCTCTTGAGCACTGCGTTGGTTTTCCCTTGAAGAGGAAAGGGTGATGCAGCAAAGTAGCGTAAGTATTTCCCTCAGTTTTTGAGAACCAAGGTATCAATCCAGTAGGAGGCCATGCTCGAGTCCCACGCACCTACACAAACAAATAAGAACCTCGCAACCAACGCGATAAAGGGGTTGTCAATCCCTTCACGGTCACTTACGAGAGTGAGATCTGATAGATATGATAAGATAATATTTTTGGTATTTTTATAATAAAGAGAAATAAAGATGCAAAGTAAAATAAACAGCAATAGAAATAGCTAAGTATTGGAAGATTAATATGATGGAAAATAGACCCCGGGGCCATAGGTTTCACTAGTGGCTTCTCTCAAGATAGCATAAGTATTACGGTGGGTGAACAAATTACTGTCGAGCAATTGATAGAATTGAGCATAGTTATGAGAATATCTAGGTATGATCATGTATATAGGCATCACGTCCGTGACAAGTAGACCGACTCCTGCCTGCATCTACTACTATTACTCCACACATCGACCACTATCCAGCATGCATCTAGAGTATTAAGTTCATAAGAACAGAGTAATGCTTTAAGTAAGATGACATGATGTAGAGGGATAAACTCATGCAATATGATATAAACCCCATCTTTTTATCCTCGATGGCAACAATACAATACGTGTCGTTTCCCTCACTGGGATCGAGCACCGCAAGATTGAACCCAAAGCTAAGCACTTCTCCCATTGCAAGAAAGATCAATCTAGTAGGCCAAACCAAACTGATAATTCGAAGAGACTTGCAAAGATAACCAATCATACATAAAAGAATTCAGAGAAGATTCAAATATAGTTCATAGATAAACTTGATCATAAACCCACAATTCATCGGTCTCAACAAACACACATCAAAAGAAGATTACATCGAATAGATCTCCACAAGAGAGGGGGAGAACATTGTATTGAGATCCAAAAAGAGAGAAGAAGCCATCTAGCTAATAACTATGGACCCGAAGGTCTAAGGTAAACTACTCATACATCATCGGAGAGGCTATGGTGTTGATGTAGAAGCCCTCCGTGATCGATGCCCCCTCCGGCGGAGCTCCGGAAAAGGCCCCAAGATGGGATCTCACGGGTACAGAAGGTTGCGGCGGTGGAATTAGGTTTTTGGCTCCGTATCTGGTAGTTTGTGGGTACGTAGGTATATATAGGAGGAAGAAGTACGTCGGTGGAGCAACGTGGGGCCCACGAGGGTGGAGGGCGCGCCTGGGGGGGGGGGGCGGGGTAGGCGCGCCCCTGCCTCGTGCTCTCCTTGTTGCTTTCTTTACGTGGACTCCAAGTCCTCTGGGTCACGTTTGTTCCGAAAATCACGTTCCCGAAGGTTTCATTCCGTTTGGACTCCGTTTGATATTCTTTTTCTGCGAAACACTGAAATAGGCAAAAAAACAGCAATTTGGGCTAGGCCTCCGGTTAATAGGTTAGTCCCAAAAATAATATAAAAGTGTATAATAAAGCCCCAATAAACATCCAAAACAGAATATAATATAGCATGGAACAATAAAAAATTATAGATACGTTGGAGACGTATGAAGCATCCCCAAGCTTAATTCCTGCTCGTCCTCGAGTAGGTAAATGATAAAAACAGAATTTTTGATGTGGAATGCTACTTAGCATAATTTCAATGTAGTTCTTCTTATTGTGGCACGAATGTTCAGATTCGATATGATTCAAGATAAAAGTTTAATGTTGACATAAAAACAATAATACTTCAAGCATACTAACCAAGCAATTATGTCTTATCAAAATAACATAGCCAAAGCAAGTTATCCCTACAAAATCATATAGTCTGGCTATGCTCCATCTTCCCCACACAAAATATTCATATCATGTACAACCCCGGTTTTAGCCAAGCAATTGGTTCATACTTTTTAACGCGCTTCAGCCTTTTCAACTTTTACGCAATATATGAGCGCAAGCCATGGATATAGCACTATGGTGGAATAAGGTATAATGATAGGGGTTATGTGGGAAGACAAAAAAAAAGTCTCACATCGACGAGGCTAATCAGCAAGCTATGGAGATGCCCATCAATTGACGTCAATGCAAGGAGTAGGGATTGCCATGCAACGGATGCACTAGAGCTATAAGTGTATGAAAGCTCAAACAAAAGAAACTAAGTGGGTGTGCATCCAACTTGCTTGCTCACGAAGACCTCGGGCATTTGAGGAAGCCCATCATTGGAATATACAAGCCAAGTTCTATAATGAAATTTCCCACTAGTATATGAAAGTGACAAAATGAGAGACACTCTATCATGAAGATCATGGTGCTACTTTGAAGCACAAGTGTGGTAAAAGGATAGTAACATTGTCCCTTCTCTCTTTTTCTCTCATTTTTTTGGAGCCTTTTTTTTCATGGCCTCCTTTTTTTTATTTAGTCCGGAGTCTCATCCCGACTTGTGGGGGAATCATAGTCTCCATCATCCTTTCCTCACTTGGGACAATGCTCTAATAATGATGATCATCACACTTTTATTTACTTACAACTCATGAATTACAACTCAATACTTAGAACAAGATATGACTCTATGTGAATGCCTCCGGCGGTGTACCGGGATATGCAATGAATCAAGAGCGACATGTATGAAAGAATTATGAACGGTGGCTTTGCCACAAATATGATGTCAACTACATGATCATGCAAAGCAATATGACAATGATGGAGCGTGTCATGATAAACGAAACGGTGGAAAGTTGCATGGCAATATATCTCGGAATGGCTATGGAAATGCCATAATAGGTAGGTATGGTGGCTGTTTTGAGGAAGGTATAAGGAGGTTTATGTGTGATAGAGCGTATCATATCACGGGGTTTGGATGCACCCGCGAGTTTGCACCAACTCTCAAGGTGACAAAGGGCAATGCACGGTACCGAAGAGGCTAGAAGTGGAAAGGTAAGTGTGTGTATAATCCATGGACTCACATTAGTCATAAAGAACTCATATACTTATTGCAAAAATTTATTAGCCCTCGAAGCAAAGTACTACTACGCATGCTCCTAGGGGAAGGGTTGGTAGGAGTTAACCATCGCGCGATCCCGACCGCCACACAAAGGATGACAATCAATAAGTACCTCATGCTCCGACTTTATTACATAACGGTTCACCATACGTGCATGCTACGGGAATCACAAACTCCAACACAAGTATTTCTCAATTTCACAATTACTCAACTAGCACAACTATGATATTACCACCTTTATATCTCAAAACAATTATCAAGCATCAAATTTCTCATGATATCATAATTAAAGCAAATTGCCATGCTGTTTTAAGACTCTCAAAATAATATAAGTGAAGCATGAGAGGTCAATTGTAACACCCCCAGTGTCATGCTACAGTAATCACCTGTTAATGGTGCCATGTCATCAGGTTACTGTTGCTAATCTTCACTTGATCCAAATCACCATTCAAATTCAAATCCAATCTAAAGTCAAAAATTCTTTTTGTCAGACATGAAATCTAAAATGTTCATCTTGTGGCAAATAATCATTTGTTAATATTGGTGGTGAACCAACATTTTTGCAAGGTGTTTAAATGGCCTAAACCAATTAAAGCAGTGGCTAAAACAATAGATTAAATGGCTTTTTAATTTATAAAAATTGCTACCTTTTTCACAAAGCCTCACAATCTTTTTGTGGCAATGCAAAATAATTCTTTGGAATTGTTTTAGCCAGTGGCATAATTTTGCAAAGTCATTAGTGGCTAAAAGAAAAATGCAAAAGCTGTTGGAAAAAGAAAAACAAAAAAAAGGAGAAAGAAAGGGGAGAGAGAGAGCAACCCCCTCCCTGGACCGAACCCACCTGGGCCGGCTCACCTAACCCACCTGAGCCAGCCCAGTTGCCCCCTCGCAGCGGTCTCTCCCCCCCCCGCCCTGTTCCTCGGTCTCAGACCGCAACAGGGGCGTCGCCGCCGAACCACCTCGCCGGCCACGCCGCTACAGGCGCCGCGGGGAGGATAAGGACGCCAGCGACGACCCCCTGCCTCCTCCGAGAGATCTTTTCCCCCTTCCCCACGAGCTGTTGCTTGCCCTCTCCGCCTCTCCCATTCCCCACCGCATCCGAGCGCTGCCGTGGCCCTGCCGCCGTAACGCACGCGGTCCCCGACACCGCCTCGCCTCTCCTCCGCGCCAAGAAGGACCGCCTCGACCTCCTCTTCCTGCCCGACGAATCACCCGAGCAGGAGCGCCTCTGCATCATCCCCTATGTTGCCGTCTTCCTCCTCTTCTCCGACGAGCTTCCCCGTCGATTCCGCCGCACCGAACCCTCCTCGAGCACGCTTGAGCACATCTGCAGGAGCACTGTGAGCCTGCGCTTCTTTCCCCTCTCTCTCCCGAGCTTTTCCGACGCCTGTAGCCCCATTCCCGTAGCTCGCCCGAAGAACCTCGCCGCCGACGAGCTCGGCGCTGTGGCCATGGTCGCCTTCACATGCGGCCCAGCGCCGCATCGTGCTCCTGGGGTTCCTAGTGGCCCAACGCGCGCGTCTGCTGCTCTCGCCGTGCCCCGCAGCCCCCTGTTCACCGCTCACCGGAAACCCACCACCACCTGACTCGCCGCCGGCGACGTTCCCGGCCGTCCCCGGCCACGCCACCAGCTCCATTCGACGCGGTGTGGACTGGCCGTTCGAACGGGCCAAACCACAGCCCCGGGGATGCCCTGTGGGCAAAACCCGAAGCTCACCCGTGCCTCGCCGCCGCATTGGAGCTCGCCGGAGCCCCTCTCCGGTGCCCTGCCGACGTGGCCGGCCGGGCCCCACCCCTGGCTCACTGCCAGTGGGCCCACGGGCCTCAGTTGACTGGGTTGACCCAGTCAACTGCTGACTGGGCAGCCCAGTGCCACTGACATGCAGGCCCCACCGCTTAATTAAGCTAATTAAAATGTTTTATAATTAAAAATAATTAGTTAAGCTAAATAGTCACTGACATGTGGGGCCCAGCTGCTAATTAGCCATGTTTAATTAAAATAACCCACTGTCAGTCCACTGTCGATGACAGGTGGGACCCACTGGTCAGTTTGACCTGGTCAGCCATCCTGTTGACCGCTGACATCACAATGAAGTCATGCTGATGCAATATTGCTTTTCTGTTAATATTAATAATTCCAGAAAATACCTTAACCTTTAGAAATTCATAGTAATTAAACCGTAACTCCGATGAAAATGTTTTCTACATGAAAATTGCTCAGGAAAATCCAACAAATCCGAATATGCGGTCCGTTCATCTGTCACATGCCCCTAGCATGCTGAACTTGGAACTTTCCCCCTCTTTTCCTTTGTCCGGAATCCACCTAACGTCGGGAATTCATCCTCGGATGTTTATCCCCTCCGTCTACAACGTGTAGTACTACGTTAGGTCGACCCTAGTTCTGCTTATCGTCATGTCATGCTTAACGTTGCATCTGTGTGCTTATATTTATTGTTTCTTCCCCCTCTTCTCTCCGATAGACCCCGAGACCGATGCCGCCCCTGTGATCGACTACGTCGACGACGACCCCTCCTTGCCAGAGCAACCAGGCAAGCCCCCCCTTGATCACCAGATATCGCCTATTCTTCTCTATACTGCTTGCATTAGAAGAGTGTAGCATGTTACTGCTTTCGGTTAATCCTATTCTGCTGCATAGCCTATCATTGTTGCTACAGTTGTTACCCTTACCTGCTATCCTACTGCTTAGTATAGGATGCTAGTGTTCCATCAGTGGCCCTACACTCTTGTCCGTCTGCCATGCTATACTACTGGGCCGTGATCACTTCGGGAGGTGATCACGGGTATATACTATATACTTTATATACATGACTCATGTGGTGACTAAAGTCGGGTCAGCTCGTTGAGTACCCGCAAGTGATTCTGATGAGGGGGCTGAAAGGACAGGTGGCTCCATCCCGGTAGAGGTGGGCCTGGGTTCCTGATGGCCCCCGACTGTTACTTTGTGGCGGAGCGATAGGGCAGGTTGAGACCACCTAGGAGAGAGGTGGGCCTGGCCCTGGTCGGCATCCGTGGATACTTAAAAATAACACGCTTAACGAGTTCTTGGTATTTGATCTGAGTCTGGCCATTTGGTCTATACGCACTAACCAACTACGTGGGAACAGTTATGGGCACTCGACGTCATGGTATCAGTCGAAGCCTTCGTGACGTCAGCGACTGAGCGGCGCGCACCGGATTGGACTGGAACGCCTGCTAGGCTAGGTCTGCTTCCGGCCGCCCTCGCAACGTGCAGGTGTGCAATGGGCGATGGGCCCAGACCCCTGCACCATAGGATTTAGACCGGCGTGCTGACCTCTCTGTTGTGCCTAGGTGGGGCTGCGACGTGTTGATCTTCCGAGGCCGGGCATGACCCAGGAAAGTGTGTCCGGCCAAATGGGATCACGCGTGTTGGGTTATGTGGTGCACCCCTGCAGGGAAGTTTATCTATTCGAATAGCCGTGTCCCTCGGTAAAAGGACGACCCGGAGTTGTACCTTGACCTTATGACAACTAGAACCAGATACTTAATAAAACACACCCTTCCAAGTGCCAGATATAACCCGGTGATCGCTCTCTAACAGGGCGACGAGGAGGGGATCGCCGGGTAGGATTATGCTATGCGATGCTACTTGGTGAACTTACCATCTACTCTCTTCTACATGCTGCAAGATGGAGGTGGCCAGAAGCGTAGTCTTCGACAGGATTAGCTATCCCCCTCTTTTTCTGGCATTCTACAGTTCAGTCCACCGATATGGCCCTTTACACATATACCCATGCATATGTAGTGTAGCTCCTTGCTTGCGAGTACTTTGGATGAGTACTCACGGTTGCTTTTCTCCCTCTTTTCCCCCTTCCTTTCTACCTGGTTGTCGCAACCAGATGCTGGAGCCCAGGAGCCAGACGCCACCGCCGACGACGACTCCTACTACACCGGAGGTGCCTACTACTACGTGCAGCCCGCTGACGACGACCAGGAGTAGTTTAGGAGGATCCCAGGCAGGAGGCCTGCGCCTCTTTCGATCTGTATCCCAGTTTGTGCTAGCCTTCTTAAGGCAAACTTGTTTAACTTATGTGTGTACTCAGATATTGTTGCTTCCGCTGACTCGTCTATGATCGAGCGCTTGTATTCGAGCCCTCGAGGCCCCTAGCTTGTATTATGATTCTTGTATGACTTATTTATGTTTTAGAGTTGTGTTGTGATATCTTCCCGTGAGTCCCTGATCTTGATCGTACACGTTTGCGTGCATGATTAGTGTACGATTGAATCGGGGGCGTCACAAGTTGGTATCAGAGCCGACTGCCTGTAGGAATCCCCCTTCCACACTCCTTGGCCGAAGTTGAGTCTAGACATTACAAAACTTTTACTAACATGGCTGTGTGCCTTACGGGCTCATGTCGCCATTGGGTGGTAATAGGATCTTTTACTCCTCGATCTTTACTCTGGGACTCTAATCTCTCTTCTATTCGGGTTAAAATGAATTTACTAACTCTGACTCTAGGTTCTCGTAACTACTTCCTCCCGGAGATCCCTTATCACAGATGATCGCCTGCTGCACTAGAAGATTCCGGAGTTACCCTGTGATGCTCTCTCGAGACTTTGTGCTCGTCGTTTTTGCAATTCCCTATCACCGAAATATCCCTATGGATAAATACATACATCTGTCGTTCTTACTTTTGTTCCCAGTTGATCTTGTCATTACAAGATACCCTGAAATTCCCTCTATTAATCCGTGAATACTTTGTGCCTACTGCCTTGCAGTTCTTGCCACATGAATACCCTCTACGGATAATTCCTCGCACTTACCGAGTATCTGCTCTTCCCCCGTTGTTTATATGATTTACAAGACACATTGAAATACTATCTGATCTTTTGATAATCCTCTGCCCGCTATTACTCGGCAAATACTTGTCTGCTTGCATTATGGTTGCGTTCCATATGACTAGCAATATTCATTAGTATCCTTTGTCATTATCATTAGAGTCCCTTGATTCAATATGTTGCGAATTCTCGCAGTCCTCAATCAGATCCTAGAATTCATCCTTCCGGCTCAGACGTCATATTAAACATGAGTTGGATCTCGACCAATGAAGTTGCCATTGATTGTACCCTTAAGCCTACTCAACCCATCCATCCTTGACCAGAGTGTTTGCTTCTAATCCCTTGATTTGGAGCTCATAATTCCTTTGCATTGGAGCTTTGAATTAGTCGGTTGTTTTGATAATCCGATCTCCTTGCTTTCTTTCTTCTGCTGGTTGAGTACCGATGCTCACATCAGGTCTCTTGTGGACCACCAGAACCTTTATGGGATTTTATCCGACGACGTCCTTCATATTCAATAACTTTGTGAGTCTTTTCTCGGATACATAATGCCTTTGGTAAATTGTATCCTCTGCTTTGTCAACCATGCTCTACTTTTGAGCTGGTGATAATTACTCTCGAAGCTGGTGGCATATGTTTCTAAGTTGCCCTGATGGGTTGAACCTATGCCTTCATTAATCTGTGTGAACCCGAAAGTTTTCCAAGGTTCATACTCCTCTGGTAATTCACCAGGTAGGTCTTCACACTCAAATTATTTTTAATAGAGCAGTGAATGAAAGGTCATGCATTGCAGAAGTGGGAGTCGACCTTGAACTTTGTGTTCATGCCCATGGACACGATGTAGATCTTATCATTAAAAGCTTCTCTTAAATTAATTATTCCCTTGGTACAAGTTCATCTTATATCTGGGATCTGGCCTTTTGCAATCGTGGTTCCGACCATGTTCTCCTTTAAATACCATTTCTCGTACAAGTTAAGCACTTGTCTTCTGCAGAGCAATACCCAGTTCAACCTCTACTTTGGTTTGTCGTCGAGTATTACCCCCTTGGTATCTCGAGATTATCACGGAACTGCATAACTTCTTATGAGTTCTCCATCAAGTGCTACATTCTCATTGATTCCAATTTTTCACGGGCTTCGAGTTTTTAAACACTCAAAACCACCGATAATTGAATCGAGTCTGCACTGCGATTAAACAACTTTTAGTAATCTTCTTTACTTATGAGTTTGTACCCGATCACGTCATTCCTAGCCTGATTGGCTACATCATTATCGTGCTGAATTTTAACTGTGCTACTTGGCCCTTATTCCCGGAACACAACTCTCGATGATGAGCTAAGCTTAAGTCGATCTTCCTCGTCATATCATTTCTCCTTGAACAGAAAACTTGATTTCGGGTTTTTGTCGTACCCATGGTTATAATAACCTTTCGCTTCATCATTCCTTAAATTTGATGTCATCGCCGATCGATTACATCTTCATGAAATCTCTCGACAAATGTGTCGTGATCATCATCAACATTCTGAGCTTTTCCAGAATGTCAATCGAATCCATGATGAGAGATATCATCCTTTCCCCCTTGATGATTGTGTTAACATCGACAACATTCTTGCATTTCCGCAACACCAAACTTGTTCTAGTTTTGCGTTGTACCTTGAGTTCCTTGCTATCCGACTTATGTTATGCTCTACCTTGGAGTATTACCATCTTTTATGTCAAGAAGGTCGTGAGAATTGCTCCGCCTCTTAAAATTTCTTGGTATAGTGATACTTCTCACCATCACCATTCTTTCTTGGTCCCAATGTTGATTCTAACCGGAATACCAACAAGTGAACGGTGCTGTTTGGATTCTGCCCCTCTAGCAACCCAATTTCTTTGAAGTTAATGGTCCACCATTCATTCTTAGGCTATTGGTTATTGAAACACCATTCTACCCTCGATCATGCTACCTAAGCCCATATTTCAGGTGCACCTTTCAACCAATGTTTAATTGTGTATGTTTTCCTCGAGCATACATCATTATATCCTTTGATCTGACTAATGTTATCTAATTTTTTACATGATTATGGAAATCCATCTCTTTGGAAATCTCGATGTATTGTCGCTGAGTCCATCAGCCACATCCTCTCCTTCTCCTTGGTTTAATGATGAACTCTTGTTCCAGAGCTCGCTTCCATAGTTCATCTCCCGAGAATCTTACAATATCATCTCGTTTAATTTGTGTCACATCTTTTCTTCTCAGGCATCCCGAGTCTGAGGTGTCCTGACACCAATCAGATTTGAAACTTGGTCAGATATGATGGTTGGAACATACTTTCAAGAGTTATAACATTGGATCTCTTATGACACGGTAAGGTGATGTTATGCCTAGCACACCTGGCCGGAGGACCTAGTGTTATAGTTTCCTTTTTAACAAGGTTAACCATCCTTCCATGAGGAAATTGAATGACTTGTTTAATAAGTTTTTCCTGATGGATCCTTTGTGTATGCAAGGTCTGACCTTTGCTTGAAGACCTTGTCAATGCTATCTCGAAGCGCCTGTGTTACTCGGATCTTCAATAAGAACATTTGAAGCAAAATGCTATCTTTTCTTTATCAATTATCCAAAACACCGTTGTTTGGGTAATGACATGAAATTCCTCTCCCCTTACCTAAATGGTTTTCTACATTATATCCTGTCACGGATATCATGCCCCGCTTGTGCTTGGGGAAGGATATATCCCTGAAATATGTGCTTAAACACATTTTCCTTTCCATTGTTCTGTTTACTCTGATAAACATATTTTCCTTTCCATTGTTTGGTTTAACCTTTCTTGTGATCTATATGATCTAAGCATTAATATTCCCTGCTTATGTAAACACCTCGGTGTACAATTCTGTCAGTAAGACCCTGTTACTTTTGTTGATGACATTCCGGTAACCGCCGATGGACGAGAACTTTGCCTTCTGGTACGCCTCATTTCAACGAGCAGGAAAATGGTTCTCTTCGTCCCTTGCCCTTGGTACGGACATTGTTGCCGACATAACTGATAGGTTACCCTCCGATAGGTCTTGCTATCATGACCGTGCGAGATGTCACCGCTCCTTCTACCTTAACCCACATGGTGGGCCCATAACCCACAGTTCCACAGGATTGAAACCTGACTCTCCTGCTCACCCCTGTTCACAAAGTATTTCATGCACATGGCTTCGTAGGTAATTCGCGAGCCACCTTCCTAGTGATCTATTCTGGTATCAGATGAAATACCTATTCTCGTTGCTCTGAACCCCTTTTCACACTCCGTTTCAGGCAACGAGCGATTGCATGCCCGCTCGAAAATTCTCATGCGACCTTCATACTTTGCTCCCGATATTTTATTAAGTTTCAATCTGAGAGTTACTTTCCGCCACCTTCCCCGATGTTATAGACAACCTTGTAGAGGTCCGTTCTCCCGGAATGCCCACCCTTTATTCTTTCGCAAGTATGATGGAGTTCCTGAAGAACGACGCCGACTTCATCATGATGACCTAAAGCAGAGAAATGAAGACATCAATGTATTGGACCGGCCTCTTCGAGAAGAGCAAGCCAGGATGAGAAGACCCGCTAGATTCGTTACCAAACCTTCCCCCTTTCACTACCTATTAAATCTCGGGACGAGATTTCTTGTAGTGGAGGAGATTTATAACACCCCCAGTGTCATGCTACAGTAATCACCTGTTAATGGTGCCATGTCATCAGGTTACTGTTGCTAATCTTCACTTGATCCAAATCACCATTCAAATTCAAATCCAATCTAAACTCAAAAATTCTTTTTGTCAGACATGAAATCTAAAATGTTCATCTTGTGGCAAATAATCATTTGTTAATATTGGTGGTGGACCAACATTTTTGCAAGGTGTTTAAATGGCCTAAACCAATTAAAGCAGTGGCTAAAACAATAGATTAAATGGCTTTTTAATTTATAAAAATTGCTACCTTTTTCACAAAGCCTCACAATCTTTTTGTGGCAATGCAAAATAATTCTTTGGAATTGTTTTAGCCAGTGGCATAATTTTGCAAAGTCATTAGTGGCTAAAAGAAAAATACAAAAGCTACTGGAAAAAGAAAAACAAAAAAAGGAGAAAGAAAGGGGGAGAGAGAGAGAGCAACCCCCCTCCCTGGACCGAACCCACCTGGGCCGGCCCACCTAACCCACCCGAGCCAGCCCAGTTGCCCCCTCGCAGCGGTCTCTCTTCCCCCCGCCCTGTTCCTCGGTCTCAGACCGCAACAGGGGCGTCGCCGCTGAACCACCTCGCCGGCCACGCCGCTACAGGCGCCGCGGGGAGGATAAGGACGCCAGCGACGACCCCCTTGCCTCCTCCGAGAGATCTTTTCCCCCCTTCCCCACTAGCTGCTGCTTGCCCTCTCCGCCTCTCCCATTCCCCACCGCATCCGAGCGCTGCCGTGGCCCTGCCGCTGTAACGCACGCGGTCCCCGACACCGCCTCGCCTCTCCTCCGCGCTAAGAAGGACAGCCTCGACCTCCTCTTCCTCCCCGACGAATCACCCGAGCAGGAGCGCCTCTGCATCATCCCCTACGTTGTCGTCTTCCTCCTCTTCTCCGACGAGCTTCGCCGTCGATTCCGCCACACCGAGCCCTCCTCGAGCATGCTTGAGCACATCTGCAGGAGCACTGTGAGCCTGCGCTTCTTTCCCGTCTCTCTCCCGAGCTTTTCTGACGCCCGTAGCCCCGTTCCCGTAGCTCGCCCGAAGAACCTCGCCGCCGACGAGCTCGGCGTCGTGGCCATGGTCGCCTTCACATGCGGCCGAGCGCCGCATCGTGCTCCTGGGGTTCCTAGTGGCCCAACGCGCGCGTCTGCTGCTCTCGCCGTGCCCCGCAGCCCCCTGTTCGCCGCTCACCGGAAACCCACCACCACCTGACTCGCCGTCGGCGACGTTCCCGGCCGTCCCCGGCCACGCCACCACCTCCATTCGACGCGGTGTGGACTGGCCGTTCGAACGGGCCAAGCCACAGCCCCGGGGATGCCCTGTGGGCGAAACCCGAAGCTAACCCGCGCCTCGCCGCCGCATTGGAGCTCGCCGGAGCCCCTCTCCGGTGCTCTGCCGACGTGGCCGGCCGGGCCCCACCCCTGGCTCACTGCCAGTGGGCCCCACGGGCCCAGTTGACTGGGTTGACCCAGTCAACTGCTGACTGGGCAGCCCAGTGCCACTGACATGCAGGCCCCACCACTTAATTAAGCTAATTAAAATGTTTTATAATTAAAAATAATTAGTTAAGCTAAATAGTCACTGACATGTGGGGCCCAGCTGCTAATTAGCCATGTTTAATTAAAATAACCCACTGTCAGTCCACTGTCGATGACAGGTGGGACCCACTGGTCAGTTTGACATGGTCAGCCATCCTGTTGACCGCTGACATCACAATGAAGTCATGCTGATGCAATATTGCTTTTCTGTTAATATTAATAATTCCAGAAAATACCTTAACCTTTAGAAATTCATAGTAATTAAACCGTAACTCCGATGAAAATGTTTTCTACATGAAAATTGCTCAGGAAAATCCAACAAATCCGAATATGCGGTCCGTTCATCTGTCACATGCCCCTAGCATGCTGAACTTGGAACTTTCCCCCTCTTTTCCTTTGTCCGGAATCCACCTAACGTCGGGAATTCATCCTCGGATGTTTATCCCCTCCGTCTACAACGTGTAGTACTACGTTAGGTCGACCCTAGTTCTGCTTATCGTCATGTCATGCTTAACGTTGCATCTGTGTGCTTATATTTATTGTTTCTTCCCCCTCTTCTCTCCGATAGACCCCGAGACCGATGCCGCCCCTGTGATCGACTACGTCGACGACGATCCCTCCTTGCCAGAGCAACCAGGCAAGCCCCCCCTTGATCACCAGATATCGCCTATTCTTCTCTATACTGCTTGCATTAGAAGAGTGTAGCATGTTACTGCTTTCGGTTAATCCTATTCTGCTGCATAGCCTATCATTGTTGCTACAGTTGCTACCCTTAACTGCTATCCTACTGCTGAGTATAGGATGCTAGTGTTCCATCAGTGGTCCTACACTCTTGTCCGTCTGCCATGCTATACTACTGGGCCGTGATCACTTCGGGAGGTGATCACGGGTATATACTATATACTTTATATACATGACTCATGTGGTGACCAAAGTCGGGTCAGCTCGTTGAGTACCCGCAAGTGATTCTGATGAGGGGGCTGAAAGGACTGGTGGCTCCATCCCGGTAGAGGTGGGCCTGGGTTCCTGACGGCCCCCAACTATTACTTTGTGGCGGAGCGACAGGGCAGGTTGAGACCACCTAGGAGAGAGGTGGGCCTGGCCCTGGTCGGCATCCGTGGATACTTAAAAATAACACGCTTAACGAGTTCTTGGTATTTGATCTGAGTCTGGCCATTTGGTCTATACACACTAACCAACTAGGCGGGAATAGTTATGGGCACTCGACGCCGTGGTATCAGCCGAAGCCTTCGTGACGTTAGCGACTGAGCGGCGCGCGCCGGATTGGACTGGAACGCCTGCTAGGCTAGGTCTGCTTTCGGCCGCCCTCGCAACGTGCAGGTGTGCAATGGGCGATGGGCCCAGACCCCTGCGCCATAGGATTTAGACCAGCGTGCTGACCTCTCTGTTGTGCCTAGGTGGGGCTGCGACGTGTTGATCTTCCGAGGCCGGACATGACCCAGGAAAGTGTGTCCGGCCAAATGGGATCAAGCGTGTTGGGTTATGTGGTGCACCCCTGCAGGGAAGTTTATCTATTCGAATAGCCGTGTCCCTCGGTAAAAGGACGACCCGGAGTTGTACCTTGACCTTACGACAACTAGAACCGGATACTTAATAAAACACACCCTTCCAAGTGCCAGATATAACCCGGTGATCGCTCTCTAACAGGGCGACGAGGAGGGGATCGCCGGGTAGGATTATGCTATGCGATGCTACTTAGTGAACTTACCATCTACTCTCTTCTACATGCTCCAATATGGAGGTGGCCAGAAGCGTAGTCTTCGACAGGATTAGCTATCCCCCTCTATTCTGGCATTCTGCAGTTCAGTCCATCGATATGGCCCTTTACACATATACCCATGCATATGTAGTGTAGCTCCTTGCTTGCGAGTACTTTGGATGAGTACTCACGGTTGCTTTTCTCCCTCTTTTCCCCCTTCCTTTCTACCTGGTTGTCGCAACCAGATGCTGGAGCCCAGGAGCCAGACGCCACCGCCGACGACGACTCCTACTACACCGGAGGTGCCTACTACTACGTGCAGCCCGCTGACGACGACCAGGAGTAGTTTAGGAGGATCCCAGGCAGGAGGCCTGCGCCTCTTTCGATCTGTATCCCAGTTTGTGCTAGCCTTCTTAAGGCAAACTTGTTTAACTTATGTGTGTACTCAGATATTGTTGCTTCCGCTGACTCGTCTATGATTGAGCACTTGTATTCGAGCCCTCGAGGCCCCTTGCTTGTATTATGATGCTTGTATGACTTATTTATGTTTTAGAGTTGTGTTGTGATATCTTCCCGTGAGTCCCTGATCTTGATCGTACACGTTTGCGTGCATGATTAGTGTACGATTGAATCGGGGGCGTCACATCAATAGTTTCTATAAAACAAATCCACCACCGTGCTCTAAAAGATATAAGTGAAGCACTAGAGCAAAAACTATATAGCTCAAAAAATATAAGTGAAGCACATAGAGTATTCTAATAAATTCCGAATCATGGGTGTCTCTCTCAAAAGGTGTGTACAGAAAGTATGATTGTGTTAAACTAAAAAGCAAAGACTCAAATCATACAAGATGCTCCAAGCAAAACACATATCATGTGGTGAATAAAAATATAGCTCCAAGTAAAGTTACCGATGGAAGTAGACGAAAGAGGGGATGCCTTCCGGGGCATCCCCAAGCTTTGGCTTTTTGGTGTCCTTAGATTATCTTGGGGTGCCATGGAAATCCCCAAGCTTAGGCTCTTGCCACTCCTTGTTCCATAATCCATCAAATCTTTTACCCAAAACTTGAAAACTTCGCAACACAAAACTTAGCAGAAAATCTCATGAGCTCCGTTAGTGAAAAAAAACAAAACACCACTTTAAGGTACTGTATTGAACTCATTCTTTATTTATATTGGTGTTAAACCTACTGTATTCCAACTTCTCTATGGTTTATAAACTCTTTTACTAGCCATAGATTCATCAAAATAAGCAAACAACACACGAAAAACAGAATCTGTCAAAAACAGAACAGTCTGTAGTAATCTGTAACTAACGCAAACTTATGGAACTCAAAAAAAATCTACCAAAATAGGACGACCTAGAATATTTTTTATTGATCAGCAGCAATTGGAATCAGTATTTTATCACTTTCTGGTGATTTTTAACAATTATTTTCGTGAACAGAAAGTTTCTGGAATTTTCAGCAAGATGAAATAACTATCATCCAAGAAGATCCTATAGGTTTAACTTGGCACAAACACTAATTAAAACATAAAAACAAATCTAACCAGAGGCTAGAACAAATATTTATTCCTAAACAGAAGCAAAAAGCAAAAAACTAAAAATAAAATTGGGTTGCCTCCCAACAAGCGCTATCGTTTAACGCCCCTAGCTATGCATAAAAGCAAGGATAGATCTAGGTATTGCCATCTTTGGTAGGCAATCCATAAGTGGCTCTCATAATGGATTCATAAAGTAATTTTATTTTATTTCTAGGGAAGTGTTCCATGCCTTTCCTTAATGGAAATTTGAATCTAATATTCCCTTCCTTCATATCAATAATTGCACCAATCGTTCTAAGGAAAGGTCTACCAAGAATAATAGGACATGAAGAATTGCAATCTATGTCAAGAACAATGAAATCTACGGGCACATAGTTCCTATTTGCAACAATAAGAACATCATTAATTCTTCCCATAGGTTTCTTAATGGTGGAATCCGCAAGGTGCAAGTTTAAAGAGCAATCATCAAATTCACGGAAACCTAGCAAATCACACAAAGTTTTTGGGATCGTGGAAACACTAGCACCCAAATCACACAAAGCATAGAATTCATGATCTTTAATTTTAATTTTAATAGTAGGCTCCCACTCATCATAAAGTTTTCTAGGGATAGAAACTTCCATTTCAAGTTTTTCTTCATAAGATTGCATCAAAGCATCAACAATATGTTTAGTAAAAGCTTTATTTTGGCTATAAGCATGAGGAGAATTTAGCACGGATTGTAACAAGGAAATACAATCTATTAAAGAGCAATTATCATAATTAAATTCCTTGAGATCCAAAATAGTGGGTTCATTGATATCTAAAGTTTTGACTTCTTCAATCCCACTTTTACAAATATTTGCATCAAGGTCTAAAGACTCCGAATTTTTGGAACGCCTTCTAGGTAAAGGTGGATCATATTCAGTCCCATCATTATCAAGATTCATATTGTAAAACAAAGATTTAATAAGAGACACATAAATAACTTTTAGATCTTCATCTTTATTCTCATAAAATTTAGAAGAACACGCTTTCACAAAGCAATCTTTCTTAACACGCATCATAGCGGTTCTTTCCTTGCACTCATCAATAGAAATTCTCATGGCTTTGAGAGAATCATTGATATCATGCTTAGGTGGAATAGATCTAAGTTTCAAAGAATCAACATCAAGAGAAATTCTATCAAAGTTCCTGGCCAATTCATCAACCTTAAGCAATTTTTCTTCAAGCAAAGCATTGAAATTCTTTTGCGAATTCATAAACTCCTTAACACTAGTCTCAAATTTAGAGGGAATCTTATTAAAATTTCCATAAGAATTGTTGTAGGAATTACCATAATTATTAGAGGAGTTACTAGGATATGGCCTAGGATTAAAGTTTCCTCTATACGCGTTGTTACCAAAATTATTCCTACCAACAAAATTCACATCCATAGATTCGTTATTATTCTCAATCAAAGTAGACAAAGGCATATCATTAGGATCAGAAGAAGCACTTTTAGTAGCAAATAATTTCATAAGTTCATCCATCTTCCCACTCAAAACATTAATTTCTTCTATCGCATGCACTTTTTTATTAGTAGATCTTTCGGTGTGCCATTGAGAATAATTAACCATAATATTATCTAGGAGTTTATTAGCTTCTCCTAAAGTGATTTCCATAATAGTGCCTCCTGCGGCCGAATCTAAAAGATTTCTAGAAGCAAAATTCAATCCGGCATAAAAATTTAGTATAATCATCCAAAGATTCAAACCATGTGTAGGGCAATTACGTATCATTAATTTCATACTCTCCCAAGCTTGTGCAACATGTTCATGATCAAGTTGCTTAAAGTTCATGATATCGTTTCTAAGAGAGATGATTTTAGCGGGAGGAAAATACTTAGAGATAAAAGCATCTTTGCACTTATTCCATGAATCAATACTATTTTTAGGCAAAGACGAAAACCAAACTTTAGCACGATCTCTAAGCGAAAAAGGAAATAGCTTCAATTTAACAATATCATTGTCCACATCTTTCTTCTTTTGCATATCACACAAATCAACAAAACTATTCAGATGGGTAGCGACATCTTCACTAGGAAGGCCGGCAAATTGATCTTTCATGACAAGATTCAACAAGGCAGCAGTAATTTCGCAAGAATCAGTATCGGTAAGAGGAGCAATCGGAGTACTAAGAAAATCATTGTTGTTGGTATTGGTAAAGTCACACAATTTAGTATTGTCTTGAGCCATCGTGACAAGCAAGCAATCCAACACATGAGCAAACAAGAAGCAAGCGAAAAAAAATGAACAGAAAAGAGAGGGCAAATAAAACGGCAAGGGTGAAGTGGGGGAGAGGAAAACGAGAGGCAATGGCAAATAATGTAATGCGAGGGATAAGGGTTTGTGATGGGTACTTGGTATGTCTTGACTTGTGCGTAGACTCCTCGGCAACGGCGCCAGTAATCCTTCTTGCTACCTCTTGAGCACTGCGTTGGTTTTCCCTTGAAGAGGAAAGGGTGATGCAGCAAAGTAGCGTAAGTATTTCCCTTAGTTTTTGAGAACCAAGGTATCAATCCAGTAGGAGGCCAAGCTCGAGTCCCACACACCTACACAAACAAATAAGAACCTCGCAACCAACGCGATAAAGGGGTTGTCAATCCCTTCACGGTCACTTACGAGTGTGAGATTTGATAGATATGATAAGATAATATTTTTGGTATTTTTATAATAAAGAGAAATAAAGATGCAAAGTAAAATAAACGGCAATAGAAATAGCTAAGTATTGGAAGATTAATATGATGGAAAATAGACCCGGGGGCCATAGGTTTCACTAGTGGCTTCTCTCAAGATAGCATAAGTATTACGGTGGGTGAACAAATTACTGTCGAGCAATTGATAGAATTGAGCATAGTTATGATAATATCTAGGTATTATCATGTATATAGGCATCACGTCCGTGACAAGTAGACCGACTCCTGCCTACATCTACTACTATTACTGCACACATCGACCGCTATCCAGCATGCATCTAGAGTATTAAGTTCATAAGAACAGAGTAATGCTTTAAGTAAGATGACATGATGTAGAGGGATAAACTCATGCAATATGATATAAACCCCATCTTTTTATCCTCGATGGCAACAATACAATACGTGTCGTTTCCCTTACTGTCACTGGGATCGAGCACCGCAAGATTGAACCCAAAGCTAAGCAATTCTCCCATTGCAAGAAAGATCAATCTAGTAGGCCAAACCAAACTGATAATTCGAAGAGACTTGCAAACATAACCAATCATACATAAAAGAATTCAGAGGAGATTCAAATATTGTTCATAGATAAACTTGATCATAAACCCACAATTCATCGGTCTCGACAAACACACCGCAAAAGAAGATTACATCAAATAGATCTCCAAGAGAATCGAGGAGAACTTTGTATTGAGATCCAAAGAGAGAGAAGAAGCCATCTAGCTAATAACTATGGACCCGAAGGTCTGAGGTAAACTACTCACACATCATCGGAGATGCTACCGTGTTGATGTAGAAGCCCTCCGTGATCAATGCCCCCTCCGGCAGGACGCCGGAAAAGGCCCCAAGATGGGATCTCACGGGTACAGAAGGTTGCGGCGGTGGAATTAGGTTTTTGTGGATGCCCCTGATGGTTTGGGGGTACTAGGTATATATAGGAGGAAGAAGTACGTCCGTGGAGCAACATGGGCCCCACGAGGGTGGAGGGCGCGCCTGGGCGGGGTAGGCGCGCCCCTGCCTCGTGCTCTCCTTGTTGCTTTCTTTACGTGGACTCCAAGTCCTCTGGGTCACGTTTGTTCCGAAAATCACGTTCCCGAAGGTTTCATTCCGTTTGGACTCCGTTTGATATTCTTTTTCTATGAAACACTGAAATAGGAAAAAAACAACAATTTGGGCTAGGCCTCCGGTTAATAGGTTAGTCCCAAAAATAATATAGAAGTGTATAATAAAGCCCAATAAACATCCAAAACAGAATATAATATAGCATGGAAGAATAAAAAATTATAGATACGTTGGAGACGTATCAAGGATCGTCCTCTAAGAGTGCCAATAAGGATTTTGTCCTACTGCATACTTAAAATACTCTCCTACTGATGCTATGGATGACGAGACTCACATCCTTCGATCCAAAAGACTAGAATTACATTACGGTCTACTTGCTTCCGAGAAACCCGAACTTCAAAATGTTTGGGATAGTTATGTGATATTCTTGGAACTAAATTTTTTTAGAAACAAACAAAGATTAAAATATATGTGGTATCTAAAGAAGTGTTGTTCCAAGTTCTAGTGAAGCGTTCAACTATGTTTAATACTGAAATGCGTAAGATCTGAAAGAACACCAATCATGAGTTGATCATGAGAACTTAAAGAGAAAGAAAAAAACAAAAAGATGTAATGAGACTTACATGCCTAAGGAAGTTCGGGGCTCACGCTACTGCCAAAAGTTGGATGTTTCTTCCGAGAGTAGGAGAAACATTGAAGTAAAACTATAAGAAGTAAAAAGGCAAAAAATACTAGAATGTCCAGCTCAAGTATGAATGTCATACAAGTTATAAGATGTAGATAAAGTTGGTCAAGTAAGTGTAATTCTTTGAAATTATGATTAAATTGTTGACCACTAATTTTTCAAGATTGTGGTTTAAATTTGTTCACAAGGATATCGACTTGATTGCATGTTGTTGCGAATCATTGGAAGAAGCTACAACGGCCTAAATGACCAACAAACAATGAGGTTAAAATATGGGTTGAAAACTTTATAAAAGTTATGATACTTTTCATTAGCATATTACCTCAATATTTATTATCATCATTCATTTTATAGATTTGTACACTCTAGCCCATTACATAGAAGTTGCAAGGAGGTTGCTCATGAGAGAACAATAGTTGTTCGATGTTATGAACAAAAGGCCATACTCCTATTGTGAATAGAATGTATGTTATGAATGTTGATGATAAATTTGAACATCCATAACACTGACGCTATATGTCATAAGACTAAAAGAATACCTGCTACTTGTGAGCTGCATTGGGATTTCCTTGAAGAGGAGAGGATGAAGCAGTACAATAGAGATAAGTATTTCCCTCAGTTAAGAAACAAGATTATGAATCTAGTAGGAGAACCACGCACAACCTCGTTAGCAGCACCTACACACACAAAAGCAAATACTTGCACCCAACACAATCAAGGGGGTTGTCAATCCCCTCGGCGGTTAATTACAAGGATCAAATCTTGTAGTGGTAATAGATAAAATAAAATAATGGTAAATAAAATGCAAGAAGGTATTTTTGGATTTTATATATGATAAAAGTAGACCCGGGGGCCATAGTTTTTACCAGAGGCTTCTCTCTTGAACAAAAAGCATACGGTGGGTAAACAATTACTGTTGGGCAATTGATAGAAAAGCGCATAGTTATGACGATATTCAAGGCAATGACCATGTATATAGGAATCACATCCGAGACAAGTAGACCGACTCCTGCCTGCATCTACTACTATTACTCCACCCATCGAACGCTATCCAGCATGCATCTAGAGTATTAAGTTAATAAAAATGGAGTAACTGTTGGGAAACGTTGCATGGAAAACAAAAAAATTTCTACGCACACGCAAGATCTATCCATGGAGATGCATAGCAACGAGGGGGAGAGTGTGTCTACGTACCCTCGTAGACCGTAAGCAGAAGCGTTTGACAACGCGGTTGATCTAGTCGAACTTCTTCGCGATCCAACTGATCGAGTACCGAATGTATGGCACCTCCGCGTTAAGCACACATTCAGCTCGGTGACGTCCACGCCTTCTTGATCCAGCAAGACGACGAGGTAGTGGATGAGTTCCGGCAGCACGATGGCGTGGTGACGGTGATGGTGAAGTTATCTTCGCAGGGCTTCACCTAAGCACTACGAAAATATGACCGGGGGTGTAAATGTCACAGCCTGATTTTTGGCCCTTTCTTTTTCTTTTGTTTTTATGACATTTTTGCTTGAGATTTCTTGTTCTGTGGCTATGTGGTCTGGAATGTGAAGGAGACGACCTCTTCTTTCTTTCCAGAGTGGCTTGTCATCTTCAAACCCTTCCTAGACCTTGCCATTTTCATCCTAGCCCAACCCCAATATTCTTTTGCTAGGGAATATTCCTTTTTCTATTAAAGGAATAGTCCTTTTAGCCCTAGGTTGTGAAGCAACCTATATTTCTATCACTCCCAAAATTCCCAAATAATTCTCATAAATTGTTTGGGTCATATCTTCCTCAAATATGGAAAAATATTTCATTTGCCATGTTCCTCATCATGCTCAATTAATTCCTTTCCTATTCTGTCCTGAATGGCAGTTTGTGAAGCAAGTGCCATTTACCTTTTCCCAATTGATCCCAAAATTTTTGGACACCTTTTCATGTCCAAATAATTGCCTCATGCAAAAATTCAACTTAATTTTCCTAGTGAATATTCCTGAGCAATGTTTCAAAGTTCCTGTCTGAGGGAATTGTTTGTGAAGGAAGTACTAGCTAGGTTGGTGCAAATGAGTTGAAATTTTGCATGGTCATTCATATCATCAAATCAAAGCTCTCCACAAGATTTGAGATCATGCTATGCATGCATGTGAGCATAGCTTCAAATCTTTGTTTCTGTCAAAATTTTCAGTTAGTGAAGCAAGTATATTTTATCTTGCTTCATTATGGCTGAAAATTTTCCAGGGCCTTCTCCTACCCATTTAACCTCTTTCCACGAATTTTGGGACCAATTCATCAAGCCCTTATTTCTCTAGATTTTTCTCAAGTTTTTGGACAAAGAGGATAGCTGTGAAAGAAGTGCCATTTTGGCAAGTCCATTTGGTGTGAAATTTTTACAGCATCTTCATATGTCCAAATAACCCTGTCTTGCCAAATTTTAGCTCAAGTGGCTTCATCATTTGAGTGCATCATCATAATCTCTTTTCTGGACCATTTTGGTCAGTTGCAAAGCAACTATATTAATTATTGGTCCATATATCCTAAAACTCCCCAGGATCGTAGTCCTTCCTTAGTTAAACCTTCCAGGCAACAGATTTGGCTCCAATCAATTTCCTGTTGATCACCAGTGCACATCCAAGTTTGCAACAACAAACTTCAGTGGAGTAATCCCATCGATCCAGAGCCTGCCTTTTTGATCTATCACCTCTTGTCTGCTCCTGGGAGAAGGGACTACACCTTAGACAGTGTTTTCCTGCCTCTCGAGTACACTCTATGCCAGTCTGCTTGGTGACCATCGTTTTGGCATGGCATCCGCGTGCTCTGGCGCCTCTGTCCTCTTCTCCCGCTCTCTGCTCGACATCTCATCTCAGCTAGCACGCGCATGTCGCCTAGCTCACTCTCGTCGTCACCGTCCTCCTGGAGCCATTCCCCCCTTCATTTGCTTCCCCGGCGAGCCGTCCCGTCGTGTACAGAGCGCGTCCATGAGCGAACTGTAGCCATCCGTCTCTGTTCACGCTGCGGCGTCTTCCTCCCCGTGCCCCTTGGCTTGCTCTGCTCCATGATCACTGCGTCGCTTCCTCGTCGCGTTCCCGCGCCTCCCCGTGACCGCTGAGCATCGCCAGAGCGTGGCCGGACGCGAGCGGCGGCACCTGAGCTCGCCCTGCTCGCCCCGCCTATATATAGGCCCCCCGAGTCCTTCGAGCACACCAGCAACTCCACCGTCCTCCCAGATCCCTTCCTAGCCTCTTGCCCAAGATCGGAGAGTTCTCCCTGCCCGCCCATGGTCGAAGCCCATCCGCCGGCCGTTGCCTAAATTGCCCCAATGCCGAGCCCCCCTCCACCTCAGTCCACCACTAGAGGAACCTCTGGAGCCCCTAGAGCCTCCCCGACACCCAGCCCCTCCTCTCTGCGGCTCCTCCGTCCTCCCCAAGGTCGCCCGAGCCCCGCCATTGCCGCCGTCCGCCCCGTCCAAGACCACGCACTCCCCTGACTTCCCCGCCCTCCGTACCCCGCCTGGCTGGACGCGCCGTTCCTCCTCGAGCACCCCGGTGGCCGGAGTGCCTCGAACGGTGGCCTCTGCCGCCTGGGCTCCTCGCCGGAGCGCGCGGGCTCCTCTGTTCTGGAGCCGGCGTCGGGAGGAAGAAGGGAAGGAGGGAGGAGAGAGAGATGCGGTGGGACCCGCACATCAGCGACCCAGGAGCCGGCCCCGCCACAGCTGCCTGGGATAAGTGGACACGGTTTTCTCGGAAGACGCTTCCCCTTTGAGTAAGCGTACTTTTGTGTTTCTTCAGTACATTTTACGCTTCCTCTACTTCGAAGGGTATTTCTATGAACGCGGTTTCTCTTTTCAGCCCGCCGGCCAAAGCCACTGTTTTGTGAACGTTCACCCGTTAGGGCAGAAAAAGAATACTTTTTATTTATTTTCTGCCTAACGAACGAACGGCCGTATCTTTTTAACCGTGACTCCGAATGAGGTGATTCCAACGCCCAGATCTTCATCTTGTCGAGCCCATTCTGCTCTTATCATTTTTATGATGTGTTCACATTTTGAAAATGACCTTATTGCCCTTGCCCCTAATCAGCCCCCTCCGAGGGAGAAATTTTTCCGGCGATTCCTTCCATGATCTTTCCGCACTTCTTCTCGGTGATTTCTTCATCACCAGGCAAGCCACAACACCCACTTGCATGATGGCCATGCAGTAGCCATGATTTTCAACTTGAATATTTAATAAATGTATGCTTGTTTTGATACGGTTATCGTTGTTTCGGTGATGCTTATGGATTTGTGTTCACTTTCATGTTATGTTCTTATGCACTTGGTTATCATGTATTCTTGCTAGTATTATTTTCGTATGGCATGCTTGGTAGTAGTACATGTTGGTGTTGGTCATGTTCTTCGGTGCATGACTATCGTCTGCTACCAAGTACCTTGGTTATGCATGTTTCCTTTGCATCTAGCTAGTTATATGCTTACCTGGTAGTATTGCCGTTATGTTCTTGCATGGTGATTATTTTCGAGGCTAGTGGTCATGCTATGCTTATGGTAGAGTTATGCTTGTGTTATTCATGCTCGTCAGTATGCCATGCTCATTTGGAAAAATGCTTTCATTGTTGTTATGCTCGAGGATTATGTTGCACCTTCATGTTTATGTTGATATCATGCTCATGCATTGTAGTTGCATCATGTTATTTTATTATGGCTCAGCTTATTGCATTCAAGTTTATCTGGATAATTATGAACTTGAACAACTGTTGGCTGAGTCATGGTGCCACCAAATCGAGCTGACCTGTGCAACCACATTTGCCTTTTATGGGAATGGCCTTAATGCGGTCTATTGTCATGCCTCTCGCCGGTGCCTCCAACGAGGGAAGGTTATGCGCGGGCTATACCTTGGCCGGGTAGGACGACATAAGCCTTGTTTGCCCGAGTTATTTGCGCGCTTTTGTCCCCGTTTGGGACCGTGTATGTTTTGCCACGACGGTGGCCGTTGATGCCTTTGGTAGGCACGGGGCCGCCCATGACTTAGCCCAGAGGGGAGTTTGTCGGAGTGGCCGGGAGAGTGTCATGGGCAGTAGATCGGTTCTGTCGGAATGCCGTTGGGCCACCCGAATGGGAATGCGAGGCCATGGGTTCCGTGATGTGGATACAGTGTGCTAACCTCTGCAGAGTGTGTGTCAAATCTATCGATAGCCGCGCCTGCGGATATGGGCCCAGTTCATAGTCGATCACACTATGGGTCAACAGTAATAATAATAATGTTCTTAATAACAACCCCGGTTCGATGATGAAAGAGGCTGGTTGTGATCGTGAGAGGATCACCGTGGTATCGAGGATACCGAGTTGTTGGATATTTGTGGTGTTATGTGAGAGTGACGGGTAAAGGTCAAGCTCCTTGTGGTCATGTAATGATTACTACGGTATGGTAATACCAAACTTGATTGGATCCTGAGATGATCGTGTGATGTTCGTGATGGTAAGTTGATGCATGTGATGGTTACCAGGTAACCCGAGCAGAGTAAGTTGGTGCATGATAGCATCATCATGTTACATGATAGTATCATCATGTTCATATGTTCATTGCCATGCTCATATTGTTCTAGCTGTATCATGTCCATCTTGTTCATGCTATGATTGATCGGTTAATATCATGTTAATCCTTGTTAACCTGTAATTGCCATGCTATTGTCTGTCTTGATTGCTCTTGGTTGCTGTGAGCTTGCAAGTACACTCAATGTACTGACCTGGCGTGTCATGCCGGATTTGATTGCTTGTTTGCCATGGATTCCTTGTTTGCAAGGTAGGATAAGCATTCCAGCCAGAGTCCCTGCGGAGTGGAGTTCATCACCGTCGTCGCTATTCCGCTGCTTCTTGCAAGCTAGGATAAGTGTTCCAGCCAGAGTCCATGCGGAGTGGAGTTCATCATGGTTGTTCTGCTGCTTGCATGGAGCAACCGTGGCAGGCGTAGTGTCGCCGTGCCGATGTAATACCATTGTATCCATATAGCTTGTAATAAAGAGATGATTTGTTCTATGCTAAGCAGTGTCGTATTCTAGAAGACTTCTCCTCGATCTCTGGGCTGGAATACGGGGCGTTCCGGTTTCTCTGAGCCGGGGTGCCACAGTAATCAGTGGAGGGGGCGGGGGCGCCACACACGGCTAAGCAATTGTTGTGGTTGTGCTAGGCACCCCCCTCCCACATATATATAGGTGGGGGAGGAGGGAGCATCCAGGAGGCGCCCCCAAGTAGGCAGAATCCTACTTGGGGTCCCTCCCAAGTGGCGCCCCCTTACCATAATTATCGGAGGAGGAAAGGAAAGGGGAAGGAGGGAAGGAAGTGGGAGGCCGAATCCCTCCCCTTTCCTTTCCCCCACATGGGCGGCTGCCATAGGGGTGCACCAGCACCTTGTGGGCTGGTGTGCTCCCCTCTAATGGCCCAATAGGCCCACTATCCTCCCGGGGGTGTCTACCCCCTCCGGTACTCCGATGATTACCCGGTACACTCCGAAACACTTTCGGTGTCTGAATACCATCGTCCTATATATCAATCTTTACCTCTCGACCATTTCAAGACTCCTCGTCATGTCTGTGATCTCATCTAGGACTCCAAACAACATTCGGTCACCAAATCATATAACTCATATAACACTAAATCGTCAACGAACGTTAAGTGTGCGGACCCTACGGGATCGAGAACTATGTAGACATGACCGAGACACCTCCCTGGTCAATAACCAATAGCGAAAACTGGATGCCCATATTGGCTCCTAAATATTCTACGAAGATCTTTAACGGTCCCTGAAGGAAATATGCCCTAGAGGCAATAATAAAGTTGTTATTTATATTTCCTTATATCATGATAAATGTATATTATTCATGCTAGAATTGTATTAACCGGAAAATTAGTACATGTGTGAATACATAGACAAACAGAATGTCCCTAGTATGCCTCTACTTGACTAGCTCGTTAATCAAAGATGGTTAAGTTTCCTAGCCATAGACATGTGTTGTCAGTTGATGAACGGGATCACATCATTAGAGAATGATGTGATGGACAAGACCCATCCGTTAGCTTAGCATAATGATCATTTAGTTTTATTGCTATTGCTTTCTTCATGACTTATACATGTTCCTCTGACTATGAGATTATGCAACTCCCGAATACCGAAGGAACACTTAGTGTGCTATCAAACGTCACAACGTAACTGGGTGATTATAAAGACGCTCTACATGTGTCTCCGATGGTGTTTGCTGAGTTAGCATAGATCGAGATTAGGATTTGTCACTCCGTGTATCGGAGAGGTATCTCTGGGCCCTATCGGTAATGATCATCACTTTAAGCCTTGCAAGCAATGTGACTAATGAGTTAGTTGCGGGATGATGCATTACGGAACGAGTAAAGAGACATGCCGGTAACGAGATTGAACTAGGTATGGTGATACCGACGATCGAATCTCGGGCAAGTAACATACCGATGACAAAGGGAACAACGCATGTTGTTATGCGGTTTGATCGATAAAGATCTTCGTAGAATATGTGGGAGACAATATGAGTATCCAGGTTCCGTTATTGGTTATTGACCGGAGATGAGTCTCGGTCATGTCTACATAATTCTCAAACCCGTAGGGTCCGCACGCTTAACGTTCGATGATGATCGGTATTATGAGTTTATGTATGTTGATGTACCAAAGGTAGTTCGGAGTCCCGGATGAGATCACTGACATGACGAGGAGTCTCGAAATGGTCGAGACATAAAGATTGATATATTGGAAGACTATATTCGAACACTGGAATAGTTCCGAGGTGAATCAGGTGTTTTCTGGAGTACCGGGGGGTTACCGGATCCCCCGGGGGGTTATTGGGCCTCATGGGCCTAGTGGTGGAAGAGAGGAGGCAGGCCACGGTGAGGCACGCGCCCCCTAGCACAAACTGAATTGGACTAGGGGGGCCAGCCCCCCTTTCCTTCTCTCCTCCCTCTCCTTCCTTCTTCTCCTACTTGGACTAGGAAAGGGGGAAACCTACTCCTACTAGGAGTAGGAATCCCCCCTTGGGCGCTCCCCTTGTGGCCGTCCCTCCTCCTCCCCTCCTTTATATAGGGGGGAGGGTGGCACAACATAGACACACAAGTTAATCTTTAGCCGTGTGCAGTGCCCCCCTCCATAGTTTTCCACCTCGGTCAAATTGTCGCAGTGCTTAGGCGAAGCCCTGCGCCGGTAACTTCATCATCACCGTCACCAGACCGTCGTGCTGACAAAACTCTCCCTCAGCCTCAGCTAGATCACGAGTTTGAGGTACGTCACCGAGCCGAACATGTGCAGATCGCGGAGGTGCCGTGCGTTCAGTACTTGATCGGTTGGATCGTGAAGACGTTCGACTACATCAACCGCGTTACTTAACGCTTCCGCTTTCGGTCTACGAGGGTACGTGGACACAGTCTCCCCGCTTGTTTCTATGCTTCTCCTAGATAGATCTTGCGTGATCGTATGATTTTTTTTGAAATACTACGTTCCCCAACAGTGGCATCCGAGCCAGGTCTATGCGTAGATGTTATATGCATGAGTAGAACACAAAGAGTTGTGGGCGATAATAGTCATACTGCTTACCAGCATGTCATACTTTGATTCGACGATATTGTTGGATGAAGCGGCCCAGACCGACATTACAAGTCCGCGTTCATGAGACTGGTTCTACCGCCATGCTTCGCACACAGGTGGCTAGTGGGTGTCTGTTTCTCCAACTTTAGTTGAATCGAGTGTCACTACGCCCGGTCCTTGTTGAAGGTTAAAACAGCACACTTGACGAAAAATCATTGTGGTTTTTGATGCGTAGGTAAGAACGGTTCTTGCTAAGCCCGTAGCAGCCACGTAAAACTTACAACAACAAAGTAGAGGACGTCTAACTTGTTTTTGCAGGGCTTGCTGTGATGTGATATGGTCAAGACATGATGATATATAATTTTTTGTATAAGATGATCATGTTTTGTAACAGTTATCGGCAACTGGCAGGAGCCATATGGTTGTCGCTTTATTGTATGAAATGCAATCGCCATGTAATTGCTTTACTTTATCACTAAGCGGTAGCGATAGTCCTAGAAGCAATAGTTGGCGAGACGACAACGATGCTTCAATGGAGAGCAAGGTGCCAAGCCGGTGACGATGGTGATCATGACGGTGCTTTGGAGATGGAGATCAAAGGCACAAGATGATGATGGCCATATCATATCACTTATATTGATTGCATGTGATGTTTATCCTTTATGCATCTTATTTTGCTTAGTTCGGCGGTAGCATTATAAGATGATCTCTCACTAAATTTCAAGGTATAAGTGTTGTCCCTGAGTATGCACCGTTGCGACAGTTCGTCGTTCCGAGACACCATGTGAGGATCGGGTGTGATAAGCTCTACGTTCACATACAAGGGGTGCAATCCAGTTTTGCACATGCAGAATACTCGGGTTAAACTTCACAAGCCTAGCATATGCAGATATGGCCTTGGAACACTGAGACCGAAAGGTCGTGCGTGAATCATATAGTAGATATGATCAACATAGAGATGTTCACCATTGAAAACTACTCCATCTCACGTGATGATCGGACATGGTTTAGTTGATTTGGATCATGTGATCATTTAGATGGCTAGAGGGATGTCTATCTAAGTGGGAGTTCTTAAGTAATATGATTAATTGAACTTTAATTTATCATGAACTTAGTCCTGATATTATTTGCATAACTATGTTGTAGATCAATAGCTCGCGATGTAGCTCCCCATTTGTTTTTGATATGTTCCTAGAGAAAAACTATGTTGAAAGATGGTAGTAGCAATGAAGCGGACTAGGTCCGTGATCTGAGGATTATCCTCATTGTTGCACAGAAGAATTATGTCCTTGATGCACCGCTAGGTGACGAACCTATTGCAGGAGCAGATTCAGACGTTATGAACATTTGGCAAGCTCGGTATGATAACTACTTGATAGTTTAGTGCGCCATGCTTTATGGCTTAGAACCGGGACTTCAAAAACATTTTGAACGCCACGGAGCATATAAGATGTTCCAAGAGCTGAAATTGGTATTTCAGACTCATGCCCGAGTCGAGAGGTATGAGACCTCTGACAAGTACTTTGCCTACAAGATGGAGGAGAATAGCTCAACCAGTGAGCATGTGCTCAGATTGTCTGAGTACTATAATCGCTCGAATCAAGTGGGAGTTAATCTTCCATATAAAATAGTGATTGACAGAGTTCTCTAGTCACTATCACCAAGTTACTGGAACTTCGTGATGAACTATAATATGCAAGGGATGACCAAAACGATTCCCGAGCTCTTCGTGATGCTGAAATCGACGAAGGTGGAAATCAAGAAAAGCATCAAATGTTGATGGTTGACAAGACCACTAGTTTCAAGTAGAAGGGCAAGGGAAAGAAAGGGAACTTCAAGAATAAAGGCAAGCAAGTTGCCACTCCCATGAAGAAGCCCAAAGCTAGACCCAAGCCTGAAACTGAGTGCTTCTACTGCGAAGGAAATGGTCACTGGAAGCAGAACTGCCCCAAATATTTGGCGGATAAGAAGGATGGAAAAGTGGAAGGTATATTTGATATACATGTTATTGATTTGTACCTTACTAATGCTTGCAGTAGTGCCTGTGTATTTTATACTGGTTCTGTTGCTCATATTCGCAACTCGAAACAGGGGCTACAGATTAAGCGAAGATTGGCTAAGGACGAGGTGACGATGCGCATGGTAAATGGTTCCAAAGTCGATGTGATCACCGTCGGCACGCTACCTCTACATCTACCTTCGGGATTAGTTTTAGACCTGAATAATTCTTATTTAGTGCCATCGTTAAGCATGAACATTATATCTGGATCTTGTTTGATGCGAGACGGTTATTTATTTAAATCAGAGAATAATGGTTGTTCTATTTATATGAGTAATATCTTTTATGGTCATGTACCGTTGATGAGTGGTCTATTTTTGTTAAATCTCGATAGTAGTGACACACATATTCAGTATTGAAACCAAAAGATATAAGTTTAATAATGATAGTGCAACTTATTTGTGGGACTGCCGTTTGGGTCACATTGGTGTAAAGTGCATGAAGAAACTCCATGCTGATGGGCTTTTGGAATCACTTGATGCTTGCGAACCATGCCTCATGGGCAAGATGACTAAGACTCCGTTCTCCGGAACAATGGAGCGAGCAACAGACTTGTAGGAAATAATACATACTGATGTATGCGGTCCGATGAGTGTTGAGGCTCGCGGTGGGTATTGTTATTTTCTTACCTTCAGAGATGATTTGAGCAGATATGGGTATATCTACTTGATGAAACATAAGTCTGAAACATTTGAAAAGTTCAAAGAATTTTAGAGTGAAGTGGAAAATCATCGTAACAAGAAAATAAAGTTTCTACGATCTGATCATGGAGGAGAATATTTGAGTTATGAGTTTGGTCTTCATTTGAAACAATGCGGAATAGTTTCGCAACTCACGCCACCCGGAACACCACAGTGTAATGGTGTGTCTGAACGTCGTAACCGCACTTTATTAGATATGGTGCAATTTATGATGTCTCTTACTAATTTACCGCTATCATTTTGGGGCTATGCTTTAGAGACGGCTGCATTCACGTTAAATAGGGCACCATCTAAATCCGTTGAGACGACACCTTATGAACTATGGTTTGGCAAGAAACCCAAGTTGTCGTTTCTTAAAGTTTGGGGCTGCAATGCTTATGTGAAAAAGCTTCAACCTGATAAGCTCGAACCCAAATCGAAGAAATGTGTCTTCATAGGATACCCAAAGGAGACTGTTGGGTACACCTTCTATCACTGATCCGAAGGCAAGATATTCGTTGCTAAGAATGTATCCTTTCTAGAGAAGGAGTTTCTCTCGAAAGAAGTGAGTGGGAGGAAAGTAGAACTTGATGAGGTAACCGTACCTGCTCCCTTATTCGAAAGTAGTTCATCGCAGAAATTAGTTGCTGTGATTCCTACACCAATTAGTGAGGAAGCTAATGATGATGATCATGAAACTTCTGATCAAGTTACTACCGAACCTCGTAGGTCAACCAGAGTAAGATCCGCACCAGAGTGGTACGGTAATCCTGTTCTGGAGGTCATGTTACTTGACCATGATGAACCTACGAACTATGAGGAAGCGATGATGAGCCCATATTCCGCGAAATGGCTTTACCATGAAATCTGAGATGGGATCCATGTATGAGAACAAAGTGTTGGCTTTGGTTGACTTGCCTGATGATCGGCAAGCCATAGAGAATAAATAGATCTTCAGGAAGAAGACTGACGCATACGGTAATGTTACTGTCTACAAAGCTCAACTTTTTGCGAAAGGTTTTCGACAAGTTCAAGGAGTTGACTACGATGAGACATTCTCACCCGTAGAGATGCTTAAGTCCGTCTGAATCATGTTAGCAATTGCCACATTTTATGATTATGAAATTTGGCAAATGGATGTAAAAACTGCATTCCTGAATGGATTTCTGGAAGAAGAGTTGTATATGATGCAAGCCGAAGGTTTTATCGATCCAAAGGATGCTAAAAAAGTGTGCAAGCTCCAGCGATCCATTTATGGACTGGTGCAAGCATCATAGAGATAGATCAAGACGCTTGATAAGTTTTTTCAATGAGTAGACACCTTGACAATATTTTGAAGTAGTTCAAAATGGAACATTCAAAGGAGTTCTTGCCTGTGTTGCAAGGTGTGAAATTGAGTAAAGACTCAAAACCCGACTATGGCAGAAAATAGAAAGAGAATGAAAAGTCATTCCCTATGCCTCAGCCATAGGTTCTATAAAGTATGCCATGTTGTGTACCAGACCAATTGTATACCCTGCCCTGAGTTTGGCAAGGGAGTACAATAGTGATCTAGGAGTAGATCACTGGACAACGGTCAAAATTATCCTTGGTGGAATAAGGATATGTTTCTCGGTTATGGCGGTGAAAAAAAGTTCGTCGTAAAGGGTTACGTCGAGGCAAGCATTGACACTGATCTGGATGACTCTAAGTCTCAATTTGGATACATATTGAAAGTGGGAGCATTTAGCTAGAGTAGCTCCATGCAGAGCATTGTAGACATAGAAATTTGCAAAATACATACAGATCTGAATGTGCCAGATCCATTAACTAAACTTCTCTCACAAGCAAAACATGATCACACCTTAGTACTCTTTGGGTGTTAATCACATGGCGATGTGAACTAGATTATTGAATCTAGTAAACCCTTTGGGTATTGGTCACATGGCGATGTGAACTATAGAGTGTTAAATCACATGGCGATGTGAACTATTGGTGTTAACTCACATGGCGATGTGAACTAGATTATTGACTCTAGTGCAAGTGGGAGACTGAAGGAAATATGCCCTAGAGGCAATAATAAAGTTGTTATTTATATTTCCTTATATCATGATAAATGTTTTTTATTCATGCTAGAATTGTATTAACCGGAAACTTAGTACATGTGTGAATACATACAGACAGAATGTCCCTAGTATGCCTCTACTTGACTAGCTCGTTAATCAAAGATGGTTAAGTTTCCTAGCCATAGACATGTGTTGTCATTTGATGAACGGGATCACAGAGAATGATGTGATGGACAAGACCCATCCATTAGCTTAGCATAATGATCGTTTAGTTTTATTGCTATTGCTTTCTTCATGACTTATACATGTTCCTCTGACTATGAGATTATGCAACTCCCGAATACCGGAGGAACACTTAGTGTGCTATCAAACGTCACAACGTAACTGGGTGATTATAAACATGCTCTACATGTGTCTCCGATGGTGTTTGTTGAGTTAGCATAGATCGAGATTAGGATTTGTCAGTCCGTGTATCGGAGAGGTATCTCTGGGCCCTGTCGGTAATGATCATCACTGTAAGCCTTGCAAGCAATGTGACTAATGAGTTAGTTGCAGGATGATGCATTACAGAACGAGTAAAGAGACTTGCCGGTAACGAGATTGAACTAGGTATGGTGATACCGACGATCGAATCTCGGGCAAGTAACATACCGATGACAAAGGGAACAATGTATGTTGTTATGCAGTTTGATCGATAAAGATCTTCGTAGAATATGTGGAAGCCAATATGAGCATCGAGGTTCCGCTATTGGCTATTGACCGGAGACGTGTCTCGGTCATGTCTACATTGTTCTCGAACCCGTAGGGTCCGCACGCTTAAAGTTCGATGACGGTTATATTATGAGTTTATGTGTTTTGTTGTACCGAAGGTAGTTCAGAGTCCCGGATGAGATCACGGACATGATGAGGAGTCTCAAAATGGTCGAGACATAAAGATTGATATATTGGAAGACTATATTCAGACACCGGAATAGTTCCGAGGTGTATCGAGTATTTTCTGGAGTACCGGATGAGGAGGCAGGACAAGGTGAGGCGCGTGCTCCCCCTAGCCCAAACTGAATTGGACTAGGGGGGCGGCCCCCATTTCCTTCTCTCCTCCCTCTCCTTCCTTCTTCTCCGACTTGGACTAGGAAAGGAGGAAACCTACTCCTACTAGGAGTAGGAATCCCCCCTTGGGCGCGCCCCTTGTGGCCGGCCCTCCTCCTCCTCCCCTCCTTTATATACGGGGGAGGGGCACCCCAAAGACACACAAGTTAATCTTTAGCCGTGTGCGGTGCCCCCCTCCACAGTTTTCCACCTCGGTCATATTGTCGTAGTGCTTAGGCGAAGCCCTGCGCCGGTAACTTCATCATCACCGTCACCACGCCGTCGTGCTGAAGAAACTCTCCCTTGGCCTCAGCTGGATCAAGAGTTCAAGGGACGTCACCGAGCTGAACGTGTGCAGATCTTAGAGGTGTCGTGTGTTTGGTACTTGATCGGTTGGATCACGAAGACGTTCGACTACATCAACCGTGTTACTTAACGCTTCCGCTTTCGGTCTACGAGGGTACGTAGACACACTCTCCCCGCTCGTTGCTATATGCTTCTCCTAGATAGATCTTGCGTGATCGTAGTATTTTTTTGGAATACTACGTTCCCCAACAATCCCATTATGACAACATACGTAATTCCCTTTGTCCATCGGTATGTTACTTGCCCGAGATTCGATCGTCGGTATCTTCATACCTAGTTCAGTATCGTTACCGACAAGTCTCTTTGCTCGTTCCGTAATACATCACCTCGTAAATAACTCGAAACCACTGTGCGCTGGCCCCACGGCGGGAGCCAACTATTGTGGTTTTGTCACGGCAGATGTCCTAGTGTGAGAACTTAGTCGTGAGGCCATCGCAACTAGGTAGTAGCTTGAACGGGGTTGATCGGGATGAGAGACGCGAGATTTTACCCTGGTTCCGACCGTCACGGTGGAGGTAAAAGCCTACATCCTGCTTCATTTATATTGATGATGATGATGCTGGCGATTACAAGGGTGCTCTTTTGCTACCTCTCCCTCGAGAGCTATTGACTTATCTGTCTTAACTTGTCCCTCTTGGGGTGCCCTGCCCCTCCTTATATAAGTTGAAGGGGCGGGTTACATGTAGAGTCCTAGTAGGACTAGGACTACTCTATTACAAGTGGAATCCTAGTCTTGCTTCCCTTGTAAGGGAAATATTCCTTATGCCTTTTTTCTCTCAAGCCGGCCCACCATAACAAGTCGGCCTTCCCATAAGCCGCCTTCTGGGCCGTTGAGTCTTGTCGTCCATCTGACCCGCCCTCCGGGTCACCAGTGAGTTGCCAGAGTTAGGCGGGTCTCCGATGAGTCGCCAAGTTGTGGCCGGGTCATACATCAGTCTGGGTTAGACCGCGGGGTATATCCCCGACATGATGTGTATTACTGAGAGGGCCCAGAGATACCTCTCCGATACTCGGAGTGACAAATCCTAATCTCGATCTATGCCAACTCAACAAACACCTTCGGAGATACCTATAGAGTATCTTTATGATGACCCAGTTACGTTGCGACGGTTGATAGCACACAAGGTATTCCTCCGGTATCCGGGAGTTGCATAATCTCATAGTCGAAGAAATATGTATTTGACATTAAGAAAGCAATAGCAATAAATTGAACGATCAATATGCTAAGCGAACGGATGGGTCTTGTCCATCACATCATTCTCCTAATGATGTGATCCCGTTATCAAATGACAACACATGTCTATGGTTAGGAAACCTTAACCATCTTTGATCAACGAGCTAGTCTGGTAGAGGCTTACTAGGGACACGATATTTGTTTACGTATTCACACATGTATTTAAGTTTCCGATCAATACAATTTTAGCATGAATAATAAACCTTTATCATGAATAAGGAAATATAAAATAAAAACTTTATTATTGCCTCTAGGGCATATTTCCTTCAGTCTCCCACTTGCACTAGAGTCAATAATCTCGTTCACATCACCATGTGATTTAACACACCCATAGTTCACATCGCCATGTGACCAACACCCAAAGAGTTTACTAGAGTCAATAATCTAGTTCACATTGCCATGTGATTAACACCCAAAGAGTACTAAGGTGTGTCATGTTTTGCTTGTGAGAGAAGTTTAGTCAATGAGTCTATCACATTCAGATCCTTATGTATTTTACAATTCTCTATGTCTACAAAGCTCTGTATGGAGCTACTCTAGCTAATTGCTCCCACTTTCAATATGTATCCAGATTGAGACACAGAGTCATCCGAATCAGCGTCAAAGCTTTCATCGACGTAACCTTTACGATGAACTCTTTATTACCTCCATATCCGAGAAATATCTCCTTAGTCCTTCTTAGGTAACTAAGGATAATTTTGACCGTTGTCCACTGATCTACTCCTGGATCACTACTGTACTCCCTTGCCAAACTCATGGGAAGGTACACAACAGGTCTGGTACACAGCATGGCACACTTTATAGAACCTATGGCTGAGGCATAGGAAGTGACTTTTATTCTCTCTCTATCTTCTGCCGTGGTCGGGTTTTGAGTCTTGCTCAACTTCACACCTTGCAACACAAGCAAGAACCCTTTCTTTGACTGATCCATTTTGAACTCCTTCAAAAACTTTGTCAAGGTGTGTGCATTGTGAAAGTCCTATTAGTCTTGATCCATTCCTATAGATCTTGATGCCTAATATATAAGCAACTTCATCGAGGTCTTTCATTGAAAAATTCTTATTCAAGTATCCTTTGATGCTATCCAAAAATTCTATATCATTTCCAATCAACAATATGTCATCCACATATAATATCGGAAATGCTACAGAGCTCCCACTCACTTTATGGTAAATACAGGCTTCACCATAAGTGTGTATAAAACCACATGCTTTGATCACCTCATCAAAGCGTACACTACAAAAAAAAGACACATCCGTGACATTTTGGGCCGAATGAATTTTTTTTCTGTCATACATATGACACTTCTATGACGATAATTGTTACAAAACCCGGTATCATCATAGATGTGGTGGGCTCCTACTTCTATGACAAAAAATCATGACAGAAAATGGGCTTTTCGTCCTGGGCGGGCTGGAGACGCAGTTGCATGACATTCTTTGGGCCGTCCATGACGGAAAAAACCATGGTAGAAGTGAGGGCGAGGAAAATTTCGGGGAGTTCCCGGTTATGGTGGGAGGTCGGGGGCCGAGAGATGCGCGTTTCTCTCGTACACGTACGCGCGTGTGTGCGAGGCGTTGGCTCTAACTGAACCCGAGCGAGGCGTTGGGTTCTAACTGAACCCGAGCGATTGCACTGCAGGCTACGCGTTACTGAACCCGAGCAATCGATCGATGGCTGTTAACTGAACCCGATCGAGCGATTCCTTCGCTACTGCTGCTAACTGGAGCCGATCGATGCTACCTCTGGATGAACAGTGAGCATTTCTGGGGGGTTTGGATGAATAGTTCCCGGTGGGGGTGGATGAACATGACCCCGTGGTGTTGCCTCTGGATGAACAGGACCCCGATCGATCGAGCCGGTTGGGGCTGGATGAACAGGACCCCGTGGAGGGCAGGATGAACAGGACCACCCCGTGGAGGGCAGAATGAACAGTAGACGGTGGAGGGCTGGATGAACAGTAGCCCGTGGAGGGGTGGTTGAACAGGAGCCCATGGAGAGGGCAGGTGGAACAGTAGCCGGTGGAGTAGCGCGTGGTGGAGGCTGGATGAACAGGAGCCCGTGGATGAACAGTCGCAGGTGGAGGCTGGAGGAGATCGACGGTGGATGAACAGTAGCCCGTGGAGGCTGGAGGGGGTCGACAGTGGAGATGAACAGTATGCCGTGGAGTCCCGTTTTGCGGTACGCCACACCCCTCCCGATGAACAGGACCCTCGTTTCAACCGTAGCGCTCCAACACAAGTCCGTTTCCTCCGTTTTGCGGTACGCCACACCCCTCCCGATCAACAGGACCCCCGTTTCGACCGTAGGAGGTCCGTTTCCTCCGTTTTGCGGTACGCCAGACCCCTCCCGATGAACAGGATCCCGTTTCAAACGTGGCCGGTCGAACACAAGACCGTTTCCTCCGTTCTGCGGTATGCCAGGCCTGGTTTCCATCGGCTGTTCCGTCCAAGCCCTCCCGATGAACACGACGACGCATTCCGTTCCAACCTAGCCGGTTGGCTCCCCATGAACACGACGACGACGCTGTTTCTCCGTTCCGACCCAGCCATGTACACGAGCCCTGGCCGTACGTATGCGCGAGTAGGCGTTCGAGACCCTACCCGTATGTACGTACGTGGCCGTATTTTCTTTCTTGCATACTGGCCGCTTTACGTACGTGTACATGCTACGTGCGCGCCTCTACTACGACACGTGCGCGCCTCTACATCCACCAGTATATATGTACGTACACGTTCCTGACCAGAATGACAACGCTACGTACGCTTCAACCAGGTGGCTCCCGACTGTCAGGCACTTCCTTGCCTGCGAAGATGTAGCTGGTGGGTCCCAGTAGTCAGGGGGGCGAATCGTTTTTTTTGCCCGGACGCACTTCCTTGCGTGCGAAGATGTAGCTGGTGGGTCCTAGCAGTCAGGGGAAACGTTTTTTTCACGAAATAAAGTGGCCCATCCGGTGGGTCCCAGATGTCAGGTGGAGGAATCATTATTTTCCGCGTAATAAGGAGGCACTTCCTTGCTGCGGCCGTGGACCCAGCTGTCAGCCTCTCCACGTATAGTCCACGTCCAATGGAAGTCGTTCCTTGACCACGTTGACCACGCCGCGCCGAGAGCACTAGGGCGGTGGACGAGGCGAGGCCTAGGAAGGGGACGACGGGGAGCCGGGGAAGACGCGGCAGTGGAAGCCCGCGCGGAGAGGAGTATGAGGGTTCACTGGTTCGGCTGCGGTGTGAGGCTGCCGTCGCCGCAGGGCCTGGCCAGCGGTGGGAATAGTAGGGGCGGTGAGGCCTCCGCGGCAGCACAGCCGGCCATGGGAGGCAGGAGCATGCGGTATGACCGGCGCTGCTTTGGGCGGCTGGAGCAAGAAGACCAGAGGTTGAAGAAGCACTATGGCCGTTGGATGGACATCGTACGGTCACTGGAGCTAGAATCGTTCATATTGACTAAAGTTGACAAAGGCCCCCGTCCCAGTCAACTTAGTAGGCCCACAAGTCAGCCTCCCACCATGGTGGGTCCCAGCTAGCAGGGGGAGTATTCATTTTTTGTGTGTAATAAGGAGGCACTTCCTTGCGTGCGAAGATATAGCTGGTGGGTCCAAGCTATCAGTGGCGGTAACATTTTTTTCACGAAATACAGAGGCCCTTTCGGTGGGTCCCTGATGTCAGGTGGAGGAATCATTATTTTGCGTGTAATAAGGAGGCATTTCCTTGCGTGCGGCCGTGGACCCAGCTGTCGGCCTCTCCACGTACAGTCCACTTCAGATGCATGTCGGTCGTTGACCACGTTGACCAGGCCGCGCCGAGAGCACCAGGGCGGTGGACGACGGCGAGGCCTAGGAAGGGAACGACATGGAGGCAGGGAAGACTCGGCAGTTGTTTCCCACGCGGAGTGGAGTACGACTGTACGAGCTTACTGGTTCGTCTGCCGTCGCCGGAGAATAACAGCAGGTGTGGGTGAGTAGAGGGATGGCTAGGCCAGCGATGGGGGTACGGTGGGGCGGTGAGGCCTGCGCGGCAGCAGAGCCAGCCGCGGGAAGGAGGGAGCAGGCAGTCCCGCCGGCGTTTGTTTGTGCGGCTGGAGCAGGAAGAGCAGAGATTGAAGAAGCATGACGGCCGTTGGATGGCCATCCAACAGTCACTGCTTGTGCGTCAACCTTTTTTTAGGAAAGCCTCAAATCTTTGGAAAACAGCATATAGCCCATCTGCCATTATTTCTAATAATTTACAGCCCATTTGCTAATTCTGAAGGTTTCTTTTGGAGCCCATATTCTTTTTGTTAGCATTACAGCCCATATTGTGGCCACGGTTAAAAAATTATACGAAATGTTGCATATTTCGGTGCGGTCCGAACTGTTTTTAATCCCGAAATTTCGAGTCACATTCAAACTGATTTTAAAAATAAATGTATATCAATATAAAATCCAACAAATTTTCCACGCATAAAAATTAATGCAATTTAAAATCTTGAAATGAAAAAAAGAAATTTGAAAGTAATTGCCGGTATGATGTGTTTTAAAAATGTACAACCCATTTCTCATTACTGATAGGCCATTTTCTCGTCCAGCCGAATGAAGCTCTCCTCGTCTTGAAAGATTTGCAGCCCAATAGGCCTGACAAAGCGACTTACTTGGCAAATCACAAAAAAACTAGGCTAGCCATTTTCAGAAAGAAAAAAAAACTACTGGGCTGGTCTGTGGTAAACATAAAAGAGAAGGCTGTCTAGACATGCCAGAGTGCCCCGCACAGCCCAGTTGGCACCCTGCTTCCGTCTCAAAAACAAATTAGATAAATGCCACAACAAATATGGCGATTCATAAAAATGCCACTGCAATTTCCAAACTTTGAAAAATGCCACTGCAATTTTTGCAAACTTTGGAAAACACCACTGCAATTTGCAAACTTTGAAAAACGCCACTCCAGACTTCGAAAAATGCCACTTGGGATGGCATGAAATGGCATTTTTCAAAGTTTGGAAATTGCAATGGCATTTCTTCGAAACACCAGATTTGGAGTGGCATTTATTAAATTAACCCAAAACAAAAATAACTGGGCGAGCTGCTGGGTCCCTGATGTCAGCCGCTCGTTGTGCAACTCTCTCGTTTATTGACTACGTTGACAATGGCATGGGACCCAGATGTCAGAAATCCATTACGAGGAGCCATTTTTTTATTGGATTGAAATAAGGAGGCACTTTACTTGCGTACTGCCATGACCTTGGCAGGTCCCTGCTGTCATCCTCTCCACGTACAATCATCTCCTGGTTGTGTACGCGTCAACTTGGTAGGCCCACAAGTCAGCCTCTAAACCCGTGGAGGACAAATACAACCCATTTAAAAAAAATAACAGCCCATTCCATATGTTCAAACAGAAAGTTCAACATTCAGAGCAAAGTAACAGGTCTGATCCACATATAGAGTACTGAACTTCCACGTTGACAACCATCATAGCCAAGTTAACTATCTACTTCCACTAATACTCTAGTAGCCTACAAGTACTAACTTACTCTTAGCTAACTAGAGAATGCCGGCCGCCATCTGTGGTACACGCTAAACGCCGGCACCGGCGTCCTCCGCCTCGCCTCGGACTTGCCAGAGGTGCGATAGGGCGCGTTGCTCGCGCGCGTTGGCCCTTTCCATGCCGGCGTGGTCCACCGAAGCTTCGGCTTCTAAGCGGGAAACCCACTTGACGAGCTGGTAGTAAAAATCGGCGTCGCGAACGCGTGCGTGCCCGACAGCCTCCAGGGCTATTTGCCGGGCGCCGGCCTCCACGTAGTCGGCCCACATGCGGGCGCTCTGCTCGCGACTCAGAGCATCGGTGCGCTGCTGCTCCATGTCCCGCTGGCGGCGCAAATCGGTGATACGCTGCTCATCCGCCAAGCGGTCGCGCTCCAACAACTCCTGCTCCTCCGCCAGGCGGTCGCGCTCCAACAAGTCCTCGATCTCCGCATTGCCATCTAAAGACCGATAGAATGCCTCCTCCCTCCGTCTGCCTTCCGGTGAAAAACCGAACACTAGTTCCGGCGGTGACCGCCTCCGGCCACGCCTATCGCGGATGGGCGGGGGCATGGTGGACGTGGCGAGAGCGAGGATAACTTGCGAGCAACGTGGGGCCGGTGGGGGCTTATGAGGATAGGGTGAGTTGGGTCACGGTGCCACCATAGAAGGCCGAGAAACAATACTTATAAGCGGAAGGTAGCGCGACGGTCATCGGAATTCAATGCATAATGAAGCAGGCATGGCTTAGTGCGCCAGCTTGCCATGGAAAACTAGAGAAACTGAAATTCTGACTGTGCCGTCCCGTCCCGTCCGTGTTGGGTCGCACGCCGGCCTTACGGTCAAACGAGTGCACTCGATCATATCCCTCCTTGTCAATAATGATTCCACGGATTTAAAAGGCCCGCAACAATTAAAGCGCATCTTTTTTCGCATCAGTGCTGCCTTAATTACGGCCGGCTGCATGCGGGCACTCAAAATCGCTCGCAGCCAGTACGCGGAGCAGCATGCAACGAGTCGCAGCCGAGGGCATTAATTGATGAACTTTAGCTAGGGGATAAGGCATTTGCGAACGTTTTTGCTAGCAGTTTCTTCAGATTCGCATGGCATTTTCTTCAGAGCAGCTTGTCAGTTTCTTCAGAGGTAGGCATTTCTATTCAAAAAACTGCCACTTTGGATCTTGCGTCGCAACTAAAACAGCCAGGAGCGCATTAGTAGGCTAGCTAGTGATCGATCGGTAACTTGTAAACACCAAGCGAACAGATATAAGGAACTGTTAATGCATCTCAATGATTCATAGATCATATACAAATATGTAGCTCCAAAAGCAAAGATCAGCCACAACTAAAACCAACTAGTATGATTCCCATACATAAGATCAACATGTTAATGCATCTCAATGATTCACAGATCATATACAAATATGTAGCTCCAAAAGCAAAGATCTAGAAAAAACATATGTTCTTCCTACTAACATGGATGCTTCTCTTGGCCAACATTCAGTACAGACTGAATGACAAATTTGTTTGTGAAGTCTACAATTCCTCTTACAAACGTAAGTGGTTTCACCAACAGCTGGAACCATGGGAATGAACCACACATGATGGAGGAACATCCACTGCAATATGATTTGGTCTTCTCTTGATCACACGGCGAGACTATTTTCGGAATACAAACTTTAACTTAGGCAAAATGATGCCCATTGTATAATCAGACCAAAGCAATGAAGCACCTAGTGTTGGCCAATAAATAGTACAGTACTACTTTTCTGCAGTCCATGAAGTGACTATCCAATCTTTCTGTGTCTATTTTCAAATGGCACTGCATGCAGTGACTATACTATTCTCTTGTGCAGTTCAACCAAAATTGCGGTCACTTTGTGTGTTTGCTAAATAGCAACAGGCAGACATCTCTGTCTGCACAAATATCAAGCAGCTAGTAAACATATACCCCACCTTGTATTTTCGGTTTAAACATGTCTCTTCCGCTTAGATCTATCATGTTTTGCACTGGACAATTTGATACAGTCATGTTTTGCCCTGGACAATTTCATACTGAATTGATTTGCTTGTTCAGAGCAGAAATATAGCGCCTATTCTTCATCAGACCAAGGATATCCATGTTCACAGTGATGGAAGAGGTGAAATCGACACAACCGAAATTGAGCATCCAGTCATTGAATCATGTCCTGCACCTCCAATGTAGGTCCACCCTGCCAATAAATTCACATGCAAACCACTAGTATTACTATCTAATGACAGTACAGAAAGAGTAGCAAGATAGTAGCAAACCATGTACCTTCTTAATGAACAGCTCATAGTGCCACCAATTGGATATAAAGGTTTGGGAGAAAACATGCTCCTAATGTTGAACCAGTTGGACTTTTTGTGCAGTTCCACTAAAATCGAGCATCCCTGTTTGCATAGATATTGAAAGTGTGATTACTATAAAAGTGGCACTAGTTGAAGCATAGACTCACAAATATAAGCATTCCAATTTCTTAATGGGAAAAGGTAGCAAGACTGTTTCTAACCACCTTTTTGAAGGAATAAATAAGGCAACAGAGGCTGATGAAGGTAGTAACAAGTTTCATCGTTGGTATACTAGCTGTGCAACATCATTAGAATGCCTTAGTTGAAAAATCTTTAATACAACCACAATCAACAGCTAACCCTGAAATAATCCAGTGACATTAAATGGCATTGCTTAAATTTATCAGTGGCATTAGACTGAGTGCGGCATTAGTTAAATGTGGCATCACTTTAGCAGTAGCATTGCTTGACTTGACTGCTGGCATTATACTAACAGCAAAAAAGTTAGACTAAGAGCATGCGAGGCCCATTCAGACAGTGGGCGCACCAGTACGATGTACCTCCACGGAGGCATAGAGTGGTGAGGGAGGTATGGTTGCCCAGAGGAACAAATATCCAGGCAGCATATGTGGATCACGTCCCATTTTTGTTATGTTTAGCCACCTTTTTCCTATGTGAGGACAACAAACCGATCGACCTGGTCATTCTCTATTGCGTTGTCATGCCTTTCTACCCTTCTTCAACCAAGAGACACGAGACTCGTTCCTTAGCTATTGATTTTCCCCTTCTCAACCTAGATGCGGGTTCGATGCCTACTCTCTTGGACAGTACAGTCTCCCTTCCTTTCCTTATTCAACCCAGACATGGATTAGTCTGCATGAAGTAGGGTTTCCTTTAATAGTGAAATTAAGGTTTTTGACTGTGTGACTAGCAGAGCAGAGGATAGCAAATTGGGAAGATGGTGGAGTGGAAAAAGATCCAGATGCAGCGACATGGTAGATGGGGCAATAGAACAAGGGTATGGTTCGAAAAGAGGTAGCATACCTGAGGGTCGGCGGGAAGTGGCTTCGCTCGTGGTCATCGTCCTCCACACGCACTACGACAGCGAGCTTGGGGACGAAGGCCATCCCGCGCGGGCGCTAGGTCTGAGAGGACGGCCTTGTCGTCAGTTCGTGACCTCGCTCGCCGACGACGAGTGCGTCAACACTGCACGTCCTTTTCTTCCCCGGCGGATCTGTGACCACCAGTGAGGAGGGAGAGAGAGGCCGTCTTTTTTAGATCTGGAGAGAGGGTGATACTGTGAGAAGCAAGTGGGCAACCCTAAGCAAGAAAGCTCTGAAGCTCCAGCCTATATATCTTTTTTATACTACTAGTACTAGAGGTGGAGTAGTGGTAGAGTAGTTTATATTTTCTCTGCAAACAGTACCAGTTAGTCGTGCTTCAAAACTGAACGGCACGCCATTAAAAAAATAAAGTCGAGAAATAATGCGGCACCTCGGGCCAACGCGGCCAGATCGCATTTTGCACGAGAAATTACACACGATGTTTCGTTGACATGTGGTCCCGTTCCAACATGTCAGTGAGACGACAACGAGTCCTTTTGTACAATTTCCGAAAGGACGTGTAGGCCGGGGCGCCTCTTCGTGTACCGTGGCAAACTGGCAACCGTCCATCGACTCTGCGCCTTTCCCTCTCGATTTGGAACTGCTGTCGCACGCTCTTCCTCCCTCCTCCATTTTCCTTCACCCTTCCTTCTGCCATTGTTCGATCGTCTTCTCCATGGAGGGAGCAAGCCGGAAACGACCCCGTTATTCTTGCCCCGATCTAAAAGATAATGTGGTGGGGGAACTCATTGATTAGTGCGACGTCATCACCTCGGCTAGCATGGCAGGTTCATTCAAGCCCATTCTCGACTCAACTAATAACATCATTACAAGGAACCCAAGGGCCCAGGAGCGGTTTGATCTCCCTTATCTTCTTCGCTATAAGCCTGTTCGCATGGGCGCGGACGACGGAGGCCTCGCCTTGTGCAAGTTGATGCCGCTTGATAATGATACGTGTGATGTCAAGATGCCATCGCTTAAGGGTAAGTCCTGGGCTGGCACAAATGGAGATTGGGTTGTTTATATTGGGTACAATTGCGAGTGGGAACTTGTGAATGTGTACACTCGTCAGCGGATTCCACTTCCAAAAATCTTCGAGTGCTATGAGGTTGAGCACACAGATGATCTACGTACGTTCAAATACGATCATGGTGACTGTCGTCTACTGAAGATAGCAATTTGTCGAGTTCCCAACCGCTCTTGGAATTACAAGAACTATCAAGTTGTTGCTATCTTCGACAAGCTTGTTGCCGTCCTTCGTGGTTCGACTGGATGGATATTGCTCAAAAATCAGTTTCTATACACGGATGTGTACTATGATGCAATTGAATACGAGGATCTTGTGTTTGCTGCCACCACTCGTGGCACTATTTTTGCATGGGATCCTCGTAGTTTTGGTACGTTTGTCTTCCACCGTAATTATAATTGTTCCATCCACATGCATGCGGGTTAGCAAGTTTCCCTTTACTAATTAACCTTCTTCTTGTGTTTCCAAGGTCCTGTGAACATTCCACCACCTATACTTGAAAAAATTTATAAGCAAGGGGGAGATGACGATGGTGATGATCACGAGCATGAGGAGGAGCAGAACTTATATACTCAGTGGCGCCTGGCAACTAATTTCGATGGATCACCTCTTCTTGTTTTTATACAGTGCACTCAGACTGTTACTACTGAGGAAGCAGGTGTTGTCTCCCATGGTCGCCCTCTCCTGACCTATTCCAACACCCGTTGCATGGTATTCAAGACGGATACTAGTGTGCTAGCGCAAACACCTTCTCCCTGGTTCAGTAGTGATAGTATTGGAACAAACTCGATCTTCCTTGGACCAAACTATCCAATGATGGTGAAAGGCGATCCAGCTGCTGTTGACACAACGTTACTACCATTTATGAGAAGCAACTGTATCTATACCTCGGACATTTCGGTGGTTCCCTACCCTGGTCCTGATATATGCCGCTTCAGCCTGGATGATCAGTCCTGCATTGCTCTCGATATTGACAATAGCTGGCCCTTCCCAGAGCACCTATGGTTCAAAGCAAGCGTTTCCAACGCCGAGGATTGGTTGAGTTGAAGTTCATTTCATTGCTTGTTATTTGTTGTGTGATGAAAACTTTAGTATTTTCTAGAATGTTTTGTTGGAAATAATCTATAATCCAACATGTATCCTCGTTGTCGTTGTGTGTTGATGACTTGTTGTATTTAATGAATGATACATTTCAGTTGCGAATGCATGTCATAGACTCAATTTATGAATGGTTTTCGAGTCACTTCTTGGAGTGTGAGTACCGTAGTAGTATAGCCAGCATCCGGTTAGTATATGAAGTTGCCACATCACATAGAGCCAACCTAATATTGGAGTATGCTAGCCCTCCACCGGTGCGCCGCCTCAAATGGCGGAGGAAGTGAGAGGTCGTGTCACCTTGTGTCCAGATCTGAGATGCCACGTGTACCAGATGAATGACTCCAAGTTCGACCACCGTGATGTTAGGTGCGAGCCCAGGAACACTGTTGGAGAGACCCCCCTCATAATTTTCCTACATTGGTCATTTGATTCATAGGATAGAATGCTATAGGATTTTTTTCCTATGCAATCATCTTTTAATTGGCAATCTAGCATCCACTCCAACTTTTGTTTCACTTCCTTTGTTCCTACGAAGAGAGTACTTGCTCTAAATGATGTGCCGCTGCAAGAGCCGCCTATATTTATTAACCATGCTCTAAAAAGGTGGACCAGCTTTGGCTATAGTAGTACTGTACTAGGTTAGTAGGTGACCTTGCGCTTGGCTCTTCTCCTCTTCCGGAAGTCGAACAATAATGATGGTACTACAGTAGTACTTCTGGCAATCTGACACCAAATGAACTGCTGCATGTCCACCGCTTGTAAGCAAAAGTTTCTCCTCGTGCTGCGAGCCACCGCGCACGCGTTGGCGAGGGAGAAGGCGTAGTAAGCAAGCTTCTCGTCGTTCTGCGAGTTGACGGGACACATCAAAGTTATTTATTAGTACTCTCTTCAAAAAGGGCCGACCATGTCCATGGCTACCATCCCGTGCTCTGTCATTGAGTACGTGCACTATTCACATATCTTTTTTTCATCATTGATTTTTTGGTACATGGAAATATATCACCAAAATTTTGACTAGAAAAGCAAGACCAAGGAAAACAAGAACCACAAGAATACATTTTAGAAGATATCCAACTTCCATAACTGCTCCTGCAAGTTGGATTAGTGCCTTCTCGATGCATTCATTGTTGATCCGCGGAGGCTCGATCTTGCGTGCTTCTTTCTTCTTCGAGTGTAAAGAAGTAGACGTGTCTAGCCTCTATTCTATCAACAAGTGCACTAGTCTCATCTCTAGCCTCTATGCTAGCTAAAAGTGCTAGAACATCTACTAAATTGTGCTCTATCAATATATCATTGTACTCTTCTTCCCAATATCAAAACTTGCATCCATTCTACACAATAAAATTTTAAGTTAGCACAACTAGTCTAATCCGAGAGCACAACCGAAGATTTGGTCGAGTTCTTCCTCCTTTTGCCGACACGTGGGACATCCAGCATCCAGGTCGTGTCATGCAAGAAAATAGAGTGGTAGGTGAAGCCACGTGATGTGCATCTTGGGTTAAACTGTAAATAGAATCTTACTACTCTTGAGTAACTCCAAAAGTGGCCACCGAAGATCTTTATTGGATTTGTTTTTCATCACCAGCACGTCGAGGTGAAAGATGTGCAGGTTCAGTGGGTCCTCTTGCGTTTTCACTGACATGTGGGACCGTATTGAGCAAATAGACGATGGGCTCCGCGCGTTTGCTGGCTGGCTGAGAAGAGAGATAGAGGAGGGCCGAGCACGGATTCCAGGAAATTTGTTCTACGTACTCGATGTAGTGGAGTAACACCTCGATATAGTGGGGTGGCATGGGCCATAACTAGCATTCATGTCTAGCAGTATGGCACACGCCACCCACACGAGTCCCATCCGACACCAATTTTCTTGGAGTCCGTGCTAGCTACAGCCATCTCTTCTCCCTCCTATTTTCTTAGCCATCGCGCGGTGGGCGGGGTGGGGGTTTGCCGATAGTCGGTTTGCTCAACTGCGGTCCCACTTGTAAGTGAAAATGCAACACAGCACGCATTCCCCCTTGAGCGGCGTGCTGGACAAACCGTGTGGGGGTGCGACGCAAACACGGCAGGCTTTTCCTTTTGAACTTGTAACTTGTAAAATTTGGTTCTGCTCCATGGGGTGACCGATGCAAGAGCCTGGCTATATGCGTGCTCCAATGTTCGCAACTGCAACGTTCGGTTTGCGCTTGGCTCTTCGCCTCTTTGAGAAGACGAACAATGATGTTACTACTACTGCTTCTAAAGTGTCGAATCCACTGCTGCATGTCCGTCCACCGCGAGCGGGACGGATAGCTTGTTGTAGAAGTACTACTAAGCAAAAGCCAGTCCTCGTTTGCGAGCAACCACGCGCATGGGTGAGGGAGAAGGCGTGTAGTAAAATCAAGCTTCTCCTCGTTGTACGAGTTGACGCGACACATCATAGCACTGGCCCCACATGCTTGCCTCTAAACTTGGCTGAAAGACCCGCAGTGTACAATATATTTGCTGCAACCTCTAACATTTACCCACCACAAATTAAAATATATGTGGCCGTCTGATGCAGAGGCCGGGGAGTCCCCCCTTTAAAAAAACAAATTAAAATATATATTCCTGTCTTGACCAGATGAGCGTGCAAACTACAATCACCAGGGTGTCAGGTAGGGCCAGAAGACTATTTTTTTAAAAAAACTTCGAGACAGCCACATAGCATGGAGCCGACCCCAACGATTTTAAGCTTACATGCATGGTACACGCTATCCTAGACTACTCTACACATGAAATTGCCACACGAGCGTCCGGGCTGCGCTTGGCTCTTCGCCTCTTCGGGAAGTCGAACAATGATGGAGTACTACTGCACTGGAGGAGTGCTACAGTACGCTTCTGGCCATCTGACACCGATTGAACTGCTGCATGTCCACCGCGTGCGGGAGGGAGAGCGTGTAGCGAAAGCTTCTCCTAGTCTTGCCAGCCACCAGCTCATGGGCGAGGGAGGGACGCTCCTTCCTTTGCGTGTATGACAGGTGGGCCCGACAGGTGTGTGGCCAACCTGTCATACAGCCAAAGGCAGGTGAAGTTAAATCCGCGAGGGAGAGGATAATCAAACTTCTCGTTGATGTACGAGTTGACGCGACACATCAAAGCACTGCACTCGATATATTTCAATAATTTGCGTTTACCGATGCATTAATTACAACGCATGCATGCATGCCGTGACTCTCCTTTTGATACTTGCATGTGTTGATTTAATGCACCTTGAAGTAGTATAAAATATGTGACGGTAAAGCTTTGTAATACCCCGGCCCAAGTCGAGAGATGGTTGTGCACGAGGAGGGCGAGATCATGCAGACCGAACAGGACCCGACGATGGAGCTCTCTAAGGTCTCGATGGACCTCGCCGTGCTCCACTGCCTCTTGTGCCTCCGCCCCTTGACGCCTCTAGTGTATGAGGTTCGAATACACCTCGTCCGTTCGGCTGATTGAGCAAGGTGCAGGTTTCTTGATTGATGTGTTGTTCGATTGATTTCTGCAGTGCAAGGGAGGGCACCTCGCCTGCGCGGACTGCCGCATCCTTATATATTCATCAGTCTTGCTATAAGTCGCAGTAGATGCTATATAGGTCCGTCGGATCTTACATCAAGATCCGTGTTTTCAGATTTTCTTTTTTCTCTCTTAAATCTCAGTCGAGTGAGACATAGCCACGCCATTAAACAGAGGCTCGGGCGCCATTAATGGAGACCTTGGGAGAGGGGTGGACGGCAGATGGAGGTCAAAGGGCTCTCCTCCCGATAAGCACACGCAGGGGTCTAATCGCACGCCTCTCGTACTCAAATAGCTACCCTGCACGGCGCCTCCTAGCTAATAAAAAAATAGGGATGCGTGGCGGCACGTAAATTGTACTAGTAAGTAGAACGCCCATGGTTTCAATAATACTTGTGTTTCCGATTGTAACGTGACAACACTTGTTCCAAAATGACTTTGTTGATTGTTAATGTGTGCGCCTTCCCAAATCGGACTGCAAATTTACCACAGCATGTTGGTGCCATGTCATGGCACCAAGCCAAGTTTCATTATTTTCATGCGTGTTTTGGATTTACAGGAATTAAAAAACTAAGTTTCTCAATGTTTCCAACCCAGCCACGACGCCCAGAATTTTGAATTTCATATCCATTTCTTGCATGGAACCTAGAAATTTACCCGAGGACACACATGTGATTTTTCAACCAACTTTGGTGCACTGGAACATGTGCTTGTATTCCAAATTTGAATTATGCACACAAAGGTGACACGTTCCCTCCGAGAACCACGAGCCTTCTTGAGAGAAGCTCCGATTTGCAAGAAGCTTATACCAAAATTTGTTCCTATTCGGCCAATTTTTTTACCACGGCATGGTACTACCATGACATGACACCATGCCAAGTTTCATGATTTTAAAACCAAGTTTCTCAATGTTCTCGACCGAGCCACGATGCCCAGATGTTTGAATTTTATTCTCATTGTTTGCATGGAACCTACTCCCTCCTTCCATCTATATAGGGCCTAATGTGTTTTTCAAGACAGACTTTGACTATTGACAAGACTAATAGCACATGAGATGTATACTATGAAAATTATATTATTGGAAGCTCCTTTGAAATACAAGTTTGAAGGTATGCTTTGTGTAAGTTGCATGTCATATATTATTGCTCTAACGTTTGGTCAAAGTTAGCCTCGAAAAACGCATTAGGACCCATATAGATGGAAGGAGGGAGTAGAAATTCACCCGAGGACACAAATGTGATTTTTCAACCAACTTTGGTGCACGGGAGCATGTGCTTGTAGTTCAAATTTGAATTATGCACATTAAATGACCAAAAACTCAATTAATGTGTAAACAAGGCCAAACGAAGCCGGAATAATTCCAAAATTTAACAGGGCACTCATGTAGTTCTATGTTGCCTTTGTAAATAAACTCAAGGGGGACAACGTATATCGTTTCGCACTCAAAGGTGGCACGTTCCCTCTCAGAACCACGAGCCTTCTTGAGAGAAGCTTCGGTTTGCAAGAAGCTTATACCAAAATCTGTTCCTATTCGGCCAATTTTTTTTACCACAACATGGTAGTACCATGACATGACATCCATGCCATGTTTCATGATTTTCAGACGTGTTTTGGATTTACAAGAATTTTAAAACCAAGTTTCTCAATGTTCTTGGCCGAGCCACGATGCCCAGATGTTTTAATTTTATTCTCATTTCTTGCATGGGACCTAGAAATTCACCCGAGGACACAAATGTGATTTTTCAACCAACTTTGGTGCACGAGAGCATGTGCTTGTAGTTCAAATTTGACTTATGCATATTAAATGACCAGAAACTCAATTAATGTATAAAAAACGACAAATGAACCCGGAATAATTCCAAAATTTAACAGGGCACTAATGTAGTTCTATGTTGCCTTTGTTAAGAAACTCAAGGGGGGGAGTGTATATCGTTTCACACTCAAAGGTGGCACGTTCCCTCTTAGAACCACGAGCTTCCAAATCGGCCCAATTTTTTTACCACAACATGTTAGTGCCATGGCATGACACCATGCCAAGTTTCATGATTTCCAGGCGAGTTTTGGATTTACATGAATTTAAAATCAAAGTTTCTCGATGTTCTCAGCCGAGTCATGACGCCCAGATGTTTGAATTTCATTCTCATTTCTTCCATGGGACCTAGAAATTCAACCAAGGACACACATGTGATTTTTCAACCCACTTTGGTGCACCGGAGCATGTGCATGCAATTCATATTTAGATTATGCACATTAAAAGTCCAGAAACTCAATTAATGTATTAAGAGAGATCGACCGGCATCCATGCATATGTGCAGGAGAGGAATAAGGTTGGGAGAGAGACAGAGCTAGAGTGTTGGAGGGGGTGGTAGTGGAGTTGCTTCTAACAAATGGTGGGATAGGCTTGCTAGACAAACGGAGGGCACGCCCGCAATATCAATAAGAGAGGAGATGGCTGCTTGTTGTCTGTGCACGTGCGTGTGAGAGACGGGTCAGGAGGCATGCACGAATGATGAGGGGGGACGATGTGGCTGTGGTAAGCAGACGTAACTACATAGGAAGATCAATCACCCTTTGTTAGAGAAAGGAGAGACATAACTTGTGAGGTACGTCGATCGATGGGTGGGGGGGGGGTAGTTAAAGTCGATCTAGGTATATGTTGGGAGATCGATCGGTATACATGCACGTGTGTGTTAGAAGCAAATGAGGCACGAGGAGAAGGATAGAGAGAGAGGGATGCATGTAGGAGGTGGTACGAGAGGCATACTATATCGAGGGGGAGGAGTGTGCGAGTACGAGAATGATGAAAAGAGTGGTGGGAGTGAGGCTTGGACGGTGACAAGAGAAGAGGGGAAGCTTGTGTTTGTGCTAGGCACACCTGGCTAGAGAGGCATATCGATCGATGTGTGCCGTAAAGAAGGAGCTGGGGGGCCTACACACACCATGGGTGAACGACCTAAAGTGAAAAGACGAATTTGCGCGATGGAGCTAGAGAATGCTGAGGGAGGGTGAGAGGGATGCGGGCGTGTGCATGCATAAGAGAAAGTTAGCGCTAGCTACAAAGATAAGAGGGTTGTGTGGGTGTAAAAGACGAATAGAGATCATATATACTTCATTATAAAAAGCGAATTCGGATATTTGAAGAATTTATCATAGTGTTTCAAACCGACGCATGTGTGAATATATATAACGGTGATACACATGGTGTGGTTATGAACATGTTATACTACATTTAATATATTTTATCTCTACTCTTATAAAAAAACGGAGTTGTTGATGATGATGTGCCTGCCATCCTGCATTATAGGCCGTCCGATTTATATCTGGCGGATAGCAAGGAAACTATGATGGTTGAAGTTGGCAACAATCATGATTGTAGATTCTTATTGAAATAGAGAAACGAATTCAAATTTAGTTCAAATTGCAGCGGTAGTATAGACATTTGGAATGCACTAAAATGTTGGTATGAGTAGGTTACATGCATTATACAGCAAGCGAAAAAATTAATCGGACATAAAATGGACTCATACTCCCTCCTTCCATCTATATAGGGCGTAATGAGATTTTTAAGACCGCCTTTGACTATTGACAAGATTAATAGTACATGACATGCACAATGTGAAAATTATATCATTGAAAGAACCTTTCACAGACAAATTTAACGGTATGCTTTGTGTAAGTTGCATGTCATATATCATTGCTCTAATATTTGGTCAAAGTTAGCATCGAAAAACGCATTAGTCCCTATATAAGGAGGGAGTAGCTTTGAATAGCATTTGTATAGTAAAACGGGGCAAGACTCTCCCTTTGTGTGGTGTGAATAGTTTTATTTTTTTCGTTTTCTTTTTGGTTGAGGAAGTGCGAATTGATTTGGTACGTACAAGTACAATATTACTACACGTTAGGCTTGTCCCTAAAATTCAACCCGCGTCTTGTTATATCCCGAAAATTCAGATATTATGCTCCCAAAATTGGCGCCTTCACAACCCGTGCCTTGCTATCCCAAAATTAAAACGCGCGCGAAAACTCCCTCCAGCTGCCAAATCCCGACACGCGAAATCCCCCTTCTAACCCTGAGCCGAAAGGGCCGCTAGTTCAAATCGGTGGGGGGGGGGGGGTACTTTTGTAACACACCCTACATTTTGGACAAGCGTGTCCCTAAGTCATGCTTCACCCCCTCCCATCGCCCCCTTTTCACCATTCGAAATCCCAGGCCGCCATAACGTCTCCGCTGCAGCCGCGAAACCCCACCCTCCTCCGTTCACCACGTCACCGCTGCCCAGCCGGAGCCTCTTCCCCGATGACGGAGTCCACCGCAACAGCTCGACGTCCCTCGTCCACCTCCCCGGATGAGGATCCGTCGTCCATCTCGCCGTCCCGCCGGTCCAGCCGCCTCGTCCTCCACCTCCAAGGAGCTGCTCCGACGACCGCCTCGTCTATCGCGGCTGCTCCATCCCCACAGCGCCGCCTTAACCTGCTCCACCAGAACCGCATCATCCTCACCGACTCCTCGGACGAAGCCGAGGCCTACTCGGCGCCACCAAATAGTTTGTACACTCATCGCATCGCAGCTTCTCCTTAACTCGACCTCCCGGCGCCGACGGTGCTCCATCCCGCACCCCCATGGAGCGGCTACCTTGAAGCCGGCGCCGCGGGCGACATCTCCACGGCGGTTCTCCCCCAGTGCGAGGCCCCTTCGGCGGCGGCGTCCATACCAGCCGGATCAGCTGCTGCTGCTCCGGCTCTCGCTCGCTCGCTCGCGCAGCAGCTGCAGCTCCAGCTCTCGCTCGATTGCTCGCTCGCGCAGCAGCTGCTGCTGCTCTCCCCCTCGCTCGTGCTGCTGCTCTGCTCCGATTAAGCCACACTTCAGTCGACTGAATCGACTTTTGGGTCAGTCGATTTTCAGGGGTTGGGGGGGCTCGCCGGAGTTAAGGAAGAACCACCCGCAGCGGGGACGGGGGCTCGCCGGAGAGGTACCCCACTATCTATCTTAGGGTTCAAGGTGGGGGGCGGGGGGCCTAGAGGGCTGGCCAGGGCAGCGGTGGCGAGTTGTTTCGGGGCGGCGAGGCGGCGCTGGGGCTGGCGGTTCCGCCGGTGGTGGCTGGCGGCTCAGGGGGTGCAGGTTGAAGATGAACTGCAGGCCCTCCCTAAACTACATGTCAAGTGCCTCTCTGCTACCATTGCGTTCAGTTTCGACAGTAGCATTCAGATTCCACAGTAAATTTTAGTTTCGACAGTTAAGTTCAGAGTCAACAGTTTTTAACTCATCTGTTGTAGTCAGGTGGTTTTTGGTGATGTTAATTTTACATCCATTTTACATCATCTATTGGAGATGCTATTAGAATCCCACTTGAGATTGACGATGTCTGTCTTGTGCTGCTTCAGCCTTGACGTCTTACGGCTCACCGGAGCTGCTCCAACAACAGAACGATCCATCACAACAGAGCAGTGCCCTGGACGCCGTCTACAGATTCCTCAGATCTTCCTCCACACCTCCGACAGCCACCTCTGCCTCAACTGCTACAACGACCAACCCAATGATGCTGAGGTCGACACGGCTACGGCAAAGAGGTTGTACACTTGTTGCATCACTTATTACTATACATTCACATCGATCCATTAGGGCTATTTTGGTTCAACGGAAAAACATCGATCCACTGGTTGTTACCATCACTCTAAATTTCTGCATGCTCTCCTTACATAATCTCACCATATTTTTTTCGTATGCATGTCAGATATTGTACACAGTCATGCTGAACATGTAGAGAAAAAGAGAAGAGTTTTGCGCGGCAATACAATGTCATGCAGACATCGCTCCATGGTGGGTTCAATGGCAAACCCTCCCCACCCCTCTCCAGATTGTAATCCAGAGGAAGATATCTGTTCTGAGGCGGATTCAGACGCCGCTGACCACTCCTATTTACCCCCAAGGTGTTTGCTCTACCTTGGCATGATGATGTTAGTCATATCATGCATATGTTGCCTTGCAGTGCCTACTTTTGATATCATATATGTCATCTACTTAGTTTAGACATGTTCTATAATGCCACCTGTTTAGTTTCTATATCATATATGGGAATTATGCTGTCTCATGTCTTTTAGCTAGCCATAATATATCTGAAATGTGCAATGCCATCCTGTTTAACCAGGCATCATATATTTGAATGATATCTTGCCCATCCTTTTCTTCATTACATTTCCATTTGTCGACAATGTTTGTACATTAAACTACTCTTCCTGTGAATCAGCCATTTGGGTGGGAGATGGAAAAATCTGGAGTGAAAACAAGGCCTTCAGAGCAGACAGTGCTACCTGTCGAAGCAGATCTCTTGTTGGGTCCCGATAGCTCCTCAGAGATGGATTCAGAGACAGATGACCAGTCCTATGCCCCCACTGAGGTGTATGCTCTAACTTGGCATGGTTATACTACTCATAGCATGCATACGGTGTCTTGCATTGCATAGTTTAGACATCATATACACAATATTCAACACCATGTTCTTAGTTCAGACATCATATCGAATGCCCTCTGTTTAGCATATAAATCACATATGTGAATTAAATGATGCGATCCTGATTACTTAGATAACATGTAGGTGAATTATGTCATGCGATCCTGTTTAGTTATTCATCATATCTTTGAATTATGTTATGCTATGCTATCCAGTTTAGATAGACATCATATATGTGAAATTATGTCATGCTATTCGTTTTAGTTAAACAATATACATGTCAACTATTTCATGCCCTCTTTTTTCCACACTATCTATTGCATCTGTCTCTCATACAATGTCTGTACATTCAACTATGTTTCCTATTTACCAGCCATTTGAATTGGAGCGGGTGATGCCAGTATCTAGCAGACTAAAAACACAGTCTTCAAATAAAACAATGCTACCTCTTGGTGGAGATAGCACCCCGGTTGTACATGCACAAGAACCAGCCCTACCACACATAACCCAAACTCTCGCAGATTGTACCCCTACTGCGATGGACAGAGAACCAGCTTCACCCAATCTAACCCCAACCCCAGCCGATAGTAACCCAGTTCCTGTTGACATAGCACCATCTCCACCACAGAGCTCCCAGACAAGAGCAGTTAGTAAGGCAGCTCCAGTGCCCAAAGGGCTAGTACTATCACGGCGAACCCCAACTCCACCAGTTAGTACGCCTATTCCTGTGGAGGAAGCACAACCAACTAGTCGTAGTTTAGCATCTATCGCATTTGATGTTGTTAAATCGTATGTGCATATCTTCCCATCTTGGAAATATTATACTGAAGATGAAGGAAAATGCCAGTTGTTGGTGTTTGTCCAGGAGTTATGTGTAAGTAATGTTATTCATGGCAATTACTTTGCTTCGTCCCATACATCCTACCTCCATGATGGTTATTATACAGCAAATTTTCCCATGTTTCTCTATAGAGAAGGACCGATTTGGAAACTCAGGATGAGGTAACCTGTGCTAATACCTCTGCTATCTTCAAGAATGCTTGGTGGCAGTATCGGAATTACTTGAAGAAAATGTACTTCACCGGCAAAGAAACTCATCAAAATCCCTTACGTTCTCCTGAGACACATTTACTGGACGATGACTGGGAACGCCTTGTTCTGTACTGGTCCCGAACCAAGAAAGTGGTAAGGTCTATGAGCTCATTTTCTATTTTTAAGTATTATATTCTTGCGTCTTACTGTACTCTGTTCATGTAGAACAAGTGCCTAAACCTGAAGAACAACTGTTCTAATTTAAGATTCCATTTCTATCATACTTCAAAAAAGCGCTAGGCGTTAATTGTGCGTTTTGCCACCGCCTTGCGCTTTACTGACCAAAGCGCATGCTTATGCGTAGTTATGCACAGATTATGCGTAGTTATGCGCAATGCGTTTTGCCAACGCCTAGAGCCTAGGCGCGCTTAAGCGCTCGCTTAGGCGCGCCTTTTTTTAACTATGATTGCTTTGCTCTTGTATCACTGTATTTACTCATACAAACTTATTTTTAAATTGAAGGATCCAATCGAAACTCCAATGGCACAGTAGGTATGTTCACGCATGTTTCTTTAACAGGTTTGCTCTTATCAATAGCTCTGTTGATTTCAATTTCAATTGTGTATACAGTTGACTTTCATATCATGCACATTACTAGCATCACAACAGAGCCAATAGTGTTGTTGTACATGTAGACCCGTGGTACCCATCTGAAATCTTGTTGTGCCGTGTAGTTTCCCACGCTTTGTATTCTTTCACTGCTGCTTTGTCTTGAACTGATATGATTTGAACCGTGTATCTATTTTGATTTGGCAAGACAATGCAGTGACCATAGGACATAGATATATGTTTGTTTGATGCTTTTATTATGTACTAGTACTTGGCAATAGAAGACTTGGTAGTTTAATCCTGTCCACCTTACTAATGAACTGGTTCACCGAAATGAGTTTCATATACCGGTACATGCTAAACTTGTTATGTGTCTGCTTGTTTCTTCTTTTAGAATGTTGACAGAATATTGGGGAAGAGTGCCTTACTAAGCAATGGTAAAGGAAGTAATGCAGATAAGATTCAGGATAGTGACACATCCTTGTTGGTCCCCAACAAAGCTGATAAAACAACTAAGGAAGACTATCTTGAAGACAGCGAGACAACCCCAAAGTCCTGTCTTGGTTTACTGTTCGAGTTACTAGCCACTACCGCTTGCACAAGCTATTCAAACTCACTGTCTGAATCAGTTCGGTTTCTTGAGTCTCAACTACAAGTTGAAAGACATCGATCAGCTGTGCTGCGACAAGAAGCGGAAAGACTGCGGAAGTCCCTGGAGCATTCAGATGCATACTTTCTGGTGCAACAGCAAGCGTTGGAGGATTTTAGCGCCAAAGAGGACAAAGCTAATCAGCTTGCTAAGCTTATTGCCAGCATGGTGGATACCCAGGATAACGTTTCTTGAGCTCTTCTGAAGTTGTTTCAGTTATGCTCTTGTTTTGCTGCCGCGTTTATTTGCACCGGTGACCAATTTTGACGGCCAGTGTATGTAATGTGCTGCTTTGTTCCCTATATTTGCACTGGTGGCGAACTTTGATGCCCAGTCGGTGTAATATGTGTAATAGCGGTAATAGGCTAGCGTTAATTGCTTGCTTATTTATTTCCTTATTGTCTTGTTTAGTTGTTTGCTTATAGTCACTGCAGTTCTTTTTCTGTTTTTTTCTAGTGGCCACAATAGCCTATTTTTGGTAACTAGGCCAAAATAATCATGGCAACACACGGACTGTTGTAACCATGGGCCTCCTGCAGGCCGTATGATCCATGTGCCTTCGTCCGGCCGTAGGATCCATCGGCCTTCTATACGGGCCTTAGGGTCCATAGGCCTTCTACGGGCCGTAGGGTCCATGGGCCTTCTACGGGCCGTACGATCCATGGGCCTTCTACGGGCCATACTATCCATGGGCCTCATACGGGCCGTAGGATCCATGGGCCTTCTACGGGGCGTATCATCATTTCGCCAATCATGGGCCATACTATTCGTGGACCATAACGGGCCGTTAATAGGCCGTATTTGATAACTCTATGAAAACAACCCAACGGGGTTTTTTGACATGAAAACGGCCCAACGTATTAACGGTCCGCAAACGGGCCAACTGTAACGACGGGCTGAATTTGGCCCACAAGCAGAAAATGACAGTAACGGGCCGTATGTAATCGAATGCTGCAAATGAGCCCAAGAATCAATGGGCCCTGAGAAGGCCGAAAGATAACTTGGGCTGGAAACGGCCCAATGGAATAACGGGCCGTTAATGGGTATAAAGTGATACACTGTTCATTACGGGCCAGTTTCACCACGGGCCGTTAATGGGCCAAGAGTTACAAAGGTCCTCATATGGGCCGAAAGAAGTCATGGGCCACACATGGGCCGGAAGTTAAAACGGGCTGAATCATATTGGACGGCCCAGATGACGCTATTGGGCCTAATTCGGATAGGGCGTAACGGGCCCTGGGTTAGCGGGCTGTAAATGGGCTATATGCGAACATGCCGTTAACAGGCTTTCCGTGGGCCGGCCCGCCACCTTTTGACCAAGTCAAACGGGCCGGCCTTTTCACAAGAATGGGCCTCTGTTGGGCCGTGCCACGTGTCGCCGTATCATAGGCGCCTTCGGTCCAATGAGCGGATGACATCTGTCCCAATGGTGAGCTGACACGTGTTTCCTCCAGCCAATGATGATTTTACACGTGGAAAATCCCCATTGGTCGGGGTTGTTAACGGGTTATCGGATCCAAAACCCGACCCGATAGCTTAACGGCGTTCCGTTACGGTGGATGCCACGTGTCGGTCACCCTTGACGAAAGCACTTCTGTGACGCGCGATTTATCGTCATGGAAGTGGACACTTCCGTGATGATAATTTTGGTAATGTCATGGAACACTTCTACGACAGCACAGGTATGACTATCTTGATTCTGTCATAAATTAGTCATGGATGTACATGCATGACAAAAAACGTGACCTACTGTGACAAACACGTATCATCACGGAAGTGTATTTTTTGTAGTGGTATATTCCAACTCCGAGATGCTTGCACGGTTGCACCAGTCCATTGATGGATCGCTGGAGCTTGTACACTTTGTTAGCACCTTTAGGATCGACACAACCTTCTGGTTGCATCATATAAAACTCTTATTTAAGAAATTCGTTAAGGAATGCTGTTTTGACATCCATTTGCCAGATTTCATAATCATAAAATGCGATAATTGCTAACATGATTCGGATAGACTTAGGCATCGCTACGGGTGAGAAAGTCTCATCGTAGTCAACTCCTTGAACTTGTCGAAAACCTTTTGTGACAAGTTGAGCTTTGTAGACAGTAACATTACCATGAGCGTACGTCTTCCTCTTGTAGATCCATTTATTCTCAATGACTTGCCGATCATTGAACAAGTCTACCAAAGTCCACACTTTGTTCTCATACATGGATCCTATTTCAGATTTCATGGCCTCAAGCCATCTGTCAGAATCTGGGCTCATCATAGCTTCTTCATAGTTCGTAGGTTCGCCTTGGTCTAGTAACATGACTTCCAGGATAGGATTACCGTACCACTCTTGTGCGGGACATGTTCTGGTTGACCTACGAAGTTCAGTAGTAACTTGATCTGAAGTTTTTGATCATCATCATTAGCTTCCTCTCTAGTTGGTGTAGGCATCACGGAACGGTTTTCTGTGATGTGCTACTTTCTAATTCGACAGAAGGTACAGTTACCTCATCAAGTTCTACTTTCCTTCCACTCACTTCTTTCGAGAGAAACTCCTTCTCTAGAAAGAATCTATTCTTAGCAACAAAGATCTTGCCTTCGGATCAGTGGTAGATGGTGTACCCAATATTTTATTTAGGGTATCCTATGAAGACACACTTCTATGCTTCGGGTTTGAGCTTATCAGGCTAAAGCCTTTTGACATAAGCGTCGCATCCCCAAACTTTTAAGAAACGACAGCTTAGTTTTGTTGCCAAACCACAGTTCATACGGCGTCATCTCAATGGATTTAGATGGTGCCCTATATATTTAACGTGAATGCAGATGTCTCTAATGCATAACCCAAAAACAATAGTGGCAAATCGATAAGAAACATCATAGAACGCACCATATATAATAAAGTACGGTTACGACACTCGAACACACCATTATGCTGTGGTGTTCCAGGTGGCGTGAGTTGTGAAACAATTCCACATTGTTTTAAATGAAGGCCAAACTCGTAACTCAAATATTCGCCTCCTCGATCAAATCGTAGAAACTTTATTTTCTTGTTACGATGATTCTCCACTTCACTCTGAAATTCTTTGAACTTTTCAAATGTTTCAGACTTGTGTTTCATCAGGTAGATATACGCATACCTACTCAAATCATCTGTCAAGGTCGGGAAATAACGATACCCGCCGCGTGCTTCAACACTCATCGGACCACATATATCGGTATGCATTATTTCCAATAAGTCATTAGCTCGCTCCATTGTTCCGGAGAACGGAGTTTTAGTCATCTTGCCCATGAGGCATGGCTCACAAGTATCAAATGATTCATAATCAAGTGATTCCAAACGTCCATCCGTATGGAGTTTCTTCATGTGCTTTACACCAATATGACCTAAACGGCCGTGCCACAAGTATGTTGCATTATCATCATCAACTTTGCATCTTTTGGCATCAATATTATGAATATGTGTATCACTACGATCGAGATTCAGCAAACCATTTGCAATGAGTGTGTGACCATACAAGGTTTTATTCATGTAAACGGAACAACAATTATTCTCTGACTTAAATGAATAACCATATTGCAATAAACACGATCTAATCTTTCTCATGCTCAATGCAAACTCCAAATAACATTTATTTAGGCTCAACACTAATCCCTAAGGTAGAGGGAGTGCGATGGTGATCGTATCAACCTTGGAATCACTTCCAACACACATCGTCACCTCGCCCTTAACTAGTCTCTATTATTCTGCAACTCCTGTTTTGGGTTACAAATATGAGCAACCAAACCAGTATCAAATACCCAGGCGCTACTACGAGCATTAGTAAGGAACACATCAATTACATGTATATCAAATAAACCTTTGTTCACTTTGCCATCCTTCTTATCCGTCAAATATTTGGGGCAGTTCCGCTTCTAGTGACCATTTCCTTTGAAGTAGAAGCACTCAGTTCCAGGCTTAGGTCCAGCTTTGGGCTTCTTCATGGGAGTGGCAACTTGCTTGCCATTCTTCTTGAAGTTCCCTTTCTTTCCCTTTGCCCTTTTTCTTGAAACTAGTGGTCTTGTTAACCATCAACACTTGATGCTCTTTCTTGATTTCTACCTTTCGCTGATTTAGGCATCGCGAAGAGCTCGGGAATCATTTTCGTCATTCCTTGCATATTATAGTTTATCACGAAGTTCTAGTAGCTTGGTAATAGTGACTAGAGAACTCTGTCAATCACTATCTTATCTAGAAGATTAACTCCCACTTGATTCAAGCGATTGTAGTACCCAGACATTCTGAGCACATGCTCACTGGCTGAGCTATTCTCCTCCATACTGTAGGCAAAGTACTTGTCAGAGGTCTCATACCTCTCGATACGGGCATGAGTCTGAAATACCAATTTCAGCTCTTGGAACATCTCATATGCTCCGTGGTGTTCAGAATGTTTTTGAAGTCCTGGTTCTAAGCCGTAAAGCATGGCGCACTAAACTATTAAGTAGTCATCATATCGAGCTTGACAAACGTTCATAACGTCTGCATCTGCTCCTGCAATAGGTCTATCACCTAGCGGTGCATCAAGGACATAATTCTTCTGTGCAGCAATGAGGATAATCCTCAGATCACAGACCCAGTCCGCATCATTGCTACTATTATCTTTCAACTTATTTTCTCTAGGGACATATAAAAAATAAGGGAGCTATATCATGAGCTATTGATCTACAACATAGATTTGCAAATACTATCAGGACTAAGTTCATGATAAATTAAGTTCAATTAATCAAATTACTAATGAACTCCCACTTAAATCAATATCCCTCAAGTTATCTAAGTGATATGTGATCCAAATCAACTAACCCATGGCCGATCATCACGTGAGATGGGGTAGTCATCAATGGTGAACATCTTTATGTTGATCATATCTACTATATGACTCACGTTCGAGATTTTGGTCTCCAGTATTCCGAGACCATGTCTGTACATGCTAGGCTCGTCAAGTTTAATCCAATTATTCTGCATGTGCAAAACTATCTTACACCCGTTGTATGTGAAAGTACAGTCTATCACACCCGATCATCATGTGGTGCTTCGAAACGACGAACTTTAGCAATGGTGCATAGTCAGGGAGAACACTTTTTTCTTGAAATTTAGTGAAGGGGTCATCTTATAATGCTACCGTCGTCCTAAGCAAAATAAGATGCATAAAGGATAAACATCACATACAATCAAAATATGTGACATGATATGGCCATCATCATCTTGTGCTTTTGATCTGCATCTCCAAAGCATCGTCATGATCTCCATCTTCACTGGCTCGACACCTTGATCTCCATCATTGCGTCGGGGTCATCTCGGCAACTATTGCTTCTACAACTATTGCTAGTGCATAGCAATAAAGTAAAGCAATTACATGGCGCTTGCATTTCATACAATAATTAAAAGACAACCCTAAGGCTCCTACCGGTTGTCGATATTATAGAACATGATCATCTCATACATCAACATATATCACATCATATCTTGACCATATCACATCAAAACATGCCCTGCAAAAACAAGTTAGACGTCCTCTACTTTGTTATTGCAAGTTTTACGTGGCTGCTACGGGCTTCTAGCAAGAACCGTTCTTATCTATGCAAAAAGCACAACGGTGATTCATCAAGTTTATTGTTTTAACCTTCTTCAAGGACCGACTGTAGTCAAATTCGATTCAACTAAAGTAGGAGAAAAAGACACCCGCCAGCCACCTTTATGCAGAACAAGTTGCATGTCAGTTTGTGGAATCGATCTCATGTGCGTGGACATGTAAGGTTGGTCTGGGCCGCTTAGTATGACTATCACCGCCCACAACTCTTTGTGTTCTACTCGTGCATATCATCTACGCATAGACCTAGCTCTGATACGACTGTTAGGAAACGTTGCATGGAAAACAAAAATATCTACGCGCACGCAAGATCTATCCATGGAGATGCATAGCAAGGAGGGGGAGAGTGTGTCTACGTACCCTCGTAGACCGTAAGTGGAAGCATTTGACAACGCGGTTGATGTAGTCGAACTTCTTCGTGATCCAACCGATCGAGTACCGAACGTACGACACCTCCGCGTCCAGCACACGTTCAGCTCGGTGACGTCCACACCTTCTTGATCCAGCAAGACGGCAAGGTAGTGGATGAGTTCCGGCAGCACGACGACATGGTGACGGTGATGGTGAAGTTATCCTCGCAGGGCTTCGCCCAAGCACTACGAAAATACGATCGGGGGTGTAAACGGTGGAGGGGGGCGCCGCACACGGCTAAGCAATTGTTGTGGTTGTGCTAGGCGCCCCGCTCCCACATATATATAGGTGAGGGGAGGAGGGAGCAGCCAGGAGACGCCCCCAAGTAGGCCGAATCCTACTTGGGGTCCGTCCCAAGTGGCGCCCCCCTTACCATATTTATCGGAGGGGGAAAGGAAAGGGGTGGGAGGGAAGGAACGGGGAGGCCGAATCCCTCCCCTTTCCTTTCCCCCACTTGGGAGGCTGCGATAGGGGTGCGCCAGCCCCTTGTGGGATGGTGTGCTCCCCTCTAATGGCCCAATAAGCCCACTATCCTCCCGGTGGTGTCCGGTACCCCCTCCGGTACTCCGATGATTACCCGATACACTCTGAAACACTTCGGGTGTCCGAATACCATTGTCCTATATATCAATCTTTACCTCTCGAGCATTTCGAGACTCCTCGTCATGTCTGTGATCTCATCCGGGAATCCGAACAATATTCGGTCACCAAATCATATACCTCATATAACACTCTATCGTCAACGAACGTTAAGCGTGCGGACCCTACGGGTTCGAGAACTATGTAGACATGACCGAGACACCTCTCCGGTCAATCACCAATAGCGGAACCTGGATGCCCATATTGGCTCCTACATATTGTACGAAGATCTCTATCGGTCGAACTATTATGACAATACGTAATTCCCTTTGTCCATCGGTATGTTACTTGCCCGAGATTCGATCGTCGGTATCTTCATACCTAGTTCAATCTCGTTACCAGCAAGTCTCTTTACTCATTCCGTAATACATCACCTCGTAACTAACTCCTTAGTCATTTGCTTGCAAGATTATGATGTGTATTACGGAGAGGGCCTAGAGATACCTCTTCGATACTCGGAGTGACAAATCCTAATCTCGATCTACGCCAACTCAACAAACACCTTCGGAGATACCTGTAGAGCATCTTTATGATCACCCAGTTACATTGTGACGTTTGATAGCACACAAGGTATTCCTCCGGTATCCGGGAGTTGCATAATCTCATAGTCGAAGGAATATGTATTTCATTAAGAAAGAAAAAGCAATAAACTCAACGATCAATATGCTAAGCTAACGGATGGGTCTTGTCTATCACATAATTCTCCTAGTGATGTGATCCTGTTATCAAATGACAACACATGTCTATGGTTAGGAAACCTTAACCATCCTTGATCAACGAGCTAGTTTAGTAGAGGCTTACTAGGGACACGGTATTTGTTTATGTATTCACACATGCATTTAAGTTTCCAATCAATAAAATTCTAGCATGAATAATAAACCTTTATCGTGAATAAGGAAATATAAAATAACAAGTTTATTATTGCCTCTAGGGCATATTTCCTCCAGTAACGCCTTAAGCAAGATAACATGATGTAGACAAAGTAAATCCGACCAATATGAATAAACCCCATCTTTTTCCCCTTAATGGCAACAATGCAAATACGTATCTTGTCCCCTACTTTGTCACTGGGATATAGATCACTGATACGTCTCCAACGTATCTATAATTTATGGAGTATTCATGCCATGTTTCCAACAATTTTATATGGTTTTGGTATGATTTTATTAGAACTAACCCGGACTGATGATGTTTTCAGCAGAACTACCGTGGTGTCGTTTTTTGTGCAGAAATAAAAGTTCACGGAAAGGGCTGAAAATTTACGGTGATTTTTTATGGACCAAAAGAGACCCCCGAAGCACCGGAGCTGGGCCAGGAAGTGACCGAGGAGCCCACAAGCCTAGGGGGGCGCCCACCCCCCTAGGGCGGCCCCCGGCTTGTGGGCCCATTGGGCACCCCCTTGACATGAGACCGACGCCAAAAATTCTTAGAAATACCCAAACCTCCGAAAAGAACCATATATCGAAAGTTCCGCCGCCGCAAGCCTTCGTAGCCATGAAAAACCAATCGGGACCCTGTTCCGGCGCCCCGCCGGAGGCGGAAACCGTCACCGGAGGCCATCTCCATCATCCCGGTGGCCACCATGATGAGGAGGGAGTAGTTCACCCTCGGGGTTGAGGGTATGTTACTAGTAGCTATGTGTTTGATCTCTCTCTCTCTCTCTCTCTCTCTCTCTCTCGTTCTTGATTTGGCACGATCTTGATGTACCACGAGCATTGTTACATAGTTGGATCATATGGTGTTTCTCCCTCTCTATATTCTAGTGATGAATTGAGTTTTACCTTTGAGGTTTCACTATTATCGGATTGAATACATTTCTGGATTTGAGGACACTTGATGCATGTGTTGCGTGGGATACCCGTGGTGACAATGGGGTGTTCTATTGATTCACTTGATGTATGTGATAACCCACAAGTATAGGGGATCGCAACAGTTTTTGAGGGTAGAGTATTCAACCCAAATTTATTGATTCGACACAAGGGGAGCCAAAGAATATTCTCAAGTATTAGCAGTTGAGTTGTCAATTCAGCCACACCTGGATAACTTAATATCTGCAACAAAGTATTTAGTAGCAAAGTAATATGATAGTAGTGGTAACGGTAACAATGTAACGGTAGCAAAAGTAATATTTTTGGTGTTTTGTAGTGATTGTAACAGTAGCAACGGAAGAGTAAATAAGCGAAGGATCGGTGATGGAGAATTATGTGAAAAGCTTGTAGGCATTGGATCGGTGATGGAGAATTATGCCGGATGCGGTTCATCATGTAACAATCATAACATAGGGTGACACAGAACTAGCTCCAATTCATCAATGTAATGTAGGCATGTATTCCGAATATAGTCATATGTGCTTATGGAAAAGAACTTGCATCACATCTTGTGTCCTACCCTCCCGTGGCATCGGGGTCCTAATGGAAACTAAGGGATATTAAGGCCTCCTTTTAATAGAGTACCGGAACAAAGCATTAGCACATAGTGAATACATGAACTCCTCAAACTATGGTCATCACCGGGAGTGGTCCCGATTATTGTCACTTCGGGGTTGCTGATCATAACACATAGTAGGTGACTATAGACTTGCAAGATAGGATCAAGAACTCACATATATTCATGAAAACATAATAGGCTCAGATCTGAAATCATGGCACTCGGGCCCTAGTCACAAGCATTAAGCATATCAAAGTCATAGCAACATCAATCTCAGAACATAGTGGATACTAGGGATCAAACCCAAACAAAACTAACTCGATTACATGATAGATCTCATCCAACCCATCACCGTCCAGCAAGCCTACGATGGAATTACTCACGCACGGCGGTGAGCATCATGAAATTGGTGATGGAGGATGGTTGATGATGACGATGGCGACGAACCCCCCTCTCTGGAGCCCCGAACGGACTCCAGATCAGCCCTCCCGAGAGGTTTTAGGGCTTGGCAGCGGCTCCGTATCATAAAACGCGATGAATCCTTCTCTCTGTTTTTTCTCCCCGAAAGTGAATATATGGAGTTGGAGTTGAGGTCAGTGGAGCGTCAGGGGGCCCACGAGGTAGGGGGCGCGCCCTAGGGGGCAGGCGCGCCCCCACCCTCGTGGACAGGGTGTGGGCCCCTGACATGGATTTTTCTTCCAGTATTTTTCTTATTTTCCAAATAGATGTTCCGTGGAGTTTCAGGTCATTCCGAGAACTTTTGTTTCTGCACATAAATAACAGCATGGAAAGTCTGCTGAAAACAGCGTTAGTCCGGGTTAGTTCCATTCAAACCATGCAAGTTAGAGTCCAAAATAAGGGCAAAAGTGTTTGGAAAAGTAGATACAACGGAGACGTATCAGTCTGTTTTGGCACTCAACTCACGGATACCCGAGGTGACATTGGGGTAATCTATGCATAGGGGTTGATGCACGTTTTCATCCTTGTTTCTCTAGTAGAAATCTTGGGGCACTCTTTGAGGTTCTTTTGTGTTGGATTGAATATTATGAATCTAAAGTTGTTTGATGCATATCGTATAATTGACCCGCGGATATTTGTGGTGACATTGGAGTATCTAGGTGACATTAGGGTTGATTGATGTGTATCATATGGTGTTATTTTAGTACGAACTCTAGGGCTATTTGTGACACTTATAGGAATAGATCAAAAGATTGATTAGAAAGAATAACTTTGAGGTCATTTCGTACCCTACAAGAAATCTCATCTTATGTTCTCCGCGATAGGAACTTTGGAGTGACTCTTTGTCGCACATTGAGGGATTGCCATATGATTTAATTATGTTATCATTGTTGAGAGACTTTGCACTAGTGAAAGTATGAACCCTAGGCCTTGTTTTCAAGCATTGCAATACCGTTTTTGCTCACTTTTACTACTTGCTACCTTGCTGTTCTTATATTTTCAGATTACATAAACCTACTATCCATATTACACTTGTATCACCATCTCTTCGCCGAACTAGTGCACCTATAAAATTTACCATTGTATTGGGTGTGTTGGGGAGACAAGAGACTCTTTGTTATTTGGTTGCAGGTTTGTTGAGAGAGACCATCTTCATCCTACGCCTCCCACAGATTGATAAACCTTAGGTCATCCACTTGAGGGAAAATTGCTATTGTCCTACAAAACTCTACGCTTGGAGGCCCAACACGAGTCTACAAGAAGAAAGGTTGCATAGTAGACATCAATCACCGCAAGATTGAACCCATTAAAAAGCACCTCTCCCATTGCAAGGTAAGTCAATCTAGTTGGCCAAACCAAATGGATAGATTGGAGAGAAATACAAAGGTATAATAATCATGCATAAAAGAATTCAGAAAAGATTCAAATATTTCTCATGAATAATCTGATCATAAACCCAAAATTCATCGGGTACCAACAAACACACCGCAAAACAAGATTACATCGAATAGATCTCCAAGAACATCTAGGAGAACATGAAGGAAATATGCCCTAGAGGCAATAATACAGTTGTTATTTACATTTCCTTATATCATGATAAATGTTTATTATTCATGCTAGAATTGTATTAACCGGAAACTTGATACATGTGTGAATACATAGACAAAACAGAGTGTCCCTAGTATGCCTTTACTTGACTAGCTCGTTAATCAAAGATGGTTAAGTTTCCTAGCCATAGACATGTGTTGTCATTTGATGAATGGGATCACATCATTAGAGAATGATGTGATGGACAAGACCCATCCGTTAGTTTAGCATATTGATCGTTAAGTTTTATTGCTATTGCTTTCTTCATGACTTATACATGTTCCTCTCACTATGAGATTATGCAACTCCCGAATACCGGAGGAACACTTAGTGTTCTATCAAATGTCACAACGTAACTGGGTGATTATAAAGATGCTCTACAGGTGTCTCCGATGGTATTTGTTGAGTTGGCATAGATCGAGATTAGGATTTGTCACTCTGTGTATCGGAGAGGTATCTCTGGGCCCTCTCGATAATGCAGATCACTGTAAGCCTTGCAAGCAATGTGACTAATGAGCTAGTTACAGAATGATGCATTACGGAACGAGTAAAGAGACTTGCCGGTAACGATATTGTACTAGGTATGAGGATACCGACGATCGAATCTCGGGCAAGTAACTTACCGATGACAAAGGGAACAACGTATGTTGTTATGCGGTTTGACCGATAAAGATCTTCGTAGAATATGTAGGAACCAATATGAGCATCCAGGTTCCGCTATTGGTTATTGACCGGAGATGTGTCTCGGTCATGTCTACATAGTTCTCGAACCCGTAGGGTCCGCACACTTAACGTTCGATGACGATTTGTATTATGAGTTATGTGATTTGATGACTGAAGTTTGTTCGGAGTCCCAGATGAGATCACGGACTTGACGAGGAGTCTCGAAATGGGCGAGAGTTAAAGATTCATATATTGGAAGGATGCATTTGGAAATCGGAATGGTTCCGAGTGATTTGGGCACTTTTCCGGTGTACCGGGAGGTTACCGGAATCCCCCAGAAGAAGTTATGGGCCTTATGGGCCATAAGAGGGAAGCACAACAGCCCACAAGGGGCTGGTGTGCCCCCCTTTGGCAGGAGGCCGATTAGGACTAGGAGAAGGCACTACAAAAAAAAGACACTTCCGTGATGATACGTGTTTGTCACAGTAGGTCGCGTTTTTTGTCATGCATGTACATCCATGACAAATTTATGACAGAATCAAGATAGTCATACCTGTGCTGTCGTAGAAGTGTTCCATGACATTACCAAAATTATCATCACGGAAGTGTCCACTTCCATGACGATAAATCGCGCGTCACAGAAGTGCTTTCGTCAAGGGTGACCGACACGTGGCATCCACCGTAATGGAACGCCATTAAGCTATTGGGTCCGGGTTTGGATCCCATAACCCGTTAACAGCCCCGACCAATGGGGATTTTCCACTTGTAAAATCATCATTGGCTGGAGGAAACACATGTCGGCTCACCATTGGGACAGATGTCATCCACTCATTGGACACAAAGCGCCTATGATACGTCGACACGTGGCACGACCCAACAGAGGCCCATTCCTGTGAAAAGGCCGGCCCGTTTGACTTGGTCAAAAGGTGGCAGGCCGGCCCACGGCAAGCCTATTAACGGCCTGTTCGCATATAGCCCATTTACAGCCCGCTAACCCAGGGCCCGTTTACGGCCTAACCGAATTAGGCCAAGTAGCGTCATCTGGGCCGTCCAATATAATTCCAGCCCGTTTTAACTTCCGGCCCATGTATGGCCCATGAAGTCTTTCGACCCATATGAAGCCCTTATTACTCTCGGCCCATTAACGGCCCGTGGTAAAACTGGCCCATAATGAATAGTGTATCACTTTATACCCATTAAGGGCCCATGGTGAAACTGGCCCGTAATGAACAGTGTATCACTTTATACCCATTAACGGCCCATTATTCCGTTGGGCCGTTTCCAGCCCATGTTATCTTTCGGCCTTCTCGGGGCCCATTTATTCTTGGGCTCATTTTCACATTCGTTTACTTACGACCCGTTACTGTCATTTTCTGCTTGTGGGCCAAATTCAGCCCGTGGTTACAGTCGGCCCGTTTGTGGCCCGTTAATACGTTGGGCCGTTTTCATAGCGTCATCAAAATACGGCCGATTAACGACGGCCCGTTATGGTCAGCCCGTGAACGGACGATTTCAACTCTAGCCCATTTACGGCCATAATGTGGGCTGTTATTGGCCCATGTTTGGCCAACCGATCATAAGCCCGTAGAAGGCTCATTGATGATACGGCCCATAGAAGGCCCATTGTGTCTACGGCTCGTATAAGGCCCATTGTTTCTACGCCACGTAGAAGGCCCATTGTTTCTACGGCCCTTAGAAGGCCCATTGTTTCTACGGCCCGTTGGAGGCCCATGTTAACTACAGCCGGTGGGCATCAAAGTTCGCCACCAGTGCAAATATAGGGAACACCCTACACTATACAAAAATGGCTTGCTGTTTTCTTCAGCCGGTGGCTGCACGTTAAGAACAAATTTTGTATCGCACCAAAAAAAATTACAACTATAAAACAAAAGGAAGGTTGGCATAAAAGTTAACCGTCTAGCAGATAAATGCACCACCAGAAGTTCAGAAGCTCAGTTCATTTGACCTGACTGTTATGTTTTCATGTTGTATTGTCCGTTGGAGCACCATAACCTTCGCCTTCAGTTCTCCTAGACTCCTGAACAACATAGCAAATGTCTGATAGTCTGGTTTCAAAACCATGCATATCTTGACAACATCGAACAATGTCTCTACTTGTTTTACAAAGGGTCTCTTTTAGGGAATGGACTTGTGTCTGGAGCGCAGATACAACATTGTTTTGAGCTTGCATATCTTGATCATGAGGCAGTTTGGACGAGATTGCCTTAACAACCAACCCAATATTACGCAGGAATGTGCTTTTGGCACTGTTAGTGGACATGTACTGACCCACTGCAGCAAGAGCTGACATTGCGGTTATAGTTCCCTCGCCACCTTCAGAAGGTGGCGGTTCCACCATTTTTTCAATAGCTCGCTGAAAAGTTGTGGTTTGACATTAGTACCAGAACAGAAGATATTAAGGAGGTAGCAAAACCAAACAAAATAGCTTTGGTCTATATACAGAACTTATTCTAGTGAACCCATGTAAAATAATAGTTGTATTTTATTGCAAAGTACATAATAAAACCAAGTTCCAAACATATGACCATGTACCATCGCTAATGTATTGTCTATTTCTTCACATTGTATTGAGGGCTAAGGATAAAGAGACGAAGTTTATAACACGATAAGCATAGTATGACATCATTCATATCACAAAACAACTGAGAACAGACAAACCGGCAATTGTAACGTTGTGTGGGCAAGTCCAGCACGGAACTAGATTACAGGTCAAGATCAAAGGAACATCACTCCTCTCTTTTAAACCTTGTAAGATGCAATGATACGCTAAGACAATTGTGTATAAAATTGAAAAGAGTAATAGACATTGGCTGCAAACCATGCAGTTCAAGGCACAAGTCAGAGTAAGTAGTAGTTAAAAGGAATGAGGATTAAGGACTTACAACAGCGGCTTTGACTGGTGTAGTCATGCCCTTCTTCTTGCTGGTGTGACAGTCCTTGAAGATTTCCACATCATTTGGTTCAGGTACTTTTTGGTCCTTGCGGGCTTTCCTCTGCATTTGGAAACAAGTCAATATAGATATGATAATATGGTACATCGAAAAGAGTGAAACAGCAGCTAATTACAAGAGCCTCGCAGTGTGCATTATAGCTACGAGATCATGCCATCTGTTGGAATTTCACTTTCGTACAATTGGCCTTGTTCTTTGAACAGTTCACCTACAAGAAGATAGATTTGTGTGGCACATGCGTAAATAGGACTTCAACATGTGATCTGATGACATATATATAATGTACCTGATACTTCGGATCAGACCAGTGTTTAACGAGGCCTCTCCAGTCTTCATCAGATATATTTTCCACCGGAGATGTTTGGGCAAGTTCACTGTTAGCCTTGCCTTCAAAGTGAGTTTTCCTCAAGTTATACCGATACTCTCGCAGAGCAGACTTGAAAACATGGGTGCAAGCTTGTCTGGTTGCATCATCTTGGCTATCCAACTTGAACCTCATCTGTTGAAAATTATGGGAGTCTCATTATCAGCAACCTAGAAAGTATTGGACAGAGCAAGACGATATTACTAGTTTCCATACATAACCATACTTACAGATAAACGGTCAAGAAAGGTGTTGAACTGGGTTTCATCTTTGTCATTCCTGTACTGAATCCATGTTGGGAGGATACGTACATGACACCTAACAGCAACCGCTGCCTCTGATACTAACTTGGTTGACTCTATAGCATCACTTGGCCTTTTTAAACCTGCCTCAAAACGGATCTCCATTCTTCCTCCTCTAGATTTAGTTAACCTATCGAGCATTATCCCTGATGTTTGTTTCCTCTTGCGCCTAGGTGCTAGTCCAACAACAAACATAGGAAGTGTTAGTGTACATCAAACTGTGAGACTACATATAAAGAAGCATGCAACTGTAACTTGACTCCAGCAACTACCTTCTTGCTGTTGAAGCTCACAAAGTTCATCTGATCTTGCCAACTCATCTTGTGTCAAGAGTGCTTCGGAAGTAGTGTCAGGTGGCAAGGGAGCTTGGGAACGTGCTGCTAGCTGAGTTGACGAACGAGTAAATCGTGCAGCTGGTGGTACTTTGGAAGGTGTTGCAACAACTAGGGTTGTCTCTGCTTGTTTGGTGGCAGCTATTTGTTTCTGTTTGGCTTGTTCTGCAGCTCGTGTAGCATGGGATACCCTGTTGGTACAATTTTCCGCTGGACTTTGACCTTCTATTGCACCATCAGTACCAGCAGAATCTGCAGGATTGTTGCGCTTCCCTTTCCCTGTCGTTCTGTCTTGCTTCCTAGTATGATATAAGAACATGGTTAATACACAGATGTACTAGTATGTACCAAAAACAGAAAGGCATGTCATATTCAAAGGTATAATGTGTAAGCTAAGCAGATGCAATTTAACCAAATTGGAAGCAATACAAGCTAGACATCCGGCTGGAGTGGTGAGCATGATCATCTAGGACCTGAGAGCCTGGTGGGAGGCGGGCTGCTTCGCCACCATCGCGGCTTTTTAGTTGGCTTCCAGGTGATGCCTCTCTTTGCTGGGCTTGTCACTGGCTCGGCCAGTGCCCTGACTAGCTATTTGTCTTCTGGTGCTCACGGGATGGTAGTTCATGTAAAAATATCTTTACTTATCTTAATAAAGACCGACTTCGGCCTTTCGAATACAAGCTAGACACCATATGGAACATGCAACCACATATGACACTGCGAAGTTAAAGCAAGCACCTGGGATGGTTGTTCATTGCGAGCGAGGTCATCAACTCCAGAGCTACGTTTACCGTCTCCATCTGCTGACACTGCACCTATTATAACGCTGAAACGTGTCTGGCCTATCCGCGTACGACACTGGAGCGACTTCTGTTTTTTCTTTTTTTCTTCTCTCATAGCAGCAGAGTCTGAAATACCCTTGCATAAAAACACAATAGTGAGAGTATGGGTGAAGTGTGTGCAGAACTAGTGCACTGTAAAAGTAGCAGATAGCAGGTGGCTGAAAAATAAATGACATGAGACATATGATAGCTCTACAACATTGCATGGCAAACAAAATTAGATTCTACTCCGTATGATTTTCTAATATATGAGCACAGGAAATGCAGGTACTCCTCCAACACACCACCACATGTGGTCATGTCAAGATAACAGTCGACTGAAAATAAATAGGTCAGTCGATTTTTTTTAATGAACCGTCCGATCTATAAGGAACGGGTAGATGGCCTTCGTCTACCTCCCGCCAGTCACTGTTGACGATCTTTCTCGAACCGCTAGCGACCACCGGGCCAGACCCCTGCCTCCGCCGCCCCGCCCTCCCCTCGACCTCACACCACCGCCGTGCTTGGCAGCGCCCCCAGGCCATCCCTTTAATCCCGGCCGACCTCCAGATCAGGCCCCAGTAGCTCTAGGCCCCACACGCCCCTAAGATAAACACCGAGGCGCTGCTTCCCCGGCGTAATAGGCGGACTAGTGCCTGTTACGCCGGGGAATGCTTCCATTAATTGGGAATCAACTGACCAGGAATTGAAATTCAGGGCGGTGACGGACCTCTAGCTAAGGTGTAATAGTATATGAGGAGAAACCTTGTGCATCGCGAGTTACTAGGAACATCTAGTATCAAGAAGAAGCGGTCAACTAGTGTCTTCTGTGGGATGAATACCGTGCAAGCAGACACGTAAGATTTGCACGAATAAGGGAAGAGGAGTACCATTTTCGGTTGCCGGTGTGGTCCCCTCCACATGTCGCGCCGATCTTCTTCTTTTTACCGGGGAAACCGATGTTCTGGAGGGTGCATGCTTGGACGAACCCATGGACAAATTGTTGACTGTGTTGCCGTGGTCGTATGTCGGCGGAGGGGAAGTAGATCCGAGGCGGCGAAGGACAGCGTAGCAGGAACAACTCCGAAACTCCGGTGCGGTGGAGGGTGGCGAAGTTGGAGCGGCAGCGGTGAGGCGCAGGATGGCGTGGTTGAACTGGCTCGGGTACGGACGGCTCGGCCTTGGCTTCAACTACTAGCCGTGGAGGGCGTTACGGTTGAGGTTGCGATGGACAACGACGTCGGGGTATCGGCTCCGGTGTGATGGAGGAGGGCGGCGGTTGATGGGTGGAATGGGGTGGCGGACCGAGGACGCCGGGGTTTCGTGGCTGGTGGAGAGGTAGTTTTTGCGCCCACGGAGTACGAATGGGGAATCGGACGGGTGGGCGGGGGGGGGGGGGGGGGAGGGGGAAGAACCATGTTTCGGTCTAGGACGCGCTTGTTTTTGGCTTTTTTGAACAGAAGATGGGACGCGCTTGTTTGAAATTTGGGGAAAGTACAAACTTTGCCCCCCTCGTAAATTTCGGACCTACTGCGGGTCGGAGGTAGGATGGTAATCCCAGGTGTCCCAAATTGTGGGTGGGATCGATTTCGGCCGCGCGCATGTGTGCTTAGGCGGCCATTGTGTATGAATGTTTTTCGGAGGCGGTTGCGTGGCGTCTAGATGAAGCTACAAACCTACCCCGGTTTAGACCTTTGGATGTCGGGCCGGTATGTTTCACGGGTCGGAGTTATTAGAAAAGTAATTTCATTGTACTACCAAACATTGGTCTCACGCGGTTTCGGGCGAGTAGAGGCTCTTTTGGCACTTTGTTCGAAATTTTGAAACACAAGCATTCACGTTTAGAGTACTCTTGAACTTTGAGGATTGACCTAAATAGACAACGTTAAATTTGACCTTGTATGTTTGAAAACATCATTAAATTATCCGCTTCTTTTTGAAATTTTGACACTTGAAAATCCTATAACTACGATTATTTTGGAATGGAGGAGCTAAACTAGAATGCGATTATGTACAAAATCAGAGCAAAGATTGGTGCCCCCATAATTTAGGTATGATTTAGAAACGCCATGATATCAAATTCAAATAATTGAATGGACTTCATGTTGAATTCGATTTTTTGAAACCACCTTAAGTTGAATTCAAATGTATGCTAGTTCATAGGTAGCTATTATAATGTTCATTGTGTAACTTTCGTATGTATAATGTGCTTTACACACACAACATGAACTTTACTCATGTTTATATTCGATTGCTAAAGCGATGCATTGTCTGGAGTTCAAAATACTAACAATGTGGATCAATTGTGTCGAATAATAACATAGACATGCTCAAATTCGATAGAATCTAGATGTCTGATGGATCAATGACCGTTCCTTACGCGAATTGCAAATATCATGATCCCATCCTAATATTTGGATACAATTTATATCTTTAATCAATGTGTACAGCAGTCTTGTACGTGTAGTTTCACTCTCCATCGGTGGTCTCTCACACATGCTCACACACTCTCTCCCGAGGTGTCTTTCTCGCACACATGCTCTCGATATAACCCTCCCTCCCTCTCGTAACCATTTACGACTGTTTTCACTAACCTTTATCACAAGCACTCTTCCTCTCGCAAGCATACACACGCACAATCCCCATCGACCCTTTCTATATACATAGACCTGCCTACGTGTCTCCTGTACGCACATTATCTTTAGGCATGTCTCTCACGCATTGTCTCACACCTCTCTTCCTAATCGACGAGGATGATTCTAGCAGAGCATTCTGTAGGATGCCCCTTAAAGTTAGGTTGAATGAATAGTAATATCAGAGATAAAGGGGTTACCTTAGTCCGAGAACCCAGGGTTACAAATCCTAGCCGGCTTTGTCAGTGGACATAGAGTCCTTCACAATTATGCTATCTTTGTCTTGTACGACTAGTCATCCATGGGTCTCCCTAAATGCGTCACGGGCCGACCAATGTGGCGCGGGATGGAACCGAACGAAGGGCCTCACCTCGACCCACCGGACCTCACGTGGTGACACACCCTCTGCCCCCATGTCTCGTTATCTTCTCACACCCACACATACCAACACAGACACCACACACAAAAAATGTATTCTCCTGGTGCCTCTATCCACTCCCCCCTTGCATATACACACTCAAGGGAATCTCTCTCCATGACGTCATATTCGTCTCTCTCTCTCTAGACCACTCTCATTTCTCGTGCTATCTCTCCCACGCCCCCCCCCGTCGACCCCTCTATCCATTCCTCTCTCGAATACGTAATACACACACATACCTCTCTAGGCCCTGCCAAATGCATCAACTACACATTCACACATGTTACATCACGTACCCCATTGATCTAAAAAGCCCTCTCTTCACGTTTATTTCGCATACAACATTCCTTTTGAATAAAGTGTGGCCAAAAAGTATTTTAGAATTTCTACATATATACAACATTACAAAGTTATATGGAGGAGTATGAACGCTTGCATTGCATGGTGCCCACAATGATATTTATTCCGCACTGTGAATTTGTATATTTTTATACTATATATAAAGGTAGTCATAATAAAGAGAAACAAAGAGCATCTCTCTCTCCATCGCATACCCCCCTCGACGCCCCTTTCAAGTACACACACAAACTATCTCTAGGTCCTCTAAAAGTAAGCCCCCAGCACATTCACGCATGTTTCATCTTTCTCACGCAATATATACAGTGACGATCATTGTATTTGAAGAGAAAGCACGATACGTACATTGGACCTCAGAATCCACTCATTACGGTCACCATTTATGTTTTGTGGTTATTATACAGTCACAGGCTCGCCGTACAACTATGTATTTGCTCAAGACACGATTAGTTGACCAGTTAAACGCTCCACGTGGAACCTCTAGTGTTGCATCACATTATCTCACTACCATCGGGCGCACCTGTCGGCTTGTATCTACTCTACATCTACACTCTTATAAAATACTAGCAAGATGCCCATGCGTTGCATGGAACATCAAGATGCATTTGTATGAGTAGTTTATCTTGTGGGAGAAAAGGATGAACAAGTGAAGGCCTTATTTGCAAGTGTGGAGAGGGGTGTGGGTATCTTTTTGCAAAATTGCCATAGTTTCTTCCTATCTTTCAGATATAGATTGGACGACCTATATTGCAGGATGGCAGGCACACGATCATCACCGACTATGATTTTTATAAGAGTAGGGATAAAATAACTCTTATAAAATACAGAGTTGGTGATGATGGTGTGCCTGCCATCCTGCAATATAGGCCGTCCGATTTATATCTGACGGATAGGAAAGAAACTATGGCAATTTTGCCTAAGATGTACCCACACACCTCTCCACATTTGCAAATAAGGCCTTCCCTCGTTCATCCTTTTCTCTCACAAGATAAACTAGTCATGCAAATGCATGTTGATGTTACGTGCAACGCACGGGCATCTTGCTAGTAAGAATGAAAACAAACGACAAAAAATATTGGACGGTGGTTCGAAGTCATGACCGCGGGCACAGCGGACAAGGTGGCCTTGTATTGGTATGTTGAGCCGTCTATTTTAACACACAGGAGCTGGTGTGGTGATTATACACACACGCACGCATGCACACGAACTGCATGCATGCAACACTCACACAAACACATGCACCCACGCATGTACGCAACACTCACACGTACACACGCAACCACGCACGCATGCAACACTCACATGCACACACGCACGCATGCATGCACACACCAGTACACCACATGACCAACACACACTCTCACGCTCAAGTGCTCAACCTACACGTGCATGCGCACACATAAGGCCCTGACAGACACATACACAACCAGGTGATTCCCGCGCACGGGGTGGAGTCTTGTCGCGCCTGCGTAAATTTGTGTTTATCTGACCTTTTCCCTATGCGAACTCACAGGTGGGACCCACAAGGAACATGGTCAATTTAACTAGTCAACATGGTGCCACGCAGACTATTTGGCCGGTCAACAGAGTGCAATCCGATGCTGAATCGTGAGCAAGTGACCATATAATCACCGCAAAACATATATAGTGACTGTAATCAGCTTATTCTGAAGTTCGGTGAACGTATTATGCTTTTCTCTCTGTAGGCCCTCCAAAACTACATCTCTACACGTTCTCGCATGTTACATCTAACGACTATGCAATACAGCACTACTACTACACTCTAACACAGCAAATCATATGTGTTTTTAGTTTTACTAGATATCATATTGTTACTTAATTATTCAGTTTGCATACATTAAAATTGCCTTTGAAATGTATGGCCAGTATCATATACCGCGCGGGAAAAATCCTGCCCTTTCCTGTTTAATCGGGTTTGTATCGATGGATCGTGCGAAACAGCAAAACTATAGTACTATATATAGTACAAGTGACAGTTCACTGGGCCGTCGTGTTGTGTACTCCTCCGTCGTAAGAGTGGAGCTCTCGCTTTCATAAATCTTCTAGTCCCTTTCCCCAACATGTGGGGCATCAAGCTACCGGGTCCACGTGCCATACCGGAATACAGTGCAGAGCAGCCGGGGTGAAGCACCCAGTCATGGCGCCGGCATAGTAATGAGCAATGAGGCGTCAAATCACAAAGCCGCACCTTTCCCGCAGTTAAGTTGGAGGGTCGAAGTAATAATGCTAAAAAAAGAAGTTGGAGGGACGAAGCAACCATCATTTCACTCGTTGTTGAATCCGCTTCTCCCTCATCTTCTTCAAGTTAACCACGTGTTGCTTCTGCCGTTGTTCTGCCTCATGTGGGAAGCGGATCGGCTTGGTAAAGCACTGATACGTGGGACCACATGTTAGCAAACCGCCAGGACAACGTCCTCTAAAAATAAGAAACCTCCCCCGTCATCCGCGCGACAAAATCACCTCCTTTTTACTAATCTTGATTCTATAATTTTTTTGGATCAATATAATTGAGATTTGTATAGATAGCACACAAGAGCAAAACCAAGTGGTACGGTTAAGGGCATCCACAATGTGTAGCCAAATGTGAAAATAGCTTTTGGCATCGTGGGAACCATTGTGGACGGTGTTGCCAAAGCCAAAAGGATGGAACCGAAGCTCCCTGATTGATTGATTGAAGGAATAGAAAAATGCAACATCTCTCCTCTTTCTCCCATGCTTGGACGCATGTACAGTATAGAGAACAGAGTCTACTCCCCTGTCCCTTCTATCACAAATCACAACAAAGCAGTGAGGCGTTAAATCACAAAGCATGGACGAAGCAACCATCATTTCACTCTTCGCTGACTCCGCTTCTCCATCGTCTTCTTCGAGAAACCATCTCACCGCACTAAGCTGGATGGACGACGCTATTGTGTACGAGTAGTACTAGTACATTTACACGTCCTTTGGTTCAACGGACTTCCTGGATGCAAATAAGGCGGTTGTCTCAGCTTGCAGGCGGCACTTGCGAACGACTTACCGTGGTCTCCCTCAATGGTGTTCGCCATCGAACGCACTTCGCCAAACCACAATGTTCGAGATATCGTCGACGTCACCGCAATGGGGAAGGAAGTCAAATATAGTTACTACCTCCATTTTTTTGTACACAAGGCCAGTATATCAAAATTATAATTTGCAAAAGTCCACTAACAATAATCGAGGCAAAATTGATGGGGTTTGCCTCGTACTAGCAACCAAGGACATCAATATCCCCTGCATGCATGCGGAAGTGAGAAGGTTGGTTTGCATGGCGCTGCATTAGTCAAGCGATGAGGACTGAGATGGTTAGCACTTTGGGCTTTGGAGAAAAAAATACGCATTAATTGACACGTGAAACGAGGATTTGTATCGATCAATCCCGCGAAGGAAAACCCCGCCTTTCTTTTTTAACACTAGTACTCCTAGTACGTAGTACTACGTACTTATCCTGTTTGGGTCTAGGCCTTGCATTGCCATACTTCGCCACACATTTTTGCCAAGCTTGCCTAAAGTTTTCAAAATGAAAAGGAGATACACTTGCGCACGCATGTCGCGGTCGCACCGCACCCTCACACGGTCGCTCCTACACGGCGCGGTCGCACCGCACCCTCACATGCACAGTCGCTCCTGCACGCCGCAAACCCAACCAAGGGAACGCACCCTCATTGACACGTGTTGTCGCATGTGAACAAACCAAAGCCAGCCATCCTACTGCTGACACATAATTTTCGTTCATAGAGTATGTTTATCCACCCGCATGTTGGGGAGTATCCGTACGGCTCGTGCGGTGGTCTATTGGGAAAGAAGAAGAGGTGAGGAAGAAGGGTTAGGAGACGCAGGATATTCATCCAACCGCCTAAAATGGTAGACTGACCCAAGTCAGGCGGCTTGCATAACAATATATGTTTTTACACAGCAAAAGATCCATAAAAACAACAACATAAAGAAAAACTATCACTGCTCGCGGAACGAGACGGCCTCGTCGTCTTTGGCTGCCGGGGCGAACCAGCCATAGCTGCCGACGTGTGTCTCCGCATCGTGGTTGTCCTCGGCCTCCAGCTACTCGTTCACGCGGAGCGTGCGGGTGCTCTGCACGGACGAGAGCACCGCCCGGTTCAAGTCGAGGACGTCTGGTTCCGCCTGCAGGAGGGCCTCGATGGCAGCGGCATCTGCGCGCTCCGCGTCGAGTCGAGCCTCCGCCACCTGGTTCAAGTCCAGGACGTCCGGTTCCGCCTGCAGGAGGGCCTCGATGAGAGCGGCATCCACGCGCTCCTTGTCGAGTTGAGTCTCTGCCACCCGGTTCAAGTCCAGGACGTCCGGTTCCGCCTGCAGGAGGGCCTCAATGGCAGCGGCATCCGCGCGCTTCGCCTCAAGTTAAGCCTCCGCCACCAGGTTCACATCCACGACATCCAGTTCCGCCTGCAGGAGAGCCTCGATGGAAGCGGCATGCGCGCGCTCCACGTCGAGTTGAGCCTCTGCCTCCTGGTCCTCCTTTAGTATCGCCAGGTTGAACCGCTGGTCTGCCTGCACCATGGGGGACTCGGACGCCGGCAAGAAGTCGACGTCCATCGTCTCATACCCATTAGGGGCCTTCTGCGTTGCGATCTCCGCCATGAACATTGGATCGGCTTCCTCCTCCTCGTAGCTTGGCTCCAGAGAACTCGGGGATTGGCCCGCCGCAAAGCGAGCTTGGGAACGGAGGTCTCTAGCGCCGACCGCCGCCGCGATTTCTGCGCGGCGCTCCGGCGTTAGCATCTTGTAGTACATGATCTTGTGGCGCATCATGGCTTTCCGGCGAACTAGGGGATGCTTGATGCGGGCTAGGGGATCGAAAGGTGGGGGAAGGGGCTGGAGATTAGGTGTGGTTTTAGGGCAGTGGCTGGCGTAGGCTGAGCAGCGAAGGTTCTGGTGTAAATAGTGGTTCCGGTGACGAACGGTCAATCGGTTTTGACTGTACATCGCTCTTGTCGCCTTCGCGTTGCAGCCCGGCACGCTGTACCCTCCATGTTGCTCACCGAATGGAACGCGCTTCATCTTGCGTTTTCGCTTGCTTGTGGGACCGCAGTTGAGAGCAAACCGACGTCCTTCCCCCTCCCCCGCCCGCGTCATTTTATGCGGAGTAAATAAAAACAGAGGGAGTATACTACGGATGAGGATCCCCTGAAGTGGCCGAACCCATTGAGTAACTGACATGCGGGGCCTTGCAAGCATGGGGTCCGCCAGTAAGTGACCGAAAGGGAGGGTAAGGCTGGGATACGTATGTGAAAGGAGCTTCCAATGATATAATTTTCACATTATACATCTCATGTACTATTAATCTTGTCAATAGTCAAATGCGGTTTTGAAAAACGCACTAGAGCATGGTTAATAATATAGCCAATCGATGGCTATAAGGAACTACCATGTCATCTATATCCATCATCTATTATATGCACTCATACAGTAGTGTGGGCTATAAAGTTGGCTATTTCCCACAAAAAAATTATAAGGTTGGCTATTGTATTAGTACTTTTTTCCATCTCCTCTCCATCTCTTTCTTCATATTTATTGTACGTATTTAACTAGGAATGCGTATGTAGCTAGGCTCTTGCATGAGAGCTCACTCCCCTTACTTTTTCACATCTCTCTCCTGCACATAGGCCCTATATAAATGGAAGGAGGGAGTACAACTATGAGCACTGCATACTCTAGTACAGATGTTGTCAGTACTCCACTAGTACTATTGGACAGGGAGCTTAAAAAAAGTTACTATTGGACTGGCTATACGTGGCGAAATCCTAGTAGGAAGAGCATGTGCGAGAACAAGCACATTCACGTGGTTGAAAACAAATTGGAAACCATCTCAAGTACAAATCTAGGAGTACGCTAACAATATTGATTGGGCGTTGTTGAATGTTGATACTTTTTTTATCAAAGTAGAGATACTTTGACTACACATAAAACTTATATGTAAACTAGAAAGGATAGGAGGGAGTATATTATACGTTCAAAAACGAAACGAACATTGAATACCCTTTATATATGATTTGCGGATGCTATGATCACCGGTTCAAAATTTTGAATCCGCCTTAGGTATCACACATGCCCCCACTCGTTCTCTCTCGATTTCATCTCGGGGTCCGGAGATCGATTGAAAGAGGACTAGGGTGGGTACAATACGTTCGTTTCGCTTATCAACGTACAATATACTCCCTCTGATCCACACAGACCCCCCCTCCCGCGGGTCATTTCTATCATAGAAACATACCAAACCTTTATCTCCTTGCACGACACGCAATTGATCTCTGAACATCAATCGATCTCGTCAACATGTGTCGGGGCATGCATGAACCGAATGGGATGCCAAAACTAGGACGCGAAGCGACACGTAGTGGAGGCAAAGTGAAACTTCAAACGAACCGTTTGTTTGTATGCATGTCGGACAAATTACAAATAAACATTGGAAATACAAGCATGGTCTAGGCCCGCATACAAATAAACATTGGAAATACAAGAATGGTCTAGGCCCATACTTTGGCCACAATCCTAACACACCCCAACACCCAGCTCGTCGAGGATGCACGGGGCGCCGGGACGCGTCCACGGAGTGGTGTAGCGCGGCCAACTGCATCCTCAGGACCTGAGACCATGCCGGGTCGTCTTGCTTTTTCAATGACATGCGTCGATCGCATGTGAGCAAAGGGCATCTCCAACGTTGCCAAGACCGCAGCCGACTACCCTGGCACACCAAAAACCCTCGTCCCTCGTAGCGTCGCGTGGTGCGTTCCCAGCCGGCGCCAGCTGCCCGCATTCATGCCGTCCGTCCGTATGCCGTCGTTAAGAGGCTCGGTTCCAGAGGAACCAACTCCGGCGACTTAATGACGCACCAGGACGCTTGGCCTCACCGGAATGCGCTACTTAAAGCGGCAACGCCCAGCTAACCTCCACACCATAGCGCATCGTCCTCCTACCTGGCACCACATCCGCCATGACCGCAAGCGCGAACGCTCTGCGGGAGAGCTTGTCTTCGGGGATGGAGCTCGAGGTCGCCGCCCTCGCTCAAGTCGCCGCACAAGCGGTGGCCACGCTGGCGGCCGACGACGGGAGCACCGTCAACCACGCGTCCTACTTGCCGTTGCCCAACGTCCGGCACCACTGAGGTCGGGGACTCCTCCGAGGATGAGTAGGGCATGGGAGGCGGCAGGGCATGGTGTGCCAACTGGCCGGTCTGTCTCCCGTGTTCTACTTTTCCTCGCCGGAGACCGCACCTTCACTTCACGGGTCTTGAACCCCACCCCCGTACATGGAGATCGCAGATGGAGGACGTCGGTCGCCGCCGTAGAATAGGTTTAGGGTCGGGTTTCTTTTATTTTTCTGTCCTATAAAAGTTCGAAATTTAATGAAAAATCTGCCTTGTTTGCATTAATCTCGGCCGGTGTATATGAACTTTCACAATAATATAGTATATTGTAGGAGTACTAGCAAGATGCCCGTGCGTTGCACGGAAGATCATGATCTCGTGGGAGAAAAGGATGAATGAGGGAAGGCCGTATCTCCAAATGCACATTCACGCATTTCACATTTTTCTACATCTACGGGAACCTACGAAAGGGTTAACGTAAATTGCCTCTCTCTCTCCTCCCCTGATTTTCATGGTGGTGGGCCCCTCCCTCCCCCGATCTACAATCAACAGCTCACACATTTCACATTATGTTAATTACGTAACTGGGACTACGTAGGTGTAGCATTACTCGTCCTAAAAAACCTAACTAAGCCAACCTCCCGGCATATCGCGCGCGAAAAGACCCGGCCGCGCCGTTTTAGTCGGGATTACCGGATTACTACTAGTAGTATCGATGGATCGCGCGAAGCAACAAGTTTTTTTTTGAGGGGGCGAAGCACCTAGTTTAAAAGGAAAAAGGCGGTACACTCACATCACCCCTGTCGCGGACACATTGCACCCCACACACGTTCGGTCTTGCACACGTCTCACGCAAACGGAACGCGCTTCGGCTTGCCTCTTCACTAACATGTGGGACTGCACTTGGAGAAACCGACCATGCGCAACCCCCCCCCCCCCCCCCCCCCCCGCCCACCGCGCGAAAATCCTCCCCCCACCCAAAAATTCCCCCCAAATCCTAGATTCAATCGCCCTTCGGCCAACTAGCCAATAATATTCCCCAAACCCCCCTCCCCCCCGTCCCCCTCCACTGCATTCGCTCCACAAAAGCCGCCCTCCCCGCCACGCCGATACGTCGGGCGCCGCGGTTCGTCGTGGGGACGCACGGCGATCCTCTCGCTCCCACAGTACGCTCTCGTAGACTACCGTCATTTAGCCGCGCCGCCACCGATGGCGACGTTCTTGTGGAGGCGCACGGGGGTCAGTGCTGCCACCGCTGGCAACGTTCGTGTCGAGACGCACGGCGGTCAGCTTCTCCCACGGTACGCGTATTCTAGACTGAGGCCCCATGCATGTCGGTGTAGCGCTTAATGTTAGGTGATATACGTTGTTAATCTCACTGTTTGCCGAAGTAGTTTACAGTCAATATGCTCTTCTTAAGAAGCTTCCTTGCCCTGTTCTGCACTCAATCTGCTTAGCTGAGATGGCATGCCAAGGCCGATTAGTTGCTAAAATATCCCGCCATATATTTATTGTGACGTAGATTGCCATGGTCAAGTAGCCAATCTGTTAGGTGAAATAGCTCTACACCGTTTTATACTCGATCTTTGTTGCTGAGATGGACTTCGATAGTTCGATGGCTGTGTGCTCGGCCTCATTGACTGCTGAAACAGCCTGCCATAATTTAGCACTCAAATATGTTTGCTGAATTAGCTTTACATATATTTCGTTACTTAGATCTGCTCGTCCAAATATCTTGCCATAGCTTTAGACATCGACATAGGTATTTTCTTCTGGACTTCATAAAAAAGCATATATGTTTTTCCTGTAATATCTAGTAGAAGAACTAATTTGAATGTCTGACAGATGGACAGGACTTGGATAACTTCTGCTCGAAGATTCTCAGCTGCATATGTCGAGGGGGTTGAAAACTTCATGAACTTTGTCAGAGCTGAGTACGGTGGTCCGAAATCAGATGTGCTCTGCCCGTGTAGTAGTTGTAGGAATTCAGTTACAAGACCCCAGTCAACTCTGCAAAATCATCTACACTTGTATGGGATGTCGGTCACATATACTAGGTGGGTTCCTCATGGTGAAGCTGTGAACGTCAATGTTATTGACTACGTGGATGCAGCAGATCACCATCTTGATCTGCCTGATGCTCAGGTGGAGGAGGAGGAGGAGGTGGTGGTGGCGGAGCCAGTGAGTTTGACCAACATTGAAACAATGCTACGAAATGCTCGTGCATTCCGTGAACTTTCACCTGCAGAAGAAAAACGCTGGGCCCGCATGTTGGAACAATGCAACGTGGCTGTCACCCCAGGAAATAAGCTGTCAGTATTCTCAGCTATGGTAACCATTCTTCAGGTTAAGACATCTGAGCGGATGACCAACAAATCATTCGATGCGATGTTGGCTGCTTTCCGCAAAGCTTTCCCAGATGCGTCTGAGCTGCCACACACCTACAGTAAAATGAAGAATTTCCTTCGTGCAGTTGGAATTGGATATGATTTGATCCATGTTTGTAAGAATAATTGTGTTCTGTTCTGGAAGGATTATGCCAACTTAAGTGAATGCCCGAAATGCAAATCATCAAGATGGAAAGATGGCGATGTTGTGAAGAGGATTCCTCATAATGTTCTAAGACATTTTCCAATTACACCAAGATTGCAGAGGTGGTTTCATGATGCTGAAACAAGAGAGGATGTACTGTGGCATTCTAGGAACCAGGATTTCACAGATCAGAATGTAATGATCCATCCATCTCATGGTAGTGAGTGGAAAAGCTTCAATCAGAAGCACGAAACGTTTGCTGCTGACCCGAGAAACATTAGACTTGGCTTAGCTTCAGATGGATTTAACCCTTTTGGCCACCCGAGCGCCACATATAGCATGTGGCCAGTGCTTGTTATCCCTTACAACATGCCTCCAAATGTCTGCACCAAAGAATCAAACTACATGATGGCCTTGCTCATCCCAGGTCCAAAAAGTCTTGGAAAGGATTTTGATTTGTTCATGGAGCCTCTTGTGGAGGAACTTCAACAGCTATGGAGGGGTGTTCTCACTCGAGACCTATATAGCAGCCCACCAGCTGATTTCTTTCTGCGTGCTGTTATAATTTGGTGCATCCATGATTATCCGGCTTTGGGCACTATGTCAGGGCGAACGACACATGGTTACAATGCATGTGTTCGCTGTGACAGGAATCCGCTGTCATACACAATACATAGCAAGATCTGTTACATTGGACACGACCATTTCCTTGCCAAGGACAAGCCGCATCCTAGAAAATACCGAAGACATGTGTTCAATGCAAAGCATGAAAACCGTGATGTGCCAAACAGGCTCGCCGTCGATGAGTTGCAAGTGGAATTAGAGAAGGTCAGGCATATTACACCAGGAAACCATCCTGATAATGGTAGTGGGAAAAGGAAGCGTGGCAGGGCAGAAGAGAGATTATTGTTTACCCGCAGGTCCACTTTGTGGGACTTGGAGTATTGGAAAGATTTGGATCTGCGGCATAATCTTGATGTGTTGCACATCGAGAAAAATATATCTGACAGCATTATCGGCACACTTCTTAATATTGAAGGCAAGACGAAAGATACCTTAAAATCTAGGATTGATTTGACACACCTGGGTATCAGAAAGGATTTGCAGGTGCAAGATGAAGGTAAACCACGGGATATGGCACCAGCTGTGTACGTCTTGGACAAGGTAAAAAGAAAAGAATTCTGCAAGGTCCTGTCACGTGTGAGATTCCCACATGGATTTTCTTCCAACCCTGAAAGGAGAGTCAGTGCAGATGGAGACAAGGTACAAGGGTTGAAAACTCATGACTGCCACGTCCTACTTCAAAGGGTTTTACCTATTATCCTTAGAGGATTGGGCCACCCTGACTTATACAGAGCAGTTGCAGAGTTGGGACAATTCTTCAGGGAACTCTGCAGTAGAAATATCAGGATAGATGCTTTGGAGCGTCTTAGAGACAAGATACCAACTATCCTATGCGACCTTGAGAAGGTATATCCTCCAGCCTTCTTTGATGTGATGGTGCATTTGGCTGTTCATCTACCTGATGAGGCACTACTTAGAGGTCCAGTACAGTATGGCTGGATGTACCCTATTGAAAGGCGGCTAGGCACTTTCAAGGGCTATGTTAGGAACAGAGCTAGACCCGAGGGTTCCATTGCAGAGGCCTACATTCCTACAGAAGCGTTGACATTCTGCTCAAAATACATTGAAACAGCTTATCAGCTTAGCAAAGACGTCGATGAAGACAATCCCGGGCTCAATGTTTTCGATTATTCTGTTCGAGTTACAGGGAAGAGTCGACAAGAGGACAAACCTAAAGATTTGGACAAAATGGTTTGGTATGTGTTGAATAACTGTCCTGAGATACTACCTTATATCAAGTAAGTGCTAAGTACTGCAGCTTATACATCGTAATCTACTAAACTTGCATCACATTCTTATATATTTAGATGTTTGACGCGATCACTATGTTGTGCAGCATCTACAAAAAGGAGTTACTACCGCAAAATCCAAGAAACATTGAAAAACTGGTTATGGCAGGATTTTCGAAATGGTTCAAGAGCCATGTAAGCTTTTGAATTGCACTGTCAGTTTTTTTTTAATATATTGAGTACATAAGATGATCAACTTGTCCATTTTCTAACCATAGGTCAAGAAGATGCGGGAGGATGGGCAGGCAGTTGATGATGCCCTTTACTCACTAGCAATGGGTCCTGATACTCGGGTAAGACATTATGAATCTTGCGTTGTTGGAGATGTGCGCTACAACACCCTTGCACGAGACGAAGGCAGGAAGACACAAAACAGTGCCGCCATGAGCACGGATACGTATGACAAAGAGACAACTAAAATGTATGCTAACATAACAGACGTTGTTCAGTTGCAGTATATCTCCAGTTTCAAGGATCATCGGTGTGTGGTTCGGTTGTGTTGTCGTTGGTATAACCTGTTTTCCAGGATCGCAAAACCCAGAGCTGATGATTATTTCAAATCCATCAATGTCAAGGTGGCGTACCAGACCAGCGAGCCTTTTATTTTGGCAAATCAAGCAACACAGATATTTTTCTTGGAAGACACATTTGCACGTAGCGATGACTGGAGAGTAGTGCAAAGGTTTGAGCAGAGGAATTCGTTTAATGAAGTTGCACAACAAGATGATGCTTACACTGCTCCTGATGTACAAGATAACACAAATGTTCCTAATATCTTTGAGAACCATCACGTCAATGACGCCGGCGAAAAGATTGCCTGTCGTGCTGTGGACATACAAGAGTTGATCAAGAAGAAGCCAACGTTCGAGGATGTTGAGGACGAAGAAGAAGATGACACCATGGGGAATTATGATTCAGACTGATACACATGGCGAAGATGTTGAATCTGCTGCTGCGGATGATGATTATATTGCTTTTGTCGTATTTTCCTGTCAGAAGACGTTTTTTATCCACTATGTGAAATTGTGTTTGCTATGACAACTGAAGCCTGATGAACATGTTGTTTAGTATTTTTCCTGTGAGAACATCACTTGTTATGTATGCTGATTTGTGTTTGGTGATTGTATGACGACTAAAACATGATGACATTGTTGTTTAATTGTACTCATATTTGGCTGTGAAACTTGAATTTGATGACATAGTTTGCTGTTGGACTGCAATTTGCTTGACATCTTCGAATGAGAACAAAGCTGACCCGACAGGTCCTCTGCTAATTTATTTATTTATTACCAAAAGGGCCTCTGCTATTTATTTATTTATGAGCAAAAGGGGATACCCCCTGATTTCCGTTAATAGAAATCATTAGATGTTCACAACACTATGCCCAGCCTGCTACACAGGTTTCATTCATTACTAGTTTCAGCAAAGTGCTCATGTCATAGCCACTGAATACATCACGAGTGCTACATACACTGCAAATAAAGAGACATTCATCCTACAGAGCACATCGATTTTGCACATTATCTTCACAAGCTCTTTCATCTCATCATTGTTGTCAAGGCCGTTCAGGAGCTGTTGCTTGGCCATGATTAGAGGAACTGCATTTTTAACCTTCTGCTCTGCATCTTCCTCTTCTGTCGTTCCTTCAGTTACTAGTCCAACACCCCAACCTGCTAGTATTGGGATTCCTCGGCTAACCAAATAATCAGCGTAGTTGCACTCCCCCACATCAGCAACTTCCCAGAAATACAAATCACATGAATCTTCCCTTTTCTGCACGAATCAAATTGGAAGATCACCAACCAAACTATTAAAAAAATCAGCAACTGAAAGCAGCAGAACAACACTTAAACATATTATTACCCCATGATTCGGGCATTTGTAGAAGACTCGGTCAGGGTTGAGGATTGTGGTTGAGACGTGACGGATGACTTTGCGTGATTTGCAGTAGTGGCACCACACCAACGGCAGCAGGTTGCGATGAGCAACCGGCTATGGTGCGCGTGCCGGCGGGGGTGTGATGAGACCCACAGGCGATGGTACGGGTGGCGACTTGGCGCATATTTGGTTGTTGCCTGCTGAAGAGCAGGTGGACGAGCAGCCAGCGGACATGGTTGCTGCGGCCAGAGCTTCTGATGCTAGGCAGAGTACATAGAGAAGAGGAGAAGCGAACTTTGGATATGTCAGTTTCATTACTTGCGGAGTAGCATAGCACCATATATAGTCATAGTCTAGGTTTGGATTCGAACCAGCTACAGGAGCACGTCTCTCTTTTTTCTAAAACTCAGCAACGTCTCTTTACTGGTACACTAGCTTGTTCTGTACGCCTTCTCAAGTCTTTGATTCCTCCACTTGACATCTTGGACCCACCAGAAGGGTCTTTGTATTTCGCGAAAAAAATGTGCCCCCCGCTGACAGGTCGGACCCACCAGCTATCTTCGCACGCAAGGAAGTGGCTCCTTATTACGCACAAAAAAATGAATACTCCCCCTGCCAGCTGGAACCCAGCATCGTGGGAGGCTGACTTGTGGGCCTACCAAGTTGACGGGGATGGAGGGCTTTGTCAACTTAGTCAATATGAATGATTCTAACTCCAGTTACCGTACGATGTTCATCCAACGGCAGTAGTGCTTCTTTAACCTCTGGTGTTGCTCCAGCCGCCCAAACCAGCGCCGGTCGTGCCGCGTGCTCCTGCCTCCCATGGTCGGCTGTGATGCCGCGGAGGCCTCACCGCCCCCTACTACTCCGACCGCTCGCCAGGCCATCCCTCTACTCACCCACACCCCCTGTTATTCTGCGGCGACGGCAGCCTCACATCGCAGCCGAACCAGTGAACCCTCGTACTCCTCTCCACCTGGGCATCCACGGCCGCGTCTTCCCCGGCTCCGCGTCATCTCCTTCCTAGGCCTCGCCGTCGTCCACCGCCTTGGTGCTCTCGGTGCGGCGTGGTCAATGTGGTCAACGACCGAGTTCTATCGGAAGAGTATTGTACGTGGAGAGGCTGACAGCTGGGTCCACGGCCGCAGCTGGATCCACGGCCACAGCCCAGTCTTTTTGTGATTTGCCAAGTAAGTCACTTTGTCAGGCCTGTTGGGCTGCAAATCTTTCAAGACGAGGAGAGCTTCATTCGACCGGCCAAGAAAATTGCCTATCAGTAATGAGAAATGGGTTGTACATTTTTAGAACACACCAAACCGGCAAATAGTTTGGAATTTCTTTTTATTCATTTCGAGATTTTAAATTGCATTAATTTTTATGCGTGGACAATTTGTTAGATTTTTATATTGATATACATTTATTTTTAAAATCAGTTTGAATGTGACTCGAAATTTTGGGATTAAAAACAGTTCGGATCGCACCGAAATATGCAAAATTTCGTATAATTTTTTAACCATGGCCACAATATGGGCTGTAATGCTTACAAAAAGAATATGGGCTCCAAAAAAAACCTTAAGAATTAGCAAATGGATTGTAAATTATTAGAAATAATGGCAGATGGGCTGTATACTGTTTTCCACAGATTTGAGGCTTTCCTAAAAAAAGGTTGACGCACAAGCAGTGACTGTTGGATGTCCATCCAACGGCCGTCGTGCTTCTTCAGTCTCTGCTCTTCCTGCTCCAGCCGCTCAAACAAGCACCGGCCGGACTGCCTGCTCCCTCCTCCCCGCGGCCGGTTGTGCTGCCGCGCAGGCCTCATCGCCCCACCGTACTCCCATAGCTGGCCTAGCCATCCCTCTACTCACCCACACCTGCTGTTATTCTCCGGCGACGGCAGACGAACCAGTAAACCCTCGTACAGTCGTACTCCCCTCCGCGTGGGAAACAACTGCCGAGTCTTCCCTGCCTCCGTGTCGTTCCCTTCCAAGGCCTTGGCGTCGTCCACCGCCCTGGTGCTCTTGGCACGGCGTGGTCCACGTGGTCAAGGAACGACTTCCATCAGAAGAGTACTGTGCGTGGAGAGGCTGACAGCTGGGTCCATGGCAGCCGCAAGGAAGTGCCTCCTTATTACGCGAAAAATAATTATTCCTCCACCTGACAGCAGGGACCCACCGGACGGGCCACTGTATTTGGCAAAAAAAACGTTTCCCCCTGACTGCTGGGACCCACCGGACGGGCCAACGTATTTCGCGAAAAAACTGTTCCCCCCGCTGTCAGCTCGGACCCACCGGAGGTGCCTCCTTATTACGCACAAAAAAATGAATACTCCCCCTGCTAGTTGGGACCCACCTTGGTGGGAGGCTGACTTGTGGGCCTACTAAGTTGACGGGGATGGAGTGCTTTGTCAACTTAGTCAATATGAACGATTCTAGCTCCAGTGACCGTACGATGTCCATCCAACGACCGTAGTGCTTCTTCAACCTCTGGTCTTGTTGCTCCAGCCGCCCAAAGCAGCGCCGGTCGTGCTGCATGCTCCTACCTCTCGTGGCCGGCTGTGGTGCCGCGAAGGCCTCACCGCCCCCTACTATTCCCACCGCTGGCCAGGCCATCCCTCTACTCACCCACACCCCATGTTATTCTGCGGCGACGGCAGCCTCACACTGCAGCGAACCAGTGAACCCTCGTACTCCTCTACGCGCGGGCTTCCACTGCCGAGTCTTCCCGGGCTCCGCGTCGTCCCCTTCCTAGGCCTTGTCGTCGTCCACCACCCTGGTGCTCTCGGTGCGGCGTGGTCAACATTGTCAGGGAACGGCTTCCATCGGATGTGGACTGTACGTGGAGAGGCTGACAGCTAGGTCCACGGCCGCAGCAAAGAAGTGCCTCCTTATTACGTGCAAAATAATTATTCCTCCACCTGACAGCGGGGACCCACCGGACGGGCCACCGTATTTTGCGAGAAAACATTTCCCCCTGACTGCTAGGATCCACCAGCTACATCTTCGCACGCAAGCAAGTGCGTCCGGGCAAAAAAAACGATTCACCCCCCTGACTGCTGGGACCCACCAGCTACATCTTCACAGGCAAGGAAGTGCCTGACAGTCGGGACCCACCTGGTCGAAGCGTACATAGCGTTGTCATTCTGGTCGCGAACGTGTATGTACATACTGGTCGATGTAGAGGCGTGCACGTGTCATAGTAGAGGCGCGCACGTAGCATGTACACGTACGTACAACGGCCAGTGTGCAAGAAAGAAAATACGGCCATGTACGTACATACGGGCAAGGTCTCGAACGCCTACTCGCGCATACGTACGGCCAGGGCTCGTGTGCATGGCTGGGTCGGAACGGAGAAACAACGTCGTCGTTGTGTTCATGGGGAGCCAACCGGCTGGGTCAGAACGGAATGTGTTGTCGTGTTCATCGGGAGGGCTTGCACGGAACAGCCGATGGAAATGAGGCCTGGCGTATCGCAGAACGGAGGAAATGGCCTTGTGTTCGACCGGCCACGTTCGAAACGGGATCCTGTTCATCGGGAGGGGTCTGGCGTACCGCAAAACGGAGGAAACGGACCTCCTACGGTCGAAACGGGGGTCCTGTTGATCGGGAGGGGTGTGGCGTACCACAAAACGGAGGAAACGGACTTGTGTTGGAGCGCTACTGTCGAAACGGGGGGTCCTGTTCATCGGGAGGGGTGTGGCGTACCGCAAAACGGGACTCCACTGGATACTGTTCATCTCCACGGTCGACCCCCTCCAGATTCCACAGGGTACTGTACATCCACCGTCGACCTCCTCCAGCCTCCACCTGCGACTGTTCATCCACGGGCTCCTGTTCATCCAGCCTCCGCCGCGCGCTACTCCACCGGCTACTGTTCAACCAGCCCTCTCCACGGGCTCCTGTTCAACCACCCCTCCACGGGCTACTGTTCATCCAGCCCGCCACCGTCTACTGTTCATCCTGCCCTCCACGGGGTGGTCCTATTCATCCTGCCCTCCACGGGGTCCTGTTCATCCAGCCCCAACCGGCTCGAACGATTGGGGTCCTGTTCATCCAGAGGCAACGCCACGGGGTCCTGTTCATCCACCCCCACCGGGAACTGTTCATCCAAACCCCCCAGCAACGCTCACTGTTCATCCAGAGGCAGCATCGATCGGCTTCAGTTAGCAGCAGTAGCGAAGGAATCGCTCGATCGGGTTCAGTTAACAGCCATCGATCGATCACTCGGGTTCAGTTACGCGTAGCCTGCAGTGCAATCGCTCGGGTTCAGTTAGAGCCCAACGCCTCGCACCCACGCGCGTACGTACGAGAGAAACGCGCATCGCTCGGCCCCCGACCACCCACCGTAACCGGGGACTCCCCGATATTTTCCGCGCCCTCGCTTCTACAACGGTTTTTGCCGTCATGGACAGCCCAAAGAATGTCATGCAGCTGCGTCTCCGGCCCGCCCAGGACGGAAAGCCCATTTTTTGTCATAGAAGTAGGACCCCACCACATCTATGATGATCCCGTGTTTTGTCACAATTATTGTCATAGAAGTGTCATAAGTATGACAGAAAAGATTTTTGTTCGGCCCAAAATGTCAAGGATGTGTCTTTTTTTTTTGTAGTGAGCCCCCCTTTCCTTCTCCTTCTCCCTTCCCCCTTTCCTACTCCGTGTGGGAGGTGTAATCCTACTAGGACTAGGGAGTCCTAGTAGGACTCCACACCTTGGTGCGCCCCCTAGGGCCGGCTGCCTCTGCCTCTCCCTCCTTTATGTACGTCGCCAGGGGGCACCCCAAGAGCACACAAAACTTTCTCTTAGCCGTGTGCGGCGCCCCCCTCCACAGTTACACTCCTCAGTCATATCGTGATAGTGCTTAGGCGAAGCCTTGAGCCGGTAACTTCATCATCACCGTTGCCACGCCGTCGTGCTGACGGAACTCTCCCTCGGCCTCAACTAGATCAAGAGTACGAGGGACGTCATCGAGCTGAACGTGTGCTGAACACAGGGGTGCCGTACGTTCAGTGCTAGGATCGGTCGGATCGTGAAGACGTACGACTACATCAACCACGTTGATAAACGCTTCCGCTTTCGGTCTACAAGGGTACGTGGACACACTCTCCCCGCTCGTTACTATGCTTCTCCATGATAGATCTTGCATGATCGTAGGATTTTTTTTGAAATACTACGTTCCCCAACAGTGGCTTGCGAGCCAGATCTATGCGTAGATGTTATATGCACGAGTAGAACACAATGAGTTGTGGGCGATAATAGTCATACTTCTTACCAGCAACGTCTTACATTGATTCGGCGGTATTGTTGGATGAAGCGGCCCAGACCGACATTACATGACCGCGTTCATGAGACTGGTTCTACCGACGTGCTTCGCACACAGGTGGCTAGTGGGTGTCTGTTTCTCCAACTTTAGTTGAATCGAGTTTGACTACGCCCGGTCCTTGTTGAAGGTTAAAACAACACACTTGACGAAAAATCATTGTGGTTTTGATGCGTAGGTAAGAACGGTTCTTGCTAGAAGCCCGTAGCAGTCACGTAAAACTTGCAACAACAAAGTAAAGGACGTCTAACTTGTTTTTGCAGGGCTTGCTGTGATGTGATATGGTCAAGACGTGATGATATATAAATTGTTGTATGAGATGATCATGTTTTGTAGAAGTTATCGGCAACTGGCAGGAGCCTTATGGTTGTCGCTTTATTGTATGAAATGCAATCGCCATTGAATTGCTTTAGTTTATCACTAAGCGGTGCGATGGTCGTAGAAGCAATAGTTGGCGAGACGACAACGATGCTACGATAGAGATCAAGGTGTTTCACCGGTGACGATGGTGATCATGACGGTGCTTTGGAGATGGAGACACTACAAAAAAATACACTTCCGTGATGATACGTGTTTGTCACAGTAGGTCGCATTTTTTGTCATGCATGTACATCCATGACGATTTTATGACAGAATCAAGATAGTCATACCTGTGCTGTCGTAGAAGTCTTCCATGACATTACCAAAATTATCATCACGGAAGTGTGCACTTCCATGACGATAAATCGCGCATCACAGAAGTGCTTTCGTCAAGGGTGACCGACACGTGGCATCCACCGTAATGGAACGCCGTTAAGCTATCGGGTCGGGTTTTGGATCCGATAACCCATTAACAGCCCCGACCAATGGGGATTTTCCACGTGTAAAATCATCATTGGCTGGAGGAAACATGTGCCGGCTCATCGTTGGGACAGATGTCATCCAATCATTGGACAGAAGGCGTCTATGATACGTCGACACATGGCACAGCCCAACAGAGGCCCATTCCTATGAAAAGGCTGGCCCGTTTGACTTGGTCAAAAGGTGGCGGGCCGGCCCATGGAAAGCCTGTTAATGGCCTGTTCGCATATAGCCCATTTACAGCCCGCTAACCCAAGGCCCGTTACGCCCTATCCGAATTAGGCCTAGTAGCGTCATCTGGGCCATCCAATATGATTCTAGCCCGTTTTCACTTTTGGCCCATGTATGGCCCATGACGTCTTTCGGCCCATATGAGGCCCTATGTAACTCTTGGCCTATTAACGGCCCGTGGTGAAACTGGCCCGTAATGAACAGTGTATCACTTTACACTCATTAACGGCCCGTGGTGAAACTGGCCCGTAATGAACAGTGTATCACTTTATAACCATTAACGGCCCGTTATTCTGTTGGGCCGTTTCTAGCCCATGTTATCTTTCAGCCTTCTCAGAGCCCATTTAATCTTGGGCTCATTTCTAGCATTCGTTTACTTATGGCCCGGTACTGTCATTTTCTGCTTGTGGGCCAAATTCAGCCAGTGGTTACAGTCGGCCCGTTTGTGGTCCGTTAATACGTTAGGCCGTTTTCATAGCGTCATCAAATACGGCCTATTAACGATGGCCCGTTATGGTCGGCCCATGAACGGACGATTCCAACTCTAGCCCGTTTACGGCCATAATGCGGCCTGTTATTGGCCCATGTCTAGCCAATCGATCATACGGCCCGTATAAGGCCCATTGATGATACGGCCCGTAGAAGGCCCATTGTTTCTACGGCCCGTAGAAGGCCAATTGTTTCTACGGCCCGTAGAAGGCCTACTATTTCTACGGCCCGTAAAAGGCCCACTGTTTCTACGGCCCGTAGGAGGCCCAGTGTCACTATAGTAAATATTAGCCCATGGTTATTGTGGCCTAGTTTTAAAAAATAGGTTATTGCAGCCACTAGCAAACCGCGGAAAAAGAACTGCACTGACTACAAGCAAACAAATAAACAAGACAACAAGGAAATAAATAAGCAAGCAACTTATGCTAGGCTATCATGGCTATTACACATATTACATCCACTGGGCATCAAAGTTCGCCACCAGTGCAAATATAGGGAACAAAGCAGCATATAAGCGCCGCAGCAAAACAAGTCCAGAACTGAAACCGCTTCAGAAGAGTTCAAGAAACAATATCCTGGGTACCCATAATGCTGGCAAGATGCTTAGCAAGCTTATTAACTTTCTCTTGTTTGGCACTTAAATCCTCCAGCGCTTGTTGTTGCACAAGAAAGTACGCATCTAAATTCTGCAGGGACTTCCTCAGTCCTTCGGCTTCTTGCCGCAGCACAGCTGACTGATGCCTTTCATCTTGTAGCTGAGACTGAAGAAGCCGAAGTGATTCAGTCAGCGAGTTCGAAGAGCTTGTGCCAGCGGTACTGGCCAGTAACTCGAACACTACATCAACGCAGGACTATGGGGTTTTCTCTCACTGTCTACAAGATCGTTTTTATCACCTTTCTTGGAGACCAACAGGGTTGTCTCACTATCTTGAACCTTAACTGCATTACTTTCTCTACCACTGCATAGTGGGGTGCTCTTCTCCAATATTCTGTTTGCATACTACAAGAGAAACAAGCAGACACATCACAGGTTTAGCTTGTAGTATACGAAACTCATTTTGGTAAACCGGTTCAGTAGTAAGGTGGACAGGATAACAGCATGAAACAAACATATATCTATGTACTATGGTCACTGTATTGTCCATATCATTCTAGTTTATGTTCCCTAATCAAGATAGAGACACAGTTCAACTCATATATTTTTAAGACACTGCAGCATAGACAGAATATAAGTGTGAGAAACTACACAGCATTGGCAGCACTTGTAATGTGCATCACATGAGAACATAACTGTTTATACAACTTAAACTGAAATCAACATAGAGCAAGAAGTTAGAACAGCAATCCATTTAAAGAAATAGGTTTAAAACATACCTGTTGCGCCATTGGAGTTTCAATTGGATCCTTCAAATTCGAAAGTAGTTGGTATGAGTAAATACAGTGATGCAACAGCAAAGGAGTATGGACCATAGCTACGGAATCTGACCTGAGAACAGTTGCTCTTCTGCTTTAAACGTGGAGTTTGGGTTAGTTGTGGTGGTCTTCGTGCTTTGGGCACTGCAGTAGCTTTACAAACTGCTCGTGTGGGGGTACTCTGTGGTGGACATGGTGCTTTGTCAACTATAAGTGGGTTACTATCCGCTGGGGTTGCGGTTAGATGGGTTGTAGCTGGTTCTCTGCCCAACGGTGTAAGTGTGCAATCTGGAAGAGTCTCGATTATGTGTGGTAGGGCTAGTTTGTGGGCCAGTACAACCATGGTTCTATCTGCATGGACGGGTAGCACTGTCTTTTGTGAAGAACTGGTTTTTGCTCCCTTAGATACTGCCATCACCCCCTCGAATTCAAATGGCTGATAAACAAGAAAAGAAATTGAACGTACATACATTGTATGATAGACAGATGTGGTAATTCACATATATGTTGTCTAACCAAACAGGACAACATGACACAATTTCACATATATGATGCCTAACTAAACAGGATAGCATGACACAGTTTTAGATATATGATGGATAACTTAACAGGATATAATGGCATAATTCAACATATGATGAGTACCTAAACAGGATGACATGACAAAACTATATGATGTCTTTCTAAAATAGGCTGGGATGAAATAATTCACATACATGTTGTCTAAGTATACAGGATGGCATGATATAATTGACATAATTGATTCATATACTAAGCAGCTGGCACTCGCATGTATGATCTCTAAACTAAGCAGATAGAATTCAATATTGTGCATATGATGTCTAAACTAAGCAATGCAAGACACCATATGCATCATATGAGAAATATAAACATTGCAACTTAGAGCATACACCTCAGGTGGGAGATAGGACTGGTCATCTGTCTCTAAATCCTCCTCTGGGGAGCTCCCTGTAACCATCGAGATATATGCTTCAACAGGTACCATTGCCTGCTCTGAAGACCTTGTTTTCACTCCAGATTTTCCATAACCGGCTCAAATGGTTGATACACATGAAGAGTAGTTCAGTATACACAGATTGTCGACAAATGGAATACGTAATGAAAAAAAAGATGGCATCAGATAATTCACATATATGATGCCTAGCTCCATGGCGGTGCATAATTCACATATATGAAAACTGGCTGAAAAACATGGCATTGCATAATTCACATATCTGATATAGAAAGCAAACATGAGGCATTCACACAAAGCATGTCTAATCTAAGCAGATGGCATGGCAATGCAAGACACCATATGCATGATATGAGCAATATAACCCAACCAAGCTAGAGCATGCACCTCGGGGGGGGGGGGGGATACGACTGGTCATCTCTCTCTGAATCCTCCTCTGAGGAGCTATCTGTAACCAGCAAGAAATTTGCATCGACAGGTAGCACTGACTGCTCAGAAGACCTTGTTTTCACTCCAGATTTTCCCATGACCGACTCAAATGGCTGATGCACAAGAAGAGTAGATGAATGTATAAACATTGTTGACAAATGGAATACATTATGGAAAAAAAATATGGCACAATACAATTCACATATACGATGATTGGCTAAACAGGATGGCATTGCATGATTCACGTATATGATGCCTGGCTAAAGAAGATGGCATTGCATAATTCCCATATACTCCCTCCGTTCCTAAATATTTGTCTTTTTAGAGATTTGAAATGGACTACCACATACGGATGTATATTGACATATTTTAGAGTGTAGATTCACTCATTTTGTTCCGTATGTAGTCACTTGTTGAAATCTCTAAAAAGACAAATATTTAGGAATGGTGGGAGTATGATATAGAAACCAAACAGGTGGCATTCACACAAAGCAAATCTAAACTAAGCTGATGACATATAAGATGTATAATGTAAGCAATGCAAGGCGCCATATGCATGATATGACCAACATCAGCATGCCAGGTTAGAGCAAACACCTCAGGTGGTAAACAGGCGTGGTCGGCTCCTTCTGAATCTCCATCTGAACAGTTATCTTCCTCTGGAATACAATCTGGAAATGCAGGAGGGGGGGCACTTCGCCCACCATGGAGCGGCGTCTGGATGACATTATATTCGCACGCAACGGTCTTCTCTTTTTCTCTACATGTTTAGTACGATTGTGTACAATATCTGACATGCATAATAATAAAAAATAGTTAGATTTTGTAGGGCCTAAGGGGTGCATGCAAAAATCAAGACTGATGGTAGCAAACGAGTTGATGGATCCAAAACTAATGATAGCAGGTAGATTATAGCTTCAGTTTAAAAAGATAGACAATGGATCATCTATTGTTTGTTGCCCACCCAACATGAACCACATAGAAGACCCCAGATGAACCAGATAGTAGACAGATACAATTCGTTGCTGGCTCGATATGAGACCCATGGGCAATTCAAAACTCAAGATTGAACGATAAAGTAGCAGGTAATAATAACCGATGTATAACGTAAGCAAACACGAAACACTGCGACCTCTCTTCCGGAACTGTGTAGTCCTCAGGTTCATCTGCTCAGTCGATGATGGTAATGCAGTTGGCGTGGCTGCCGGCAACGGGGAAGATGATCTGAGGCGGCGAAAGGAAGTCTGCAGGGGGGATCTCTGCTGCAGTCAATGCTTCTGTCAATGGTGCAGCTCGGGTGGGGTGGATGATGGCACGGCAGGAGCAGGACATAACTCACAGAGTTTTCTTTGACGCCTATCTGAAAATGAAGTAAATCTGTAAGGGCTCCTTAGAATTGGAGGATTCTATAAACGCAGGGACAGGAAAAACACAGGAATAGGATAGGAATGCATGTGCAAAACAGAGCATTTGGAAACATAGGATTTCAGTCAACCTGGGTGTTTGCCTCACATGAATTGGAAGAACAAAGGAATGGAGAAACAAAGTGATGCGATGAGTGTACAACCTCTTTGGCATAGCCTTGTGGACCTCAGCATCATTGGGTTGGACGTGGAGTATGGTGATGATGCTGGTGTGACTGTCGGAGGCGGGGAAGAAGATCCGAGGCCTCTGGAAACGGCGCCGAGGGTACTGCTCCGCTGTGATGGACGGTTCCGTCGTTGGAGCAGCTCCGCTAAGGTGTACGGCGACAAGGCTGAAGCATGACAAGACAGACAACGTTAATCTGAAGTGGGACCCTAATATCATCTACAATAGATGATGTAAAATACATCACCAAAAAGTGCTAGATGTAAAACGCATCAGCCGCGGCACGGCCGCTCCGACAGATGCTGTAAGTACTGTTCACTCTGAACTTAACTGAAGAAAATGAACTTCAACGTCGAAACTGAATTTTACTGTCGAAACTGATTGAACTAGTAACAGAGCATTGCAATAGATGTTTAGGGCGTTCGAGCACTAGTAGCAGAGAAGCAGTGATCTCGAGCAGGGAACGCACTAGCAGAGAGCAAGTCGTGTAGTAGCACCACGAGCGAGTGCTAAAGCAGCAACTCCTGTAGCTGCCGGAGGTCGTGCAGCAGCAGCAGCAGCGCAAGCGAGAGCAAGAGCAGAGCAGTAGCATGAACGAAAGCAGGAGCAATGCAACAGCGCGACCGACAGCAAGAACATAGCCGCAGCGTGAGCGAGAGCCGGAGCAGCTGCAGCTAGTGCCGTTGTGGAAGTCGCCGCCGAGGAAGCAACGACATGGGGGAGAGACGCCGTGGATGATGTGGCCGGCGACGGCGCCGTCGATGGAGACACGCCATGTCTGCTCGGTATCGAGCACCGGCAGCCCCGTGAGATCGAATAAAAGATAAAATGCAGCGGTGAGTGCAGAACCTCCTTGGTGGCGCCGAGTTGGCCTCGGCTTCATCGGAGGAATTGGTGAGGGTGCTGCGGTTCCGGTGGGGCAGGTCAAGACGGCGTGTGGGGATTGAGGTGGCACGATAGACGAGGTGAACATCGGGGCAGATCCTTGGAGGTGGAGGATGGGGTGGAGGACGGGGCGGCTGATCCGGCGGGACGACGAGATCGACAACGGATCCTCATCTGGTGCGGTGGATGAGGGACGGCGAGCTGTTGCAGTGGACGACGTAGTCGGGGAAGAGTCTTCGGCTGGGCGGCGGTCGGGAGGCCGACGGAGGAGCGTGGGGTTTCACGGGTTTTGGCGGCCTCGGTGTACGAATGGGGGGCGAAGGGGGAGGGGGGAGCCAAGCTTAGGGACGCGCTTGTCCGAAATGTAGGGTAAGTTACCAGCGTACCTCCACCGGTTTTGACACCGCGACGTGGAGCTTCATTTCCGGCTGAGGGGTAGAAGGGGGATTTCGCGTGTCTGGGCTGCGGGAGCGATTTCGGATCAGGAGGGAATTCTCGCGCGCGTCCAAATTTCGGGATAACAAGGCGCGACACGGGTTGAAGAAGCGGGAGTTTCAAAGCAGGTGAGACAAAATATACTCGAGCTTGAAAATTTCGGGATAACAAGGTGCGGATTCCTTGTTCGGTAGAACAAACTTAACGTGTAAAAAAACAATTCATACAAGACACAAGAGAGTCATGTCCCCTTTTACTATATTGCTATAGATGCCATTGAAAAAAACTACAAGAAAAATGTAAAAAAAATCAGGAGAACAAGATTACCCTGCACAGTACCAAATCGATTCGCACTTCCCTCAACAACAACAAAAAACAAATCAATTCCCACCAAAGAAAGAGTAATGTCCCTTTTTATATGATTACAGATGCCATGATCTCGAATTTCAATTTTTGAATCCACGTTATGTTGAATTCGAATATATCGTTAGGTGACCTTGCGGTTTATAATTGATGTAGTCGTACAATTTGATCTTCCATCATATATGAACATTTTACTCCACCATGTGAACATATATATTGTCGTCTACCATATGGACTAAATTTGAATCAATTTTCCTTATTTGAATATGATTGTTGTCAAGTTATACAATAATTTAAATATTATCTTGATAACAAAAAACATACATATAGCAGAAATCATATTTCACTATGAACTACATGTACCATACGCTCTCCAATTCAAATATTTGTATCCATTTTATGTTGAATTCAAATCATAGTACATTATTAGTCTAGGTAGCGAGATGTTTGGGATAATCTAAACCCTGTTTTCAAATGTATAATTTTTGGCTGAATTGGGACAAGTTTTGGTATGAGCCTCTTGCAAAACCGGAGATTCTCTCAACAAGCCTCGTGGTTCCGAGAGGGAACGTGTCACCTTTGTGTGCGAAACGATATACGCTGCCTCCCCCTGATTTTATTTACAGAGGCAACATAGAACTATATGAGTGCCCTGTTAAATTTTGGAATTATTTCGGGTTCATTTGGCCTTTTTATACATTAATTGAGTTTCTGGACTTTTAATGTGCATAATCTAAATATGAATTGCATGCACATGCTCCGGTGCACCAAAGTGGGTTGAAAAATCACATGTGTGTCCTTGGTTTTATTTCTAGGTCCCATGGAAGAAATGAGAATGAAATTCAAACATCTGGGCGTCATGACTCGGCCGAGAACATCGAGAAACTTTGATTTTAAATTCATGTAAATCCAAAACTCGCTTGGAAATCATGAAACTTGGCATGGTGTCATGTCATGGCACTAACATGTTGTGGTAAAAAAATTGGGCCGATTTGGAAGCTCGTGGTTCTAAGAGGGAACGTGCCACCTTTGAGTGTGAAACGATATACGCTGCCCCCCCCTTGAGTTTCTTAACAAAGGCAACATAGAACTACATTAGTGCCCTATTAAATTTTGGAATTATTCCGGGTTCGTTTGTCGTTTTTTATACATTAATTGAGTTTCTGGTCATTTAATGTGCATAAGTCAAATTTGAACTACAAGCACATGCTCTCGTGCACCAAAGTTGGTTGAAAAATCACATTTGTGTCCTCGGGTGAATTTCTAGGTCCCATGCAAGAAATGAGAATAAAATTAAAACATCTGGGCATCATGGCTCGGCCGAGAACATTGAGAAATTTGGTATGAAAATTCTTGTAAATCCAACACACGTCTAAAAATCATGAAACTTGGCATGGATGTCATGTCATGGTACTACCATGTTGTGGTAAAAAAATTGGCCGAATAGGAACAGATTTTGGTATAAGCTTCTTGCAAACCGAAGCTTCTCTCAAGAAGGCTCGTGGTTCTGAGAGGGAATGTGCCACCTTTGAGTGCGAAACGATCTACGTTGTCCCCCTTGAGTTTATTTACAAAGGCAACATAGAACTACATGAGTGCCCTGTTAAATTTTGGAATTATTCCGGCTTCGTTTGGCCTTATTTACACATTAATTGAGTTTTTGGTCATTTAATGTGCATAATACAAATTTGAACTACAACCACATGCTCCCGTGCACCAAAGTTGGTTGAAAAATCACATTTGTGTCCTCGGGTGAATTTCTACTCCCTCCTTCCATCTATATAGGTCCTAATGCGTTTTTCGAGGCTAACTTTGACCAAACGTTAGAGCAATAATATATGACATGCAACTGACACAAAGCATAGCTTCAAATTTGTATGTCAATGGAGCTTCCATAATATAATTTTCATAGTATACATCTCATGTGCTATTAATCTTCTCAATAGTCAAAGGCTGTCTTGAAAAACACATTAGGCCCTATATAGATGGAAGGAGGGAGTAGGTCCCATGCAAAAAATGAGAATAAAATTCAAACATCTGGGCATCGTGGCTCGGTCGAGAACATTGAGAAACTTGGTTTTAAAATCATGAAACTTGGCATGGTGTCATGTCATGGTAGTATCATGCCGTGGTAAAAAAATTGGCCAAATAGGAACAAATTTTGGTATAAGCTTCTTGCAAATCAGAGCTTCTCTCAAGAAGGCTCGTGGTTCTGAGAGGGAACGTGTCACCTTTGTGTGCATAATTCAAATTTGAAATACAAGCACATGTTCCAGTGCACCAAAGTTGGTTGAAAAATCACATGTGTGTCCTTGGGTAAATTTCTAGGTTCCATGCAAGGAATGGGAATGAAATTCAAAATTCTGGGCGTCGTGGCTGGGTTGGAAACATTGAGAAACTTAGTTTTTTAATTCCTGTAAATCCAAAACACGCATGAAAATAATGAAACTTGGCTTGGTGCCATGACATGGCACCAACATGCTGTGGTAAATTTGCAGTCCGATTTGCGAAGGCGCACACATTAACCATCAACAAAGTCATTTTGGAACAAGTGTTGTCACGTTACAATCGGAAACACAAGTATTATTGAAACCGTGGGCGTTCTACTTACTAGTACCATTTACGTGCCGCCACGCGTCCCATTTTTTATTAGCTAGGAGGCGCCGTGCAGGGTAGCTATTTGAGTACGAGAGGCATGCGATCAGACCCCTGCGCGTGCTTATCGGGAGGAGAGCCCTTTGACCTCCATCTGCCGTCCACCTCGCCCCCAAGGTCTCCATTAATGGCGCCCGAGCCTCTGTTTAATGGCGTGGCTATGTCTCGCTCGACTGAGATTTAAGAGAGAGAAAAGAAAATCTGAAAGCACGGATCTTGATGTAAGATCCGACGGACCTATATAGCATCTACTGCGACTTATAGCAAGACTGATGAATATATAAGGACGATTAAATTTTTTTTGATCAAAGAAGGGCTTGCCCCTTCCGATTTTCATTACTGAAAACCACCACAATTCACAAGAAGTTCAGCACAACTCCAGCCAAACACGAAGGACTAAAAGCTACCAGATTGAAATCGCAACATCCCAAGAGGCCAACAAAGGTCAAACATCCGCGCTAGAACCCAACATTTCACAACCGACGACACAATCCACATCCTAAGCTGATTATTACATCAAAAGAAACCAGGAAACTGAAGGAAGCCCAGCAGCAACTAGAAGAACAGCAACGCCAGGGTCGCCAGCAAGAGCTTTCTTCATTCCAGCCCCGCAACATTGATCTTCCACAGAAAGATAAGGACGATTAATTGTCTTACATGATTAGAAAGATAATTAAAAAAGCCACATGCGGCTATGCCCGAAATACACAAGGGCAAAAGAAGAAGGAAGACAAGGATCTGGCTCGTTGATCTCTACTTTCTTGATGCGTTGCTGCAGGCCGCGGGAACTAGTCTCCGCGGCGAGCGACGATGAGCTCTTTCATGTCCTCAAGATGCTACTTGAGAACATCCACGGATTCCTCCACCAGCCTTTGGCGCTCGTTGCGGAGCATGTCATTCTCGTCCATAAGTTTCTTGACGATGACGCCGGTCCTCTTCAACAAGGCACTGGTCTCCTCCTGCTGGTCTGCACTTCGGACGATCTTCTCCCTCAGTAGGTCGCGCTCGGCCCGGAGCCTCTCATTGCCCTCCCTTAGTTGCCGGATGACGCAGGTAGCCTGTTCAAACGAGGCTTTAATGTCGTCCTGCAACCTCGCCCAGCCGGAGATCTGATCCATCTGGCTATGGACGATCACATGCATGCGCATGTAACAGTCGTCGCCGGCCCGCGAGAAATTTTCCCAGGCCGCTGTGGCGCGGCGGGACATCTCTGCTGCATTCGTGGCGCGGCGGGACATCTCTGCTGCTTCCGCGGCGCGGCCGGACCAGTCTGCTGCATCGACGGTGCGGCGGGACCTCCGTGCTGCTTTAGCGGTGCGGCGGGACCTCTGTGCTGCTACTTCCGCGCGGCGGGACATGTCGGCTGCTCTCGCGGCGAGGCGGGACATCTCTCGTGCTTCCGCTTCCATGCTCGCCTCTCCCTGGTGGCAATCTCTTGACCCAGAACTCACGCTGGCCATGGCAGACGCAAGGGAAGGATGCTGAATGACTTGTTTGTTTTTGTGGATGAGGAGTTGAGGAGGAATGTGCAGTCATCTTGGCATACTAGTATTTATAACCGAGTACTAATACGCTCCTAAGTGGGAAACCGTTTAGGTTGTGATCGGTGTGAATAGGTTTGCAATTCAATATAGTGTGGTACTAATACGCTCCTTTTATCCATTTTGATGACAAGTAGTACTTTTTACCCAAAGGAACTTTATATCCAACAGACACAAAATATCCGTTCGACTGTTGGAAATTACTAATCTGATGTCGAAGTAATTGCTGCATCGCCACCAAAACCCACCATTTCTTAAGCTAAAGTAGACCAAGGTAATCCCTATATTAGCATATTACTAAGATAAACAGAAGGCACTGTAGAAACATTTAGGACGTGAGCTTGTCAATCTGAATGTGGAAGGACACAAGCTTAGCCCCGGCCAGCAGCTTGGGCAGAACTGTCAAGAAGGTCAGCTCCTGCACGTCGACGTCGCCGGGATCCTTGCTGCTTGTCACCTCCATTTCCACCTTGACGGCGTCGGTCGTGCCTTTGGGCTCCCCCGGCGGGCCGTTCGCCCACAGCTTGGCCATGTAGTGCGGCAGTGGGGACGCCCCCGCTCTGATGCAGATGACCGACACGGCGATAGGCGCGCCGATGTCGAGCATGCCGCCGACCAAGAAAAACGCGCGGCGGTCCTCCTCCGCGAACAGCAAGAGTCGTGGCTCCGACAGTGGCACTTGCAGCTGGAGCACCTTGCCGTACTAGATCCTGTGCACGGGCATGGGATGCGTGGTGCTGATGTGGTGGTAGAGCACCGGCGGCGGGCCTTCGTAGCCGCAGACGGGCACGGGGCATTTGCAGGGCGCGAGCGGACACACGCTCTGGTGATCGGCGAGCTTGTGGTAAGTGACGTAGAGCCCACAGCCTTCATGCGGGCACTCCACCCTCACCGATGAAAGGACGGAGTCCACCGCCGTGTTCCGCACGTCGAAGCCACCGCCGCGCTCGCACTTCTGGCACTGCCGCTGGTTCCCGGGGCGCTCGACGTGGCAGTCCGCGCAGGCCAGGTGCCCTCCCTTGCACTGCAGAAATCAATCGAACAACACATCAATCAAGAAACCTGCACCTTGCTCAATCAGCCGAACGGACGAGGTGTATTCGAACCTCATACACTGGAGGCGTCAAGGGGCGGAGGCACAAGGGGCACTGGAACACGGTGAGGTCCATCGAGACCTTAGAGAGCTCCATCGTCGGGTCCTGTTCGGTCTGCATGATCTCGCCCTCCTCGTGCACAACCATCTCTCGACTTGGGCCGGGGTATTACAAAGCTTTACCGTCACATATTTTATGCTACTTCAAGGTGCATTAAATCAACACATGCAAGTATCAAAAGGAGAGTCACGGCATGCATGCATGCGTTGTAATTAATGCATCGGTAAACGCAAATTACTGAAATATATCGAGTGCAGTGCTTTGATGTGTCACTTCAACTCGTACATCAACGAGAAGTTTGATTATCCTCTCCCTCGCGGACTTAACTGCACCTGCCTTTGGCTGTATGACAGGTTGGCCACACACCTGTTGGGCCGGACTGTCATACACGCAAAGGCAGGAGCGTCCCTCCCTCGCCCATCAGCGTGGTGGCTGGCAAGACTAGGAGAAGCTTTCACTACACGCTCTCCCTCCCGCACGCGGTGGACATGCAGCAGTTCAATCGGTGTCATATGGCCAGAAGTGTACTGTAGTACTCCTCTAGTGCAGTAGTACTCCATCATTGTTGGACTTCCCGAAGAGGCGAAGAGCCAAGCGCAGCCAGGACGCTCGTGTGGCAGTTTCATGTGTAGATTAGTCTAGGATAGCGTGTACCGTGCCTGTAAGCTTAAAATCATTGGGGTCGGCTCCATGCTATGTGGCCGTCTCGAAGTTTTTAAAAAAAATTAAAATAGTCTTCTGGCCCTACCTGACACCCTGGTGATTGTAGTTTGCACGCTCAACTGGTCAAGACAGGAATATATATTTTAATTTGTTTTTTTCAAAAAGGGGGGACTCCCCGGCCTCTGCATCAGAACGATGCATATGGCCACATATATTTTAATTTGTGGTGGGTAAATGTTAGAGGTTGCAGCAAGTATGTTGTACACTGCGGGTCTTTCAGCCAAGTTTAGAGGCAAGCATGTGGGGCCAGTGCTATGATGTGTCGCGTCAACTCGTACAACGAGGAGAAGCTTGATTTTACTACACGCCTTCTCCCTCACCCATGCGCGCGGTTGCTCGCAAACGAGGACAGGCTTTTGCTTAGTAGTACTTCTACAACAAGCTATCCGTCCCGCTCGCGGTGGACGGACATGCAGCAGTGGATTCGACACTATAGAAGCAATAGTAGTAACATCATTGTTCGTCTTCTCGAAGAGGCGAAGAGCCAAGCGCAAACCGAATATTGCAGTTGCGAACATTGGAGCACGCATATAGCCAGGCTCTTGCATGAGACAAAATTGCTATGTGAGCCCACTATTGTACTAGTACGTGCAACTACTTGCTAGTATAGCCCTGTAATCCAGAAAGGAGTATTTGCCCTTCTAGAGATTTCAACAAGTGACTAGACTACACCGAGACGGAGTACATATGCAGCAAAATGAGTGAATCTGCACCGTAAATAAATATGTACTAGTTCTATCGTTTTCCTCTCCGAGGTGCACAATATTGAGTATACTGACTAGTCTCTTTTTGACACGCATTTACGTTTTTTTACACAGTACAGATGCAAGCGCTCATATACACGCGCATACACTCACCCCTATGAATTCACACACGCACGGCACTATCATCTTGAAATTTATGAAGTCACCATAGGCACCTCGTCGTCGACGGGTCCATAGGTGCTTGAATGCCAAGGAGGGAGAGGGTAGCGGTTCCCGAGACGTTGAACGGTCAATGATGCATCCTCAATTACATGCAGAGGGAATTAATTGGAGAAGCAGAATAGAGCCAGCATGATGTGAATGCAACGGAGTTTGGACTCTCATATAATAAAGGCGCCCCACCACTCCAATCCATCTACTCCCAAGTCTCTGCGCAACACTGCTCACTCCAATCCAAGACCAAGTGACCAGAAGCCACAAGCACCTATGGAGGCGATGGACGCGAGCGGCAGTCGGCTGTGCCAAATCATCCAAGGCGCCGGCCTGCAGCCCCGCACCGCGCAGCGTTTCTAGACGGTGCTGGTGACCGTAGGCATCGTAGCCCTCGCCGACGCCGGCTTCGCCTCTCGCATGGACGACATGATGGTCAACTCCATCCGCAAGTTCACCGCCGTCAAGAAGCGTGCGGATGACCTTGCCGTACTGCTCCAGCCCGCGCGCCCAGGCTCCTCATTGCTTGCCACCCTCATCGGCCTCCATGGTGACGAACTCTTTCAAGCCCTGGTGGCCCTGTAGGTGCCGGAGGTCGCGACGAAGAATGTGCATCTCGAGGCCGCGCCCGCCACGCAGCGCCTCGCCATGCAAGAAACCGTCGACCTGCACATCCACGTCTACGAGGAAATCATCTACATAGGCCACTACAAGGCAAGCGAGGACAGAAAGACGTTGGCCTTCTTCCAGTGGCTGGAATCTTTGGACGCCATTGTTCAGAAGCACGTCGACCTGGCCACGAAAGCCGCTTCTACTTAGGCGCCGTTCGGTGGGCCGGCGCCCTGAGTCGAGGAGGTGGACGTCGTCGATGGATGCATCTCTTCTTGCCTCCTGTAACCAGCACTGCATCGCCTCGTGGCCTTAATGTTTTATTAGTATAGTACTCCCTCCGTTCCCAAATATAAGTCTTTCTAAAGATTCCAGCAAGTGACTACTACATACGGAGCAAAATGAGTGAATCTACACTCTAAACTATGTCTACATACATCTGTATGCTGTATTCCATTTGAAATAGTATCTAAAAAGGCTTATATTTATGAACGGAGGGAGTATATGGCATTTTTATTCCAGTCGTAACGTTTTCACTGTGAGGTGGGGCCGCAGTTGAGCAAACCCACCCCGCCCACCGGGCGTCGGCCGAGTTTAGAATTAGAAGAGAGAAACGAGGGAGGAGAGCTAGCTGTAGCATGGACGCTGTTGTCAGATGGGACTCGTGTTTATAGAATAGGAGTACTAAGCACTCGTGCCTCTTTTTCTTTAGGGAAAAATTAGTCGTATGTCTAGTACCACTAGTTGGGTGCGTGCGACCTATAGCTGTCATCACTTTAGGTCTCCTTTTCGAACCGCGGCTACGCTTCATAGTACATATTATTTCACGCATTTATCCTCCTATATGTACTCCTAGGCTATTTCCACGTGCTCCCATTCGCCGACATGTGGGACATAGAGCATCTGGGTCATAGTGCATGCACGACTCGGAGCATATGCCGGGGTACTTTACATTTCAGACCTCACGAATTACATGCAAACCCCCCGCAGAAGAATAAATAAATGAATGAATTACTACATGAAAGCGGATTATTTTCATGGAAACCGGTGCACGTTCATTAAATTTTGGACATAACACGTTTATAAAAAATGACCGGACAGAAACCAGTCTAAGGGCCTCTTTGATTTTTCCCGCAAAAAAGGGCCTCTTTGATTCGCAGGATACTGAAAACACAGGAATGGGGAAAGTATGATGGCGATGAACCAAGACGAGGAGAACTCTAACTCAGTTAGAGGTTAGAGTTAGATTCTAACCCTGAACTAACTCTAAACCAAAGAGGTGTATGGATGGCAGGGTTAGATTGACAATAAATGCTCTATCTCAATCACTTGACTACTTTGGACCCTATTTCCTACCGGATTTGGAGGGTGCTTGGATACGTTTTAGGTCCATGACTAAAAGTAGTGGGACTAAAACTTGCTAGCCTCACCCATGCTTGGATCCAAATACTAAAGAGAATAAAATCAAGTTAATGAGCATTTATTATCCTCCAAACCCTCCAATCCAGAACTCGCATGTGTTAAAGGAGAGGAGTTAAATGAGGAGAGAGAGGACTAATCCACATTTTAGTAGGGGTACCCCTGACTAAATTTTTTTAGTCTCAAGACTAGTTTTAGCCCCTCTTTAGTCAGGGGTGCTTGGAACTTTAGCCTCTTAAAGAGACTACTTTTAGTCAGACTAAAATAAGTCCCTTGGATCCAAGCACCCTCTTGGTGTGGCCGGCTCTTCTATGGCCTCCTCCCGCTCACAATTGACATAAACGAACCATCTATACAAATCAAGCATGCAAAACATGATAATTTTACTTTGTCCATACAAATGAGATATCCCACTTAAACATACAAGTCGTCAATCAAGCTTCACAAAATAAAAAAACACTTCATGAAACAAAGAATGAGCTAACTCATCACGGAAGTCATTCACGATAGGGAGGGAGCCCGGAGCCCCTCACGCACCGAGGGAGGAGCTCGCCATCGTCGCTCTGGAGGAAGGCTCTGTAGAGCCCAAGCCCTGGGAACCCCTCTGACGCCGGCCCTTGCGAGTTGAGGTCGACACCGGCATGGGTAGCAGGGCCGCTTGCCGCCGAGTGGGAACTTAATCTTTGGGCCTCTAGAAATAATGCAAGCCTGTAACTAAAATACCTAGATAGGTGAACTGAATCGTTGGGCCTCTAGAAATAATGCAAGCCTGAAACTGAAATACCTAGAAAGGTGAACTGAATCTTTGGGCCTCTAGAAATAATGCAAGCCTGAAAGTGAAATACCTAGAAAGGTGAACTGAATCTTTGGGCCTCTAGAAATAATGCAAGCCTGAAACTGAAATACCTAGAAAGGTGAACTGAATCTTTGCGCCTCTAGAAATAATGCAAGCCTGAAATTGAAATACCTAGAAAGGTGAACTGAATCTTTGAGCCTCTAGAAATAATGCAAGCCTGAAATTGAAATACCTAGAAAGGTGACCTGAATCTTTGGGCCTCTAGAAAGATTTATTACCTCCTCAAGTAGCATCAAACAATTCCATGCGTGCACCACAAATCTATACCAAGTTTGATCAGGATCTACTTTTCCAAATCAGAATTAGCGCTAGTGCAAGCAAGATCAATGATATGGCCGTGAGACAGAGAAGGAACGAACAAACTCACCCCTCTCGCGACCTCCCTGGTAGATGCGCCGCCGCCGCGCACGACAGAGGGAGAAAAACGACTGGTGAAGGGGGAGCGGGGCGACCTTCGAAGGCCGGAGGGAGAGGGCGGCCGGAGTAGGGCGGCGGAGGCCGGAAGGAGAGGGCGGCCGGAGGAGAGAGAGGGCAAGCGGCCCTATGGGGAACAGAGAGGAGTCATGCGAGAGGGGGGAGCGATCTGGTGCGGGCAGGGGAGATTTTTTTAGTTCTCTTTTAGTGGGCCCGAGGATAACTAACCCAATTAGAACCTCTCCACCGGGCTAGTTTTTTTAGCTAGGTTAGAGCAAACTAGCTCAAACTAACCCCTCTTGTTTCGATAATTTGAGGCTATTTCAACCCAAACTAGCTCTAACTCAGGGATCCAAACAAAGAGTGTTACTATACATGCTACAGTGTGGACCGTAGCACATTGTTTTTTATGGCCATATCACCACATTGGTTTCTACTGCTGGTTCATTGGGCTACCGTGGTTCGCACTGCTAGTTCACTGGGCTGCCGTGGTTCGCACTCCTCCGACCTGAGTAGTATAGTACTAGTATATACTGCATCATTCTTTGCTCCTTCTTACAACTCCGACATGTGGGAGAGCCAGCATCCGGGTCGACGTGTCATGCACCAGATTAGAGCGCGGAACGGAAGGGGGGCATCACCCCGGTCGGAGCGCCAGTAATTCATGACTATAGTGAGTGGTCATATCACAAGTCTTTCCAGCAGTAACGCGCCGTCAAATCGCACAGCCCCACTTGCTCACCCTCCTCGCCTCTCTGTCAAACCGCCTACCCAAAAACTGCCGCGCGTACTGCCCGGGAAAAGCCCCGCCCTCAACTTTTAACTACGCGAAAATAGTTCGAGCTTGTTCGTTCTATATAAATACAGTACTTACTGTATGTTTATTCACCCGTGGGGTTGTTCAATGAATGGAGGGGCGGGGAGCACAAGTGAACAATACTGTAGTACTACTAGTAGTAAGTAGGAGTCGTACAGTAGTCACCTTAAATAGAGAGTTTCTTTTCTTTAATGCCACGTACACAAATTGAAACGCTTGTTGTGGAGAGAAAAAAGATAATCACTCCACTATATATGGACGCAGGGGCCTGAGCGCTTGCTTTACTAGGGTTGCTCTCTTCATTCTCTCATCCTCTCCAGATATAAACAAGACAGCGGTAGCGACATTTTCTCTCTGCTCACCGCTGGTCATAGATCCGGCCGGATCCCTTCGGCCGGTGTGTGTAGAGGACTAAAAGGTGCATCGTTCACGCGATCATCGCCGCCGAGGGAGGAAACCCACAGCTGCCGGAGGGGCCCGATCCTCCGCCCGTGCCATTCTCTCCGACACAGCGCCGGCTCGGGAGGTCCTCCAACCCTTCTTCCTCCCTGCCGTATTGTCCGCAGATCCGACCTGCCGCCGCCGACATCCCGGCGACCCTCAGGTATAAGTTCTTCGAAAGCGGCCTTGCTCTACTGCCCTAGCTCCCCACGTGTCTGCATGTGCATCTTTTTCTACTCCCGTCAGCTCTTCCAAAGCCACCTAAATTTTTAGTATTATTAGAGGTAAAGCTACTTCATGCATTCGAATCTAGGGCTTTGTTCAAACAATGAAGAAAGGGGGGGAAAGTTGTAGCATGAATCTAGGACTTGATTCAAAGAGGAAATAATATGGTGAAAGTAGTAGAGACCGGATACCCAACCGGTCTCTTGGTTGAAAAGGGAAATAATGGGAAAACGCAGTACAAACTGGATAAGGAACAGATCTATTATTGGTTGAAAAAAGGATAGAAAGTGGCGGCTGGTGGACAAGTCAACAGAGTATGTCCAGGATTAGATTTGCTGCCATCACATAGTAAAAGGTCTCCAGGATTAGATTTGCTGCCCTCACATAGTAAAAGGTCTCGGGATTAGATTTGCTACCCTCACATAGTAAAAGGTCTCAGGATTAGATTTGCTGCCCTCACATAGTAAAAGGTCTCCAGGATTAGATTTGCTGCCCTCACATAGTAAAAGGTCTCCAGGATTAGATTTTCTGCCCTCACATAGTAAAAGGTCTCCAGGATTAGATTTGCTGCCCTCACATAGTACAAGGTCTCCAGGATTAGGTTTGCTGCCCTCACATAGCATGAACAAACTCGGCATCACACTTTATGCCTCCTTGTAGGTACATTGTGCTGATGCGTCCACTGTCGCATGTCCTTATACCAACCTTTTGCTGTTGTTAATGTAAGGGCGCATGTAAAATGAAGCCATCACACTGTTACCTTAGGGACATGTCTAACCAGTGTTATTGTTAATCTAATGCCTCCAGTGATAAGATGCAATTAAACTGTGTTACAAATGGCACTCCTGCTGTTTTCCCCAGTATGATAAGTAAGTTGCTCCTTTACGCTGCTAAGTGTCCTGGTGTCCCCACGGTCCCATGCCCTTAAACCAACTCTTTTGTTGCTATTGATTTACTGTCTCTGGTAAACAAGCAATGCCACCATTAAATTAATCCCATATTTGAGGAATCTCATTGTTGATCGTAATGCTTCTGGTAACATGAAGCATTGCTGACGTTTTAAAATTTCTACTGTCCTTGCGTGATTGCCATGAACATAATTAAGATGCTTCTTTTCATTTTGTATATGTTTCGTATATTCTTATTGACCAGCAACTGTTTACTTTCTATCTTTTTGTGCAAATAGGGATATCCTTTTCACCTTGTTGCTATTGTGACCTTTTGGTGAACTGCACAAAACACTTTTTTGGAATGAGTGTCTTGTGCAGTTCAACTAAAATGTTACATGGGCAACATCTCTCAATTTTGGTGGAACTGCACAAAATGGTGATTGGAGTTTCCAAAATCTCCGTCAAATTATGCTGGTAATCTCGTGCAACATTTTATTAGCCTTTGCAAGATGAGCCGTAGCTGAATGATGCAATCTTTGCTTCATTTTAGGTGAACTACAGAAAAAGTGGCATGAATTGAATCATCGAGTGGAGCTGCAGGTTGACTTCCACTAGTGCCAGTATTATACTAATCATGCTCTTTATTATCTGCGTTGTGCAAACAGGAATACTCAACTACAGATGTTGTGACGGTCAAGAGCATTCGCCAAGTTCTTCGATTGTATGACATGGCTAGCCAAGATGGATTTAATCCCGATATTCACTTTATCAAAAGGCTCTAATGGGTTGGTTCTGAATCTTGCAAGCTGGGAATCAGTGAGATGTGTAGGCATCTTTGTTGTACTTATTATTTGAATCTTATTTGTTGGTTCTGAATCTTGCAAGCTGGGAATCAATGAGATGTGTAGGCATCTTTGCTGTACTTATTATTTGGATCTTATTTGTTGGTTCTGAATCTTGCAAGCTGGGAATCAATGAGATGTCTAGGCATCTTTGTTGTACTTATTATTTGGATCTTATTTGTTGGTTCTGAATCTTGCAAGCTGGGAAACACGGCATGATGATGCAGAGGACAACAACCATAACAAACAGTTCAAACTTGGTAGTATTATCTTTGTGAAAGTGCGACAAATGTGCTGATCGTGTGCGTCCTGAGAATAATAATTCTAATTGTTGTGCATGTTGATCCTATGGCACTGATAGTACGAGCGAATGCATTGCTTGTTTTAAGTATAAATTTCTATTAAAGCTAATTAAATTTAAGTAAAGTGACCACTAACTCCTGTTATTACAGTACCGATATAGACCCGCTCGTGAACCAACGTGTGGCCGAGGGCGCATCTTCTGTCGGGCGTGCAGCGGATGAGGGAGGGGTAGTAACTGTTGTCACCTGTACACACTCAGCTTACTGTTGAATCCAGTTCCCCAAGAGCTGAAAAACGAACTGCTGCCATCGCCTACACACTCGTTCACTCGAAGAGACTCCAATGGCGATCCGAGGGGTGAGCCTGCTGGATATGGACTTCAGCAAGGAGTTCCCCTTTGAGTTCGCCCTTCAATCCTATGGCTGCACCAAATTGAATGTGATGTACACCAACGATACGGACTCGGTGAAGCTCTGCCTCGCCTCAGTCCTATGGCTGCACCAGGTTCTGGAGCATTCGCCCGTTTCATCGGCAGCGCCGACTGCACCTTCGCTACGGTGGAGAGAAGGAAGAACGCGATGATTCGGCCAACTGGTGCAACAAGCTTGTCGACATCCAGAAGCAATACAAGATCATCAGCAACGGGCAGGAGAAGGACTCCGTGGTTGACCTCGCTGAGACCATCATCGACCCCTGATACGCCAACATGAAAGAAGACGACCTGAACACGTGGGAGGTACCTCTGAATCTAGCCTACATAACCTACACGGCCAAGGACGCATACGCATGCTACGACATGTACACGCAGATCTTGGACATGAGGGCGTGTCTGCTTCCCGTAACCGACGAGTATACGGACAGCCGCAGCGTCATGATCAAGCGTGCCAGGAAGGTCTAGATGTTGTACTTTATCTGTTTATAAGCACCTTTATCATCTGAGTGTTTCATGCATTAGCCTATGTGTCGTAATTATCTGTTTTGTCCGAAATATTTCTTTTAAGAACCCATTAACCTGATTGCTTTTTTTAGTGGCTATTTGCTTATGTATGTAAACTAGTTCACTTCTCCGTAAAAAAAACTAGTTCACTCGGCTGCCGTGCTTTGAATCTCCCTCCTCCCAACATATTCCCCTCCTCAGGTGGACCCAGCAGGTCTCTGAATTTTCTCCCACTTTCTTTTTCGATGTAAACTGAGTTTTCTCCCAGTACTTTCCCCTAGAACCAACTCAACTGTCCCACGTCTAGCCTAAAAAATAATAATACCCCACGTACTATTAACTCATCAAATTAAAATGATATTTTATTTCGTAAGTTGAAAGTTCTTACAAAATAATAATAATAATAATTGTTTATATATAACTTGGCAAGTTAACTCCTAGTGATTGCGTACATAAGCTTGCAAAGATTTTACTGACGTGCAATCATGTGTTTATGTTTTTATAACATTTCTCCGTCTAGCCCAACATGATATTTTCACCCAGCCCAGCAAGTCCGCGGATTTCGAGAAAAATGCGAATGGGATTTAAACGGGCTGCATAGATGCTACATCATTGTTTCACCCAGCCCACCAAATGGACTAAAAAAACAAATGGACTGGCTGACATGTGGGCCAGTAGGTCGAAGCCTAAGAAGGCGTTGGATTTACATCCAACGGCCAACATTCTTCTTCAATCTCTCGTCTTCTTCCCCCAGCGCTGCCGGAACCGCCTGCTCCAGCCTTCGGCGTCCAGCGGCGTTGTTTTGCGCTCCTCAGTGAAACGCTATCCCGCCGACGGCCAGGCCATCCCTCCACTCCGCACCTCCTGTTATTCTCTGCCGAGTGTAGGCCCACCCCGCACCCGAACCAGTCAAGTTTCCCACTCCTCTCTGTCTGCGACTCCACTGCCACGTCTTCCCCATCTCCGGGTCATTCCAGTCTGGGGCCTCGCCATCGTCCACTGCCTCGGTGCGCTCGGCGTGGCATGGTCAACATACGAGAGTCATCGGAAGAGGACTGTACGTGGAGAGCCTGACGGTTGGGACCCACGAGGTCCATGGTCGCACGCAAGGAAAGTTCCTCCTTATTACGCACTGTACGTGGGAAGGGCTTATGTATTTCGCGAAAAAAACGTTCCCCCCGCTGACAGGTCGGACCACCAGCTATATCTTCGCACGCAAGGAAGTGCCTCCTTATTACGCACCAAAAAATGAATACCCCCTGCTAGATGGGACCCACCATAGTGGGTGGCTGAGTTGTGGGCCTACTAAGTTGACGAGGACGGAGGCCTTTGTCAACTTAGTCAATATGAACGATTCTAGCTCCAGTGACCGTACGATGTCCATCCAACAGCCATAGTGCTTCTTCAACCTCTGGTCTTCTTGCTCCAGCCGCCCAAAGCAGCGCGGTCGTGCCACGTGCTCCTGCCTCTCGTGGCCGGCTGTGATGCCGTGGAGGCCTCACCGCCCCCTACTACTCCCACCGCTGGCCCAGGGTATCCCTCTACTCACCCACACCCCCTGTTATTCTGCGGCGACGGCAGCCTCACGCCGTAGCCGAACCAGTGAACCCTCGTACTCCTCTCCGCGTGGGCATCCACTGCCGCGTCTTCCCCGGCTCCACGTCGTCCCCTTCCTAGGCCTCGCCGTCGTCCACCGCCTTGGTGCTCTTGGCGCGGCGTGGTCAAAGTGGTCAACGAGCGACTTCCATCGGAAGAGTACTGTACGTGGAGAGGCTGACAGCTGGGTCCACGGCCACAGCCCAGTTTTTTTGTGATTTGCCAAGTACGTCGCTTTGTCAGGCCTGTTGGGCTGCAAATCTTTCAAGACGAGGAGAGCTTCATCCGGCTGGCCGAGAAAATGGCCTATCAGTAATGAGAAATGGGCTGTACATTTTCAAAACACATCAAACCGGCAATTAGTTTCAAATATCTTTTTTTCATTTCAAGATTTTAAATTACATTAATTTTTATGCGTGGAGAATTTGTTGGATTTTATATTGATATACATTTATTTTTAAAATCAGTTTGAATGTGAGTCGAAATTTTGGGATTAAAAACAGTTCGGACCGCACCGAAATATGCAAAATTTCGTATAATTTTTTAACCGTGGCCACAATATGGGCTGTAATGCTAACAAAAAGAATATGGGCTCCAAAAAAACCTTAAGAATTAGCAAATGGGCTGTAAATTATTAGAAATAATGGCAGATGGGCTGTATGCTGTTTTCCACAGATTTGAGGCTTTCCTAAAAAAAGGTTGACGCACAAGCGATGACTGTTGGATGTCCATCGAACGACCGTCGTGCTTCTTCAATCTCTGCTCTTCCTGCTCCAGCCGCTCAAACAAGCGCCGGCGGGACTGCCTGCTCCCTCCTCCTCGTGGCCGGCTGTGCTGCCGCGCAGGCCTCACCGCCCCACCGTACTCCCATCGCTGGCCTAGCCATCCCTCTACTCACCCACACCTGCTGTTATTCTCCGGCGACGGCAGACGAACCAGTAAACCCTCGTACAGTCGTACTCCCTCCGTGTGGGAAACAACTGTCGAGTCTTCCCTGCCTCCATGTCGTTCCCTTCCTAGGCCTCGCCGTCGTCCACCGCCCTGGTGCTCTCGGCGTGGCCTGGTCAACATGGTTAACGACCGACATGCATCTGAAGTGGACTGTACGTGGAGAGGCCGACAGCTGGGTCCACGGCCGCACGCAAGGAAATGCCTCCTTATTACGCGCAAAATAATGATTCCTCCACCTGACATCAGGGACCCACCGAAAGGGCCTCTGTATTTCGTGAAAAAAACGTTACCGCCGCTGACAGCTCGGACCCACCAGCTATATCTTCGCACGCAAGGAAGTGCCTCCTTATTACGCACAAAAAAATGAATACTCCCCCTGTTAGCTAGGACCCAGTATAGTGGCAGGCTGACTTGTGGGCCTACTAAGTTGACGGGGATGGAGGGCTTTGTCAACTTAGTCAATATGCACGATTCTAGCTCCAGTGACCGTACAATGTCCATCCAACGGCCGTAGTGCATCTTCAACCTTTGGTCTTCTTGCTCTAGCCGCCCAAACCAGCGCCGGTCGTGCCTCGTGCTCCTGCCTCCCGTGGCCGGCTGTGATGCGGCGGAGGCCTCACCGCCCCCTACTACTCCCACCGCTGGCCAGGTCATCCCTCTACTCACCCACACCCCCTGTTATTCTGCGGCGACAGCAGCCTCACACCGCAGCGAACCAGTGAACCCTCATACTCCTCTACGCATGGGCATCCACTGTCGCGTCTTCCCCGGCTCCGCGTCGTCCCCTTCCTAGGCCTCACCATCGTCCACCGCCCTGGTGCTCTCGGCGCGGCGTGGTCAATGTGGTCAGGGAACGGCTTCCATCGGACGTGGACTGTATGTGGAGAGGCTGACAGCTGGGTCCACGGCCGCAGCAAGGAAGTGCCTCCTTATTACGTGCAAAATAATTATTCCTCCACCTGACAGCGGGGACCCACCGGATGGGCCACCGTATTTCGTGAAAAAAACATTTGCCCCTGACTGCTGGGACCCACCAGCTACATCTTCGCACGCAAGGAAGTGCGTCCGGGCAACAACAAAAAATGATTCGCCCCCCTGACTGCTAGGACCCACCAGCTACATCTTCGCAGGCAAGGAAGTGCCTGACAGTCGGGACCCACCTGGTCGAAGCGTACGTAGCGTTGTCATTCTGGTCGCAAACGTGTACGTACATATATACTGGTGGATGTAGAGGCGCGCACGTGTCGTAGTAGAGGCGCGTACGTGTCGTAGTAGAGGCGCGCACGTAGCATGTACACGTACGTACAGCGGCCAGGGTGCAAGAAAGAAAATACGGCCACGTATGTGTACATACGGGCGGGGTCTCGAACGCCTACTCGCGCATACGTACGGCCAGGGCTCGTGTACATGGCTGGGTCAGAACGGAGAAACAGCGTCGTCGTTGTGTTCATGGGGAGGCAACGGAATGCATCGTGTTCATGGGGAGGCAACGGAATGCGTCGTGTTCATCGGGAGGCAACGGAACGCGTGGGAGCCAACCGGCTGGGTCGGAACGGAATGCGTGGTCATGTTCATCGGGAGGGCTTGGACAGAACATGCGATGGAAACGAGGCCTGGCATACCGCACAACGGAGGAAACGGACCTCCTACGTTCGGAACGGGGTCCTGTTGATCGGGACGGGTCTGGCGTACCGCAAAACGGAGGAAACGGACCTCCTACGGTCAAAACGGGGGTCCTGTTGATCGGGAGGGGTGTGGCGTACCGCAAAACGGACGAAACGGACCTCCTACGGTCGAAACGGGGGTCCTGTTGATCGAGAGGGGTGTGGCGTACCGCAAAACGGATGAAACGGACCTCCTACGATCGAAATAGGGGTCCTGTTCATCGGGAGGGGTGTGGCGTACCGCAAAACGGGACTCCACGGGATACTGTTCATCTCCACCATCGACCTCCTCCAGCCTCCATGGGCTCTATTCATCCAGCCTCCACCGCGCGCTACTCCACCGGCTACTGTTCATCCACCCCTCCACGGGCACCCCTCCACCGTCTACTGTTCATCCAGCCCTCCACACCACGGGGTCCTGTTCAACCACCCCTCCACCGTCTACTATTCATCCAGCCCTCCACCACACCACGGGGTCCTGTTCATCCAGAGGCAACGCCACCGCTCACTGTTCATCCAAACCCCCCAGCAACGCTCACTGTTCATCCCAGAGGCAGCATCGATCGGCTTCAGTTAGCAGCAGTAGCGAAGGAATCGCTCGATCGGGTTCAGTTAACAGCCATCGATCGATCGCTCGAGTTCAGTAACGCGTAGCCTGCAGTGCAATCGCTCGGGTTCAGTTAGAGCCCAACACCTCGCTCGGGTTCAGTTAGAGCCAACGCCTCACACACATGCACGTACGTGTACGAGGGAAACGTGCATCGCTCGGCCCCCGACCTCCCACCGTAATCGGGAACTCGCCGAAATTTTCCTTGCCCTCACTTCTACCACGGTTTTTTCCGTCATGGACGGCCCAAAGAATGTCATGCAGCTGCGTCTCCGGCCCGCCCAGGACGAAAAGCCCATTTTCTGTCAAGATTTTTTGTCATAGAAGTAGGAGCCCACCACATCTATGATGATACCGGGTTTTGTCACAATTATCGTCATAGAAGTGTCATATGTATGATAGAAAAAAAATTGTTCGGCCCAAAATGTCACGGATGTGTCTTTTCTTTGTAGTGAGATCAAAGGCACAAGATGATGATGGCCATATCATATCACTTATTTTGACTGCATGTGATGTTTATCCTTTATGCATCTTAATTTGCTTAGTATGGCGGTAGCATTATAAGATGATCTCTCACTAAATTTTAAGGTATAAGTGTTCTCCCTGAGTATGCACCGTTGCTACAGTTCATCGTGCCGAGACACCACGTGATGATCAGGTGTGATAAGCTCTACATTCACATACAACGGGTGCAAGCCAGTTTTGCACACGCAGAATACTCGGGTTAAACTTGACGATCCTAGCATATGCAGATATGGCCTCGGAACACTGAGATCGAAAGGTCAAGCGTGAATCATATAGTAGATATGATCAACATAGTGATGTTCACCATTGAAAGCTACTCCATCTCACGTGATGATCGGACATCGTTTAGTTGATATGGATTACGTGATCATTTAGATGACTAGAGGGATGTCCATCTAAGTGGGAGTTCTTAAGTAATATGATTAATTGAACTTAATTTATCATGAACTTAGTCCTGATAGTATTTGCGTATCTATGTTGTAGATCAATAGCTTGCGATGTAGCTCCCCATTTATTTTTGATATGTTCCTAGAGAAAAACAAGTTGAAAGATGATAGTAGCAATGATGTGGACTTGGTCCGTGATCTGAGGATTATCCTCGTTGCTGCACAGAAGAATTATGTCCTTGATGCACTGCTAGGTGACAGACCTATTGCAGGAGCAGATACAGACGTTATGAACGTTTGACAAAGCTCGTTATGATGACTACTTGATAGTTTAGTGCACCATGCTTTACGGCTTAGAACCGGGATTTCAAAAATGTTTTGCATGCCACGGAGCATATGAGATGTTCCAAGAGCTGGAATTGGTATTTCAGACTCATGCCCGAGTCGAGAGGTATGAGACATCTGACAAAGTACTTAGCCTACAAGATGGAGGAGAATAGCTCAACCAGTGAGCATGTGCTCAGAATGTCTGAGTACTACAATCGCTTGAATCAAGTGGGAGTTAATCTTCCAGATAAGATAGTGATTGACAGAGTTCTCTAGTCACTATCACCAAGTTACTGGAACTTCGTGATGAACTATAATATGCAAGGGATAACGAAAACGGTTCCCGAGCTCTTCGCGATGCTGAAATTGGTGAAGGTAGAAATCAAGAAAAGCAACAAGTATTGATGGTTGACAAGACCACTAGTTTCAAGTACAAGGGAAAGGGAAAGAAAGGGAACTTCAAGAAGAATGGCAAGCAAGTTGCCACTCCCATTAAGAAGCCCAAAACTAGACCTATGCCTGAAACTGAGTGCTTCTACTGCAAAGGGAATGGTCACTGGAAGAGGAACTACCCAAAATACTTGGTGGATAAGAAGGATGGCAAAGTGAACAAAAGTATATTTGATATACATATTATTGATGTGTACTTTACTAGTGTTTATAGCAACACCTCGGTATATGATATTGGTTCAGTTGCCAAGAGTAGTAAGACGAAACGGGAGTTGCAAAAATAAACAGAGACTAGTTAAGGGCGAGGTGATGATGTGAGTTGGAAGTGATTCCAAGGTTGATAAGATCACCATCGCACACTCCCTTTACCTTCGGGATTAGTGTTGAACCTAAAATAAATGTTATTTGGTGTTTGCGTTATTCATTTAAGTCAAAGAATAATTGTTGTTCTATTTACAATAAAACCTTCTATGGTCATACACTCAATATAAATGGTTTATTGGATATCGATCGTAGTGATACACATATTCATAATATTGAAGGCAAAAGATGCAAAGTTAATAATGATAGTGCAACTTATATGTGGCACTACCGTTTAGGTCATATTGATGTAAAGCGCATGAAGAAACTCCATGCTGATGGGCATTTGGAATCACGTGATTATGAATCACTTGATGCTTGCAAACCATGCCTCATAGGCAAGATGACTAAGACTCCGTTCTCCGGAACAATGGAGCGAGCAACAGACTTGTTGGAATAATACATACTGATCTATGCGGTTCGATGAGTGTTGAGGCTCGCTGTGGGTATCGTTATTTTCTGACCTTCACAGATGATTTGAGTAGATATGGGTATATCTACTTGATGAAACATAAGTCTGAAACATTTGAAAAGTTCAAAAAAATTCAGAGTGAAGTGGAAAATCATCGTAACAAGAAAATAAAGTTTCTACGATCTGATCACGAAGACGAATATTTGAGTTACGAGTTTGGTATTCATTTGAAACAATGTGGAATAGTTTCGCAACTCACGCCACCTGGAACACCACAGCATAATGGTGTGTTTGAACGTCATAACCGTACTTTATTAGATATGGTGCGATCTATGATGTCTCTTACCGATTTACCACTATCGTTTTGGGGTTATGCATTAGAGACAGCTGCATCCACGTTAAATAGGGCACCATCTAAATCCGTTGAGACGACACCATATGAACTATGGTTTGGCAAGAAACCTAAGCTGTCGTTTCTTAAAGTTTGGGGTTGCGAAGCTTATGTGAAAAAGCTTCAACCTGATAAGCTCGAACCCAAATCGAAGAAATGTGTCTTCATAGGATACCCAAAGGAAACTGTTGGGTACACCTTCTATCACAGATCCGAAGGCAAGATATTCGTTGCTAAGAATGGATCCTTTGTAGAGAAGGAGTTTCTCTCGAAAGAAGTGAGTGGGAGGAAAGTAGAACTTGATGAGGTAATTGTACCTGCTCCCCAATTGGAAAGTAGTTCATCACAGAAATAAGTTCTAGTGATTCCTACACCAATTAGTGAGGAAGCTAATGATGATAATCATGAAACTTCAGATCAAGTTACCATTGAACCTCATAGGTCAACCAGAGTAGATCCGCACCAGAGTGATACGGTAATCCTGTTCTGGAAGTCATGTTACTAGACCATGAAGGAACTATGAACTATGAGGAAGCGATGATGAGCCCAGATACCGCGAAATGGCTTGAGGCCATGAAATCTGAGATAGGATCCATGTATGAGAACAAAGTGTGGACTTTGGTGGACTTGCCCGATGATCGGCAAGCCATTAAGAATAAATGGATCTTCAAGAGGAAGCCAGACGCTGATAGTAGTATTATTATCTACAAATCTCGAATTTTCGCAAAAAGGTTTTCGACAAGCTCAAGGTGTTGACTACGATAAGATTTTCGCACTCGTAGCGATGCTTAAGTCTGTCCAAATCATGTTAGCAATTGCCACATTTTATGAAATCTGGCAAATGGATGTCAAAAGTACATTCCTTAATGGATTTCTTAAAGAAGAGTTGTATATGATGCAACAAGAAGGTTTTGTCAATCCTAAAGGTGCTAACAAAGTGTACAAGCTCCAGCGATCCATCTATGGACTGGTGCAAGCATCTCGGAGTTGGAGTATACACTTTGATGAATTGATCAAAGTATATAGTTTTATACAAACTTGCGGTGAAGCCTGTATTTACAAGAAAGTGAGTGGGAGCACTTCAGCCTTTCTGATAAGTATATGTGTATGACATATTGTTGGTTGGAAATGATGTAGAATTTTTCTGGAAAGCATAAAGGAGTGTTTGAAAGGAGTTTTTCAAAGAAAAGACCTCGGTGAAGCTGCTTACATATTGGGCATCAAGATCTATAGAGATAGATCAAGACGCTTGATAAGTTTTTTTAATAAGTACATACCTTGACAAGTTTTTGAAGTAGTTCAAAATGGAACAGTCAAAGAAGGAGTTCTTGCCTGTGTTGCAAGGTGTGAAGTTGAGTAAGACTCAAAGCCGACCACGGCAGAAGATAGAGAGAATGAAAGTCATTCCCTATGCCTCGGCCATGGGTTCTATAAAGTATGCCATGCTGTGTACCAGACCTATTGTATACCCTACCCTGAGTTTGGCAAGGGAGTACAATAGTGATCTAGGAGTAGATCACTTGACAGCGTGTAAGTGCATCTAGTGCCCCTTAGTGATTTTGGTGTATTGAAGACTTATAGGTTAAGGGACTAATGCGTTTGTGAGTGTACACAGGTCTATAAGTCTATGAGGAGTGTGATAATTACAGAGATAGTCGACCCCTAAAAATGAAGTTCTTCGACTGAAGACTTTGGTATTCTGAAGACTTTGAAAGTGAAGAAATTGGTGTAACCCTGAAGACTTGGTATTCATTTGAGGAACATGAAGCGTGAAGACTTTTGTTTTCGTAGTTTCATTTTCTCTTTCTTGAGTCATAGGAAACACCGTACTGTTAAAGGGGGTCGAGGAAATACTAAGGAAAAATTTCCAAGTGATGCTCAACTCAAAATCCTACACCTACCAATCCCTTCGAGTGAAGCCATTGGAAATCTCATACAGTTCAGTCATATTCTTCAGTGACAGAGACGAAGTTCTTCTGGTCTCTGAGGAATTTGTTCTGACTGAGGAGTTAGGAATTCACCAGCGGATTGCCTACACTGTGAGGAACATGATAGCCCTGAGGAATTAACACTCAAAATTCTGACCGTAGTTGTGCTACGCGCCAGCTGTCCCAAAATATCTTCCCACTTAATGGTCATATCATTGAAGGGCATTTATGTCTTATCATGTCGGGCTGCTCCCTAGGCTATAAATAGCCGCCCCCTACAACCACTAGCTGGTTGGCTGCTCCGAGAGAAAACTGACATTTGTCATTTGAGAGCATCCCATCCTCCGAGGACTTTGAGCGAAAATCATCAAGTGAGGAAAACCCAAACCCAAACACCTACAAACCCAAAGTGATTGAGCATCACTGAAGAGATTGATCATGCATGGATCCGACGCTTGTTACCTTTGAAGACTGTGCTTCTTCCAGACGGTTAGGCGTCAGGGTCTAGAGCATCCAAGGGGAATTGTGGATCGCCGAGTGACCGAGTTTGTGAAGGTTCGGAAGTCACCTGAAGACTTACCACGAGTGATTGGACGAGGTCTGTGTGACCTTAGTTCAAGGAGAATACGGTGAGGACTATGTGTACGAGACTGTGTGTCCTCAGGTTTAAATACCTAGCCACTCCAACCAGATGTACAACTGAGACAGCAGTTGGAACTGGTCTACCAAATCATTGTCTTCACCAAGCTTACTGGTTCTATTTCCTCAACTCTTTCATTTCCTCATTACTATGTTGTGTGCTTGTCATATCTGTGTTTGAAGACTTTGACAGAAGACTTTCTCAATTTCCTCAGTTCAATTTCTTCAGTCTGTTTGTCTTCATCATGTGCTATCCTGTGTTTATGCTTTCTGTACTCTGTGTTTGTCTTCATTTCATCATGATGACCATGCCTATGTTCTGCTATGCTTACTCTCGAGTACTTATTCCGCTGCAAGTAGTTCTTCGCTAAGGAATTTCCTCACCCGCAAATTCCTCAGTGAAGAATCCATAAAAATCGCCTATTCACCCCCCCTCTAGTCGATATAATGCACTTTCAATTGGTATCAGAGCAAGGTACTCCCTTGTTCTGTGTGATTTTGGTTTAACCGCCTAGAGTTTTAGTTATGTCGACCGCAGGTATGAAGAAAGTGACATGCCCCATCTTTGACGGTCATGATTATCCCAAGTGGAAGGCCATGATGAGGAAGCGCCTCATGGCACTGAACAGCGAGCTGTGGACCATCACTGAGATTGGTCTTACCGATCTATGCAAGATGGCGGACACTAATGATATTCGCAAGTACACTCGACTTGACATCATGGCGAAGGATTTCATCTGTTCGTGTCTATCCAGAGATGAATTCAGGTGCATTATGCATCTTTGCAATGCGAAGCTTATCTGGGACCGAATCTCTGACGTCTATGAAGGTCATCGAACTTGTCATGATCCCTGGTTTGAGGATTTCAAGGAATCACTCAAAACGATGACTTTCGAACCTGAACCATCATCTTCTGCACCATGCCTCATGGCAAAAGGTGCCAAGGTAACCGAATGTTCCTCATCCGAGTCTAGTGATGATGAATCTGATGATGATTTTGGACCTAGCTATACCAAGCTTGTTTGTATTGCCACTAAACAACAAAAGGCCTTGGAAAAGGTTCAAAACATGCTAGATAAAAGTGATGATATGTTGGGTGAAGAAATGGATCACACTAAAACCTTGACTGAAAATCTTCAGAGACTTCAGTCTAGATTTGACAACCTTCAAGGTCATCATAACACTCTCTTATCTGATCATGAGAAGCTTTCTTATGAATTTCTTCAAAGAAAGCAAGATCTTGAGAAGCTAAGAGTGAGTTATGAAGATCTTCAGAAGGAGCGCGATATATTACTTGCTCAACAAATCAGCGCTGCTCAGGAAGAATTTGTTCCTCCATGTTTGAAATGCATTGAACGTGAATCTGCTAATTCTTCACCTGAATGTTCAAATGCTTCTAATGCTACAAATTCTTCAACTGTCTCTGCTATCACTAATTCCTCATCTGAGGACATTGCTAGTATCACTGATGATGCAAGGCTGAAGTAATTGTACATGACAGGCATGTACAAAAGCCTCAAAGGGCATCAGACTCTTTGTGATGTGCTTAAAAAGCAGATCCTCAACAGGAACCCTAGGAAAGAGGGTATTGCCTTTGAGAGGAAACTCAATGCTGATGGTACATATTGGAAGCCTGAGCAGTACCCGAAAACCTCATGGGTTGCTGCAAAGGGACCTCCAGTTGATCCATCTAATTTACCTGGCTTTACATGTGAATCTTCTCATTCTTCTGATGAGTCATTTGACTCCAACTATAAACTGTTTAAAAATCAGAATGGTGAAGTATTTGCTAGATATGTTGGCACTAACTGCAGGAACGGTTCTCCTATGAAGAAAATCTGGGTTCCCAAAAGGTGCCTTGAAAGTCTTCAGGTGAATGTCCTCATGACACCACCTGTGAAGAATAGGAACCCCAGATCAAATTCTTCATATGGATCCAAGTCCTCATACGGATCGAATTCCTCACGTGGATCATATTCCTCAAAAGGATCAAAGTCCTCATATGAACATCATCGTGCTAACAACTCTGTTTCGCAGGGAAGATCGAAGGGCTATGAATATGAGCATTATTCTTCTAATCATTATGTTCATAAGTCCTTGAAGAATTTCTCTGCTTATTCATATGCTTACCCTAACTCCTCTTATGTGAAACGAAATGGATTGGCTTCTATACCACCTTTCTCGTATGGAGCTCGCAGAGTGATGAACTCTTTGCCACCCCTTCAAATGTGGGTGGTGAAGAAAAAGAACTAATCTCTTCTGCAGGGTCAGGTCTCCAGACGTGCTTGAACGTCTGAAGAATTTGCTGGAGACCTGAAGAGTGCCTGAAAGGACGCAGGCTAATCATGAAGAAATGAACCTTCATTTCTCACGTCCTCATACTGTTTTATCTGTTCTGTTGCTTGATGAAATTGATCTCATGAATTGATGTCATATTCTTCACTGATGAAGTATATGAAGTTCGTAAGTTGCACTAATTCATCTGCAGGATGATCAACCCAAAGCCACTGAGTGGGTCCTTGATAGTGGATGTACAAATCACATGACTGGTGACAAGAACCTATTGATGGATGCTCCCTTATCTCCATCGCATCTGAAGCATATCATCTTCGCTGACAAAGGCAAAAGTCAGGTATTGGGCCTAGGTAAGGTTGCGATCTCAAAGGATCGACACATGGACAAAGTCATGCTTGTCGAGTCCTTAGGATACAACCTCATGTCTATCTCAATGCTTTGCGATCTTGATATGGTTGTTTTCTTTGGCAAGTATCGTTGTGTTGTGATCATGGAAGCTGACAATTCCAAAGTCTTCGAAGGCTTTAGGAGAGGAGACTTGTATATTGTTGATTTCTCTACAGGACCACAACCAGCCGTGTGCCTACTTGCAAAAGCTTCAGAAGGCTGGCTCTGGCATCGACGACTTGGTCATGCAGGCATGAGGAATTTGCACACTCTTGCGAAGAAGAAGCATGTCATTGGCATTGAGAATGTCAAATTCCTCAAGGACCACTTATGCGGAGCCTGTGAAGCTGGAAGGATGACCAAGGCTAAGCATCCAGCAAAGACTATCATGACCACTACTCGACCATTTGAATTGCTTCATATGGATCTCTTCGGTCCTAACCATTACTCAGCAGTCAGAAATGATGCATCTCTCTATGGCTTTGTTATTGTTGATGATTACTCTCGTTACACTTGGGTACATATTGTCACTTACAAACATGAAGTGCAGACTTCAAACGATTTTCCTCGAGGGCTTCAACCAACTTCGGTGTGAAAATCAAGCACATCAGAAGTAACAATGGAACTGAGTTCAAGAATTCTGGTCTTGATGACCATCTTGATGAACTTGGTATTACTCATGAGTTATCTTCTCCTTACACTCCGCAGCAGAATGGCGTCGTGGAGCGCAAGAACAGAACTCTTGTTGAGATGGCTCGCACTATGCTTGATGAGTACAAGACGCCTCGTCACTTCTGGATTGAAGCAATTTATACTGCGTGCCACATCATCAACAGGGTATATCTTCACAAATTCTTCAAGAAGACTACCTATGAACTCCTCACTGACAAGAAACCCAATGTGAGTTATTTCAAAGTCTTCGGTGCTAAATGTTGGATTAGAGATCCTCATCAGAATGCTAAATTTGCACCAAAAGCACATGAAGGTTTATGCTTGGTTACGGAAAGGACTCGCACACCTACAAAGTCTTCAACAACGTTCTTCACAAGGTTGTTGAAACTGTAGATGTGCGGTTCGATGAAACTAATGGCTCGCAAAGAGAGCACCTACCCTCTGTGATAGATGAACCAGCACCTGAGGAAACTATCAAGTTCAAGGCTACTGAGGATGTCATTCCTACCGAAGAATCTGCTGAAGAATTCATTCCAGAACATGAAGAACGTCAAGCTAATGCACGTGAAGAAAATACTGAAGAAAATGCTGATCAAATTCCTCGACGACAACCAGCTCATCCTCGCGTTGCAAAAGAAGTGCAAGTTGCAAAGATCATCGATGACATTGAAGCACCAGGTCCTCTCACACGCTCAAAAGCTTCACATTTATCTAAATTTTGTGGGCACTATGCTTTTGTCTCTATCACAGAGCCCACTAAGGTAGATGAAGCATTTCTGGAGCCTGAGTGGATTCAGGCCATGCAAGAAGAATTACATCAATTCGAGCTCAACAACGCCTGGGAACTGGTCAAACGTCCAGATCCTCGCAAGCACAATATCATTGGCACAAAGTGGATCTACCGCAACAAGCAAGATTAACATCGCCTTGTGGTGAGGAATAAGGCACGACTTGTAGCTCAAGGCTACACACAGGTTGAAGGAATTGATTTCGATGAAACTTTTGCACCTGTTGCTAGACTTGAGGCTATTCGCATATTACTTGCTTATGCTAACCATCATGATATCACTTTATATCAAATGGATGTGAAAAGTGCATTCCTCAATGGTAAGCTTGAGGAAGAAGTATATGTTGCTCAACCCCCAGGTTTTGAAGATCCAAAGAATCCTGACAAAGTCTTCAGACTCAATAATGCCCTCTATGGCCTCAAGCAGGCCCCTCGGGCGTGGTATGATACTTTGAAGGAATTCCTCATGAAGAAAGGCTTCAAACCCGGTTCACTCGACCTTACTCTTTTCACTAAATCTTATGATGATGAATTGTTTGTGTGCCAAATATATGTTGATGATATTATCTTTGGCTGTACTGACCGACGTTATAGTGATGAATTTGCCTATATGATGAGTGAAGAATATCAAATGTCTATGATGGGAGAATTGAAATTCTTCTTAGGTCCTCAATTCGTCAATAGCGCAATGGCATATTCATATCTCAGGAGAAATACGTCAAGGATGTACTGAGGAAATTCGGCATGCAAGATTGCAAAGGCGTCAAAATTCCGATGCCCACAAATGGCCATCTGTGCACTGATGAAAATGGTATTGACTTTGATCAAAAGGTATACCTCTCCATGATTGGTTCTTTATTGTATTTATGTGCATCTAGGCCAGATATTATGCTTAGTGTTTGCATGTGTGCCCGATTTCAAGCTACACCGAAGGAATCACACCATAAGGCTGTGAAGCATATTCTTCGATATCTAGCTCACACACCAACACTTGGATTATGGTACCCCAAGGGCTCGGCTTTTGATCTCATTGGATATTCTGACTCTGACTATGCTGGTGATCGTGTGGACCGCAAGTCAACATCTGGTACATGTCATTTCCTCGGACGATCTTTGGTCTGTTGGTCCTCGAAGAAACAGAACTGTGTATCACCATCTACTGCTGAAGCTGAGTACATTGCTGCTGGTTCTTGCTATGCTCAATTGCTGTGGATGAAGCAAACTCTCAAGGACTACGGCGTCAACATGAAGAATGTGCCTCTCTACTGTGACAATGAGAGTGCCATCAAGATTTCTCACAACCCAGTTCAGCACTCGAAGACAAAGCACATTCAGATTCGTCATCATTTTCTTCGTGATCATGTGTTGAAGGGCGACATTTCTATTGAGCATGTGAAGACTGAAGAACAGCTAGCCGATATCTTCACAAAGCCCTTGGATAAGAAGAGATTTAGCAAGTTGCTGTGTGAGCTATATATCTTAGAATCTTCGAATGTTCTTTGAAAAGGACACTCATCCTAACACTTATGCAAAATTGATGACTTAGATGTGCAACACATGAAGAAATGTTGTTCTTCAATCAATGAAGAATAACACTCTAAGTGTGAAGAAATTAACGAAGAATTTGATTCTCAGAACCCTACGACAATTGTACGCGGTGTCTGAAATCATCATTCTTATACGGTGGGTCACGCCACCACCAAAAGTTGAAAATCTTCAATTTGAGTTTTTCCTCAGTTTTTGAAATTCCTCAGTTATTCATTTTCTTCAACTTTGCATTGTCTTCAATGTTTCCGTCGATTTTCTTCATTGGCTATATATATATATGAGTTTATGTCCTCTACAGCATTCACTTATGGCTAATTCTTCAAGTTGGTTTTTCTGCTAAGTGAATGTGATCGGACCCTTCCCCCTCTATGCTATACTCAACCCAATCTATTCACAAATTCTTCATGTGCGTTCTATTTGAAACTCGTTCAAAATCTTCATTGTGTCCTTGTCAGCTGAAGAATTTGCGAACGGAACTTTAAAACTTATCTTATCCAAATTTTCGGCTTTGCCGGTCAAACTGTTCCACATCCCACGATAATACTTATCTATTCACCCACGATCTCACACGATCGCCACCTCTCAGTACGTGGGTGACACATGTCAAGTGAATGAGAAGGGTCAGGGGCACGTTCGTCCAAAATCTTCGGGCGAACAGTTTTTCACCGTGGCTATAAATACCCCCTCTCCCCTTCCTCACTTCCTTTACTCCGCTCGACCTCTCTCCAGCTCGAGCTTCTCAAAACCCTAGCGCCGCCGCTACTTCATCGTCGCCGGTGAGGAAGAGCTTCACTGCCTCGACCTCGTCACCGACGTACTCGCGCCGGTCGCGGATTTCTTCCCTCCGCCGCCGCCGTAGCCGTCTTCCTCCGCTGAGTTAGGGCGTGGAGGATCTGCACAGACGAACTTCTCATCTCTACCTCACAGTTCGTCGTGTTCTTCATCCAGGGTAATTAAAAGTTACTTTTACTGCCCTCTTTGATTCAAATGATTTCTACAAAATCTTCAAGGGTGTTTATTCTTCAAATCCTCACACACTAAACACCTCACATGTCATATGTTCTTGATTCATTTCTCTAAGCTTTAATTTTTCTTTAAGATTCCTCAGTTGTGTGGATCTTCGATCTATACAACTCTGGAACCTAAGACAAAGAACGCTTAGTGAAATTCTTCAAGACTCATCTAGTTAAATTCCTCAAACTTGTTCTTTTTGAAAAACCTTCTGAGAACGCATATGACCTCTCCAAATTCTCGCAACTATACTCTGTTCATAGGTACTCATGTCCGCTGCTGAATCTCTAGGTTCTCATCAACTTAACTCATTTGCAGCGTTCCTCGAAGAAAAGTTGCATACTTCTTCAGAGAATTCAATTGTTCAAATTCCTCATCTGAAGAAAATGGCTGATGGAAAGAAGCCACAGAAAGGAGGAAAGAGGCCTCAGGTCAACACTGCATTTGAAATCCCTGAGGACATCTATGCTGGGTGCTGCACACCCCCTGAGGAAGATAAAAATCAGCGTAAGGTGCGCATTCAGAAGATAGAGAGGAGATGGGCAAGAGAGTGGAGGGAGTACAGGTATGTGACTCCCAAGTACATGAAGAAATTCGCACTCAATCCTCCATGCCCAAGACCTCCGTTGGCACCTGGCCAAGAAGCTGATCCCACCAGCCTCAAGCGTGGTGAGGATTATCCTGATGAATGGGCCAAGTGCCAGGCCAAGTTGGCCAAACAGGCAAAAGAAGCAGTGAGGAAATTCAACGAAGACTCTGCTGCTGTTGCTGAGGACTCTGTCAAGCCTAAGAAGGCCATGTCAAAGAAGCCTGCGCACAAGCCAAGTGCTTCACCTTCAATGCTCTCAAGGCCAAGTTCCTCAGCAATGCCCTCACGGCCAGTTCCTCACGCTGCTCCTGATCCTCCAAAGTCCTTAGCTGCTCTGACAAAATCCTCAGCACCTGTGCATCTCGCCACGTGCCAAAGGACGACAGGCATCTCTATTGCCTCAGGAGCTTCTGCAAGTTCCTCAGCTGGCCCCTCTCTGCTGAAGAAGAAGACTACTGCTGGATGAGGTCCTCGACCAAGTCCTCACAAGAAGCAGGTCGCCTTCCAAGTACCGTCTGAAGAAGACGAAGCTAATGATGATGAACTTGCTGAAATCATCAGAGATAGGCAAGTCAGGGCCGCTAGAGCCAAGGGCACAAATGTGCCTCTGCTTTTGGATCCAAAGTTGATCCTCGATTACATTGATCTCTGGCACAAGGACCCAAACACTCCTATGCCTGACTTCAAGCTGACTCCTGGCCAAAATCATATGCTGACTGCCTTCATCCAAGAAGAGAAATGGAAATTTGAGAATGACAGGCAGATCAAGAAAGCGCAGTACAGGAAGGAGAAATTCCTGAAGAACAACGTTGTCTCTATGACAACTGATGATCTTGTGAAGATCCAGTCTGAAATCAAAGTCCTCAGCGATGATTTCAATGCTTACTATGCTGATTGGCAAGGAGCCAAGGTCAGGTTTGTTAAACTGACTGAGAAGTTCACCTCCAATGTTGTACCCCATCGCAACAAGAAATTCCTCAGACTGAAGCATCTGCTTAGCCAACTGAAGAACATGCCAGCACCACTGATGACATTCAGGCTGCTGAAGAAAATGTGAGTTCCAGGGCTGATGACTGCATTCCAGCCGCAGATGAAATTGCCAGGGCATCCACTAGTGGTGCGCTTGAAGAAAATGAAGAGCTCAGGGTGCCTGAAGAAAATCAACCACATTCCTCTGCTCCTCCTGCGCCTACCCCAACTCCAATTCTTCCATCTGCATCAGATGTGAATAAGACCAAGGCTGCAGAGCGTGCAGCAGTGAAGAAAAGGAAAGCATCAGCTTCATCCGATTCTTTAGGTCTGAAGAAGATGAAGAAATTGACCAGCTTAGTTGCAAACCCCATTGATATTGTTCCGATCTCAACCATGCCATCAAAGGACCTTGTTCCTTTTGATGAAGAATATGTGATCCCTAGCGGATCTGATGAAGAAAATCCTTCTGCTGCTTCATCAGAGCAGATGGATGAAGAAATTGAAGTGGATGAAATCCCTTCAACTCCAGCTGTTTCCTCGCCTATGCCTCAGTTTACTGCTGAAGAGGCCGGCGTTGAAGAAATAGAAGATGAAGACGTGGACATTGGCTGTACCACACCAGTGATGAATGATGACTTTTGGGAAAGTCAGCACCCCAACTCTCCACTCTTCACACCTTTACAGCAAATTCCTTAGTCCCCTGTTACTACTGAAGTACAAATGGGATCTGAAGAACCTCGTGCAACCCCATCTGTCCATGAAGAAATTCCAGCCACTAGTGCTGAAGAAAATGTACATGAAGAATTGAAGACCCAGGCTGTCACTGGAGTAGAAGCTGAAATTCCTTAGCCTGAAGAACCTGGGATTGCGATTCCTGAGGTGATAATGCAATTGACTGACACTCCTCAGCCCAAGCCAAAGGATCCATTATCAAAGAAGCAGAAATTCAAGGCTGATGATTTCTTTGGTGAGCACGTGTTCTTCACTGACTACAATCCCTATGATTCTGCTCGTCTTAGAAGGAAGCGCTTCTGGACCGCCATCCAGGCCAACTTCTATTCTTCACTGCTCTTCAACAAGGACAAAGTCTTCGACCACGAGCATATTCCTCATGTGGACATGGAATCACTGCCATGCTTCACTCCTGTCCCCAGTGTGCTTCATGACACAGGCCTCCTCAACTTTTGCACAGACATAGTTGATTGGAATGAAGAACTCATTCTTCAATTCTACGCAACATTGCACATCACAGGAGATCCTGACGATGTGAACTCCTGGGTTTTGGACTGGATGACTGAAAATACTCACTATAAGGCACCGGCCACTGAATTACTTCACGCCCTGCCCATCAGTTCTCCACCTGAAGGAGCTCATTGCATGTACCAAGAACCTGAGCTTACTGATCACTATATGAAAGTGCTGATGAAGCCATTGAAACCAGGTCAAGCCTCAAGGACAAAATTCCTCGTGAAGGAATTGCAGTATGTACCAAGGACAGTCTATTGCATTCTGACGAAGACTATGAGTCCAATCAAAGGCCACGACTCCTCTGATGAGGAAATTGTTGGCATCATGAAGAATCTGGTTTTCAACATCATTCATGGCATTCCTGTCAATTATCACGATTTCTTCATGAGGACTCTGGCAAATGTTGCACTTTCACCGTTTGAGCTGAAGCCTTATGCACCGTGGATTATGAGATTCATCAGAACAAGGTCTTCACTCAACTACAAAGCTGATTTTCAGAATCACCTCAGCTACTTGCCCCCGATTGAAGTCCTCAAGCGGACCTATTCCTCAGCTGACGAAAAGGGCAAGGCACCAGCTGTTATAGATGAAGGCATTCGTCCATTGGATGGTCAATTTCGCAAGGCTGCATCTTATTCCACCAATGATGACTCTGCCACTCATGATTCTGCTGCCCATGCCTGCAAGCCAAATCCTCAAGCTACTGCTCCTCGTGTGATGACTGACCGTGAACTTATGCTAAGTCTTCACCAGAAGGTGGATCGAAACCATAAATGGGTTAAGCGTCAGTTTGGTTCAATTCTTCACAACATGACTGCTACACATAATGCAGTGAAGAAAAACCATTACTACCTCCATGAAGTCTTCGGTCGCACCTGGGCTGTTCTGTCTCACATTTACAGCGAAGAAGATCTGAAGAACATGGGTCTCAAGGAGGACTTTGACTGGTCTGCACCTCCACCGAAGAAATACAAGAAGGTCAAGGTTCCTTCCTTGGTGGCCAGCTCCTATTCTTCATCGCGCGAAACTGATGAGCATGAAGACTTGGACGACACTACGGCAGGCCCTACATCAACAAACGACCCCAACAACGCTAGCGCTCCTCCATCATCATGATATTCTTCAGGGGCGTTAGTCCTCATTTTTCAATCCTTTTGGTCATTCGATCACAAAGGGGGGGAAAGTTGAGTTAGTCTTCAAGCGGGTCTATCTTATATGGGCATTTTTTTTTTAAGTTACAACTCTCGTTCTTCTGATGACTTTGCTGGATCGAGTTGTAAACTTAAACTCTATGGTGACCTGATACTTTTGCTGTGTTCTTCTGCATGCTTATTCCTCGCTAATGTTAATGCCCGCATGCTGAATTACATCAGTCACCATATTTCATCATGCATTTCAAATTCTTCATATTATATGTCAAATGCGTGTATGAATTACAAGATATAGGGGAGATCTCCATGATTCTATTCTTCAAGTGTGCATTGCTTCAAGAGCAAATTCCTCACTATGCACATCTTCAGGGGGAGTTCTTCTATATCTTGCAATCAAATTCCTTAGTATCAGTATTTACACTTCATATGATATCCCCGTTGAAAACTTAACCTATATTGTCATCAATCACCAAAAAGGGGGAGATTGTAAGTGCATCTAGTGCCCCTTAGTGATTCTGGTGTATTGAAGACTTATAGGTTAAGGGACTAATGTGTTTGTGAGTGTACACATGTCTATAAGTCTATGAGGAGTTTGATAATTACAGAGATAGTCGACCCCTAAAAATGAAGTTCTTCGACTGAAGACTTTGGTATTCTGAAGACTTTCTGAAGACTTTGAAAGTGAAGAAATTGGTGTAACCTTGAAGACTTGGTATTCATTTGAGGAACATGAAGCGTGAAGACTTTTGTTTTCGTAGTTTCATTTTCTCTTTCTTGAGTCATAGGAAACACCGTACTGTTAAAGGGGGTCGAGGAAATACTAAGGAAAAATTTCCAAGTGATGCTCAACTCAAAATCCTACACCTACCAATCCCTTCGAGTGAAGCCATTGGAAATCTCATACAGTTCAGTCATATTCTTCAGTGACAAAGACGAAGTTCTTCTGGTCTCTGAGTAATTTGTTCTGACTGAGGAGTTAGGAATTCGCCTGTGTGGATTGCCTACACTGTGAGGAACATGATTGCCCTAAGGAATTAGACACTCAAAATTCCGACCGTTGCTGTGCTACACGCCAGCTATCCCAAAATATCTTCCCACCTAACGGTCATATCATTGAAGGGAATTTATGTCTTATCATGTCGGGCTGCTCCCTAGGCTATAAATAGCCGCCCCCTACAACCACTAGCTGGTTGGCTGCTTCGAGAGAAAACTGGCATTTGTCATTTGAGAGCATCCCATCCTCCGAGGACTTTGAGCGAAAATCATCAAGTGAGGAAACCCCAAACCCAAACACCTACAAACCCAAAGTGATTGAGCATCACTGAAGAGATTGATCCTGCGTGGATCCAATGCTTGTTACCTTTGAAGACTGTGCTTCTTCCAGGCGGTTAGGCGTCATGGTCTAGAGCATCCAAGAGGAATTGTGGATCGCCGAGTGACCGAGTTTGTGAAGGTTCGGAAGTCATCTGAAGACTTACCACGAGTGATTGGACGAGGTCTGTGTGACCTTAGTTCAAGGAGAATACGGTGAGGACTGTGTGTCCGGGACTGTGTGTCCTCAGGTTTAAATACCTAGCCGCTCCAACCAGATGTACAACTGAGACAGCAGTTGGCACTGGTCTACCAAATCATTGTCTTCACCAAGCTTACTGGTTCTATTTCCTCAACTCTTTCATTTCCTCATTACTATGTTGTGTGCTTGTCATATCTGTGTTCGAAGACTTTGACAGAAGACTTTCTCAATTTCCTCAGTTCAATTTCTTTAGTCTGTTTGTCTTCATCCTGTGCTATCCTGTGTTTACGCTTTTTGTACTCTGTGTTTGTCTTCATTTCATCATGATGACCATGCCTATGTTCTACTATGCTTACTCTTGAGTACTTATTCCGCTGTAAGTAGTTCTTCGCTAAGGAATTTCCTCACCCGCAAATTCCTCAGTGAAGAATTCATAAAAATCGCCTATTCACCCCCCTCTAGTCGATATAACGCACTTTCACAGCGGTCAAAACTATCCTTAGAGGACTATGGAAATATTTCTCGGTTATGGAGGTGATAAAGAGTTCGTCATATAGAGTTACGTCGATGCAAACTTTGACACCGATCTGGATGACTCTGAGTTTCGATCTGGATACAAATTGAAAGTGGGAGCATTTAGCTAGAGTAGCTCCGTGCAGAGCATTGTAGACATAGAAATTTGCAAAATACATACGGATCTGAATGTGGCAAACCCATTGACTAAAGCTCTCTCACAAGGAAAACATGATCACACCTTAGTACTCTTTGGGTGTTAATCACATGGCGATGTGAACTAGATTACTGACTAGTAAACCCTTTAGGTATTGGTCACATGGTGATGTGAACTAAAGAGTGTTAAATCACATGACGATGTGAACTATTGGTGTTAAATCACATGGCGATGTGAACTAGATTATTGACTCTAGTGCAAGTGGGAGACTGAAGGAAATATGCCCTAGAGGCAATAATGAAGTTGTTATTTATATTTCCTTATATCATGATAAATGTTTATTATTCATGCTAGAATTGTATTAACCGGAAACTTGATACATGTGTGAATACATAGACAAAACAGAGTGTCCCTAGTATGCCTCTACTTGACTAGCTCGTTAATCAAAGATGGTTAAGTTTCCTAGCCATAGACATGTGTTGTCATTTGATGAACGGGATCATATCATTAGAGAATGATGTGATGGACAAGACCAATCCGTTAGCTTAGCATATTAATCGTTAAGTTTTATTGCTATTGCTTTCTTCATGACTTATACATGTTCCTCTGACTATGAGATTATGCAACTCCCGAATACCGGAGGAACACTTAGTGTGCTATCAAACGTCACAACGTAACTGGGTGATTATAAACATGCTCTACAGTGTCTCCGATGGTGTTTGTTGAGTTGGCATAGATCAAGATTAGGATTTGTCACTCTGTGTATTGGAGAGGTATCTCTGGGCCCTCTCGGTAATGCACATCACTATAAGCCTTGCAAGCAATGTGACTAATGAGTTAGTTACAGAATGATGCATTACGGAACGAGTAAAGATACTTGCCGGTAACGAGATTGAACTAGGTATGAGGATACTGACGATCGAATCTCGGGCAAGTAACATACCTTTGACAAAGGGAACAACGTATGTTGTTATGCGGCTTGACTGATAAAGATCTTCATAGAATATGTAGGAGCCAATATGAGTATCCAGGTTCCGCTATTGGTTATTGACCGGAGATGTGTCTCGGTCATGTCTACATAGTTCTCGAACCCGTAGGGTCTGCACGCTTAACGTTCGATGATGATTTGTATAATGAGTTATGTGATTTGATGACCGAAGTTTCTTCGGAGTCCCAGATGAGATCACGGACATGACTAGGAGTCTCGAAATGGTCGAGAGGTAAAGATTCATATATTGGAAGGATGCATTTGGACATCGAAAAGGTTCCGAGTGATTCGGGCACTTTTCCGGAGTACCGGGAGGTTACTGGAACCCCCCGGAAGAAGTTATGGGCCTTATGGGCCATAAGAGGGAAGCACACCAGCCCACAAGGGGCTGGTGCGCCCCCCTTGGGCAGGAGGCCGATTAGGACTAGGAGAAGGGGACCGGGCCCCCTTTCCTTCTCTGTAACATCCCAATTTTCAATTTGGATGTTAATCATTAGGTCATCATATGCAACCATGATTTTTGCATTTTGAATTGGGTTTTATTTGGACATTTTGATCCTAGAGACCTTGAGCAACTCAAGGACCATTTCAGAGAGTTGAAGGTTTTCATAAAATTCCATTTTGAATTTTCAAAATTGGTAATTTGGGTCAATGTGATTTTTATTTGAAATTATTTTTCCAATTATTTCAAAATAAATAAAATAATGAGAGAAGATAATATGAATTCTTCAAAACAGCAAGGAAATAATGGTAATTTAATTTTGAATAAAAATATATTTTATTCCAATTTTTATTTGAGATTTTATTCGGTTAAATTAGGGAAAAATGCATTTTAGCCCAGAAAAATGTTCACGTTGTCCTAAATATTAGGAGAGGACCGTGAAAATTATTTTTGGAATTTTTGGATTTTTATTTTATTTTATTTTGTATTTTCTCTGCAGCGAAATTATTAAAAAAATCACGCGCCGACTGGGCCGGCCCAGCCGAGCCGGGCCAAGGCCTTCCGCGCCGCCGCCGCCTTCCCCGCATCGCCGCCGTGACCGAGCCAGACTCCGGCTAGGAGTCCGATCCGCCGCCGCCTCGTCGCCCTGTGCCCAAGCCGGCCACGCCCCGACCCCCTTTATAAGTCGTCCCCCCTCTCTCCTCCCCAAGCCGCCGCATCGACGCCGCCGCCTTCCGCCCCAACCGCCCCGCGCCGCGCCGCCGTAGCCCCGCTCACCACTGCCCGCGCCGCCGCTAGCCGCCCGCGTCGCCGCTGCCCCGCTCGCCGAAGTACGCCGCCACCACCGATTTTTTTCCCGACCCGGTATAAACCGCAAAAACATGCCCCGGTTTTTTTCGGTTTCGCGTATTAGATCGGTTTATTATTTTGGTTATGTTAAATAGCGAACGCTCACCCAATTCGTTCTGTTAACGAACGAATTCGTTCGTTAGTTTCTGTTAGCAAACGTTCGTTCATTTGATTTTTATTTTTAGTTTAGTTTCGAACAGGGACCCATCAGTAATTATTTTTTCATCGCAGATTAGTCCCTGATCTTTAAACCCTCACTACTTTTTGCTCGTTTATCCAAATCCAATGAAACCAATGCCAAAATCTTCGTCTTGTTCCCCTCGGTCTAGATAAACAACTTGAACATGATTTTGAAAATTTAAATTTTTGTTTCAAGCAGATTCGAATTTGAACTTTTTTATCGTAGTTTGTGTTTCGTAGCTCCAATTCGATTGATTCTTTTTGCAAATCGAAGGTCTTCACTTGAACTTTCTGTTTAAATCTTTTCTTTTGGTTTTACCTTTGCATCTTATCCTTGAGTGCTTGTGTATGCTATTGTTTGTTCACGATAGAGTTTCCGGAGTGCGAAGCTTGCTACTACGAATTTCTAGGGTTTTCCGATCGTCAGCAAGGCAAGTAACACTTTGATCATATCCCTTTATTACCTAATTTTTATGCATTAGTTTCAATCCTCAAACATTGCATGATTAGGGTTTGACAACATGTGTTTATTGGGAAGTAGTTGATGAGGTAGGAACCTATTGTCTTTTATCAAGCCCCGGGTATTATACGATATGCTTATACTACTATGCTATGCTCGTAGACGTGGTTCGATATGTGAGATTTCATGCAAGTTGTGAGAGATAATAACTAAGGGAAACTTAAGGTGGCTACTTTAATACACATCTGGGTGGAATGGTTGGGGGCACCCTGGGGATATACCAGTGGCTTGCCCGGACACCTGGGGATATACCAGTGTTGTCCTAGGAGATCCCGGGGTACCCGTGTGATCATCCTATGGTTTGCCACCTAGGCTCAAAGGGATCATAAGATTATTCATGCTAGAAACTTCCGTGTGCAGCCACAAGCCATTATGGGCTCTGGCATAGTTGAGTAAGTTGTGGGAATCCTTTCCATGATGGGCTAGAAGATGTAGGGGATTGTTGGTGTACAGGCCTATCTATCGGTTAAGGGGACCTCTTCGGAAAGACTGTGTCTCGGTCATCCATTTCTCAAACATCTTGCAGTGTGAGAAATACAATGGAGGAGATCGAGTCTTGTGGGGAAAAGTGCGCAAACCTCTGCAGAGTGTACAAACTCATGGTTAGCCGTGTCCCCGGTTATGGACATCTTGAGTATCTGGTACTTGAATTATTGATTTGATCTCATCACTTTACTTTAATAAAATTATGTTGGGTTGTTAATATTATTTTGGGATTGAGTTGGGGGTACCTTCTCAATAATGTCTTAAAACTTTGTAGTTAAATAAAATATATTCCTTTGTTGAAGAGAAAAATTAGCTTTATGCAAATGATAACCATAGAGCCTCCACCAGCCAAATATGCATGTAGTGTTAGCTGTTATTTGTTCATTGCTCTATAGTGTTATCTTGCCAGCATATTCCATGTGCTGACCTACACGGCTGCAACGTATCATGTTGCAGAATTTTCAGACGAAGAGTAAGGTTCTATAGGTCGTTGTCGTGCACTCAGTTTTGCCGTGGAGTTGGATGGACTCATTTATCTTCGAAGCTTCCGCAGTTATCTTATTTAGATGGCCTTCAGCCATATTATTGTAATAAGTACTCTTTTTGAGAAACTCGATGTAATAAGTGTGTGATTGAACTCTGCAATAAATCCTCGAGTACTATGTGTGTCAGCAATACCGATCCAGGGATGACACTTAAGCACAGAGACTTGACCATCTGAGGTCGGGTCGCTACAAGATTGTATCAGAGCACACGCTGACTGTAGGACGCGGCCACTAGGACAAGCCACATGATACTCTTCTCTACTCATTTCTAACTTTTCTCAATTTCTACTCTATAGATGGCGGACCCAAGGAACAAGTTCACTCAACCGGATGATGACACCCCTTTCGGACGACACCTAAAGGAAGTCACTAGGTACCTGAATATCGGCATGCCAAGCTTCATCGGGACCTACACCGCAACTTTACCAGTAGTGGAGCGCTGGACGATTCAAGTTCGTGTTCCGGGAAGGACTTTTACACCAGTTACCGAGCCTATCGAGTTTTCCTTTGATGCACCAACCTGGAGTTCAGGAAAGAGCATGGCCGCCCACATCGCCATTGGACGCATCGGCGAGGTGTACAACAAGGATCTTAAGGACACCATCTACTAGATATGTTGTCGTGGTTTTGTCACGGCAGATGTCCTAGAGAAAGGAATTAGTCGTGGAGCCATCGCTACGGGTTAGCTTAAAGTGGTTAAAGTGGACAAGGGACGCAAGAGAGTTTTATACTAGTTCGGCCCCTTACGATGAAGGTAAAAGCCTACGTCTAGTTGTGATGGAATTGATGGGGTTTCGATGACCAGGGAGCGAATACGCTTTGCCTGAGTCTCGAGTTGTTGTCCGTTCTCCTGAACCGCCGCCGGGTCGTCCCCTTATTTACATGGGTTGACGCCCGTCGGTTTACAGACTCCGAGGCCAGCTCATAATCGTGTCCGGCTCGGTCTCTGCTACTTCTATCTTACAACACAAGTTTACATATCAATGTTGGTTTGTGTCTACAGGCCTTAAACCGGCTTTGGGCCCTGGGCCTTCATGAGGCGTCACCGTCTGTCTTCATGGGCTTCAGATACAGATGAACTACTTATGGGGTTAACCCGGCCTCTCCTGGCCGTTTTACACCCAGTGGTAATATCCCCAGCATTAGGCCCCAGATTGATTTGAACTGGTTCAGGTCAATCCTCAATACTTAAGAAAATTTCTTCTTCAACATTTTCATACAATCTTGTAAACCGCCGTGACATCATCTTCTAGGATCATGGTAAACCGCCGTAATGTCACCTGTCATTAACGAGCCTCCGACAATCGAGGCGACAGCTCCGCATCATATCCAAAATTCGGCTCCTCGATTTTCATGCCTGTCGGTTATCTCCCTTATAAATAGGGCCAGGGGGTCTTTCCCTTTTCCCCCTCATGCCTCTTCGCGTCATCGTCATCCTCGCGACGCCCGAGCCTTCGACCTCAGCCGCCGCCGTCAACCTTCGACCGCTGCACCAACCTTGGCCACTGCATCAACCTGAACGTACCAGAGCTCCTCCGCGCGCCGCCGCTGCTCGACAACCTCCGTAAGTCTCCCCTTTCTCTTACCATAGATCTGCACTTAGGGTTTCTGTCGTTCGTCTGTGTTCTTCGCCGCCCTTCTTTATCCTTACTTATATCCATGGATTAGATCCAAAAACCACATAGATCTCGCGCGGTAGTAGTTTTAGCACCTGTTTGATATCCAACTCATCTCGTTTAAGTAGAAAATCCCATCTAAACCTTCATCAACTGCTTCGGTATCAATATTTAGGTCTGAATATATTTTCATTTTCTGACATGCGGTAGATCCAAAATTACGATGCCAACTTGTGAAACCTGTTTTTCCCTTCACCTATACATCTTTAATACCAGATTGGGCGGTTTAACTTCACATACAAAATGATGACCCAGTAGATACCATTAGTCCCCTGTTGAACCGCCAATGCTTTCATCATTGTACTGTTTCCATTGTCAGACTCCGGTTTACGAATAACCAATTCCGGTTTATCAATATGCTTGTATCCTTATACTGTTGTATATTGTCCACTGTAAATCTTAAACCGGTAATAATCATGTTTCAGATTTCCATTGCCATGGCCAAGCAAGTGTATGAATGCAATTGGGCTCCTTCTCGAGTAACCGAGGAACAATTAAATAATCTTGTTAAAACGAGCGCTTTAGCCAAGAAAGATGTCATCCACTGGAGGGTCCCTGGCCCAGAAAATCCTCCTACCCCCAAGGATGGAGAGGTAGTCGTGTTCGCTGATCATCTCGGACGAGGTTTTAGCCCTCCCGGTTCAAAAAATTTCCGGGATGTACTGGCTAGTTTCCAACTACGCCCTCAAGACATCGGTCCCAATTCTGTAACCAACATCTGCCACTTCCAAGTCTTCTATGAGGTTTATCTGCAAGAGGAACCTTCAGTCGAACTGTTTAAGGATTTATTTCACTTAAACCATCGCACAGAGTTCTTAGATGGACCCAATACGGAATTGGGCGGAATGGCGGTTCAGAAAAGGAAGGAAGTCACCTTCCCTCATCCCAAACTCCACAGTCACCCCAAAGAGTGGAACTAGACTTGGTTTTACTGCATGGATACATCTCCTCCTGATGAAAATCCTTTGCCGGGTTACCGCCCTGAACGTCTTAGCAACACACATCCTTTTCCTCAGAGGTTGACAGCAAGAGAAAGGGCCAACTATGCTCCCAAATTATCAAAGCTTAGAGCCTTCATCACAAACGGTTTGACAGGAGTTGATCTTGCTCGTTGCTGGATAAGCTAGAGTATTCTGCCCTTAAGTCGGCGCCCCGGTTTGATGTGTGAGTACATGGGGAGTTTGAAGGATGCCAAGCGGCACATTGACATTCAGCTTACAGATGCAGAAGTCACTGAGGCTGTAAAAAAGATACTGAACGAACCGGAGGCTGTCTGTGCCCAAACCGGACTACTCCCTATCTGCACCTTCAACAAACCGCCAGCTGTAAGAATCATATAATCTTTTTATTTGAAGTTGCTTCTGTCCAAATATTCTCTGAAAGTGTGATTATTTCTGGCAGGGTGATGATCCATTCTGGAACAAGAAACTGTCACAAGACAAACCGGCGAAGCCGCAAGACAAACCAGTCAAGCCAGTTCGTCCAAAGACCAAAGTTATTAAAAAACCTGCCAAGAGAAGGACTACTGCATCCTCCGATCCACCAGCTGACGATGATGTGGGTAATCCGGAACCAGAGGTAGAACTTGACTCTCTTGGTTCATTTTTCGTACATCTCATTGACAATGATTATTATTAGGACGACGCTGAAGGCAGTCATGCTGAGGACGTAGAGGTAACCATTCTTTCCTCCGATTCAGATCCTCTGCCAACATCAAAAATCCATCAAGCAAACCGGAAAGTAAAATTTTCTCACCCTCTTGCTTATTTGGACCCAAACTTTCTTTTGAAGATGCAGCAGCACGAGGCTCGCCATACAACCCGGCACAGCGGCCAGGTAGTTACCTCCGCCGGTTTACCGAACAGTCCGGTTCGGAAACGCCGATCAGAGGTCTCTTATCCCATTGATACTTCATGCCCAAAAGCAGGTTGTTTTCGCCAGCCTCTTAACCCATCTGATTCAAATTATCAGGGTACTTCTCACTCATCTTCTGGCGAGTCATCGGCCACACAGCTTCCACCCCTCAAAACAGTTCCTGGGTGAGCTATGCACATGTCTTTATTGTTGATGTGTTATCTTTACATACTGTACTGATCCTTATGTCTATCTCTTCTCAGCGCCAAGCCAAAACCCAGCAAGAAGGCTCGGTTAAGCAAACCAGCTGATGAAAATGTAGCTGCTGAACTGGAAGCAACTCCAGATCCGGAAGAAACCGAAGCTGACGACATGCTTAATGATCCGCCGCCTCAAGACCATGACTTCCATGCCGAACAAGTGCAAGTTGACACTACCAGCCATGCAGACCGGCCAACCAGCCCTGTCCGAACTGATGACAAACCGGCCAGTCCAGTTAAGGGTACTGATAAACCGCCAACTCCAGCGAAGGCTGCTGATGACCAAGATGATGACATTATAATTACTGGCACTGGCCACACCACTCCTGGCAACCCTGTCGCTTTGTCAAAGCATACTGCCAAGGACGAGCTTTCTGCTGTTGGCAAAGGCAAATGGAATGCCGATTTATGAAGCTACGCCAATCTCAATGCTCAAGACATTCACTCTGGCTTCTTGAACCGTCTGTATACCAGCCGTGACTATGAAGCTAGTTTGGTAAACTTGATGAAGGAGCGATATGAGGTAACTACTATTTTTCTCTTTTGTCCAATTGCAGTTTATCAACTCCTATTGGCCCCCAAGTGACGGTTTATAATACCAATCTAAACCGGGACTTTTTTCATAACTTAACTTTGCATACTTAGCTTCCAGGGACCGTATTACCTTTTTAAGATGAACCGGTTCCTTAAAATTTGCCATACTGCTCTTTCACCGGTATAGTCCCCAAGGGCCGGTTTAACTTTATAAAGATGAACCGGGACTGTAGAAGAATTCCCATACCAACAGTTTTTTAGCAAACACACATTAGCCCCCAAGTGCCAAGATTAATACTTGTATTGTGCTTGGGACTTGTAGAAATGTCTGATAAGGAGTAAATATCCATTAGCCCCCAAGTATCAAGGGGATAACTTGTTATGTGCTTGGTACTTCAAATATGTACTGTCAACTCATTATGTGTTTGTCTCTTAGGCTGAGCTGAGCAAGAAGGAAAGCCAAACCGCTGACCTGCAAGAGAACATCAAGTCCCAACAGGCCGAAACTTCCAAAGCAAAGGATGAAATGACGAGCGCCTTAGCCGCTATGGAAAAGCTAAAGGAGAGCTTTGCCAAGGAGCGGGCGGATTGGAACACAGAGAAATCCGCTTTGCGGAAAAGAGCTGAAGACGCAGAAGTAGCTCTCAAACCGGTGGTAGACGAGCTGATTGGTGTAAAGCGGCAAGTACATGCGATGACCGCTGCTGTGTTTGGTAAGCATCTTTTCCTTAATACTTTCAACATATCTTCCCATGCGTTGCCGGTTTACTGATGTTTGCAATGATGCAGGAACTCGCATTAGTCATCTGGGCTTTGATGTTCAGAAGAAGCTGAAGGCTGCCTACACGCTGATAGAACAACTGTATACCGGCGCTCAACGAATTATCTGCACCGCTTCTCACAATAAGTCGCCCCCGACGTTAATCAAGGATACCTTAGACAGGCTATCTATGCTGCCTCCCCGGGTAGAAGAGCTAAAGAGGTCTGCTGCAAGGGCTGGCGCTCTGACCGCTCTAACCCGGGCAAAGGCGTGGGTGCCTGATCTTGATCCGGTGGACGTGGCTAAAGGCTTCCCAAGCTTAAAAGAAGACGGATCAGAATTTGGCCAGGAGGATCTCCGCGCCATAAACCGGGAAGTACGTCCACTGGCTTATCAATTGGCTGAAGAAGTTGATCTCTCACACTATCAGGCAAGTTATGATGATAAGAACAGACGGGTTGCGGCGCCAGTTCCAGAAGCGCAAAATCTGATCCCTCCAATGCGTAAGCACACTTATGCCCCTGATATTGAACCGTCAACCCTTATAAGCGACGAAGCTGTGTTCCAAGCTTTAACTGGGATCGACTGGACAACTGTTGACTTCCAGCCGCTGGGTAGAGCTGAAGAAGATGAACCAGTGCAAGATGACCCGCAGCCGTCAGGTCAAGCTGATAAGCAATCGTAATCCGAGGGCCGGTTTAATCTTCCATGCTGCAATGCTTATTGAGAAACAATTATCCCTTTGGGCACTGAAATGCCTTGTAATAGGCTAGTTAAAACACTTGGTCTGTTATGCCTTCATGCATATTTATCTGCAACTGATGCATGTTAATCCGCCATGCTTAAGATATGATGTTCATAATCCATAGCTATTTATTCAAGCTGTTCCTGCAGATAAGAAGTTAAAAGCGCCCTGGCGGTTTACCACCGGGCGGGTCATGATACCCAAATATATATATGACCAAGGCTTATAACCAAGGTTGTAAAAGATAACCAAATATGGAAATATATGATACTTGTGACCTTTAGGCATAGTGTTGGCTGACCAACCTTGTAATGAGGGTAATGACCCTAATCCGGAGTAAAAGTAACTCCTGTTATATGATGCCGGTTTATAAAACTGTTCCGGGTTGTGATAAACATCGGTTTACTCCATACTGGTGACTATGAGTCAAAACCAGACCGGGCTGATAATCTCCGGATTATAACTTGATCATGTACTGCCAACTTGTAGTTGACAGTCTAACCGGGTTAATAAACACCGGTCTGAAAACGTCACAAATCTTATGAAAACAAAGAAAACTCAGCAAAAGGCAAATAAAAACCGTTGTAGTCGAGGCTTTTCACGGGCTGCCAGGCCCAAATTTGATCAAGAGGTGTAGCTATGGTTCGGGTTCGACCAAGCCCCCAAGTGATGCTGTGGCATTACGCCGATCAAGAGGTGTAGCTATGGTTCGGGTTCGACCAAGCCCCCAAGTGATGCTGCGGCATTACGCCGATCAAGAGGTGTAGCTATGGTTCGGATACGACCAAGCCCCCAAGTGATGTTGTGGCATTGCGCCGATCAAGAGGTGTAGCTATGGTTCGGATACGACCAAGCCCCCAAGTGATGTTGTGGCTTTACGCCGATCAAGAGGTGTAGCTATGGTTCGGATAGGACCAAGCCCCCAAGTGATGCGGTGGCATTGCGCCGATCAAGAGGTGTAGCTATGGTTCGGATACGACCAAGCCCCCAAGTGATCTAATATCAAGCTTTGAGAAGCTAAATCAAGGGGTAAACCGGACGCCGCTTTGTAAGCTCCATGTAACCACACATGATGTAAGAAAACAACAGATACCCCGCTTTAGCTGAGGTTCCAGTTTATTATATTGATCATAATATATACAATGTCATAATATGTACATAAGCAGAGCCTGTAGCTCAAGTATAGTAGGGCCGAAGATGAGCAATATTCCACGGCCGGTTGGTCTCCTCCTCCGATTTACGTGAGTCTTTGCGCTCTCGAACATCGATTAGGTAGTATGACCCATTGTGCAGATTCTTGCTGACCACAAAAGGTCCTTCCCAAGGGGGGATAGCTTGTGCATATCCGTCTGATCCTGGATGAGTCGAAGCACCAAATCTCCTTCTTGAAAGGTTCTGGTTCTAACCCGGCGGCTATGATAACGATGCATATCTTGCTGATAAATCGCCGAACGGGCTGCCGCCATGTCACGCTCCTCATCTAACAGGTCAAGAGCTTCCTGCCGTGCCTTCTCGTTGTCAGCTTCAACATATGCCGCTACACGAGGTGAGTCATGACAGATGTCACTAGGAAGAACCGCTTCCGCTCCATAAACCATGAAGAACGGTGTATATCCTGTCAATCTATTGGGTGTGGTATTGATGCTCCATAACACTGAAGGTAGCTCCTCAACCCAACAACCCGGCGTCCGTTGCAAAGGAACCATAAGCCGGGGTTTGATGCCTCTCAAGATCTCTTGATTGGCCCTCTCCGCTTGACCATTGGACTGGGGGTGAGCCACTGATGACACGTCAAGCCGGATGTGCTCACGTTGACAGAACTCCTTCATGGCACCCTTTGACAGATTGGTACCATTGTCTGTTATAATGCTGTGTGGAAAGCCAAACCGAACGAACACCTTTTTGATGAATTGAACCGCCGTGGCTGCGTCATCCTTACTAACTGGCTCTGCCTCCACCCACTTTGTGAACTTATCAACCGCCACCAAAAGGTGGGTCTTCTTGTCCTTGGACCTCTTGAAAGGCCCAACCATATCAAGCCCCCAAGTTGCAAACGGCCAGGTGATTGGAATCATCCTCAATTCTTGAGACGGTACATGAGCGTGCCTTGAGAATTTCTGACAGCCATCACATCTTTTGACCAAGTCCTCGGCATCAGCATGAGCTGTCAACCAATAGACACCGTGACGAAACGCCTTGGCCACCAAAGATTTTGAACCGGCGTGGTGACCACAATCTCCTTCATGGATCTCACGCAAAATTTTACGGCCTTCCTTAGGAGACACACAGCGTTGAAACGCCCCTGTTACACTGCAATGATGTAACTCTCCATTGATAATAGTCATGGACTCGGACCGCCGGGTTATCTGCCTGGCCAAAGTTTCATCTCTGGTAACTCGCCCCAGTTTATATACACCAGATATGGAACCGTCCAATCCGGGATAACATGAAGAGCCGCCACCAACTGGGCCTCCGGATCAGGAATAGCCAAATCCTCTTCACCAGGGAGCTTGACAGACGGATTATGCAAAATATCCAGGAAGACATTAGGTGGGACCGGTTTACGTTGGGAACCCAGGCGGCTTAAAGTGTCCGCCACTTCATTCTTCCGTCGGTCCACATGATCCACCTGATAACCCTTAAAATGACCTGCAACAATATCCACCTCACGACGATATGCTGCCATTAGTGGGTCCTTGGAATCCCAAGTGTCGGACACTTGTTGAGCCACTAGATCCGAGTCACCGAAGCACTTAACTCGGCTTAGGTTCATCTCCTTAGCCATCCGAAGACCATGGAGTAAAGCCTCATATTCAGCTGCATTGTTAGTGCAAGGGAACATTAAACGGAGAACATAACAAAACTTATCACCTCGTGGGGAAGTTAACACGACTCCAGCCCCCGAGCCCTCCAATTGCCTGGACCCATCAAAATGAATAGTCCAATAAGTGTGATCCAGCTTCTCCTCTGGCGCTTGTAATTCTGTCCAATCATTGATGAAATCCACAAGTGCCTGAGATTTAATCGCCGTTCAGGGTATGTATTTCAACCCATGAGGCCCGAGCTCGATAGCCCACTTAGCAATCCGGCCAGTTGCTTCCCTGTTCTGGATTATATCCCCCAAAGGAGCGGAGCTGACCACCGTGATGGGATGACCTTGGAAATACTGCTTAAGCTTCCGTCTTGCCATGAAAACCCCATACACCAATTTCTGCCAATGCGGGTACCTCTGCTTGGACTCAATAAGTACCTCACTGATATAGTAAACCGGCCGCTGAACCGGATATTCCTTTCCTGCCTCCTTGCGCTCCACCACAATAGCCACACTAACAGCTCGAGCATTAGCTGCCACATATAGCAACAATGGTTCTTTGTCCACTGGAGCATCGAGAATCGGCGGATTAGCCAGCTGCCGCTTTAAGTCCTCAAATGCTTCATTAGCAGCGTCACTCCAGACGAAGTTATCAGTTTTCTTCAGCATCTGATATAAAGGTATGGCCTTCTCACCAAGGCGACTGACAAACCGGCTCAACGCGGCAATCCGGCCTGCCAGGCGTTGAACATCATTGATACACATTGGTTTAGCCAAGGAGGTGATGGCTTTGATCTTTTCCGGATTAGCTTCAATGCCCCTATTAGATACCAAAAAGCCCAAGAGCTTGCCTGCTAGTACACCAAAGACACACTTGGCCGGATTAAGCATCATTTTATAAACCCGCAGGTTATCAAAGGTTTCCTTCAAGTCATCAATCAATGTCTCCTTCTTCCTTGACTTTACCACAATATCATCCACATAGGCGTGAACATTGCGGCCGATCTGTTTATGCAGACAATTCTGCACACACCGTTGATAAGTCGCCTGGGCACTCTTGAGCCCAAAGGGCATGGACACATAGCAGAAGGCTCCAAAGGGAGTTATGAAGGCTGTCTTCTCCTGGTCCTTAACTGCCATTTTGATCTGATGATAACCAGAGTATGCATCCAAAAAGCTTAAACGCTCGCAACCCGCCGTAGCATCAATAATTTGATCAATACGGGGAAGGGCAAAAGGGTCTGCTGGACAGGCTTTGTTGAGATCTGTGTAGTCCACACACATGCGCCAAGTGCCATTCTTCTTAAGGACCAGCACCAGATTAGCCAACCACTCAGGATGGAATACTTCAACGATAAATCCAGCTGCCAAGAGCCTGGCTACTTCTTCTCCAATAGCTTTGCGTCTTTCTTCATTGAACCGGCGGAGAAACTGCTTGACCGGTTTATACTTGGGATCAACATTGAGAGTGTGCTCAGCGAGTTCTCTCGGTACACCCGGCATGTCAGAAGGCTTCCATGCAAAGATGTCCCGATTCTCACGGATGAACTCGATGAGCGCGCTTTCCTATTTCGGATCCAAGTTAGCGCTGATGCTGAACTGCTTGGATGAATCGCCAGGCACGAAGTCAACAAGCTTAGTTTCATCAGCCGATTTAAACTTCAGGGCCGGATCATGCTCTGTAGTTGGTTTCTTCAATGAAGTCATATCTGCCGGATCAACATTGTCCTTGTAAAACTTCAACTCTTCTGTTGCACAAACCGACTCAGCATAAGCCGCATCACCTTCTTCACACTCCAGAGCAATCTTGCGGCTCCCATGCACGGTTATAGTTCCCTTGTGACCCGGCATCTTGAGTTGCAGATAGACATAGCAAGGCCGTGCCATAAACTTAGCATAAGCTGGCCGTACAAATAGGGCATGATACGGGCTTCTGATTTTCACCACTTCAAAGGTCAAGGTCTCTGATCTTGAGTCATGCTCATTTCCAAAAGCCACCTCCAGAGCTATCTTACCAACAGGATATGCCGACTTACCAGGCACCACACCATGGAACATCGTATTGGACGGTTTAAGATTTTTATCTATTAACCCCATGCGACGGAAAGTTTCATAATAAAGGATATTGATACTACTCCCTCCATCCATGAGTACCTTAGTGAACTTGTAACCTCCCACCTGAGGTGCCACCACCAGAGCCAGCTGACCCGGATTGTCAACCCGGGGCGGGTGATCTTCTCTACTCCACACAATTGGCTGCTCGGACCAGCGCAAATAACGGGGCACCGCCGGTTCAACGGCATTCACCGCCCTTTTATGAAGCTTTTGATCACGCTTGTCCAAACTAGTGGTGAAGACATGATATTGTCCGCTATTCAACTGCTTCGGGTTGCTCTAGTAACCCGACTGCTGCTGTTGCTGTTGATTGCCCTGATGATTATAGCCGCCTTGGTTACCCTGATTACCTTGATTGTTATGTCCACCCTGATTACCGTGGAAGCCTGAACCGGAATTTCCTCTGCCATAACCCGGCCCATGAGAGCCGGGGCCCGAACCGCCTCCTGGTCCATGATCATACCGGAAAGAATCAGAATTTTTGAACTCTTGCATGATGTAACAATCTTTCCAGAGGTGTGTGGACGGTTCCTCCTTCGTCCCATGCTTCGGACAGGGCTGGTTCAACAGATAAGACAAACGGTCCGGATTAGGATTTGGCCTTCCACCGCGCTGGGGCGGTTTACCCTTACGCCGCTGGCCCTTGTCGTGTGTATTAGTGTTAGCCACAAAGTCTAAACTATGGTCCGCTTTACACTTGCCGCCATTTCCATGGCCCGCCGGGTTGTGGTGCTGCCCCTTGGCGTTGCCGCTCTTCTTTCCCTTCCCTGTCTTATCATCGTCAGACTTGGGATCCTTGGTACTATCAGAGTCGGCATACTTCACCAGTGCAGCCATGAGGGTTCCCATGTCATTACAATGACGTTTGAGCCGTCCCAACTTCAACTTCAGGGGTTCAAACCGGCAATTGCTTTCCAATGTTAAAAATGCGGTGTCAGCGTTAATGCGATCTGATGAATGCAAAATCTCCGAAACCCGGCGCACCCAATGGGTTGTTCATTCTCCTTCCTCCTGGACACAGGCAGCTAAGTCCACAATTGACATGGGCTGTTTGCATGTATCCTTGAAATTCTGAATAAACCGGGCTCTCAACTCGGCCCATGACCTAATAGAATTAGCCGGTAAGCCCTTTAGCCAAGTGCGGGCCGTCCCTTCTAGCATCATGGTGAAGTACTTCGCACATGCCGCATCATCCACGTCCAGCATCTCCATGGCCATCTCATAGCTTTCGACCCATGTTTCAGGGGATAAATCGGCGGTGTAATTCGGCACCTTGCGCGGGCCCTTGAAATCCTTGGGCAGGCGCACATTGCGCAACGCTGGGACAAGACATGGCACTCCCAAGGAACTAGAGGTAACTCCTGGTTCCACTGATGTGGTTGGACGAACTGGAGTAGGCCGACGGGCTTCATGATGCACCGCTAACTCGGCCTCTCTGCGTGCTCGAGCCCGGTCCACCACCTCCTGAGCATCACCAGCACCACCCGCCAGGTTATTGCCACGGGGCGGATCACGGTTCCGCACATTGCTTGACACTGCCGGTTCATCCATACGCCTGCTGTAACTCCGGCTTGGACGGGGAGTGGAATGAATCCGATCGCGACTATATGAATAGGCCTCCTGTTGAACCAAGGCTGTCTGAAGAAGCTCCTTAACCCGACGCGTCTCGACTGCTGCTAGAGAATCGCCTTCGATTGGGATGGCCGCCAGCCATGAAGCGGCAGCGACAATGTTGTCCATCGGGTTAGAATAATAACCCGGTGGTGTGGGGACATGCGGTGCCACAATGTTGTTCTGACGAGGCGGATCCACCAAACGTGGCTGAACCGGCGCCCCTGCCCCCGGGTGCCTCCGCCCGGTTTACCACTGGCGGATTACTGGTCCCCACTCCTGGGGTGTTAAAGAGATTTCTAGCGTCATAAACCGGCGGCAGGCGAGATCGGTGCCTCCTCTTCAGGACTTCGTTCGACGCACTCTGATCCAGCATAATCTGGTAAGCTTGTGCATCCAAAGCGGACCGCTCCGCGGCTATCCTGGTATCCTCAGCTGCTAAATCGGCTTTGGCCTGGGTGATGTGATCTTTCACCTTCGCGATTTCCGCATTGTGTGCATCCTGATCCGCCGGGTTAACCTCCGCCATCAGCGTTGCCAACGCGTCAAACAAATCAGATAGAACCTGAGTTGGCGGTCGCACAGGGCCTCCTGCCCCGACCGCTGCCGCCGCTGCTGATCCGGAAATCATCACCGCTGCGGTCGAAGAGTGGAGCGCCGGTTGCATGCCGGCCATGAAGATCGCCACCCGGTTTGGCAGATCAAAGGGGTCCGGAATACTGTCGCCATCGGAACAGCCCTCAATCCGGCCATCTTGTAACTGATATAACGACTTGGTCTCTCCGGTCGATGACTCGTCGCCGGAATAAACGATGGTCTCACCACCAGATTCCGATCTATCCTCCGATTCCCCTCCATGGATAACTCCCATGAAGGCACGCTTCATGACAGGCTTAACCCGGGCAGATCTCGCACACTGAGCCGTTTCGACGAGGTCGGTGCAGGTGTCCGGCTTAGGGCCTGGTTCGCCGATCTTGCCAATGAAAACGTGTATGCCACCAAAGGGGACCCGGTACCCGTACTCGATTGAGCTGGCCTCGGGGCCCCAGCCTACGACGACTCTTGGTCATCCGGCCCACAGCGTAACCCTTGAGTCCTTCGAAGTTGCCCTCCAAGAACTTGAAACCATCGTGCGATAGCCCCACGGTGGGCGCCAACTGTCGTGGTTTTGTCACGGCAGATGTCCTAGAGAAAGGACTTAGTCGTGGAGCCATCGCTACGGGTTAGCTTAAAGGGTTTAAAGCGGACAAGGGACGCAAGAGAGTTTTATACTAGTTCGGCCCCTTACGATGAAGGTAAAAGCCTACGTCTAGTTGTGATGGAATTGATGGGGTTTCGATGACCAAGGAGCGAATACGCTTTGCCTGAGTCTCGAGTTATTGTCCGTTCTCCTGAACCGCCGCCGGGTCGTCCCCTTATATACATGGGTTGACGCCCGTCGGTTTACAGACTCCGAGGATGGCTCATAATCGTGTCCGGCTCGGTCTCTGCTACTTCTATCTTACAACACAAGTTTACATATCAATGCCGGTTTCTGTCTACAGGCCTTAAACCAGCTTTGGGCCCTGGGCCTTCATGAGGCGTCACCGTCTGTCTTCATGGGCTTCAGATACAGATGAACTACTTATGGGGTTAACCCAGCCTCTCCTGGCCGGTTTACACCCAGTGGTAATATCCCCAACATATGTGGACGCCGAGATGAGCAATGGGAGATGATTTGCACCAGGAAGGATAAATCTATTGCGGCCTACATACAGGAGTTGAATCAGCACATTCGTCGTCAGGAGAACCAGATGTGCGCCAACATGATAGACACGGAGAAGGTGATGACCCGGAACATGGAGCTAGAAGAGGAACTCAAGTCTACACGTGATGGGTATGAGGAAGAAATTGTTGTACTACTGGAGAAGAATGAAGACCTGAAGAAGAAGCTAGGAATATTCATGGGTGATCCCGAACCTGAAGAGGACATCCGTTCTGAAGACTACATCATAATAGACGACACAAACTCCGACCCCGACAGCGATGATGATTATGAAGACGAAGCTGGAGCAGATATCATGGATTCTTCCACCGATCAAAATTTCTAGTCGACCGCCATATCACCCTTAGAATTCTTCCATGTATATAGTAATAGTCCACGAGATTTTGTAACTGTAGCTTTGGTCGATTGTATGAATCTTGTTTGAATTGAGTGTTGTGAAATGAACGTGTTTGTCTCATGTGCATATGGGTAGTGATTTCTCTCTAGACCCTACTCTATTCTATTCTCACCCCTCTAAACCTATCAGATGCCTCCGAGACATGACCCCGCATTCGCCTTCCCACCGAAGCTCACTCAGTTGATCCAACAGCAGAATGCCTTGATGCAGTTGCTAGTCTAGAACCAAGGCAACAACAACAACAACCCACTGCCACCACCCCCAGTTGACAACTTAGCCCGTTTCCTAAGGTTGAACCCGCTGGTGTTCTCTAGTAGCATCAAGCCGATTGTTGCTGATGACTGGCTCCGCAAGATTGGAAGGGAGCTGACCACCACAGGTTGCACGGATGCTGAGAAGGTGCGCTTTGCGCACCTCAACTGGATGGACCCGCAGCCTCATGGTGGGAGAACTACACTGCCACTTTCCCCGTGGCCAATCTCACTTGGGATCAGTTTCAGCAAGCCTTCCGCACTGCACATGTCTCAGCTGGAGCTATGAGCATGAAGAAGCATGAGTTTCGCAACTTAGGCCAGGGAAATCATACCATGGCGCAGTACGTGGATGAGCTCAGGAAGTTAGCTCGCTACGCCCCAGATGATGTGGCCACAGATGCCGCGAAGCAGGAGAAGTTTGTGGAGGGGCTGAATGATGAGCTGAGTATGCTGTTGATGGTGGCAACATTCACGAACTACCAGGAGCTGGTAGACAGGGCTCTCATGATTGAAGCCAAGCAGCAGCAGGTAGAGAACCACAAACGCAAGTATGGACAGGGGAAGTACAACTCTGGAGCTCAGCAGAAGCCTCGTTTTACCCCGAACTCAGGAGGACATACCCATCATAACCATGGGGGCCATTCTCACACTGGAGAAGTTCACATAACCACAGTGGCCCTAAGAATGGAAATGGGAATGGAGGAAGCAGCAGTCAAAGCCGTCCCAACCCAGCAACACCCGCCAAGAAGGATCTAAGTCACGTTACATGTTTCAAGTGTGGGAAGACTGCACACTATGCCAATGATTGTTCTGAGGTAAAGAATGGCAATGGAAATGGAAGCTCTGGAAAGAAGCCCAATCACTTGGAGTCACAAGGATTGGATGTGATACTAGATATGGATTGGCTATCAATGTATAGAAGAAATATCGATTGTGCTAGTAAATCAATTCTCCTCACCACCCCAGAGGGTAAAACGATCAAGTATGTGTCTAGGCATGCGCCAAGGAGGACTCAAGTGAATTCACTCTCGGGAGTTGTACAGGAGGAAGTACCAGTTCTGAAGGATTATCCCGATGTATTTCCAGAGGAATTACCAGGCATGCCACCAGATCAAGATATAGAATTTTTGATAGAGATGTTACCAGGCACCAGACCAATATCGAAGAGACCGTATCGGATGCCCGCAAATGATCTGGAGGAAATTAAGAAGCAGATTAAGGAGTTACTGGAGAAAGGTTATATTCGACCAAGCTCATCACCGTGGGGAGCCCCGGTGCTCTTAGTTGAGAAGAAGGATGGAACTTTGAGAATGGTTGTTGATTATCGTGCACTGAATGAGGTGACGATCAAGAACAAATACCCACTACCGATGATCAATGATTTGTTTGACCAGCTGCCGGGAGCTAAAGTATTCTCCAAGATCGATCTTCGATCAGGATACCACCAGATGAAGATCCGAGAACGGGATATACCTAAGACAGCTTTTACCACAAGGTACGGGCTATATGAGTACACTGTCATGTCTTTTGGATTGACTAACGCCCCTGCCTATTTTATGAGTATGATGAATAAGGTGTTCATGGAGTTCTTGGATAAGTTTGTTGTGGTGTTCATTGATGATATATTGGTATACTCGAAGAATGAAGAAGAACACAAGGAACATTTGCGCTTGGTTCTCGAGAAGCTCAGGGAACATCAGCTATATGCCAAGTTTAGCAAATTTGAGTTTTGGTTGAAGGAAGTCGGATTTCTCGGACATGTTATATCTAGAGAAGGTATAGCAGTGGACCCTTCCAAGGTTCAGTCTGTTACTGAGTGGTTGGCACCCACCTCTGTTGGAGAGATACGCAGTTTTCTTGGACTCGCAGGATATTACCGGAGATTCATTGAGAATTTTTCCAAGATTGCGAAGCCCATGACGGAGTTATTGAAGAAGGACACCAAGTTTAAATGGACCGAAGAATGTGAGGCCAGTTTTCAGGAGTTGAAGAAACGTTTAGTTACAGCCCCAGTGCTAATTCTTCCGGATATACGCAAGGATTTCCAAGTATATTGCGATGCTTCACGTCAAGGACTTGGAGGTCTACTTATGCAAGACGGAAGAGTTGTTTCATATGCCTCACGTCAGCTTCGACCTCATGAGTTGAATTATGCCATGCATGATTTGGAATTAGCAGCCGTAGTGCATGCACTCAAGACCTGGAGACATTTTCTTATTGGAAACCGTTGTGATGTATACACGGGTCATAAGAGTTTGAAATACATGTTCACGCAGAAGGAGTTAAATCTCAGGCAAAGGAGATGGTTGGATGTCACGACCGGATTTTCGGGATATTAATTTCCCAGAAAATGGTCTTTGTGCTCACCAGCCCCAGGATTACTGTTAGCTGATGAGGCACCAACTTGATACAAGAATTCCAAGCAAAGTACAAAATAGGTGGTACAAGACCATTGTGGCCTAGGAGTACAACACTTGGTTTCTAGTGGTTGATGGCGGAAGCGGTTTGTGGTACATCTGCGTCTATGGGACTCCATTTCCCACAAGAACAGCTGACCAGGGTAACTCCTATCTTCGCGAGGCTGCTATCACCTTTACAGGGGTTCCGGGGCTGTCGTCGTAATGCTATCTCCATGCGCGAAATCTGGCCAAGACAATAGCCAGGGACAAGCCAGTGAGTACGTTTGAATGTACTCGCAAACATTAAGAACACGAGTATAATATAACAAGGGATAATCATGCTCCGAAATAATCATGATTATACGTCTGTCACAAATTAAATGAAAATCTGAGATGCACGCATGCGGGAAGAAACATGAACATGCAATATGGGAGTAAAATAGGATGCTCTGACCGAGTGTCTGAAATGACTCCTCGAGAAATTGCAAATAAATTAACAATGCCGCAGTCGGGCGTCTGAGCGACACCACGTAAAGGGCTTATAAAGGATAATTAAATAACCAACATGCCGCAGTCGGGCGTCTGAGCGACACCACATAAAGGGCTTATAAGGGATAAATAAATAACAAACATGCCACAGTCGGGCGTCTGAGCGACACCACATAAAGGGCTTATATATAAGAATAATCACAGTGAATATCCAGGAGGTAGAACCGTCCTAGGGATACTCAATAATCCAAATAATGTAAATGGTTAGTCCACAATAATAAAGATCATAATCCATATGTGCCACAATCATAAACAATATTTAGTTCAGCCGTTTCTCCATCCGAAAACCGATATTATGATCTAGTCAAGCCGTGTCTCCATCCGAACACCATTACCATGATCTAGTCAAGCCGTGTCTCCATCCGAATACCGTTACTATGATCTAGTCAAGCCATGTCTCCATCCGAATACCGTTACTATGATCTAGTCAAGCCGTGTCTCCATCCGAATACCGTTGCTAGTTCCATCTCAGACTGTAGTCCTTACACAAGGATGGGGCTGTCCGAAAAGATATAACCTCTGCAGAGGGTGTACTCTTTTCCCACGAGTAACGGATTTATTTAGTCCATCGGGACTAATTCTGCCTACGGCCTTTTAATTGAAAACACGCCTGACCTGCACACACCAGCTTAACTTACCGGTGTCTGGAATCACCCACGACACCTGTCAAGCAAAACTCTAAGTGGGGAGGCTACAACCTCGACGTAGCATGGGATCAAATTTATATACGCGCGCTCTAAGGGGTGCCCCCCTCTCGGTCCCAACCGGAAACACCCATGCCCCCGGACCAGGTGGCATGCCTACCGGAGGCCTCCGGTATCTTCCACCATGGCCTCTCTGTACGGTGTGTGCTTTGGTAAGGGGTTGACAACTTACTGAACCGTACCCTACCTGCGGCAGGGACAAGTGGTAGTACAAAACAAGTAGGGAAAGTTACTAAATAAGACTCGACCTACGACCGACTCAGGAGGTCCAGGTATTCTCCAACAATATTACCATTAACAGATAAACTCACCACTCATCAAGCCTTACCATGCCATACCGGACATACTCGTCTCAACGAGGAACTAGGGACAAGCTCGTGTCTACCCAAGACCACGACTTTCCCGGCTTCCTTCCGGTATGCATGAGAAGCTCACGAGGATGAACACTAACACCAGTATATCCATTACCAACAGCAAAACATCTCCATTGTGTACTCGCGTGTGTGACTGATCGATACATAGAAAAGACGCACGCTCCAAGTCGAAGTGGTGTTGTAACCGTATCAAAACACCACACAAAAATATTATGCCAGAGTTCAGAATGCTTGCCTTCAAGAGTATGCAAAGGATGCACTTTTTGAAAGCTTTCTCTTCTCTCCATTTCCTATTTTGAAAAATATCCAAATAACAAATATTTCAAAACATAGTACAAAAAGTTGTCCCAAATATTTTTTAAATAAATCTTAAAATAAACTAGATGAAATTTGAGGAAGGTGGGAAAAAGAACCAACTCATTTGGAGTTTTATTTTAAAAGTTATAGCCAGTCAAAGATTAGTCAAACTTCTGTTTTTAAAATAAAACCAGAAAAGAAAACGCTTCGGGGGAGAATACGCTTTCGAAGCAGAGAAGGCGTACTCGGGATTTTGCGCTATCACTTAACCAGAGAGGGCGGGCGCGCGAGTCACTGACAGTGGGTCCAGAGGGCCCACTGGTCAGGTTTGACCATTCCTCCCTCTCCCTCCTCTTCTCTGCCCGAACGGGAGCGGGGCTCCGGCGATCGCCGGCGATGAACGGCGGCTCCTCGAGGGCACCTGAGGCCAGGGATGGATCGGCCAGACCGAGGCGGTCCTCTCGGTGGGCGCTAGGCAGGTGGGGATGGAGGAGGTCACCGGCGGCGAGCTCCGCGGCGGACGGAGGCTACGGGAGTGGAGTGAGTTTTGGGCTCCGGTGGTCCTTGGTCGAGGCTGAGTCGCTAGGCAGCTCCGCAAGGCTATGGGGAGACTCTTGGTGGCGTTGGATGGGCGGGGGAGAGCCTGGCTGCGACGTATTGCACCGGAGCTCGGCGGCGGTCGAACTGGCCGGAGTTGGGGAAGATGGCCTCTCCCGGCCAATCCACTGCTTGGGGAGCTCTAGAGGGAAGGCTGGAGGTCACCTGAGATCTTGAACGAGTTCGGGGATCCCTTAAATAGGCGCTCGAGGCTGGACCGCGGAGGCTGTGGATAAGAACGCCGGCGACAGCCGTGCTGTAGCTACAGAGCGACGTCGCGGCGACGAGCGCGTGCCGACGAGCTTCGGGATAAGATCGAGCTGTTCATAGGGGCAGCTGGCGCGCTGGTGTGGTTTGGGCGGCGCCGTCCATGGCAGAGGATCGCTGCCGACGCCGGCGTGCCGCCAAAAGCTCTGCCAGCGGCGCTGTAGGGCGCCAGAGGTGGCGTGGAGAGTTGGCGAGGTAGTGCGCGGTTCAGCGGGCGAGCAGGGGCCAGGGACGGGACGCGACGAGGGCGGCAGTGCGGCGCGGCGGCTCAGTGCGCGCGCGTGCAAAACGTGCGCTCTGGGCGCGCCCAGAGCACGCACGGGACATGCTCGACGAAATGCCAGGGCGGCCTAGAGTGCGAGGGTGAGGCTGGCAATTAACAGGACTAGGATAGGGATAGCCAGAAGTTTAGTGGACAAGGTTGCTGGGTCAGTGGGTCAAGATCATAGTGCAAACTAGGAAACATGCCCAAAACTGACTGTGCACACTAAGTGTTCGACAGAATGCCAAGGGCATTTAGGCAACTCTTGGAGTGGCCAAAATCTCCAGATCAGGGTCTCTTTAGATGTAGGAGATGATGGCAAGATCACTTGGGCAAAACCAGAAACTTGCTAGTGCAAGTTTTGGCCAGAAAGAACAGGGGCTCATTGCAGGCACTTAAAATCCTCCAATGGGTCCAATCTCCTGGTCTTAAGGGTTTTGCAGGGAGGGCTAAAGGTAGGAAAAAGCTCAGGGGCACTAGAGCAAAATAAAATAGGGTTGCAGTACAAATCACCAAACTGGACCAGAACGAAAAAGAGGTTGATACACTCAAATTTTTCAAAGAACAACACTGGGTTTTTGCATAAAACTTAATTATATGCATCTACTGACATCTCCAAACATTTGGAAGAATTTTTAAAGGAATATTTAAATAGGTTGTAGTGCAAAAATGCCTACTGGACCAGATTTGAAAAGTTGATGTAGAGCTCAAAATCTCCAATGACCACAAGATATTTTTGCATAAAAGTGATGTGGAAACATCACATGACATCCCCAAATTTTGGTGAAAATTTTAAATGCATTTATCAAAAGGTTGTAGTGCAAAAAGGGGCTCCAAAATTATGAAAGATCATTTTAAAGGCATTAAAGTTCATGGAAATTAATTATGCAAATAAATCCACTGATAAAGAATTGTTTTTACAAAAAGGGCATATAAGTCCAATAAAACTTTTGGAAAGTTCCACTTGAGGTAAAACCCATAATATCAAAGAGTAAACCTAGACAAATGGAAAAGTTTTATTTCCTGGCAAAATTTTAATTGATAAAACAAGGTCAAAATTTTGGGGTGTCACATTGGAGCTCATAAAGGATTATGACATGAAACTGCATTATCATCCAGGAATGGCCAATGTTGTAGCAGATGCTTTGAGCCGCAAGAGTTATGTTAACACTCTCATGACCGGAGGATTACCGCAAGAGTTAGCCGACGATCTCAGAGAACTTCGCTTGGAGATAGTTCCAAGAGGTTTCGTTGTAGAGTTGGAAGTTCAGTTGACGTTGTTGGGAAAGATTCGAGAAGCCCAGAAGACTGATAAGGAGATTGCGGAGATAAAGGAAAAGATGAGTAAAGGAAAGGCCAAGGGTTTTCATGAGGATGAGCACGAAACTTTATGGATTGAGGATCATATTTATGTGCCCAATGACCCAGAGATCAGGAAGTTAATACTTCAGGAAGCCCATGACTCGCCATACTCGATTCACCTCGGAAACACTAAGATGTATTTGGATTTGAAGGAACGTTTCTGGTGGACAGGTATGAAGAAGGATATTGCCGAGTATGTAGCCGTGTGTGACGTATGTCGCAGAGTTAAGGTAGAACACTAGAAGCCAGCAGGATTACTCCAGCCTATGCCCATACCCGAATGGAAGTGGGATAAGCTTGGCATGGATTTCATCACCGGATTACCCAGGACACGATCAGGCTACGATTCCATTTGGGTAGTAGTGGTTCACTTGACCAAAGTGGTTCACTTTATCCCCTTGAAAACTACTTATACGAGCGCGAAGTTGGCCAAGATATATATGACCAGGATTGTATGTCTGCATGGAGTTCCGAGGACCATCGTATCAGATAGAGGAACACAGTTTACCTCAAAGTTTTGGAATCAGTTGTAGCAGACTTTGGGTACCAGGCTAGAGTTCAGTATAGCCTTTCATCTGCAGACAGATTGACAGACTGAGAGAGTCAATCAGATTCTGGAGGACATGTTGAGAGCTTGTGCGCTCAATTATGGATCTAGTTGGGATGATAATTTGCCTTACGCAGAGTTCTCATATAACAACAACTACCAAGCCAGTTTGAAGATGACCCCTTTCGAAGCTTTGTATGGAAGGAGGTGCAGGACACCATTGATGTGGGATGAAGTTGGAGACCGACAATTGTTCGGACCAGATTTGATCAGAGAGTCTGAGGAGAAGGTTAAGTTGATTCGTGATAGACTGAAGGTGCTCAGTCCAGGCAGAAGAGTTATGCCGACACTAAATGCAAGGAGGTAGCCTATGAAGTCAGAGATAGAGCATATCTTCGTGTGTCACCACTTCGAGGAGTTAAACGATTTGGAGTTAAAGGAAAGTTAGCCCCAAGATTTGTAGGACCATACCGAGTTTTGGAAAGTATGCGAGAAGTAGCCTACAAGTTGGAGTTACCCGAAGGTTTGTCAGGAGTTCATGATGTGTTTCACATTTCCCAGTTGAAGAAGTGTCATGTAGAGATGGCCGATATTCCTCTGAGAGATACAGTGCCCCTGGAAGCAATTCAGTTGGAGAGTGACCTAACCTACAAGGAGAAACCCGTCAGGATTCTCAAGTTTGCGAGCCGAGTTACCCGCAGCAAGGTCATCAAGTTTTGCAAAGTTTAGTGGAGCCACCATACCGAGGAAGAAGCCACCTGGGAGCGAGAAGAAGACCTACGGAAAGACCACCCACACCTATTCGCTAGCCAACCCGAATCTCGAGGGAGAGATTCATCTTAAGGGGGGTAGGTTTGTAACATCCCAATTTTCAATTTGGATGTTAATCATTAGGTCATCATATGCAACCATGACTTTTTGCATTTTGAATTGGGTTTTATTTGGACATTTTGATCCTAGAGACCTTAAACAACTCAAGGACCATTTGAGAGAGTTGGAGGTTTTCATAAAATTCCATTTTGAATTTTCAAAATTGGTAATTTGGGTAAAAGTGATTTTTATTTGAAATTATTTTCCCAATTATTTCAAAATAAATAAAATAATAAGAGAAGATAATATGACTTCTACAAAACAGCGAGGAAATAATGGAAATTTAATTTTGAATAAAAATATATTTTATTTGAATTTTTTATTTGAGATTTTATTCGGTTAAATTAGGGAAAAAGTTACATTTTTAAAAATTGCATTTTACCCAGAAAAATGTTCACGTTGTCCTAAATATTAGGAGACGATCGCGAAAATTATTTTTGGAATTTTAAGATTTTTATTTTATTTTATTTTATTTTAGATTTTTCTCTGTGGCAAAATTATTTTAAAAAAAGTTCCGCGCGCCGACTGGGCCGGCCCAGCCGAGATAGGCCAAGGCCCAGCCACCCTGGTTTTTTTTGGTTTCGCGTATTAGATCGATTTATTATTTTAGTTATGTTAAATAGCGAACGCTCACCCGATTCGTTCTGTTAACGAACGAATTCGTTCGTTAGTTTCTGTTAGCGAACGTTCGTTCGTTAGATTTTTCTTTTTAGTTTTATTTTCGGCCAGGGACCCATCCATAATTATTTTTTCATCGCAGTTAGTCCCTGATCTTTAGACCCTCACTACTTTTTGCTCGTTTATCCAAATCCAATGAAACCAACGCCAAAATCTTTGTCTTGTTCCCCTTTGTCCAGATAAACAACTTGAACATGATTTTGAAAATTTAAAATTTGGTTTCAAGTATATTCGAATTTGAACTTCTTTTGATCGTAGTTTGTGTTTCGTAGCTCCGATTCGATTGATTCTTTTTGCAAATCGAAGCTCTTCACTTGAACTTTCTGTTGGTTTGTGTTTGTGTTTGATCGTAGTTTGTGTTTTGTAGCTCTGATTTGATCTTTTCTTTTGGTTTTACATTTGCATCTTATGCTTGAGTGCTTATGTATCCTATTGTTTGTTCACGATAGAGTTTCCGAAGTGCGAAGCTTGCTACTATGAATCTGTAGGGTTTTCCGATCGTCAGCAAGGCAAGTAACACTTTGATCATATCCCTTTATTACCCAGTTTTTATGCATTAGTTTCAATCCTCAAACATTGCATGATTAGGGTTTGACAACATGTGGGTATTGGGAAGTAGTTGATGAGGTAGGAACCTATTGTCTTTTATCAAACCCCGGGTATTATACGATATGCTTATACTACTATGCTATGCTCGTAGACGTGGTTCGGTATGTGAGATTTCATGCAAGTTGTGAGAGATAATAACTAAGGGAAACTTAAGGTGGCTACTTTAATACACATCTGCGTGGAATGGTTGGGGGCACCCTGGGGATATACCAGTGGCTTGACCGGACACCTGGGGATATACCAGTGTTGTCCTAGGAGATCCCGGGGTACCCGTGTGATCATCCTATGGTTTGCCACCCAGGCTCAAAGGGATCATAAGATTATTCATGCTAGAAACTTCTGTGTGCAGCCACAAGCCATTATGGGCTCTGTCATAATTGAGTAAGTTGTGGGAATCCTTTCCATGATGGGCTAGCAGATGTAGGGGATTGTAGGTGTACCGGCCTATCTATCGGTTAAGGGGACCTCTTCGAAAAGACTGTGTCTCGGTCATCCATTTCTCAAACATCATGCAGTGCGAGAAATACAACGGAGGAGATCGAGTCTTGTGGGGAAAAGTGCGCAAACCTCTGCATAGTGTACAAACTAATCATGGTTAGCCGTGTCCCTGGTTATAGACATCTTGAGTATCTGGTACTTGAACTATTGATTTGATCTCTGTTGGGGAACGTAGCAATTTCAAAAAAATTCCTACACACACGCAAGATCATGGTGATGCATAGAAACGAGAGGGGAGAGTGTTGTCTACGTACCCTCGTAGACCGAAAGCGGAAGCGTTATGACAACGCGGTTGATGTAGTCGTACGTCTTCACGATCAACCGATCTTCAATACCGAACGTACGGCACCTCCGTATTCAGCACACGTTCAGCTCGGCGATGTCCCGCGAACTCACGATCCAGTAGAGCTTCAGGGGAGAGCTTCGTTAGCACGACGGCATGATGACGGTGTTGATGAAGTTACCGACGCAGGGCTTCGCCTAAGCACCGCTACGATATGACCGAGGTGGATTATGGTGGAGGGGGGGCACCGCACATGGCTAAGAGAGATCAATGATCAACTTGCGATTCTATGGGGTGCCCCTTGGCCATGTATTGAAGGAGTGGAGGAGGGGGAGAGAGTCGGCCCCTATGGCGCGCCCTGTAGGAGTCCTACTCCCACCGGGAGTAGGATTCCCCCCCCCCTTCCCTAGTTGGACTAGGAGAGAAGGTAGGGGGAGAGAAGGAGGAAGGAAAGGGGGCGCCGCCCCCCTCCTAGTCCAATTCGGACCAGAGGGGGAGGGGTGCGCGGCCTGCCCTGGCCTCCTCTCTCTCTCTCTCTCCACTATGGCCCATTAAGGCCCATACAATTACCGGGGGGTTCCGGACTTCCGGTAACCTCCCGGTACTCCCGTAAAATCCCGATTTCACCCGGAACCATTACGATGTCCAAATATAGGCTTCCAATATATCGACCTTTACGTCTCGACCATTTCGAGACTCCTCGTCATGTCCGTGATCATATCCGGGACTCCGAACTACCTTCGGTACATCAAAACACAAAAACTCATAATACCGATCGTCACAGAACTTTAAGAGTGCGGACCCTACGGGTTCGAGAACTATGTAGACATGACTGGGACACATCTCCGGTCAATAACCAATAGCGGAACCTGGATGCTCATATTGGTTCCTACGTATTCTATGAAGATCTTTATCGGTCAAACTGCATAACAACATACGTTGTTCCCTTTGTCATCGGTATGTTACTTGCCCGAGATTCGATCGTCGGTATCTCAATACCTAGCTCAATCTCGTAACCGGCAAGTCTCTTTACTCGTTCTGCAATGCATCATCCCGCAACTAACTCATTAGTTGCATTGCTTGCAAGGCTTATAGTGACGTGCATTACCGAGAGGGCCCAGAGATACCTCTCAGACAATCGGAGTGACAAATCCTAATCTTGATCTATGCCAACTCAACAAGTACCATCGGAGACAACTGTAGAGCACCTTTATAATCACCCAGTTATGTTGTGACGTTTGGTAGCACACAAAGTGTTCCTCCGGTATTCGGGAGTTGCATAGTCTCATAGCCATAGGAACATGTATAAGTCATGAAGAAAGCAATAGCAATATACTAAACGATCAAATGCTAAGCTTACGGAATGGGTCAAGTCAATCACATCATTTTCTAATGATGTGATCTCGTTAATCAAATGACAACTCATGTCTATGGCTAGGAAACTTAACCATCTTTGATTCAACGAGCTAGTCAAGTAGAGGCATACTAGTGACACTCTGTTTGTCTATGTATTCACACATGTATTATGTTTCCGGTTAATACAATTCTAGCATGAATAATAAACATTTATCATGAAATGAGGAAATAAATAATAACTTTATTATTGCCTCTAGGGCATATTTCCTTCAGTCTCCCACTTGCACTAGAGTCAATAATCTAGATTACACAGTAATGATTCTAACACCCATGGAGCCTTGGTGCTGATCATGTTTTGCTCGTGAGAGAGGCTAAGTCAATGGGTCTGCAACATTCAGATCTGTATTTATCTTGCAAATCTCTATGTCTCCCACCTGGACTTGATCGCGGATGGAATTGAAGTGTCTCTTGATGTGTTTGGTTCTCTTGTGAAATCTGGATTCCTTTGCCAAGGCAATTGCACCAGTATTGTCAGAAAAAGATTTTCATTGGACCCGATGCACTAGGTATGACACCTAGATCGGATATGAACTCCTTCATCTAGACTCCTTCATTTGCTGCTTCCGAAGCAGCTATGTACTCCACTTCACATGTAGATCCCGCCACGACGCTTTGTTTAGAACTGCTCCAACTGACAGCTCCACCGTTCAATATAAACATGTATCCGGTTTGCGATTTAGAATCGTCCGGATCAGTGTCAAAGCTTGCATCGACGTAACCATTTACAACGAGCTCTTTGTCACCTCCATAATCGAGAAACATATCCTTAGTACTTTTCAGGTATTTCAGGATTTTCTTGACCGCTGTCCAGTGATCCACTCCTTGATTACTTTGGTACCTCCAGGCACACATCAGGTCTGGTACACAGCATTGCATACATGATAGAGCCTATGGCTGAAGCATAGGGAACACTTTTCATTTTTCTCTCTATCTTCTGCATTGGTCGGGCATTGAGTCTTACTCAACTTCACACCTTGTAACACAGGCAAGAACCCTTTCTTCGCTTGATCCATTTTGAACTTCTTCAAAACTTTATCAAGGTATGTGCTTTGTGAAAGTCCAATTAAGCGTCTTGATCTATCTCTATAGATCTCGATGCCCAATATATAAGCAGCTTCACCGAGGTCTTTCATTGAAAAACTCTTATTCAAGTATCCTTTTATGCTATCCAGAAATTCTATATCATTTCCAATCAACAATATGTCATCCACATATAATATTGGAAATGCTACAGAGCTCCCACTCACTTTCTTGTAAATACAGTCTTCTCCAAAAGTCTATATAAAACCATATGCTTTGATCACACTATCAAAATGTTTATTCCAACTCCGAGATGCTTGCACTAGTCCATAAATGGATCGCTAGAGCTTGCATACTTTGTTAGCACCTTTTGGATCGACAAAACCTTCTGGTTGCATCATATACAACTCTTCTAGAAATCCATTCAGGAATGCAGTTTTGACATCCATTTGCCAAATTTCATAATCATAAAATGCGGCAATTGCTAACATGATTCGGACAGACTTAAGCATCGCTACAGGTGAGAAAGTCTCATCGTAGTCAACTCCTTGAACTTGTCGAAAACCTTCCGCAACAAGTCGAGCTTTGTAGACAGTAATATTACCATCAGCGTCAGTCTTCTTCTTGAAGATCCATTTATTCTCGATGGCTTGCCGATCATCGGGCAAGTCAACCAAAGTCCACACTTTGTTCTCATACATGGATCCCATCTCAGATTTCATGGCCTAGGGCCAATTTTCGGAATCTGGGCTCATCATCGCTTCCTCATAGTTCATAGGTTCGTCATGGTCAACCAACATGACCTCCAGAACAGGATTACTGTACCACTCTAGTGCGGATCTTACTCTGGTTGACCTACGAGGTTCGGTAGTAACTTGATCTGAAGTTTCATGATCATCATCATTAGCTTCCTCACTAATTGGTGTAGGTGTCACACGAACCGGTTTCTGTGATGAACTACTCTCCAATAAGGGAGCAGGTATAGTTACATCATCAAGTTCTACTTTCCTCCCACTCACTTCTTTCGAGAGAAACTCCCTCTCTAGGAAGGATCCATTCTTAGCAACAAATGTCTTGCCTTCGGATCTGTGATAGAAGGTGTACCCAACAGTCTCCTTTGGGTATCCTCTGAAGACACATTTCTCCGATTTGGGTTCGAGCTTATCAGGTTGAAGCTTTTTCACATAAGCATCGCAGCCCCAAACTTTAAGAAATGACAACTTTGGTTTCTTGCCAAACCACAGTTCATAAGGCGTCGTCTCAACAGATTTAGATGGTGCCCTATTCAACGTGAATGCAGTTGTCTCTAAAGCATAACCCCAAAACGATAGCGATAAATCGGTAAGAGACATCATAGATCGCACCATATCCAGTAAAGTACGATTACGACGTTCGGACACACCATTACGCTGTGGTGTTCCGGGTGGCGTGAGTTGCGAAACTATTCCGCATTGTTTCAGATGAAGACCAAACTCATAACTCAAATATTCTCCTCCACGATCAGATCATAGAAACTTTATTTTCTACGATGATTTTCCACTTCACTCTGAAATTCTTTGAACTTCTCAAATGTTTCAGACTTATGTTTCATTAAGTAGATATACCCATATCTTCTCAAATCATCTGTGAAGGTGAGAAAATAACGATATCTGCCGCGAGCCTCGATATTCATCGGACCACATACATCAATATGTATGATTTCCAAAAAAAAATCCGTTGCTCGCTCCATTGTTCCGGAGAACGGCGTTTTAGTCATCTTGCCCATGAGGCATGGTTCGCAAGTACCAAGTGATTCATAATCAAGTGATTCCAAAAGTCCATCAGAATGGAGTATCTTCATGTGCTTTACACCAATATGACCTAAACGGCAGTGCCATAAATAAGTTGCACTATCATTATCAACTCTGCATCTTTTGGCTTCAACATTATGAATATGTGTATCACTACTATCGAGATTCATTAAAAATAGACCACTCTTCAAGGGTGCATGACCATAAAAGATATTACTCATATAAATAGAACAACCATTATTCTCTAATTTAAATGAATAACCGTCTCGCATCAAACAAGATCCAGATATAATGTTCATGCTCAACGCTGGCACCAAATAACAATTATTCAGGTCTAAAACTAATTCCGAAGGTAGATGTAGAGGTAGCGTGCCGACGGCGATCACATCGACTTTGGAACCATTTCCCACGCGCATCGTCACCTCGTCCTTAGCCAATCTTCGCTTAATCCATAGTCCCTGTTTCGAGCTGCAAATATTAGCAACAGAACCAGTATCAAATACCCAGGTGCTACTGCGAGCTTTAGTAAGGTACACATCAATAACATGTATATCACATATACCTTTGTTCACCTTGCCATCCTTCTTATCCGCCAAATACTGGGGGCAGTTCCACTTCAAGTGACCAGTCCCTTTGCAGTAGAAGCACTCAGTCTCAGGCTTAGGTCCAGATTTGGGTTTCTTCTCTTGAGCAGCAACTTGTTTGCCGTTCTTCTTGAAGTTCCCCTTCTTCTTCCCTTTACCCTTTTTCTTGAAACTGGTGGTCTTGTTGACCATCAACACTTGATGCTCCTTCTTGATTTCTACCTCCGCGACCTTTAGCATCACGAAGAGCTCGGGAATTGTCTTATCCATCCCTTGCATGTTATAGTTCATCACGAAGCTTTTGTAGCTTGGTGGCAGTGATTGAAGAATTCTGTCAATGACACTATCATCCGGAAGATTAACTCCTAGTTGAATCAAGTGATTGTTATACCTAGACATTTTGAGTATATGCTCACTGACAGAACTATTCTCCTCCATCTTGCAGTTGTAGAACTTATTGGAGACTTCATATCTCTCAATCCGGGCATTTGCTTGAAATATTAACTTCAACTCCTGGAACATCTCATATGCTCCATGACGTTCAAAATGTCGTTGAGGTCCCGGTTCTAAGCCGTAAAGCATGGCACACTGAACTATCGAGTAGTCATCAGCTTTGCTCTGCCAGACGTTCATAACATCTGGCGTTGCTCCTGCAGCGTGTTTGGCACCCAGCGGTGCTTCCAGGACGTAATTCTTCTGTGCAGCAATGAGGATAATCCTCAAGTTATGGACCCAGTCCATGTAATTGCTACCATCATCTTTCAACTTTGCTTTCTCAAGGAACGCATTAAAATTCAACAAAACAACAGCACGGGCCATCTATCTACAACAACATAGACAAGAAAAATACTATCAGGTACTAAGTTCATGGTAAATTAAAGTTCAATTAATCATATTTTAAGAACTCCCACTTAGATAGACATCCCTCTAATCATCTAAGTGATCACGTGATCGATATCAACTAAACCATGTCCGATCATCACGTGAGATGGAGTAGTTTTCAATGGTGAACATCACTATGTTGATCATATCTACTATATGATTCACGCTCGACCTTTCGGTCTCAGTGTTCCGAGGCCATATCTGCATATGCTAGGCTCGTCAAGTTTAACCCGAGTATTTCTGCGTGTGCAAAACTGGCTTGCACCCGTTGTATATGAACGTAGAGCTTATCACACCCGATCATCACGTGGTGTCTCAGCAAGACGAACTTTGGCAACGGTGCATACTTAGGGAGAACACTTGTACCTTGAAATTTAGTGAGAGATCATCTTATAATGCTACCGTCAATCAAAGCAGAATAAGATGCATAAAAGATAAACATCACATGCAATCAATACAAGTGATATGATATGGCCATCATCATCTTATGCCTTTGATCTCCATCTCCAAAGCACCGTCATGATCACCATCGTCACCGGTGCGACACCTTGATCTCCATCGTAGCATCATTGTCGTCTCGCCAATTATTGCTTCTACGACTATCGCTGCCGCTTAGTGATAAAGTAAAGCAATTACAGGGCGATTGCATTGCATACAATAAAGCGACAACCATATGGCTCCTGCCAGTTGTCGATAACTCCGTTACAAAACATGATCATCTCATACAATAAAATATAGCATCATGCCTTGACCATATCACATCACAACATGTCCTGCAAAAACAAGTTAGATGTCCTCTACTTTGTTGTTGCAAGTTTTACGTGGCTGCTACGGGCTGAGCAAGAACCGTTCTTACCTACGCATCAAAACCACAATGATATTTCGTCAAGTTAGTGATGTTTTAACCTTCAACAAGGACCGGGCGTAGTCACACTCGGTTCAACTAAAGTTGGAGAAACTGACACCCGCCAGCCACCTGTGTGCGAAGCACGTCGGTAGAACCAGTCTCGCGTAAGCATACGCGTAATGTCGGTCCGGGTCGCTTCATCCAACAATACCGCCAAACCAAAGTATGACATGTTGGTAAGAAATATGACTTGTATCGCCCACAACTCACTTGTGTTCTACTCGTGCATATAACATCTACGCATAAACCTGGCTCGGATGCCACTGTTGGGGAACATAGCAATTTCAAAAAAAAATCTACGCACACGCAAGATCATGGTGATGCATAGCAACGAGAGGGGAGAGTGTTGTCTGCGTATCCTCGTAGACCAAAAGCGCAAGCGTTACGACAACGCGGTTGATGTAGTCGTACGTCGTCACGATCGACCGATCTTCAGTACCGAACGTACGGCACCTCCGTGTTCAGCACACGTTCAGCTCGGCGACGTCCCGCGAACTCACGATCCAGTAGAGCTTTGGGGAAGAGCTTCGTCAGCACGACGGCATGATGATGGTGTTGATGAAGTTACCGACGCAGGGCTTCGCCTAAGCACCGCTACTATATGACCGAGGTGGATTATGGTGGAGGGGGGCACCGCACACGGCTAAGAGAGATCAATGATCAACTTGTGTGTCTATGGGGTGCCCCCTGTCCACGTATATAAAGGAGTGGAGGAGGGGGAGAGGGCCGGCCCCTATGGCGCGCCCTGGAGGAGTTCTACTCCCACCGAGAGTAGGATCCCCCCCTTCCCTAGTTGGACTAGGAGAGAAGGAAGGGGAGAGAGGGAGGAAGGAAAGGGGGGCGCCGCCCCCCTCCTAGTCCAATTCGGACCAGAGGGGGAGGGGCGCGCAGCCTGCCCTGGCCTCCTCTCTCTCTCCACTATGGCCCATTAAGGCCCATACAATTACCGGGGGGTTCCGGTAACCTCCCGGTACTCCGGTAAAATCCCGATTTCACCCGGAACCATTCCGATGTCCAAATATAGGCTTCCAATATATCGATCTTTACGTCTCAACCATTTCGAGACTCCTCGTCATGTCTGTGATCATATACGGGACTCCGAACTACCTTTGGTACATCAAAACACAAAAACTCATAATACTGATCGTCACAGAACTTTAAGCGTGCGGACCCTACGGGTTCGAGAACTATGTAGACATGACCGAGAGACATATCCGGTCAATAACCAATAGCGGAACCTGGATGCTCATATTGGTTCCTACATATTCTACGAAGATCTTTATCGGTCAAACCGCATAACAACCTACGTTGTTCCCTTTGTCATCGGTATGTTACTTGCCCGAGATTCGATCATCGGTATCTCAATACCTAGCTCAATCTCGTTACCGGCAAGTCTCTTTACTCGTTCTGCAATGCATCATCCCACAACTAACTCATTAGTTGCATTGCTTGCAAGGCTTATAGTGATGTGCATTACCGAGAGGGCCAAGAGTACCTCTCCGACAATCGGAGTGACAAATCCTAATCTCGATCTATGCCAACTCAACAAGTACCCTCGGAGACACCTGTAGAGCACCTTTATAATCACCCAATTACGTTGTGATGTTTGGTAGCACACAATGTGTTCTTCCGGTAATCGGGAGTTGCATAATCTCATAGTCGTAGGAACATGTATAAGTCATGAAGAAAGCAATAGCAGTAAACTAAAACGATCAAGTGCTAAGCTAACGAAATGGGTCAAGTCAATCAAATCATTCTCCTAATGATGTGATCCCATTTATCAAATGACAACTCATGTCTATGGTTAGGAAACTTAACTATTTTTTATCAACGAGCTAGTCAAGTAGAGGCATACTAGTGACACTCTGTTTGTCTATGTATTCACACATGTATTATGTTTCCGGTTAATACAATTCTAGCATGAATAATAAAAATTTATCATGAAATAAGGAAATAAATAATAACTTTATTATTGCCTCTAGGGCATATTTCCTTCAATCTCATCATTTTACTTTAATAAAATTATGTTGGGTTATTAATATTATTTTGGGATTGAGTTGGGGGTACCTTCTCAATAATGTCTTAAAACTTTGTAGTTAAATAAAATATATTTCTTTGTTGTAGGGGAAAATTAGCTTTATGCAAATGATAAGCATAGAGCCTCCACCAGCCAAATATGCATGTAGTGTTAGCTGTTATTTGTTCATTTCTCTATAGTGTTATCTTCCCAGCATATTCCGTGTGCTGACCTACATGGCTGCAACGTATCATGTTGCAGAATTTTCAGACGAAGAGTAAGGTGCGATAGGTCGTTGTCGTGCACTCAGTTTGGCCGTGGAGTTGGATGGACTCATTTATCTTCGAAGATTCCGCAGTTATCTTATTTGGATGGCCTTCAGCCATATTATTGTAATAAGTACTCTTTTTGAGACACTCGATGTAATAAGTGTGTGATTGAACTCTGCAATAAATCCTCGAGTACTGTGTGTGTCAGCAATACCGATCCAGGGATGACACTTAAGCACAGAGACTTGACCGTTCGAGGTCGGGTCGCTACATTCTCCTTCTCCCTTCCCCTTTCCTACTCCGTGTGGGAGGTGGAATCCTACTAGGACTAGGGAGTCCTAGTAGGACTCCACACCTTGGCGCGCCCCCTAGGGCCGGCTGGCTCTCCCTCTCCCTCCTTTATATACATGGCCAGGGGGCACCCCAAGAGCACACAAAAGTTTCTCTTAGTTGTGTGCGGTGCCCCCTCCACAGTTACACACCTCGGTCATATCGTCGTAGTGCTTAGGCAAAGCCCTGCGCCGGTAACTTCATCATCACCGTCGCCACGCCGTCGTGCTGACGGAACTCTCCCTCGGCCTCAACTGGATCAAGAGTACGAGGGACGTCATCGAGCTGAACATGTGCTGAACACGGAGGTGCCATACGTTCGGTGCCAGGATCGGTCGGATCGTGAAGACGTACGACTACATCAACCGCGTTGATAAACGCTTCCGCTTTCGATCTACGAGGGTACGTGGACACACTCTCCCCGCTCGTTGATATGCTTCTCCGAGATAGGTCTTGCGTGATTGTAGGATTTTTTTTTGAAATACTACGTTCCCCAACAGAACATTGTATTGAAGATCAAAGAGAGAGAAGAATCCATCTAGCTACTCGCTATGGACCTTAGGTCTGTGGTAAACTACTCGCGCACATCGGAAGGGCAGTAAGGATGATGCAAAAGCCCTCCTTGATCGATTATAGAGAATTTATAGAATTTATAGAGGAGGAATTAGGTCAGACGGAGCCACGAGGGGCCCACAAGGCATCAGGGCGCGCCCTGTTGCCTTGCCGTCTGCTCATTTGCCTTCTGGTTTCCTCCTGAAGCTACTAGGGTCTCTCTTGTCCAGAAAAAAAAGTCAAAAAGTTTTGTAGCGTTTGGACTTCGTTTGGTACTGATTTCTTGGAAAACCAAAAACAGGCAAAAAAACATCAACTGACACTTGGCACTAGGTTAATAGGTTAGTCCCAAAAATGATATATAATTGCATATAAAAGATCCAAGATTGATACTATAATAGCATGGAACAATAAAAAAATAGATACATTGGAGACATATCAATACCACATATGTGTGACACTGCATTTAGTCAAATTGGAAAAACCAATATGGAGAAATTCCATAGTGATGGATTTTGAAGTCATTTGATTATGAATCATCTGACACTTGCAACTTTCATCCAATTAGTTAAGTAAACTAAAATACCATTCACATGCCATGAAGAACGAGCAACAAAATAATTGGAAATATGCATATTGATGTGTGTAGTCCAATAAGAGTTGTTCCAAGCACCGGATTTATCTATTTGCAAGGATGACTCAAGTAGATGTTTACTTATTGAGACATAAATCTGGATCCTTTGAAATGTTTCAAAAGTTTTTTCAGAATGAAGTAGAAATTATTGTAACAAGAAAATGATGTTTCTACAATCGGATTGCACAAAGGAATATTTGAGTTACTAATTTAGCGAATGTCTGATGAGCTATGAAAAGAATTTTGTAGCTTTCACTTCCTAGAACATCACTAAGATTAGAATGTTTTGAGTAGATGTAATCAAACTATGTATAACATGGTGAGATCAAAGATGACATTAATCAATTTGCCAATATACTTTTTAATGTTATGCTTTAGAGACTTCAGCTTTTACACTAATAAAGAGCGCCATCAAATCTGTTGAAATGACACCATATAAGTAATGGAATGGTATGGAAAAACCATTTGGGCTTTTCTTAACACTTGGGAATATAAGACATAAGTAAAAGTGTTTACGAATTTATGTCCCAAGTCAGTTAAGTGCTACTCTGTTGGTTATCCAAAATAGTTGGTATTCCTCTATCACGCCAAGGCAAAGTGTTTTGCAAAAGAGTGTGGTAAATTTTGAAAAAAGTATTTTTTGCAAAAGAGTGAGTAGGAGTATAGTGCAACTTGACGAGATTACAAAATCTTCGTAATCAGGTCAAATAAAAGAAACGCTAGAGGTGATTCTAGAACTTCTACCACGACTGATACGAAAGACTCTACATGAGATATAGAGACATCGATCAAACTTGCAACTGGACTATATAGGTTGGGAAATATTGTTGAACAAACAATGAACCTATAATACATAGAGATGCGTTGATGGGCCCTGACTCCAGAGTTGGCTATATGCCAAAATAATCCGAGATAGTATCCATATACATACTTGAAGTTTGGAACTTGATAAACCCTCTGGAATACTTAAGAGTCTAAAGTATAGTAATTGATATATAGACTAACAAAGATAAAAATGTTTTATAATGTGTGACTTGTTACAAATAGTTTATGGCAAGATCAAGGAGTTGATTATGACAAGATTGTCTCATCATAGCAATACTTAAAGTCATATCGGGTTAAACTAGCAATTACTAAATATTTAAATTATGGGATATAATATATGGATATCAAAACAATTTCCGTGAGATGGAAATAGAACCAAGGTTGTATGTGTGATACGGTCCAGGGTAATTTTGTCGATCAAGAGGATGCTAGTAAGTATGCAAATTTCAAGAGATCCTATAATGGAATGAAGCAAGCATATTGGAGTTGGAATCTTTGTCCTGATGAAATGGTCAAATAATTTGATTTCATCAAAGAAAGCAAAGATGCTTGTATTTACAAGAAAGTAAGTGGGCACGTGATAATATTTCTAAAATACTGTGTGTGCATGACACATTATTGATTGGAAATTATATAAATCTCTTGACACAAATTAAGACTTTATTGAAAGTAGTTTTTCAATACTTAGGCAATATAGCCTTGGTATTAGGCATATTAGTCTATGGAGATAGTAGAGTCTAATCGGGCTTAGCCACAATACATATTGACAAGATACTAGAGCAGTTTAGTATGAAAAACCGCCAAGAAGAGTTTCTTGTCGAAGTCACATGGAAGGAGTTTTACGCAAGCATCGGTATGCTGAAATACTGGTGAGCAAAATACATTATTACAATCACACTTGTGTTAATTATATCCATGATATGTGAACAACCAGATATCTAGTACTCCAAGTAAGTTGTGAGTAAAGTTACCAGAACGGTCAAATTGTTGATCAAAGGACAATAGTGAAAATATCATACTGACGATAGGTTTCTCGCATACGGAGAAAATGAAGAGATTGTTGTAAGGAGTTACATCAATACATGCTCGGTGTAAGTAGTAAATTGAGAAAATCTTCATCGGTGCTCCAAGAGATTTTCGATTTCAATTAAATGATTTATGGTCGCACAGTAAGTTGGAATTGGTCCAAGAAAGTTAGTGTGGTGATTTCTATAACAAAAGGCTGAGTATATTTCCACTTTAGAAGCAACAATGGAGGGTGATGAATCAAAAGTTCATTTATGAGCTTGGTATGATTTCTAGATGATTGTGCGAATAGGAACATTGTTCTTAATAGTGGTTCCATAGCTCAGTCTAAGGAATCAAAGGTCCTACAAGTGATTCAATACATACAAAGCCAGTTTCACACAAATTATGAATTCTTGTGAAAGCATGATAGATGCATAGAAATGCAAATGATACACGTGGATCTGAAGTTGTCATGATCTGATAGGATGAAGGCTATACAACCAGCAAAGCATGGACAAACACCGGATTACCATTGGTGTAAAAGAAAATATGCTAACTAGATTATTGACTCTATTGCAAGTGGGAGTCTGTTGGAAATATGCCCTAAAGGCAATAATATTGTATTATTATATTTCTATGTTTCATAATTAAGAGTTTATATTCTATGCTATAACTACTATGATCCTGGAATATGTGATTCCGTGGAAAATTCATATGCACGTGTAGAATGATAAATGGTAAAATAAGGTTCCTAGTCTCGCCTCTAAGACTAGCTCAAGTGTTGTTGATGACCATGTTTTCCGGATCTTAGGATATCGTTAAGTGTAATGATAGCCCTAAAACAACATTGAGAGTATGACATTAGAAGAACGATCATATTGAATCGACCCAAACTTGTTTGTTATACTTTAGATAATATCGTCAGAAGTCAATTGTTATAAGACGAAGTGTTAATGTGTGATTTAGTTCCTTAGACCATGAGAGTATCGTAGTTACTTCTTACCGTACAATGAACTTTGGGGTGCTCAAACATCATCTGTAACACGGTGATCATAACAAAAACTTACAGGTTCATCAGAAAGTTTGACAAGGTACTAGATAGCTCGAGAGTGGAATTTGCTCCTCTGACGATGGAGAGATATTCTTAGGGCCCTCTCAATGTGATGGAATCCATCATCATCTGGCCAAACACATGTGATTATGTCACGGGGATGTCAGAACATGCCAACGAGAAAGAAGAACAAAACTGGTAACGAGAAGACTGGTATAGTGAGCATGTGTATGACTCAAGAGGATACCGATATTCTCACCTCGGGTTTTGTATAGTATCACAAAGCAAAGGGAATAGCACATGATAACCAAAGGTTCACTCGAATGTCATCTGTGTACTCATAGGGATCGATATGGATGTCCACGGTTCCGCTATTGGTCATTGAACAAAGAGGTTTTGTTCATGTCTATGTTTTACCAAACCTATAGGGTCACAAGCTTAAGGTAATCACGATCTTCTAAGTGTTAGTAGGACAGAAATAACGAGGAAATATTTGTGAAATAATTTCACTAATATTCTAAATAGCTTCAAGAGGAAGCGGAAGCGTTTCGGAGCTTATCGCACAATTCCGGGTATTACCGATAAATAATATATAGGTGGAAAATGTTTCAGGAGATGTTAATTAAATAATAAAAGGCTCTAATTAAATATCATCGGGCCTTAAAAGGCCAAGTGGTGGAATGAGAATTGGGCCACAAGGGTCCAATAGGGGGAGGCGCCCCCCTTTCCCATTTGGGAGGCCGAATTTGAGTGGGGGAGGACTCCTCCTCCCCCTAGGCCGACGCAAGGAGGGTGTCCTCCCCCCTTGGGGCGCCCCCTCCTCTCTCCCTTACACCTATATATACTAGAGGGTTTTGCCACTTTTGTACACACAAGTTTTGGAGCCTCCTCTAGTTCTCTAGTTATAGTTCTAGTTGATCCTAGTTGATCTAATTAGAGCTAGATCTAGATCCTCTAATCCTCATAACTAGAAGCCCGGTGTGGTTCTAATATTCTCTCTCTAATTCTTAGGCAATGATTAGCTTTGGACGACAAAGCGCTACCAGATCATGAAGACCGCACGCTTGTAATCTGTAAAGAGGTCGTGCTTTCGGTCTTCCGTTCGAGGGACTGTTCTGTTGGGGAACGTTGCATGGAAAAGAAGAAAAATTATACGCAGACGCAAGATCTATCCATGGAGATGTATGGCTATGAGAGGGGGAGAGCATCTACATACCCTTGTAGACCGCTAAGTGGAAGCGTTTATCAACGCGGTTGATGTAGTCGTACACCTTCAAGATCCGTCCCGATCAAGTACCAGACGTACGCACCTCCGCGTTCAGCACACGTTCAGCTCCATGATGTCCTCGTCTTCTTGATCCAGCAAGAGGGGCAAAGTAGTAGATGAGTTCCGACAGCATGATGGCATGGTGACGGTGGTGGTGAAGAACTATCTCCGCAGGGCTTCACCAAGCACAATGTAAACTATGACGGAGGATAAACTAGAGGGGTGGGGTTGCCGGCACACGGCTTGGTGAATCTTGATGTGTTCCGGGTGCTAGCCATGCCCCTCTATTTATATGTTGAGCCCTAGGGTCTTCTCTTGAAGAAAGAGCCTCCTCAAAGTCGGTTTAGCCCGCAAGGCAAGAGTCCTTCTCGGACTCCAGGACCAGACGCCAGGGTCCTCGGCGTTTGGCCCCAGACACCAGGGTTCCTGGCGTCTGGCCCTTGGACTCCACATTAAGAAAGCAGTAGCAATAAACTAAACGATCATATGCTATGCTAACGGTTGGGTCTTGTCCATCACATCATTCTCCTAATGATGTGATCTCGTTATAAAGTGACAACATATGTCTATGGTTAGGAAACCTTAACCATCTTTTGATCAACGAGCTAGTCTAGTAGAGGCATACTAGGGACACGGTATTTGTTTATGTATCCACATATGTATTTAAGTTTCCGGTCAATACAATTCTAGCATGAATAATAAACCTTTATCATGATTAAGGAAATATAATAATAACCATTTTATTATTGCCTCTAGGGAATATTTCCATCATTTTCATGGATGATTCACATGATCATTCATCTACGGTTCGAGGGACTTCAAGTACGATCTACACCAACTCTTCTTCCGCTGCAACTTGGAGTTGGTAATGATCTGATCCAAACTACATCTTCATACTGTTCCTGGGTGACCGTAGGGCGATTTTTTTAGTTTTCTACTACATTTCTGAACACCCAAACCAACCCACTTATATCTCAGGGAGAGCCAAGAAAAAACGAAGCAGAGAGGCCGGAGTAACGTATGATGGATAACCAAATCCAGCGAGCTACCAAGAGGGGAACGGGAGGGAAAGCACAAACTAGAATAAAGTTGAGGAAAAAGCATCAAACCCAACAACAAAAGATTAATATTCAGCGGAAGCAAATCCACCACCATGGTGGCTGAACATCGGGGAAGAGAAAAATCTAGGGGCGGATCCAAAGATGCAGCAACCAAAGCTTGGCATGATGCCTCAGATCTGCTCCAAAGAGATCCTCCCACCACATATACCTTGACCGCCATGGCCATGGCTAGGAGAGCGAGGAAGAACACCAAGAGGCAGATTGGTTTATTTGGTACTAGTAGAAACCAAATAGCCATATAGCACGCAACTAAACCTAGACTACAGGGAGTTATGTCTCCTCACCCTACTTGTTGTCAGCATGCCGAGGAAAGGGAGGGGCTGACGAAGCAGATCTGGGATAGGAGAATTGGCGGAGAGAGTGAGGAGGACATGAGGAGAGGAAGGGAGACAAGAAGTACTTAGAATTTCTAGACTACCTTGGCAATTGAGTTGGACACGCCAGTGCAACTACGATGTCTTAGGTGTTGCCTTTTCGTAATCCTATATACCGCCTTAAGTGGTCTATAGGGGAGCATAGCCCCAAGAAATTTGTAATTGGCTGGCAAGTGGCATGCCCCATTACCTCTTGTTGTTTTATTTGTTCTACTAAATATCCATAAATATATTCATATTTAATAATTTTAGATAAGGATCAAAAATCAAGTCAATCATGGAGAAAAGATTATATGTAAAAAATATTTATAAACCTGCATGGAAACATTCATACATGTGTATAAATATTCACATCATATTTAAAATATTCGTGCATATAAACATAAACAATTATGCATTGGGACAATGTTCATATATTTGAGAATAGTTGTTCATACATGCTCTCAAAAAATGTTCACGCGATTTCTCAAAAAGCAAATAAAAAAGAAAAGGACTAAACACGGCGAGAAAATAGAAAAGGAGAAAAAATAGGGGGTGGGAGAAAAGCGAAAAAGAAGAATAAAAAAACAAGAAAACGAAAAAAGGAGAAATGGCATATCGTTCAGATATTGGGCCGTCCTAACATGGAAGCGCTTCAGCCGTATTTCCTTAACCTACAAGCGGTAGGACGGCGTGGCTATGTTGCCATTCTTCTTGAAGTTCCCTTTTTTTCCTGACCATTTTTCTTGAAACTAGTGGTCTTGTTAACCATCAACACTTGATGCTCCTTCTTGATTTCTACATCTTCAGCATCGCGAAGAGCTCAGAAATCGTTTTCGTCATCCCTTGCATATTATAGTTCATCACGAAGCCTTTGTAGCTTGGTGGTAGTGACTGAAGAACTCTGTCAATAACACTCTCAACTGGAAGATCAATTCCCGGGTGAGTCAAGTGGTTATGATACCCAAACATTTTGAGTATGTGTTCACTGACAGAACTGTTCTTCTCCATCATACAGCTATAGAACTTGTTGGAGACTTCATATCCCTCAACCCGGGCATTTGTTTGAAATATCAACTTCAGCTCTTTGAACATCTCATATGCTTCATGACGTTCAAAACATATTTGAAGTCCCGGTTCTAAGCCGTAAAGCATGTCACACTGAACTATTGAGTAGTCATCAGATCGAGCCTGCCAGACGTTCATAACATCTGCAGTAGCTCCTGCAGCAGGTCTGTCACCTAGCGGTGCATCAAGGACATAATTCTTCTGTGCAGCAATGAGGATAATCCTCAAGTTACGGACCCAGTCTGAATAGTTGCTACCATCACCTTTCAACTTAGCTTTTTCTAGGAACGCATTAAAATTCAAGGGAACGATAGCACGGGCCATTGATCTACAACATAGATTTGCAAATACTATCAGGACTAAGTTCACGATAAATTAAGTTCAATTAATCAAATTACAAATAAACTCCCACTTAAATTACAAATAAAGGTGTTTCCTTTTCGTAATCCTATATACCGCCTTAAGTGGTCTATAGCGGAGCATGGCCCGAAGAAATTTGGAATTGGCTGGCAAGTGGCACGCCCCATTAACTCTTGTTGTTTTATTTGTTCTACTAAAAATCGATAAATATATTCATATTTAATAAATTTAGATAAGGATCAAAAATCAAGTCAATAATGGAGAAAAGATTATATATAAAAAATATTTACAAACCTGCATGGAAACATTCATATATGTGACCATAAATATTCATATCATATTTAAAATATCCGTGCATATAAACATAAACAATTATGCATTGGAACAATGTTCATATATTTCAGAATAGTTGTTCATACATGCTCTCCAAAAATGTTCACGCGATTTCTCAAAAAGCAAATAAAAAAGAAAAGGACTAAACACGGCGAGAAAATAGAAAAGGAGAAAAAATAGGGGGTGGGAGAAAAGCGAAAAAGAAGAATAAAAAAATAAGAAAACGGAAAAAAGGAGAAATGGCATATCGTTCAGATATTGGGCCGTCCTAACATGGAAGCGCTTCAGCCGTATTTCCTTAACCTACAAGCGGTAGGACGGCGTGGTTATGTTGCGCCCAATGCGGCACCTAGGAACGGCTCGCTAAAGGGAGCTGGAACTGGGCCGGCCAAGTAATTACTGGCGCTCCCTGCAGACGTCATGCACGTTTCTTCGTTCTTTCTTAACATTTTTTTACTTGTGTTTATATTTCGACATATTTTAAATATATATTATAAAAATATTTCACACAAAATTTTGAACAAAATGTTCATCTTGCATTTGCAAAATATCAAACGTGTATAGAAAATAGTATCTGTTAAAATGTGTAAGTGTGAATGTAAAAAGAAACGAAAATGTTGATACAGAAAATGTTAATCATATGTAAGAAAATGTCGCACATATGTACGAAAAGTGTTAATCATATCTACAAAAAATGTGACAAATATAATATGTCGCACATTTCAAACAAAATAAACATCACACTATAAAAATGTCTAAACAAATATAAAAATGTTTGAAATGTTTTGTACATTCAGAAAATGTACGTCACATTTTCAAAAAATTTCACTAGTTTCAAAAATGTGTCTGTGACAATTTTAAAAACAATTGTACAATGTACTAAACATGTTTACCTAGTGCGAAAAAAATTTAACATGTATTTGAAAAATGTTAAACACATATTTGAAACCAAATTTAAAACATGTTTTTGTAAAATAAAACATGTGTTTGGAAAATGTTAAACGGGTACAAAGCAAATGTTTTAAATATGTATGAAAAAGGTACAGCATGTATGAAAGAAAGTAGACATGTATTGAAAAAGAAAACCAATGAAAAACAGCAAAAAAAAACAAAAAAAAGCAAAGAAACCTAAATAAACCAAACAAAACAGAAAGAAACAAAGAAAACCAAAGTATAAAGAAGAAAAATAAGAAAACCATGGAAAAGAAGAAAACCGAATGATAAAAGAACAAGAACAAGAACAGGCGAAACTGGTGAAAAAAAAATGAAAAAAGAAAAGAAAATGAAAGAAACGGAAAAGAAAACAAAAACAGGGTGACCGAACCCTATGGCAACCACTACGAGCCGAAAAAAGTGAACCCATGCGCGCAATACCCGCTACAAACAGGGTTGGCCTGCTACTGTCGCCTGTAGGCGATTCCTATTAGGAATCAGCGACATATAACCATGGTGGTATATAGGATATTCGCATATTGGCACTTTTATGATATGCCCATGCCAGACCACCAAGGCTATTCAGCATGTTGTGGCTGGTAACTCGGTATCGCCTCTGGGCGCGAGGGAGTAGCCAACCCAGTAATGTAAGTCCTTCGGCTCGGGTTTTTTTCTCCATGTTTTTTTGTCATTTTTTCTGTTTTTCATCATTATTCATTGGTTTTCTCCTGTTTCCTGCTTTTCTTCACTCGCTTTCTTTGGCCTTTTTCTTTTTTCATTTTTCTAATTTTCGCTTTTTGACACAAGACTTTTTTTAATACACATGGTACTTTTTTAGTATACACCTGGAACATTTTTTTATTTCACGCTGAACATTTTTCAAATACACGATGTTTATATTTTTCAAATCTTGCTTGAATATTTTCTTGAATAGATGTCAAACTTTGAAATACTTGTTGAACATTTTTTAATGACATGATATGTTTTTAAAAACTATATGAACATTTTCTATACATTGCATAATTTTATTTAAAAAATGTCTGGACATTTTTGGAACATCTCTTTAGAATGTGATATACATTTTTGAATGTTACCTAGAATTTTTTATACAATGTGATTTTTTTACATTGTATAATTTTAAAAATCAAGTGCATTTTCTGACACACATTTTTTAAATGTCATGCACGCTCTTTTAATCATACAAAACATTTCTGAATTATGGATTTTTTTAGATTATATAAAAAAATAGATGTCACGAACATTGTGTCCAAGCGTGCGAATATTTTTGAAAACCATGAACATTTATTTCAAATGTTATCTATATATTTTGAAAGTTGCGTTACTTTTTTACAGAGGGAGTAACTAGCATATTCTTCCCCACAAAAAAAAAGCATTTTCTAAGATTTAAGTTTTTTTCAGAAACAAATAAATATGTATCCATTTCAGAAACATAAATATAAGAAATAAACCAAAAAAACATGCACTAGGAGCCAGCCCTCCCTTCCGATAGTTTTTTTTTCAAATTCATTAACTTTCCCGAATTCGCAAACTTACTTTCAATTTTGTGTACTTTTTTCTTAAAATTTTGAATTTTTTAAAATTCGCAAACATTTTTGTAGATGTTTTGAACTTTTTTCCTCAAATTCGTGAGCTTATTTAAATTTGAGAATTTCTTTTTCTTAAATTTGTGAACTTGTTCAAATTCACAAACAATTTTTTTACTGTTTTTAAAATTTTAGCTCAAATTCATGAACTTTTTTAAAAATTTTGAAATTTTTCCTCAATTCGTGACCTTTTTTTCTACCTGCTAACTCTGTTTCAAATCCTGAACTTTTTCTAAATCAGTGAAATTTTTCAAGTGTGCAGATTTTTTTAAAAAGTCAACATATGGTCAACAGGGTTAGGTAAAAGGTTAACACATCTAGTCAATGGCAACGTGGTCAAAGCACCTGACAACTCAGAAAAAAAAGTAAACCGAAGCGACCCGAGCTGGCCACCCGCTCGTGTTGGTGGGCCGGTCCACAGTGGCAACGCATGAGCGCCGGTTGATCCTATTGGCGCATAAGACGCCCCATAGGAGGTCTCATAAGCGAGACAAAGCCCTTCCCATGCCAGACCTACTGCATAAGAGAAATTAAGTTTTGGGCCTACTGCATAGGCTCGAATTACCCAGCTGCTGATTCGATCTGATTATTTCTTGCTTTTTTTGTCCAGTGAGGCAGATCATATTTTTATATATATTTTTGGAAGGTTACGAGGGGCAAAAACGCTTACCTAAACATTTTTATTTAACTGACTAGACAATTGCCCTTGCATTGCAACGGGAGTATAAACATTCTACTAGATTAGCCCGTGACTGGACGTCTATTATTATACTAGGAGAACATCCGTGCGTTGCTACGGGCTATCCGTCATGTTATTTCCAACTGAGCCAAACACAAATCCCATCCCAGGACGCCCCCTTTTGTTTTTTGTTTGACCCTACCCTTCTCGCTCGGTTTCCTGCTGTAGCGGAACATTTCTCGCTGGAGTCACCTCTTTTAAAACCAGATGATGTCCACCTCATCTTCACCGTGCATTGCAACATGAATTAAAATTTTCATATTTGCAATATATAGAGTTGGTTAAACTAACACATACTATTGACATAGAACAACAAATAAAGATCACTCTCACAGGGCAAATCCACATTGACATTGAAGGCGAGTGGCAACCTGAACGTATTCCTAGTTACCAATAAGCTCCACCTCCATCCCACATACCATTCATTGCTAGAAGGGGTAATTGTTGTTCTTCTCGTCCTCGTCCTTCCCCACATCTTCTACTCCTAACCACTCCGCCTACCATTTTGTTGGTGCCAACCAACACCACGTTAACATCAATACGTTCGTCAACGACGCCTTGTCTCCGTCTTTCTCCTTCATTGTCAGTTTTAGTTCTCGTTCCTACTTATTTTCTATAATACTCCTTCCTTTTTTTGTTTTATTTTTTGGAACACTCTTTTCTTCTCCAACACTATGGACCACTTGGTGGCTTTAGTTATTTTGTACTTCTTATTCTCCAAACACTCTTTCTTTCTACTATAGCATAAACCACCCGGCCAATGTTGTGTCGTGTTGTCCTCCCTCACGAACGTTTCGGCAACCGTCAGCATGTTGACATCCTTCAGAGCATGGTCGTCATCTATCTTGGTGAACACAAGGACGCCCATGTCGCGAGCGCATGGTGGCCATTGTTCATGTTGGCAAGTGGTGCTCGATCGGCCATGTCGCTGAAAGCCTGCTCATCGTCCATGCCCACGAGCGCTTTCAAAATGATTCAACGCGATTAACTGCTTGTATGATTAATTAAGTACACAAATAATTAACGGCCTACCTAATTCTCTGCATGCCTAATTAAATGCCAATTAATCTATTAATTATCCGCCTAATTGGAAAAAATCCCACCTCTAATTATCTGTAGGCATAATTAATTGTCTACCTAATTAATTGCATTAATCGCTCCATTTCTAAATTGATTCAGTGCGGACTTTTTTCCTATTTAAATGTACCTAATTAATTGCATACGTAACTAACTGTCTAGTTAATTACTTGCATTAATCGTTTGATTTTTAAATTGATTCAGTGCTCCATTTCCAAAATATTTTGCATGAATGACTGCTACGAACAACGACAACGACTATCGAGTATTGTAGGACACATTTCCTTAACGAATTTCTTGACATTTGAATGACACACTTGATTTGAGAACTTGATTTGAGAACGTAGCATATTTAGCTTGATAAGAAATATAATATGAACGAGTCCACGAATGCCCTGTACATGGCGATCCGACGACCCGCCTTCCGCCATGGCCGTTCTCGACGCCGTCCGTAATCCATGCCCTGGCATTCTCGAACATCGTGTTGACATCAGGCCCAGCGACGACGGTGCCCTCCATGGTTTTACGCACGGCGTCCCTCCGTAGAGGCGTGTGGATATGTATGCCCATTAGGAAAAAGATATGTTATTTTTGTTGAATTAGGAAACTTCTGATTGTCAATTAATAGTAGAGATAAAATCCAATGGGGAATATCTGATTTTGTTTTGTAAGATTATCGAGAAATATCTTATGTATCTTTTTTAGGAAGGTGGTCTCACATATATGGTGTGATTTTTGAATTCTTAATTACCTATTATTTACTTAATTGAATTAAATCAACACCTGCCAAAGCAAGCATGAAACAAGATCTCTCATTTAATGGGATTTGGGTTTTTAATAGGGGAAAGAAAAAACCCGTGGGAAGGGTGGTGAGAGGTGAGACGAAAAAAAACGGACGAAAATAAACCGGAGTACCAGGCTACCAACTCCTCCATTAGGAGTAGAGATTGATGCCCTAAAATCTTAGCAAGTTTTTGTATGCACTTGTCATGATTTACCTGTCATTTTATTGTTAGGCACTTGTTTGGTAAGAATTTAATGACTTACCAAATAAAATATATTTTAATTTAGGTAAGTTAATAAAACATGAGACAATTGATTGTATTTAGGGAGATGGATGGGAGAAAAATCAGAGATGGGAGAAAAATCAAAGAGGAGAAGAAAGAGTAGGACGTATATAAGGAAGGTTGGACGAAATAGAGGTGAAATGGGAACCTTATGTTCTTTTTTAGTAGAAGAGGAGATTAAACACTTATTTGGTAAGAGTTTAATGACTTACCAAACAAAATATGTTTTTATTTTGGTAAGTTAATAAAACATGACACAATTGATTGTATTTAGGGAGAATGGATGGGAGAAAATCAGAGATTGGAGGAAAAAATCAAAGAGGAGAAGAAATGAGTGGACGTATATAAGGAAGGTTGGACGAAGGAGAGGTGAAATGGGAACCTTAGGTTCTTTTTAAGTAAAAATAGAGATTAAGTAGTAGAGTTTACGGCAAAGTAACAGTTTTACAAGGGTCACGGCGCCCAAGAATAACAGGGGCGAAAAATCAGATACAAAACACTAAGGCATGATTTTTTTTTTTCTTTTTGACTAGTGGCAAAAGATTTACCACATTCATTAATTAAGAAGAGAGTTTTCCAAAGGTGACAAAAGGAAAAAAAAAACAAAAGCCTACTCTCCTGGTGTGATAATACCCAAGTGCTTAGCTCCCACGGGCCGGCCTCCTTACGAATGTGCGAGATGACGGTCTGAGTGGGCGAGTGCTTGTTGAAGACCATCGCATTGCCCTCGTTCCATAGCTCCCTACGAGCATGGCAAGGGAGGCCACCACTTTACACCTAGAATTTTGATTACGCCTAGAATTACCATGGTGGATGAGGTGATCCCACCAGCACATGACATCGTTGAAATTGCTCCAAGGAGTATCGAGAGGGTGCATGCCAATCCAATCATTGACCACATTCCAAACACGAGTGGGGTAGCGGCATTGGAAGGTCAAATGTGCCGCTGCCTCCGGGCCGCGGTTGCAAAGGAGGCATCGGCCGCAATTGGGCCGTCCGTGCTTGGCGAGCTGGTCCGCCGTCTAAACCCTGTTTTGGGTGATGAGCCACTTGAAAATCATGCATTTGGGAGGCGCCCAAATCTATCAAATAATTGTTTTCATGTCCGTGGACACCAATCCAAGGAACTGAGCCTTGTAAGCTGAAGTTGCAAGGTAGCAGCCAGAAACTGACATCAATGATGTCACGTTGGTGCTCATGCAAATGGATTTGGGAGGTGATCAGGTGAAGTTCCAAAAGCATGGTGAATTCCTGTAGGTGTTGCAAGGACAGGCCACTGGAAGTGTCAATTTGATACACCCAACTGTTGTTGTGCAGCGCCTAATGTCTTTCTGTACCAACTCAAACAGGTAAGAAAGGCCAGCAAAGAGATGTCAGGAAGCTACTTAACCGATCAGCTGGTGTAATTATTAGTCACCTTTAGTCAGTGGTACTACTGGACTGCCGTCATACGTATGTCGCGGTACTACTAGAGTGCCGGCATACGTATACAGCAGGCAAAACACTGTGCAGAGGTTAACTGAAGAAAAGGTATTCCATTATGCAGGGACAGAGGGAAGCCCACACGCAGGCTAGCGAAAGAGACAAGATCTGAGCTTTTAGGAGGCTGAGATCTGGAGCCCACGCCACATGGTACCCCAACTTATCAGGGATGATCATGCTGTTGATGAATTGCAATAAGAACCACCTACCAGCTACTCCATTTCATGCATGAACTGTTGGCATGTCTGTGTACCACTGAAGTACTGATTCATTCATATGGTTCATGATAAGTACAGGTTCAACTGCATGAGTTCATTGGTTAGGTTGGCAACTGCATCATCATCAATAGTACTAATAATGTAAGGATATCAGACCAATTACAATAAGGATTTCCCAGGAAAGTACCCCCTTGGAGTTTTTCGTGCACAATGATTAGTTAGCGGTAGTGGTAGAGAATCATGAATGCAAATCAAAGTAGTCCAATGTCAACTAGCTTTAGAGAATTATAAATATCTCTACTATATATTAGCTGGTGGGCTTGTGTAACTCGCAGTGTTTTTATATGGTCCACATGTTGGTGTTGAAATTGTTTAGGTGGTTTTCAAGTTACTAACTGAACTTAAATCATTTGCGCAGACCAAACTAATACACAAGAAAGCCCAACGGGCAAATAGAGTAGATTCTATAATACGACCCACAAAATTTATGCTTCGATATATTAGTTTATATTCTAGCACCAGATACTAATTTTTTCCGTCTTATCCATAGTTGCACACAAATAATGTATATACAGATTTACATCACTGATGATATATATCAGCTCTCTCCTCTGACCCTCCTTTTCTTTTTGACAAATAATGTGAACTAGAATGATAGTACTACTAGCTATATACCACAACTACATGCAATAGCACACATATAGGCACACACACCCAAGTCTAGATCTTCTTTTCAAGAGTTATATCCACCCTTGATTGGTAGCAATAATATCCCTAGCTAGAAAATCCATTGAGTGAGTTCCACATCTGTGAGAAGCCACTCTCAGCTAAGTACTCGAACCCATCTTGAGCAAACACACCACCCTGGGCAGGCGCCTCCCTCTTCACGTTGCCTTGCTCAAACCTGGTGAGCTGGCTCAGCGCGTCCTTGATCGCCTTCCCCATGTGCTGCTGCTCCGGATCACCAGCCATGGGCGCCATCGCCGTCACCGGGATGTTCATCGAGGCCGATGATGACAGGTGGGAGGAGGGGCCATTGGAGAAGCAGGGCACTTGCTCATAACCCTCTAGGTTTTGCACCGTCGACACTCCAGGATGGTCAAAGGCAATGTAGTTGTCAACGAGAGGAGGCAGTGAGGTTGCGGCTGCACTGTCAATGTTGTAGCTGCTCCCTGTGGGTGGCTTGGCAACGGTTGCCCTAGTCTTGTAGAAAACCCTACACAAGACCCAGTCCTCCTGTTTAACATGAAAAGTATTACACATTAAGATCATTAGACTGGAAAATAAGTGAGTAGATTAATTGGTATTATATCATATATGTAATGCATCTGAAGTGATCATATATATATTGGGGTATACATCTAAAAGAGACCAGATCATCCTCATATCTATGTACGTAGCTGGCATGAGAGTGACCCACACATGTAAAGAATGGATCAAGTACAACGGAACCCGGCCTGGCTAATCAACAATTAAAATCATGAACAAACAACACCAGTTTTTAGACATCTTGCAGTATTATTTATATGACACCTAATTATCACAAATTAAGGGCTAATTATTTTGGGCTTGAATTCTACTCTCTATAGCTAGTAGCTAGCTAGCTAGCCAGATCTTGAATTGAGAGGGCTTGCATGTATAATGAGCTGGCTGGCGGTACTACATTATCCACTGCACATGTATTATAGGATGAGTTGGCATTCCGGCTGGTAGCCTCCACATGTGGATGTCACGTGAACAAAAGGTTTTTGTTTCTTTATATTAGTTCATACTTCTCATAAAATCTACCACATGTGAATTCAAATCTGTTACGTTTCATTTTCAATGTCCCCTCCCTTCCTTAAAAAAAAAAGTCCCCTAGACATATAGTTTGTGTGCATTAATTTTTGGTGGGATCTCCTGCATTTTCCATACATGTGATGCATTATATATACTCTAAGCATCAAATAAGGAACAAAAGGAGAAAAGAGTGGAGTATCAAGTAGTAAGATTAAATTTGGTCATGTGTATAATTATATAATGATGATTACCTTGAGTGGCAACTTCATCAGATCGCCTTGCCCTTCCTTGCGGAATTCGTGCATGACCCACTCAGTCTTCTTCCCCTTAGGGGCTCTGCCTTGATAGAACACCAGGGTTTTTCTCATGCCAACTAGCAACCCTTTCCGGCTTATCGATCGGTCTTTTCCGGTGGCCTTCCAGTAGCCCGATTCAGTTGCTCTATTTGTTCTCTGGCCTGTAGCGTACTTCCTGTCCCTCAAGCTGTAGAAGTACCACTCCTTGCCGCCAATGAATGCAATTTCTGAATACAATCAGGGAGCAAATTAACAAACAATTATGTAAAAATGAGATGAACTATGAACACAATAATAATCTTTTTGGAACATGTGCAAGATGTGCATCTATGATGTACTGTGTGTAATGTGCAAACCCAAGTAGTATGTCTGACTACACTTCTCCATTTTTTAAGAGAAAGTCCTAACATTAGAGCCACATTTAATTAAGGCAGAGAAAATATCCACTAATAGGGGGAATAATAGATAGTTTTGGAACCAAAACAAAGGAGATCTATTGATTACGGGAAGGCATCTTGCCCATTCTTGTGAGATATATCAATTATACACATCCAACCCTTTCTATATATATGTTCTTTTCATATGGCTTTGTGCATGGTGTGATTTCTACTAATAGGCAAGGTGGAAGGCCTCCTTTTTGTGTTAAGTTTGTCCCCATCCGTGGGCTGTGAATTCCCTTTAAGGATCAGGCAAATTGGGGGAATATTTGATGGTATGGCAAGAACAGGGACATATGCGGAGAAGGCCAGCAAGGGGCCAAACAAACTCATGGCTCTGAGAATATCCTTCTGTTATGGGGATGGGAAGGCGACAAGGATGGAGGCAGACAAGACGTGTGAATTTTGTTCTCATTGTAGAATAATTTCCAGAAACTATATATATTCATCCCTTGATCAAGTCTCCTATGTCTGGAATAAGAGGCAAAAAATAAAATAAACTGTGCAAGAATTTGATCTCTCTCTCTCTCTCTCCCTCCCTCCAGTTCTAGTTAATCTGGAGGTGGTCTCACTCTGATATTTTCTTGCCTTTCGATCAAAAAAACGAATGGTAATTAAATAATTAGGACATATAAAGAGGGGGGAAAAGCATGGGCACACCAAAAGAAAGGCCAAAAAAGTGAGAAAAGAAAAGGAAAGGAGGAAAGGTCGGTTCCTAGCGGTATGGGAAGCATGCATGCATAGTTGCAACTTGCATCTTGATGAGATTGAAATTGTCGTGGTCACTTCAGTTATGGCTGGGAGTGGAAACGGATCAATAGCCAGCCACTAGCAGCATGCACAGTTGCACACAGCCACCTTAGATTTGGATGCAACTGAAGGAAACTAGTACACATGCATGAGCGGAAAGGAACAAAGAGAATTGTTCATGCAATTAATAGGCTGGAAATTAATGAAGTTAGCTAATTGAGCTGCACATAAATACATAGATTGGTCCCAAAATCTTAAATTCAAGTTGAATCAACAGAGCAATACATTTTGATGCATGATTGAGAACCTTGGACAATCATGCATATGCACACGGACAAATAATTAACTTCTGGGATGTGATTTCTTCTTTATTAAAAAATGAACAAGGAATTTAATTAGTACAGTGGAGAACTGAAGATTGTCCGTTTAGAAATGACCAAATCGTTGTTAGTTCCGTCAAAAGATATACACCGGATGCGATATATTAAGGGGATTTGGGATGTCATCGACTTCAAATTAAAAAGAATAATTACGAATCAGCAGCCAGACGGGAGAAGGGAATTAAATCAAACAGATAAATCATCCCCAGGGATGCATATGTATGTATGATCCGGAAGACGATGAAACTAGAACTAATCACACAAGCATATAGACACAGACGCATGCTGGTGTAATTAAGCTACTTGGGTATACAGGAGTATCTGGATTAGGTCTTACCAGGGAGGTCCCAGGGCTCGATCTTGTTGAGATCGACGTCGACCATGGTGGGGCAGCCGTAGATGCTCGCCGCCGCAGCCGCCGCCCCTCCGCCGCCGCCGCCGCCGAGTTTCTTTGCCAGGTAGTCGAGCACGAGCTCGTCGTCCCGCGGGTGGAACCTGAACCCCGGCGGCAGCCTCGCCTCCACCATGCTCAGCGAATTCATCGCCTCCCCGGCGGCCGCCACCGCCACCACGCAGCTCGCTCCCCCCTCAGACCGATCAATCGATCGATCGGCAGGAGCTAGAAGAGAGGACCGACGGCTGCTGCTGCCGATCTCCACGGTAGACGGCAGTGGAACCAACACAAGAAGCAGCAGCCAGCAGCCAGCCACCGATGGCCGGGAAGCACCGTTTACCGAGAGGGATATGAAGGAGGAGAGGAGTGCGAGGAAGACGAGGGTATTAATAGGAGCCAGCGCAGGGCATGGTCAGGTCAACTAGTTTTTGCGCCGATGCTTTCACGGAGATGGGGAGAGCGGGGAGGAAGGCTACGGCTCTACTAGTATACTACCAGTATAGCTGTACTGGTACTACGTATAGCTAGGCAGAGGGGCGTACGTACTCACCCAGCTGGAGACTTTTCTTTTTTCCTCTCGGTTAGAGTGCCGGGCGCCAGGTGGCGAGGATTGATTCGCTGGGCCGGTCCCGGCCGGTGGGCGTTCGAGCCATGACCGGACGGCCGCGAGCCGGTGGCCGTGTCACGGTCGCTGGACGTCGCCGGCGGTGACGTGGGCGCGCAGATGCAGTCATGCAGACGAGATGAGATGCGCCGTGCGCGGTTAGGGTTGGGCGGGGCATTTAATTCGTAGCGCGGACCGGCCTAATCACGTAGCGGGCGCATATCATATCTCTCGGCTTTGCGGCGTCGCCTAATTCGAGTTTGCGACTCTGACGGGGTGATCGGAGAGGTAGATCTCCGGCATGGCGAGGTGGCATGGGCTGTTGGGCACCGATGCAAGCCTGCGTACGTATTCGTTCCGTGCGTGTGTTCACAGTTCACAAATGCAGCGAGATGGGGAAATTTTAGGGATTTGGTTTAGAGCATCTTTAATAGTTTGTGTGATATTTTACTAACTGTCCATGTCATCGACCAACACTCCATCATATAACTCGTTAATAACCGTGCGTGAACAATATGTGGTTGGATGGTTAGGATGATAGTAATATCCCAGCCCACCAGGGTACAAGTCCTGGTGCTCACATTTTTCTATATTTATTTCAGGATTTTCGGCGATGCGTGTTTAATGGGAGGAGACGTTTCCGTCGACTACAAGGCACCTGTGATGACTTCATCAATCATCAAGATCGTCACGAAGCCGCAGAAGTTACCCTTAAGAAGAACTAGCCGCGAGGCGCTCCTCTTGTTGCATCGTCGGCATCCCCTCTCCTCGGTGGGCCTCACCGGCGTCAGTGGGAGGGTGGTGCTGCGGTCTGGCCACGGCAGTAGATTGGGGTTCTTCCCCTTAGTTAGGTTTGTGGAGTCATCGACGCTTTGGCCATGGGTGTAGTTGTGCCGCTGCTCGGTGTCCTGGTCGTGTTGACACCCTAGAGTCAAAATAATGTATTCCCCACGTTATCCCCATTATGGCGATGTGTCTTGCGCCCGCAGAGGGCGCATATAGGTGTGTCTCAGACGAATCTATTTAAGTGGTGCACCTTCGGCTCGCTCTAGTGCTTGTAGTCATCGTTGCGTGGTCTATAGAGTTGGTTGTAATCGTTTTTTACTTATGCGGATTTGTGTGTGAGGTTGTTACATACTATTAATACATTGGAAAAGGCGTAAAAATAATAATTGCAAATTGCTATTTATCAGTAGCCTGAAAAACATTTTTGGCTGTAGTGCGGGGTCGTCGGCGAGGTCAAGCTAGGGGTGACCCGGTACCAAGGACGACATGGCAGCGTTCCCGTAGACGGAGAGAAATCGGAGGTTGACAATTTCAGGTGCGGGGATGCGAGGAGGGGTCGCCGACAATGGAGATCATATCGATGTTTAGAGAAATGGTCGGGACGACGACATCATAGCAAAGGAAGCGGCTTGAGCAGGGCGGCGAGGCGATGTATGAGTGCGACAACGTGACAACCATGGATGGCGGCAGCAGCCGGTTAGGCTATTGCACGATGGTGACTGGGGAAGGACAAAGATGAACCAAAACCGCTGGATATGAATCAAACGGCTCGGAAAATCTACTCCATCCGTTCGAAAATAGATGATGTTGTCTTAGTTCAAAGCGTCATATATTCCGAACGGAGGTTGTAATTTACAGTAGGACCAGGCAACTAACACATGGGTGGCCCCATTTATAATGTGTTTAGACTGTCAGTAGAAGATGAGAGAAGATATACAGGTTGGGCGTGTTTGGTTGCCGTTCTCTGCAGTAGCTGCATTGCATAGCCTTCTCAACTCAACCTGGCTATGCAAATGCAGCCTCAAATGCACCATATGCAAGTTGTTTGGTTGCATGCATGCCCTCTTGCCTGCATGGGCTTAACCACACTGCCTGGTGTCTGGTTGCCTGCATGTTAGTGGACAAACCCAAGGCATGGTGTTTGGTTGTATGCAACGTCTGGTGTGTGGTAACCTCTTTGGCTAGTTGGTGAGGTTAATTACCAGCACACTTCGCCATAATCATGTACCACACATCATAAGCAGAGTAGAGTATAAACAGAGCATCAACTACTTAGGTAAGTTCAGATAACATAGTACCACACTTCATAACAGTTCAACGCATAAACCATAAACAGTTCAAAGGAGACTCGATAGTACTTAGGTAGGAGGTGCCCCGGCCCTAGTCCTTGGCGGCGAAGGATTCGTCGTGCTTTCCGCACTTGTTGACCACCTCAATACCATCGTCATCGAAGATGATGACCTTGACCTTGAGGGTGTCGGGAGTGAGGAGCTTGAAGGTCACCATCTAGCCGATCTTGATCTAATGAACGGCTGCGTAGGTGGCCCAACCCTGATCCAGGGTCACCCTGTCATTCATCAGCTTCACCGTCACCTTCCAGGAGCAGCCGGTGTTGTTCCTCAGCTTGAACTGCGTCGGCACCGCGACGAAGTGCTTGGTGAAGTCCAGGGGCATGGGGATGCACTCAAGCTTCGGTGCAAGGATGACCTTGCAGAAGTGAGTTGGGCCATCCTCCTGATGGTAGTGGTCGTAGTTGCGGTGTTTGTTGCTTGGGGGCTCCTCCATGCCCTCGGCGTCGCCAACCTCAGGCGTCTTCGGGTCTTTCTCGACGGTGGGGGCAGCACCACCTCGGGCATTGGATGAACGGGCTGCTTGCCCTTGTTGTCAACGGCCGGGAGCACCTCCGTGCCCATCTCATTGATCTCCTCGATCTGCACACAATTCATGGAGTCAGGCACAGCACAGAGTTCATGGAGTCAGGCATAGCACAGAGTTCATGGCTTATTGAAGAGCATGTAGTTAAAACGACATGACTGTCACTCTTCCTCCTCTCCATCGCGCCTATATTTACTCACCCTACCAATCACTACTTACCCACCCCCTCTCTTCTCTCACTATCAACCTTCCTCCTCTCCATCGCCATGAGCTCTAGCTCCAGCTCCAACGCCAACCCCCTCCCTTGGGGTATTGGCTGGAGGGCCTTCTTCCTCGGGTGGTCGGCTGGTGACCGCAGCAAGTTCGAGAACACCATGGAGGTGTGCTCGAACTTTGGCTCCATGCCTGACATGCAGAAGGAATCTGATGCAGTGCTCAAGAGGGCCACTGCACAAGAGCTGAAGACGCTGATTCCTGACCCAGCGAAGGGCGCGGCGGTCGACATCATCCGCTGGGCCATGAATCAGGCCGTCTTTGATGACGCTAAACAGAGGAAGAAGTGGTCCAAGTACAAGAACTACTGGCGTCCTAATGACCGTCGTGCCGCCGTGTACTGGGAGACGGCAATCGTGCCGACGGCGGTCATCGGTGGGGAGCCTAAGGAGGAGGAAGAACCGGTGCAGATGCCAGCGAGGGCGCCGGAGCCAGGCCGTCGTACCTGGCAGATCGACATCGACTCCGCCGAGGACGACGACGACGACCCGCCACCCCGCACGGCGATGAACAACAAGATGAAGGCCAGCCACTCGACCCGCCGCTCCGCACACCCGTGACGGCCGCCGCGGTTAGCCGGTGTCCGTTGTGTACCCCCAATCCCCTTCTGCATCTGCATCTACCTCTATTCCGATCTTGCATCAACTTGTATGAACTCCTATGAACTAGTATGAACTACTTCTACATGCTTATCTACCTCAATCCCCCATTCCCCTCTCCGCCGTGGATCGAATCTATCGCCGGATCGAACGGCAAAAAGTAGTGCATGATGAACAGAGAGAAGTGCTTACCGCCATTGCCGCGGTCCAAGTGATGATCCGCTCGCCGGTGATGGAGTCCGGTGTCTTCTTGCTCTCCTCCGATCCGCCGCCGTCCGTGAGAGTTGGGAGAGTGGGGAGAGGGAGCGGTGAGGCTAATAACTGTCGATGCTTCGGGAAGCAACGCGGCTTCTCGACCGTGGCAGCGCGCGTGCAGCCGCCGCCGCCCACGTGCACTGCTCGGGCCTGGCCCTGGAGAAACTGCCGATTTGAGCGTTCATAGGAAGCCAGGCCCAGGAGTGCTTTAAGGTTTGTGCCATGCGGGCCGAACAGTAAAAGCAGGCAACCAAACAGGCCGTTTTCTTCTCACGCGGGCCTGGCCGGGCCTCATGCAGGCAACCAAACACGCCCGTTGGCTCTCTCTTTTGCACGTTATTAAAGCTTGTGCGCCACCCAACACTACATATGTATGCGCCCACAGCCATTTTCGCCACATAAAGCCATACTTTGGAATATAGCAATATATTTTGTCCAGGTGAAGCTGGGAGGGAACGTGAGCTGGAGATATAGCACTGCATGCAAACAAAGTGGAGTGGCGATTACCGAACTGGTAAAGTGGTCAGATATTTCTGCCTAAACAATTCAGTTTCCAAGCTAGCTCGCTCGATCAAGCCGTTGCATTGCACGCCGTGTGCACGCGTTTTTTTCAGTTTCAGTTCGACGAAAAGCAACTTTAGAAAAAGATTCCCGCGTTCCACATCGGTCGCGTCTCGCATCTAGCCTCTTCACGAATCACAAAGCAGATGGTCTATGATTGCTTGGCCAAAGTCCAAAGAACAAATTAGCAGATGATGGTTACTTGGGCAAACAACAAGTGGTACTCCTGTGCTAGACTCTGGTGACGGGTCAAGTTAATTAACTCTCTTCCGTACAGATTCGAATTCGAAAAGAATAACTTTTTTTTGAACTTTGAAAAGAATAACTTTAACTCTTCTTCTGGCAACCGCACGTACAAGTCGATGGAGGCCGGCCATGAGATTAAAAAGTGACAAAGCAGGGGGTGATTATGATTTCAAATCCAACACGTGCTCAACCATAGTACGTGCGAGCAGATAAACCCAACGTGTGGATCGAGGGCCTACGTCAACGTCGTGCAAATACGTATTTTCTATTCCCGGTGTGCGTTCCGGGTGAAATACGTACCTTCCCCACGAAGACCGGTCGAGCACTAGGCTATCTACCAGCCGGCACGAACAAACCTAGAACCCTTCGAAATGGCAAAGGCGTACCTCGTACGTACGTACGTGTAGCCCCGTCGAATCACATTCCCATCGAGCCTGACTTATCTAAGCGTACAGTACATGTACGTATTTACATAGAGGGGTGGCTGTGTTACGAGGATAAGATCACGTGTTTTTAGGTTAAAACACAGCTAGTTTGAGCTTCGTATATACGCGGGTGGGGTTCGTGGTACGTACTGTGTGCCATCTATGATCAAACTGGCGGACACGTCGGCCGTCTCGGGCCCCGACACATGGCCTGCACACCGCACATGCATGCCCCGGCCGGCCGTCGCCATCCGACTGCGATGGATCGGACGGCGTACGTGGATCCCCGCGGACGACACATGCGGCCGGCGGCGCACAGTGGGCGCGTTGTACGCATCCGATCGACGCCGGAACGGACGGACTGCCGATCACGATCGGCTCCTGTACGTGTGGTGACGCGGGCCTCGGCCGAGTTGTCGGTTGTTTTCTTCCGGCGGCAGGCAGGCTCGGGACCGGCCGGTCGATTATATTCCCAGGTTTTGTAACGGGCATCATCATCCGGGCCAGTACGTACAGTACCGTGGGGCGCGCCCCACCCATCATGCATGCCAGAGCGCATCAACCTCGTCGCTGGTGCTCCGATGGCCGAGTTTCTGGCGCGTTCCGGCACGACGGCTGTAGCCGGCTAGATCGGGGAAAGGGACGCGCGCAGTCGACGCGGGCGGTATGATTGGTTGATTCACCCGTGGCCTGGGTGCCTCGACCGCCGGCCGGCGAGGCCAGGCAGATGCAGGCCGGCCGGGTTTGGCCGGAGGCGCAGTGGGCCGCGCGAGTTCGGCCGGCGCTGAGCTCACGCACGGTGGCGCCGGGCGGGGGACAGTTTGGATGGATGGATGGCATCATGGCTGGGCACGTACGCACCACGCAGTCGGGTGGAACTGGCCGAATCGATCGGCGACGTGGGCGCGTTCCGCGTCAGATAATAGGATCGGGGCGCGCGGCATGATTGCCGCCGGCGGCGGATTCGATGCCTTCCTCTTTTACCGGCGACGGGTGAACCGATCACGCGCCGCTGCCTTTTGGCTGGTTCGTTCGCTCCTTCTTCTAGATCGATCGGTCGATGGATGGATCAACCATCGACGCGCCGTCGGCGTGGGCGATGGGATGGAACATGGGACTCGCTGCTAGAGAAGACGCATCTGAACACTGACGCGATAAACGACATGAAAAGTGTTGAAGATCGCAACACTAGCTCCGTGCAAGTGTCCCCAGTTGCAGAAGTACGTCCTATCAGTTGGTGCAGAGTCAGTCAGATGTTCCAAGAAAAAGTTGGTGACGAGTCGGAGAACAAAGTACTTCTATTTTTCAAGAGAAAAAATTAAGAGAAGTGGAGATGACTACCGGAGAAGAAAAGACAGCCGCCGTCGCGGCGTCATTTCGAGGACCAGGAATTTCAGGAGGGCTAGCTAGTGCGTTGAGTTGAAAAGCAGCCGTCTTTGGGGCTCTGGCTTTCTTCGCGGCTTCTGTTTTTCCGTTCTCCTGCAACGGGTTGTGTCGCCGGTAGAGCACGGCCGCCGTAACGCCCATACGTCGCTGCGTACTTTGACCAAATCAATGCAGGTAACAAGGTAGGCTCCTTGTTCTTGACCGCTGAAAATAAGTCAATTATCTCCCTTGCTATAGACTCATCTTGAATCATCTATATCAATTGCAAGGTGACGTTATATGTGTGTAAGTTTTGATTAAGAATATAAAAAAATGAAGATCGTGCACAAAAGGAATTGTAAGTATATTACCTTTTCACATCTCATAACCTTTCATATTTTGTACTCCCTCCGATCCATATTAATTGTCGCTGATTTAATACTAAAGTCGGCCTTAGCGATCCAATGGTGCCGAGTGGAAGGGCCGTCGCTCAACTCAACGGTTAAAAATTACTCTAGAGATAACAGGGCGATCTTCCCCAAGAGTCCACACTAAGGGAAGGTTTGGCACCTCGATGTCGGCTCTCCGCCACCTGGAGCTGGAGGTTGTTCCAAGGGTTGGGTTGTTCGTCCATTAATGTTGTACGTGAGCTCGGTTCAGAACGTCGTGAGATAATTCGGTCTGTATCCAGTGTGGGCATTAGAGCATTGAGATGACATTTCCCTAGTACGAGAGGACCGGGAATGGCGCACCACCTCTGGTGTACCAGTTATTGTGCCTACAGTAAACGTTGTGTAGCCAAGTGCGGAGAGGGTAAATTGTCGAAAGCATATAAGTAGTAAGCCCACCCCAAGATGAGTGCTCTCCCCTTCGACTTCCCTAGAGCCTCTGGTATCATAGTCGAGAGTGCAATGAGTTCTCCACCCATACGGAGATGGAGCGATAGATGTATAAAAATATGATAAGATAGCGACAAGACGATAAGTAGGTGCCAAATGGAAAGTGCATCGTATACAACTAAGGCATCCTAAGGAACGAACGATTTGAATCTTGTTCCTACACGACCTGATCAAATCGATCAGGCACTTGTCCTCGATCTTCATTATTCAACTCTGATGACAAGATGAAAAAAGCCCCCTAAAAACTCTGCCCTTCCATTGAGGGAGTCCTGGATTAGGGGGTCCTTGGATGGCCGGGCTATGTGATATGGGCCGGACTGGTGGGCCGTGAAGATACAAGATGGAAGACCTTCCCCCGTGTCCGGATGGGACTCTCCTTTGCGTGGATGGCAAGCTTGGCGCCCGGACGTATAGTTTCCTTTCTCTGTAAACTGACTTTGTACAACCCTAGCCCCCTCCGGTGTCTATATAAACCAGAGGGTTTAGTTCGTAGAGGCTATCACAATCATACAAGCTAGACATCTAGGGTTTAGCCATTACGATCTCGAGGTAGATCGACTCTTGTAACCCCTATACTCGTCAAAGTCAATCAAGCAGGAAGTAGGGTATTACCTCCCTTAAGAGGGCCCGAACTTGGATAAACATCGTGTCCCCCGTCTCCTGTTACCTTCGATCCTCAGATGCACAGTTCGGGACCCCCTACACGAGATCGGCCGGTTTTGACACCGGCATTGATGCTTTCATGAGAGTTCCTCTGTGTCGTCAATAGAAGGATCGATGGCTCACCTTGTCGTCAACGACAAAATCACTTCTGGAGGGGCCCTGGCCTCTGGGCAGATCCTCCAGCTCGGCAGTTTTACCATGGGCGCCCGCTCGGCCGTTAAGCCAAAAGTGGTCCCCCAAACCGCTGAAAATCGTCTCCGCATCGATCTGCCTCGAACACTCCGATAAGATGGATCCGGCAGATGTCTCGTCTTTGAACGAACTGCTAGATCGCATTGCCGCCCTGGGGGTCGCAATAGACTATGATCGGGTCGGGCTTAAACCCGATCAGAGGGAAATCGGGTCCCCGCCGATCACCCATCTGGTAGCGGTTGTGGAAGAACAAGCCGAGGATACCGCTCCCCCTATGCTGAGAACGAGCTATGTTCGGATCTCCGAGCCCTGCGATCCAGATACCCATCTTCGGGAGGAGACCCTCTGTCCTCCGAACATAGAACCAGGTGTTGAACCTGATAACCCCCGGGACACTCCGGATCCTGGGCCAGTGATCTCAGAAATTCTTCAAACTCCGGATCCCACAGTGGGTCAGGGTTTGGATTCAAGCCCACCCATCCACCACAAGCAATACTCCCCCGAGCAATTCCGTTCCTCCGGACATATGCGACTTAATGTACGTGTGGCAGCAACCTCAAGAAACAATCCATCACTTTTGGGCCAGATTCCTCCTTGTTAAAAACAAGATCAAAGATTGCTGCGACGACGACGCGGTTTCAGTATTTTGCCGCAACTGTACAGACGAGGGGATCCTTAATGCCCTCAACCGATGCCACATACTGCACTTTGCAGATTTGGCACACATAGTATAAAAGTATTGCGCAATGGAAAGCGCTTGGAAAGCCCAGATAGCCCGGTGGGAACCACCTGCCTTTAAGCCACCCACCAGACGGGCAAAAAGGACGCACCCTCACGGGGCACCTGAGCATCATCTCACGGACAAGAAAATCAAGCCCTTAACGGGACACAGAACTGTCCTTGATCAATGGCTCGACAAGCCCTGTCAAATACACACGACGCCGAATTCCGAACCAACACATAGCCTTCGGGCATGTTGGGTACTCTGGCAGGTGGCTAAGAGCGGTGAGGCTATCCTCACCAATACGACCTCAGAGAAATACTCTTCGGAGGACGATGATCTCAATGTCTTTACGGTCTTCGAGACCTTTGTCGGTGTCAAAATTGGCAGATCTCGGGTAGGGGGTCCCAAGCTGTGTGTCATGAATCGATGGTTAACAGGAGACAAGGGACACGATGTTTACCCAGGTTCGGGCCCTCTTAATGGAGGTAATACTCTACTTCCTGCTTGATTGATCTTGATGAATATAGAGATTACAAGAGTTGATCTACCTTGAGATCATAAGTTGTGGTCTAAACCCTAGGGGTATGATGATTAATGTCATAATCGTCTATCGATTAGCCTGGCCTTGGCTTATATAATGCACCAGAGGCCTAGGATAACAAGAGTCCTAGCCGAATACGTTGGTGGAGAGGAGTCCTTGTCTTGATCACCAAGTCTTGTGGAATACTCCTTGTGTGCGGCATGGGCTGCCCGAAGTGGCCCATGAGTGAACCGCCATGGGGGTCCTCGGCCCGATCCACCTGGTTGGGAGACGATGTGGTGAGTACCCCCTAGTCTAGGACACCGTCAGTAGCCCCCTGAACCGGTCTTCAAGTTGGGGACGCTCCTCGATCCTTCCAAACTGTTCTTCATCTTCGATCATCGGTCTTGAAAACTGGTTCAACAAATCTTCTCATCTTTGATCTTGAGGATCGCCGAAGTAAATCCGAAGAGTTTACACGTCGGGTATCCGAGGAGCCCCTTTAAGTTATAGACCTTTATCAATGCCTTGTTATTTTTACGCCCACCTCGGGTTTGAAGTTGTTCCCGTGCAGCGGTGTCCTCTTGCATCCGAGCCCCAACGCCGGACTGCATTCGAGGTATCTTTTGTAGCCGAGCACCAACGCCAGACTGTATCCGAGCTCCAACGCCGGACTGTATTCGAGCTCCAACGCCGGACTATATCCGAGGTGTCACTGATCAGCTTGGCTTGAAAAAGTTTGAAGGATGTTATCCGAGCTTAACGTTGAAAAGTTCTCTATGGAGCTAGCCGCTCGCAGCCGAACTTTATGCCGGACTGCCTCCGAGGTGATGCACCACCTCAGGCTCGGGCTAATTGTTTGATCATTTTATTTCCGATTGATGCAATTTATTTACTGATGAGATATATAGCCAGTAGCCCTCAAGGTGTGTGTCGGCCTAAAATCCGAGATGCACATTAGAGGAGATAGTGACCGGCGGACGGGCCCTTGAGAGAGGGTTTTGAGAAGTCATCGTAATATCTTAGCTTGATGCCGGATAGGGCCCAAATGGTTCCTAATGTTGTCCGAAGACGTGTTTGCCCATAGTTCGGTCATGCCGAACACTCGGCACTTTGAATTTTCTGCATTGAATAGGCAATGCAGTAGCCCCCGAGACACTGGTCGGGTGGCAACACCAGATCAGGGGATCGATGTGCCCCTTTAATATTTATAAATAATGAGCGCAAAGACCAGTAGCCCCCGAGCCTTAATGTGGGCACGGGTGGCCGGATTAAGGATCGATATCCGTTTGACAAAAAATTTTGTTGTGTTTAACACAAACTTCTCGAAAAGAGAATAAAGATCTCTTAAAGGAGCTTAGAGCTGGTCGAAATCCGAGCTCGCCAAGGTAGGCCCCAAGGAGTTTAAAAGATGGATTGAAGTAAATGGATTTTACTCGCAATTTTTATGTGTAATGATTCTATGTATCCAAGTACTTTACATCATTAATGCTCGGATCCGCATTGTACAACACTTTGTTGACCGACCATCGGCTTCAACCTCCTCAGCCAGTAGCCGGGGAGTGTCTGTCCTACTTTATAAAGCCTTTATAAGGGCCATGATTTATGACAAACAAGGCAATCCGGCCATACTGTTTTATAAACAAAGGTATGCGGAGAGAATGTAATATTACTATTTAACGTAAGAAATATCTTCCAAAGAAAATAGTCCCGCTATCGGTTCCTTTCTTTGGGTTGTCATGCTAAGCATGATCATGAAACCTCAGCTCCGATCAATGTGGGAGCAAAATATTGAGGATTTAGTTTGGGGAAAGTTCCCGAACTATGTGGTCTTTAGCGAACCCAAATTTTCACTTCCGTCGTTGCCGACCAATTATATCCTTTAAGATGGCTAGCTTTCGGCTTCACCCAGTCTGAGGTACTAACCCGGATGACCCGGTAGTAACAATCATAGAGGTGCTCCCTTTACCGCCTAGCCGAACAATCGGGAACGTAGGGGGAAGCACAGGAGCCAGGCAACCCAGCTTGGCCAAAATCTGAAGTCAAATTGATGCATATGTATGGCTTTATAATGATGATTACGGAAGGCAGCCCTTGTATATTAAATACAAATGCCAATGATATATTTATTTTGACTCTGTTGCGACCGTTTATCAGTTGAAAGTGGCCCATCGTCGGCTTCCACCCCCTTGTAAATGCTACGCAAGGTGTCTCTACAGTAACAAACAACCCTTAGCCGACGTCTCGGTGCCCGAAGGCGGTTGTGTTAGTGGAAACGAGGCAATCAGATATGCAGGCTTTATAACTTTCACTTAGTCATCGGAGCTTTAAAGTTGGGAGGCCAATTATTAGCCCCCGGTTAGTGTTCGGCGACAGCCGAGGTCAAGCCGTTAACATTTCGGCCAATGTCGTGAACGGCCCGTCGTTTAACACGGGGTGACCTCCATCGATCATATAGTTTAACATAGTAATCGGATCGCTGACCAGTTTGCGCTTATTGTGACAGTTAGTTTTCTACTTTTTCCACTGAGGCGCTTAACCATGCGAGCTGAAAGCACAATCGCAGTGGTTCTCCCTTTGCATACCTAGCCGAACAAAGCGGAACGTAGGAGGCAAGCACAGGAGCCGGGCAACCCAACTATTGACCGAAGACACAATTCGAAACCGATGCATATATAGCAATATCCGAGAATGTTTTTGCCGAATCTCTAAAGGTGTCCGGTGTTGCACTGCGAGACTTATGTTGGAAACACACAAATAGTTTAAAAGTGCCATAGGCTTGGAACCAAAAAACTTCAGTAAAAACTTGACCTCCAAACTAGATCAAGTGTTCGGTGCCAATCCGAAAATTGGTCTTAGAAAAAAAAAGTGCTTCTGTCGTGCTTTAACATGACACATCCTACCTCAAGACTTCAAGCGGGTCAGCCTACGGCTTCAACCTCCTATCCTGAAGGCGGAGTACTTCTCGTTAGGCCAGTTTAGCAAACTAAATTCTAGCGGATTTGAGAGAGAAATTAGGCTCCCCGGCTATTGACCACACACTCGTGTCGAAAAAAGGAGTGATAGAAAAGACTTTGCAATGACTAAGAGGAAGAACACTTATTATAAAACAGCTCACATAAATTTAAGAGCCCCAAATTAACAGGGGAAATGAAGTGTTTTAATCAAACAACATTTGTGAGCATGGTCGAAGCGAACACAAATTAAAAATTGAAAATTTGAGCATGAAAGCAACTTAGCTGGTTAATGTGTTCGGCATCGATGACGTGGTCCGAGCTTACGGCGGGATGAGGTCCCATCCCCCAAGCCGGTCCTGAGGTGGCGGAGCGAAGAGCTCGGCATTCCGAAGTGGTGACATAGCATGGCCAATGCAGGCCGGTCAGAGTGACGCGAAAGTCCCGGGCATGGGTTAATGAAGTGATGACGAAGCCCCCAGTCCAGCCGAGGTGGCGTGGTATGTCAGTATGCCGAGGTGACAGCACTGCATGGCCTGGATCATTTACAGCGCTGCCGAAGTCCCCGAGGCAACCGAGCATGTCGGTATGGCAGTTCGACCAACAAGATGACCACGCGAGCCGATTTATGCCGATTAAGATGACGGCGCCGGCTAGCTGAAGCGACCACATGATGCAGTCGAAGTCGAATACCTACACATGTAAAATAGTGCTGGCCAAAAATAATAATATAAATACATAAAAATCCTTGCGTAATTAATATACACAAATTAATTTATTTAAAGATATGTGGCCTGGCACCGAAGTCAATGTCGATGCAGGGCGTCGGCGTGATGCGGTAAAGGCATGGCAAAGTCTGAATTCACAGGTTGGTCTGAGTTCCGGATGCGGCGTTCGCCGAATTATGTACGGATACTGACCGAACCACCACGCGACCGTCGTTAATGCGGCCACCATTTGATAGACCTGTGTACAGATGATGGAACAAATCAGAGTAATAATTCCTTGGGAAAAATAAACCCAAACAAGCAAAATTACTAGGATTAATAGCACCTAGTTTTATTTGTTGTAGTAATCCGTATAAAAGCGACTCCCAAAATTGGGACTCGATCCGCACACCCATTGCCTGATGGGCGATGAAGCGACGACATGGCGATGCTGGCAAAGGTTGGCTCGCCGAGGCAAAGCCCCCGGTCCAGTTACGTGACGAAGCCGGTCAGCTGGTGACGCCGAAGTCTCTGGAGTACGTTGATGAAGAGATGGTGAAGCCCCCGGTCCAGACAAGGTGACGGAGCAGGTCGGTAAGGCGACGTTGCAGCTGTCATGTCAGCCGAGGTGTTGAAGCAGTTCGGCGTGATGGACGTCGACTTGAAGAAGCAATAGTGCGGCCACGCCGACGCAGGTCATAGCTTGTGACGCGGTCAATGCCGGCTTGATGAAGTGACCATGCGGCGATGCCGGTGTGCCCGCTCCGTGTAATCCGTGGGGCAGTGATGTTGGTGATGATTTATCCTTGGTGATTCCGAACTCTTGTTCGGCTTAAAAAGCCGAAGAAGTTGAGCTCGGCTCAAAAAGCGACGACGTGTCTAGCGCAGGTCGGCAGCCATGGAGCAATATTATCGGACTGGTTTGACACCAGCATGATGGTGAAGAATACCTCAGAGGAGGCTTAAAATCTTATGGTCACGTGTTAAGAACAACACACAATACCCTAGAAGAAAATTCCTTTAAAAAGGTTGTCCAATATCACGTTCATAAAGAAACATGAATTCGGTCGGATCCGTATTCGCGCAGAAAACAGATCCAAAAATTGGTCCACTCATCGGAAGGTTTCCGAAGTTTGAACCGTCGGATCAAGCTGAAATTTCGAGGAGTGGTAGATATGGGAATTCGGCAGCAGATAAATGGTTGGATCTTCCAAAGGACCTCCGAGCTGGGCTCTGGAGACAAGGACCTAAACTCGTCCAGATTCCCGTCCAGATTTGACAGGGCTCCGGTATATCGTAGATTGCAAGAGATTCCTCCATCGGAACTCGACGAAATCTTGCATGGTTGTTGTAGACTTAATTCCGCACAGTTCCACCGAAGCAATCGTTAAAACAACACTCGAGGAGGCGGTGGCAGCAGATACAAGTTCGCTGTTCAGGCAAACAGCACGGTCGCTCAAAGGCAATGTTGACGTTCAACCCCCGGGCTCCATGAATGATTCCTCCATGATCTTGATCGAGATCGGAGTTTGATGGTGACAAGGACATATGTCCAATCTTGACGATCCGAAGAGGCGCCTGGTCCTCGGACCAGCCGAGGTGACCAGTCGAGCCGGCGATGAAGACGCCTACGTCGCAGTTGATCTGCAGACCAGCCATTGATCCCTTGCCGATCACACAACGGAACTCCCAATGAAAGCACTATTGTCGGTGTCAAAACCGGCAGATCTCAGATAGGGAGTCCCAAGATGTGTGTCATGAATCGATGGTTAACAGGAGATAGGGAACACGATTTTTACCCAGGTTCGGGCCCTCTTAATGGAAGTAATACCCTACTTCCTGCTTGATTGATCTTGATGAATATAGATATTACAAGAGTTGATCTACCTTGAGATCATAAGTTGTGGTCTAAACCCTAGGTGTATGATGATTAATGTCATAATCGTCTATCGACTAGCCTGGCCTTGGCTTATATAATGCACCAGAGGCCTAGGATAACAAGAGTCCTAGCCGTATACGTTGGTGGATAGGAGTCCTTGTCTTGATCACCAAGTGTTGTGGAATACTCCTTGTATGCGGCATGGGCTGCCCGAAGTGGCCCATGAGTGAACCGCCATGGGGGTCCTCGACCGGATCCACCTGGTCGGGAGACGATGTGGTGAGTACCCACTAGTCCAGGACACCGTCAACCTTTTCTTCAAACAATCGGCGTAAAAGGGCGCTCACCGACCTCGCCAAAGTCAACCAAGTAGCTGCAGTAAACCTTGGAACAATACGGCGATAACTTTCACCGCCAACGACGAACCAAAGGCTCGAACAGTCCGCACACTAGCCGCTTTGGTCTTAAACCCAATCGTGGACGGCTTTCATCTCACTAAAGTGCTCATGGACGGCGGCAGCGGACTGAACCTCATTTATGAGGACACGCTTGACAAAATCCAAATGGACAAGAGCCGCATCGAGCAGAGCAGTACAACCTTTCGAGGCATTATCCCCAGTCGAGAAGCGCGATGTTCGGGGAAAATTAAACTTGATGTGGTATTCGGCAAGCCGGAGAACTACAGGTTCGAAGAGTTAATCTTCCACATGGCACCTTTCAACAGCGGGTATCACGCCCCGTTTGGGCGAGACGCATTCACACGCTTTCAAGCTATACCCCATTACGGGTACATGAAGCTCAAAATGCCCAGGGCCAACGGAGTTATCACTATCACCAGTGATCTGGACATATCACTCCGCGCCAAAAACAAAACCGCATCCCTAGCCCTCGAGGCATTATCCGAGGCCCTTGCGGCCGAGGAGCTCACCGCTCTACGCTCCACAGTGGACAGAGACGACGTAATCCTCGATAAGAGGCCTAAGTCCACTTCATTCAAGCCAGCAGACGAAATAGTCAAATTTCAAGTTCACCCGATGGATCCTAATTAAACAGCAGCCATTGGAGCACAGCTGGATCCAACGGTCGATGCCGCTCTAAGAGCATTCCTGCGCGAGAATTGGGACATATTTGCCTAGCACCCTTCGGATATGCCAGGAATCCCACGCAGACTGGCCGAACACAGCCTCAACATAATAAATGGGTTCAAGCCAGTCAAGAAAACGTTGCGATGATTTTCCGAACCCAAGCGACAAGCTATGGGGGAGGAGCTAGCCAAACTACTTGAGACCGGGTTTATCAGAGAGATCAAACACCCGGACTGGCTAGCAAACCTGGTCGTGGTGCCAAAGAAGGACAAATCCCGGCGCCTTTGTGTCGATTTCAAAGACCTCAACAAGGCATGCCCCAAGGACCCCTTCCCGCTGCCCCGCATTGACCAAATCATTGATGCAACTGTAGGACACGATTCACTGTGCTTCCTCGACGCATACTCTGGATACCATCAAATTAAGATGAAGGAATTCGAGCAGGCCGCAACGACATTCATTACTCCGTATCGGCCTTTCTGCTTCAACACTATGCCCTTCGGACTCAAAAACGCCGGCGCCACTTACCAACGCATGATTCAAACATGCCTGGAAAAACAAATTGGCAAGACGGTGGAGGCATATGTAGATGATGTAGTCGTTAAAACCAAACATGTCGAATCATTGGTGGATGACTTACGCCTTACATTCGACAACCTCCAAACATATGACATACGGCTCAATCCGGAAAAATGTGTTTTCGGCGTTCCGGCCGAAAAGTTGCTCGGGTTCATTGTTTCCAATAGAGGAATCGAAGCAAATCCGGCCAAAATCCGAGCCCTGTCACAATTGGCAATACCAACAGACCTTAAGCAGGTCCAAAAACTAGATGGGTGCGTGGAAGCCTTGAGCCGCTTTATCTCCAAACCGGGAGAGAAGGCATTGCCGCTCTATCGCCTGCTCCAACGTACCGACCACTTTGAGTGGACAAACGCGGCAACAGCCGGGTTGGAACAAAGTTCAAGGCTAGTTCCCACTTTAACAATGCTCGTCTTTCTCACTTTCACTTTCCTTTTTTGAAAACGTTTTAGGTTCCCCTCTTTATTTTTTTGTTTTTAAACTTTATAAAAGCACACAACAGAAATAAATGACTCTCTAAAACTTCCGGGTTGTCTCCCTGGCAGCGCTTTCTTTAAAGCCATTAAGCTAGGCATATAGTGCTCAAGTAATGGATCCACCCGGATCCCAAGGTATATCAAAGCCAATTTTAATTAACAATGATTTGTGATTTAGTAGTGAGCACAAAGCAACATATATCATGCAACAACGAAGTCTAACTCTCTTCCTATGCATCAGCATGTCATAAAAGAACAATTCATGCACACATAGTAAAGGCCAATGCATAGTATAAACAGTTTCTTGCAATTTTATCATATTGGAAACATGGAGAGGCGGAGATGTAGTTCCTCTCTCATAATAATTGCAAGTAGGAGCAGCAAGCACATGCATATTATATCTATCAAAATCATCATGTGTAGTAGTAAAACGCAACCCATCAATATAATCCTTAATAAGGGCAAATTCTCCGATATAGTGTAGTTTGGAGAATTCAAAAAGATAATAGGACTATCATGCGTGGGTGCAATAGAAACAATTTCATGTTTAACATAAGGACCTATAGCAAGTTCATCTCCATAAGCATAATTCATATTGGCATCTTGGCCACAAGCATAGCAAGCATCATCAAAAAGGGATATTTCAAAAGAATCAACTGGATCATAACAATCATTATAGAAATCATCCTTCGGTAAGCACAAAGGGAAATTAAACAATGTATGAGTTGAAGAGTTACTCTCATTAGAAGGTGGGCACGGGTAGCTAATCCGCTCTTCCTCCTTTTGTTCTTTGCTCTCCCCCTCATCTTTTTCATCCAATGAGCTCACAATTTCATCAATTTCTTCTTCCATAGACTTCTGCAAAATATTAGTCTCTTCTTGGACAGCGGAGACTCTCTCAATAAATTCATCAATATCGGAATTGAATTCATAATTCTCAGAGCAATATTTAAGTATAGCAAAATTTCCAGGTCTGTAAACAGCATCATCAAGATTTTCACACTCTTTAAACACAGATTCAATTTCATAAGCACCCATAAAAGCAACAAATTCTTCTATTTGTTCCACATCATAGTAATCATATATACCATTAGCATAAGAAGCCAAGGTTTTATTATCATTAAATCTGCATGAAAAGGGAAGGTTTGGAGCCTTCATCCTAGAGCAACAAGTATAATCATATCTCAAGCATAGTTCCCGAGCATACCAATGCAACACATGAATTTGATCCCATAATAGTTTCCCTTTTTGAGTCAAGCGATAATCCCTAAAGTATTCATGTTGATCCAACGTGTCTCCCATTATATAATTGAATGGGGTTTTCTCGGGATTATTAAAGTAGTGCATAATATCTTTCACATAATGAGCATCGAGGGTTTTAGGAGGTTCCCCATCTCCATGAGTAGCAAGTACACCTAATTTTTTTGGTATTTCGTGTTCCATATCCATAACTAAAGATGGAGAACAACTTAGAACAGCAAATAAAAATTACTTAGTGATAAAGCAAACAAGAACACACGAGAATATTCACCCCACGCTATAACTCCCCGGCAACGGCGCCAGAAAAAGGTCTTGATAACCCACAAGTATAGGGGATCAATTGTAGTCTCTTTCGATAAGTAAGAGTGTCGAACCCAACGAGGAGCTAAAGGTAGAACAAATATTCCCTCAAGTTCTATCGACTACCGATACAACTCTACGCACGCTTAATGTTCGCTTTACCTAGAACAAGTATGAAACTAGAAGTACTATGTAGGTGTTTTTGGATAGGTTTGCAAGATAATAAAGAGCGCGAAAATAAAAAGTAGGGGCTGTTTTAGGTAAAGAAGAAATAAAGTTAGTATAGAGAGTGTGGAAAAGTGGTGGTAGGAGTTGCGAAATTGTCCCTAAGCAATTGACTACTTTACTAGACTGATAGCAAGTTTTATGTGGGAGAGGCCACTGCTAGCATGTCACCCTTGACTTGGAATTCTATGCACTTATGATTGGAACTATCAGCAAGCATCTGCAACTACTAACGTTCATTAAGGTAAAACCCAACCATAGCATTAAGATATATTGGTCCTCCTTCAATCCCGTATGCATCAATTTCTATGCTAGGTTGAAGCTTCTGTCACTCTTGCCCTCCAATACATAGTCCTATCAACATACAACTAACCCTATGGTGTGATCCACGCGCGCGCTCATATGATGGGCACTAAAGGACAACAACATAACCAAAAGCAAATTAAACCAATCATAGCAATTCGCCAATTACCGATAGGACAACGAAAATCTACTCAGACATCATAGGATGGCAACACATCATTGGATAATAATATGAAGCATAAAGCACCATGTTCAAGTAGAGGGTACAGCGGGTTGCGGGAGACTGGACCGCAGTAGATAGATGGGGGAAGGTGATGAAGATGTTGGTGAAGATGATGGAGGTGTTGGTGTAGATTGCGGTGACGATGATGGCCCCGGCGGCGTTCCGGCGCCACCGGGAGAGAGGGGGAGAGAGCCCCCGTCCTTCTCCTTCTTCCTTTGCCTTCTCCCTAGGTGGAAGAAGGGTTCTCCCTCTGGTCCTTGATCTCCATAGCATGGGAGGGGCGAGAGCCCCTCCGAGATTGGATCTGTCTCTCTCTGTTTCTGCGTTCCCAGATCTGGCCTTTCACCGTTTCTTATATTCCCGGAGATCCGTAACTCCGATTGGATTGAAATATGAACACGATTTTTATCTGGATATTAGCTTTCTTGCGGCGAAAGAAGGGCACCAACCGCCTTACGGGGTGTCCACGAGGGTCAGGGGCGCCCCCCTGCCTCGTGGCCCCCTCGGGCATCGTCTCACGTTGATTCCACTTCCCAAAATTCACATATATTCCAAAAAAAATCTCCGTCGGTTTTTATCCCATTTGGACTCCGTTTGATATGGATTTTCTGCGAAACAAAAAACATGCAACAAACAGGAACTGGCACTGGGCACTGGATCAATATGTTAGTCCCAAAATAGTATAAGAAGTTGCTAAAAGTATGTAAAAGTTGTAGAATATTGGCATGGAACAATAAAAAATTATAGATACGACGGAGACGTATCAGGGCCCGAGTGCCATGATTTCAGATCTGAACCTATTATGGTTTCATGAATATATGTGAGTTCTTGATCCTATCTTGCAAGTCAATAGTCACCTACTATGTGTTATGATCCGGCAACTCCGAAGTGACAATAATCGGGACCACTCCCGGTGATTACCGTAGTTTGAGGAGTTCATGTATTCACTAAGTGTTAATGCTTTGGTCTGGTACTCTATTAAAAGGAGGCCTTAATATCCCTTAGTTTCCAATAGGACCCCGCTTCCACTGGAGGGTAGGACAAAAGATGTCATGCAAGTTCTTTTCCATAAGCACGTATGACTATATTCAAAATACATGCCTATAATATATTGATGAACTGGAGCTAGTTCTGTGTCACCCTATGTTATAACTGTTGCATGAGGAATCGCATCCGACATAACTATCCATCATTGATCCATTGCCTATGAGCTTTTCACATAATGATCTTTGCTTAGTTACTTTTCCGTTGCCACTGTTATGATTACTACAAAAACTGCTACTATTACTTTTTCCACCGTTACCATTACTTCCATACTACTTTGCTACTAAATACTTTGCCGCAGATATTAAGTCTTTCAGGTGTGGTTGAATTGACAACTCAGCTGCTAATACTTGAGAATATTCTTTGGCTCCCCTTGTGTCGAATCAATAAATTTGGGTTGAATAATCTACCCTCGAAAACTGTTGCGATCCCCTATACTTGTGGGATATCAAGACTATTTTCTGGCGCCGTTGCCGGGGAGCATAGCTCTATTCTTTGAGTCACTTGGGATTTATATCTGTTGATCACTATGAGGAACTTGAAAGACGAAAGAACCAGGATTTATCCCTCAACTACGAGGGAAGGTAAGGAACTGCCATCTAGCTCTGCACTTGATTCACCTTCTGTTTTGAGTAAACTTGCGACACATACCCCTGATATTGATTCTGATATGTCGCATGTTATTGATGATGCCACTTCTGCTATGCATGATTCTTATGATGAAACTACTTCTATGCTTGATAATACTGTGCCATTAGGTGAATTTCTTGATGAACAACTTGCTAGGGTTATAGAGAATGAAATTATTGAAACACATAATGTTGATGAAAGTGATGATGAAGATTCTCCCCCCTAGATATGAATTGCCTGATGTGCCTGAGGGTTAAGTTATGGATGAAGAAACTACTAGAGATCTTTTTGCTTGCAAAGATAGATATGATCTTAAGAAACTGTTAGCTAAGCTGGAAGAAAAGTCTTTGAATGCTAGAATGGAATATGACCCCGCTTTTGCTACTTCACCTATCTCTATTTCTGATAAGGATTATGATTTCTCTGTCGATCCTGAGTTAATTACTTTGGTTGAATCCGATCCTTTTTATGGCTATGAATCTGAAACTGTTGTGGCACATCTTACTAAATTAAATGATATAGCCACCCTATTCACTCATGAGGAAAAAATTTGTTACTACTATATCCTTAACTTATTTCCGTTCTCATTAAAGGGTGATGCTAAAACATGGTTTAATTCTCTTGCTCCTGGTTGTGTGCGTAGTCCCCAGGATATGATTTATTACTTCTCTGCTAAATATTTCCCCGCTCATAAGAAACAAGCTGCCTTAAGGGAAATATATAATTTTGTGCAAATTGAAGAAGATAGTCTCCCACAAGCTTGGGGGAGGCTTCTCCGATTACTTAATGCTTTGCCCGATCATCCTCTTAAGAAAAATGAAATACTTGATATATTTTATAATGGACTAACCGATGCTTCCAGAGACCACCTGGATAGTTGTGCTGGTTGTGTTTTCAGGGAAAGAACTGTTGAGCAAGCTGAATTGCTATTGAATAATATATTGAGTAATGATAATGATTGGACACTTCCTGAACCAACTCCTAAGCCAACTCCGAAGAAAAGGGTTATTCTATTTCTCAGTCCTGAAGATATGCAAGAGGCAAAGAAATCTATGAAAGAAAAGGGTATTAAAGCTGAAGATGTTAAGAATTTACCACCTATTGAAGAAATACATGGTCTTAATAACCCGACACAGGTAGTAAAGGTAAATTCTCTCTATAGATTTGATGAAGGTGATATCCCTCGTGATAAGTTTGCTAGTCAATGCTTGGATGAGTTTGATAATTTTATTGTTAAACAAGAAAACTTCAATGCTTATGTTGGTAGACAATTGAAACGTAATGCTTATATGATTGAACACTTGAGTGATTATATGTCCAGAGTTAAAGGTGACCTTAAACTTATTAGTAAACATGCTTCTATGGTTACCACTCAGGTAGAACAAGTGCTTAAAGCACAAAATGATTTGCTCAATGAATTAAATAATAAGAAAAATGATAATGCTGTTAGAGTTATGACTAGAGGGGGTAAAATGACTCAGGAACCTTTGTATCCTGAGGGCCACCCTAAGAGAGTTGAGCAAGATTCTCAGAGAACTAATGTTGATGCATCTAGTCCTTCTAAGAAGAAGAAAAAGAAAAATGATAGGACTTTGCATGCTTATAGAGAACCTGTTGTTGACACACCTGAGAATCCTAATGATATTTCTATTTCTGATGCTGAAACACAATCTGGTAATGAACATGAACCTAGTGATAATGTTAATGATGATGTTCATGATGATGCTCAACCTAGCAGTAACAATGATGTAGAGATTGAACCTGCTGTTGATCTTGATAACCCACAATCAAAGAATCAATGTTATGATAAGAGAGACTTCGTTGCTAGGAAGCACAGTAAAGAAAGAGGACCATGGGTTCAGAAACCCATGCCTTTTCCTCCCAAACCATCCAAGAAGAAGGATGATGAGGATTTTGAGCGCTTTGCTGAAATGATTAGACCTATCTTTTTGCGTATGCGTTTGACTGATATGCTTAAAATGAATCCTTATGCTAAGTATATGAAAGATATTGTTACAAATAAAAGAAGATACCAGAAGCTGAAATTTCCACCATGCTTGCCAATTATACTTTTAAAGGTGGAATACCTAAGAAACTAGGAGATCCAGGAGTACCAACTATACCATGCTCCATTAAAAGAAACTATGTTAAAACTGCTTTATGTGCTCTTGGAGCCGGTGTTAGTGTTATGCCTCTCTCTTTATATCGTAAACTTGATTTGAATAAGTTGACACCTACTGAAATATATTTGCAAATGGCCGATAAATCAACTGATATACCTGTCGGTATTTGTGAGGATGTGCCTGTTGTGGTCGCAAACGTTACTATTTTAACGGACTTTGTTATTCTTGATATTTCCGAGGACGATAGTATGTCGATTATCCTTGGTAGACCCTTTTTGAATACTGCAGGGGCTGTTATTGATTGCAACAAAGGCAATGTCACTTTTCATGTTAATGGTAATGAGCATACGGTACACTTTCCGAGGAAACAACCTCAAGTTCACAGTATCAATTCTATTGGAAAAATTCCAACAATTACTATTGGAGGTTTTGAATTCCCTCTTCCTACTGTCAAGAAGAAATATGATATTCTTATTGTTGGGGACATGCATATCCCCGTTGAGCTAACCTAGTGTTATTGAAAATTCTCTAGTTTCATGTTATTCGGAAAGAGTTTGTTAACAAGACTTGATCAACCTTGTTAGTGGATTCCTTTTGATGAGCATGAGATGGATGAAGTTAGAAAGCACAACTCTCTGTACCCTCCTTTTACTTTCTGTTATTTAGATTAAATAAAGCAAAATTAGTATTTTCTGTCTATTTTCTGAATTATCCTTGCAATAAAAAATACCCCAAAAATAAAAGTTCTCCAAACGTCCTGAAAATGAAATATGATTTTTTTAGAATATTTAAGAATATCTGGCACTGAGAACACACCAGGGGGGCCCACCATTTGGCCACGAGGTTACAGGGCGCGCCCCCTGCCCCGTGGACCCCACGTGGACCCCTCCACTTATTCCAGCACCCACTCACTTCGTCTTCCTCTAGGAAAAATCCTCCCATAGCTCAAACCCGTGTTCTAGCTCATCTTGCTGCCATTTTCGATCTCTTTGCTCAAAGCTCCATCCACAAAACTGTTTTGGGGGATTGTTCTTCGGTATGTGACTCCTCCAATGGTCCAATTAGTTTTTGTTCTAGTGCTTTATTTATTGCAAATTTTTGCTGCTAAGGTGACCCTATTCTTGAGCTTGCATGTCAAATTTATATGGTCCCAAGTAGTTTTAATGCATGATATAGTCTCTAGGCACTTGTGGGAGTAGTTGCTATCAATCTTGTTTAGTTTTGTTAATTTTTATTTTTGAGTCACTAAAAATTTCAGAAATTTTTCAGAGAAAGAAAAATGCATAGGAAAATGTACCAAGGTGGTTCCTCAAGGAAGCAAGGACCAAGGCTTGCGATACGTGAGCCAGACGATGAACCACCGAGGGAAGCTCAAGTGCAGCCTTGTGAATGGCCGTCGGAGGAGTTTATGGTCCAGGCAGGCATTAAGGATGAATTTGACGCGTATGTGCGTAATGCTGAACTTGAGGACTTCGTGTCAGATAAGTGCCCACAGTACTACTACCTAACTGATTCCTTTGTAAGGAGGTTTAAATTTACATCATCGCGCAATTCTCACACTTTTTTATTTGATTTTTATGATAAATCATATACAATGGACCTAGAAGACTTTAATACCGCTTGTAAACTCCCGCAATGGGGTAATGTTAGTGAACCTCGCAAATCTGAATATAAAGACTTTCTTGCTAGTATCACTGTGGGGGAATCTATAGAAATCACACAAGCTACCATAGGGAGCATTCATTTCCCTTCCATACATTATTTTGCTCTCTTTATAGGTAGATGCATTAACGGTAAAGATGAGGCTTGTCACATGTGGTTCCAGATCTTAGTGTCCTCAAGAGTGCGGTATTAGGTGATAAACAATATAACTTGGGGGGCATTGTTGCACGAAGGTTGCATCTTAACGGTATAAGTGGAGATTTGTTTGGTGTAATTTATGCAACTCGTGTAGCTAATTATCTTGATGTACCCATACATGAAAATGATATGGAGTTGCCTCCTGCTTATTTAGATTATAGTGCTATGGTTCGCCATCAGTTTATTGAGAGGAATGAACAGCCCCTCCAGTACCGACTAATCTTTGACAGACAGCGCACTGTCCATGTTGCTCTCCTTGCTCCTACTTAACTTTCAGGCAAAAAGGAGATATGTTATAACCAGGGAGGAGGCGAACGAGTATGAGAGGAGGACGGAAGCAGATCGCCTCCGAGCTGCAGCTCTTCAGGCGGTAGCTGCTGCATCTCAGTACAACCCCAGCTACGACTTTGGATATCCGCCAGGCCAGCAGTGGCCATAGACCAACTTAGGCCAAAAGCCTAAGCTTGGGGGATTACGTATTTCTCACTGACATTACATTCATGTTCACACACTCATTCCAGTTGTCGGTGCTCATACTTTTTCATTGTACTATCCATGCTAGTTCATTTTCTTTTCTAAGCCTTCTTCTTGCGTGTCTAAAAAACCTTAAGAAAAACCAAAAAAATTAGTTGTAGCTTTTAGCTAGTTTACTTTCCATGCGTGTAGTAGTAGTAATTAAAATAAAACCCAAAAAGATTTCTCGTTCTTCTTTTGCTTGTTGGGAGCTTTCCCGTGTAAATAGTTTTATTCCCTTTCTTTTCTTTGGGGTCGAGAGGAGAAGACCATGGTGAAAATGTTGAGCGGCTCTCATATGCATTATTGTTGATTTAACTAAGAGCCCATATTACCTTGTCTTCTCCCTTGTATTAAATGCTTGCAGATTCCAGCTTAGTCCAATGCACGTGCACTATTATTATTATCCACACCGTTCGGTCGTGCAAGTGAAAGGCAATAATGATGATATATGATGGACTGATTGAGGTGAGAGAAGCTGGTATGAACTCTACCTATCTTGTTTTTGTAAATATGATTAGTTCATCGTTCCTGATTCAGCCTATTATGAATGAAACATGTTTGCAATGACAATTAGAGATTATAGTTGCTCATGCCATGCTTAATTAGCCAGGAGTTTATAATGGTTTACCTTGCGTGCCAACATGCTATTAAAATGGTTGTGATGTGGTATGATAGGGTGGTATCCTCCTTTGAACGATTCGAGTGGCTTGACTTGGCACATGTTCACGCATGTAGTTGAAACAAAATCAACATAGCCTCCACGATATTTATGTTCATGGTGATTTATATCCTACTCATGCTTGCACTCATTGTTGATTAATCTTAATGCATGTTCATGACTGTTGTCGCTCTCTAGTTGGTCGCTTCCCAGTCTATTTCTAGCCTTCACTTGTACTAAGCGGGAATACTGCTTGTGCATCCACTTCCGTAAACCCCAAAGTTATTCCATATGAGTCCACCATACCTTCCTATATGCGGTATTTACCTGCCGTTCCAAGTAAATTTGTATGTGCCAAACTCTAAACCTTCAAATGAAATTTTGTTTTGTATGCTCGAATAGCTCATGTATCAACTAGAGTTGTCTATATCTTCCATGCTAGGTGGGTTATTCTCACGATGAGTGGACTCCGCTCATCACTCACGAGAAAATGGCTGGTAACCAGGATGCCCAGTCCCATGCTCAAATCAAATCAAATTAATTGCAAACAAAACTCCCAAGGATTGTTGTTAGTTGGAGGCACCCGTTGTTTTGGGCAAGCCATGGATTGATGCTTGTTGGTGGTGGGGGAGTATAAACTTTACCATTCTGTTTGGGAACCGCCTATAATGTGTGTAGCATGGAAGATATCGAGATCTTTTGGTTGTTATGTTGACAATGAAAGTATGCCACTCAAAATATTATTTATCTCTGTTTCAAAACTCGAGCTCTCGCACCTCTACAAATCCCTGCTTCCCTCTACGAAGGGCCTATCTATTTACTTTTATGTTGAGTCATCATCCTCTTATTAAAAAGCACCAGTTGGAGAGCACCGCTGTCATTTGCATGCATTGCTATTAATTTATATTGAGTATGACTATGACTGGATCTCTTTTACCATGAAGTACAATGTCTAGTCAGTCCTTGATCTTCAAGGGTGCTCTGCATTTATGTTTTGCGGTCTCAGAAAGGGCTAGCGAGATACCATCTTGTTATATCATGCTATGATTGTTTTGAGAAAGTGTTGTCATCCGAGATTTATTATTATTGCTCGCTAGTTGATTATGCTATTGATATGAGTAAACATGAGACCTCAATGTTATTGTGAATATGGTTAGTTAATAATCTTTGCTGAAAACTTGAATGTTGGCTTTACATATTTGCAACAACAAGATTAAACAGAGTTTGTAAAAGTTTTTCTTTATCACTTTCAGTTTGTCAACTGAATTGCTTGAGGACAAGCAAATGTTTAAGCTTGGGGGAGTTGATACGTCTCCAACGTATCTACTTTTCCAAACACGTTTGCCCTTGTTTTGGACTCTAACTTGCATGATTTGAATGGAACTAACCTGGACTAACGCTGTTTTCAGCAGAATGGGCATCGTGTTATTTTTGTGCGGAAATAAAAGTTCTCGGAATGACCTGAAAATCCACGGAGATACATTTTGGAATTAAAGAAAAATATTGGCGAAAGAATCAGCATCAGGGGGCCCACACCCTGTCCACGAGGGTGCAGGGTTCGCCCACCACCCTGGGGCGCGCCCCCTGCCTCGTGGGCCCCCTGAGACTCCACCAACCTCAACCCCAACTCCATATATTCACGTTTGGGGAGAAAAAAAATCAGAGAGAAGGATTCATCGCGTTTTACGATATGGAGCCGCGGCCAAGCCCTAATCTTCATCGGGAGGGTTGATCTGGAGTCCTTCGGGGCTCCGAAGAGGGGAATCCGTCGCCGTCGTCATCATCAACCATCCTCCATCACCACTTTCATGATGCTCACCGCCGTGCATGAGTAATCCCATCGTAGGCCTGCTGGACGGTGATGGGTTGGATGAGATTTACCATGTAATCGAGCTAGTTTTGTTATGGTTTGATCCCTGGTATCCATTATGTTCTGAGATTGATGTTGCTATGACTTTGCTATTGTTAATGCTTGTCACTAGGGCCTGAGTGCCATGATTTCAGATCTGAACCTATTATGTTTTCATGAATATATGTGAGTTCTTGATCCTATCTTGCAAGTCAATAGTCATCTACTATGTGTTATGATCCTGCAACCCCAAAGTGACAATAATCGGGACCACTCCCGGTGATGACCGTAGTTTGAGGAGTTCATGTATTCACTAAGTGTTAATTTTTTGGTCCGGTACTCTATTAAAAGGAGGCCTTAATATCCCTTAGTTTCCAAAAGGACCCCGCTGCCACAGGAGGGTAGGACAAAAGATGTCATGCAAGTTCTTTTCCATAAGCACGTATGACTATATTCGAAATACATGCCTACATTACATTGATGAACTGGAGCTACTTCTGTGTCACCCTATGTTATAACTGTTGCATGAGGAATCGCATCTGACATAATTATTCATCATTGATCCATTGCCTACAAGCTTTTCACATATTGATCTTTCACTGCTAGGGAAAACCCTAGTAGTAGCGCGGGTTTAATGCCCACTAGTAGCGCGGGACACCGCGCTACTAGTAAGGCACTACAGCTATTCCTTAGCAGTAGCGCGTGCGACACGCGCTACTGCTAAGACATATAGCCGCAGCGTTTGTTCACTCCCACGCTACTGCTAATATAGCTAGTAGTAGCGTGTTTACTCTCCATCGCTACTAGTATTCTTTTTCTCATTTTTTTTTAATTTTTAGTGTATTTATACGCCGTTATACAAATTTTGGTACAATACCAGTTATGAGGTTGTTATATCAATATGTCCATAACAGTGTGTCAAATGAAGGTGGATTAAGTTCAAGTGGAGGCAACATGTGGTGCATGTCAAAAGTATACTACTAATCAAAACTTGATCTAGTTTGGACTAGTAGTACTTTCGATGTGCACCACATGTTGCCTCCACTTGAATCTAATCCGCCAACACAAGCTATTTAATCATCATCATAGTCATTACCACCAACAGTAGCTATTTAATCATCATAGTCATAGTGTAGCACACATCATCATCTTCAAATTCATTCTAGCTAGCTGATCACCACCAACACTAGCTGCAGTAGCTATCTAATCACCACCAACACTAGCTAATAATAATCATCATAGTCATTACCACCAACACTAGCTATTTAATCATCATAACTCATTTCTAGCTAGCTAATCACTCCTGCTGCTCTCTCTCAGGTAAAATAGCATAAAACATGTGTAGCACTCCTGCTTCATCAAGTTGGACAGGTTCATCTGCATGCTCCACGTCGAGGGTGTGCGGAGAGCGACGGGAGAGCGCGCGGCGGCCGACAGGCGATGGCGGCGGCTACAACGGAGGAGTTGGATTTGGGGGAAGTAGCCATGAGGAAGAACGAACTGCACGGTTAAGTCAGAAGTAGCAGTAGCGCGTTCCAGGAAGTGCACTGCTGCTAAGCTAGCTACAGCGCGTTCCTAGATACACGCTACTGCTATTCCTTTCTCTTTTTTCCCTTTTTCATTTATTTTTCTTTACATTTTTTCCTTTCACCTTTTTCTATTTCTTTCATTTTCATTTACTTTTCTATTTGCTTTCCATTTAATTTTATTTCCTTTAGCAGTAGCTCCTTTTAGCGTAAACGCGCTGCTACAAAGCAAGTAGCGGTAGCGCGGTTCGACGTAGATCGCTGCTACTATGTGTAGCCTATCGGCTAAGCCATGGGAATTTTAGTAGCAGCACTTTTATCTTCAGGCGCGCTACTGCTACAACTGTATCTGTAGCGCCGTTTACATCAGCGCGCTACTGCTACTTAGCACCAGCATGCTTTTTTAACACGCGCTACTGCTAAAGTTCTGTGTATAAGGTTTTCCCTAGTAGTGTTTACTTAGTTACTTTTCCGTTGCCACTGTTATAATTACTACAAAAACTGCTACTGTTACTTTTGCCATCGTTACCGTTACTTCCATACTACTTTGCTACTAAATACTTTGCTGCAGATATTAAGCCTTTCAGGTGTGGTTGAATTGACAACTCAGCGGCTAATACTTGAGAATGTTCTTCGGCTCCCCTTGTGTTGAATCAATAAATTTGGGTTGAATACTCTACCCTCGAAAATTGTTGCGATCCCCTATATTTGTGGGTTATCAAGTGTTGTGCTCGTTGTCGAACGAGAGGAAGAGGGACATAAATTCCCGCTCCAAAAACCAGTATATTATGTATCGGCCGTCCTCACAACATGCAAATCCCGATACCCGCACTATCAAAAGATAGCGTATGCGGTCTTCATGGCATCTCGGAAGCTACGACACTACTTTCAAGAGTGCTCGATCACGGTGGCCTCCGAGGTACCACTCAATGACATCATAAACAATCGAGATGCCACCGACCGCATTGCCAAATGGGCTATCGAGCTCTTACTATTTGAGATAACATACAAGCCATGCCGAGCTATTTAATCTCAGGTGTTGGCCGGCTTTGTCGCCGAATGGACAGAAGTCGAACTCCCTAAAGAGTATCGCACATACTCCAACTGGGTGATGTACTTCGACGGCTCCAAAATGTTAGTCAGACTGGGGGCTGGTGTCATCCTAACATCCCCTACAGGGGACACAACCCGATATGTATTTGTGACGCCCCCGATTCAATCGTACACTAATCATGCACGCAAACGTGTACGATCAAGATCAGGGACTCACGGCAAGATATCACAACACAACTCTAAAACATAAATAAGTCATACAAGCATCATAATACAAGCCAGGGGACTCGAGGGCTCGAATACAAGTGCTCGATCATAGATGAGTCAGCGGAAGCAACAATATCTGATTACAAACATAAGTTAAACAAGTTTGCCTTAAGAAGGCTAGCACAAACGGGGATACAAATTGAAAGAGGCGCATGCCTCCTGCCTGGGATCCTCCTAACTACTCCTGGTCGTCGTCAGCGGGCTGCACGTAGTAGTAGGCACCTCCAGTGTAGTAAGAGTCGTCGTCGACGGTGGCGTCTGGCACCTGGGCTCCGACATCTGGTTGCGACAACCAGGTAGAAGGGAAAGGGGGAAAAGACGGAGAAAAGCAACCGTGAGTACTCATCCAAAGTACTCGCAAGCAAGGAGCTACACTACATATGCATGGGTATATGTGTAAAGGGCCATATCGGTGGACTGAACTGCAGAATGCCAGAATAAGAGGGGGATAGCTAATCCTGTCGAAGACTACGCTTCTGGCCACCTCCATCTTGCAGCATGTAGAAGGGAGTAGATGGTAAGTTCACCAAGTAGCATCGCATAGCATAATCCTACCCGGCGATCCCCTCCTCGTCGCCCTGTTAGAGAGCGATCACCGGGTTGTATCTGGCACTTGGAAGGGTGTGTTTAATTAAGTATCCGGTTCTAGTTGTCATAAGGTCAAGGTACAACTCCGGGTCATCCTTTTACCGAGGGACACGGCTATTCGAATAGATAAACTTCCCTGCAGGAGTGCACCACATAACCCAACACGCTCGATCCCATTTGGTCGGACACACTTTTCTGGGTCATGCCCGGCCGCGGAAGATCAACACATCGCAGCCCTACCTAGGCACAACAAAGAGGTCAGCACGCCGGTCTAAATCCTATGGCGCAGGGGTCTGGGCCCATCGCCCATTGCACACCTGCACGTTGCGTACGCGGCCGGAAGCAGAACTAGCCCCCTTAATACAAGAGCAGGCTTACGTTCCAATCCGGCGCGCGCCGCTCAGTCGCTGACGTCACGAAGGCTTCGGCTGATACCACGACGTCGAGTGCCCATAACTGTTCCCGCGTAGTTGGTTAGTGCGTATAGACCAAATGGCCAGACTCAGATCAAATACCAAGATCTCGTTAAGCGTGTTAGTTGAAGTATCCGCGAACGCCGACCAGGGCCAGGCCCACCTCTCTCCTAGGTGGTCTCAACCTGCCCTGTCGCTCCGCCACAAAGTAACAGTCGGGGGCCGTCGGGAACCCAGGCCCACCTCTACCGGGATGGAGCCACCTGTCCTTTCAGCCCCTCATCAGAATCACTTGCGGGTACTCAACGAGCTGACCCGACTTTAGTCACCACATGTGTCATGTATATAAAGTATATAGTATATACCCGTGATCACCTCCCTAGTGATCACGGCTCGATAGTATAGCATGGCAGACGGACAAGAGTGTAGGGCCACTGATGGAACACTAGCATCCTATACTAAGCAGTAGGGTAGCCGGTAAGGGTAACAACTATAGCAACAATGACAGGCTATGCAGCAGAATAGGATTAACCGAAAGCAGTAACATGCTACACTACTCTAATGCAAGCTGTATAGAGAAGAATAGGCGATATCTCGTGATCAGGGGGGCTTGCCTGGTTGCTCTGGCAAGAAGGGTTCGTCGTCGATGTAGTCGACCACAGGGGTACCGGTATCGGTCTCAGGGTCTACCGGAAAGAAGTAACGAAGGAGGAACACAATAAATAATAGAGCAATCAAAGCATCACAAAGCATAACATGACAAACGCGGTGCTAGATGTGCCCTAACGCGGTAGTAGGTGATATCAGCAAAGGGGGGAAACATCCGGGAAAGTATTCCCGGTGTTTCGCGTTTTCGGACAGATGAACCGGAGGGGGAAAGTTGCGTGTTTGCTATGCTAGGGATGTGTGGAGGGCGAACGGGCTGCGTATCCGGATTTGTCTCGTCGTTCTGAGCAACTTTCATGTACAAAGTTTTTTCATCCGAGCTACGGATAATTTTATATGAATTTACAAAGTTTAAAAGAATATTTGGAATTATTATTAATTTGAAATAAAAAGGGGATTTTTCTATGTGTACCCACGATTGTACCCAGCCACATAGGCTGAGAGGCTGACAGTGGGACACCTGGGAGCTGACTCAGCAGTCAATAGTCAAAGTGTTGATTGGAGTCAAACGTGAACAGTGTTGTGGATCCCACATGTCATTGACTATAGTTAAATTAAAAGGTTATTTAGATGGGGGGCCACTGTCATTGGGCCATTAGGCTAATTAACACCTAACAAACCTAATTAGTACTAGCAAATTAGAACGGGGCCGGCCTTAGAGGACAGAACCCAGCCGGCCTCATCGTGGCTGTGCATACACGCACAAGCACACATCGGCTACGGCCAGTAGCTCGAGCGGCCGGGGGTTCAGGGAGGCGACGGGCAGCGGCGCAGGCGGGCGCGGCGAGGCCGCGGCCGTCACACGCGCAGTAGGGAGCCAGGCAAGCGGCAGCAGCAGCAGTGTAGCGCAACAACAGCAGCACAACAACACATTGAGCAGCAGGCTACAGGAGCAGGGAGCAACAGCCAAGAACAGCACGTACGCGTAAGCGGAAGCGGAGCTCCGGCCATGGCGGTGTTTGACATGTAGGGGCACGGATCGAGGGGGAAAAGTAGGGGAATCGACAGAGAAGCTCACGGGGAGGATCGTGCACATGGTCAAGGAAGCCGGGGTGGTCCGTTGGGGTGGCAAACGATGGCGCGATGCAGCGACCGTGGGCGAAGATGAGGACGATGTCGAGGCTACGGGCCATCCTAGCTCGAGCCCTTCGGCGTGGTGATGGAGCCAACCACGACGGAGCTCCCAGTCATCTTCTCGCGACGAGGGGAGGCCGGTGGCTGCCGGATCGACGCGGCGCGGCCATGGATGCAGACGGTCGAGATCGGGATCGAGCGTGGGGGACGATGTAGAAGAGGGGAAGTGGCTAGGGTTCGGCAGGGGGTCGTGGGTGTCCTCCTTATCCTCTCTAGGGCACTCGAGAGGAGCAGGTGTCGGTCATCCGGCCGTGGCGCCGTGGGATGGCCGCCACGCCATGGCCCCTGCCTTCTCCTCTGTACAGGAGAAAGAGGAAAGGCCTGTGGTGGGCTAGGCCGTGCACTATAGCACTGGTACTGTAGTGTACAGTGTGCACTTAGCCCCTGTTCCTTCTTCTAATTTTCTGTTTTGTATTTTCTCCACCGTTTTTTATTTTAATTTAATCCAAATAAGTTTTGTTGAACACAAAACTTGTCACATAAATAATAGGCAATGTTTTGAGATAGCACACACGATTTCAAGTGGTTTGTAAATACAAAAACATTCATTTATTTTGAAATGGCTAATTTATTTGTTGTTGGACCACTTATTAATTTCCTAGGGATTTATCTGTGAGTCAAATGAAGTTGGTACCATCATGGCAATGATTAGGGCAATTTATAGAATAGTGTGAACATTTTAGTTTTATTGTTTGAAAACTTTTGTTGTTTGCCAATAATTCAAATTAGAATTTTAATTGTTTTGAACTAACGCGAGATTAGCAACAACAACCGAGGTGACGTGGCATCATTAGCAGGGGATTACTGTAGCTTAATTATCTGGGCGTCACAATTCTCCTCCACTACAAGAAATCTCGTCCCGAGATTTAAGAGGTAGTGAAAGGGGGGAGGTTTGGTAACGAATCTAGCGGGTCTTCTCATCCTGGCTTGCTCTTCTCGAAGAGGCCGGTCCAATATATTGATGTCTTCATTTCTCTGCTTTAGGTCATCATGATGAAGTTGGCGTCCTTTTTTCAGGAACTCCATCGTACTTACGAAAGAATAAAGAGTGGGCATTCCGGGAGAACAGACCTCTGCAAGGTCGACTATCTGGTCGATAACATCGAGGGAGGTGGCGGAAGTAACTCTCGAATTGAAATTTACGAAAATATCGAGAGCAAAGTAAGGAGGTATCATGGGAAGTATCGAGCGGGCAGGCAATCGTTCGATGCCTGAAACAGGGCGTGAAAAGGGTTCAAAGTAATGGGAATAAGTATTGTGTCTGATACCAGAATTGATGATCTCTCGGAAGGTGGCTTGTGAATCACATATGAGGCCAAGTGCGAGGAATTAACTTTGGAAACCGGGGGTGTATAGGAGAGTCAGGTTTCGATCCTATGGAACTGTGGGTTTTGGGCCCACCATGTGGTTAAAAGTAGGAGGAGCAGTGACATCTTGCGAGATCATGCAAGCAAGGCATGTCAGAGGGTAGCCTGTCGATTATGTCGGCAACAACGTCGGTACCAAGGGCGAGGGACGAAGAGAACCATTTTCCTGCTTGTTGAACGAGGCGGACCAATAGGCAAAGTTCTCGTCCATCGGTGGCTACCAGAATGTCATCAACAATAGTAACAGGGTCTTGCTGACAGAATTGTACACCGGGGTGTTTACATAAGCAGGAGAATATTACTGCTTAGATCATATAGATCACAAGCAACGTTAAACCAACCAATGGAAAGGAAAATATGATTATCAGATTAAACAGAACAGTGGAAAGGAAAATGTGTTTAAACACATATTTCAAGGGTATATCCTTCCCAAGGACAAGCAGAGCAAGATATCCACGACAGGAGATAATGTGGAAAACCCTTTAGGTAAGGGGAGAGAAATTTCATGACATTACCCATACAACGGTGTTTGGATAATTCAGCAAGAAACATTTAGCATTGGGCTTCAAATGTTCTTGTTGAAAATCGGAGTACCATAGACATGCTTCGAGATAGCATTGACATGGTCTTCAAGCAAAGGTCGGACTTTGGCTACTCAAAGGATTCATCAGGAACAACTTATATAATAAGTCTTACAATTTCCTCATGGAAGAATGACTAACCTTGCTAAAAAGGAAACTATAACAATAGGTCCTCCGGCCAGGTATGCTAGGAACGACATCACCTTACCGAGTCTTATAACGACCAATGTTATAACTCTTGGAGGTATGTTCCAACCATCATATCTGACCGAGATTCAGATCTGATTGGTGTCAGGATACCTCAGACTCAGGATGCCTGAGAAAAAAAAAGGTGCGACAAATTGGCGAGAAGACATTATAAGATTCTCAGGAAATGAACTATGGAAGCGAGTTCCGAAACAAGAGTTCATCAGTAAACCAAAGAGAGGATGAGGAGTTGGCTGATGGACTCAACAACAATTCATCGAGAATTTCAAAGGATGGATTTCCATAATTATGTGAACAAGGAGATAATATTTGTCGGATCAAATGATATAAAGATGTATGCTGGAGGAAAACATACACAACTAGACATTGGTTGAAAGGTGCACCCGAAATATGGGCTCAGGTAGCATGATCAATTTTAGAATGGTGATTCGATAACCAATGGTCTAAGAATGAAATGTCGACCATTAACTTCAAGGCAATAGGGTTGCTAGAAGTTTTGGATTCGCACATTATAGTTCAATTGTTGTTTTTCTGGTTAGAAACAACACGGGGACCAAGGAATGAGCGGAGATGGCAAGAAGTATCACTGGTATCAAGAATTCTTAAGAAGTGGTGAAATTCTCGAAACAACCTTGGTATATAAAATGGTATTACTTCAAGGTAGGACATAAGATAAGCTGTATAGCTAGGAACTCAAGGTACAGCCACAACACAAACAAGTTTGTGTTGGAAAGAAGGCAAGGAAGTAGTCGATGACAACACAATTTACCAAGGGATAAGGATGGTATTTCTCATCCTGAATTTCGACACACAACTTGGAAGAAGTCAAATTGTTGACAATGATCACGACAAATTTGTCGAAGGTTTTCAAGAAGATGTAATAGATCGACGATGACATCAAGTCAAAGGAATGCTGAAAGCGAAAGGTTATTGGAACCACGGGTAGGACACAAACTCGAAATCAAGTTTGCTGTTCAAGGAGAAGTGATATGACGAGGAAGATCGACGCAAGATTAGCTCACTGTCGAAATTTGTGCGCTGGGAAGGACCAGGTAGCACAGTTAAAATCGGCACGATAATGACATAGCCGAGCAGGCTAGGAATGACTTGAAGGATTATTAAACTCGTAAGCAACACAAATTACTTAGAGTTATTGAATCGGAGTGTGGAATTGATTCACTTATCGGTGTCCTTGAGGGGTTCTAACAACTCAGAACCCGTTGGAAAAATGGAATCGGCAAGAATATTAGTTGATGAAGAACTCATAAGAAGTTATGTAGTTCCTTGGCATTCTCGAGATACCAGGGGGGTAATACTCGACGACATACCAAAGTAGAGGTTGGACGGGGGTATTGCTCTGTAGAGGACAAGTGCTTAAAGTTGCACGAGAAATGGTATTTAAAGGAGAACATGGTCAGAACCACGATTGCAAAAGGCCAAATCCCAGATATAAGATGAACTTATACCCAGGGAATAATTAATATAAGAGAAGCTTTAATGATAAGATCTACATCGTGTCCATGGGCATGAACACAAAGTTCAAGGTCGACTCCCACTTCTCCAATGCATAACCTTTCATTCACTTCTCGCATTCGATGAAGTTGTATGGTAGAAAATTATCTGGTAAAATACCAGAAGGGTATGACTTGTGAAAACCTTCGGGTTCATACGGTTTTTAGGGAAGGTATAGGTTCAATCCATCGGGGCATCTTAGAAACATATACCTCAAACTTCAAGAGTAAAATCACCAGCTCAAAAGTAGAGTATGGTTATCAAGCAGAGGATACAAATTACCAAAGGCATTATATATCCATGGAAATGATCACAAGGTTATTGAATATGAAGGACACTGTCGGATAATAACCCAACAAGAGGTCTTGTGGTCTACAACGGAGCTGATGCGAGTATCGGTACACACTCAGAGGAAGAAAGAATGCAGAGGCATCAGACTCAAGAATCACCTGATTAGTCTGATGCTTAAATAGAAAGAAATTATTGTTCCCAAAACGAAGGATCAGAAGCAGATGCTCTGATCAGGGATGGATAAGTTGAAAACACTTAGTTGGACAATCAATTAGGGTTTAAATTGTCGAGAACCAACTCATGTCCGGAATGACGTCTGAGTCAGAAAAATAATTTGAAAAAGGATAACCTGATGACTGCGTGCGTACGCACACATTGAATCAATAGGCTCAAAATGACTAAGACAAGGGATGTTAACGAGGACTACTAGTCATATGGAATTAACCATAATGCAAGCAGGCAAGAGTTTCAAGAGTAACATGTTGCAGAGGATTTTTGAAAGATCGAAAAGTATTTTGAAGACTTATGTGAAACACATGAACAACTGAGAAGAACGGATCCTCAATAAATGTGAGGAAAAACCCGCAAGGGTTTTCATGCGAAATAAAACTTTAAGACAGTGAACTCAAAGGATTCTCGGGACAACGGCGAATATTTCGAGGCATCTTGTAACAACAAGAGCGACGAGAAATGATCATGAGAATGACAAGCGCATGCAGATATTCATAGGGATATGTCGGTGGCAGTGAATTGCAAAGGCGATGAGCACAAGGGTCTCGGGAAAATATCGAGGGATATCCTCAGAATCTTCTGACGAAGCATGTGATCTTCTGGAATGAGGGCTCTCCGGGAGAAATAGTTATGAGAACCTAGAGTTAGAGTTAGCAAAATCATTTAATCCGAATAGAGGAGAGATCAGAGTCCCAGAGTAAAGGTCGAGGAGTAAAAGATCCTAATACCACCCGATGGCGACGTGGGCCCGTAAGCCACACAGCCAAGTTAGTAAAAAGCTTTGCAATGTCTAGACTCGACTTTGGCCAAGGAGTGTGGAAGGGGGATTCCTACAGGCAGTCGGCTCTGATACCAACTTGTGACGCCCCCGATTCAATCGTACACTAATCATGCACGCAAACGTGTACGATCAAGATCAGGGACTCACGGAAAGATATCACAACACAACTCTAAAACATAAATAAGTCATACAAGCATCATAATACAAGCCAGGGGCCTCGAGGGCTCGAATACAAGTGCTCGATCATAGATGATTCAGCGGAAGCAACAATATCTGAGTACAGACATAAGTTAAACAAGTTTGCCTTAAGAAGGCTAGCACAAACGGGGATACAAATCGAAAGAGGCGCATGCCTCCTGCCTGGGATCCTCCTAACTACTCCTGGTCGTCGTCAGCGGGCTGCACGTAGTAGTAGGCACCTCCAGTGTAGTAAGAGTCGTCGTCGACGGTGGCGTCTGGCACCTGGGCTCCGACATCTGGTTGCGACAACCAGGTAGAACGGAAAGGGGGAAAAGAGGGAGAAAAGCAACCGTGAGTACTCATCCAAAGTACTCGCAAGCAAGGAGCTACACTACATATGCATGGGTATATGTGTAAAGGGCCATATCGGTGGACTGAACTGCAGAATGCCAGAATAAGAGGGGGATAGCTAATCCTGTCGAAGATTACGCTTCTGGCCACCTCCATCTTGCAGCATGTAGAAGGGAGTAGATGGTAAGTTCACCAAGTAGCATCGCATAGCATAATCCTACCCGGCGATCCCCTCCTCGTCGCCCTGTTAGAGAGCGATCACCGGGTTGTATCTGGCACTTGGAAGGGTGTGTTTTATTAAGTATCCAGTTCTAGTTGTCATAAGGTCAAGGTACAACTCCGGGTCGTCCTTTTACCGAGGGACACGGCTATTCGAATAGATAAACTTCCCTGCAGGGGTGCACCACATAACCCAACACGCTCGATCCCATTTGGTCGGACACACTTTTCTGGGTCATGCCCGGCCGCGGAAGATCAACACGTTGCACCCCTACCTAGGCACAACAAAGAGGTCAGCACGCCGGTCTAAATCCTATGGCGCAGGGGTCTGGGCCCATCGCCCATTGCACACCTGCACGTTGCGTATGCGGCCGGAAGCAGAACTAGCCCCCTTAATACAAGAGCAGGCTTACGTTCCAATCCGGCGCGCGCCGCTCAGTCGCTGACGTCACGAAGGCTTCGGCTGATACCACGACGTCGAGTGCCCATAAATGTTCCCGCGTAGTTGGTTAGTGCGTATAGACCAAATGGCCAGACTCAGATCAAATACCAAGATCTCGTTAAGCGTGTTAATTGAAGTATCCGCGAACGCCGACCAGGGCCAGGCCCACCTCTCTCCTAGGTGGTCTCAACCTGCCCTGTCGCTCCGCCACAAAGTAACAGTCGGGGGCCATCGGGAACCCAGGCCCACCTCTACCGGGATGGAGCCACCTGTCCTTTCAGCCCCTCATCAGAATCACTTGCGGGTACTCAACGAGCTGACCCGACTTTAGTCACCACATGTGTCATGTATATAAAGTATATAGTATATACCCGTGCTCACCTCCCTAGTGATCACGGCTCGATAGTATAGCATGGCAGACGGACAAGAGTGTAGGGCCACTGATGGAACACTAGCATCCTATACTAAGCAGTAGGGTAGCCGGTAAGGGTAACAACTGTAGCAACAATGACAGGCTATGCAGCAGAATAGGATTAACGGAAAGAAGTAACATGCTACACTACTCTAATGCAAGCTTTATAGAGAAGAATAGGCGATATCTCGTGATCAAGGGGGCTTGCCTGGTTGCTCTGGCAAGAAGGGTTCGTCGTCGATGTAGTCGATCACAGGGGTACCGGTATCGGTCTCAGGGTCTATCGAAAAGAAGTAACGAAGGGGGAACACAATAAATAACAGAGCAATCAAAGCATCACAAAGCATAACATGACAAATGCGGTGCTAGATGTGCCCTAACGCGGTAGTAGGTGATATCGGCAAAGGGGGGAAACATCCGGGAAAGTATTCCCGGTGTTTCGCGTTTTCGGACAGATGAACCGGAGGGGGAAAGTTGCGTGTTTGCTATGCTAGGGATGTGTGGCGGGCGAACGGGCTGCGTATCCGGATTTGTCTCGTCGTTCTGAGCAACTTTCACGTACAAAGTTTTTTCATCCGAGCTCCGGATTATTTTATATGAATTTACAAAGTTTAAAAGAATATTTGGAATTATTATTAATTTGAAATAAAAAGGGGATTTTTCTATGTGTACCCACTATTATACCCAGCCACATAGGCTGAGAGGCTGACAGTGGGACACCTGGGAGCTGACTCAGCAGTCAATAGTCAAAGTGTTGACTGGAGTCAAACGTGAACAGTGTTGTGGATCCCACATGTCATTGACTATAGTTAAATTAAAAGGTTATTTAGATGGGGGGCCACTGTCATTGGGCCATTAGGCTAATTAACACCTAACAAACCTAATTAGTACTAGCAAATTAGAACGGGGCCGGCCTTAGTGGACAGAACCCAGCCGGCCTCATCGTGGCTGTGCATACACGCACAAGCACACAGCGGCTACGGCCAGTAGCTCGAGCGGCCGAGGGTTCAGGGAGGCGACGGGCAGCGGCGCAGGCGGGCGCGGCGAGGCCGCGGCCGGCACACGCGCAGTAGGGAGCCAGGAAAGCGGCGGCAGCAGCAGCGTAGCGCAACAACAACAGCACAACAACGCATTGAGCAGCAGGCTACAGGAGTAGGGAGCAACAGCCAAGAACAGCACGTACGCGTACGCGGAAGCGGAGCTCCGGCCATGGCGGTGTTTGACACGTAGGGGCACGGATCGAGGGGGAAAAGTAGGGGAATCGACAGAGAAGCTCACGGGGAGGCTCGTGCACATGGTCAAGGAAGCCGGGGTGGTCCGTTGGGGTGGCAAACGATGGCGCGATGCGGCGACCGTGGGCGAAGATGAGGACGATGTCGAGGCTACGGGCCATCCTAGCTTGAGCCCTTCGGCGTGGTGATGGAGCCGACCACGACGGAGCTCCCAGTCATCTTCTCGCGACGAGGGGAGGCCGGTGGCTGCCGGATCGACGCGGCGCGGCCATGGATGCAGACGGTCGAGATCGGGATCGAGCGTGGGGGACGATGTAGAAGAGGGGAAGTGGCTAGGGTTCGGCAGGGGGGTCGTGGGTGTCCTCCTTATCCTCTCTAGGGCACTCGAGAGGAGCAGGTGTCGGTCATCCGGCCGTGGCGCCGTGGGATGGCCGCCACGCCATGGCCCCTGCCTTCTCCTCTGTACAGGAGAAAGAGGAAAGGCCTCTGGTGGGCTGGGCCGTGCACTATAGCACTGGGCCTGTAGTGTATAGTGTGCACTTAGCCCCTGTTCCTTCTTCTAATTTTCTATTTTGTATTTTCTCCACCGTTTTGTATTTTAATTTAATCCAAATAAGTTTTGTTGAACACAAACCTTGTCACATAAATAATAGGCAATGTTTTGACCTAGCACATACGATTTCAAGTGGTTTGTAAATACAAAAACATTCATTTATTTGGAAATGGCTAATTTATTTGTTGTTGGACCACTTATTAATTTCCTAGGGATTTATCTGTGAGTCAAATGAAGATGGTACCATCATGGCAATGATTAGGGGAATTTATAGAATAGTGTGAACATTTTAGTTTTATTGTTTGAAAACTTTTGTTGTTTGCCAATAATTCAAATTAGAATTTTAATTGTTTTGAACTAACGCGAGATTAGCAACAGCAACCGAGGTGACGTGGCATCATTAGGAGGGGATTACTGTAGCTTAATTATCCGGGCGTCGCAGTATTGCAAATCATGTACACGGACTCCAACAACGCAGCCGAATATGAGGCACTACTGCATGGTCTCCGGGTGGCCGTTTCTATGGGCATACAATGCCTCGAGGTGCGTGGGGACTCGAACCTCGCAATATACCAATTAATGAAGAATTCGATGCGAAACAACCAAAGATGGTGGCCTACCGTCGTACTCAAAATATCAGCTCGGTTTGAGGGGCTCAAGTTCCATCACGTAGCTCGGGACAGTAATCAGGCAGCGGACATCCTTGCTCGTATGGGTGCTAAGCGTGACCCCGTCCCACCCAACACCTTTGTTGAAAGGTTTTTCAAGCCATCCGTGGTATGGCAGGACGAGAGCGGCAATACTAGTCCGGCGCCGATCATACCCTCAAATGCCGAAGACAATTCTAATAACGTCGGGGGCTCGGAAACTGAAGTGATGCCTTCCACCCATGTAATCATGGATGTAATTGCCCATGGACCGAACCCCTCCTGGCCTACCTTAATAGGCGGGAGCTCCCTGATGACCAGAATGAGGCCCGTCGTATAGTTCGACGTTCGAAAGCCTACAAAGTTCATGAAGGGGAACTCTACAAGAAAAGTATTACCGGAGTCCTTCAAAGATGTATCTCCGAAGAGGAGGGACGACAGCTCTTGGCCAAAATACACGCTGGTCTTGGCGGCCATCACGCTGCAGCTCGGGCTCTTATCAGGAAGGTGTCGGGTGGTAGGTGCGACATATGCCAACGGGTGGCTTATCATTGTGGGAGCCAGTAAGACGTCGCCGGTGCCTGGAAACGGGATGAGGCGAAGACATGCACGCCGGCGAATCTTACCCAGGTTCGGGGCTCTCCGTGGAGATAACACCCCTAGTCCTGCTCTGCGGGGTCTCCGCATGATCACTAGATCGAAATGAGTAACTACAAACGCTCCTTGAGCTGTCGGGTGAGAGGGAGAAGAAGGGCAAGGCTAGCTCTCCTTTTCTCTCTATGTGGTGTGTGGAATTCTATGAGACCAACCCTTTCCATGGGTGCACCGGGGGGTTTATATAGGCCTACCTCCCGGGGGTACAATTGTAATCCGGCTAGGCGCGGGTCCCAGCCGTCAGTGTCTGTGTTCGCCGGCTTCTCCGCCGGCCATTGGGGCCCGCCGACTGGTGGGTCCCGCCGGCTGCCGGCCTCTTGGTTGACAGGCCGGCCCCACCGCTTGGGGGTCTTGTCGGCGGCTGGTTACTGTTGCCTCACCCCTGATGACGAGGGCTTTGTCGAGGTAAGCATGGCTATAGTGTAGCCGCCTTGCGAGCTCTCACTGTAGCCTTACCTCGTCTTGTCTCCTTAATGTGGCACATGTTTCGAGGTAGGGGGTAGCCGGTTCCTGGGGGCCGGCTACGCCCCTGGCCGACTGGGGGAGGCCGGGCTGCCTTCGTGCATCTCTCTGGCTAAAGGGGCCCGCCGCCCGCGGGCCGTACTGGCGTCTGTCGTGGATGACGTTGAGGCCAACATGGCTACAGTGTCGTGCCGGACGGGAGATGGCTGGCCCGTACGACGTCCTGTGGCCATGCCTGCTTCGGGATTCAGGGGTAGTGGGCCGTTCTGCGACCACGCCCCGTCTTATCACCGTTATGTGCACACAGTCTTGGTGGGTGCGGTCTTGGCCGGCTTCTGGGAGTCGGCGCTCTTCATGTCCGGCTTCGGGGAGTCGGTCCTCTTGGGGCCGGCTTCCTGGAGTCGGCCACCTCGTAGCTTTCTTGGGGAAGGTTTCTGAGATTGGGCCGCCTTCTGGGAGTCGGCCCTGGGGAGAGCCGGCCGGGGGAAGGCGGCCCTATGCGGTGTATGCTTGAAGGCTTAAATGGCCTGATAATTTCTTGAAGAGCCAGGGGGAGTCGGTTAGGCTACCCGTGGCCATTTACTCCGACAGTAGTCCCCGAAGCTGATTGGGCTTCGAGGTTGGGTGGAAGTCGAGAAGTTCGGTCAGCTTCCTATCTTGACAAGCCGACAGCTGGGAGCCGGCTTCGGCTGGGCGCGCCGTCTTGGCGAATTTTTTTGAAGTCGGAGGGCGGGAGTCTGCTGGTTCGTGCGTCGGGCTGCAGGCCGGCCTCTCGCCGCCTGCGAACCACGTGGCATCCCTTGGCTAAAAAGCCTGCCAGCCCACGCGCGCGACGGGACGTCGCCGCGGGTCGGGGGCCCACCACTCCTACGCCCGGGCCCAGGCGCGGATTCTCTGCGGCCCATAGCCGCCCGCACGTCTTCCTACGGCGGTTTCGGCACGCCTTTAGGGCGTAATAATCGCGGGGCGTGGGGGAGTGGGTGCAGTTAATCCCACGTCCCACCCCACGCCTCGCCTCCTCGGCTTCGCCGTGCGAAGCTATAAGTAGGGGGAGGGGGGAAGCGGCAAGCGCTCGCACGCCCCTCTCCTCTCCGCCATCTTGTTCCTTCTGCTATTCCTCGCAACAGTGCCTCGCCGTCGCACCGTTCCACCACTCTTTTCCCCGCCGCCGCGCTCATTCTCGCCAACCCTACGCCGCGATGCAGTACGACGGGGATTGGGATGGCTCCAACGTCCATGAGGATCATGTCGAGTTCCTCCGCAAGACGCGGCGGCTGCCCGGCGCGGACAAGGTGCGGGTCCGTCTCGCGCCGGAGAAGGAGATCACGCCGGGGCTGGAGGAAGGCGAGCGGGTGGTCTTCCGCTCGCATTTCTTGCACGGCATCGGCCTGCCGGCGAGCGCCTTCTTCCGCTCCTTTCTTGAATTCTACCAACTCCAGCCGCACCACCTCACCCCGAACACGGTGGTGCTGCTGTCCGCCTTCGTCACCTTGTGCGAAGGCTACCTCGGCATCCTCCCCACCCTCGAGCTCTGGGGGGAGTTCTTCCAGTCCAAGCTGGGCACGCGTATGCAGGGCGTGCCGGCTCAGAGTGGCGCCTTCATCGCGATTCGGAGGGTGACAGCCGACAACCCCTTCCCCGTCATCACGCTGATCCAGTCGGTGAAGCTCTGGCAGAAGTCATACTTCTATGTGAAGAACGTCGCCCCGCAGGGAGACTACGTCAATTTGCCAGCTTACGAAGCCGGCCCGCCGGTGGGCAGGCGGCCCCAGTGGTCCTATCGGGCCGTGACGCTGACGCCGGCTGGAGCCGCAGCTGTCGCCCGGCTGCGGGTGATGATCCAGTCGGAGGGCCTATCGGGGCCCGACCTGCTGGCCGCCTTCGTCACGCGCCGACTGCTTCCGCTCCAGAGCCGCCCTCATCTGATCTGTCGGATGAGCGGCCAGCTCGATCCGAGTCGGATGTGCACCAAAGACATGCCGCACGACGAAGTGGCCCATATGGTAAACTACCTTGCAAACTGCAAGCTCTCCGCAGAGTGGCAGTTTGGCAAGTAGCCATATTGCCGAGCTCACCCGCCGCCCACGGTATGTTCTCTTTTTTCCCTTTCTTTTCTCTCAGTTTTGTCGCCGAGTTCCTTTTGGCAGACTCTAACTAGTCGGCTTGTCTCGGCAGAGCCCTCTTCTTCGGCCTTCAGGCGGGTCGGACGCGGAGCGCCGATTCGTCCCCGACCGGGCGGAGCATGATCTGGAGGACCCCGACTTGGGGGCGGCTGCCATGGATGACAACACCGAGGCGGGCGGTGGCCAAGCCGGCGGCGAGGCAGGCGGCTCCGGGCTTGGAGTCAGCTTCGACGACTGGCCGGATGATGGCGAGGCAGAAGTCGTCCCACGCCACCAGCCGGCGCCCGGCCATGGCGCGGGTTTCTCCGCCGCGCCGCCTGCTCGGGGCGGCGGGCAAAAGCGTCGTGCCGCGCCGGGCTTGTTCGGCAGTCGGCCAAAGAAGCCCAGAGGCGGGGCAGCGGCGACCAGGCGGGAGGAGGCGGCCGCGAAGGCGGCCCGCTTCCGCAAGGCGGTGAAGCAGCCGCAGACGGTGTCGGCGTAAGTATATACTCCTTCGTGTATTCTTTTTTCTTTTCTCTGGTAGTTCCTGAATCCTTGTCCTTTCTCAAAAAACCAGGGATCCATTGTCGCTCGAGCGGGTTGCTGCCGCCTTTGTCGTCGGGTCACCGGGAGGATCCGGGAGCACCACTCGCCGCGTGGATCCCCGTGCCGATCTTCAAGCGGCGATGGAGCGGAACGCGCGGGAGGAGGAGGCATTGACGGCGGCCGCCGCCAAGGCGGCGCAGGAGGAGGAGGCGGCGAAGGCGCGCGCTGACGCCGCGGCCAAGGCCGAAGCGGAGGCTGCGGCTACGGTGATGGCGGAGGGGGCCTTGCTGGTCACCCCACTGCGCGTCGCGGCGCCTGGGGCCCGAGAGCCCTCGCCAGAAGAAGCCGGCGGTGACGAGCCGGGGCTGGAGAGGGAGGACGATGTCGTCATCCTGGAGAGGGTGGCGGCACCGGCCCCGCCGACTGGGGCGACTCAAGGCGGCCGTCTTGATCTGCCGCCTGTGCAATCGGCCGGGGGCGAGCGGGCCGCGAGGACTGATCTGGTGGTCCGGACGCCGTCGCGCCAGCGCGCGGGGAAGGCCGCATCAGAGCCGCAGAAGGCTGCATCGGAGCCGCATCCGGCCGCGGGCTCCAGCTCGTCGGCCCAGGATATGGAGGCGGCCAGCGCCAGCTCGGGGTGGACGCCGGGTGGAGGGACGGCCGTGATGAATGTGGCTGCGCAGGACGTCCGGACCCGGCTTCAAGCCCAGGCTACGGCACTGAGGAAGTACAACGACGAGTTCCTTGCGACGCGGGCGGCCATCCGGGTTAGTCTTCTTGTCTTTGCTTTTTTTATCTTGGTTTCTTCCGTGGGGGCGTGTCAGCGCACCCACTGGGTGTAGTCCCCGAGTTCCGAGTCGGCTGCTGAGCAGGCGGCTTGGAACTTCCTAGCGGATCTAGTTTTGCTATTCTTGCTCTTATTTCACTCTTCTGCCTGTCTTGCAGGACTACCACAACCTCCGCGCAGCTGCCTTCAACTCCCAGGCTCGAGAGCTGACCCAGAAGACCGCTGACCTATCTGAGAGCCGGGGTAAGTGCTTCGTTCTTTATCTCACGTGGGGGCGCGTCAGCGCACCCACTGGGTGTAGTCCCCGAGATTCGGGCCGACTGCCGAGCAGTCGGGTCGGATCTTCCTTGACGACTTCTTCTTATTGCTTCTTTTACTCTGCCATCCCTTCAGCAGCCAACGCCAGTCTAAGGGAGCAGCTGGGAGGGTCTCAGGCTGCCCTCCGTGCTAGGGAGGCCGAGTTTGCCGCCTTGGCGCAGGAGCGTGACCGCCTGGCCAAGAGGTTGGCCGACCAGGAGGAGAGCCACAAGGCGGCCCTGAAGGCGGTGCAGGACAGCGAGGCCGCCCTCCAGGCCGAGTACGAGACAGAGGCGGCTAGCTGGGCCGAAGCGAAGCAGACGCTGATCAATGGCTATGGCCAGATCGAAGATTTGGTTGACGGTACGCCGCCTTCTTCTTCGTCCTTTCTTGCCGCTTGCCGTTTTGGCTCGTTTTCTGACTTGGTGTTTTCTCTTCTTTCTCTTTTTTTTTCTCGTGCAGAGTACTTCCCTGGCTACTCTACCGCCGCCAACCAGATCATCGAGGCCCGCCGCGAGGCACAGAGGCAGGCTGGCGCCGAGATCGCGCCAAACGCTCGCCGGTCGCTAGAGGAGCAGCTCTTGGCGATCCAGGCCCGCCTCCAGCCGGCTCATCGCCTGCTCCGCCGGCTTCAACGTGTCGGGGCGCAGATGTTGGCCGCCCTCTGGCCTGGCGAAGTGATTCCCCGCACCCCCAGTCGGACTGCCGACTGGCTGGAGGTGGCGGTCGGCCGCTTCGAGGCCTGGAAGGCTTCGGCGGCTCGGTCCGGCGCCAGGCGGGCGTTGGAGTTCGTCAAGGCCTGGTATCCCGGGCTGAGTCTGGACCAGCTGGCCACCTGGCGGCAGCAGGCTGACACGAAGCTGGAGCCAGCGCGGCCGGCTATCATCCGGGAGGCTACAGCGATCGCCGACTACACTGACACCAGCGCCTTCGCTCCTGAGGTGGATGACAGCGGTGTTGCCCAGCCGGAGGAATGGTTCGGGCTGAACCCAGCCGACGGCGAAGACTCGGCGGAGGAGATCGACTCCAGCGACGAGGGCGAAGAGGAGGAGGAGGAGGGTGAAGATGCCGGGCCAGATGGTGGAGCGGCCGGTCAGCCTCAGCTTGACCGTGCCTCCAGCAACACGGCACGCGCGGGTGCACCGCCTGCAGCCGGCGATGATCAAGCCGAGACCCACTAGCCGGCCACTCCTCCAGCCGGTGGCGCCGTCTTCACCGACCAACCCGGCTCCCACACCGCGCCTTTAGTCTAGTCTGCTATCTTTATTTTCCTGTCTCGTCACTTTTGGAACAATATTTTGTTAAGTTTGCACAATTCCACCCACTGGGGGTGTATTTGAACTATGTTGATTGCCGGCCTGTTGGGGGCTTTATATGTAAATATGATTATGCATGCGTTTGGCTTTCCCTTGTTCTTTGCTTTTCATCCTTCTGCTGTTTCCTTTGCCGCCCTCCCTTGGTTGCCGCCTCCCCAGTCGGACAGTTGCTCTGCAATCTGTGGCTGGAGAAGTGCTTGGCCAGTTGGGAGGGCAAGTACTCTAGCTTTGTTGGATTATAGCGAAGTGTTTTTTCGGAAGCCGGCCAGCCGGCTGTTCTGACAGCCGGCAAGCGTGGTTGGAGGCCGTCTTTTCGCTATACAAGTTCATTAGTCCTTAGCCGTTTTGCGTGTGGGCATCCTTTCTGCCTTGGCTCTTGCTAGTCGGACAGTCGGTTCTTCGAGCTGCGACTTTCAACAAGAGCGGACTCGGGAGCCGGCACACTACCTGTCTGACTTCAGGTAGAACTTTAATATAACTTAAGGCGGCCAGTCCCCGGGCCGACTAGTCGAACCCGGTGCCAGACAGAAAATCAAATGTAATAATACATTCATGGATATGACACTCGTCACTCATAGATAAATGAAGGCAGTCCCCGAGTGCCCCTCGGGGGGCCTGTTGTTTTCGTACTTAATACAAAAGGGTAGCATGAAACATAGTGCTTTTAACTGTAAAATCTTCTCAGGAGGTTCGTGTTCCATGTTCGCTTCGACTCCTTGCCAGAATCATCCCTCTTGCGTGCTCTTGGTTTTTGCGCGTCGATCAGGTAGTAGGAGTCGTTGCCTAGTGCCTTGATGACAACGAAAGGGCCTTCCCAAGGGGCCGAGAGCTTGTGCTGGCCGGCTGTTTGCTGGACCAGCCAGAGCACAAGGTCGCCCTCTTGGAAAGATCTTGGCTTGACCTTGCGGTTGTGGTAACGACGCAACCCCTGCTGGTAGATGGCGGACCGGCTGAGTGCCAACAGCCGGCCTTCTTCCAGCAGGTCGACGCCGTCTTCTCGCGCTTCCTTGGCCTCCGCCTCCATGTACATGGTGACCCAAGGTGAGTCGAACTCGATGTCGGTTGGGATGAAAGCCTCGGCGCCATATACAAGGAAGAACGGAGTGAAGCCGGTTGACTTGTTCGGGGTAGTACGCAGACTCCAGAGGACAGCCGGCAGCTCATCGAGCCAGCAGCCGGCCGATCGCTCCAGTGGTACGACCAGTCGGGGCTTGATGCCGGAGAGGATGAGTCCATTTGCTCGCTCGACCCGGCCGTTTTACTGCGGGTGGGCAACGGACGCTAAGTCCAGTCGGATACCCTACGTCGCGCAGAAACGTGCCAGTGCTCCTTTGGCAAAGTTTGTGCCATTGTCGGTGATGATGCTGTGCGGCACGCCCTACCGAGTAGTGATGTCGGTGATGAACGTCACGGCAGTCGGCCCGTTCAGCTTCTTGATCGGCTTTGCTTCGATCCACTTGGTAAATTTGTCCACGGCGACAAGCAAATGTGTCAAGCCGCCGTGGGCTGTCTTAAATGGGCCCACCATGTCCAGCCCCCAGACGGCAAAGGGCCAGGTGAGAGGGATGGTCTTGAGTGCAGAAGCCGGCAGGTGTTGCTTGGAACTGAAGACTTGGCATCCTTTGCAGCTCTTGACTATCTCTTTGGCATCTGCCAACGCAGTCGGCCAAAAGAAACCGTGGCGGAAAGCTTTGGCCACAAGTGATCTTGAGGCTGCGTGGTGGCCGCATTCGCCTTGATGGATATCCTTGAGGATTGCCACTCCTTTCTCTGGCTCGACGCAGCGCTGGAAGACTCCAGTGACACTGCGCTTGACAAGTTCTTTGTTTATTATTGCATATGCTCCGGCTCGACGTTGCACTAGTCTTGCTGAGATCTCATCAGCCGGCAACTCTCTGTTGACTAGGAATTTGAGGATGGGCTGGGCCCATGATGGAGCTGTGATTCTTCTACTGTCAGTACGGCCACCATGACTCGGGCGGGCGGGTTGGGTGGCGTGGAATTGGAGTCGGCCACCACTTCTTGTGTTGCTGCAGTCCCCGGGCCGACTGCTGCAGTCCCCGGGCCGGGTGTTGAAGTCCCCGAGCCGGGTGTGACTACGGCAGTCCCCGGGCCGGTTGTCGAAGTCCCCGTGCCGCCTGCTGGGTTCCTCCAGTCGGATCCGGCTGCATCGAGGGCAGGCGGTACGAAGATAGAGTCCGACTCTGGAGACGGCTTGATGGACAGCTGGAGGAGGCGCTGGAGAGAGACACCGGTCGGTATAGCCTGTCGGGTGGAGCCGATCCATGCCAGGGCATCTGCTTGGTCGTTGTCGGCCCGTGGTACGTGAAGGAACTCGCACCCTTCGAAGTACCCACTGATCTGCTGGACGAGGAATCAATAGCTTGCCATGTTTGCATCCTTGGCGTCCCAGTCGCCAGACGACTGCTGGACCACCAAGTCTGAGTCGCTATAGCACATGTCACGACCGGTTTTCCAATAAAAATATTTATTGAGAAACCGATCCCTTTTACGGACCAGTAGAGAAGAATCCTTCTCACTGGTAGACAATTTCTTGATCACAGAAGAAAAACCGGGAGTACTAAATATAATACAAGGTTGAGCGGAGACTGCTCAACAATTTATTACAAACACGCCGATATTTCACATAAAGGCGGATAGGGTGGCATGACTACTGACTCACACAAAACGCGGGGGATATGTCATAGCGAAGTGGATGACATGACTCCTGAAACTAACAGCTCTTCGAGCGTCGGAGTGAGGCTCGAGGATACTTATTGTGGGTGGCGGAAGCGTATATGATACAAGTGACCAATATCCAGGATCGCACGGGACTGACTGGGACTCCTCTAGGCGTCGGACTCACTATCAAACTCTTCATCCATGAGATCGCCTTCGTCAACATCTGGCCAAATCAACAAGCCAGGTGAGTACTATGAAAGTACTCGCAAGACAGTTCGGACATAAGATATAACAAATGTAAACATGATGCATATGAACAGATTAACAAGCGCACTCAGACCATGAGATAGCAGTGCATGGGAAAATAAAAGGGAAATCGGGCGGTAGTCCTCCCGAAATCCCAGAGTAATACTGAAGGCCAATCGAGTGTCTGAGTGACTCCTCGAAAGGATACAAATGAAATAACAATGCCGCAGTCGGGCGTCAAGGCGACACCACATAAAGGGCTTATAATGGAAAATAAACAACAGTGTGTGCCACAGTCGGACGTCTGAGCGACATCACATAAAGGGCTTATATCAAAAGTAAATAACGAGCGTGCCACAGTCGGACGTCTGAGCGACATCACATAAAGGGCTTATATTGAAAGTAAATGACAGAAGTGCCACAGTCGGACGTCTGAGCGACATCACATAAAGGGCTTATATTGAAAGTAAATGACAGAAGTGCCACAGTCGGACGTCTGAGCAACATCACATAAAGGGCTTATATTGAAAGTAAATAACAAAAGTGCCACAGTCGGACATCTGAGCGACATCACATAAAGGGCTTATATTTCATGACGTGATATTTCAGCAGCTCAAGTGATTAAATCATTTCAAAGGAATATTCAGGTACGGGATAAATAAAAGGTTAGTCCATCCACAGGCATAACGTTCAAACGGGTATACCACTCAAGCTTGTTCACCAGGGATTTACCACGGAGACCGACATAGATATGGATATGCTGGCCATGGTCCTTGACCATGGACACGATGATTCGGAAGGATTTGACTCTGCCGAGTTTGTACTTTTAACCACAGCCAACGGATTTCAGTAGTCACAGGGACTAGTTCCGTTTATGGTGTTTTAGGAGAAACACATCTAACCAGTACACACCCATTCAACATTCCGATGCCAGGAATCACCCTCGGCAACGTTCAAGAAAAACTTTGAGACGGGGAGGCTACAACCTCGCGTAGCATGGGATCAATATTATACCGCGCGCTCTAAGGGGTGCCCCCCTCTCGGTCCCAACCGGAAACACCCATGCCCCCTGACCGGATGACTGGCTTTAAACCAGGGCCATGGAACCCTCATCCCGGCCCCTCTATTTGGTGTGTACAAGGAAAGAGGTTAACAACTTACTAAACCGTATTCTTTGCAGAAATCATGTGGCAGCACGAAAGGGGAAGAACGGTAACGTGGCTCAGTCCACGTTAAGGTCGGAGTTTATCGGATGACGTAAGACTGGCATGCTACAACAATACCATCTTACTACCCTTCATGTCACCACATGATCAGGTCATCTCTCATCAAAGATCACGGTAACTTCGAAACACACGGTCAGTTGCCTTGCATGCAACGTTATACTCACCGATGCTCATATGCCATGCACAAACCATTCAAGCAAACATGCAAAACACCTATCATATCAAAGGTTCAAACATGCTTGCCTGGTTCGGAGAAGTCGGAGTCTAGCTCGGCGAAGTTCGCGGCTCCGTCACCTCCTCCGGAACCTACGGTATAGCGAAACCGTACACTAACGTGAACATCATAGTGTGCATAAAAATTGTTCCAAATTTTTTCCAAATAAATACTATTAAAAACTAGACCAAAATACAAGACTGACAGAAAAAGAATCAATCAAAAAGCACCTTTTATTAAAAAGATATAAGGGTTTTAGTCCAAGGACCAATCTGTGATGAAACAGAAAAGATCCAGGGGCTTGTTTGAGAAAACAGAAAACAGTTCGGAAAGAAATGCGCCAGCCCAAAGAGAAAACGCATTTGCCCGAAGGCGCTTTCAGAAAACGGTTCGAGGGGGAAAAAGAGAGAGGCTGACGGGGGGTCCCACCCGTCAGGTTTAAAAACTCCAATGGAGCTCGCCGGCGCCCGAAGGCTGCGGTGGTCGCCGGCGTTGAACCACGGCGAGGCAAGGAGATCGGAGGGTACCAAGAGGTTCAGGGTGTTCTTCCGCGTCGGTGGGTGGTGGACTTGGCCGTCGGAGAGCACTACGTCGACGGCGACACTTTCTCTGGCGGACGGTGGTTCGGGCGATGGTGGATTACTCCGGTGGGTGCTGCAAACTCCAAATTGAAGTGCGGGTCAGAAGAGTGGATGGACTAGGAGGTTACTGGCAAGAGCTGAGGGGTAGGGGTGCACGCACGGGGGTGAATCGAGCTGGATCCCGTGGCGGGTCGAGGCGGCCGGAGTTGTGGAAGAAGGCTCTCTCGGGGCTCTTCCAGTGGCTTGGCGTGGTATTGGTGGAGTGCAGAGGTGGTGTGGGTTCGAGTTCGAGATCGGGGCCTCCTTTTATAGGCGATCCGAGGAGGTGGCCGTGAACGGGATAGCTCCGGCGAGCGATTACGGCGAGGCAGAGGTTGTGCATGGAGTTTAAGCGGCTAGGCACCATCAGGGAGGATCACTGGTGCCGTTCCCCCGCTATACCTCGGTCGGGCTAGGCGTAATGCGCCGATCCTCGACGGGGCGGCCGTACGGGCACGGCGGCGGCAGGGAGCTCGCTCCGCGCCTAGCAGTTCACGACGAAGGACCGCAGCGTGCACGGGTGAGTGGAGGGCCACGCGGTGGCCTCTGGTGGCTTGGGCGGCGCTGGACGGCGCCGTCCACGCTGCGCCTCTCTCTGGCAGCCGCAAAGGCCGCTGCTGCCATCGCTCACGGGGTGGCGCACCTCCTCCTGCTCGTCACCGACGCCCGCAAGCCTCCAGACGATCGTGCGGCGCAGGGATAAGAAGGAGGGAACAGGGAGCAAGGCGCCACCATGGTACTGGCGAGATCGAGAACGGTTTCTGAAGAAAACGACAGTGCTCACTGAAACTGCTTACTGAACTTCTGAATATTGACAGTAACAGTGCCCATCAGGTGTTCGACGAAATGATTTGGCATGAAGAAAAAAAATTCTGGAGCTGGGACTTGGTGAGGTGACCTCTCAATGCATCCAGAGGCTGCCTGAATTTTCTCAGATTTTTAGGAGGAGAAAACAATTGAATTTCATCAAATTTGGCAAATATGGTCCAAACTTGCAGTAGGCACAATTTGAAATATTTGAACTGAAGACCAGTGGATCTTCATGGATCTTGGTTGAGGGCTCTAAGGACTAGCCAGGGAAAAAGGTTTGGAGGCAAAACTCAAAGTAGAAAGGGTAGCTCCTTTGTAAACCTCCAAGAGCCAAGGTAGAGGGCAGAAATTATTTTTGATGAGAAATAAATGAAAGAAGAATCATGGGGAGGTTCAAACTGCTGGATTTGAAGTATATCATGATACAAAGATGGGGAAAGGCTTTTGGGAGGGGATTTCCACTTAGGTCATGGCAAGAGGGATTTTTGAAAGGGGAAAGGATCATTCCAAATGCCATAGGGCTATTCAAAAGATTTTCAAATATAGTTTTCCAAATGAAAAACATTTGAGCCAACATGAGATGAAAAACCTCCAAGACCAACAATCAAGTCTAGGATGAAACCAAACAAAACACTTGTCATAAAAAGGAAATTTTTGAGAGGGAGAGTTCTTTAGAAGAAAATTTAAATACCCTCCTCAAATCAAATAAAAGATTTTGATAAAACCAAAAATAAAAATTTTGGGTGTCACAGCACAGGATTCGGCGTATGCCAAGCTCTTTGGCCAGCCGGAGCCCGTGTATGAGTGCCTCGTACTCGGCCACGTTGTTGGAGGCGGCGAAGTGAATTTGCAGCGTGTATCTGAGTTTGTCATCTTTGGGAGAGGTGAGGACGATGCCGGCTCCCAAGCCGGTGCGCATTTTGGACCCGTCAAAGTGCATCCGCCAATGGGTAGAGTCGGGAGACGGCGGTAGGTACTGGGTCTCGGCCCAGTCGACGAGGAAGTCGGCCAATGCTTGGGACTTGATGGCAGTGCGGGGTTGGTAGAAGATTGTGTAGGGTGCCAATGCAATGGCCCATTTAGCCACCCGATGCATCCCGGCTGCCTATGATCTCGGCAAGCGGGGCGGTGCACACGACCGTGATGGGATGCTCTTGGAAGTAGGGCTTCAGCTTCTTGGCGCCGAAGTACACCCCATAGCACATCTTCTGGTAGTGCGGGTAGTTTTGCTTTGAGCTGGATAGTACTTCGCTTAGATAATACACCGGCCTCTGGACTAGCTGGGCTCGGCCTTCTTCCGGGCGCTAGACCAGGACAACTGTACTGACCACTCGGCTAGTCGCGGCAATGTAGAGGAGCATGGGCTCCTTCTCAGTCGGCGCCGCCAGGACAGGTGGAGTGGTCGGCATCTTCTTCAACTCATGGAAGGCTTGGTCGGCTTGGTCATTCCACTCGAAATGAGTGGATTTCTTCATGAGTCGGTACAGGGGGAGAGCCTTCTCTCCTAGTCGGCTGATAAAGCGGTTTAAGGAGGTCAGGCACCCAGTGAACTTCTACACATCTCGCAATTTGGTGGGAATCTCTATCCTCTCAATTGCCTTGATCTTCACAGGGTTGCACTCGATGCCGCGTTCGGAGACCAGAAAGCCTAGCAGCTGGCCGACTGGTACTCCGAACACGCATTTCTCGGGGTTCAGCTTGATCTGGAATCGGCGCAAGTTGGCAAATGTTTCTTTGAGGTCCTCCAGCAGGGTGCCACGCTTCTCTGTCTTCACCACAATATCGTCTACGTAGACGTCGGCATTTCTGCCGAGTTGCTTGAGGAGGCATTTCTGCATGCAACGCTGAAAAGTGGCACCGGCATTCCTCAAGCCGAATGTCATAGTCAGGTAGCAGAAAGCTCTGAATGGTGTGATGAAGGCAGTCTTCAGGTGGTCTGCTGGGTCCAACTTGATCTGATGGTACCCTGAGTAGGCATCCAAAAAACTCAACAGCTCGCATCCGGCCGTGGAGTCTATCACTTGGTCAATCCGTGGCAAAGCAAAAGGATCTTTGGGGCAGGCCTTGTTGAGGCTAGTGTAGTCTATACACATACGCCACTTGTTGTTCTTCTTCAATACCAAGACTGGGTTGGCAAGCTAGTCTGGAAAAAATACTTCCATAATAAAGCCGGCGGCGAGGAGCCGGGCTATCTCTTCTCCTACGATTCTCCGCTTCTCTTCTGACAGTCGACGGAGGGGCTTCTTGACCGGCTTCGCGTCGGCTCGGACGTGTAATTTGTGCTCAGTGAAATCCTTCGGGACACCCGGCATGTCCTTTGGGGACCATGCAAAGATATCTCGATTCTCACGGAGGAAGTCGACGATCTCGCCCTCCTATTTACTGTCCAGGTTTGCCCCAATGACAGCAAACCTTTCCGGGTTCTCCGGGTCCGGAGGTATCTTCTTCGTCTCCTTAGCCGGCTGGAAGGAGCCTTGCGCATCATAATCCTTGGGGTTGGGGGACAAGGCCGGCTGCTTGCCGGCCATGGCCACAACCCGTTCTAGTATCTTCTTCTCTTCTGCCACTACGAGGGACTCGGCCAGCCGACTGCTGGCTGTAGCGCACTCGATGGACTTCCTATAGTCACCGGCTACGGTGATGATCCCCTTCGAGCTCGGCATCTTCATCTTCAGGTAGGCGTAGTGGGGCACAACCATGAACTTGGCCAGAGCAGGTCGGCCAAGCAAGGCATGGTAAGGGCTCTCCAGATCCACTACCTTGAACCAGGTTGCTTCTCGGCAAAAGTGATCTTTGTCTCCGAAGAGAACATCCATCTTGATCTTGCCGATCAGGGAACAGGACAAGCCGGGTACGATGCCATGAAACACGGTCCGGCTTGGCATGAGCTGCTTCGCCTTGATGTTCAGCTTCTCCATGGTATCGTGGTACAGTATGTTGATACTGCTTCCGCCATCAGTCAGAACGCGGGAGAATCGGGAAGCTCGCCTCTCCGTCGCGAGAGTGACATCCAATACTAACGCGTAGGAGCCAGGGGACGGCATCACCTCTGGGTGCTCGGCCTGGCTCCAGTTGATGGGCTTCTCGGACCAGTGCATGAACTCGGGGTTGCTGGAGGCGACTGCGTTAACCTCTTGGTGCTGTCGGCGCCGACCGCGCTTCTCTTCAACTTGGCTTGTGAAGACAACATAGGCGGCGTGCTCTTCAGGGAACTCATCTTGAATGGCCCCGACTGCTGGTCGAGCAGCCGGCTGCTGGGGGGCTGGAGGCGGCGGGCCGGGAGGCGGAGGCGGCACCAGCCCCTCGCCCTTGGAGATCCGTGTGAGCCAGTGGCACTTTCGGGTCGTGTGGTTGGACGGCTTCGCGCCGCTGTGGAACTTGCAGGGGGCATCAAGAGTCTGCTCATAGGAGAAAGCCGGCTGCCAAGCCAGCCTGCCACCCTTCTTCTTGGGAGCGGGCCGCTCTTCGGGTTGCTCATCTTCAACTGTGGCCACCTGCCGACTGGTGGAAGGCGGCATAGGGGCCTTGCGCTTGTGTTCGTTCTGGTAGGGGCGCCGATTGGAGTCGCCAGCCGGCGTCTTGGGAGCCGGAGCGAGCACCTTCCCAGAGGCGTCCACTCGGAGCTCGGTCTTCATCGAGGAGTCGGCCGTGGCGTACTTGTCTGCGATGATCAGCAGTTCGTCGAGGGTAGCCGGCTCGTCGCAGAGGAGTCGATGCTTGAGGAGGGTGCCCTCTCGGCACCCGGCGGTGAAGTACTCGATGGCCTGAACCTCGTGCACCCCCTCGCAGGAGTTGCGGAGCTCGGCCCACCGCGTGAGGTAGTCGCGGGTCGACTCGTTGGGCCCTTGGACGCATAAGGAGAGTTGTCGCGGCTTGGGAGGCCGCTTGTACGTGCTGGTGAAGTTGCGGACAAAGACTTCCGTGAAGTCCAGCCAGCTGTTGACGCTGTAGGGCTTGAGGCTGTTGAGCCAGGTGCGCGCCGTGCCTTGCAGCATGAGGGGGACGTACTTCACGGCTACGCGCCGGTTGCCGTTGGCTATACTGACAGCAGTAGAGTAGTCGATGAGCCAATCTTCCGGCTTCACAGAGCCGTTGTACTTGGGCGTGTCTCTGGGGAGCGAGAACCCTTTGGGGAAGGGCTCGTCGCGGATGCGGGGGCCAAAGCATGGTGGACCGACATCGTCTTCTTCTTCCAGCACCAGGGATCGAGCCAGGCGATCGATCCGGTGGCGGGCGTCGTTCTCGCTGTCGGGTGGTTGGTGCGACATATGCCAACGGGTGGCTTATCATTGTGGGTGCCAATAAGACGTCGCCGGTGCCTGGAAACGGGATGAGGCGAAGACATGCGCGCCGGCGGATCTTACCCAGGTTCGGGGCTCTCCGAGGAGATAACACCCCTAGTCCTGCTCTGCGGGGTCTCCGCATGATCTCTGGATCAGGAAAAGGTAGCTACTATCGCTCCTAGAGCTGTTGGGTTCAAGGGAGAAGAAGAGCAAGGCTAGCTCTCACTTCTCTCTATCTATGGTGCGTGTGCTATGCTCAGAAGCCAACCCTTTGCATGGGTGCCCCAGGGGGTTTATATAGGCCTACCCCCCGGGGGTACAATTGTAATCCGGCTGGGCTCTGGTCCCAGCCGTCAGTGTCTACGCTCGCCGGCTTCTCTGCCGGCTATTGGGGCCCGCCGACTAGTGGGTCCCGCCGGCTGCCGGCCTCTTGGTCGACAGGCCGGCCCCACCGCCAAGGATCTTGTCGGCGGCTGCTTACTGTAGCCTCGCCCTTGATGACGAGGGCTTCGTCGAGGTAATCGTGGCTACAGTGGGCCGCCTCGAGGGCCCTTACTGTAGCCTTACCTCGTCTTGTCTCCTTAATGGGGCGCATGCTTCGAGGGAGGGGGTAGCCGACTTCTGGGGGCCGGCTACGCCCTTGGCCGGCTGGGGGAGGCCAGGCCGCCTCCGTGCCTCTCATTGACGGAAGGGGCCCACCGCCCGTGGTCCGTACGGGAGTCTGTCGTGGATGACGTCGAGGCTAGCATGGCTACAGTGCCGAACCGGACGGGAGATGGCCGTCCCGTACGGCTTCCTGTGGCCATGCCTGCCTCGGGCTTCGGGGGTAGTGGGCCGCACTGTGGCCACACCCCGTCTTGTCACCGTTATGTGGGTGTAGCTTTGGTGGTTGTGGTCTCGGCCGGCTCCTTGGAGTCGGCGCTCTTCGAGGCCGGCTTCCTGGAGTCGGCCACCCCGCGGTTCTCCTGGGGAGGGAGGTTGCTTGAGGCTGGGCCACCTTCCGTGAGTCGGCTTCAGAGGTAGCCGGCCAGGGAAGGGGGTCCAATGCTTGGAGTGCTTGAAGGCCCAAAGGCCTGATAATTTTTTAGAAGAACCAGGGGCAGTCGGTTAGGCTACCCATGGCCATTTACTCCGACAGTAGTCCCCGAAGCTGATTGGGCTTTGAGGTGGAGTAGGGGTTGAGAAGCTCGATCAGCTTCCTATCTTGACAAGTCGGCAGCTGGGAGACGGCTTTGGTTAGGCGTGCCGCCTTGGTCGAAAACTCCGGAGTCGGAGGGCGGGAGCTCACCAGTGCGTGCACCGGGCCGCGGGCCGGCCACTTGTCGTCTGCGAACCAGGTGGCCTCCCTCGGCCAGAAAGCCTGCCAGCCCATGCGCACGACGGGACGTCGCCGCAGGGTGGGCGCTCGCCACGTCCGTGCCCGGGCCCAGGCGCGGATTCTTTGCATCCCGAAACCGCCCGCACGTCTCCTTGCGGCAGTTTCGGCTCGCCTTTAGGGCGCAAAAATCGCGGGGCGTGGGGGGAATGGGTGCAGTTAATCCCACGTCTCCCCCCACGTCCGGCCTCCTCGGCCTCGCCTCGCGAAGCTATAAGTAGGGGGAGGTGGAGGGCGGCAGGCCCTCGCACGCTATTCCTACTTCCACCATCTTCTTCGCTCGCCGTTTCTTGCAACAGCGCCTCGCCGCCGCGCTCTTCCACCGCACGTTCCTCCGCCGCCGCGCTTGTTTTCGCCATGCCTCCCGCCACGGAGCAGTATGGCGGGGATTGGGACGGCTCCAATGTCCACGAAGATCACGTCGAGTTCCTCCGCAATACACGGCGGCTGCCCGGCGCGGACAAGGTGGAGGTCCGTCTTGCGCCGGCGAGGGAAATTACGCCGGAGCCGCGGGAGGGCGAGCGGGTGGTCTTCCGCTCGCACTTCTTGCGCGGCATCGGCCTGCCAGTGAGCGCCTTCTTCCGCTCCTGGCTCGACTTCTACCAGCTCCAGCCGCACCACCTCACCCCAAATGCGGTGGTGCTGCTGTCAGCCTTCGTCACCCTGTGCGAGGGCTACCTCGGCGTCCTCCCTGCCCTCAAGCTCTGGGGGGAGTTCTTCCAGTCCCAGCTGGGCACGCGCATGCAGGGCGTGCCGGCTCAGACTGGCGCCTTCATCGCGTCGCGGAGGTCGGTCGCCGACAACCCCTTCCCCGTCATCACGCTGATCCAATCGGTGAAGAAGTGGCAAAAGTCGTACTTCTACGTGCGGAACATCGCCCCGCGGGGCGACTACATCAACCTGCCGGCTTACGTAGTCGGCCCACCAGCAGGCAGGCGGCCCCAGTGGTCCTTCCGGGCCGTGACTCTGACGCCGGCCGGGTCCGCAGCCGTCGCCCGAGTGCGAGTGCTGACCCAGTCGGAGGGCTTGACGGGGCCCGACCTGCTGGCCGCATTCGTCACGCGCCGGGTTCTTCCGCTCCAGAGTCGGCCTCATCTGATCTGTCAGATGGGCGGCCAGCTCGATCCGAGCCGAATGTGCACCAAGGAGATGCCGCGCGAGGAGGTCGCCTATATGGTGAACTACCTTGCAAACTGCAAACTCTCCGAAGAGTGGCAGTTCGGCAAGGAGCCATACAGCCGAGCCAATCCACCGCCCGCGGTATGCTTTCCTTGGTTCTTCCTTTTCTCTTTGCTTTGTTGCCGAGTTCCTCTTGGCCGACTCTTACTTAGCCGGCTTGCTTTTCGACAGAGCCCTCTTCTTCGGCCAGCCGGCGGGTCAGACGCGGAGCGTCGATTCGTCCCCGACCGGACGGAACACGATCTGGAGGACCCCGACTTGGGGGCGGCCGGTATGGATGACAACGTCGAGCCGGGCGGTGGCCAAGCCAGCGGCGAAGCAGGCGGCTCCGGGCTCGGAGTCACCTTCGACGACTGGCCGAACGACGATGAGGCCGAAGTCGCCCCGTGCCGCCAGCTGGCATCTGGACGCGGCGCGGGTTCCTCCGCTGCACCGCCCAGGGTTTGTTCGGCAGTCGGACGAAGAAGCCCAGGGGCGGGGCGGCAGCAACCAGGCGGGAGGAGGCGGCCGCGAAGGCGGCTCGCTTCCGCAAGACGGTGAAGCAACCGCAGACCGTGTCGGCGTAAGTTCGAATTCTTTTGTATAATATTTTTTCTTTCCTTTCTCGGGTGGTTCCTGAACCCTTGTCTTTTTCTCCAACGATCAGAGCTCCGTTGTCGCTTGAGCGGGCGGCTGCCGCCTCCGTCGTCGAGTTGCCGAGGGGGTCTGGGAGCACCACTCGCCGCGTGGACCACCGGGCCGACCTTCAGGAAGCGACAGAACGGAACGCGCGGGAGGCGCGGGCGGAATGGGAGGCGCGAGAGGCGGAGGCACGGAAGGCGGCCGCCGCTCAGGCGGCGCAGGAGGAGGAGGCGGCGAAGGTGCTCGCTGACGCCGCTGCCAGGGCCCAAGCGGAGGCTGCAGCCGCGGCGGCGGCGGGGGAGGTTTTGATGGTCACCCCGCTGCGCGTCATGGCGCCTGGGGACGTGGAGCCCTCGCCAGAGGGAGCCAGCAGCGGCCAGCCAGGGCTGGGGAGAGACGACGACGTCATCATCCTGTAGAGGGCGGTGCCGACCCCGCCAACTGGGGCGGCTCAAGGCGGACGGCCTGATCAGCCGCCTGCGCAATCGACGGGGGGCGAGCCGGCCGCGAGGACTGAGATGGCGGTCCGGATGCCGCCGAGCCGGCGCGCGGGGAAGGCTGCGTCGGAGCCACAGAAAGCCGCGTCGGAGCCGCAGCCGGCCGTGGGCTCCAGCTCGTCAGCCCAGGATGCGGAGGCGGCCAGCGCTACCTCGGGGTGGACGCCAGGCGGAGGGACGGCCGTGATGAACGTGGCTGCGCAGGACGTCCGGACCCGGCTCCAGGGCCAAGCTGCGGCGCTGAGGCAGTTCACCGACGAGTTCCTCGCGACGCGGGCGGCCATCCGGGTTAGTCTTCTCATCTTGCTTCTTCTTGACTTTGATTTCTTCTTGATCTTGATTTCTTCCGTGGGGGCGCGTCAGCGCACCCACTGGGTGTAGTCCCCGAGTTCCGAGTCGGCTGCTGAGCAGGCGGCTTGGAACTTCTTGGTGGATTTGTCTTTGCTATTCTTGCTCTTACTTCGATCTTCTGTCTATCTTGCAGGACTACCACAATCTTCGTGCGGCCGCCTTCAACTCCCAGGCTCGGGAGCTGACCCAGAAGACCGCCGACCTTACTGAGAGCCGAGGTACGTGCTTTGTTCTTTATCTCATGTGGGGGCGCGTCAGCGCACCCACTGGGTGTAGTCCCCGAGATTCGGGCCGATTGCTGAGCAGTCGGGTCGGATCTTCCTCGACGACTTCTTCTTACTGTTCTTTCTTTTTCTGCCGTCTCTGCAGCGGCCAACGCCAGTCTGAGGGCACAGCTGGGGGAGTCTCAGACTGCCCTTCGTGCCAAGGATGCCGAGCTCGCCACCTTGGTGCAGGAACGCGACCGCCTGGCCAAGAAGTTGGCCGACCAGGAGGAAGGCCACAAGGCGGCACTGAAGGCGGTGCAGGACCGCGAAGCTGCCCTCCAGGCCGAGTACGAGACGGAGGCGGCTGGCTGGGCTGAGGCCAGGCAGACTCTGATCTCTGGCTATGGCCAGATCAAAGATCTGGTTGACGGTAAGCCGCCTACCTCTTCGTCCTTTCTTGCCATCTGCCATTTTGGCTCTTTTTCTGATTTGGTGCTCTTTTCTTCTTTTCTTCTTCTTTCTTGCGCAGAATATTTCCCTGGCTATTCTACTGCCGCCAACCAGACCATCGAGGCCCGTCGCCAAGCGCGAAGGCAGGCTGGCTTTGAGATCTCGCCAACCGCCGGCCGTTCGCTGGAGGAGCAGCTCTTGGCGATCCAGGCCCGCATCCAGCCGGCTCACCGACTGCTCCGTCGGCTTCAGCATGCCGGGGCGCAAGTCTTGGCCGCCCTCTGGCCCGGCCAAGTGGTTCCTCGCACCCCCAGTCGGACTGCCGACTGGCTGGAGGTGGCAGTCGGCCGCTTCGAGGCTTGGAAGGCCTCGGCGGCTCGCTCCGGCGCCAGGCGGGCACTGGAGTTCGTCAAGGCCTGGTATCCCGGCCTGAGCCTGGATCAGCTGGCTACCTGGCGGCAGCAAGCCGACACGGAGCTGGAGCCGGCGCGGCCGGCTATCATCCGGCGGGCTTCGGCGATCGTTGACTACACCGACACCAGCGTCTTCGCCCCCGAGGTAGACGACAACGGTGTCGCCCAGCCGGAGGAGTGGTTCGGGCTGAACCCGGCAGACGGTGAAGACTCGGCGGAGGAGATCGACTCCAGCGACGAGGGTGAGGAGGAGGAGGAGGAGGGTGAAGACGTCGAGCCGGCTGGTGGAGCAGCCGACCAGCCTCAGCCTGACCGCACCTCCAGCACTACGTCACGTGCGAGTGCATCGCCTGCCGCTGGTGGTGGCCAAGCCGAGACCCGCTAGGCGGCCACTCCTTTAGCCGGCGGGGCCATCTCCACCGACCAGCTCGGCCTCCGTGCCGCGCCCTAGTCTGCCATCTTTTGTTTTCCTGTCTTGTTACTTTTGGAACAATGTTTGGTTAAGTCTGCACAATTCCACCCACTGGGTGTATTCGAACTTATGTCTGTTGCCGGCCTGTTGGGGGCTTTATGTATATATAACTTATGCATGCATTTGGCCTTTCCTTGTACTTTGCTTTTTATCCTTCCGCTGTTTCCTTTGCCACCCTCCCTTGGTTGCCGCCTCCCCAGTCCAACAGTTGCTCTGCAATCTGTAGCTGGAGGAGTGTTTGGCCAATTGGGGGGGGAGTACTCTAGCTTTGTTGGACTGAAGCTAAGTGTTCAGGAAGCCGGCCAGCCGGCTGTCCTGACAGCCGGCAGGCATGTTTGGAGGCCGTCTTTTTGCTATATAGGTTCGTTGTTCCCTAGCCATTTTTCGTGTGGGCATCCTTTCTGCCTTGCCTCTTGCTAGTCGGACAGTCAGTTCTTCGAGCTGCGACTTTCAACAAGAGAGGATTCGGGAGCCGGCGCACTACTTTTCTGACTTCAGGAAGAACTTTTAATATAGCTCAAGGCGGCCAGTCCCCGGGCCGACTATTCGAACCCGGTGCCGGACAAGAAATCAAATGTAATAATACATTCATGGATATGACATTCGTCATTCATAGATAAATAAAAGGCAGTCCCCGAGTACTGTTCGGAGGGCCTGTTGGTTCGTGCTTAATACAAAAGGGTAGCATGATACATACTGCTTTCAACTGTAAAACCTTCTCAGGAGGTTCGCGTTCCATGGTCGCTCCGACTCCTTGCCGGAGTCATCTCTCTTGCGTGCTCTTGGTTTTTGTGCATCGATCAAGTAGTAGGAGACGTTGCCGAGTGCCTTGCTGACGACGAAGGGGCCTTCCCAAGGGGCCGAGAGCTTGTGCTGGCCGGCTGTTCGCTGGATCAGCCGGAGCACAAGGTCGCCCTCTTGGAAAGATCTTGGCTTGACCTTGCGGTTGTAGTAGCGGCGCAGCCCTTGCTGGTAGATGGCGGACCGGCTGAGTGCTAACAGCCGGCCTTCTTCCAGTAGGTCGACGCCGTCTTCTCTTGCTTCCTTGGCCTCCTCCTCCATGCACATGGTGATCCGAGGTGAGTCGAACTCGATGTCTGTTGGGATGACAGCCTCGGCACCGTACACGAGGAAAAATGGAGTGAAGCCGGTTGACTTGTTGGGTGTAGTGCGCAGACTCCAGAGGACAGTCGGCAGCTCATCGAGCCAGCAACCGGCCGATCGCTCCAGTGGTACAACCAGTCGGGGCTTGATGCCGGAGAGGATGAATCCATTTGCTCGCTCGACCTGGCCGTTTGACTGCGGGTGGGCAACGGACGCTAAGTCCAGTCGGATGCCCTGCGTCGCGCAGAAACGTGCCAGTGCTCCTTTGGCGAAGTTCGTGCCGTTGTCGGTGATGATGCTGTGCGGCACGCCGTACCGAGTAGTGATGTCGGTGATGAATGTCACGGCAGTCGGCCCGTTCAGCTTCTTGATCGGCTTTGCTTCGATCCACTTTGTGAACTTGTCCACAGCAACAAGTAGATGTGTCAGGGCGCCGCGGGCTGTCTTGAAAGGGCCTACCATGTCCAGTCCCCAGACGGCAAAAGGCCAGGTGAGGGGAATGGTCTTGAGTGCAGAAGCCGGCAGGTGTTGCTTGGAACTAAAAACTTGGCATCCTCTGCAGCTCTTGACTATTTCTTTAGCATCCTCCAAGGCAGTCGGCCAGAAGAAACCATGGCGGAAAGCCTTGGCCACAAGGGATCTTGAGGCTGCGTGGTGGCCGCATTCGCCTTGGTGGATGTCTTTGAGGATTGCCACTCCTTTTTCTGGCTCGACACAACGCTGGAAGACTCCAGTGACGCTGCGCTTCACAAGCTCTCTGTTGATTATTGTATATGCTGCGGCTCGTCGTTGCACTAGTCTTGCTGAGATCTCATCAGCCGGCAGCTCTCTGCTGACTAGGAACTTGAGGATGGGCTGGGCCCATGAGGGAGTTGTGACTTCTTCTTCTGTTAGTGTAGCCACCATGACTCGGGTGGGTGGGTTGGGTGGTGCGGAATTGGAGTCGGCCATCGCTTCTTGTGTCGTTGCAGTACCCGGGCCGACCGCTGCAGTCCCCGGGCCGGGTTCTGAAGTCCCCGGGCCGGGTGCGACTACGGCAGTCCCCGGGCCAGTTGTCGAAGTCCCCGTGCCGCCTGCGGGGTTTCTCCAGTCGGATCCGGCTGTATCTGGTGCAGGCGGTACGAAGATGGAATCCGACTCTGGAGACGGCTTGATGGACAGCTTGAGGAGGCGCTGGAGGGAGACGCCAGTCGGTATGGCTTGTCGGGTGGAGCCGATCCGTGCTAGGGCATCTGCTTGGTCGTTGTCGGCCCTTGGCACGTGAAGGAACTCACACCCTTCAAAGTATCCGCTGATCTGCTGGACGAGGAATCGGTAGCTCGCCATGTTCGTGTCCTTGGCGTCCCAGTCGCCAGATGATTGCTGGACCACCAAATCTGAGTCGTCGTAGCACAGGATCCGGCGTATGCCGAGCTCTTTGGCTAGCCGGAGCCCATGTACGAGCGCCTCGTACTCGGCCACGTTGTTGGAGGCGGCGAAGTGGATCTGCAGCGTGTACTTGAGCTTGTCGCCTTTGGGAGAGGTGAGGACGATGCCGGCTCCCAAGCCGGTGCGCATCTTGGACCCGTCAAAGTGCATCCGCCAATGGGTAGAGTCGGGAGCCGGCGGTAGGTACTGGGTCTCGGCCCAGTCGACAAGGAAGTCGGCCAGTGCTTGGGACTTGATGGCGGTGCGGGGTTGGTAGAAGATCGTGTAGGGCGCCAGCGCAATGGCCCATTTAGCCACCTGGCCGGATGCATCCCGGCTGCCTATGATCTCGGCGAGCGGGGCGGTGCATACGACCGTGATGGGGTGCTCTTGGAAGCAGGGTTTTAGTTTCTTGGCGGCGAAGTATACCCCATAGCACATTTTCTGGTAGTGCGGGTAGTTCTGCTTTGAGCTGGACAGCACTTCGCTGAGATAGTACACCGGCCTCTGGACTAGCTGGGCTCGGCCTTCTTCCGGGCGCTGGACCACAACAACAGTGCTAACGACTCGGCTAGTCGAGGCGATGTAGAGGAGCATGGGCTCCTTTTCAGTCGGCGCAGCCAGGACAGGCGGAGTGGTCAGCATTTTCTTCAACTCATGGAAGGCTTGGTCGGCTTGGTCGTTCCACTCGAAGTGAGTGGACTTCTTCATGAGTCGGTACAAAGGGAGAGCCTTCTCTCCTAGTCGGCTGATAAAACGGTTCAGGGAGGCTAAGCAGCCGGTGAACTTTTGCACATCTCGCAGCTTGGTGGGAATCTCCATCCTCTCGATGGCCTTGATCTTGACGGGGTTGCATTCGATGCCGCGTTCGGAGACCAGGAAGCCTAGCAGCTGGCCGGCTGGCACTCTGAACACGCACTTCTCGAGGTTGAGCTTGATTTGGAATCGGCGCAAGTTGGCGAATGTTTCTTTCAGGTCTTCCAGCAGGGTGCCGCGCTTCTCTGTCTTCACCACAATGTCGTCTACATAGACGTGGGCATTTCTGCCGAGTTGTTTCAAGAGGCATTTCTGCATGCAACGCTGAAAAGTGGCACCGGCATTTCTCAAGCCGAATGTCATAGTCAGGTAGCAGAAAGCTCCAAAGGGTGTGATGAAGGCAGTCTTCAGGCGGTCAGCTGGGTCCAACTTGATCTGATGGTACCCTGAGTACGCATCCAAAAAACTTAACAGCTCGCATCCGGCTGTGGAGTCTATCACTTGGTCAATCCGTGGCAGAGCAAACGAATCCTTTGGGCAGGCCTTGTTTAGACTGGTGTAGTCTATACACATACACCACTTGTTATTCTTCTTCAAAACCAGAACTGGGTTGGCAAGCCATTCTGGAAAGAACACTTCCATGATAAAGCCAGCGGCAAGGAGCCGGGCTATCTCTTCTCCCACAATTCTTCGCTTCTCTTCTGACAGTCGGCGGAGGGGTTGCTTGACCGGCTTCGCATCAGCTCGGACATGTAATTTGTGCTCGGCGAAATCCTTCGGGACACCCGGCATGTCCTTTGGGGACCATGCAAAAATGTCTCGATTCTCACGGAGGAAGTCGACGAGCTCGCCTTCCTATTTACTGTCCAAGTTCGCCCCAATGACAGCGAACCTCTCCGGGTTCTCCGGGTCCAGAGGTATCTTCTTCGTCTCTTTGGCAGGCTGGAAGGAGCCCTGCGCATCACAATCCTTGGGGTTGGGGGACAAGTCCGGCTGCTTGCCGGCCATGGCCACAACCCGTTCCAACATCTTCTTCTCTTCTGCCACCACGAGGGACTCGGCCAGCCGGCTACTGGCCATGGCACACTCGATGGACTTCTTGTAGTCGCCGGCTAGCGTGATGATCCCCTTCGAGCTCGGCATCTTCATCTTTAGGTAGGCGTAGTGGGGCACAACCATGAACTTGGCCAGGGCAGGTCGGCCAAGCAGTGCGTGATAGGGGCTCTCCAAATCCACCACCTCAAACCAGATCGCTTCTCGGCGAAAATGATCTTTGTCTCCGAAGAGAACATCCATTTTAATCTTGCCGATTGGGGAGCAAGACAGGCCGGGGACGATACCATGGAAGACGGTGCGGCTCGGCATGAGCTGCTTCGCTTTGATGTTCAGCTTCTCCATGGTATCGCGGTACAGTATGTTGATACTGCTTCCGCCGTCTATCAGGACGCGGGAAAATCTGGCAGCTCGCCTCTCCGTCGCGAGGGTGACATCCAAGACCATTGCATAGGAGCCAGGCGAAGGCATCACCTCTGGGTGGTCGGCCTGGCTCCAGCTGATTGGCTTCTCTGACCAGTGCATGAACTCGGGGGCGCTGGAGGCGACTGCATTAACTTCTTGATGCTGTCTGCGCCGACTGCGCTTGTTGTCGGCTTGACTGGTGAAGACGACGTAGGCGGTGTGCTCTTCGGGGAATTCTTCTTGGATGGCGCCGACTGCCGGCCGAGCCGCCGGCTGCTGGGGGGCTGGAGGCGGCGGACCAGGAGGTGGAGGCGGCAACATCCCTTCGCCCTTGGTGATACGGGTGAGCCAATGGCATTTCCGGGTTGTGTGGTTGGACGGCTTCGCGCCGCTGTGGAACTTGCAGGGGGCGTCGAGGGCTTGTTCGTAGGAGAAAGACGGCTGCCAAGCCGGCCTGCCACCCTTCTTCTTGGGAGCGGGCCGTTCTTCGGGCTGCTCGTCTTCAACTGTGGCCACCTGCCGACTGGTGGAAGTCGGCATGGGGGCCTTGCGCTTGTGATTGTTCTGGTAAGGGCGCCGATTGGGGTCGCCAGCCGGCGTCTTGGGAGCCGGAGCAATCACCTTCCAAAGGCGTCTACTTGCAGCTCGGTCTTCATTGAGGAGTCGGCCGTGGCGTATTTGTCCGCGGTGACCAGCAACTCGTCGAGGGTAGCCGGCTCGTCGCAGAGGAGTCGGTGCTTGAGGAGGGTGCCCTCTCGGCACCCGGCGGTGAAGTACTCGATGGCCTGGACCTCATGCACCCCCTCGCAGGAGTTGCGGAGCTCGGCCCACCGCGTGAGGTAGTCGCGGGTCGACTCGTTGGGCCCTTGGACGCAGAGGGAAAGCTGGCGAGGCTTGGGAGGCCGCTTGTAGGTGCTGGTGAAGTTGCGGACGAAGACTTCTGTGAAGTCCAGCCAACTGTTGATGCTGTAGGGCTTGAGGCTATTGAGCCATGTACGCGCCGTGCCTTGCAGCATGAGGGGGACGTACTTCACGGCGACGTGCCGATTGCCGTTGGCTATGCTGACGGCCGTGGAGTAGTCAATGAGCCAATCTTCCGGCTTTACTGAGCCGTTGTGTTTGGGCGTGTCTCTGGGAGCGAGAACCCTTTGGGGAAGGGCTCGTCGCGGATGCGGGGGCCAAAGCATGGCGGGCCGACATCTTCTTCTTCTTCTAACGCCAAGGATCGAGCAAGGCGGTCGATCCGGTGGCGGGCGTCGTTCTCGCCGACTCCTTCTCGGCGGCCGAGTCGGTCACCAAGAGTCGGGTGCGTGATAGGCGGCGGAGTGAGACGTCTTTCTCTTCGAGGCGGGGGAGGAGGCAGATTTCCTTGGTGTTCAACCGCTCGAGGGCGGCCTTCCGCGTCACGCTCGATGGTGATGCGAGTCCGGCTGCGGCGGGCAGCCAGCTACTTGTCCTTCTTCTGGCGTGCGCCGCTCGCAGTCGGCGAGCGGGAAGTCGCGGCGTGCTCCCGGCGCGGGGGATGACTATCAGCACGGGCGCCGGCTTCGTGCCGTTCTGCAGCCGCGTCGATCAGCTGCTGGATCCGTCTTGTCATGTAGGGGAGCTCATCGGCTCCCAGCCCATTGAGCTCTTCTACGGCCGCCTGGGCGGCTCGCAAATTCTCGAGCGGGGTGGTGTAGACAGGGCGATCTGCCCCCAGCATGCTGGGCGGCGCGGTCGACTTCGCGCTGGTGGGCCTCGGTGAGGCGTCTCTTGGAGGCTATCTTCTGGCCTTCCGCGATGAGGGTGAGGCGGCGTGCCTCCAGGGTCTCGGCGTCGGCGTCGGCCGGGATGGGGACGGAGAGGTCGTGCATCGCCGCTTGCAGGGCGTCGTGGGCGTTCTCGCCCGAGTCGGCGACGTGGCTGATGACCAGCACTTCGGTGACAGCGCTGCTGCCGCTATCAACTCGAGGGAGGGGATCGTCGAAGACCACCACGTCGGAGGGGTAAGCGTCGAGCGATGCCGTGTCGGAGTCGACAAGCATCGGGTCTGTGGAGCCGACCGACTCCATATCTGCTGCAGGCTCGCTGGAGACGTGAAGTTGGTCGAGGAGGCTGACGAGGCGGCTCTCGGGGTAGTCTATGCCTGCGTCGGATGCAGGCTCGCCGGAGATGCGAGTCTCGCCGAGCAGATCGGCGAGGCAGCTCGCTGCGCAGGCGTCGTCGACGCCTTGCAGCGCGTCGAGGCAAACGCCATCGGGCGCAGCAGGCTGGCTGCGCTCGCGGAGGAGGAAGAGGGTTCCCGTCCAGAACAGGTCTCCGGACGACGGTGCACCTGGCCCCACGGTGGGCGCCAAATGTCGGGTGGTTGGTGCGACATATGCCAACGGGTGGCTTATCATTGTGGGTGCCAATAAGACGTCGCCGGTGCCTGGAAACTGGATGAGGCGAAGACATGCGCGCCGGCGGATCTTACCCAGGTTCGGGGCTCTCCGAGGAGATAACACCCCTAGTCCTGCTCTGCGGGGTCTCCGCATGATCTCTGGATCAGGAAAAGGTAGCTACAATCGCTCCTAGAGCTGTTGGGTTCAAGGGAGAAGAAGAGCAAGGCTAGCTCTCACTTCTCTCTATCTATGGTGCGTGTGCTATGCTCAGAAGCCAACCCTTTGCATGGGTGCCCCGGGGGGTTTATATAGGCCTACCCCCCGGGGGTACAATTGTAATCCGGCTGGGCTCTGGTCCCAGCCGTCAGTGTCTACGCTCGCCGGCTTCTCCGCCGGCTATTGGGGCCCGCCGACTAGTGGGTCCCGCCGGCTGCCGGCCTCTTGGTCGACAGGCCGGCCCCACCGCCAAGGATCTTGTCGGCGGCTGCTTACTGTAGCCTCGCCCTTGATGACGAGGGCTTCGTCGAGGTAATCGTGGCTATAGTGGGCCGCCTCGAGGGCCCTTACTGTAGCCTTACCTCGTCTTGTCTCCTTAATGGGGCGCATGCTTCGAGGGAGGGGTAGCCGACTTCTGGGGGCCGGCTACGCCCTTGGCCGACTGGGGGAGGCGAGGCCGCCTCCGTGCCTCTCTCTGACGGAAGGGGCCCGCCGCCCGTGGTCCGTACGGGAGTCTGTCATGGATGACGTCGAGGCTAGCATGGCTACAGTGCCAAACCGGACGGGAGACGGCCGTCCCGTACGGCTTCCTGTGGCCATGCCTGCCTCGGGCTTCGGGGGTAGTGGGCCGCACTGTGGCCACACCCCGTCTTGTCACCGTTATGTGGGTGTAGCTTTGGTGGTTGTGGTCTCGGCCGGCTCCTTGGAGTCGGCGCTCTTCGAGGCCGGCTTCCTGGAGTCGGCCACCCCGCGGTTGTCCTGGGGAGGGAGGTTGCTTGAGGCTGGGTCGCCTTCCGTGAGTTGGCTTCAGAGGTAGCCGGCCAGGGAAGGGGGTCCAATGCTTGGAGTGCTTGAAGGCCCAAAGGCCTGATAATTTTTTAGAAGAACCAGGGGCAGTCGGTTAGGCTACCCATGGCCATTTACTCCGACACTCGCCGACTCCTTCGCGGTGGCCTAGTCGGCCACCAAGGGTTGGGTGCGTGACAGGCGGCGGGGTGGGATATCTCTCTCCTCGAGGCGGGGGAGGAGGCGGATTTCCTTGGCGCTCCACTGCTCGAGGGTGGCCTTCCGCGTCGCGCTCGATGGTGATCCGAGTCCCGCTGCGGCTAACGGCCGGCTCCTTGTCTTTCCTCGCGCGGGTACCGCTCGCAGTCGGCGACCGGGACGTCGCGGCGTGCTCTCGGCGTGGGGGAGGACTCTCAGCGCGGGCGCTGGCTTCGTGCCGTTCTGTGGCCGCGTCGATCAGCTGCTGGATTCGCCTTGTCATGTAGGGGAGCTCATCGGCTCCCAGCCCATTTAGCTCTTCAGCGGCCACCTGAGCGGCTCGCAGATTCTCGAGCGGGGTGGCGTACACGGGGCGGTCTGCCCCCAGCATGCTGGCGATAGCCGCGCCGCACTTCTAGACGAAACCGGCTCGGCTCGGCCCGCCATGAGGCGGCGTGCCAAAGGCGGCGTGGTCGACTTCACGCTGGTGAGCCTCGGTGAGGCGTCTCATGGAGGCTATCTTCTGGCCTTCCGTGATGAGGGAGAGGCGGCGCGCCTCCAGGGTCTCTGCATCGGCGTCGGCCGGGATGGGGACGGATAAGTCGTCCATCGCCGCTTGCAGGGCGTCGTGGGCGTTCTCGCCCGAGTTGGCGGCGTGGCTGATGACCAGCACCTCTGTGACAGCACTGCTGCCACTGTCAGCTCGGGGGAGAGGGTCGTCGAAGACTACCACATCGGAGGGGTAGGCGTCGAGCGATGTCGTGTCGAAGTCGACAAGCATCGGGTCGGTGGAGCCGACCGACTCCAAGTCTATAGCAGGCTCGCCGGAGACGTGAAGTTGGTCGAGGAGGCTGACGAGGCGGCTCTCGGGGTAGTCCGTGCCCGCGTCGGACGCGGGCTCGTCGGAGATGCGAGTCTCGCCGAGTAGATCGGCGAGGCAGCTTGCTGCGCAGGCGTCATCGACGCCTTGCAGCGCGTCGGGGCAAACGCCGTCGGGCGCAGCAGGCTGGCTGCGCTCGCGAGGGAGAAAAAGAGTTCCCGTCCAGAACAGGTCTCCGGACGACGGTGCACCTGGCCCCACGGTGGGCGCCAAATGTCGGGTGGTAGGTGCGACATATGCCAACGGGTGGCTTATCATTGTGGGAGCCAGTAAGACGTCGCCGGTGCCTGGAAACGGGATGACGCGAAGACATGCACGCCGGCGAATCTTACCCAGGTTCGGGGCTCTCCGTGGAGATAACACCCCTAGTCCTGCTCTGCGGGGTCTCCGCATGATCACTAGATCGAAATGAGTAACTACAAACGCCCCTTGAGCTGTCGGGTGAGAGGGAGAAGAAGGGCAAGGCTAGCTCTCCTTTTCTCTCTATGTGGTGTGTGGAATTCTATGAGACCAACCCTTTGCATGGGTGCCCCGGGGGGTTTATATAGGCCTACCTCCCGGGGGTACAATTGTAATCCGGCTAGGCGCGGGTCCCAGCCGTCAGTGTCTGTGTTCGCCGGCTTCTCCGCCGGCCATTGGAGCCCGCCGACTGGTGGGTCCCGCCGGCTGCCGGCCTCTTGGTCGACAGGCCGGCCCCACCGCTTGGGGGTCTTGTCGGTGGCTGGTTACTGTTGCCTCGCCCCTGATGACGAGGGCTTTGTCGAGGTAAGCATGGCTACAGTGTAGCCGCCTTGCGAGCTCTCACTGTAGCCTTACCTCGTCTTGTCTCCTTAATGTGGCGCATGTTTCGAGGTAGGGGGTAGCCGGTTCCTGGGGGCCGGCTACGCCCCTGGCCGACTGGGGGAGGCCGGGCCGCCTTCGTGCATCTCTCTGGCTAAAGGGGCCCGCCGCCCGCGGGCCGTACTGGCGTTTGTCGTGGATGACGTTGAGGCCAACATGGCTACAGTGCCGTGCTGGACGGGAGATGGCTGACCCGTACGGCGTCCTGTGCCCATGCCTGCTTCGGGATTCGGGGGTAGTGGGCCGTTCTGCAACCACGCCCCGTCTTATCACCGTTATGTGGACACAGTCTTGGTGGGTGCGGTCTTGGCCGGCTTCTGGGAGTCGGCGCTCTTCATGGCCGGCTTCGGGGAGTCGGTCCTCTTGGGGCCGGCTTCCTGGAGTCGGCCACCTCGTAGCTTTCTTGGGGAAGGTTTCTGAGATTGGGCCGCCTTCTGGGAGTCGGCCCTGGGGATAGCCAGCCAGGGGAAGGCGGCCCTATGCGGTGTATGCTTGAAGGCTTAAATGGCCTGATAATTTCTTGAAGAGCTAGGGGGGGTCGGTTAGGCTACCCGTGGCCATTTACTCCGACACAAGGCCTCCCGTACAGGTTTCTTTTGGCCCACGGCCCAAGCAGATGCGCAAGACCTCATACAGCGTTGTGTTGGATGCTAGCTTTTTGCCAATCAAAGCCATATGCCGCCCACTGCCCTACGAACAATCCCCATTACTTGGCCTTTCGCGGTCTGGGGGCTGGGCATGGTCGGACCCCTTAAAGGGGGAAGCCATAAGAAGAAATATTTACTGGTTATGGTAGATAAATTCACTAAGTGGATAGAGGCCAAACCAGTAAAAACGGCTGAAGCCGGACCAGCGATAGACTTTATATCCAGTGTCGTACACCGTTACAACAACATTACTGACAACGGCTCTAACTTTACGACCGACGAGGTGAAAACTTGCTGTGCTAATCTGGGCATCAAGCTCGATTACGCCTCCGTATATCACCTCAAACAAACGGTCAGGTCGAACGGGCTAACGGCCTGATAATGAGCGGCATCAAACCTAGACTCGTACGATCCCTACGGGAATCAGATAAGCACTGGGTTGAGGAACTCGATTCCGTACTCTGGGGGCTACGAACCACGCCCAATCGCATGACCGGATACACACCCTTCTTTATGGTGTACGGCACAGAGGCTGTCCTTCCCTGTGACATTATTCATGACTCACCTCGAGTGCGCATGTATGAAGAGAGAGAAGCCGAGCTCGATCGGTAGGACGATCTAGACGGCCTGGAAGAGGAGTGCGACGTCGCAAGAGCCCGTTCCGCATTTTACCAACAGCAGGCTCGAAGATACAAAAGCAGAGAAGTGCGGGTGAAGACATATAATGTCGGCGAACTCGTTCTACGCCTGCCAGAGAAAAAAAAGGACAAGCTCAAGCCCAAATGGGAGGGTCCCTTCATTATAGATGAAGTTCTCACTGGAGGAGCCTATCGCCTTCGCAATGCATCGGATAATTGCTTAGAGCCAAACCCATGGAACGCGGCTCGGCTCCGAAGATTCTACGCCTAAGTCCGGACATATACATCTATTCGTTCCTTTTTTTCTCCTTTTCAATTTTTTTTCTTTCTCTCATTTTTGTACAATTTCCAGCGAGTGTTTGGGTAAGCCGCACATTTGAGGGGTATACATCCTTAAATGTACACACCCCACCATAACTGGGGGCTTCTCTCAATAGAATCTTATTATTATTATGAGCATAGAGCTCACCATATATATGTGTCGTTTGCTCATATACGTTTCTTCGCCATTATATGCACCTCTATGACTTAAGTTTTTGCCAAGCTGGGTTGCCTGGCTCCTGTGCTTATGCCCTACGTTCCCGCTAGTTCGGCTAGGGCATAAAGGGAGCACCTCTGTGATTGTTACAACCGGGTCATCCGGACATGTACCTCAGACCGGTGAAGCCGAAAGCTAGCATTCTTAAGAGAATAATTGCTCGGCGGACAAACGACGAATTTCCTTCGTTGCAATATATATAAACTCTCAAAATATAAAGCCTCCTATGATCTTTTAGCATCACATCATAGGCATGCATAAACAACGCATGCTGACCCAGGGAAAGGAACCCTTAACAGAACTATTCTCTCTAGAAGATGTTTCTTACGTTAAAAAGTAATATAACATAACTCGCCGAATACAGTTTGTCTGTTCAAGCACTATGACCGGATTGCCTGGTTTCCGAACATACTTGGTGTTTACCACATGTATAGTATTCGGAAACACTCCAACCCTTGTGTTTCGGAGGGTGAAGCGAAAGGTCTGCCATGACAATCTTTTAAATTTCGGCCGGAGATAAGTTTGATGATAAAGTATATCGTTACATGGAATCAAACGCCTACTCCTCATCTATACCATCCATGAGGCTGTCTAGTCTACAATCCTGTTGCACAAATTTGGCGGCTTTCTTTACTTGGTCATACACCAAGCTAACAGGAATTTCTTGTCTGTCTGGCCCCCGAGGTCCGACCCGGGCCATATGACTCGGATCCAATCCGGTATACCGCGTTTTCACCATGGCCCAGGCTTCTCGTGCGCCTTCTCGACATGTTGATGCCTTCCATAGTTCAAAGCGGCGTCGAGCTCCTCCATAATTTCCGGAGGAGAATCGGATGGCCATAAAGCCTTAGCCATGTTCCTCATGGCTTTCCGAGCTCGCTCATGCACTTTGGATAGCTCTTGCAGCAAGTCACCTTGAAATCCGGACACCTCTCCTTTGGGCCGCCCAGTTAACAAACCTACAGGAACAATCTCGTAAGCCTTTCCATCAGGGGACCGTATGAAAGTTAGGTTAAAGGACATACTAAATATGCCACCTTTCAGCTTTCTGTTCACCTTCAAGGCATCCGACAGTTGGGCTCGTACGTCCTTTAGCTCTTCGGCTTGCTTGATGTTTGTATCCTGTAGTTTGTTCTTCTCATTTATGGTCTGTGTTAATACACGTTGACCAGCGGCTTCTTGCCCTTCGGCATGTTGTTTGTCCGCCTGAGCAGCCTTTAGCCTCTCCTCCAACTGATCCGCCGATCCTGCAGCTGTAAACAAAACAATGCATATTTAAAAATCATTGTTGGCGCAGAATCATATTTTCTGGACACTGTTATGCTTACCATCAGGCGCCTTCTTGGATTTCTTCAAATTTTCCAGTTCGGCGGTGACAACAGTTAGCTTGGTTCGGCATTCTTCAAGCTCCTTGGACAACGCGTTATTTTTTGCCGTAAGTACATGACGATATAATGACACTTAAATTAGTTGGGCCAACTGCTTCATGTCTCGGGGGCTACTGGCACATGATTATTGAATCTGCACAAAGTTTTTACCCGCATATCCTTTGAAAGCAGGTGAGTGGCTCCGCCAAGACCATACCGAGCAGCTCGGATATATGCATCCGCGGAGCTGAGGGCATTGAATGCCTCTTCGGTAAAGCTTGGGTCACGCATGGCCTCTTTCCGCCATCGATGATTCATCACGCTCTCCACTTCAGAATTGGTAACAGATACATTATCTGAATCCTCTTGGAGATGACAATCCGGCATTGCGCCCGTAGCAACCCTAGTCCTTGTGGCAGGGTCCGCGACCGGATTGATCGATGCATGGCCGGCGAGGTCCCCGGATACAGTCCGGCGGATGCTCTTCCTAAAATATGGCACAACGGGAAACGTCACAATCCGGTCTATCCGCCGAGTGCATGTTAAAAACTATACCTCTTCGGTGAAGGTGGGGGCCCGGTAGTATCACCGTTTGCCTTTCTTTTCAAAAACTCGCCCTGCGCGGGCGTCGCCTTCTTAGAGGACGCCTCGGATACAGCTCGGCGAGACGAGCGCCGCCCCTTCGGAGTATAAGACAGTGCGGTGGGTGAGGCGCTGCGGGAAAACTCTTTCGAAGGAGATGTCTCATGGGTACTTACTGAAGGAAATATGCCCTAGAGGCAATAATAAAGTTGTTATTTATATTTTCTTATATCATGATAAATGTTTGTTATTAATATTAGAATAGTATTAACCGGAAACTTAGTACATGTGTGAATACATAGACAAACAGAGTGTCACTAGTATGCCTCTACTTGACTAGCTCGTTAATCAAAGATGGTTAAGTTTCCTAGCCATAGACATGAGTTGTCATTTGATGAACGGGATCACATCATTAGAGAATGATGTGATTGACAAGACCCATCCATTAGCTTAGCACGATGATCGTTTAGTTTGTTGCTATTGCTTTCTTCATGACTTATACATGTTCCTATGACTATGAGATTATGCAACTCCTGAATACCGGAGGAACACTTAGTGTGCTATCAAACGTCACAACGTAACTGGGTGATTATAAAGATGCTCTACAGGTGTCTCCGATGGTGTTTGTTGAGTTGGCATAGATCGAGATTAGGATTTGTCACTCCGATTGTCGGAGAGGTATCTCTGGGCCCTCTCGGTAATGCACATCACTATAAGCCTTGCAAGCAATGTGACTAATGAGTTAGTTACGGGATGATGCACTACGGAATGATTAAATAGACTTGTCGGTAACAAGATTGAACTAGGTATGATGATATCGACGATCGAATCTCGGGCAAGTAACATACCGATGACAAAGGGAATAACGTATGTTGTTATGCGGTTTGACCGATAAAGATCTTCGTAGAATATGTAGGAGCCAATATGAGCATCTAGGTTCCGCTATTGGTTATTGATCGGAGATGTGTCTCGGTCATGTCTACATAGTTCTTGAACCCGTAGGGTCCACACGCTTAACGTTCGATGACGATCAGTATTATGAGTTTATGTGTTTTGATGTACCGAAGGTAGTTCGGAGTCCCGGATGTGATCACGGACATGACGAGGAGTCTCGAAATGGTTGAGACATGAATATTGATATATTGGAAGGTTATGTTTGGACACCAGAAAGGTTTCGGATGAGTTCGGGCATTTTTCGGAGTACTGGGGGGTTACCGGAACCCCCCGGGGAGTTAATGGGCCTTGATGGGCCATAGTGGAAGAGAGGAGGAGGCGGCCAGGTGTGGCGTGTGCCCCCCTAGACCCAATCCGAATTGGGGTTGGGTTTTGGGGGGGTGGCCCCCCTTTTCCTTCTCTCCCTCTTCCCTTCCTTCCCCCTCCTAGTTGGACTAGGAAAGGGGGGAAACCTACTCCTAGTAGGAGTAGGAATCCCCCCTTTGGGCGCGCCCTAGGAGTCAGGCCCTCCCCCTCCTCCACTCCTTTATATACGGGGAAAGAGGGCACCCCATAGACACACAAGTTGATTCTTAGCCGTGTGCGGTGCCCCCTCCACAGATTTCCACCTCGGTCATATTGTCGTAGTGCTTAGGCGAAGCCCTGCGTCGGTAACTTCATCATCACCGTCAACACGCTGTCGTGCTGACGAAACTCTTCCTCGACCTCAACGGGATCTAGAGTTCGTGGGACATCACCGAGCTGAATGTGTGCAGATCGCGGAGGTGTCGTGCGTTCGGTACTTGATCGGTTGGATCGCGAAGACGTTCGACTACATCAACCGTGTTACTTAACACTTCCGCTTTCGGTCTACGAGGGTACGTGGACACACTCTCCCCGCTCGTTGCTATGCTTCTCCTAGATAGATCTTGCGTGATCGTAGGAAATTTTTTGAAATACTACGTTACCCAACACTTACATGGGAGGAGGGGAGAAGGCCTGGGTAATCGGCTATAATGGCCACTTTCGTGCCGTCGTAGCTCTCCTGATAAAAGACCCCATCCTTAAGTTCTATAAATATATCCGGATCTTCTTCATATCCGGGATCCAGGTCTCAAATATGGTCCTCTGGCTGGGGAGCGGGGCTGTAGACCCCCCCCCCCCCGACGACCTTTCTCCAGTCCTGTCAAAAATAGCCGGATTAAATTCGACTAACATAACTCAGGAAAGAGGTTGAGTGAGGACAATAATTGAAGAGAAACTCACCCAGTCGATGGGGTTATACATGGAAAAAACCTTCCCGGCATTTTAAACGAGTGAAGTCTTCCTTCTCCCCTTTGTAAAGGTCAGCTAAGATGGTGGCCAGGGCGGCAAAATTGTCTGGACCCTTGCGTGGGCAACGGGATGCATCGTCCTCCCCATTGTAAGTCCACATGGGAAAACCTCTAGATTGGAGCGGCTGAACGCATCGCGTTATTGAAATCGCCATTACCTCGATTATAGATAGTCCGGAGTTGGCAAGTACTCTGATCTTGCTTGCTAGCCTCTTAACCTCCGCACTGTCTTCTTCCACAAGGCTTCGGGGGCCAGCTGGTGCACTTCTTTAAAGGAGCGCTGGAGAATTCGGGAAGACCACGCCGGATTGGGTCTGGAAGAACGACGTCTTCAATATAAAACCATTCCGAAGGCCACTCTTCGGATGCCTTCTTCGGAGTGCCGGGCAGGTATCCTGTCCCGGCTATGCGCCATACTTCAGCGCCGCCCACCTCAAATATAAATCCCTTCTGGGAGCGGGGGACGAGGCAGAAAAATTTCCGCCATAGCTCGAAATGAGCCTCACAGCCTAGAAACAGCTCGCAAAGAGCAACGAAGCCCGCGATATGCAGGATGGAGCCTGGCGTCAGATTGTGCAGCTGGAGGCCGTAATACTCCAGGAGACCTCTGAGGAAACACTACTAGGAAAAGGACTGCTAGTGGCGCACCAGTTTTGCCTACTAATGGCGCACTACTGGTGCGCCACTAGCACCACGCCATTAGAATTAAATACTAATGGCGCACCACGCAGTGCGCCATTAGTATAGCCCGCCGTGCACCATTGGTATGCCTCCCAGGGGGCCATATTTACCCATGTGCTTTGGCATACTAATGGCGCACTAGGGGGTGATGCGCCATTAGTGTCCTTTCTGCAGTGCGCCATTAGTGTGCTGAGTGGTGCGCCACTAGTATGAATATTAGGGATTATTTTTTTCTTTTCTGATTTTTGCACAGGTTACAAAACATATTACTGCACATAATATAGAGAGCACAACATATAAACAGCAGATTTATCGAATACAATAGAAGATTAGTCTCCGAATACAATTCATCATATTAGTCTCCGAATTTCAAATACCGAACAAAGTTATAACATTACAAGTCTCGAAACCGCGAGTAGCGAGTTTGTCGAAAGTAATACTAATCCTAACAAGTCCTACTAATCATCATCATACAACTTCTACTCGTTATTAATAACAAGTCATACAATCATCATCCTGATAGTCATCGAACCAACCCTACTTAATTGTTCTTCGCACATGATCATCAGTATTAGGCAGGACCTAAATACCCAATTTAAGGTAAAATAGCATAAAATAATATAGACCCTGACTCTCCATTATGGAGAATGGAGATCATCATGTCTCCAATTCTTGCGCGACGCTTCCTTTTGCTTCCAAGAACCTCCTTACGACTGTCCATACATTTTTTCCATTCTCTGATTAGCATGTCTCCACTTCTTCTAGAAATCCGGTATGGACAGTTGAGATTCGTAGGATGACCTGGATATATGTTCAAAATACGAAGGCTGCCATTCTGATACATCAAATGAGGCACACAATCCTCTGGGATTCTCTGTTGAAAAACATAGTAATAACTTCATAGTTAGCAATGATGTACTAGTTTTAGAAGTATGCAAAAGACGCACGGATGTCGTAATAGTAAAAAATCTTACCAGGGTATCTCCATGGTAGTTACCGTAGTTCAACACGTGTACTAGTGGCATGTATTGACCATAATGTTGAGGAGTTTGATTGTAGATATTGTAATTCTCAAGATCAGTACAAAATCCGACCAGATGATTTTTCTCCTGATAAGTTAACTCGGAGCCATCGGTGTAGTGGGTTTTGTCTACCATGTTCTGCACATTGTTTGAACAATCAAAATAAGCTGTCAATGGAAATAAGTTGTCAACTATTTTGAAATAAACAATATAAATTAGTTAATAATTAACTATGTTTGAGAGACTCACATAGCGGTAGAACTGGAGGCGTATCAACAAGGACCGAAATGTCCATATTGTCTTGGTCGATGTCAGGATCACCAAGATCCACGGTGACAAGCATACCCTCATCAAAACCATACATCTTGCAAAATGATTCCCAATTTTTGCAACCAAAATGGGTTACGCTCTCAGCATTATACAGATTTACTTCAAAATCCACATCATGAAGGGTCCTTAGGTGAATTTTCTTTGTTTCAAAATTTTCATGGTCTTCAAAATCCATCCTCTCCAAGACATAGCGTCTTGCATGGCATGGGATAAACTATACTCGAATTGTAAAAGATGAAAATTACACATTGAAATAGTTGAAGTCATGCTTAATTATGAAAAAAACACTTGTCGTCGTTGCGCACCGTTTCAACTTCGAAGGTCTCCTCGAGCTTAATGCTGAAGCGCCGATCATCGTCCAGGTGAGGCCTGTCGCACAGACCTCGACCGTCATGGCACCAGCCGCACTCCCCCGGGAGACTTCGTCGTCCGATGACGACATTTCCTATGTTCATAATTCAAAACTACATCATCTCTGTTGGGTCCAATAAGATAATCCACAGTGTGGTGAAAACACGCCCTTCGAACTGGTTTGAGCAATTGGTGAATGGAGATGGTCTAAGTTTTTCAGTAGTAAGAAGTGAAGTGGTAATTTTGAGAGCAAATGGTTAGGATGAGTGGTTCCTCTTTCCTGTTTAGCTTTACAATAGAATATTGTTAGTCATGCACACTTGTGCATTTTTAGCCAGGCCCAGTGGAGTTGGCCTAAAAACATTTCTTTCTTTAAGCCTGCTACATCCATCTCAAGTATTTATGGTCAAGGGTTAGCAGGGCCATCCAAATAGAATATGTGGTATGGGCTTTTTTAGTAGGTCATCCTACCAAATTAGGGTTTATCGATGACGAGCAACTGACATTAGTAATAACTATGAGTAGATATCACACTTCTATATGTATAACACAAGAGGCAGTTGATCCTACTTAATTAAGTACTAAGATACCCCGGCCCATGCATTAGTCGCAAGTGCCCCATATGTCCTATTTTTAGCAAAGTCATGCTAAAATTCACGGAAAATTTCAGCATGACCTTTGCTGAAAATAGGACATATGGAGTACCCGAATTTGCCGGAACAGAAGTTAATCGACATTTCGGCAAACTCAAGGGCCTCTCGGGGTACAGCAGCAGCATCACAAGTTGACAAAATTCCCAAGTAGTACAGCAGCAGCATCACAAGTAGTACCAATGAACATATAGTCCAGCACATTATGAATTTCGATAAATGACAGCAAGTTAACTCATTCTGAACATATAGTACCAATGAACATATAGTCCAGAACATATAGTCCAGCAGCAGCATCTATTTACCCACTTGATTTACCGGTCTTGAAGAAAGAGATACTTGTATGCCAAAACATATGCTTAGTCCGGATGCCTTAAATCTTAACCACATTTTGCTATTGCTAATTTCTAGAAGTGAGCTCTGACAGCTTTCTATAATAAATTAGTCAAGATAAGTTCCTAAGCTCCTGATATGACAAAACTAGCGTACATATACCAATAAATGCAATTTGTACCAAATTGTTGTACAACAATATATCTTCTAGCCATGAAACCCTACCCTGATTCTCCTTTCTTCCTCTTGCCGAAGAGAAGTTGGCTGCAGAGGATGGTCCAACTCAGATCAGCCTGCAGAAGTTCATTGTATAATTCTGTTTAGTTCCAAGCAGTAGTTCAAGAAGTGCAAATTGCAGAAGTTTGAGAAAGCACTAACTGGAAAGTCTGGTGTTTCCTTGAAAACATGAAAGGGCCTGACTATGCATACAATTTTACAACAAGACATCCACCATACAATTTTTATTAAAGGAAAAGACTTAAGTTAACTTTAATTAAAGTTTTAGTTAAAGTTTAAATTAAAGTTTCAGTTAAAGTTTTAGTTGATTTTAAAGTTAAATATGGAGGGCACAAGACAAACTACTGAAAAGGTTTGCAGCTACAGTTTGAAATTTCTACTTACAAGGTTATATCTGAAAACAGCACTAAATACACATTTTAAATATATTTCAGTGATAATATGATCATTTCCTTAATCCTACAAACAATGGTAGCCACCCTCTGGTACTCATGCCTGCATATCATAACAACAGCTTCACTGCAGGAAAACATGTGGTAATTGCCTAACTACAGAACCAGGAAAATTGGGGGGGGGGGTCAAGTTTGTGTTTTGGTGCCTTCACATGAATATTGCACTGAATAAATTGTGAACAGCAATATCTAGTTGCTTTTTACTTCATGATTGTCCCTGCCTACGGACTGCGGCTGCGGCACGACCGACAGGAGGGACGCCGGGGTCACCACGGTCGAGGGGAGGGTCGGCGGTGGCGGCTGTGCGGGATTGACCAAGGCCGTGGGTGACAGTGGCAGAAGGGGAGGGAGGGAATGGGGAGGAAGGGTGGAGAGGGAGGAAGGAGGGGAGGTACCTGGGCGAGCGCGGCCGGTCGCCGGAGGGGCCGGGGTCGGCGGCGGCGGGACGGTTGCGGGTCGGCGGCGGTCGTCGTCCTGCACCCCGTGCGGTCGTCGGCGGTGGGATGGTTGCGGGTCAGCAGCGGGATGGTTGGGGGCCGCGGCGGCTTGCTGTCCGGTGGGCGGCGGAGGAGCTGCAGTGGTGGGGGGCGCGGGGGCGGCGGCGCACGTAGGGGCGGCGGCGTCGTGGGTCGGGGCAGCGGCGAGCAGTGGGGGGGGGCTGAGAGAGATGTGAGATGGGATCGGGGATTGGGGATTTTAGTCGGGGGAGGGATAGCAATGGCGCACCACCTAGCGGTGCGCCATAAGTAAGTTTTTTTTAGATAGCAATGGCGCACCACCCAGCGGTGCGCCATAAGTAACTTTTTTTTGCATAGCAATGGCGCACCACCCAGCGATGCGCCATAAGTAAATTTTATTTTTTATTTTTTGTTGCATCTAATAATTTTTTAGAAAATGAATATGAATATGAAACAGTATAATTTTTTATAAAAAGAGTAATAGTTTTTTTAAAAATATCATCAAATTTGTTAGTTGCAAATATTTATGAATATGAAAAAATATCATCAAATTTGTTATTTGAAAATATCATCAAATTTGTTATTTGAAAATATAATAAAACTTGTTATTTTTTTGGATTTTTAGTTGCATTCATTTGTGAATTGGTAAAACATTACTGGGGAGGGTGCGGGGGGTCGTCGGCGGCGGTGGAGCGGGGGAGGGTGCGGGGGGTGCTCGGCGGCGGTGGAGCGGGCCGGGGAGGGTGCGGGGGGTCGGCGGCGGCGGCGGTGGAGCGGGGGAGGGTGCGGGGGGTCGGCGGCGGCGGTGGAGCGGGGGAGGGTGCGGGGGGGTGCTCGGCGGCGGTGGAGCGGGCTGGGGAGGGTGCGGGGGGTCGGCGGCGGCGGTGGAGCGGGGGAGGGTGCGGGTGGATCGAGATCGAGATGGAGGGGGATAGCGATCGAGATGGAGGGGGATCGAGATCGAGATGGAGGAGGAGGCACCCGAGACAAGCTTGGAGGAGGAGGTGGAGAGAATGAAGTGGGGAAAGTGAGAGTGTAGGTGGCTGTCCAAAATATCTAGCTGGTCCCAGGTTACTAATGGCGCATCACCAACACATGCGCCATTAGTAACCCTGGTTACTAATGGCGCACCAGCTGGCGGTGCGCCATTAGTAGTTTTGCAAAAAAAACAAAGTAGTGGCGCACGGGGTGACTGGTGCGTCATTACTAGTTAAAACTAGTAATGGTGCACTGCGCCCCGGTGCGCCATTAGTATTTTTGGAAAAAAAAAGAAAAAAATTGTTAGTAGTGGCGCACCATGGTTGTGGTGCGCCATTAGTATTTTGAAAAAAAGAAAAAAAATTGTTAGTAGTGGTGCACCATAGTTGTGGTGTGCCATTAGTGTCTATCACACTAATGGCGCACCAGCACACGGTGCGCCATTGCTATATAGTAGTGGCGCACCGCATGTCTGGTGCGCCATTAGTGTGCATATTGTCTATAGCCCTTTTCCTAGTAGTGAAAGGGTGGATAGGAAATCCTACACCTCTCAAGAGGAAGGAAATGAAGCACACCCGCTCCTCCTTAGAAGGATTGGGGAAATTCTCCGCTAGGACTTTGCCGTTGAGGCAAGTTAATCCAGCCTGAACAGAGACTAGATCACGCGCGCGGGGGAGGGGGGTGATATCCCTATGTCTGAAATTTATTCAGATGGGCGTGGGGTACTGAGCAGCTTTCCTAGTCACCTTTTTGACGGCCGTGGGGGCGTAAGGAAGAGCTAGGAGCGCTAGCCATGTTTGGACAATTTCCTATGGCGAGTTCTAAGGATTTTCGCGTGGTGTGGAATGGCATCTGAGATCTATTCTCCTTAAATAGACGCCTTCCCTGCGTGGTCAAGGGGTTATTTGTAAAAAAACACCTAAACCGTTCGCATTCGTTTGACACGTGGAAGCCGAGGCGACGGCAGCAAAGAATCAATAGAATATGATATTTAATGTGGAGCTGAAATATCGTCAACCCGAAGTATAATGGAGAACCCGCCTTGCAAAGCCGAAGACATAAAACCGGATACAACGTCGTCATTGAAGGCAAGTTCGGGGGCTACTGAGGGAGTCCTGGATTAGGGGGTCCTCGGATCGCCGGGCTATGTGATATGGGTCGGACTGGTGGGCCGTGAAGATACAAGATGGAAGGCCTTCCACCGTCTCGGAATGGGACTCTCCTTTGCGTGGATGGCAAGCTTGGCGCCTGGACGTATAGTTTCCTTTCTCTGTAAACCGACTTTGTACAACCCTAGCCCCCTCCGGTGTCTATATAAACCAGAGGGTTTAGTCCGTAGAGGCCATCACAATCATACAAGCTAGACATCTAGGGTTTAGCCATTACGATCTCGAGGTAGATCGACTCTTGTAACCCCTATACTCGTCAAAGTCAATCAAGCAGGAAGTAGGGTATTACCTCACTTAAGAGGGCCTGAACCTGGGTAAACATCGTGTCCCCCGTCTCCTGTTACCTTGGATCCTCAGATGCACAGTTCGGGACCCCCTACCCGAGATCGGCCAGTTTTGACACCGACATCCATCTCTTGGATAGATAGAGAGGGAGAGCATAGGTCTTTGGGGTCCCTTTTTAAGTCAAGAACTGGAGCTTCACTATGATCTTCAGGGATCGTGAGCGACCAGCTAAAACTATTCTCAACGACATCAATGCATTGATGAGATAAAATGTTGGGTGTTGGGCGGATATCGCCAGCTGGTGCCGCGAGAGTAGAACAGAGCTTAGTTTTTCTTTTTCTTTTCTTTCTATTTGCTTTTGTCTGTTTTGCTACGGGCACCCTGTATAGTTGGCGCTCTGCCGTCGTTTCGCCTTATAATGAAAATCACAGCTCTCCTGCGTTTCTTTACAAATAGGAATGCATGGAGGCACTTCACTATGCAACCTAGACACTTGATTCTTTTCCGGTGACCGACGAGCGTGCAACTAGAGTAGCATTGCTTGCGAGCGGACGTGTAACTAATGGCGTACGGTCGGCTGGCATGCAACTGTAGTTATGCGCCCGACGAGTATAAAACTATAGTTTGTGTGCGGCTGACAAGGGATGTTGTAGTTGCACATATGGGGATAACATGCTACTATGGTTGCGTGTCGCTAGAAGGGTGTACAACTATAGTTGTGTGCGGCTCCGTGGGCGTGCAACATGAAGAAAAACACAATAAATCAATCAAATAAAATAGTAATAAATAAATAAATAATAAAAATTCCACAGGAATATTTAGATGAAGATGTTAGATGACATAGTCGTTTTGGAGATGTATTAAGTCAAACTAAACTTTGTCTACAACTGTTATTTTAAATAGTTAGATTGAGAACTTCTAAATTATCTTTTAGATTTGTCTTGAAATGTATATTCGTGATATAATAATTTTCTTGTGTTATACTCCCTCCGTTCCGAATTACTTGTCACAGATATGGATGTCTCTAGATGTATTTTAGTTCTAGATACATCCATTTCTGCGACGAGTAATTTGGAAAGGGGGGAATATATACGTTCGTATACGCAGTGAAAATTCATGGCCGGAGCTAAATCTTAAAAACCATGTCAATATTGAAGGTTAGTCGCCGTATGCGGCAGTAGGGGGAAAAAAGCGTACTCTCACAGCATTCCTAAAGTCTTTTGCTGCCGTCAAACCCCAACTAGCCGCTTCCTCCTTGGTCTAGCCAATTGAACATATAAATCTCGCTAGGCTACTCGCCCACCGGAGGCACTTGCGATCGCTAATCAGCTTCGGTCGTGCGATCGTTTCACCATGGTACGGTTTTTACCGCTGGCAGTTGCTGGACCGTCCAAACATGTTGAACATAACTAATTCTACTGAGGGTCAATGACAGGTGGGCCTCCTTAAGTATGGGGTCAGAGAATGAAGCGAGTTTGCCTATGATTCTTGGTACGAGAACAAACGCATCGTGCAGCCCGTGCGGTGAAAACCCTAGCCCCCAATCCTTCCACCCTCGAGCCCCGCGCCATCGCACATGGTGATTCTGGACCTGGCGCAGGTTGCCGCCATAGGAGACCATGGCTATGTGGTCTTCATACTTGGTGTGGAGGAGCAGGGGAGGATGAGTAGGGCAGACATGGGGAAGGAGCAGCAAGGCCGGAGCTCCGGCTGCGCTTGCGTCATGGTGGAACCGGCCTGCTGCTCGCCGGTTGTAGTTCTCCAATCTAGACTACACATCTTTGGTTTGACCATCTTCCTCCCCTAATTTTTTTTATCTCTTGTTTTCCCTGGTTCTAATCTAATTTGGATTTCTTGTTTTATGTTTTTTTCTTCTAAATAAGATGTGTGCAGATCTAACGAAGAAGAGAAGAGGAGGATCTTGAGGAAAAGGGGAAAACAAGGTGAGCTCTCTCTCTCTCTCTCTCTCATCTGCCTAGATAGTTTTCATTACCAAGTTATACTCCAATCATGTATATGGACAAATTAATGGGTCTGATAGTGATTGTTCTTCGTGTTTTTTATTGGTTTATTTCTTGGTAATTTCTCCATAATTTCAGGATGTTTGTTGTTTGCTCTTCTTACCTGCATTTCTCCCTCACTCCAGTCAAGCAATGCGCTGTTGACCGAGGGCAAGAGCTTCTTCAAAAAATCCCTGCTGCTTTTCAGAATAGCAATTTTTTTCAAGGTAAAACCAGCAAGCCGGAGACTGATATAACCCTATTTTTTGCAATATTTGGGAGAATTCGACCCTGCTACTGTTACTATGGTTACTATTGTCAATTATAAAAAATAGATCCATCTATGCTTTAGTCAAGTCAGGAGGAAATTGTTGTGCAAAGGCAGAAACTTCTGTAGTTCTGATGTTCTTAATAGTAGCACTGAAGGCACGAAAAAATAGATTTTGATAGATTTCTATCTACGTAAAAAACACAAAAGAAGAGCTTTTGCATGATATTTGTTTCTCATGGAGTTTCTTGTCAAACAATTCAAATCCAATTCACACTACATAGAACATTACATGTCAGACCCTGAAACTTGTTAAAAAACAGTGGTGGTTTGGTTCTAGAAAAACAAAGCAATTTTCTGAACCATGCTACTGTTACCAAGGTTACTATTTTCATTTTATTTACACAGCAGTTCTCTCATGGTGTTTCTATTAGCTATGAGGAACGTTGGGCTGGCTTTTGTGTTGGATCCCTCTGAGGTGTGATTGAGAGGTTGGACTTGGTCAGTGAGCTAAATGGCCCGTTGCAACAAAGTGATTGCTTGTTTGACCTTTTAAAATGGTTTGGTGGTGCACATAAGTTTGGCCACTGCCCATTGGGTTTAGATTTTAGGTGGCTTGTGAAACAATTTCTTAGGCAGGGGTTTAGGGGTTGTCTGGTTTGTACCTGCGGTCGCCCTGCCAATCAATGGCACGCCGAAATATTAGCGGAGGAAATGGCCGCCGGCGCCTTGCCAAATAATATGCTGCGTAATAAATGGGAAGGACGGGCGGGGCTCGGGCGAGCCAAATAATCAAATGCACGCCATCGTTCTCGTCAACTACCAAATATTTGGTCGGGTACGTCATGGCTTTGAATCAAACAGGCCCTTAGATTGTAGGTAGCATGGGAAACAATTTGTGGAGTAGGTTTATCAGTTTGTTATTGTATTTGGGTACTTATTTCCTGATGTTTTTTGAGCTTCTCTGCATAACATGGAAAAGTTGCTTCCATGATTTCAGCGGCAAAACTGAATTTTTCTGCCGGCTTTGTGGACAGGCTAACAGGGAAAATTTGTAAAATATGGTGATCTCTATTGAGGTATTTCTGAAGCTTCGTTATGCTTGCTTTCTCCCCAACAAGCAGTAATCCAACCACGGGTGCATCAGGTACTAGATTGTGTGAGAAAACTGAACTCCTCATTCATAAGACAGGATTTTCGCTCATTTTTATCATGCTTCGACACTCATGAACAAATACTTGGGCAATTGCTCTGTTTTATAGTGTGATCTTTAGTTTGTGGTGATAGTAGCATTGTTTACAATTATTTGAAAATCAGCATTCAAACCACCATTACGCCTTACAGTGGCTCTCTTTTATATTGTGCTCACTATTAATAAGGTATCTTCTAAACTTTGTTACAGAACTTTGAGTTGTGTTTATACTACATCTCTTATAAATTTACATTACAGTATATTCTAGAAAAGATACTGAATCACTATTATGCCTTGCATTCATGTTTTGGTTAAAAATTTGAGTTGAAGTATTTAAGAATCCTTTTGGGTTTGACAACCATACTGTGGACATTCTCTAGGGCTACTGAAAATTTGAGTATCTTGTTATGGAACATATAAAGCTGCTACGCTACCCGCCACTCTAGGGGCATACGCGGTGCGCATGTGATCTGGCCAGCGCAATATTCTTCTGTTAGACATTCAGGCAAGAATCCGGTCCTTGTCTTTCCATGCACGCCTGTATATTTAGATATTCTTGTTTCTGTCTATGCACACATAGAAGAGATTAAATATGTCTGAAACATGTGAAAGCATGCATATTTTTACTGGGCTAGAAACATATCTGACCTCTGCAGTTCAAGATATCTAGGAGGAATTCTAAAATGCCCAATTTGATCAAATTTTTAGTTTAATAAAGTTTGTCCCTGATTCTCAATCTCTTAGGTACAGTATGTTAGTTCAATAAAGGCCTCCCATTCCTGTGCTTAGTTTAATAGGTACAATGAGCTTTTCAATTTATAATTCTCATCTTGCTTAGAGTGATTTTATCTTCGTCTTTATGCACACAACTTTTATTATTTCAGTCTCTAGATGAAGCTTTTGTGGGTACGAGGAGGCGTCATTCGTTGACGAGCAGATGAGGTATGATGGTGGCGGCGACGAAGGGGTCGTCTCCCCGTCGGCGAGCTGGACGCGCTCCCTCCTCCCTCTTTCCTGCTTCCAGGTGAGCATCTCCACCATCCTCGGAAGGGGAGCATTCTTGATAAATGGTTTAATCTGGTTTCGGTTGGTGCACTGCGTCTTTGTGATATATGGATTTGATTGAGGCAGTCATCATATAAATAAAACGCTAACATCCCATGAATTCCTTAATGTAGTTGTTAAACTGCTGTTCTCTTCATCTCTTGCTGGATTGCATACCTGATTTGTTTGATGTCCTTGAAGCAAATACCATAACATGAGCTTGAAGGTTTCAACTTGCTGGATTGCATACCTGATTTGTTTGATGTCCTTGAAGCAAATACCATAACATGAGCTTGATGGTTTCAACTTGGTGGATTGCATACATGATATGTTTGATGTCCTTAAGCAAATACCATAACGTGAGATTGAAGGTTTCGAGGTTATATAATCACTGGGATACATTGGGAGCACGCCGTCATCCATGGTCCGCCCCACCACCCTGTTGTCCGGCTGTCACCCTAGAGCCTACTGCACCCTACCCCTGGCCCGGTGAGAAAACCCTTGCTATTGTCTGGATATGATTTCCGCTGCTCATGTATGCTACTCCCTGCGTCTCAAATTAGTGTCTCAATTTTAGTACTTTGTACTAAAGTTAGTACAAAGTTGAGACAATTATTTTTGGGGCGGAGGGAGTATGTGTTAAATTTAGATGGGTTTGCGCTTAGATTATACATTTGTCTAACCACTCTCTTGGTATTTTGTTGTGCTTGTTGGGTGGACTGCCGTTCTGAATTGGTGTCCTTTTGTCATGTATGCAGGGTCATCACATTGGATGTCCTCGGTGGCTTGTCAGGGTTGTTGCAGGAGCACCCAATCTGGCGCCATTCTGGCAGGTGTCAATAATCCTCAGCTGAGAGGCTCAATAAACCTGCATATAACACGGCACCTTGATTCAAGGTGAGGCTCAATTCACTTATTGGCTCCGTTTTGGCCCCGTAATTTGGCGCTGGCTCTGTTTTGGTTCCATGATAACCAGTGTCATATGAAGTTTACCACATGCTTTCCTTTTCCTTTTCTATGCATAGATTATTTGTTTCCTTGAGCTACAATTTTTTATGGTCAGTACTTAATCCATGTTGAGGTAGGAAAATTTCTCCCATTTTCTTGCTATACATATCAATTAAGAAATATTTGGCAAAAGTGTGCTGTTTAGTATTTACTTTGAGCAGTAATATATTGTGATCAACGTGCTTTAAAGTTATATGGGTAAGAAAATTAGAGAACTGGGCTCTAAAATATTCTATAGTTGCATGGTTTTTATCTGACCAAATTGCAATGTATTATTTTCAGATCTCGTGTTTGTCCAAGCCCCAAGGTAATGGACAAGAATTTGTGTGCTTGTTGGCTGCTGTGTGAAAAAGCATATTTTTACTAGAGCTATAAGCTATGGATTTTGAATATGCTTCAATTTGGTCACTTTTGATCGATTTTGAATATGATCCAGTTTGGTCACTTTTGATTGATTTTGAATAATCCAGTTTGGTCACTTTTGAGCTTCAATCAGACAAATGAATGTTTCTTTTCTATATAGTTCCTGATCAGAAAAGCCTCATATGCAGGTTGGGGACATGTGCATCAAGGTGCCGGGTTATATGCATAGTTTTGATAAGAAAATATCCACCATTGCCATGATACTGATATATTACTATACCATCAGGTGGACATGTTGTTGTACATGTTGGAAATATTAATCTGCAATAGCATGTGCTTATTGGAGGTCTCTGTATAGTAGGAGTATTTGTTAAGAGATGAAAATAGCAAACTACTTTTCATAATAATTTTTATTTCCTTTGGCACTACTACTTGGCAGTAGTTCAACTCCAATGGGTGGAATGCACTTTTTCTAACATCCCAGTTTAGTAAATTAATCTACGACTACCTGTTGCCAGATCCATAAACATTATCGACTGAAAAAAGAGGCATCCTTCTTGCTACATTTCTCACTTTGGACACTACCATAGAGTGGACTTGGTAGGAGTCTATTATTCAGCTTCGTTCTATGTTTGGAGAGCACCCTTTCTTTTAACCTTTTGTTGGAATATATTTTGTACAGAACTCTGCACTAACCCATGATTAGTAGCTGTGATATATGATGACTATCCAGTGATAGAACTGTTATAGAAACCTTCATTTTGGAAAGGAGTCATAACCTTAATTAATTGGTGCTTTTATACTCAGGTCTTTCTATACATTTGCTTGGCTATTTTGATATATTGCATTTCATATTCCATTTCATGTAAATTCTTTCCAAGCATGATATATACCACATATGCGTACTTTAACCAGTACAACTGACGGACCTGGTACAATCCAGTGGGAAATTTCAGGTACGGATCAAGGAAACAAGATGTTGATGGAGGGTCATGTATTGCTGCTAAGCCATTAGTTATTTCGATGTTACCTGATTTTCTGTGAGCTTTCAAATCAGTCATGCGTTGTCCTGCTATCTGCATAGGTAATTGGTACCGCAGTATGTTTGCTTAGGACATCTAACATATGTATACAGATAGAGTTTAGGCACCTAGATAAGCGGTAAATCGCGAGTGGACATGCGGCCACGCGCGGTCGTTATCCACATCGCATGTTTCCATGTGATTCGTGCAACTCGAATACTTATGACCGGTATAACATTTTCTATTCCCCGTATGCCATTTGGTATAGCCTGCGTATTTGCAACTGACATCTGCAGGAGATGGCCTGCAAGGCAGGCTCAGGCATTGAAGTGAGGGGCGCATTCATTACATTTACATCCCAGTTCCAACAGCTTGCTGCACCACGCTCCCCACTGTCTTTTTAAACTTCGGGCTAGCTTGTCATTGCTGCCCAACCCTCCTTCTCATTGCTCCTTCTCCATTTCTCTCAGTCTTGCCGCAGCTCACAAGCATGTGTTCTTCTCCCCACCTGTTTTGGCTGCTCAACTCATCTTCTCTTGCCCTCACCTCATAGACTAACGGCAGTTGAGAAGTATGTGTTCATCTATGTCCCAACGCAGCTCTACACCACCTGCATCTCATTTCACCGCAACCCAGCTGGTGGCTCCTCTCCCTCTCATTCATTGCCCGGAGTGCAACACGGGGGTGTATGTTCGCCATCGACCTTTCCATCCATCTATCGTTCTCAGGCCAATTTTTTTTTTGTGCGGCATGGAGGATGCAGGATCTGGGTGTAGGAATCAGCAAGGAGTAGACCCTTCTTGCGGCTTACGAACTTTTTCATCCCGTGCCACTCTTGTGGCCATGTTCTTCGTCCACAACAACTGAAGCTCAACCACACAGCAAAAAGATCATCGTCGTCATCATTTTTTTAGCACTATAAACCCATTAGATGGTCTGACATGTGACATGTAGTACAAGTATTTATTTTCTGCACCATGTCGCTCCATGTAACTGCTAGTGGGTTGTGCGTGCTCATATACTAATAAAGTAGATTGATATGTTGTACTTAAAGAGCAGTAAGACAGTTTAATTTCCGTTGGGCGGCTAACCATGCAAGTCAGCAAGGAGTGACCCTTTTAAGCCACCATATATAAAATATTGACGCGCTACCGTCAGTCGTTTAATGGCAGCCAATGAAGCATAAATGCCTCCTGACAGCCATGCAGCCACCCAACAGGGATTAATGGACATGGAGATGATGTCAAAGAGCCATGCCCAGGACTTTCCCCAAACCATCGCTCATGCTAAGGTCAAACAGACGAAACAGATGTGACCGCCTAGTGCCATACCTAAGAATCAACCAGACGGGATCGATTTGAGATTAAAATGCTAACCTGAGAGAGAGAGAGAGAGAGAGAGAGAGATGAGAAAATACCACCCAGCTAACAGACACGCGGCATAGCTAATGGACATGGCCTTATGCAGTGAGCACCCCGAACCTGAACTCCCTCAAAAAAGTCGACATGCTAATGTATGAATAGGATGAACAAATGTCAGCGCGTTCGATAATACCCAAATAAACAGAAGACATAGGATCAGATATAGTGTCTGAGATGCTACTATGCAAGTCTCCGCTTTTCCCAAGGCCGCAGCTTGAGTACAGTACACGTCACCAGCGAGTCCGTGTGCTTAATGATGTCTGCCAATCGCAAGAGCAGTTATGCCATCGCCCAAACCGTGACATGGGCAGACAAGCCTGTATTCATATGAACATAAATGCACTCTGAGTTCTGGCCCACTAGCGGGACGTATCACGCGAAGTATTCACGGGCACTGGTGATTAACATGTCAGGTATAGCGAATGTGCCTATATTAAGTAGCAATCGCGATGCGCGCGCGGACGCACTGGATTACGGCATCGCGTGGCCGCATGTCCCAAAAAATCGCGTCCCCTAGATAAGAAGATATAGAGATTGTAGGCCAATATAGCATTAGCTGTACAATATCAAAGAACCTCAGTATCAATATCAAATGTTCTTCTCTTTTCCATGGACAAATGGGATAATATGTTTTACTTGATATATGCATGCCATAGATAATTATGATACGATGCCTTTCCCACACACGTTCAATGGACAGTTCACTTTCATGTTTATTTCTTCTTACACCTGAAATGTTTCTCTCTTGCAAGTATTGATTGAAAAATTAGCAATAGAATTATTAGAAGAGTTATATTATTGCCTACATCGACGTACTATAATGTCTACTACTCAGTTACAGTTTAAAGGTCATATATAGTATTATAGGTTGTTTTCATATTTTTTTTATCAATTGAAGCTTTCTTATTAGGTTTTTTTTCTACCACTCAAGTCACATGACTCTACGTGAGCGTACCTTACTCGACGTAAGCTAAAGGACCAGAACTATCTACATGATGCATCTCTGCCTACGTAGCTTGCTTGATAAAAGCAATGCAAATAAGCTATCATGAGCTAATCTCATGCATTTCTTATAAGCCTATGTATCAACATCATAACTAAATACGTATTTACTTATGCTCCTAGCGGTGTCTAAATATTCTTATGTGCATTGTTTAAATGCTTGGTTTGCTTTCGCCCTTTGGGCCATCGGCGCAACGGGTCATCTGGCATGAACAAAGGGCAAGCATATGCTTTCGGCTTCAAATGCACTTCCAAGGGACTGCGCCTAATCGTCTACTCAATATAAGCAAGTTGCAAGAGCCCCTTGTTATATAACTTAGTATTAGTATAAATCCCTACCAAGACTTCTATGTTTATCATCCTTTTGGATCTTATGTAATCCCTTAAAACCATCCTGTGCATTTAAATGTCGGTTATTTGCTGCTTAGAGTGCTATGTCGTATGCTTTCGAAACAGCCATGATAAACAAAATGTATGCTTTCTTCAAGTGCACGTCCAAAGGCCTCTGCATGATTGTCTATCCAGTCTGAGCAGATCATAAGAGTCCTTTCCTACATGACTTAGTGCATCATTTTGGATCTTATGTAAAACAAACCATGACAATCTTGTGCGTATGACTATCGCTTGGTTGCTGCATACAGTATCATGAGCTGTGCTTTTCGAGCAGCAATATTTTAGTGCACACGCTTCCAATACTTGGCTTGCACTCGGCCTTTGCGCCATTGGCGCAACGGGTCATCTAGTATCTTGCTAAAGAATGCTGCTGTAGGTTTTAGGAAAGGGAGTCTGGGAGGGGAGGGGGGTAGGACCGTTGGATCAGAAATGAACGGTTGGACGACTTTCTTCTGGTTCGAACCTTTGTTTGGACCGGACGAGCGCAGGCAATGATCTGTCTCTACTCCGGCCGAAGTTCTCTGCCCTGCCCCGCCTTCGAGCTCCTGTCTGACTCCTGGCCAGCGACGCCGCGGCGGGCCCGTTTATTTCGACCGGCGGTGAGTCCGAAAAAGGCTCCATTCGCACCTGCCAAGCCTCCGACTCGCCTCCATTGTTTCGCTCCTTGCAAGGCCTCACCGTCACCGGGATGCCGCCGAAAAAGGTTCGGGAAAAAAACTGATGTGAGAGTTAATCCTAGGATGTGGGGACTAAGCAGAAGCATCCAATCAGTCGCTCGTTAGACTATTAGCTGGCCGTCAGGACTCAGGACAAGGCAGTTCAGCTTGACAGTGGATGTATTCTATGCTTTCTGGCACTGTCAAGCAGTATATTTTCACACTGGAGGAACTTGCCAGGTAAACGTTCCTCATCCACCAACGGCTGGTTGGTCACCTCACAAAACTACGAGTAATCATCGACCGGCAGTCTGCAGAAATATGCAAACGCTCTTGACGAACGGGGCAGCAAATGATATCAGAGTCAATGCAGGTAGGTGCACACGTATGCGCATACGTGCGTGTGAAACTGCAATTGCGCATGGTGGGCAGGCGAATCAAGCACCGCAATTGGGAAGGCTCATCCGCAGATTAGCAGTCGGCACATCGGTTTAGTCCATACTTAATTTGGGCGAATGCTCTCTCCCTTTCTGACCGCAGGACGCACATTTCCATTTGGAGCCGGCGTTGGATTATTGGGAATTGGCCCCGTCAAATGATGCCAGCATCACAGTCGGAATAAGACACTCCATGATCAATGATCAATCCCATCTGGTTCTTTCTTTTCACTAGCTAGCTAGAAGAATACAAGACGCATGCATACATCTTAATTTCCAATCACCCACCAACAGGGAATGAACGGGCAAAAATTCAGACTGATCAACAGAACGCTTCCTGACTGAACAGATCAACAATATACCGACGACATAGGGAGACATATTAAATCCTGAGGCTCTGCATTGCTAGAGGCCAGGGCTGATCCTCAGAGATTTCCCAAGATCGGCTGATGGACGCTGCCGGAATAGCATACGGGATCCCTTTCTGAATGATTAGAGTGTACCATGACATGACAAATGAATTCCCCATCTGAAAGTCCACTGTGAGCTGAAGGGGACCCTCAAATAGTTTTTGTTATCTAAAATAACCGTAGATACATCGCTCTCCTGTGTCTAGCAGTGTCATCCAACTGTGGGTTTGGTAGGCCTTGATCCAGCAATGGCGTTTTTGATACTACTCCGCTCTGATTATCTGGCAGCAGTGTTACCGACAGCGACCGTTACCTACGCGGGAGACCGGCTCCACGGGCCACGGCGTGTGAGTTGTTTCACAAAGACAGGGACCCTGGAATTCTGTAGCTCGATCTCAGACTTTGCAATTCAGAGGACACGATCGATCCGGAAAGAATATTTCAGAGGTAGTATGTATGTATCGACGTGTGAACAGTGAATGGAGTATTCTACTGCGTATCAGGGAGAGGAGAGAGGACACACACTGCAGCAGAAACCTGAAGCTGTCTGGAAGAAGCAGGGCACTGTGTGTCTGATTGCCAGCTCTGCCTACCCTACCACAGCACCGGATTTCTTCAGATCACATCATATATGTCATAGATGTGCGTGCATAGTTAATGCGGCACTCGTGCGCCGATGAAAACAAGGCATTGATTGGTGGAAAGCCGGTTGCAGGTAACCTAATCTTGTGGTGATGTGAGAGCTCTTGCAGGATTATTCTTGGCGCATGTTGAGGTCATCCCATCTCCGAGCTTATTTCGTCAGACAAACAGCGCGAAGAATCCCACTAGTCCACCATGCCCGCGTTTCTCGCGACCGACTAGGTAGGTTTCTAGGCTAGGTCCTGGTATGATTGGAAGACTTTGCGCACCCGTGCAACGATATAAAAAGATATAACCAGGCAGCAGTCACAACCATTTGCAGCCCTATGCAGCACCTAACGTGTGAAAAGTTATCGGTGCTAGGTTTGAACTGCTGCTCCGAGAAAACAGAAAAGTGTATCAAAGATTACTGTCAATGGACATCATCATGAGCTGACTAAGCCTTCGTACTACCAAGAATCTCTGGCTAGCAAATACTACAGTAGTATACAGTCGAGGACAGTACATATGATACACTATTACTGTATATGAGACGACCATGTTTGGTGAGTGTTAAGAAAACAGGGCCCCTTTCCGTCTTGACATGTACCTACATGTATGTCTGTTGATGCTTCTGCCCCACAATCATTGACGCCTTGGCCCCGGCGAGACGGTGACCCGGGAGGCTCTGCTCCGGCGCGCACGCAACATGTACTTATGTGTGAATGATGCTGCTGAGGCCTGAAAGTCTGAAGATCGATCACGCACCGGTGGAGAGAAAACATCGCATGAATCAACGTTGGCGCGCGCGACAGTTGGCCGGCGGGAGATCGTTGCGTCGAGCTCGCTGATCTGTCTCGGCTGAGCTGGGAGAGAAAGAGAGAGCGATCATGGTCCATGATGAAAGGCCCTCCTGCGATGAGCAGCTGGAGGCGAGTCCATTTTGCGGCGGCAGGGTTCTACTGGCTTGTAGGGGTGGGTGATCTGTGTCTGCGGGGAATTGACTGCCGTGGGGGTGGCGAAGTGTCGAAACGATGTGGGGATAGTTTGGCACAACTGTCTGCGGTAGTCATGCTACGTGCCAGTAGGAGACTGGTTTTGGGAGACTGATGAATGAATCATCTGGAATGGCAGGAATGCGGCAACGGGTAAAGCTACACCTATGTGCTTGCAAGCAGGCCAACTATAACAAAACAAAAATTCTAGAGAACAATCCGACAACAAAAGGCTTTATCAAAGATTGGATTAAAGTGAGGGTGAGAGTGCGCCTATATCTTGCTTATAGCTAGACACAGGGTAGCCTGGGTGCCCCTATGTCTCGCTTACGGCGAGTAGGGAAGCCTCGCGTCAGGGGAGCGCCAAATGGCTGGCTCAGTCGCGCGGGATGCCACGGCCTCGTTTCTTTGTTTTTTCACATTTGTTGATTATGTTTTTCTACTTTTGTTTATACTTTAAAATATTATACATAAATATATTGCAAAAAATACTTTACACAAAACATTTCAAAATCAAGCATTCGAAAAACGATAAATGTATGTAGATAAAATATTTCTCATATATAAAAACATGTATACAAAAAATACACAATGTGTGTCAAAAAGTTGATCATGTATTTAAAAATGATAACCATTTGAAAAAAATGTTTAACAAATATTTGAAAAGTGTTGACCATGTATTAAAAAAATCCTAAATTGTATTAAAAATGTTAAAGTTGTAAAAATATTAATCAAGCATATTTGAAAAATCTTAGAAGTATAGAGAAAAAAATGTTTGACCATGTATTTAGAAATGTTAATCTTTTATCATATTCAAACAATCTTAAACTTGTATTTGAAAAATGCTAACTGTATATATAATTTTTTTACCATGTATTCAGAAAATATTAATCTTCCATTTGAAAATAAAAATTAATCAAGGATTTGAAAATGTTAAATGTGTATATATAAAATGTTGACCATGTATTACAAAATGTTAATCTTGTAGCTGAAAAAATGTTAAAGCATTTGAAAATGTTTAAAATTTGCATATAAAAAATGTTGACCATTCATTGAAAAAGTGTTTATCCTGTATTTGAAAAATGTTCAAAAAATTACAGAAGAAATGGGCAAGATGTGTTTGGTAATTGTCATGCTTTATTTTAGATGCTCGTGTTATGATTAATTGATGACACACCTGCATACTGCAGAGCAATGCCATGCATTTGACCTCCGAGTAAAGGATCATTTAGTAGTACTGTTGAGAAAGTACTTTTAATAGTACTGAAACTGAAATTCAATTGTTAAAACATGTAATCATTCAGCTCTTTGCAGCTACATCTATGACTACCACGTTATACAGTAAAGTGATATACCGGTGATGGCTTTAAGTTCAGTGTAGGAAAAATTGATCAAGTCTCCTAACTGGACTGGATAGTTGATCCTTTAAATGGTGATAATGGTACAGGCAAACATTTTCTACAAATTTTAAAGTTCAAAATGGACACCTAATTAGTATGTGCAGATTATCAGGTTCTTGTAGTTTGTCTCTACATCGGTTGCGCGCAAGGAGTCTTCTTTTTCTCTTATGTATGAATGTATAATCTGCTTTTCTCCAATGGCACAATTTCTCAAGTTCAACAAGAGTGTGGTTACTGGTTACTGCCTTTTTTTCCATTCTATCCAAAACGGATTGGGTTCTACCATCGAAAGTAATAACAGATAAAAACAAGAAAAATCAACCAGGTCGGTGACTTTTTTGCTGATTTACCATTAAACTCAAATTAGTATTTAATGTAATGAAGGTCAAACTCTTGTCCCTACTGATTTTTGTCTGGTTTGCAGGAGAGAGGGAGGAGTTGGCCGGGCATGGGGTCATGAGTGGTACAAACAGGAAGATGCACCCCCATGGTTTTGTCGGTTCAGTTTACTATGGATTTTCAGTTCTTTTCACCTCATAATTATCTTTATTTATGTATTAAGTTCTTTTTCTTTTGGTCCTTCCCACTTGAGGCCTCTTGTGCACCTTGATTTAGTTCTGGTTTTTATTCGGTGCCAATGTCTTAGGACAATACTTTCATGCATGGATTATTCCAGCATTCAAATTTGGAGATCTTTGTTCCACTGGGTTCGTTGCATTCACCTTATTGGGTGCATATGCACGCATGAGCAAAAGGGAATATCTGGATAATAAATACCTAATGAGGAACATGCTAAGGATGGAGGAACGGTCGTCAAGTTCTAGGTGCATATTATTCAGCTCGATTCATTGCTCAGAATTTTTGAAGATATGGCTTCTAATTTCATCAACCAAGAAATTAATTCAGAATCTAAAATTTGAAGGGGAGGTAGAGGAATATTGCCGGTCCTGTCCAGAAACAATGCTCTTTTTCTATTCGAGTCGATGTATTTCTTGTGTCTCATGGATTGAGTTTTTGAGTTGGAACATAAGTATATTAGTGTCATAGAATTTGCACATATGATTCGTCCACTTGTGATTATTACTATTTACAAAGCATATATTTATATTTGGATTACAAATTCTATGTACTTGTTGTCGTAATTTGTGTTTTCTACTGATTGTGGTGCCTCTTGAAGCAGGGAAAGCTAGGAGTCATTGATGATAGGTACGGAAGTTGATGGACCTACAAGGATGTGGAGGTGAACATCATGGTGATGTGGCACAACCTCGGAGCGGCGCTAGCCACCCTGAATACGTTCGAAATCTCTGAGAATGGCCTGTCAGGGTGTTTGCGTTTGTTAGGCCGCGTGTGGGCAGCGACGGCTTCAAGAAGCGGTTCCGCGTCGCCGCGCCCTCCGCGTCCGCAACGCCTGGGACATCATGCCCAGGTACTCGAAGCTGTTGTACCACACCATGGGGTTTGAGTAGGCCATCGACATCGGCACGTCACCGTACCTGAGGGCGTCGCTGTCCGGTTCATTGTTGTTGTTCGGATCGCCGCTAGGCGAATCGAATCAATCTCGTACACCTTAGGCGATGCCACAGCTTTTTTGATATTCGTCGACATGATTCCTCACATATAAACCATGTGGCAGCCATGGACAACCTTCAGCTGAAGAAGCTATTGTTTGCTCCGGTGGATTTGATTTTTAGTCTTCCCTCTTTTCTATGGTTGTGAGCAATCAAATCCAATTTGCATCTCCCTACATGATCAAGGCTACGGTGTGAATTATGACCATCCATCGGACGAGGACACGATTGCGGCAGGGATGTTGGTGGCACGAAGTTGTATAGTAGCAGGATGGTCTAAACTCGGACACTAGAGATTTGAGCTCCTTTTTGGTCATTTTCTACTCAATTGTAGAGTTTTATTGCAGTATCATAATTTTTCATATCTCAGTTGTCGGTGTTCTGGGAACGGGGGTCCCCAGACTTGCCTGTCTGCGGCCCACGGCGTGGCGGTGCTAGCAAGCCTGTACGGCATTCAAGACCCTCGCGAGGCGGACGACACAAGACCTCCTCAGGAGCGGCCTCGCCAGGATGGCTCGCGAGGGGAGCGGAGAGATCAAGGCAGGGCAAACCCAGGCGGGCGCCGTGAGCCATGACGATCAAGATCAGGCGGGCGCCAGGCGGGCGCCAGCGCACGCAGTGTCCTTGTTTCCCCTTTGGTGCTAAGGAAGCAAGCACAGTCGCGGAGTACCGAGGCGTCAGGCAAAGGTTTCCATATTGGTGCAACGAGACCAAGACCAGTAGGACGGCAAGATGAAGGTCACCATGGAGCCCAAGGCGGCGTCACCACCAGAGCCTTTGGCAGGCGAAGACTACTTTTGTCAGGATAAGCTGTACTAGCTGTCCCCTTTCAAATTGGCCGTTGTGGGATCCCTTCCCGCTTAATATTTGGGAAGAGGACCGGGGCCTCTATAAATAGAACTAGCCACCACATTAGGAGGGGGTTCGATTTTCCATCCTCACACCCACAAGTTCACCAAGCACAAGAACACCTCAATCTCACGAGGCTGTTCTTCCCCTTGTACTGTTCATCATCAGCCCAAGAGGCAATCCACCACCACCACACTGGAGTAGGGTATTACACCACAACAGTGGCCCGAACCAGTATAACTCTTGTGTCTTTTGTGTTGTGAGTTCGTTGAGTTCGTCCGCGAGATCTTAGCAAGCTAGGGTGTGGATCGGTAGGAGGGCAAGAACTTCGCGCGCACCCCAGAGTTCGAACCTTAAGGGTTTTGCTGGAACTCGTGATCTGACATTTGGCGCGCCAGGTAGGGGTGCGCCGAAGCTTCTCTTCCGTCGCTCTGCGTCACGTCGCTTCATCGTCTCCATGGCGGACGCATGCCGCGCCCGCGCCGAGCGCCGGGCTGCCCTCGCCACCCGCGTTGCTCAGACGGCCCCTGTCGGCGGGCCACCCCGTCGCTCTCCGTCGCCTGCCGCCAACGCCGCCACCGTCCCAGTGGAGAACGAGCAGCAAGCGTCCTCGTTGCACCCCTCGGTGCGACAGGACGGCCGCACCGCCACTCCATCGCCAACTCCCGCTGGTTCGTCATCTGACGCTCGTCGCGCCCCCATGGACGCACGGGCCGCGCTCCTCATGGCGCACGAGCTCCTGCGCTACCGTCCGGTCGACGACCTCTACGAGGACTGGCTCGACCGCATCGCCGAGCTTGCCAGCGCCGCAGGGGGCTCCCCTGCGCCATCCCTCTCACTGCCTCGCCCTCCGCCAGCTACGGGCGACGTAGCTCACGGAGCACCTCCACCACCTCTGCACCAAGACGGCGCCCTGGCGCCAAGGCGTGCGGCTCCGCGGCGTGACCCACCACGTCCGGCGCCTGCGCGTGAAGAAAGAAGTTGTCAAGAAGTCCCTCGACCGCAAGAGAACGCTCCGCCACTCCTCGCCCCGCCGCGCCAGGATCGTCTATCGCGGCAGGGCCCCGCGCCGCTTGCCGTAGCGGCGCATGGGCGCCAAGACCAAGCTCCACCTCCAAGGCGGTCCCCGGTGACCACAGCTGGCTGCCGCGCCTTCACCCCCGAGCTGCGTAGCGTCGCCTGGCCGGGCAAGTTCAAGCCGGATCTGCCTCCTCGCTACGACGGCACCCTCGACCCCGCGGAGTTCCGGCAGCTCTACGAACTGAGCATCCAACGGCGACGAGAAAGTCATGGCGAACTGGTTCCCCATGGCGCTCAAGGACGGCGCCCGTTCGTGGCTCCTGAACCTGCCTCCAGGCTCGATCTCCTCCTGGGACGAGATGCGCGACCGCTTCGTCGCCAACTTCCAGGGCACTCGCGACCGCCCACCGGCCGCGGGTGACCTGCGCCGCGTCAAGCAACAACCAGGAGAGACCCTCCAGAAGTACATCCAGCGCTTCAACAACGTTCGCCTCAAGATCCCGAAGGTGACGGACGAGGCCATCATCTCCGCGTTCTCCGATGGCGTCCGTGACGTCAAGATGAAGGAGGAGCTCGCTATCCACGAGGAGCTGTGCACATCCCTGGAGCTATTCAACCTGGCGACCAAGTGCGCCAGAGCTGAGGAAGGGCACCTCTCCCTCCTTGAGCTCCCGGCTGCGGACCCGGCGGAGAAGAAAGCCAAGGCCAAGGGCGTGAAGCGCAAGGGAGCAGCCGTGCTCGCGGCGGAGCCGGACACCAAGCGCGGTAGAGATCAGCCCGAGTCGTCCAAGAGCAGCCGACTGTTCTGCGTCTTCCATAACCTGCATACCCACAACACCAGCGACTGTCAAGAGCTCAGAGCCATTCGAGAAGGATGCTTCGGTCGACGCCCCGAGCGCAACGACCGGGGCTACGGCCGAGGAGGAGGATGTGGTGGCGGACGCTGGGACGACCGTGGCCCGCGCCAGGAGTGGCGTGACCGGCCTCGTGAGGACCGCTGGCAGGATCAGCCTCGCGAGGGCGCCTGGAGAGACCAGCCTCGTGAGGATCGTCCTCAGGGCAACGCAGGCCTTCCTCCACTGCCGCCACCACCCAGAAGAAATGACGACCACCATCAAGACGAAGGGGCTGGGGGCTTCCAGGAGCCACGTGCTATCGCCTGCATCTTAGGCGGAGCTCAGGCCCCAGCCTCGCAGCGTATCTTCAAACAGCTTGCTCGTGAAGTGAATGCAGTCCTCCCCAAGCTTGAGGCCACACGCCCGCTCAGGTGGTCCAAGTGCGCCATCACCTTCAGTTCGGCGGATCAGTCCAAGTGCGCGGCCACCGCAGGCGGCCTCCCGATGCTTTGCTCCCCAGTCATCAGCAATGTGCAAGCTACCAAGACCCTCATCGACGGCGGCGCAGGGCTCAACGTCCTGTCCGTCGACACGTTCGACAACCTCCAAGTGCCGTATGATTAGCTTCAGCCCACCAAGCCCTTCTCAGGAGTGACCGACGGCTCCACCACGCCGATAGGGCAGGTCCGCCTCCCTGTCACCTTCGGAGAATGCAAGAACTACCGCACCGAACTCATCGACTTCGATGTCGCGCGCATCCGTCTGCCGTACAATGCCATCCTCGGGTATCCAGCACTGGCCAAGTTCATGGCGGTGACCCATCACGGCTACAATGTCCTCAAGATGCCGGGAAGCGGCGGAATCATCACGGTCCCATGTGAAGAAAGAGATGCGGTGTGCTCCCTTGAGCGCGCCTTCCAAGTTGCAGCAATCGACGACCCCGACAGCAAGGGCGAGTGCCCTCCTAAGGCCACCCCCAAGAAGAAGAAGCAGATGCACCGTGCAGGACCTTAGGAGGGTGGCATCGCAACTGGAACCTCGTCAGGATCAGCGCCCGCGCCAGGGGCGCCTCCCTCCATCGCATAGGAAGGCGCGCCTGGCGCCCTTCTCGGGCAGGGCTCGGGGGCTCTCTTCTGGAGGGCCTCAGACCTTGCCAACATCACGAGGGAGGCGCTCGGGCACCACTTGGAGGCATACTTCAAGGCATGTTTCCCTCAGGAGAACACAGGGCGAGGAGCGCCCACCGCTCAGGAGTTCATCACCAAGACCACTCAGGAATTGCAAGACGCAAGGGCCATGCGCGGCGACCGCCGCTCGTGAAGCGCAGCCCCCCATCCAGGCGAGGATGCCGGGTTGAGCGTCTGCATCGACGTCCCAGGGCTCAATAGGGCCGCATCTCATGAGCCCTTCTGGCCTTCGCACGTGGGCCACTGCGAGGGTCCACCGCACAGCTACGTTCGTATGCCTTTTGGCCTGCCGAGCGTGTCGTCCGCCTATCAGCGCAACTTGCGGCGTGTCCTGGCAGCTCGGGAGGCCAGGCATCACGCTGCCCTGGCGAAGATGGAGACGGTCCTCAAGGAACCACCCGGACCCCCAGAGCCTCCCGAGGCTCAGGGCCCCGATGACTCGTGAGGAGCAATTCCTTCGCCGCGTACCTTCAGCTGCCCCGACATCTCTTCATCGACAGAACCAGGTGACAATTTCCAAGTTTGTTTAGCTGGGAGCGCCCCTCGGGCTGCATCATTCCCAGGCCGCGTGGGTCCGTCCCTGTGGCATGTATCCTTTTTCTTATGTCTTTAGCTTACCTTGCTGGGGGCACCCCTCGGGCTACATCATCCCCAAGCCACTCGGGCCTGACCCAGTGGCATGTATCTCCCTGCATTTACCTAAGCCAGTATGCTTCCCATGCTTAATCTATCTATGACTATTACCTGCTCGATCGTCACCCATCATGGGAGCCGCGCGCCAGCCGTCTTTCTTCAGGATCCTTCGCGTGAGTAGGCTAGGCACGGCGTCTGTGCTCGGGCCCATCCCTGCAGCGTCGATAAATCCAACGGCTGAGCTTTGTCTGGCGGGCCGGCCCCATTCACGTCACCTCCTGGGGCCGTTGGTGCTTGGCCCCCTCACGCGATAACCTCAGGAGATTCGTTCGGCGCAGGTTGTCTGACCACCTTGCAGGACCAGCACAGCGAACAAGAACCAAGACCAGGTGCAACCCGCCTTGAGGTAGGGCCTCGTGAGTCCCGCGCTGGCTCACGAGTGCCCAGATACACCTCGTCTAGCCCTGCCGTGCAAGCCCGTGTCAGGGCGGGGATGTACACGCCCCGGGGCTCTCTGCAGTAGGGAGTCCCCCTCCCACGCACAAGTGGAAATACCATGCTCCGCGCTGGCCGTCGACACTGCCGAGGAGCGGCTATGCCCGTGCACAAGCGGAAGCACTACGCTCCGCGCTGGTGATAAACAACTGAGGGCGGCCTCACGGCCGTACCAACCTCAGGGAGGCCAGAGCTCAGTGTCCGGCCTCACCGCAACGCCTCCTCTCAGGAGAGTCGCGCGAGGGGGCTGGGCACGGGGGCTACGCTCGGGTCACGCCCAAGCGCACGCCACCCAAGCCAGGTTCCTCGGACCTGGTCGTCGCACGCCCCTCCCGAGCCGAGCCTCGACGAGGGCAGGTATGGAGATTGTTTGCACATCAAGGGGGACTCCTGAGCATCGCGACTCAGGAGCCTAACTGGTCATGTAGCCCCTCACTCCTTGGTCCGTCCTGGTCTCTGGTCGGCCCAACGGCGGTTGAGGTATGCGCGGGGCCAAGCTCTGCCAACGTAGAACATTAACCTATCCTCGTGTCTCCTTCCTATTAGTTGTTTGCGCGTCAAGGGGGACTCCTGAGCATCGCGACTAAGGAGCCTAACTGGTCACGTAGCCCCTCACTCCTTGGTCCGTCCTGGTTTCCAGTCAGCGCAACGGCGGTTGAAGTATGCGCGGGGCCGGGCTCTGCCGACGCAGAACACGAAGCAAATAGGAAGAAAAATCGCAAAATCTCAAAGAAAATATTACAAGAATATTGTTCTCACAATATCAAACGAAAGTTTAACGCCTCCACGAGGCCTGATGCATGCTGCAGGAATGAAATAGGAAAGGAGCTGCAAGTCACCCCTGGACACCGCCATCACCCGCAAAAGGTGCTCCTCCCTTGGTAGCGTCGCCTTCACCTGCACCGCCAAATGGAGCCGCAGAATCGGTGGCATCGCCGGTCGAGGGCGCGAGGACGAAGCCGCGGAACTTCTTCAGCAGGGCCTCCACTTGACCTTTCACGACTGCGGCGGCAGCCGTGCAGTGTTCATCAGCTACAGGCTCCAGCAGCTCGTCAAGATGAGCACTGGGGTCGCGAAGGTACGGATGGCTGAAGACACGCGTCAGTGCAGCTGAAGAAAGGACACGAACCTCTGCCTCGGCCATGGGACCGATGCCCTCCGCGACTTCCTCAAGCGCCTTCATCAAGTGGGGAAGCAGCTGAGCAGGGCCATCCTCGTCGGTGGTCCGGCTTCTCCAAGCCCTTCTCGTACAGTGACTTCAGCGCCATGCTGGACCTCTCCTTAAGAAGAGAGAAGCCCACGCGGTCTTCAGCTAGGACCTTCGCCTTGGCGTCAAGATCGGCCTCCTTCGCCTTCGCCTTCCGCTCCAACTCCTCCAGCCGGCTGCGCTCCGCGGCCTGCGCCTTCGCCAGCTCTCCCAGCTCGGTGTTGCGGCCCTTGATGGCTGCCTCCCAGGCCCACATCTCCTCCTCCTTCGCCTGGCGGCCACGTACTTCTCCTGCGAGCTGGTCGCGCAGGCTCTTCAGCTCGTCCTCCAGCTCCCGGTAGCGGTTGCGGGCGGCCTCGGCGTCCTTCAGCGCCGCCTCATGATCGGCCGCAGCTTGGGCGGCGACCTGCTTCTCCTTCTCGGAGGCTGCCGCGGCCTGGCTCAGCGACGCTCGAACCGCCGAGTCACAGTGAAGCCAGCCAGAGGGCAGCTCCAGGCGCCCGGCTACCAAGCACGGGTCCGCGCCCAGGAGATCTTCCCGCAGCTGGGCCATCTCCGAAAGGACGCGCTCCAAGGCGGCAGAGGAAGCAGAAGAACCTGGGGCCAGGGGCGGAGCAGGAGGAGAGGGCGGCGTCGTCACCAGAGCCTGGGAGATCAAGGGCTCCTGAGCCTTTGGGACCTCATCAGCCGAGCCAGGCACCGGCACTTCCGGAGCCAGCGGGGCCACGGGGGTTGACTCCTCCCGACGATGCTCCTCTTGGCCTCGCGAGGGCGACCGGGCTGGGGAGGTGCGAGTGTTGTCGCCTCCTTTCTCCGCAGAAGGGGGCGCGGCTGCTGTATCCTCCTTCCTTTTCTTCGCCGAAGGCGTCGGCCTGATCAACCAAGGGTGAACGTCAGAAAATAGCAAGTACGAGAAGGAACAAGACGAAGCTAGAAGGACTTACTGATCCACCGCGGCATAGTCCACCTTCCGCTTGGGGAGCCTAAAACCTGAAAGCTTCGAAGCCTGAGGAGTGGGCACACGGGCTCCGGGAGCAGAAGACGGCGCAGCAGAAGGGCCGGAGGCAGCTCCAGGCGGCGTCAAGGCGGAGGCAGCACCCCGAGGAACCAGCGATGACCTGCCCCTCGTCGGGATAGCGGGCAGCTCTCCCTCCTCCTGGCGGGCGTCGATCTCGGCATCGTCTGGCAGGGCGCGGAGGATGTTGGCCTTGCTCAAAGGATAAGTCTCCCCCATCTCCTCGGGGGTCGCCTCCAAGTCCACCTCCTCTTCTTCCTTCCCACGGGACTCATCAGAAGACAGCTCCACCGGCTTCGGCGCAGCCAAGGCCCCGGTGGGCGCCGGCGGCACCAGCCCATGCGCGTCAAAAGTCGGCCGGGCGGCCACGATCTCCTCCCAGTCCGTGCGGTGGAACAAAGGAACAAAGGCGCTCGACGGGTACTCTTGGTTGTCCCCGACCAAGAGGCGCAAAACTGCAGACAGCTCGTCGTCAGGCAAGGCCTTCGGGCTCAGGCGAATCCTGTCTTCTTCATCTCCAAGCCTCCACAAGGGGCGCACACGGGCCTGAAGAGGGGCGACGCGCAGCATCAGGAATTCCCTCAAGAGCATGGCCCCTGTCACCTTCGCCGCCTTTGCGTTGCCCGACTTCAGGTCGGTCTGCATCTGCGCCAACACCGACGACGTCCGCTCATCAGTGAGCTCTGCACAAGACCACCCCTTGTCGGACTGGGGCATCTCCGTCGGCAGCGCCAAGCGCGGGTGGACACACTTGGCGCCCATCATGACCCATTTGGCCCTGAGGTTGTCGGCCTTCTTCCCGGTGTTCGAGATCGAGTTGGCCTTGCCGGCCGCAATGAAATTGGCGCACCCGGAGGTATGGCCTTCGCTGACGCGGAGGAAGAAGAAGTGGCGCAGCAGAGCCACGGACGGCATCACGCCCAGATATGCCTCGCAATAGTAGGTGAAGATGGACAGGAGAAGGATGGAGTTGGGATGAAGATGCAGCGCCTGCAGCCTGTAATGGTCGAGGACCTCATAGAAGAAGTCAGAGAAGGGAGGAACCAACCCGGCGGCGATACTGCTCGTGAAGAAGGGGAAGAATGTGCTCCCCTCGGGCTCCGGCACATTGGAGGCGACCCGGAGCTCCGTCTTCCCTCTCTCATTGCTCTCCCCCGCCGTTAGCAAGCACGTGGCGGCGAGGTTCTTCTCCGAGACATTGGGCGCGTCAAGAGCAGGTTCGTACCAAGCCGGCGACGCGGAGGGCTTGACCTTGCGCGGCGCCATTAGTCACTGGTACAGGAGAAGATGGAAGCAGATCTGAGGATTTCGGAAGCAGGGCGCAAGAAAGGGGATCTGAGCAAGGCGAAGAGAAGCAATGAAGGCAAGCACTCACTACAAAAAAAAAACACATCCGTGACATTTTGGGCCAAACGAAAATCTTTTCTGTCATACTTATGACACTTATATGATGATAATTGTGACAAAACCCGGTATCATCATAGATGTGGTGGGGTCCTACTTCTATGACAAAAAATCATGACAGAAAATGGGCTTTTCGTCCTGGGCGGGCCGGAGACGCAGCTGCATGACATTCTTTGAGCCGTCCATGACGGAAAAAACCGTGGTAGAAGCGAGGGTACGGAAAATATCGGGGAGTCCCTGGTTACGGTGGGTGGTCGGGGGCTGAGCGATGCGCGTTTCTCTCGTACGTACGCGCGTGTGTGCGAGGCGTTGGCTCTAACTGAACCCGAGCGAGGCGTTGGGCTCTAACTGAACCCTAGCGATTACACTGCAGGCTACGCGTTACTGAACCCGAGCGATCGATCGATGGTTGTTAACTGAACCCGATCGAGCGATCCCTTCGCTACTGCTGCTAACTGAAGCCGATCGATGCTACCTCTGGATGAACAGTGAGCGTTGCGGGGGGGGTTTGGATGAACAGTTCCCGGTGGGGGTGGATGAACAGGACCCTGTGGCGTTGCCTCTGGATAAACAGTGAGCGTTGCTGGGGGGTTTGGATGAACAGTTCCCGGTGGGGGTGCATGAACAGGACCCCGATCGTTCGAGCCGGTTGGGGCTGGATGAACAGGACCCCGTGGAGGGCAGGATGAACAGGACCACCCCGTGGAGGGCGGGATGAATAGTAGACGGTGGAGGGCAGGATGAACAGTAGCCCGTGGAGGGGTGGTTGAACAGGAGCCCGTGGAGAGGGCTGGTTGAACAGTAGCCGGTGGAGTAGCACACGGTGGAGGCTGGATGAACAGGAGCCCGTGGATGAATAGTCGAAGGTGGAGGCTGGAGGAGGTCGATGGTGGATGAACAGTAGCCCGTGGAGGCTGGAGGGGGTCAACGGTGGAGATGAACAGTATCTCGTGGAGTCCCGTTTTGCGGTACGCCACACCCCTCTCGATGAACAGGACCCCCGTTTCGACCGTAGCGCTCCAACACAAGTCCGTTTCCTCCGTTTTGCGGTACGCCGCACCCCTCCTGATCAACAGGACCCCCGTTTTGACCGTAGGAGGTCCGTTTCCTCTGTTTTGCGGTACGCCAGACCCCTCCCGATGAACAGGATCCCGTTTCGAACGTGGCCGGTCGAACACAAGGCCGTTTCCTCTGTTCTGCGGTACGCCAGGCCTCGTCTCCATCGGCTGTTCCGTCCAAGCCCTCCCGATGAACACGACAACGCATTCCGTTCTGACCCAGCCGGTTGGCTCCCCATGAACACGACGACGACGTTGTTTCTCCGTTCCGACCCAGCCATGTACACGAGCCCTGGCCGTACGTATGCGCGAGTAGGCGTTCGAGACCCTTCCCGTATGTACGTACGTGGCCGTATTTTCTTTCTTGCACACTGGCCGTTGGACGTACGTGTACATGCTACGTGCGCGCCTCTACATCGACCAGTATGTATGTACACGTTCGCTACCAGAATGACAACGCTACGTACGCTTCGACCAGGTGGGTCCCGACTGTCAGGCACTTCCTTGCCTGCGAAGATGCAGCTGGTGGGTCCCAGCAGTCAGGGGGGCGAATCGTTTTTTTTTGCCCGGACGCACTTCCTTGCGTGCGAAGATGTAGCTGGTGGGTCCCCACAGTCAGGGGGAAACGTTTTTTTTTTTTGCAAAATACGGTGGCCCGTCCGGTGGGTCCCCGCTGTGAGGTGGAGCAATAATTATTTTGCGTGTAATAAGGAGGCACTTCCTTGCTGCGGCCGTGGACCCAGCTGTCAGCCTCTCCACGTACAGTCCACGTCCGATGGAAGCCGCTCCTTGACCACGTTGACCACGCCGCGCCGAGAGCACCAGGGCGGTGGACGACGGCAAGGCCTAAGAAGGGGACGACGCGGAGCCGGGGAAGACGCGGCAGTGGAAGCCCGTGCGGAGAGGAGTACGAGGGTTCACTGGTTCGGCTGCAGTGTGAGGCTGCCGTCGCCGCAGGGTCTGGCCAGCAGTGGGAATAGTAGGGGCGATGAGGCCTCCGCAGCAGCACAGCCGGCCACGGGAGGCAGGAGCATGCGGCATGACCGGCGCTACTTTGGGTGGCTGGAGCAACAAGACCAGAGGTTGAAGAAGCACTACGGCCGTTGGATGGACATCGTACGGTCACTGGAGCTAGAATCATTCATATTAACTAAGTTGACAAAGCACTCCGTCCCCGTCAACTTAGTAGGCCCACAAGTCAGCCACCCACCAAGGTGGGTCCCAACTAGCAGGGGGAGTATTCATTTTTTTGTGCGTAATAAGGAGGCACATCCGGTGGGTCCGAGCTGACAGCGGGGGGAACATTTTTTTCGCGAAATACGATGACCCGTCCGGTGGGTCCCATCAGTCAGGGGGGAAACATTTTTTCCGCAAAATACGGTGGCCCGTCCGGTGGGTCCCTGCTGTTAGGTGGAGGAATCATTATTTTCCGTGTAATAAGGAGGCACTTCTTTGCTGCGGCTGTGGACCTAGCTGTCAGCCTCTCCACGTACAGTACACTTTCGATGAAAGTCGTTCCTTGACCACGTTGACCACGCCGCGTTCCGTTGCATGCATGCGTCCATGGGCGTGGTGCGTCCCCACTGTCAGCCTCTCACGTACAGTCATGTTCCGATGACTCTCAGTTGTTGACCATGTTGACCATACCGTGCCGAGCGCACCAAAGGCCGGTGGACAACGGCGAGGCCCCAGACTGGAACGACCCGGAGATGGGGAAGACGGGGCAGTGGAATCGCAGATGGAGAGGAGTGGGAAACTTGACTGGTTCGGGTGCGCGGCAGCACAGCCGCGGTGCCGCCCACGGGAGACAGGAGCAAGAACAGAGGTTGAAGAAGGAGCACGGCTGTTGGATTAACATCCAACGGTCCAGCTATTAGAATCATTTGTTGATTAAGTTGACAAAGCTCTGCGTACACGTCCGCTTAGTAGGCCCACAAGTCAGCCACCAAATCTGACGGGTCCCAGCTGTCAATGGGAGGAATAATTTTTTTCGCATAACAAGGAGGCACTTCCTTTCGTGCGAAGATACAGCCGGTGGGTCCCAGTGTCAGGTGGAGGAAACATTTTTTTTCAACTTAATAAGGAGGAACTTTCCTTGCGTGCGACCATGGACCTCGTGGGTCCCAGCCGTCAGGCTCTCCACGTACAGTCCTCTTCCGATGCCTCTCGTTTGTTGACCACGCCGCACCGAGCGCAGCAAGGCGGTGGACGACGGCGAGGCCCCAGACGGGAACGACTCGGAGATGGGAAGACGCGGCAGTGGAGTCGCAGATTGAGTGGAGGAGAAGGGTTATAACTGGTTCTGGTGCGGCGTGGGGCTGCAGTCGGTGGAGAATAACAGGAGGTGTGGAGGGGTGGAGGGATAGCCTGGCCGGCGGTGGGGTAGCGCTTCGCAGCGATGCGTGCTAAGCAGAGCCGCTAGCCGCCGGAGGCCGGACCAGGCGGTCCCGGCGACGCTGAAGGAAGAAGACGAGAGATTGAAGGTGCATGCTGACCAAGTTAACAACGCCCTGCGTAGGCTTCGACCTATTGGCCCACATGTCAGCCTCCAAAAATGTGGCATATATTTAACCCATGTTTTCTAGAATATACAGTCCATTTGCTGGGTTGGGTGAACAAATCATTTCTCGTCAATGCGGCCCATTTATATTATCTAAGAAATCCCAGCCCATTTGCACTTCCTTCAAATACACGAATTAGCTGGGCTCGTTATATATATAATGTTATGTTAGAAGGAGCAAATAATATCAAAAATAAACCAGAGAGGCACATTTTTTATATACATAATTAACAAATTAGCAAGTTATTGCTTAAAATAAAAATGAGCGCGTTATTATTACATTGGTTCTTAAAATCTTCGCAAGCTTTTGTACGCAATCACAAGGATTTTCCTTGCCTGTGAGTCAAAAATAACCAGGATTTTCCTTGCCAACTTCTGTTAAGCATTTACTTTTATAAGTTAATAACACGTGGGATGTTTTCATAATGTATATATAAGTCTCTATAAAATATACGATAATAGTAATAATATAAATATATATAATGTGGTTAAAAAAATACATTGGGCTGCCGATCTTTAAGAAAAAACCCATAGGCCGGTATGGACCTCAAAAAATAAGTTGAAACCACTGTCACCCGTATGTTGTGGGCTACGCATGTTAAAATACAAAACCTAGGCCTAGCTGATACTTGTTCGCCCTCTGGAAAAAAATGATACCAGATCCCCGAGCGAACTGGATTATAGAGGGGGCCGGCAGCACGACTGAAGAAGCACATCAGGAGAGATTTTTTTTCTTCAGTGGATGGCTCTCGATGGTGTTTTTTTACTTGCCTCTGCACCATACAACTTGTATGTTTAGCCTCCCAGTCTGTGGTGGACCAGCAGCCCATTTGCTGGGCGGGCCAACCTACAGAAACCAGCACTCGATTTTTCATCAAGCCCCAAAAACAACACAGTACTATATTTGTTTTGAGGCCGAAAACATTACGGCAGGGGTTGAGCGGGGGAGGGGCAAGACAGAGCAAAAAGATTAAAAAGAGCTGATGCGCCGTTGCTACCCTAACAAAGTAGGTGCAATTCTTCTCGGGAAGAAGGTGTGCCGTTGACACCCACACGTCACATACCCCATAGTAGGCATACTAACAAGTTCACACACAAGCACAACAGAAAAGGTAAACATTCGTATCAAACTCAGGTTCACAAGACACGTTCATATTCATAGCCAACATTCACTATGAACAACTCAAAAGATTCATATATACACAAGTTCAGCATGTCTATGGATCCAAATGATTGATAGATCACACAACAATATTCATAGATAATTCACAAAAAGATTCAGATATACACATGTTCAGTATGTTTATGCATCCAAATGATTGAGATCACAGCTAATATGATCCATGGACGAACTTTAATTACCTAGGGTACAGACTGATAAATGGTGTTCAGTCGGAGGTACTTCTTGCTAAAATTAATACTTGTACGAGTAAACTTTCGAGTACATAAGAGGCAGCACAGACAATCTGAACTTTGCTTGTAGGTTTATCCTCAAATAGTGGCCTCGTGCCGAGGGAGGTTTGAGCAACTTGGCCACTACTTTCATCCAACTAGTTTACTGGCTCATCTTGGTCCTGTAGCTCGCCAAAATTCTACATTGCAGACTGGTAAATGGTGTTCAATCGGAGGTACTTCTTGCTAAAATTAATGCTTCTACGAGTAAACTTTCGAGTACATAAGAGGCAGCACAGACAATCTGAACTTTGCTTGTAGGTTTATCCTCAAATAGTGGCCTTGTGCCGAGGGAGGTTTGAGCAACTTGGCCACTACTTTCATCCAACTAGTTTACTGGCTCATCTTGGTCCTGTATCTCGCCAAAATTGTACATTGCAGACGAGAAAGGAGGCGGTTGAGAAAATGAACCACCCAAATTTTTTGTGCAGTTCAACTGAAATGGAGCATCCCTGGCATGCAGACTGATTAAGTGCCAGATGAATATACGCGTCAACCAACTTGTCTGGAATCTTTAGACTCCATGCCATACAGTTCACTACCATATGTGCAGATAACCAAAAGGCACAAGTTGGGACCAAAGACTGGGCTGCGTTTTTCTGGGCTATGCGCCAAGCAATATTTTTGGCGTTCACTCTCCTAATACTTGGAGTTTGACAATTGGTTGACGCCGGTTGATACTCGGATGAATATCGGCACTTCTTCTTGTCAACATCGATGCTTGTCTGAGTGAAGTTTGGAGTACATAGCAGCAGCATAAGTACCTGTCCATCTGATCTTTTTGTGCAGTTCTACTGAAATCACCCAATGTAATGATTTGCCTGCGAGTTCAGGCTCCAAGTTACTCCTTTATGAAATCGGCAAATAGTAGCACAATACCAAATTACCAATACATATGACAAGCACAATAATCAGGATAAAGACCAGTACCAACCTATGTGAGGTAGCATATCAATTACTATTTCCTTTGACTGGAAGCCGAGATAAGCCAAGCGACTGACAGCAAAGGAATAATGCAAGCCGAGATTAGCGACTAACAGGAAAGGAAGGAAGCTGTCGAGGCAATGAAGCACCCAAAGTTTTTGTGCAGTTCCACCAAAATCGAGCATCCCTGTTGGCACATATATTGAGAGAGTGAGATTACTGTAATAGTGGGACTAGTTGATGAAACGTACACTAACAAATAGAAGCACCCTCATTATCTTAATGGGTAAAGTTAGCATTCCCTCCCTGCTCCACCACATGATTCACCTCATAGACAAACATACACACGTACATGATTCAGCATAGGGTGCTACTAAAGATTTGTTTAACTCCAACAGGAAAATTAGGCAGCAATAAATTAGTGGTACTTAAGTACTCCTAATTAATTAATTGAGACAGCAAAAGTAGAAGGGCTCCCTGGAGGATCGTCTCACATGTAAGGTAGTCGTTGCCGGAGCCCTTGAACGGCCTCAACTAAGGCCTCTGGCTTCAGCAAGATCGCCTTGGCACTGTTTACTCTTCTTATTCTTCCTCTTCATGCTCTGTTTCTCAGTCTCCTCACCAGTTGGTGAAACCAAGTACATGATTGGCCTTCTATTTCAGAATTGGTTTTGTTAGTGAGGGAGTACAAGTGTACTAGTAAAAAATAGCATTATTTTCTCATGGCAGTCACAAAATAGAGATGAACACATGCATTAAATATCATTCTTACCTAAAGGAAGGTTATGGTGCCAATATGGATGATGAGGATTGGAACACAGATCTCCCTTTGTGCAGTTCCACCGAAGTGAACCAACTGTTCCATTCTAACATTCCAGTTAAACAGCACAAAAGTCACTTCTTTTAAGAAGAGTTTTGTGCGGTGCACCAAAAGGTCACAACAGCAACCAGGTGAAATGGATATCCCTGTTTGCACAAAAAGCTACAAAGGAAACAGTCAGAGTCTCAAACAATCACAGGCAAAAACATTTGGCTAAACTTGTCATGGCTTATAACAGTGGCATGGCTTCATTTTTACCAGGGCATTAGATTAAGAACAGCTAAATATTTGGTATAAGGGCATGGGACAGTGGGTGCACCAGCATTCCAGCACCATGTACCTAAACAGGGGTATAAAGTGGTGATTCATAGTTTGCTGCCCCGAGAAACAAACATCCAAGAAACATATCTGGGTTGGTCCCATTTTTGTTCACTCTAGCCACCTACTCCTATGTGTGGATAGCAAATCTAGTCCTGGTCATACCACTGTGTACAGCGTTACCCCTATATTTCCCTTTTCGACCAAGAGATCGGTTGGATGACCAGTCTGTACTACTTTCACCCCCTTTCCTTCCTGTTTGTACCAAGTCCGATGTACTACATACTAAATTCCCCCACCTCCACTTTATTTCTTGTTTGAACCAAGTACAAGATTCGACTCCATGAAGTAGCTTTACCTCTAACAATAGAAGAAAAAAATAGGTGACGTTGGACCATCCGATCGAGAGGGGCTGAGAGGTAGAAAATGATGCACATGCAGCGACGTAGCGAGCTGGGGAAGTAGAGCTAAGGCGGTTTTGAAGGAAGATATACCTGAAGGTTGTCGAGATGTGGATAGGTGGGCGGCGGGAGGCCGGATCCGCCCACACTAGGGCAACGACGAAGGGATCGGAGGACCTCTCGCGCCGGCGCTCGGCCAGAGATAACGGTGCGGCTGGCAGTGGGTCTCCTCCCTCGTTGTCGACGACAGCCTAAACGCTGCCCCTCCTCCCCTTCACCGGCGGAGGGGGATACGTCCGGATCTGTAACCAGCGGTCAGGATAGAAAGATAGTGTTTTTTGAAGGGAGAAAGACAGTGTTACCACCCCTATCTTGTTTAGATCTGGAGAGGATGAGAGTGTGTGAATAGAGCAACCCTAGCAAGCAAGCGCGGAGGCTCAGGCCTATATATACGTAGTGGGGTAGTTTTCCTTTTTCACTCCATCAAACAATCATTTAAAATTGTGTACACGTGCCAGGTCGCCGTTTTTTTAGTTGTTGATTGTTTTTTGAGATAGCTACCCGCTTGTTCCAAGTGGTGTTACGGTGTGCCAGGTCGCACTTTTTTAGGGTGCCAGGTCGCACTTTGTATCGTTCAAGTCTCGTACAAGTCCCTCCATTAAATGAACAACCACCCCCTCGTAAAAATTGTGAACAAGCCCACAGCTAAAATTATCGGAAACGTGGGTTGCCCCAACATGCATTATTATTTATATTTTCTACTCCCTCCGTTCCTAAATATAAGTCTTTTTTTATTCGCCACACCTAAGACAAGAATTTTTTTATTAGCAGTGAACCCCACATGTCATAGACACAAAAAGTGTGGCAAGATTCCCTTACGCAAGCCAAAGTGTGTCTAACAATTTGAGCAACTCAAGTTAGGCAACTGTGGCAAGTGTGGGAAAAATAATGTGGCAACATAAGACAAACATAGTCACAATCCAAACAGCCCCGTAATTTTTTTGTGACATGCATGAAAATTTGGTTAGTTAAATTTATAGTCAAAATTTGGCAAGGTGCATCAAATCAACACATGCAAGTATCAAAAGGGAGGTCACGGCATGCACGCATGCGTTGTACTCCCTCCGTTTCCAAATATAAGTCTTTTTAGAGATTGCAACAAGTGACTACATACGAAGCAAAATATGTCTACATACATCCGTATGTAGTAGTCCATTTGAAATGTGTAAAAAGACTTATATCGAGTGCGGTGCTTTGATGTGTCGTGTCAACTCGTACAAGACCGAGAAGTTCGATTACTACAACGCCCCCTCCCTCGCGCATGAGCGTGGTGGCTGGCAGGACTAGTAGGAGCTTTCGCTACACGCTTCTTGACGGCGGCGAACTTGCGGATGGAGTTGACCATCATGTCGTCCATCCGAGAGGCGAAGCCGGTGTCGGCGAGGGCTACGACGCCGGCGGTCGCCAGCACCGTATGGAAACGCTGCGCGGTGCGGGGCCACAGGCCGGTGCCTTGGATGATTTGGCACAGCCAACTACCGCTCGCGACCATCGCCTCCATAGGTGCTTTTGGCTTCTGGTCACTTGGTCTTGGATTGGAGTGAGCAATGTTGCACAGTGATTGAGAAAGAACATTTATTGTCAATCTAACCCTGCCATCCATAGACCCTCTTTGGTTTAGAGTTAGTTCAGGGTTAGAATCTAACTCTAACCTCTAACTGAGTTAGTAGAGTTCTCCTCGTCTCGATTCATCGCCATCATACTTTCCCCATTTCTGTGTTTTCAGTATCCTGCGAATCAAAGAGGCCCTTAGACTGGTTTAGGTCCGGTAGTTTTTTATAAACGTGTTATGTCCAAAATTTAATGAATGTGCTCCGGTTTCTACGAAAATAATCTGGTTTCATGTAGTAATTCATTTATTTATTTATTCTTCTGCGGGGGGTTTGCATGTAATTCATGAGGTCTGAAATGTAAAGTACCCCGGCATATGCTCCGAGTCGTGCATGCACTATGACCCAGATGCTCTATGTCCCACTTGTCGGCGAAAGGGTCCACGTGGAAATAGCCTAGGAGTACATATAGGAGGATAAATGCGTGAATAAATATGTACGGTGAAGCGTAGCTGCGGTTCGAAAAGGAGACCTAAAGTGATGACAGGTATAGGTCGCACGCACCCAACTAGTGCTAGTACTAGACATACGACTGCTTTTTCCCTAAAAAGAGGTACGAGTGCTCAGTACTCCTATTCTATCAACACGAGTCCCATCTGACAACAGTGTTTGTGCTACAGCTAGCTCTTCTCCCTCGTTTCTCTCTTCTAGTAATTCTAAACTCAGCCGACGCCCGTTGGGCGGGGTGGGGATTTGCCGATGGTCGGTTTGCTCAACTGAGGCCCCACCTCACAGTGAAACCGTTACTACTGGAATAAAAATGCCATATACTCCTATACTAATAAAACATTAAGGCCACGAGGCGATGCAGTGCTGGTTACAGGAGGCAAGAAGAAGAGATGCATCGAACGGCGGCTAAGTAGCAGCGGCTTTCGTGGCCAGGTCGACATGCTTCTGAACAATGGCGTCCAAAGATTCCAGCCGCTGGAAGAAGGCCAACGTCTTTCTGTCCTCGCTGGCCTTGTAGTGGCCTATGTAGACGATTTCCTCGTAGACGTGGATGTGCAGGTCGACGGTTTCTTGCATGGCGAGGCGCTGCGCGACGAGCGCGGCCTCGAGGTGAACATTCTTCATCGCGACCTCCGGCAACTGCAGGGCCACCAGGGCTTGAAAGAGTTCGTCACCATGGAGGCCGATGAGGGTGGCAGGCAATGAGGAGCCTGGGCGCGCGGGCTGGAGCAGTACAGCAAGGTCGTCCGCGCGCTTCTTGACGGCGGCGAACTTGCGGATGGAGTTGACCATCATGCCGTCCATGCGAGAGGCGAAGCCGGCATCGGCGAGGGCTACGACGCCGGCGGTCGCCAGCACCGTCTGGAAACGCTGCGCGGTGCGGGACCGTAGGCCGGCGCCTTGGATGATTTGGCACAGCCGACTGCCGCTCGCGTCCATCGCCTCCATAGGTGCTTCTGGCTTCTAGTCACTTGGTATTGGATTGGAGTGAGCAGTGTTGCGCAGAGACTAAGGAGTAGATGGACTGGAGTGGTGGGGCGCCTTTATATGAGAATCCAAACTCTATTGCATTCACATCGTGCTGGCTCTATTCTGCTTCTCCAATTAATTCCCTCTGCATGTAGAGTAATTTGAGGATGCATCATTGACCGTTCAACGTCTCGGGAACCGCTACCCTCTCCCTCCTTGGCATTCAAGCACCTATGGAGGCGACTGTCGCTCGCGTCTATCGCGTGTCAGGAGACGTTCCCGTCGACGACGAGGTGCCTATGGTGACTTCATAAATTTCAAGATGATAGTACTAGTATACTCAATATTGTGCACCGCGACCAAGGCCGAGAGGAAAACGAGAGAACTAGTACGTATTTGTTTACGGTGTAGATCCACTCATTTTGCTCCATATGTACTCCATCTCGGTGTAGTCTAGTCACTTGTTGAAATCTCTGGAAAGGCAAATACTCCTTTCTGGTTTACAGGGCGCTATACTAGCAAGTACTTACTACAATAGTGGGCTCACATAGCAATTTTGTCTCATGCAAGAGCCTGGCTATATGCGTGCTCCAAGGTTCGCAACTGCCATGTTCGGGTTGCACTTGGCTCTTCGCCTCTTCGAGAAGACGAACAATGATGTTACTACTACTACTTCTACAGTATTGAATCCACTGCTGCATGTCCGTCCACCGCGAGCGGGAGGGATAGCTTGTTGTAGTACTATACTCCCTCCTTACCGGTTTATAAGGCTCAACTCAAAATCTTCAGATTTCCGTTTTATAAGGCTTGTTTTGAGAGTAGCTTGGTTAAAGCTCTGAGGTCTTTTCGATTGCTGTGTTGCATTTAATTCCCTGGTACCATTTTCAAAAGAAAATTAATCACAGAGCCAAGTCGTTGCTCCTTTCTTCCCTCAGCTGCATGCATGCAGCAAACTGGACATTAAAACGAGATAAAAAACGAATACTGACCAGTGCATGCGCCATCTGGATGAGAGAGAGAGTGGGACGCATGCGGGCTTGGGCGCTGTAGTTAATTTCATTGGCAATTGAACAGGCTGAGATTTAATACCAGGATGCTGTAATTGGGCATTTTTCACATAAGCTCAATTCACCTCACCCAATAGACATTTACCTTGGTTGGTGGGATTTCAGATATGAGCCCTATAAGGCTAGTCATAGTGGGAGTAACTTAACTAGTAACATAGCGCACTTCGAGAAAATTCTGCTTATGTGGCAAGTAATTAATAAGAGGTGGTAACATAATATGTTACTGTAACATAGCGCTTTCCAAGACAAGATGAGTCTACGAGCTAATAAATGAAGCCATCTATGATACTACTATTATGTTACTTTGCATTATGAAGGTAATAACTTAGACTAGTGTCATATGCATAACACTAGTCTAAGTTACTCCCCGCTATGACCAGCCTAAGACTAGCCACAATGGAGAGTAACATACACTAGTAACATACACATATCCCTAGACTATGCTACTACCTTCATAGTGGGTAGTAACATAAGTATGGTAACATGCAAAGCCTCATTTATTAGGTTATAGACTCATATTGCATTGGGATATGTGATGTTACAGTAACTAGCTAAGTTACTCAAACTACCTCTCTCCTCATTAACTCATTGCCACATAAGCAAATTTGCTGAGTTGGACTCTATGTTACTGCTGAAGTTACTCCCACTGTGGCTAGTCTAAACTAGTAAGGAGGGAGTATAAGCAAAAGCCCGTCCTCGTCTGTGAGCCACCGCGCGCATGGGCGAGGGAGAAGGCGTGTAGTAGTAAAATCAAGCTTGTCCTCGTTGTACGAGTTGACGCGACACATCATAGCACTGGCCCCACATGGTTGCCTCTAAACTTGGCTGAAAGACCCGCAGTGTACAATACTCCATTTGCTGCAACCTCTAACGTTTACCCCATCACAAATTAAAATATATATTCCTGTCTTGACCAGATGAGCGTGCAAACTACAATCACCAGGATGACAGGTAGGGCCAGAAGATAATTTTAATCAAAAAAATATAGCATGGAGCTAACCCCAACGATTTTAAGCTTACAGGCATGGTACACGCTATCCTAGACTACTCTACACATGAAACTGCCACATGAGCGTCCGGGCTGCGCTTGGCTCTTCGCCTCTTCGGGAAGTCGAACAAAATGGAGTACTACTGTAGTGGAGGAGTACTACAGTATGCTTCTGGCCATCTGACACCGATTGAACTGCTACATGTCCACCGTGTACGGGAGGGTGAGCGTGTAGCGAACGAAAGCTTCTCCTAGTCCTGCCAGCCACCACGCTCATGGGCGAGGGAGGGACGCAGCTTCATTGACTTACGGCTCTGCCTTTGCGTCCATGACAGGTGGGCCCAACAGGTCGGTGGCCCACCTGTGATGCAGCCAAAGGCAGGTGCGGTTAAGGCGAGAGGGCGTTGTAGTAATCAAACTTCTCGGTCTTGTACGAGTTGACGCGACACATCAAAGCACTGCACTTGATATATTTCAATAATTTGCGTTTACCGATGCATTAATTACAATGCATGCATGCATGCCGTGACTCTCCTTTTGATACTTGCATGTGTTGATTTAATGCACCTTGAAGTAGTATGAATATGTGACGGTAAAGCTTTGTAATTCCCCGGCCCTAATAAAGCGAGAGATGGTTGTGCACGAGGAGGGCGAGATCATGCAGACGGAACAGGACCCGACGATGGGGCTCTCTATGGTCTTGATGGACCTCACCTTGCTCCACTGCCCCTTGTGCCTCCGCCCCTTGAAGCCTCCAGTGTATGAGGTTCGAATACACCTCGTCCGTTTGGCTGATTGAGCAAGGTGCAGGTTTCTTGATAGATGTGGTGTTCGATTGATTTGTGCAGTGCAAGGGAGGGCACCGGGGTTGCGCGGACTGCCGCGTTGATTGCCCCGGGAACCAGCGGCAGTGCCAGAAGTGCGAGCGCGGCTGTGGCTTCGATGTGCGGAACACGGTGGTGGACGTCGTCCTCTCCTCGGTGAGGGTGGAGTGCCCGCACGAAGGCTGTGGGCTCTACGTCACTTACCACAAGCTCGCCGATCACCAGAGCGTGTGTCCGCTCGCGCCCTGCAAATGCCCCGTGCCCGTCTGCGGCTACGAAAGCCTGCCGCCGTGGCTCTCCCACCACATCAGCACCGTGCATCCCATGCCCGTGCACAGGATCCAGTATGGCAAGGCGCTCTAGCTGCAAGTGCCACTGTCGGAGCCACGGCTCTTGCTGTTCGCGGAGGAGGACGGCCGCGCATTTTTCTTGGTCGGCGGCGTGCTCGACATCGGCGCACCTATCGCTGTGTCGGTCGTCTGCATCAGAGCGGGGGCGTCCCCACTGTCGCACTACGTGGCCAAGCTGTGGGCGAACGGCCCGCCGGGGGAGCCCAAAGGCAGGACCGACGCCGTCAAGGTGGAAATGGAGGTGGCAAGCAGCAGGGATCCCGGCGACGTCGCCGTGCAGGAGCTGACCTTCTTCACAGTTCCGCCCAAGCTGCTGGCCGGGGCTAAGCTGGTGTCCCTCCACATTCAGATTGACAAGCTCACGTCCTAAATGATTCTACAGTGCCTTCTGTTTATCTTAGTAATATGCTAATATAGGGGTTAGCTCGGTCTACTTTAGCTTAAGAGATGGTGGGTTTTGGTGGCGATGCAGCAATTACCTCGACATCAGATCAGCAGTGAAAGTAATTTCGAACAGTCGAATGGATATTTTGTGTCTGTTGGATATAAATATCCTTTGTGTAAGAAGTAACAGCTTATATGCTTTTTTTTGAAACGGAACAGCGATACTAGTATAATTTTTGTTGACATGCACTAATATTTTCGAAGCGGACGTCGGGCTGTAGCTAGAAGGGCGGTTGGGACGCGGCATCGGCCCATACCGCGGTGACCCCCGATTGGGACGCACCGACTGTGGATTTTCTCCCACGCCGATGTCGACCGCGTCTACGCAGAACATTGTTCCCTTCCCCCAGCTGCGGGATCAGGCCGGATATGTGACCAGTGGTGTGGCCACCGTCGTTCTATGCTTGTGAAGAGAGCAACCCAAGCAAGCAGGCTTGTAGCTTAGGCTCCTGCTAGTGTATATATAGTGGTTTTCTTTTTCTCTCCATATCAACCATTTTATATTGCGTACGTGTCATTGAAGAGTGAAATGATGGTTGCTTCTTCCGACTAACTTACTGTGTGATTTGACTGCTCCTTTAGTGGCCCCTACACGTACTCCACCTACGTGTATGCAACAGTCACACGTACACATGGACGCAAAAACGCGCGCGACGCCCTAATGCATGCATGTCCGAGCACACGACGGAACACACACGGTCACGCTCAAGTGCTCAACCTACACGTGCATGCACACACATACTCAGCCAGGGTGAGCTAGTGACCGTATAAACACCGGAAAATGTATATATTGAGCGCAATGAGCGTATTATGAAGTCCACTGACCGTATTTTTACAAATATACAGTGACAGACAATGTATTTATCTTGTTTGAAATTAAGCCATATTAACCGGAGAGGAGGCAGTATGGACTAGCATTACTTTGTTATGTCCCGTCAACTTGCCGAACGAGGAGAAGCTTGCAGGACGGGAGAAGCTTGCGCGCGGTGGCTCGCAGGACAAGGAGAAACTTTTGACTAATGCAAGCTGTCCTTCGCTCAGGCGGTGGACGTGCAACAGTTAATTCGGTGTCAGATTGCCAGAAGCATACACTATACTAGTACTATTATTGTTGCACTTCCCGAAGAGGCGAACAGCCAAGTGCAAAGTTTACTAGTACTAGGAACCGGATGGAGGAGCGTCTGCACTCTTATTATATTTTTAAAATGTGATAAAGCAATCTTCAACACATTTGGTTCTCTTCGAGGGTTCTCGCATGTGATAACGGAAGTTGATTGCATGGAACACTCACCACAATTCTCGCTTAATTCTGGCTCATATCCTGTTACAAATAGGAGCGCTCGGTAATATTCCTCTCTTTTTTGTTATTCAGCAGGTAAACAGGTCAGCAAACCTTGTGGCGCATCTTTGTGCGAACCGTGCTTGCTGCACTTTGAATGTGGCCGAGAGCTGGCTTGATGAAACACCTCGCTTCCTACTTCTTTTTTTGCGGGGTACCTCGCTTCCTAGTGACCAGTGTCTTGGCTGATCGTCCTAAGAATGCTTATATATGAATAAAGCTCTCTCATTTACCCGAAAAAAAGATTAAGCCATATTAACCGGAAAGGAGGGAGTATGGACTAGCACTACTTGTTGGTGTGTCCTGTCAACTCGCAGAACGAGGAGAAGCTTGCAGGACAAGGTGAAGCTCGCTTACGCCTTTTGACTAATTCAACGTACCTCGCCCAGGCGGTGGAAATGCATCAGTTCATTCGGTGTCAGATTGCCAGAGGCATACACTGTAGTACCGAACATGCGGAGTACCATCATTGTTCGACTTCACGAAGAGGCGAAGAGCCAAGCGCAAGGTTTAGTAGTACGAGTAGTACTACTACTAGAACCGCATGGTGGAGCCTTTGTACTCTTATTTTTCTTAATCTTTGATAAAGTACACATTTATTCCGGAGAATGGCGGAAAACGGCAGCCCAACATGTAATGATGATATCGATCAACCATGCTCGAATATATCTTGGCCTCCGTGCGAGCCCGTCTATGTGTTCTCGCTCCTCGTCTCTCTCAAGGAACGGCGGGTTGGCCATTTTGCCATCAATTGAGATCGGTTTGCTCACACTCCGGTCCCACATGTCAGTGATATGCCAAGACGAGGTGCGTTGACCGACTGGCCATACGCGTACTTGGTTTTGCACCTTCATACTACTCCTCCCTCCGTCACAGTTTACAGGGCGCGCTTCATTATGATGCATTTCTCTCAATGCATTTCCACCACCAGAGAGACTTTAGACGCGTTTGGTTTAATGCTCAATTAATTAGGGTGTGGTAACGGCAATTTTCTCTCAATGTAGTACTACGGAGTGGAGTACGTGCATGCATGTGTCTACCCGGGGTGGAAGCACTGCATGCATGTGTGTACGCATTATTTCCTCTAGTAATAGACACCGTGCTATAACTACCTATGCTATTTTTCAGGCCGACCGCTAGTCGCCTTGGTCCCAGAGATTTTCTCTTTTTCTGAAGCGCGCTCTATAAACAGTGACGGATGGAGTAGTATGAGCAGATTCAAAGAAGAGCGTATTGATGGTTGCTTCTTCCGAGCAACTTACAGTGGGAAAGGTGGGGCTTATGATTTAACTGCTCATTACTCACTATTAATGCGGCGCAACGACCGGTCTGAGTCTCCCATGCGGCTGTGCACTACCCCCTCGGTTCTTAAATATACTCCGGAGTATTTGTCTTTCTAGAGATTTCAACGAGTGACTACTCAAATATTTGTCTTTTTAGAGATTCAAATGGACTACTACATACGGATGTATATAGACATATTTTAGAGTGTAGATTCACTCATTTTGCTCCGTATGTAGTCACTTGTTGAAATCTCTAGAAAGACAAATATTTAGGAACAGAGGGAGTACACATACGAAACAAAATGAGTGAATCTACACTCTAAAATATGCCCATTTGAAATTTGTAAAAAGATAAATATTGTTGATGACAGTTGCGACGACAAAAAAGAAGCATATTCCTTGTCCTAAGGGAAGATAACAACACGGTTGTGTTTGTCTAAAACGGTGTGAGGACGAAATTGCAATATGGAAAGTACGCCGGACGAGCTACGTTTTGTGCAAAGAACTATGGAAGATCCACATGCAGCGACTTGGGAAGACGGGTAGTGGAGCAAGGCCGGAGGGGATACCTGGAGTTCGTCGGGATGTAACTAGGTGAGCGGCGGCGGGCGGAATCTGCCCATACTGCGGCAGCGAGCAGGTGGCGTAGGCCCTACCGCGTCGGAGCTTGGTCAGAGAGAACGGCGTGTACCGCAGATCGGGACGTGCTGCCTCGGCGCCGTCGAACGGAGAAATGATGCACGTCCTCCCTTTCCGCCGCCGGACGGGATGCGGCCGGATCAGTGACCAACAGTGAGAGAGAGAGAGGCCACCGCAGCCTTGTGTGAGATACTCATAAGAGAGACAAACTAGGCAGGGAGGCTCCATTGTATATAGTGGAGCGGACCACCTTTTTCTCCATAAAAATCGGTTTATATTCTGTGTACGTGCCATTGAGCGATATAACTTTATTTAAAAATAACGCGCCAACGCATCAAGTCAAACTTTGTTTCGTGCACGCGTGGTACATGACCTCCGTAGGTAAACAACCGCTACACGCGTTCAAATTAGCACGTGGGTTGCCATTTCGTACAGAAATGAGCTCCACCGTGTACCCGCGCGGGTGTGGTTGGGCATGAAGCGTGAGTATGTGCACGGTGCACCTATTCTCTTCTTGTATACGTACACCCCCTACGTGGGGTTGTGTGAGAGACATATAAACGTAGAGAGATATAGTGTGTGGGTTCGTGAGAGTTTTTTTTGGGGGGGGGGGTCAATCAAAAAATGTAACATATGCAATGTGTGTGAAATAGAGTCCTGGATATATCATATATATATAGAGGGGGCGATCCACGAGAAGAGAGTGGAGGTATCATCGACTTGAGGTGTCCATAGAATCGAAGAGAGGGATGATGTGTGTGTGCGCGCGCGGTCGATAAAGAGTGCCATCGAATTTGTGTGTGCCCACGTCAAAGATATAGAGTGGCTGGCCTACTAGAACGAGAGAGGGGACAGGTGCGGTATGTCTCTGTGGCATGGATACCTACCTACAGTGCTCGACTATCGGTGTGTGGTGGGGGAGGGAGGCCTAATTAACTATAGAGGTACAATGGCTGGTATATGTGTGGAGGAGGAGAGAGGCCTACCTCATGTATTAAGGGATATTGATCTACCTCATGCATTAAGGGAGATCGATTGGCATCCATGCATATGTGCAGAAGAGGAATAAGGTTGGGAGAGAGACAGAGCTAGAGTGTTGGAGGGGGTGGTAGTGGAGTTGCTTCTAACAAATGGTGGGATAGGATTGCTAGACAACCGGAGGGCACGCCTGCAATACCAATAAGAGAGGGGATGACGTGCGTGTGAGAGACGGGTCAGGAGGCATGCATGAATGATGGGGGGCGATATGGATGTGGTAAGCAGACATAACTACATAGGAAGATCAATCGTCCTTTGTCAGAGAAAGGAGAGACATAACTTGTGAGGTACGTCGATCGATGGGGGGGAATAGTTAAAGTCGACCTAGGTATATGTTGGGAGATCGATCGGTATACATGCATGTGTGTGTTAGAAGCAAATGAGGCACGGGGAGAAGGATAGAGAGAGAGGGATGCATCTAGGAGGTGGTGCGAGAGTCATACTATATCGAGGGGGGAGAAGTGTGCGAGTACGAGATCGATGAAAAGAGTGGTGGGAGTGAGGCATGGACGGTGATAAGAGAAGAGGGGAAGCTTGTGTTTTGTGCTAGGCACACCTGGCTAGAGAGGCATATCGATCGATGTGTGCCATAAAGAAGGAGTTGGGGGCCTACACACACCATGGGTGAACGACCTAAAGTGAAAAGACGAATTTGCGCGATGGAGTTAGAGAATGTTGAGGGAGGGTTAGAGGGATGCGGGCGTCTGCATGCACGAGAGAAAGTTAGCGCTTGCTAGCTACAAAGATAAGAGGATTGTGTGGGTGTAAAAGACGAATAGAGATCATACTTCATTATAAAAAGCAAATTCGGATATTTGAAGAATTTATCATAGTGTTTTAAACCGACGCATGTGTGAATATATATAACGGTGATACACATGGTGTGGTTATGAACATGTTATACTACATATAATATATTTTATCTCTACTCTTATAAAAAACGGAGTTGTTGATGATGGTGCCATCCTATAATATAGGCCGTCTGATTTATATCTGACGGATAGGAAGGTAACTATGGCAATTTTGAAAAAAGATACCCACACCCCTCTCCATATTTGCAAATTAGGCCTCCCCTTGATCATGTTGATGTTCTGTGGAACGCATGGGCATCTTGCTAGTACTACGTATAACATATAGAACATTGATCATAATTTGGGCTAATGTGTGGCTTTTGCAGCTCGTGTCTAAATACTTGTCATAATGTAGGGGGCGGGGCACTATACTATGTGTGATAAACACGGTGTACACGTATGGAACATGGTTTAGATTATGAATATATAGTACATCAAATGTACTATTATTTGGAATCAACATCAAGTGTATTCAAAAAATAGAATTCGAGTTCATGCAGTACACATAGTTCATATCTATCTCTATAGTAATCATGTGGTGTGTTATTAAGGTAATACACGAATGATGGTTGAAGTTGGCAACAATCATGATTGTAGATTTGTTATTGAAATAGAGAAACGAATTCAAATTCAGTTCAAATTGCAGCGGTAGTATAAACATTTGGAATGCACTAAAATATTGGTATGAGTAGGTTACATGCATTATACAGCAAGCGAAAAAATTTAATTGGATATAACATGGATTCATACTACCGAATAGCATTTAATTGCACTAAATTGTTGGTATGAGTAGCTTTAAATAGCATTTTTATAGTAAAACGGGGCAAGACTCTCTCTTTGTGTGGTGTGAATAGTTTTATTTTTTTCGTTTTCTTTTTGGTTGAGGGAAGTGCGAATTGATTTGGTACGTACAAGTACAATATTACACGTTAGGCTTGTCCCTAAAATTCAACCCGTGCCTTGTTATATCCCGAAAATTCAGATATCGTGCTCCCAAAACTGGCGCCTTGCTATCTCGAAATTACAACGCGCGCGAAAACTCCCTCCAGCTGCCAAATCCCGACACGCGAAATCCCCCTTCTAACCCTGAGCCAAAAGGGCCGCTAGTTCAAATCGATGCGGGGTACTTTTCTAACACACCCTACTTTTTGGACAAGCGCGTCCCTAAGTCATGGTTCACCCCCTCCCATCGCCTCCTTTTTGCCATTCGAAATCCCAGGCCGCCATAACCTCTCCGCTCCAGCCGCGAAACCCCACCCTCCTCCGTCCGCCACCTCATCGCTACTCAGCCGGAGCCTCTTCCCCGACGACGTCGTCCACCGCAACAGCTCGACGTCCCTCGTCCACCTCCCCGGATGAGGATCCGTCGTCCATCTTGTCGTCCCGCCGGTTCAGCCGCCCCATCCTCCACCTCCAAGGAGCTGCTCCAACGATCGCCTCGTCTATCGCGGCTGCTCCATCCCCACAGCGCCGCCTTAACCTGCTCCACCGGAACCGCAGCATCCTCACCGACTCCTCGGACAAAGCCGAGGCCTACTTGGCGCCACCAAAGAGGTTGTACACTCATCGCATCGCACCTTCTCCTTAGCTCGACCTCCCGGCGCCGACGGTGCTCCATCCCGCACCCCCATGGAGCGGCTACCTTGAAGCCGGTGCCGCGGGCGACATCTCCACGGCGGCTCTCCCCCAGTGCGAGGCCCCTTCGGCGGCGGCGTCCATACCAGCCGGATCTGCTGCTACTGCTCCGGCTCTTGCTCGATCACTCGCTCGCCCAGCTGCTGCTGCTCCGGCTCTCGCTCGATCGCTCGCTCGCCCAGCTGATGCTGCTCCGGCTCTCGCTCGCTCGCTCGTGCTGCTGCTGCTGCTCTCCCCCTCGCTCATGCTGCTGCTCTGCTCCAATTTAGCTACACTTCAGTTGACTGAATCGACTTTTGGGTCGGTCGATTTTCAGGGGGTGGGGGGGCTCGCCGAAGTTAAGGAAGAACCACCCGCAGCGGGGACGGGGGCTCGCCGGAGAGGTACCCCACTATCTATCTTAGGGTTCAGGATGGGGGCGGGGGGCCTATAGGGCTGGCCGGGGCGGCGGCGGACCGGCGGTGGGGAGTTGTTTCGGGGCGGCGAGGCGGCGCTGGGGCCGGCGGCGAGGCCGGTGGTGGCTGGCGGCTCAGGGGGGCGCAGGTTGAAGATGAACTGCAGGCCCTCCCTAAACTACATGTCAAGTGCCTCTCTGCTACCATTGCGTTCAGTTTCGACAGTAACATTCAGATTCCAAATTAATATTCAAACTTGAGTTCTAAATTAGTTATGGGGAACATATCGAGGAAGCAATGAATAGTATCTCTGTCTAATATCTGGTTCACCTAGGGTATGCCTATGTTGTTCATCTTGGGTGGGAAACAAATAGTAAAGCAATCATCATCTGTCTTTTTATTAAATTAAAGCAATCATCAGCCTACTATCATTATTTTTGGGTCCATCCACTGGTTGTTACCATCACTCTAAATTTCTGCATGCTCTCTTTACATAATGTCACCATATTTTTTTCGTATGCATGTCAGATATTGTACACAGTCATGCTGAACATGTAGAGAAAAATAGAAGAGTTTTGCGCGGCAATACAATGTCATGCAGACATCGCTCCATGGTGGGTTCAATGGCAAACCCTCCCCACCCCTCTCCAGATTGTAATCCAGAGGAAGCTATCTGTTCTGAGGCGGATTCAGACGCCGCTGACTACTCCTATTTACCCCCCAAGGTGTTTGCTCTACCTTGGCATGATGATGTTAGTCATATCATGCATATATTGCCTTGCAGTGCCTACTTTTGAAATCATATATGTCATCTGCTTAGTTTACACATGTTCTGTAATGCCACCTGTTTAGTTTCTATATCATATATGGGAATTGTGCAGTCTCATGTCTTTTAGCCAGCCATAATATACGTAGAATGTGCAATGCCATCCTGTTTAACCAGGCATCATATATTTGAATGATATCTTGCCCATCCTTTTCTTCATTACATTTCCATTTGTCGACAATGTTTGTACATTAAACTACTCTTCCTGTGAATCAGCCATTTGGGTGGGAGATTGAAAAATCTGGAGTGAAAACAAGGCCTTCTGAGCAGACAGTGCTACCTGTCGAAGCAGATCTCTTGTTGGGTCCCGATAGCTCCTCAGAGATGGATTCAGAGACAGATGACCAGTCCTATTCCCCCACCGAGGTGTATGCTCTAACTTGGCACGGTTATACTGCTCATATCGTGCATATGGTGTCTTGCATTGCATAGATTAGACATCATATACACAATATTCAACACCATGTTCTTAGTTCAGACATCATATCTAATGCCCTCTGTTTAGCATATAAATCACATATGTCAATTAAATGATGCGATCCTGATTATTTAGATAACATGTAGGTGAATTATGTCATGCGATCCTGTTTAGTTATTCATCATATCTTTGAATTGTGTTATGCTATGCTATCCAGTTTAGATAGACATCATATATGTTAAATTATGTCATGCTATTCGTTTTAGTTAAACAATATACATGTCAACTATTTCATTGCCTCTTTTTTCACACTATCTATTGCATCTCTCTCTCATACAATGTCTGTACATTCAACTATGTTTCCTGTTTATCAGCCATTTGAATTGGAGCGGGTGATGCCAGCATCTAGCGGACTAAAAACACGGTCTTCAAATAAAACAATGCTACCTCTTGGTGGAGATAGCACCCCGGTTGTACATGCACGAGAACCAGCCCTACCACACATAACCCAAACTCTCGCAGATTGTACCCCTACTACGATGGACAGAGAACCAGCTTCACCCAATCTAACCCCAACCCCAGCAGATAGTAACCCAGTTCCTGTTGACACAGCACCATCTCCACCACAGAGCTCCCAAACAAGAGCAGTTAGTAAGGCAGCTCCAGTGCCCAAAGGGCTAGTACTACCACGGCGAACCCCAACTCCACCAGTTAGTACGCCTATTCCTGTGGAGGAAGCACAACCAGCTAGTCATAGTTTAGCATCTATCGCATTTGATGTTGTTAAATCGTATGTGCGTATCTTCCCATCTTGGAAATATTATACTAAAGATGAAGGAAAATGCCAGTTGCAGGTGTTTGTCCAGGAGTTATGTGTAAGTAATGTTATTCATGGCAATTACTTTGCTTTGTCCCATACATCCTACCTCCATGATGGTTATAATACAGCAAATTTTCCCATTTTTCTCTATAGAGAAGGACCGATTTGGAAACTCAGGATGAGGTAACCTGTGCTAATATCTCTGCTACCTTCAAGAATGCTTGGTGGCAGTATCGGAATTACCTGAAGAAAACGTACTTCACCGGCAAAGAAACTCATCAAATTCCCTTACGTTCTCCTGAGACACATTTACTGGACGATGACTAGGAACGCCTTGTTCTGTACTGGTCCCGAACCAAGAATGTGGTAAGGTCTATGAGCTCATTTTCTATTTTTAAGTACTATATTCTTGCGTCTTACTTTACTCTGTTCATGTAGAATAAGTGCCTAAACCTGAAGAACAACTGTTCTAATTTAAGATTCCATTGCTATCATAGTTCAAAACAGCGCTAGGCGTTAATTGTGCGTTTTGCCACCGCCTTGCGCTTTACTGACCAAAGCGCATGCTTATGCGCAGTTATGCATAGATTAAGCGTAGTTGTGCGCAATGCATTTCGCCAACGCCTAGAGCCTAGGTGCGCTTACGCGCTCGCTTAGGCGCGCCTTTTTTAACTATGATTGCTATTGTGCATACTGCTTTGCTCTTGTATCACTGTATTTACTCATACAAACTTATTTTTAAATTGAAGGATCCAATCGAAACTGCAATGGCATAGCAGGTATGTTCACGCATGTTTCTTTAACAGGCTTGCTCTTTTCAATAGCTCTGCTGATTTCAATTTCAATTGTGTATACAGTTGACTTCTCATATCATGCACATTACTAGCATCACAACAGAGCCAATAGTGTTGTTGTACATGTAGACCCGTGGTACTGATGACCCACAAGTATAGGGGATCTATCGTAGTCCTTTCGATAAGTAAGAGTGTCGAATCCACGAGGAGCAGAAAGAAATGATAAGCGGTTTTCAGCAAGGTATTCTCTGCAAGCACTGAAATTATAGGTAACGAATAGTTTTGTGATAGGATAATTGGTAACGAGCAACAAGTAACAAAAGTAAATAAAGTGCAGCAAGGTGGCCCAATCCTTTTTGTAGCAAAGGACAAGCCTGGACAAACTCTTATATAGAGAAAAGCGCTCCCGAGGACACATGGGAATTATCGTCAAGCTAGTTTTCATCACGTTCATATGATTCGCGTTCGGTACTTTGATAATTTGATATGTGGGTGGACCGGTGCTTGGGTACTGCCCTTACTTGGGCAAGCATCCCACTTATGATTAACCTCTATTGCAAGCATCCGCAACTACAACAAAAGTATTAAGGTAAACCTAACCATAGCATGAAACATATGGATCCAAATCAGCCCCTTACGAAGCAACGCATAAACTAGGGTTTAAGCTTCTGTCACTCTAGCAACCCATCATCTACTTATTACTTCCCAATGCCTTCCTCTAGGCCCAAATAATGGTGAAGTGTCATGTAGTCAATGTTCACATAACACCACTAGAGGATAGACAACATACATCTCATCAAAATATCGAACGAATACCAAATTCACATGACTACTAATAGCAAGACTTCTCCCATGTCCTCAGGAACAAACGTAACTACTCACAAAGCATATTCATGTTCATCATCAGAGGGGTATTAATATGCATATAGGATCTGAACATATGATCTTCCACCAAATAAACCAACTAGCATCAACTACAAGGAGTAATCAACACTACTAGCAACCTACAGGTACCAATCCCAGACTATGAGACAAGAATTGGATACAAGAGATGAACTAGGGTTTGAGAGGAGATGGTGCTGGTGAAGATGTTGATGGAGATTTCCCTCTCCCGATGAGAGGAGCGTTGGTGATGACGATGGTGATGATTTCCCCCTCCCGGAGGGAAGTGTCCCCGGCAGAACAGCTCTGTCGGAGCCCTAGATTGGTTCCGCCAAGGTTCCGCCTCATGGCGGCGGAGTCTCGTCCCGAAAGCTCGCTTATGATTTTTCTTCGGGCGAAAGACTTCATATAGCAGAAGATGGGCACCGGAGGGCCAACAGGGGGCCCACAAGGCAAGGGGGCACGCCCAGGGGGTAGGGCGCGCCCCCCACCCTCGTAGACAGGTGGAGGCCCCCCTGACGTATTTCTTCCTCTCAATATTTTTTATTATTTCCAAAAATAACTTTCGTGGAGTTTCAGGACTTTTGGAGTTGTGCAGAATAGGCCTCTAATATTTGCTCCTTTTCCAGCCCAGAATTCCAGCTGCCGGCATTCTCCCTCCTTATGTAAACCTTGTAAAATAAGAGAGAATAGGCATAAGTATTGTGACATAATGTGTAATAACAGCCCAAAATGCAATAAATATCGATATAAAAGCATGATGCAAAATGGGCATATCAACTCCCCCAAGCTTAGACCTCGCTTGTCCTCAAGCGAAAGCCGATAATGATAAATATGTCCACATGTTTAGAGGTAGAGGTGTCGATAAAATAAAATACGGACATGAGGGCATCATGATTGTTCTCATAACAGCAACATACATGGATAATGTCATATGATTTCTTATGCTCAAGTAATAATCTATTCACAATACAAAGTATGAATTAGAAACTTTATTGAGAACTAACAAACTATAATCTCAGTCATTGAGGCAATTGCAATTTATCATAACATCAGAAAGAGTCTATGTCAGAGCTTTCTAGCAAGTCCACATACTCAACTATCATTTAGTCTTTCATAATTGCTAACACTCACGCAATACTTGTGGTTACGGAGTTTTAATCGGACACAGAGAAAGATAGGGGCTTATAGTTTCGCCTCCCAACCTTTTACCTCAAGGGTAATGTCAAGAATAATAACTCATGCTAACTTACATCCAATTATATATATATATATATATATATCTGGATCTTTCCAACACACGGTGCTTTCCAAAGGATAAAATGTAAAAAGGAAAGGTGAAGATCACCATGACTCTTGCATAAGGTAGAAGGTAATAATAAAAGATAGGCCCTTCGCAGAGGGAAGCAGAGGTTGCCATGCGCTTTCAGAGTTGGATGCACAAAATCTTAATGTGAAAGAACGTCACTTTATATTGCCACTTGTGATATGAACCTTTATTATGCAGTCCGTCGCTTTTATTTTTTCCACATCATAAGATCGTACAAAGCTTATTTCCTCCACACCAATCAATCATACATATTTAGAGAGCAATTTTTATTGCTTGCACCGATGACAACTTACTTGAAGGATCTTACTCAATCCATAGGTAGATATGGTGGACTCTCATGGCAAAACTAGGTTTAAGGGTATTTGGAAGCACAAGTAGTATCTCTACTTGGTGCAAAGAATTTGGCTAGCATGAGGGGGAAAGGCAAGCTCAACATGTTGGATGATCCATGACAATATACTTTATCTCATATATAAGAAAACATAACCCATTACGTTGTCTTCCTTGTCCAACATCAACTCTTTAGCACGTCATATTTTAATGAGTGCTCCCAATCATAAAAGATGTCCAAGATAGTATATTTATATGTGAAACCTCTCTTTCTTTATTACTTCCTATTAATTGCAACGATGACCAAAGCTATGTTTGTCAACTCTCAACAATTTTTAATCATCATACTCTTACTATGTGAAGTCATTACTCTCAATAAGATCAATATGATCTCTTTTTATTATTTCTTTTTATTCTTTTCTCTTTTCTTTTATTCACTCAAGATTATAGCAAGATAATCAAGCCCTTGACTCAACACTAATCTTTATTAAATATAGCTCATGGACTCGATTACATAAAGAGAGATCATAAGGCAAAACTCAAAACTAGATCATACCAAAACTTTATTCTACTAGATCAAGATACTACTAAAAGGATCGAACTAAGAAAAAAACGGTAAAGATAGGAGTGTGATGGTGATACGATACCGGGGCATCTCCCCCAAGCTTGGTAGTTGCCAAGGGGAGTGCCCATACCCATGTGCTTATATCTCCTTTGCTGGTGAAGGGATTGTTGATGATGTAGGCTTGTCCTCCATCTTCCAAGGTATAGGCTCACCATCATAGAAAAATGATCGAGTCTCCGGGATCCTTAAATCTGCAGCCAAACTCATCCTTTTGAATCTATATTCATACTCACAGTTTTGGTTTTGCAGGTCATAGATTTGGGCTTGGAGGTGCTCGATTTTCTCGTGGAGCTTGAAGATGGCCTCCCCAATGTCCTTGGCATCCAGCTTGTAGTTGTTGGTGAACTCCGTGATCATTATGTGATTGGAGTCAAGTCCACGCTCCACCATCTCCTGGCACTTGAAAACTTGTTGCTCCATTGCTTCAAGCCTTGTCTCCACGCTTCCGGTCCTCCGTGGTCCCTCAACATCGCGGATGTGCAGCAACCCCTCATGCATCTCAATGGTTTGAGGGTGTTGCAGCACCTCCACGAGGTAGGGATTGATGACCTTCTCGAAGAACTTGTCCTTGGGGGCACTTGGAGACGTCATGATGATCTAGATCTGTCAGAAAAACAGCTCGAAACGAAAACAAAGGATAATTGCGTGATACAGGAGTCAAAACTTTCGGGAGATTATATAATGAATTTTTACCGACCAAAATACGTAACATGCAAGAAAACGGAGTCCAGAGAGCACACGAGGTGCCCACGAGGTAGGGGCGCGCCCTCCACCCTCGTGGAGGCCTCATATCCTTCCCAGACTGCTTCTTATTTTTCTATTTTCTAAATACTCCAAAACGGAGAAAAATTGCCTTTAGAACTGTTTTGGAGTCGGTTTACTTACCGTACCACATACCTATTCCTTTTTGGAGTCTGAAACGTTCCGGAAAGTGTCCCTTATGTATTCCTTCGGGGTTACGGTTTCAATAACATTGGTTTCAAAATTTATGGGATTACCTGAGATATAATGTTTGATTCTTTGACCGTTCACCACCTTCGGATTTGTGCCTTCGAAGTTGTTGATTTTTATGGCACCGGAACGATAGACCTCCTCGATAACGTACGGACCTTCCCATTTAGAGAGAAGTTTTCCTGCAAAAATCTTAAACAAGAGTTGTATAGCAATACATAATCATCTACATTAAACTCACGCTTTTGTATCCTTTTCTCATGCCATCTTTTAACTTTTTCTTTAAACAATTTGGCATTCTCATAGGCTTGGGTTCTCCATTCATCAAGTGAGCTAATGTCAAATAACCTCTTCTCACCGGCAAGTTTGAAATCATAGTTGAGCTCTTTAATAGCCCAATATGCCTTATGTTCTAGTTCGAGAGGTAAATGACATGCTTTTCCATAAACCATTTTATACGGAGACATACCCATAGGATTTTTATATGCAGTTCTATAGGCCCATAATGCATCATCAAGTTTCTTGGACCAGTTCTTTCTAGATCTATTAACAGTCTTTTGCAAAATGAATTTGAGTTCTCTATTACTCAACTCTACTTGACCACTAGACTGTGGGTGATAAGGAGATGCAATTCTATGATTAACATCATATTTAGCAAGCATTTTTCGGAAAGCACCATGAATAAAATGTGAACCACCATCAGTCATTAAATATCTAGGGACTCCAAACCTCAGAAAAATAACTTCTTTAAGCATCTTAATAGAAGTGTTATGATCAGCACTACTAGTTGGAATAGCTTCTACCCACTTAGTAACGTAATCAACAGCAACTAAAATATGTGTGTAACCATTAGAGGCAGGAAAAGGTCCCATATAATCAAAGCCCCAAACATTAAATGGTTCAATAACAAGTGAATAATTCATAGGCATTTCTTGACGTCTACTAATATTAACAATTCTTTGACATTCATCACAAGACAAGACAAACTTACGGGCATCCTTGAAGAGAGTAGGCCAATAAAAACCGGATTGCAATACCTTATGTGCAGTTCTATCTCCAGCGTGGTGTCCTCCATAAGCCTCGGAGTGACACTTGCGTAGGATCTGTTCCTGTTCATGCTCAGGTACACAACGTCTAATAATACCATCTACTCCTTCTTTATAAAGATGTGGGTCATCCCAAAAGTAATGTCTCAAATCATAGAAAAACTTTTTCTTTTGCTGGTATGTGAAACTAGGTGGTATGAATTTAGCAACAATATAATTAGCATAATGAGCATACCATGGAGCGGTACGAGAAGTATTTATGACATTTAGTTGTTCATCCGGAAAGCTATCATCAATAGGTAGTGGGTCATCAAGAACATTTTCTAACCTAGACAAGTTGTCTGCAACGGGGTTCTCGGCTCCTTTTCTATCAACAATATGCAAATCAAATTCTTGTAGCAAGAGAACCCATCTAATAAGTCTAGGTTTAGCATCTTTCTTTTCCATAAGATATTTAATAGCAGCATGATCCCTGTGAATAGTTACTTTAGAATCAACAATATAAGGTCTGAACTTATCACAAGCAAATACAACTGCTAAGAATTCTTTTTTAGTAGTAGCATAATTTCTCTGAGCATTGTCTAGAGTTTTACTAGCATATTGAATAACATTTAATTTCTTATCAACTCTTTGCCCTAGAACAGCACCTACAGCATAATCACTAGCATCACACATAATTTCAAAGGGTAAATTCCAATCAGGTGGTTGAACAATAGGTGCAGAGATCAATGCTTTCTTAAGTATTTCAAATGCTTCTACACAATCATTATCAAAGACAAATGGTATATCTTTTTGTAATAAATTAGTCGGAGGCCGAGAGATTTTTGAGAAGTCCTTAACAAACCTCCTATAAAAACTGGCGTGACCAAGAAAACTTCTTATACCTTTGATGTCCTTGGGACATGGCATCAACCTTGGCTTTATCAACCTCAATACCTCTTTCAGAAACTTTATGCCCCAAGACAATACCTTCATTAACCATCAAGTGGCACTTTTCCCAATTCAAGACAAGATTAGTTTCTTCACATCTCTGCAAAACTCGATCAAGGTTGCTCAAGCAATCATCAAAAGAGGATCCATAGACGGAAAAATCGTCCATGAAAACCTCACAAATCTTTTCACAAAAGTCAAAGAATATAGCCACCATGCATCTTTGAAAGGTAGCAGGTGTATTACATAAACCAAAAGGCATACGTCTATAAGCAAAAGTACCGAAAGGGCAAGTAAAAGTGGTCTTTGATTGATCATCGGCTGACACAGGTATTTGAGAGAAACCAGAATAACCATCTAGAAAGCAAAAATGTGTATGTTTAGATAATCTTTCTAGCATTTGATTGATAAAAGGTAAGGGGTAATGATCCTTTTTAGTAGCTTTATTTAATTTGCGGAAATCAATTACCATCCTATAACCTGTAATAATTCTTTGCGGGATCAATTCATCTTTATCATTAGGAACGACAGTAATACCTCCCTTCTTAGGGACACAATGGACAGGACTTACCCACTAACTATCAGCAACGGGATAAATAATACATGCCTCAAGAAGCTTTAGTATTTCCTTTCTTACCACTTCTTTCATCTTAGGATTCAGCCGTCGTTGGTGATCACGAACTGGTTTGGCATCTTTCTCCAAGTTTATTTTGTGTTGACATAGAGTGGGGCTAATGCCCTTAAGATCATCAAGAGTATATCCAATAGCAGCACGGTGCTTCTTCAGAGTTTTCAATAATCTCTCTTCTTCATGCTCTAAAAGTTTAGCACTAATAATAACAGGATATATCTTTTTCTCATCAAGATAAGCATATTTAAGAGTATCAGGCAACGGTTTAAGCTCAAACACGGGATCACCCTTGGGTGGAGGAGGATCCCCTAGGATTTCAACAGGTAAATTGTGTTTCAGGATGGGTTCCTGTTTAAAGAATACTTCATCTATTTCCCTTCTTTCATTCATAAACATATCATTTTCATGGTCTAGCAAATATTGTTCTAAAGGATCACTAGGAGGTACGGCAATAGAAGCAAGACCAATTATTTCATCCTTACTAGGAAATTCCTCTTCACGGTGTTGTCTACGAAATTTAGAAAAGTTGAACTCATGAGACATATCACCCAAACCAATAGTAACAACATACTTTTCGGAGTCTATCCTAGCATTAATGGTGTTCAAGAAGGGTCTACCAAATATAATGGGACAAAAGCTATCTTGTGGGGAACCAAGAACAAGAAAATCAGCAGGATATTTAGTTTTCCCACACAAGACTTCAACATCTCTAACAATTCCCATTGGTGTAATAGTATCTCTATTGGCAAGTTTAATTGTGACATCAATATCTTCTAACTCAGTAGGTGCAATATCATGCTTAATTTCTTTGTATAAGTCAATAGGTATTGCACTAGCACTAGCACCCATATCACATAAGCCATGATAACAATGATCTCCTATTTTAACAGAAATAACAGGCATGCCTACCACAGGTCTATGTTTATCTTTAGCACAAGGTTTGGCAATTCTAGCAGTTTCATCACGGAAATGAATAACATGCCCATCAATATTATCAGACAAGAGATCTTTAACAATAGCAATATTAGGTTCAACTTTAATTTGCTCAGGAGGTGTATAAGTTCTAATATTGCTTTTACGGACCACAGTTGAAGCTTTAGCATGATCCTTTATCCTAACAGGGAAAGGTGGTTTCTCAACATAAGAAGTAGGAACAATAGGATCATTATAAGTGATAGTCTTTTCTTCAACTTTAATAGGTGCAGCTACTTTTACTTATATGGGAGGATGATATTTAAACCACTTCTCCTTAGGAAGATCAATATGAGCAGCAAAAGATTCACAAAAGGAAGCTACTATCTCAGAGTCAAGTCCATACTTAGTGCTAAATTTACTGAAAACATCGGTATCCATAAAAGATTTAACACAATCAAACTTAGGTGTCATACCTGACTCCTTACCTTCGTCAAGATCCCAATCTTCAGAGTTGCGTTTAATTCTTTCCAATAAATCCCATTTGAATTCAATAGTCTTCGTAGTAAAAGAGCCAGCACAAGAAGTATCGAGCATGGTGCGATTGTTATCAAAAAGCCGAGCATAAAAATTTTGAATAATCATTTCTCTTGAGAGCTCATGATTGGGGCATGAATATAACATTGATTTAAGCCTCCCCCAAGCTTGAGCGATGCTTTCTCCTTCACGAGGCCAAAAATTATATATATAATTGCGATCACGATGAACAAGATGCATAGGATAAAACTTCTGATGAAATTCCAATTTCAATCGTTTGTAGTTCCATGACTCTGTATCATCACATAGCCTATACCATGTCAATGCATCTCCCTTCAAAGATAAAGGGAAGACCTTCTTCTTAATAACATCACCGGGCACACCTGCAAGCTTAAATAATCCACAAACTTCATCCACATATATTAGGTGCTCATCAGGATGCTTTGTTCCATCTCCTGCAAAAGGATTAGCTAGCAGTTTTTCTAACATACCCGAAGGAATTTCAAAGTAGAAATTTTCATTTTCAGTAGGTTCAGTAGGTTGAGGAGCAACTCTTTGCTCTACTGGTCGGGGTGAAGATACCCCGAACAAGCCCCTCGGAGGATTACTTTCCATAGTAACAAGTGACAATAAATTTCAGCACACTATATAAATTTTTCCTTACCAAATTCCACCTACCAAAGGCGCTTCACTCCCCGGCAACGGCGCCAGAAAAGAGTCTTGATGACCCACAAGTATAGGGGATCTATCATAGTCCTTTCGATAAGTAAGAGTGTCGAACCCAACGAGGAGGAGAAGGAAATGATAAGCGGCTTTCAGCAAGGTATTCTCTGCAAGCAATGAAATTATAGGTAACAGATAGTTTTGTGATAGGATAATTGGTAACGAGCAACAAGTAACAAAAGTAAATAAAGTGCAGCAAGGTGGCCCAATCCTTTTTGTACCAAAGGACAAGCCTGGACAAACTCTTATATAGAGAAAAGCGCTCCCGAGGACACATGGGAATTATCGTCAAGCTAGTTTTCATCACGTTCATATGATTCGCGTTCAGTACTTTGATAATTTGATATGTGGGTGGACTGGTGCTTGGGTACTGCCCTTACTTGGGCAAGCATCCCACTTATGATTAACCTCTATTGCAAGCATCCGCAACTACAACAAAAGATTAAGGTAAACCTAACCATAGCATGAAACATATGGATCCAAATCAGCCCCTTACGAAGCAACGCATAAACTAGGGTTTAAGCTTCTGTCACTCTAGCAACCCATCATCTACTTATTACTTCCCAATGCCTTCCTCTAGGCCCAAATAATGGTGAAGTGTCATGTAGTCGATGTTCACATAACACCACTAGAGGATAGACAACATGCATCTCATCAAAATATCGAACGAATACCAAATTCACATGACTACTAATAGCAAGACTTCTCCCATGTCCTCAGGAACAAACGTAACTACTCACAAAGCATATTCATGTTCATAATCAAAGGGGTATTAATATGCATATAGGATCTGAACATATGATCTTCCACCAAATAAACCAACTAGCATCAACTACAAGGAGTAATCAACACTACTAGCAACCTACAGGTACCAATCCCAGACTATGAGACAAGAATTGGATACAAGAGATGAACTAGGGTTTGAGAGGAGATGGTGCTGGTGAAGATGTTGATGGAGATTGCCCTCTCCCGATGAGAGGAGCGTTGCTGATGACGATGGCGATCATGTCCCCCTCCCGGAGGGAAGTGTCCCCGGCAGAACAGCTCTGCCGGAGCCCTAGATTGGTTCCGCCAAGGTTCCGCCTCGTGGCGGCGGAGTCTCGTCCAGAAAGCTTGCTTATGATTTTTCTTCGGACGAAAGACTTCATATAGCAGAAGATGGGCACCGGAGGGCCAACAGGGGGCCCACGAGGCAGGGGGCGCGCCTAGGGGGGTAGGGCGCGCCCCCCACCCTCGTGGACAGGAGCAGGCCCCCCTGACGTATTTCTTCCGCTCAATATTTTTTATTATTTCCAAAAATAACTTTCGTGGAGTTTCAGGACTTTTGGAGTTGTGCAGAATAGGTCTCTAATATTTGCTCCTTTTCCAGCCCAGAATTCCAGCTGCCGGCATTCTGCCTCCTTATGTAACCTTGTAAAATAAGAGAGAATAGGCATAAGTATTGTGACATAATGTGTAATAACAGCCCAAAATGCAATAAATATCGATATAAAAGCATGATGCAAAATGGACGTATCAGGTACCCATCTGAAATCTTGTTGTGCCGTATAGTTTCCCACGCTTTGTATTCTTTCACTGCTGCTTTGTCTTGAACTGATATGATTTGAACCGTGTCTCTATTTTGATTTGGCAAGACAATGCAGTGACCATATGACATAGATATATGTTTGTTTAATGCTTTTATTATGTACTAGTACTTGGCAATAGAAGACTTGATAGTTTAATCCTGTCCACCTTACTAATGAACTGGTTCACCGAAATGAGTTTCATATACTAGTACATGCTAAACTGTTATGTGTCTGCTTGTTTCTTCTTTTAGAATGCTGACAGAATATTGGGGAAGAGTGCCTTATTAAGAAATGGTAAAGGAAGTAATGCAGATAAGGTTCAGGATAGTGACACATCCTTGTTGGTCTCCAGCAAAGCTGATAAAAACAGCTAAGGAAGACTATCTCGAAGACAGTGAGACAACCCCAAAGTCCTGTCTTGGTTTAGTGTTGGAGTTACTGACCACTACCGCTTGCACAAGCCATTCAAACTCACTGTCTGAATCAGTTTGGTTTCTTGAGTCTCAACTACAAGCTGAAAGACATCGATCAGCTGTGCTGCGACAAGAAGCGGAAGGACTACGGAAGTCCCTGGAGCATTCAGATGCATATTTTCTGGTGCAACAGCAAGCGTTGGAGGATTTTAGCGCCAAACAGGACAAAGCTAATAAGCTTGCTAAGCTTATTGCCAGCATGGTGGATACCACGTTTCTTGAGCTCTTATGAAGCTGTTTCAGTTATGCTCTTGTTTTGCTGCCGCGTTTATTTGCACTGGTGGCCAATTTTGGCGGCCAGTGTATGTAATATGCTGCTTTGTTCCCTATATTTGCACTGGTGGCGAACTTTGATGCCCAGTGGCTGTCATATGTGTAATAGCGGTAATAGGCTAGCGTTAATTGCTTGCTTATTTATATCCTTATTGTCTTGTTTAGTTGTTTGCTTGTAGTCACTGTAGTTCTTTTTCTGTGTTTTTTAATAATCATGGCAACACACGGACTGTTGTAACCATGGGCCTCCTGCGGGCCGTATGATCCATGGGCCTTCTATGGGTCGTAGGATCCATTGGCCTTCTATACGGGCCGTGGATCCATGGGCCTTCTACGGGCCGTACGATCCATGGGCCTTTTACGGGCCGTACAATCCATGGGCCTTCTACAGGGCGTATCATCATTTCGCCAATCATGGGCCGTACTATTCGTGGACAATAATGGGCCGTTTATTGGCCGTATTTGATAACTCTATGAAAACAGCCCAACGGGTTTTTTTCGACATGAAAACGGCCCAACGTATTAACGGGCCGCAAACGGGCCGACTGTAACCACGGGCTGAATTTGGCCCACAAGCAGAAAATGACAGTAACGGGCCGTAAGTAACCGAATGCTGGAAATGAGCCCAAGATTAAATAGGCCCTGAGAAGGCCGAAAGATATCATGGGCTGGAAACGGCCCAACGGAATAATGGCCCGTGGGTATAAAGTGATACACTGTTCATTACGGGCCAGTTTTACCACGGGCCGTTAAGGGGCCAAGGGTTGCTAAGGGCGTCATATGGGCCGAAAGACGTCATGGGCCATACATGGGCCAGAAGTTAAAACGGGCTGGAATTATATTGGACGGCCCAGATGACGCTACTGGGCCTAATTCGGATAGGTCGTAACGGGCTCTGGGATAGCGGGCTGTAAATGGGCTATATGCGAACAGGTCGTTTTTTTAAACAGGCTTGCCGTGGGCCGGCCCGCCACCTTTTGACCAAGTCAAACAGGCCGGCCTTTTCACAGAATGGGCCTCTGTTGGGCCGTGCCACGTGTCGACGTATCATAGGCGCTTTGTGTCCAATGAGTGGATGACATCTGTCCCAACGGTGAGCCGACATGTGTTTCCTCCAGCCAATGATGATTTTACACGTGAAAAATCCCCATTGGTCGAGGCTGTTAACGGGTTATCGGATCCAAAACCGGACCCGATAGCTTAACGGCGTTCTGTTACGGTGGATGCCACGTGTCGGTCACCCTTGACGAAAGCACTTATGTGACGCGCGATTCCGTGATGATAATTTTGGTAATGTCATGGAACACTTCTACGACAGCACAGGTATGACTATCTTGATTCTGTCATAAATTTGTCATGGATGTACATGCATGAATAAAACGCGACCTACTGTGACAAACACGTATCATCATGGAAGTGTATTTTTTTGTAGTGACTGTCTGCGCCAGCCTTTTGTCAAGTCGGGCAGTTGCCGAGGCAGCGTGGGGAAGCGGAGACGCCCACGTCCAATCAACCGCCACGCGTCGACCAAGGCCGCAGGCTTTTGGGGCCCGCGGCGCTCCGTACTTGACCTTTGGCTTCGCCTCGAAGCCAAGCCCGAGCGCGCCTCGGGCCCGGGGGCTATTGTCGGTGTTCTGGGAACGGGGGTCCCCAGACTTGCCTGCCTGCGGCCCACGGCGTGGCGGTGCTAGCAGGCCTGTACGGCCCATCTTCATCAATAAGGCATTCAAGACCCTCGCGAGGGGCCAAGCCTCGCGAGGCGGACGACACAAGACCTCCTCAGGAGCGGCCTCGCCAGGATGGCTCGCGAGGAGAGGAGAGATCAAGGCAGGGCAAACCTCACGAGGTTCTCGCGACGTGAGCCATGACGATCAAGATCAGGCGGGCGCCAGGCGGGCGCCAGCGCACGCATTGTCCTTGTTTCCCCTTTGGTGCTAAGGAAGCAAGTACAGTCGCGGAGTACCGAGGCGTCAGGCAAAGGTTTCCATATCGGTGCAACGAGACCAAGACCAGCAGGACGGCAAGACGAAGGTCACCATGGAGCCCAAGGCGGCGTCACTACCAGAGCCTTTGGCAGGCGAAGACTACTTTTGTTAGGATAAGCTGTACTAGCTGTCCCCTTTCAAATTGGCCGTTGTGGGATCCCTTCCCGCTCAATATTTGGGAAGAGGACCGGGGCCTCTATAAATAGGACTAGCCACCACATTAGGAGGGGGTTCGATTTTCCATCCTCACACCCGTAAGTTCATCAAGCACAAGAACACCTCAACCTCAGGAGGCTGTTCTTCCCCTTGTACTGTTCATCATCAACCCAAGAGGCAATCCACCACCACCACACTGGAGTAGGGTATTACACCACAACGGTGGCCCGAACCAGTATAACTCTAGTGTATTTTGTGTTGTGAGTTTGTTGAGTTCGTCCGCGAGATCTTAGCAAGCTAGGGCGTGGATCGGTAGGAGGGAAAGAACTTCGCGTGCACCCCAGAGTTCGAACCTTAAGGGTTTTGCCGGAACCCATGATCCGACATCAGTAAAGTGGATGTTTTTAGGTTAATAGTAAAGTGCATGTCAGTACCTCCAAAAAGATTTTTTTTTCATGAAAATTGTTCTTTCCTGATGGTAATCATTTTCATACAAACTACTATAGTTGCTTGCCCTTTTGATTTTGCATCGTGTCCATTCCAGAACGTCTATGGAATCATGAACGTTGTTGAATTCCTACTATTTTGTTATTATTTTTAAGCTTTGATTGTTGAATTCCTTTAGGTTAATAGTATGCTCCAGATGAAACTCTTCGCGGAGATACAGTTTTGATATACAGCTTTACTTGATTCTTAATCAATGTGGTAATGTCGTTGGCATACATAATATTTTACGCATACCATACACTATTCTCTCAAAACAAATTATTAGTTTCTAAATTATAATCTTCTCTTGGTTCTGGTTACTGAATTGCATGATGGAGGATGGAGTTGTCCTTCGAAGAATTGTCTAAAGAACTAAAAAGTAGTAACACCATGTCTTGTTCAAGTGCCAAATCAGCATTGCAACGCGCTGACTCGTGTATGGGGTCTGCCGATGTTGATTGGAACCTTTGATAATTAGAAGATTCATATACATCAACCTATGATAATTAGGAGATGTCTGGTACAATATTTGTCAATGTGTTGTAGTAAATTTGTACAATGCAAGTCACCATAAGTCAAAGTGTGTAGCACAATAAAAAGGAAGAAGTTTAACTAAGGGGGCACATTAATTAATTAGCTATATGTTTTTAGTTTGATTTTCTCACCCATACACCATATTTGCTTTTATTGACATTTCTTGCGGCCACAAAAGCATTATACTATTTAATATAATTTGATTCTTTTGCTACATGCAATATTTGTTTTTCTTTATGTTGCTTGCAGCCACAAAAGTGTTAACTTTGTTGCGACAAAGAATAAGGAGAGGCAAACATTGACATTGCACTTTATGCATCTTCATTTTTCGTAGATAAGAAATTAATATGCCATCATCTCTTGGAGTAGGTGAGAACCATTTCATTTTAGAAGCATACATTAATTTGATAAATGTCACTCGAATTCTGGCGATTCTGAGAAACGCCATCCAATTTCCAAACTTTGAAAAATTCCAGTGGCATTTTTCAAAGTCTGCAGTGCCGTTTTCAAAGTTTGCAAAATTTGCAGTGGCATTTTTCAAAGTTTGAAAATTGCAATGGCATTTCTTGGAATCGCCAGAATTCGAGTGGCATTTATCCAATTAACCCTATGTTATGCCAACATCTCATGGTACATGAGGGCTATTTCATTGATCAACTAAAGTTGAAAAATGATCTCAAACGATGGTAAGGCGAGAAGAAGTTTCGAAGCAACAATAATACTAGAGTTAGACGAATGAAGAGAATAGAGGTGAACGAGGGAGGAGGGATATGCAGCTCCGTGTTTTTACAAGGAGATGATGGTTAAGGATATACGATGATCGCCAAAAGAAAGACAAGGATGGAGAGAATTGTTATTTGTAGATATATGAATGGAGACATCATGCTAACATTGCTCGTGCAGCTTGCACATTCTTAAATCTTCCACGTGAAATCTTCATGCTAACATTGCTCGTGCAGTTTGGTTATGAGCCGAGAATGAAAAAAATTAAAATTTATTGTACTTGCTAAAGTATCGCGTGAATGAAGCTAAAGACAATATTCCTGATGTTGTACGGGAATATCTCAAATGCATCAAGTAGAACTTAGTTTGTAAAAGATAATTATTTGGATCGTTGCTCTTTTTGTATGCACATTGGTAAATTACATTCCAAGTGAAGTGGATTTCAATTATTTTTCAATTGTTGTAGGCTATCTTTTCTATACATATAAAATTTTATATGCACATATATTTATTATTTTTATGGGGAACTATGACGGGCTTACGGCGGCCTGAACTATATGCATTGTATTTATATATATGTGCAAACAGAAAAAAAAAAGGTCATGGCAACGCGAGGGCTTTCTACTAGTCAAAGATTGGATTAAAGTGAGGGTGCGCCTATATCTTGCTTATAGCTAGATGCAGGGTAGCCTGGGTGCCCCTATGTCTCACTTACAGCAAGTAGGGAAGCCTCGCGTCAGGGGAGCACCAAATGGGCCGGCCCTGTCGCGCGGGATTCCACGGCCTCGTTTCTTTGTTTTTTCACATTTATTAATTTTGTTTTTATTACTTTATTACTTTTGTTTATACTTTAAAATATTTAATAAAATATATTGCAAAAAATACTTTACATAAAAAATTTCAAAACCAAGCATTTGAAAAACGATAAATGTATGTAAAGAAAATATTCTCATATATCAAAACATGTATACAAAAAATACAGAATGTGTGTGAAAAAGTTGATCATGTACTTAAAAATTGATAAACATTTGAAAAAAATGTTTAACAAATATTTTAAAAATGTTGACCATGTATTAAAAAATCCTAAATTGTAGTAAAAATGTTAAAGTTGTAAAAAATATTAATCAAGCATTTGAAATATCTTAGATTTATAGAGAAAACAATGTTTGACCATGCATTTAAAAATGTTAATCTTTTATTGTATTCAAAATATCTTAAAATTTTATTCTAAAAATGCTAACTGTATGTTAAATTTTTTACCATGTATTCAAAAAATGGTAATATTTCATTTGAAAATAAAAATTAATTAAGGATTTGAAAATGTTAAATGTGTATAGAAAAAATGTTGACTACAAAATGTTAATCTTGTAGCTGAAAAGTGTTAAAGCATTTGAAATTGTTTAAATTTGCATATATAAAATGTTGACAATGCATTGAAAATGTGTTTATCTTGTATTTGAAAAATGTTAAAAATTTACAGAAAAAATGTTCACCCTGCATTGACAAATGTTAAACCTATATTTGGAAAACTTAATTGTGTATTAGAAAATGTGATGTATATGAAAAATGTAGAATGAAAACAAAAAATTAACACTAGACATGTGTGAGGAAAAAAGTTGAAAACCGAGAAAAAAAGAAAACTGAAAAAGAAATAAAACTGAAAAAAAACAAAGCATAACGAAGAAAGTAAGAAAAACCAGTGAAGAAGCAAAAAGTAAACGTAGAAAAAAAGAAAACATAAAAACCAGAGAAAACAGTGCAGTTAAGGAAAAGAAAACAAAAAAAAACTAGAGACAACCGAGAAAGAAACAAAAAAACTAAAGAAAAGAAAAAATCAGTAAAACCAGGAATGAAACGAAGTAAAACGGAGAAAAATCAAAGGAAACAAAATAACAAAGAAACTCATGAAGAAATAAAAAAGCAAAAGAAAAACAAACAGAACAATAGAAAAAAACAGAGAAGAGCGCAATGTACGTTGCTATCATCAAATAGCGAGCATGCAGGAACGAAGTAGTGAGGACGCGCGAGCGAGCGAGGGCCATGAACGCGCCTGCCCATGTGATCGTTGGGGAGGCTCTCGAAGGAGCGCTCCTCAACTAGTTACTCTCGGTAGAATATACTCTCACTACGAGCGAGACATAATGTTTGTGGGGCAGCCTCACGTTTAGCGAACGCCAAACTGGTCCGGCCCAGCGCACGAGGCGACAGCCTACAAGCTAGAGCTTCGTTTTTCTGTTTTTTGCTCGTTCTTCGTTTTTGTTTTTTGCTTTCTTTTTTTAATTTTGTTTATTCCTCCAATTACTCTAAATGTATGTATTATAAAAACACTTGACATAAGACATTTTTAAAAAGTTAATCAAGCATCAAAATTTAAAATGTGTATATATAAAAAATTGATGTATACAAAAAATATACAATGTGTATGGAAAAAATGATCATATATTTTCAAAAAAACAATTAAGCATTTGGAAAAAAATATTAATCAACCATTTGATAAACAATTATTGTTGGGAAACGTAGCATGCAATTTCAAAAAAATTCCTACGCTCACGCAAGATCTATCTAGGAGATGCATAGCAACGAGAGGGGGAGAGTGTGTCCACGTACCCTCGTAGACCAAAAGCGGAAGCGTTTGACAACGCGGTTGATGTAGTCGAGCTTCTTCTCATTCTGACCGATCAAGCACCGAACGTACGACACCTCCGAGTTCTGCACACGTTCAGCTCGATGACGTCCCTCGAACTCTTGATCCAGCAAAGTGTCGAGGGAGTAGATGAGTTCCGTCAGCACGACGGCGTGGTGACGGTGATGGTGAAGTGATCCGCGCAGGGCTTCGCCTAAGCACTACGAGAATATGATCAGAGGCGTAAACTGTGGAGGGGGGCGCCGCACACGGCTAACAATCGTTGGTGTGTGTTCTAGGCGCCCCCTCCCCACATATATAGGTGGCAGGGGGAGGGGAGCTGCCATGTGGCGCCCCAAGTAGGAGGAATCCTACTTGGGGGCCTATTCCAATTCCCCCCTTACCATATTCATCGGAGGGGGAAGGAAAGAGGAGGGAGGAGGGAAGGAAGGGGGAGGCTGAATCCCTCCCCTTCCTTCTCTCTTCCCTCTTTCCCTTTCCCTTTCCCTCTGGTGCGGCCCATATGGGGGGCGCAGCAGCCCCTACTGGCTGTTGCGTTTCCCCTCTTGGCCCATTAGGCCCATATCTTTGCCGGGGGGGTGCCCGGAACCCCTTCCGGTGACCCAATATGTACCCGATACTCCCCGGAACACTTCTGGTGTCCGAATACTATCGTCCTATATATCAATCTTTACCTCTTGACCATTTAGAGACTCCTCGTCATGTCCGTAATCTCATCCGGGACTCCGAACAACATTCGGTCACCAAATCACATAGCTCATATAATACAAAATCATCATCGAACATTAAGCGTGCGGACCCTACGGGTTCGAGAACTATGTAGACATGGCCGAGACACCTGTCCAGTCAATAACCAATAGTGGAACTTGGATGCTTGAAAGGATCGAGAAGAGGTGTCTAGTGGGGGGTGAATAGACTCTTAGCAAGAAAAGTGGCAGTTTTTAATTTCTTCAAGTTGAGGTGGAGTTTTAGCACATGTTTAAACATTCACAATACATATCAAGCAAGCATGACAAGAGTATATGGGCAGCGGAAAGTAAAGCATGCAATTTTGCAAGAATGTAAAGGGAAGGGATTGGAGTGTGCAAACGCAATGTAGACTCGGAATTTTTTTATCCGTGGTCCTGATAGGTGGTGCTATCGTACATCCACGTTGATGGAGACTTCAACCCACGAAGGGTAACGGCTGCGCGAGTCCACAGAGGGCTCCACCCACGAAGGGTCCACGAAGAAGCAACCTTGTCTATCCCACCATGGCCATCGCCCACGAAGGACTTGCCTCACTAGGGTAGTTCTTCACGAAGTAGGCGATCTCCTTGCCCGTACAAACTCCTTGGTCAACTCCACAATCTTGACGGAGGCTGCCAAGTGACACCTAACCAATCTAGGAGACACCACTCTCCAAAAGGTAATGGATGGTGTGTTGATGATGAACTCCTTGCTCTTGTGCTTCAAATGATAGTCTCCCCAACACTCAACTCTCTCTCATAGGATTGGATTTGGTGGAAAGATGATTTGAGTGGAAAGCAACTTGGGGAAGGCTAGAGATCAAGATTTATGTGGTTGGAATGGAATATCTTGACCTCAACACAAGTGTAGGTGGTTCTCTCTCAGAAAATGTATACTAGAAGTGTAGGCACGTTCTGATGGCTCTCTCCACGAATGAAGAGTGGGTGGAGGGGTATATATAGCCTCCACACAAAATCTAACCGTTACACACAATTTACCAAACTCGGTGGGACCGAATCAGAAAACTCGGTCAGACCGATTTAGTTCATAATGTGACCGTTAGGCATTTCGGTGGGACCGATATGATCAACTCGGTAGGACCGATGTGCTAGGGTTAGGGTAAAGCCTCATCTCGGTTTGACCGATTACACAAACTCGGTGGGACCAATTTGGGTAATAAGTGAAACAGAGAGTTGGCCAAGCAAACTCGGTGAGACCGATTGCATATCTCGGTGAGACCGAAATTATTGCAATAGGCAACAAAGAGTTTGCAAGCCCATCTCGGTGAGACCGAATTGATTAGGGTTTCTGGCAGTGGCTATGTCAACTGAACTCGGTGGCGCCGGATAGAAGGATTCGGTTGGGCCGAGTTTAACTTTTGGTTTGGGACATATGTGGATATGAGAAAGTAGTTGAGGGCTTTGGAGCATATCACTAAGCACTTTGAGCAAGCAAGCCATTAAGCAACACCTCATCCCCTTTTAATAGTATTAGCTTTCCTATGGACTCAATGTGATCTTCGATCACTAAAATGAAAATGCAGAGTCTTGAGATTTTGAGCTTGAGCCAATCCTTTGTCCTTAGCATCTTGAAGGGGTTCCACATCCTCTAGTCCATGCCACTCCATTGTTGAACTTATCTGAAACATACTAGGTAGAAGTATTAGTCCAACAAGAGATATGTTGACATTAATTACCAAAATCACCCAGGGAGCACTTGTGCTTTCAATCTCCCCCCCCCTTTGGTAATTGATGACAACATACATCAAAGCTTTAGATAAAGATATAGAGAGAAAGATAGGTAAAGCTTTGGAAAGACATGCAACATGCATAGGCTCCCCCTACATGTATGCATTAATGTAAATATGAATATAAGAGCATGTGAATGCATGATCATGATAGAGCAAGCAATGAGTTACTTGTATCTTGGCTATATGCATCAGAGCAAATGGTGTGAATATTGGAAATGTACCTTCATGCTCATGAGTCCTTCTTGCAAACAATATGTACATCAGCAAGGGATCCTCATGCACATGAGTGTGATGCATATACTTACCTTGTGGTCTTGAGCTGGCTTTGGAAGAGATGAATCTGAGTAAACAAGGTTAGATAACACAGAAACACCTACTAAGCAGAGCAAGAACTGCAAACCACAAGAGTGCCAAGATTGGGATGACATGTAGAGTGTGAGTACTGGGTACTCTATTGGATATAGACATGTCCCCAAAAGGTAAAGATATGCAATGAATTCAAAGACTTCCTTCCCTTAGATGTCTTGCTCCCCCTGAATCTTGTATGGGATACTGGGAGAAGATAGGGAACAGAAAGACAGAGCAAATGCAAACAACCAAACAAACATGAACATGTCTTTCCCCCTCTAAAGACATGTGACTTCTCTCCTCTTTGAATACCAAGCATCTTGGGCCTTTGATGTGATTCCTCTTTCCCCCTGTTGAAGAATTCTCTTCCCCTGTTGAAGTGATTAAGCTTTGATGTGATCTCTCTCTCCCCCTTTGACATCAATTTCCAAGAAGGGATCTTCTGGAATGTGAGTCAAACTAGGTTTGGTCCTTGAGTCACAGAGCAAAGCAGCATATAGAATGTGATGCTGGTAGAGGACAAGAATCATTGAGTGGAGCTGGAACAAAAATACAGGAACAAGTGGCAAATTGTCTTCTCTGCAGTGAAATCGGTGACACCGAGTTGTATTCTTCGGTGGCACCGAATTGGTTCGGTTTGACCGAAAACAACAGACCGGTGTGACCGAGTTCAACACAGAGAGAACACTTGTCACCTCAGCTCACTAGGCAAATAAGATCTCACAAGGATTTGCAAGGAAATAACTGAAGGATTTGCAATGAATTGGATGCAAGGAATGCAGAACAAAACAGAAAGGAAAAAGATCTAGATGAAGTTTTTATTTTGAAAGGGGAAACAAATATGCATGAGAAAAATGCAAGAGCACAGAGAAACACTAGAGAACTTCATCTAGAAATGGTCGGCGACAAAGTCACCTATGTTAGAGTATATTGACTTAGGAGTCAAGTGAGGGCACTTGATCATAGGTCATACTCATTCTTTAAGCTCAAAATGGGGTTACCATTTTTCGTTTAAGTATCTTGATGTATTCTCATCTTGTTGAGTTGCTTTGACCCATGACTTGGAGTAAAGCCTCTCTAAGATGGAACAACATACCTTGGGTGGTGGTGTTGATCTTGATCATGTAGTTGAACTTGTGTGGGTTGCTCAAGGTTGATGTAGCTCATCAAGAGTTGGGAGCACCACTTGGAATTGAGTTCATCTACCTACATGGGTTAGTTTTGCAAGGAAGAGCACTTGTGTATCCAAAATGGCAATCATGAAACTTGGTATAGAATTTGTCAAAGGATACACTACTGGAATCAGCTAATTTGCCATCTGCCAGCTCTTTGCCGTCTGCTAGCTGACGGCAAAGAAGCTCTTTGCCATCAGCTACCCAAAAGCAGACGGCAAAGAAGCTCTTTGCCATCTGCGAGCTCTTTGCCGTCTGCTAGAATCTTTGCCGTCTGCTGGCAGACGGCAAAGAGAGAGGTGGCCCCCACCCCCCGCCCGTTTGGAAAAAACTTAACGCCCCACCTCTTTGTCGTCTGCCAGCAGACGGCAAAGAGGCAAAAAGGCGGACGGCAAAGATTGGCGGACGGCAAAGAGGAGAGTACCTAACGGCCCGTACCCTCCCCCCCCCCCCCCCCGCCCGCCCGTTACTCTCTGTTCTCTCCCTCTCTCTCCTCCCCGACGCGCCCCGCCAACGGATCCCACCCCACCGCCGCCGCCGCCGCCCCCCGCCCCCCGTCGCCCCGCCACCCGCCGCCGCCCCCCCCCCCCCACCCCTCCGCCCCGTCGCCCCCCCCCCACCCGCCGCCTGGCGCCACCCCCGTCGCCCCCTCCGCCCCGTCGCCCCCCACCCCTCCGCCCCGTCGCCCCCTCCGCCCCGTCGCCCCCCACCCCTCCGCCCCGTCGCCCCCCCACCCCTCCGCCCGGCCAGCGCCACCCCGCCGCCCCTCCGTCGGCGAGCGCCCCACCCCTGCTGCAGGTGAGCCCCACCCCTCTTTCCTTTTTTTTCTGTTTTTCTGTTTAGATTACTTTTAGTTTAGTTTTAGATTTAGTTTAGTTTAGTTTTTTAGTTTTAGATTTTTTTCTATTTTTTCTGTTTTTTAGTTTAGATTACTTTTAGTTTAGTTTTAGTTTTGTTTTAGGTTACTTAGTGATAGGTTTAAGAAGAGGAAAAAGGAGAAGAAGAAGAAGAAGAAGAAGAAGAGGAGGAGGAGGAGGAGAAGAAAGAAGAAGAAGAAGAAGAAGAAGAAGAAGAAGAAGAAGAAGAAAGAGGAGAGGAGGAGGAGGAGAAAGCTAGAGGAGAGGAGGAGAAGAAGAAGACCACCGACACCCCGACCCCGACCACCGACACCCCGACCCCAACCACCGACACCCCGACACCTGACACCCCGACCACCGACACCCCGACCTCGACGACCGACACCCCCACCCCGACGCGACACCCCGACCCCGACACGACACCCCGGCACGACACCCCGACACGACACGACACGACACCCCGACGCGACACGACACCCCGACCCCGACACGACACCCCGACACCGACACCCTAACACCACACCCACCCTTACCCCGACACCGACACGGCACCCCGACCCCGACCCGGCACCCCGACCCGACACCCCGACCCCGAGACCCCGACCCCGAGCCTGACCCGACACCCCGACCCCGACACCGACACGGCACCCCGACCCCGACCCGGCACCCCGACCCCGAGACCCCGACCCCGACCCCGAGACCCCGACCCCGAGCCTGACCCGACACCCCGACCCCGACACCGACACGGCACCTCGACCCCGACCCGACACCCCGACCCCGAGACCCCGACCCCGACCCCGAGACCCCGAGCCTGACCCGACACCCCGACCCCGACACCGACACGGCACCCCGACCCCGACCCGGCACCCCGACCCGACACCCCGACCCCGAGACCCCGACCCCGACCCCGACCCCGACCCCGACCCCGACACCCCGACCCCGAGCCTGACCCGACACCCCGACCCCGACACTGACACGGCACCCCGACCCCGACCCGGCACCCCGACCTGACACCCTGACCCCGAGACCCCGACCCCGACCCCGACACGGCACCCCGACACCGACACGACACCCCGACCCCTGACACCTCCCGAAAAGGTGTTCTTTGGCCTTCGAGAAGCCGACGGGGTCATATATTTGTGAATTATTAGTTAGGTCATATATTTTTCGATTTTGTTATGAAAAACATCATATATAATTGTGTTGATCGGGTAGTTTTAAATGTGCAGTTGTTTCATCGCTGCGAGGTTTGGTGTTCGACGACCTCGCCGTGCGTTTGACGAGCTCTACCCCTTCGTTCGTGGGTGAGCACAAATGACATGTCCTCCTCCCCCATTAATTATTTGATCTATTCCGATGAAACTTGATAGCTAGCTATATATGTGTCTTGAATCATCAGTATGCGTAACCAATATGTGTCTCCCGTTCGAAAGCGTCATAGTTATAAATATGCATGCATTTGCATATTTATAACCTTGATTCTTTCGAATTGTCCAACGCTATCCATGGACAGCCCGAGTATGTTTAGATTGGGTTCGTTTTCCCATATGCTTTGCTCCGGATCCAACGCATAAATTTTGTCAGTGCCTCCCCTGTTGTTCTCCGGGTACACATCCTCTCTGTTTATTGCAGAGATGTGTATCAGGAGAACAGCGGGGAGGTGCTGCCGAAATTTTGCGTAGGATCCGGAGCATAGCATGGGAAAATGAACCCAATCTAAACATACTCGGGTGGGATTAGGACCTATCACTACCTATTAGAGTGTAGGTTGCATGGACGTAATAAAATTGACAAAGTAGATCAACTAATGAATATATACATGGTGAATTATATATATATATATATTTGTTGTGTGTCTAGTAGCTCTGAAAGTCAAGATGAGTGATCGTGCGTGGATGTACACCGGTCACACTGGTCAGAACAAATGGAGCACTGAATGGTTCACAAAAACCAAGGGGTTTGTGCGAGCCGCATTTGCAAATGGCCAGAGGAAAACCTGGTGCCCCTGTTTACGGTGCGGCAATTGGGAAAAGAGGACAGAGGCTGAAATGGGCAAAAACCTGCAGAAGAGTGGTTTTACGCCCGATTATACGGTGTGGACATTTCATGGTGAGTCTGCCCAACGTGACCGAGCTGAGGTGGATCGTCGTCGCACCGACGAGCATGGTACCGGGATGGAAAACATGGTGCAAGACTTCGATGATGCTCGGGATTCGGACGAGGAGATGGAGGAATCTGCAAAGGCCTTCAATGAAATGTTGGAGTCTTCAAAACGTCCGCTCCATGAGCACGCTGAGCTTTGTCAGTTGGATGCCATCTCACAAGTAATGGCTCTGAAGGCTCAGTTCAACTTGGGCAGAGAATGCTACGATGCAATGATGACAGTATTTGGACGCTTTCTACCCAAAGGCCATGTAATGCCTGCAAACCTGTACCAGTCGGACAAAATCCTCCGTGCACTGAAGATGCCCTATGATAAGATACATGCCTGTGAGAAAGGATGTGTCTTGTTTAGGCTTGACTATGCGGACTTGAACTATTGTCCCATTTGCAAGTCTTCCAGGTATGTTGTGGTAGATAACGGTATGGGTGAGAAGACACAGACCAAAATCCCCGTTAGTGTTCTTCGGTATATGCCAATCGTACCAAGACTTCAACGTCTTTTCATGGTCGAAGAGACGGCCAGACAGATGACATGGCACAAAACGGGCAAAAGAACCGAACTAGATGCAGATGGGAATCTGATGATTGTACACACATCGGATGGTGTTGCGTGGAAAAAGTTTGATGAATTACATGGTGACAAAGCGGCAGATCCGAGGCATCCTCGAGTCGGCATCAGCACGGATGGGTTCAGTGTGTTTGGTATGACGGCAGCCCAATACAGTTGTTGGCCCGTATTTGTCTTTCCACTCAATCTCCCCCCCGGACAGATTATGCAAAGGAAGAACATTTTCCTGACGTTGATAATTCCAGGGCCCAACTATCCGGGGGAAAATATGAATGTGTACATGCAACCGCTTAAGGACGAATTGCAAGAAGCCTGGGATAATGGGTTCAAGACATATGACGCCTATAGCAAACGAAACTTCATAATGCGTGTCTGGTACATGTACTAGACACATGACTTGCCGGCGTATGCGCTATTCGTTGGCTGGTGTGTGCATGGAAGGTTCCCGTGCCCCCACATGCAAGGGAGCTCTTGAGTTTCGTTGGCTTCAGGCCGGTCACAAGTTTTCTTGCTTCGACATGCATAGACAGTTCCTGAATCCTCGCCATAAGTTCAGGAAAGACAAGAAGAACTTCATCAGAGGTAGAGTTGTCAAAAACTCTGCACCACCTGCATTGACAGGCCAACAGACCCTGGATCAGTTAAACGCTCTCGAGCCAGATCCAGAGCGTCCAGGGTACTTCAAGGGGTATAATTCTAAGCACGCCTGGACTCACAAAACATGCTTATGGGATCTGCCTTACTTCAAAGACCTCCTTTGCCCACACAACATCGACGTGATGCACACTGAGAAGAATATCGCCGAGGCACTTTTTGGTACATTGTTCGGCATAGATGGGAAGTCAAAGGATAATACTAAGGCTAGAGTCGATCTGGAGGCGCTATGTGATAGGCCGTTACAAAACATGAAAGAACCGAAAGGAAAGCAGAACTGGACGAAGCCAAAGGCATGGTTCAATCTTGGAAGGCCAGCTATGAGGGAAATTATCTTGTGGGTGAAAATGCAGTTGATGTTCCCCGATGGGTATGCAGCGAATCTACAGAGGGGAGCCAGTCTTGATAAATTGAAGATATTTGGTCTCAAGAGTCATGATTGGCACATATGGATTGAGCGGGTAATGCCGGTGATGTTGCGTGGCTTCATCCCTGAGGATGAATGGCTAGTACTGGCAGAACTCAGCTATTTCTTCCGTGTTCTTTGTGCGAAAGAACTATCGCCTAGCGTGCTAGAAGAAATGGAAGAGTTGGCGCCGGAGTTGATCTGCAAGTTAGAGAAGATCTTTCCACCAGGCTTCTTTAATCCAATGCAACATTTGATTTTGCATCTCCCGACCGAGGCAAGATTGGGGGGGGCGTGCAAAATCGTTGGTGCTACCCAACTGAGAGGATGCAGAAGACGCTTCGACAAAAATGTAAAAATAAACGTGGAATTGAAGCATCGATGGCTGAGGCATTCATCACTGAGGAGGCGGCAAACTTCGTGACAGCACACTATGAAGCCAAAAATCGTCATTTGCATAATCCGAAGCCTCGGTACAATGCTGACGACCCTAAAAAGGGTGGATCCAACCTCAGCCTATTCAAAGGGAATCTCGCACCAGCCAGTGTTTCAAATCCAGTATCTTTGGATAACGAACAATGGCGGACCATTTCGTTGTATATCTTCAACAACCTGATAGAAGTGCGGCCGTACATCGAGTAAGTTCTCGGTACATAGTTTCGCAACTTCTATTTCCTTTGAACTGCTCTTATTCCTGGATATTTCATACAGTCGATACGTCGCCTTATTCTCGTATGGAGCGGTGATCCAAAAGGATTCTGTCGAAGAGTATGAGCTTCTCGCAAAGCAAGGAGGCGGCTATCCCGGTTTCATCTCTTGGTTCAAACAAACGGTAATTTCTATTAGACTTGCAGGCTAATTTGTAGGCGGCTATCCCAGTTTCATTCGCTAATTTGTGCGTAATGCAACAATCCTTTCATATTAAACTTGTAGGCTAATTCAGAGTCTATGGACGCCGAATTGAGACAAGTCGCTAATGGTTTTGACTATAAGGTCCGTTCATTTGACAAATACGACATCAACGGGTATCGCTTTCGTACCTATGGCAAAGAGCTATCTATGGCCGACCGAAAGTCTACAAATTGTTGTGTATCTGCTATCGGCGAAGGAGGTACCGAGTATTATGGGAGAGTTGAAGCAATTTATGAACTTCTATTCTATGGTGAAAACCCACCGAATGTCGTAGTCTTCAAATGTTATTGGTTTCAGCCGAAGGAGACTAGAAGGACTCATGAACATATAGGGCTAGTTGAAATCAACCAAAGCACCCATTTAGATGTTCCTGATGTCTATATTACGGCTCAACAGGCGACCCAAGTATTCTATCTACCGTGGGCCTGCCAAACTAATCCAAATCTGAAAGGTTGGGATGTCGTTTATGAAGTGCCGCCACGTGCTAGACTATCTCCCCCAAAGGAAGAGGATTATGAACCTCACATTAACCCAGACACATATGAAGGAGAATTCTTCCAAGAGACACGTCTTTCCAAAAAGCGTTTCAAGAACCGCTATACTTCACCCCAAAACATTGAAGTAGACAGCGACGGTGAATCCGACATCACCCCAGAGGAGGAACAAGAAGAGCCGGAACAAGAAGAGGTTACTGCTGCGGATGACCTGTCATTGCTTGACCGATTACGTCAAGGTGGCCTTCCACATGTTGATGCCACTGAACCCTATGAGCCCGTCATTGATTATAGTGATGATGATGATTATGCATTTATTGATGATACTGATCGAGATTATTAGTAGTGTCAGGTATTAAATTTTTTTATGTTGTACTTGATGATGATACACTTAAGTGATACACATATTATTATTCATGTCGGTCTTTTTTTATGTTGTACTAATTTTGTTTACTGTTTGTCATGGCAGGTGTTGAAAGATGGTGGGCGCTGGTCGGGAGCGCGCCAAGGCCCCTTCTTCGTCGGCGCGTGGTCTGAGGTCTTCCATTCCAGACGCACCTCTCCGCCGAGCATTGCTGGACAGTATGGCCACACCGCCGGGCCCTTCTTCGTCGACCGCGGTGCCCAGCAGGGGACGAGGTAGGAAGAGAGGAGGTGGGGCACGTGGTCGCAGGAGAGGAGGTAGGGTGACTGCTACGGCGCCTTCCTCACCGCCACCCCCAGCTGTTTCACCCGAGCACGTGACTGCTAGGGTGGACTCGTCCGAGGAGGAGGCTACACGGACTCCGGTCCACGAGCCTCCGGTCCACGGGTCTTGGGCCCACGAGCCTCGGGTCGACTGGCCTTCGGCCCACGAGACCCAGGAGGAGCACACGTCCGGATGGGGTACCTGGCCGGATCAGCCCGAGGAGCCGAGTGGCCATGCTGATGATGGCGGGGAGCCGACTGATCTTGAGGAGGAGGGGGGCACCGTCTACCAGCGTGGTGCTACACGGCTCCCGTCCGTGCCGGCGACCCGCGAGCAGAGGTGGTTGATTTTCCCTGATGGGGAGAGGTACGTAAGTGCATTTAATATTTGTGTACCTTCTGCATTCACGTTTCTTCAAATAACTAATGCATTGGCCTTGTCATGCTGCAGGGGTTGGGACCACCATCATAGTGTCCGCCGGCCCAACTCCGTCCTTGGAGTTCTTTGCCGGCAAAACTTCCCGGGGTTTGTCACATTGCCTGGTGAGGGTAGGCTTCCAGAGCTTGGATTGAGCTGGGAGCACTACGTGGCTGCCCCGGCCCCGCCGGATGAGATTACCGACGGTGTCGTGTGCGACATGAGGGCAGGCATGGTGATCAGAAAGTTCTGGGTAATTTCTCCTTTACACATTTAAAAATCTTCAACTAGCTAGTTATTAATTGTACTAATCAATATTGTCTCATTTGATTGCAGACATTCTACAGGTGTGAGGAGGGATACGAGGAGGACGCGGCACATGTTATCGAGAACGTCTGCAAGCGCCTACTCCAGAACTTACGGCACGAGGCTCGGGTGCAGGCTGTTCGAGACTACTACGCCTTGCGTGGTATCAAGAAGACCAAGCCGGCGTGCCGCGATAAGTTCCTGAGTAAGGAGCAGTACATGAAGGTAATTCTTAAGGCCTTCTACTTAAGTTCCTTCATTTAGTAATTCTTAGCCGTAGCGCTCAAGTTTCTATTTGCTAACTTAGGCGCCTCCGAGATGGTGTGCGGATCGGATGGATTGTTGGGAGGTCTTGGTCGATGAGTGGTGCTCAAAAGAATGGCTAGCCCTCCACAACGAGGCCAAGGACAAACGTGCCCAAATGGAAGGTGTGCCACACCATCAAGGCAGCTCCAACTTATATCAGTTCGGGCGCAACTGGGTATGTGGTTTGCTTCATGATTCATGCAATTCATTCATCATGCTAGCTTGAGCCCTTTAATTACTAATTTACATTGTTTCTCTCTTTCAGGCACGCCATAATAAGGTGGATAAGGTGCCAGAGGTGTACGACCTGTATGCCATGGCCCACACTACCTCTTTCAAGAAAGTCAAGGCTTTCTCTCAGTCTGACCTCGATGATGCAAACAACTTCACCAGCATCTCCTCCCACAACAAGCTCGTGAGATATAGAGATGAGGGGAAGGCGAGGAAAGGGGAGGACTTTAACCCGAGCCAGGGTCCCATTGATCCAGAGCTGGTGATGATATCTGGTGGCGGGAGGTCCCATGGCTCCATAGCCATTGGAGATGGACTTATCCGTTGTCCTAGCACTCTCCCGGAGATCAAGGCGCGCCAGTCGAGCTCCGCTCCTGAGATAAGGCCTCGTGAACGGCCAGTGCAACTCGCCATCAAGGTTAGTGATACGTACTCAGTTATCTTTCTCCATTACATTGTGTGCGCTTCCATCAATGATTACAAATGGTCATGTGAGTGGTGTTGCAGGCTGCTATACAGAGTGAGAGAGATAGAACGAAGAAACTTCTGGCGGAGGCGGTGGAGAGGCAGCGGGAGTTGGAGGAGAGGACGGCAAAGATGATGGAGGAGGAGAGGGCACGGAATGACATGCAGGCAAGGGCCATGTACGAGCTCCTTGTGGTAAGTTTCTTCTGCAGATTAGCCAAAACATTCATGTAGTGTTTGTCTCATTACTAACTAGTATGACCGAGTCGTCAAAACCAAATGTGCAGTCTGTGTGCGAGAAGACCGGTCAGACCGCTCCGCCGATGCCAGTGATTGCTCCTGGGACCACGGTGAGTTTAATTTGAATGGACATTACTTGCTAGTCTTAACATTTGAGTGTCATCATGCTAACAAGACATTGGAAATGATCTTTGGTGCAGCGTAACTCCAGCCAAGCATCGCACGATCCTTCTCCAGCTACCGACACGAGCCAGCCCGCTCCTACACCTCCTGGATCTTGGTAAGTTTATCTAGTGTTTTGCTTAACACATGCATAAAGACCTAGACTTAGCTTTATTTCCTCCAATGCTTACCATAATGACCTAGACTTAGCTTCTTCTCCTCCAAAATGACTTAATAAGCTTACTGACCTCCAAAACCATCCATTTTACCTAAGTTAGCTCTAAAACGATCTGTACTTAGCTTACTTATGTCAAAAATTGCATAATTAGCTTAGTTAGCTCATAAACGATCCATTTTACCTAAGTTAGCTCTAAAATGACCCATTTTACCTAGGTTAGCTTATAAATGATCCAGTTCATCCAAGTTAGCTCAAAAATGACCCATTTTACCTAGATTAGCTCCTAAATGATCCATTTTACCTACGTTAGCTTTAAAATGACCCATTTCACCTAGGTTAACTCCAAAATGACACATCTTACCTAAGTTATCTCATAAACGATCCATTTCAACTAATTTAGCTCATAAACGATCCATTTCACCAAGTTAGCTAAAAAACTATCCATTTCACCTAAATTAGCTCTTAAATGATCCATTTCACCTAAGTTAGCTCAAAAAGATCCATTTCAACTAAATTAGCTCATAAATGATCCATTTCACCTAAGTTAGCTCAAAAACGATATATTTCAACTAAGTTAGCTCATAAATGATCCATTTCACCTAAGTGAGCTAAAAAACGATCCATTTCACCTTAGTTACCTCAAAAACGATCCATTTCACCTTAGTTAGCTCATAAACGACCCATTTCAACTAAGTTAGCTCATAAATGATCCATTTCACCTTAGCTAGCTCATAAACGACCCATTTCAACTTAGTTAGCTCATATATGATCCATTTCACGTAAGTTAGCTCATAAATGACATACTCTTCTTGTTCTAGTCTTCTTCTTGTTCTATTCTTCTTGTTCTAGTCTTCTTCTTGTTCTACTCTTCTTGTTCTAGTCTTCTTATTCTAGTCACCTATTTCTAACTTTCTTATTTTTCATTTTGCAGATTTCATTCACTTGACGAAAGCTTGCATATATGGAGTGCCCCTTATCCCTTTCTCTGTTTCTTTTGTATCGTTGAACTATGCATGTATCGTTGGATGAAACTATTGTATATATATGGTTGGATGCCTCTATGTTGAACTTGCTATGTATGATGGAACTATGCATGTAATATATATGGTTGGATGGAACTATGCATGTATGATGAAGTTATGTGTTGGATATCTTATATGTTTGCTCTGTAATTGCCTTGTGAAATATATCTATATATGTCATATATATTTGCTGTGAAAATTGTTGGATTTAATAAAAATAGAAAAAGAGCCAATATGCAGGCTCTTTGCCGTCTGCCACCGACGGCAACGGGCTCTTTGCCGTCTGCCGCGGACGGCAAAGAAGACACGTGGCATCCAGCTGTGCTTCCTGGGAGCTGACCCATTTGGTCAATTTGCCTACAGTGGCAGACGGCAAAGAGTAAACGATTTTGCCGTCAGCGGCGGACGGCAAAGGCCTGCCATGTAGTGACGTGTAGATGACATCATACGGCGGACGGCAAAGACACTAGAAAGTTTGCCGTCAGCGGCAGACGGCAAAGGCACTAGAAAGTTTGCCGTCAGCGGCGGACGGCAAAGGCCTGCCGTTAGCCACTTAACGGACTGACAACGCAATTATTGCCGTCCGCTCTCTTTGCCGTCCGTGGCAGACGGCAAAGGGCCTTTGCCGTCAGCCGCCAGGAAGCAGACGGCAAAGTAGCTGTTTACCGTAGCCTACTTTGTCGGAGCCTTTTGCCGTCCGCGGCTGACGGCAAAGGCCTTTGCCGTCCGCCGTTCATGCCTTTGCCGTCCGCTGTGGCAGACGGCAAAATAGCTGATTCCTGTAGTGATATGTTTGAATTTCGTGCTTGCTTGTCTTCAACCACCATGTTGTAGAGACTTAGTGATGTAGAGATTGCTCAAGATGTGAGTGAGTTGCAATCTCATAGATTTAGATTCATCCAAGTACCTACAAGGGTTAGATAGCATGCAAGGGTGCAAGTATATCCAAGACATATGGATAGCATCATGAAAGAAAAATCAAGGATTAGTCATAGGCTCATGCCTTGCATGTATCCAAATGGAGTTCCTACTCCAAGTTTGAAGCATCAATGATGTTCAATTCACCTCTCAACCGGCAAAATACTTTCTCATCAAGCGGTTTGGTGAATATATCTGTCAATTGCTTATCGGTACGAACATGCTTAAGATCAATGTCTCCTTTAGAAACATGATCTCGAATGAAATGATGACGAACTTCAATATGCTTAGTTCGTGAATGTTGCACGGGATTATGAGCAATCTTAATAGCACTTTCAGTGTCACAAAACAATGGAACATGTTTCACATATATCCCATAATCTTTAAGAGTTTGGGTCATCCAAAGTAATTAAGCACAACATGATCCAGCGGCAATATATTCCGCTTATGCGGTGGATAAGGATACCGAGTTTTGTTTCTTGGAGGACCAAGACACAAGAGATCTACCAAGAAATTGACAAGTACCCGAAGTGGACTTTCTATCAACCTTGTCTCCGGCATAGTCCGAATCGAAGTAGCCAACAAGATCAAAAGAGGACCTCTTAGGATACCAAATGCCAAAATTTGGTGTATGTATTAAATATCTCACTATCCTTTTCACAGCCTTAAGATGACATTCTTTAGGGGCCGCTTGATATCATGCACACATGCACACACTTAGCATAATATTGGGACGGGATGCACATAGATATAATAATGAACCAATCATAGAGCGGTAAACCTTTTGATCAACCGGTTCACCGTCCTTAGTCAAATCAAGATGTCCACTAGTAGGCATGGGTGTATTCATACCTTTGCATTCTTGCATATTGAACTTCTTGAATAAGTCCTTGGTGTACTTTGTTTGAGAGACAAAGGTACCTTCCTTAGTTTGCTTGATTTGCAAACCAAGAAAGAATTTGAGTTCACTCATCATAGACATCTCAAACTTCTCTGACATTAGCTTTCCAAACTTCTCACTAAAATGAGGGTAGTCGAACCAAATATTATATCATCAACATAAATTTGGCACACAAATAATTCACCATTAACCCTTTTAGTGAAAAGAGTAGAATCTATTTTTCCAATCTCAAAGCCTTTTTCAATAAGGAACTTGGTCAAGCATTTATACCACGCTCTAGGAGCTTGTTTAAGACCATAAAGAGCTTTGTGAAGTTTGTAAACATGATTGGGTTTCTTAGGATTAACAAAGCCGGTAGGTTGTTTAACATAAACTTCCTCCTCAATTTCACCATCTAGAAAAAGCACTTTTAATGTCCATTTGGTACAAGGTGATATCATGGTGATTAGCATAAGCAAGTAAGATGCGAATGGACTCAAGTCTAGCAACGGGGGCATATGTCTCACCATAGTCCATACCTTCGACTTGAGTGTAGCCTTGGGCGATGAGACGTGCGTTTTTGCGAACTACTTGTCCATCTTCATCTTGCTTGTTGCGGAACACCCATTTGGTACCAATGATGTTGTGGTTGTTGTCGGGCTTCTCGACCAATGTCCACACTTGATTTCTCTCAAAGTTGTGTAGCTCTTCGTGCATGGCATTTATCCAATCCGGATCTTCCAATGCTTCTTCAACCTTCATAGGTTCAATGCTAGAGATGAATGAATAATGTTCACAAAAGTTAGCCAAACGAGTTTTAGAGCGAGTGATTCTCCCGGTTTGGATATCATTGTAGATTTGTTCGACGGGATGGTCTCTGGCGACTCTTGGTCGAACTCATGAGAGCTTTTGTTTTGGTCAGGGTGGAACATCTTCTTCATCATCTTGTTCTTCTTCTTGGCCTTCTTCATTGTTGACGTTGTCTTTCCCTTGTCGTGGTGGAGAAGGAGGTTGATGAGGTTCATCTTAGTGTACTTCCTCGTTTTCTTCATCTTGGTGTGTCCCACTTATGGATGCTTCCGTATCAACTCTTGGTTCACCTTGTCATGAGGTAGAAGATTCCACATGGACGGACGAGGTACTCTCCTTCACCTCCGTTGGACGGATCTTGCCAATAGACAAGTCTTGGATTGCTTCCGAAGGATCTTTATCTCCTACATCAATTGGCAATTGCTCTACTTGCAAGCCGTTAGATTCATCAAACTTCACATCTACCGTCTCTTCAACCTTTCGGGTGAAATTGTTGTAGACACGGTAAGTGTGAGAGTTTGAGCCATAACCAAGTAGGAAACCTTCATGAGATTTAGGAGCAAATTTAGAACGACGATGATTATCAAGAATGTAGCACTTTGAGCCGAATACTCGAAAGTATCCAACTCGGGGTTTGTTACCGGTGAGAAGCTCGTATGCCGTTTTGCCGAGTAGCTTGTGAAGATACAAGCGATTTGTTGCATGACAAGCTGTCTCAACCGCTTCCGCCCAAAAGTGTTTTGGAGTCTTGTACTCATCAAGCATCGTTCTTGCCATCTCAATAAGAGTCCGGTTCTTCCTCTCAACAACTCCATTTTGTTGAGGCGTGTACGTAGCCGAGAACTCGTGTGAAATCCCTTCTTCGTCAAGAAAGGTATCCACATTTGCGTTCTTGAACTTCGTTCTGTTGTCACTGTGAACCTTCTTGATCTTCACTTCAAATTGATTTTGGGCCTTCCTAGCGAAGTTCTTGAAGATCTTTTGGACCTGCATTTATCATCAATAAAGAACACCCACGTAAATCTTGAAAAATCATCAACTATGACTAGACCAAATGAGTTACCACCGAGACTCTTGTAGGCATTGGGACCAAAGAGATCCATATGAAGTAGCTCGAGCGGTCTTCTCGTGGTCATGATGTTCTTCACGGGGTGGCTCCCTCCAACTTGTTTTCCTGCTTGACAAGCACTACAAAGTCTATCCTTGTCAAATATAACATCTTTTACTCCAAGGATATCATCACCTTTAATAAGCTTATCAAGATTTCGCATGCCCACATGACCTAACCTTCTATGCCACAACCAACCTTTTGAAGATTTAGCAATTAAGCAAGTTCTTGGTTGAGACTTTTTAGTGAAATCAACAATGTAAAGATCACCTCTACGAATACCGGTAAAGACCATTTTATGATTATCTCTATGGAACACTTGGCAATCTACTTCAGTAAATAGGACATTGAAGCCAAAGTCAGCAAGCCTAGATACGGAAAGTAAATTATAGCCAAGAGATTCAACGAGCATGACATTTTGTATGGAGCTATCATGTGAGATGGCCACCTTACCGAGGCCAACCACCTTACCCTTTGAGTTATCATCAAAAGTGACATACTTTGAGGGCCGTCGTTTTCAGCAAGCTCACGAAACATATCCTTGTCTCCGGTCATGTGATCGGTACATCCACTATCAAGGACCCATTCCTTTCCTCCAGCCATGTAGCCGCGAAGATTAGCCATAAGACCAAAGTGTCTCATAGACTCATTGAGATCAAAGTCACTATCATCGTCCTCATCATAGTATCCATGTTCAACATCATCATATGATGGATCAATCCCTAGAGAGAGTGATTCATTAGATAAATGATCATCACAATAGTCATCTTTATGAAATCTAATGGCTTCGGAGAGGATATTGCTAATGATTCCTACATCTCCTTTGGCATGCATGAGGTCACGAAGCTCAAATAGGCAAACATCAAACTTGGGATCACTAGTACTCATTTTATTCAAGGCAATTGACTTATGAAGAATTTCATCTAGATTTTGCAAGGAATAGTTTGGAAATCTTTCCTCAAGAAATCTCCATATGGTGTAAGCACAATCTAGAGCAGGTAAGCTAGCAATCAAATTTTTAGGCAATCCTCTAATGATAAGATTAATAGTTCTAAGATTGCAAATCATTTCAAGATCCTCATCGGGTGTGGGATGCATAGGATCAACAATGCGAGCACAAGGAGTAGTAATGTACTTGCTCAAATGATATTCATTGAAGATCTCAAGCATCTCATTTTTTCACTCATGAAAGAACTCTCCATCAAGTATAGGCACTCTATCTCTAAGAATCCCCAACGTAGACTCATCCATCTTCCTCCAATGGTGATTAAACCAAAGCAATGGAAACCAATGCTCTGATACCAATTGAAAGGATCGAGAAGAGGTGTCTGGAGGGGGTGTGAATAGACTCTTAGCAAGAAAAGTGGCAGTTTTAATTTCTTCAAGTTGAGGTGGAGTTTTAGCACATGTTTAAACATTCACAATACATATCAAGTAAGCATGACAAGAGTATATGGGCAGCGGAAAGTAAAGCATGCAGTTTTGCAAGAATGTAAAGGGAAGGGATTGGAGTGTGCAAACGCAATGTAGACTCAAATATTTTTTATCCGTGGTTCCGATAGGTGGTGCTATCGTACATCCACGTTGATGGAGACTTCAACCACAAAGGGTAACGGCTGCGCGAGTCCACGGCGCGCTCCACCCACGAAGGGTCCACGAAGAAGCAACCTTGTCTATCCCACCATGGCCATCGCCCACGAAGGACTTGCCTCACTAGGGTAGATCTTCACGAAGTAGACGATCTCCTTGCCCGTACAAACTCCTTGGTTCAACTCCACAATCTTGACGGAGGCTCCCAAGTGACACCTAACCAATCTAGGAGACACCACTCTGCAAAAGGTAATAGAATGTGTGTTGATGATGAACTCCTTGCTCTTGTGCTTCAAATGATAGTCTCCCCAACACTCAACTCTCTCTCATAGGATTGGATTTGGTGGAAAGATGATTTGAGTGGAAAGCAACTTGGGGAAGGCTAGAGATCAAGATTTATGTGGTTGGAATGGAATACCTTGACCTCAACCCAAGTGTAGGTGGTTCTCTCTCAGAAAATGTATGCTGGAAGTGTAGGCACGTCCTGATGGCTCTCTCCACGAATGAAGAGTGGGTGGAGGGGTATATATAGCCTCCACACAAAATCTAACCGTTACACACAATTTACCAAACTCGGTGGGACCGAATCAGAAAACTCGGTCAGACCGATTTAGTTCATAATGTGACCGTTAGGCATTTCGGTGGGACTCATATGATCAACTCGGTAGGACCGATGTGCTAGGGTTAGGGTAAAGCCTCATCTCGGTTTGACCGATTACACAAACTCGGTGGGACCGATTTGGGTAATAAGCGAAACAGAGAGTTGGCCAAGCAAACTCGGTGAGACCGATTGCATATCTCGGTGAGACGGAAATTATTGCAATAGGCAACAGAGAGTTTGCAAGCTCATCTTGGTGAGACCGAGATCCCATCGGTGAGACCGAATTGATTAGGGTTTCTGGTAGTGGCTATGTCAACTGAACTCGGTGGCGCCGGATAGAAGGATTCGGTTGGGCCGAGTTTGACTTTTGGTTCGGGACATATGTGGATATGAGAAAGTGGTTGAGGGCTTTGGAGCATATCACTAAGCACTTTGAGCAAGCAAGCCATTAAGCAACACCTCATCCCCTTTTAATAGTATTGGCTTTCCTATGGACTCAATGTGATCTTGGATCACTAAAATGAAATTGCAGAGTCTTGAGATTTTGAGCTTGAGCCAATCCTTTGTCCTTAGCATCTTGAAGGGGTTCCACATCCTCTAGTCCATGCCACTCCATTGTTGAACTTATCTGAAACATACTAGGTAGAAGTATTAGTCCAACAAGAGATATGTTGACAGTAATTACCAAAATCACCCAGGGAGCACTTGTGCTTTCAATGCTCATATTGGTTCCTACATATTCTATGAAGATCTTTATCGGTCGAACCGTAATGACAACATACGTTATTCCCTTTGTCATCGGTATGTTACTTGCCCGAGATTCGATCGTCGGTATCTTTATACCTAGTTCAATCTCGTTACCGATAAGTCTCTTTACTCGTTCTGTAATACATCATCCCGCAACTAACTTATTAGTCACATTGCTTGCAAGGCTTCTTATGATGTGTATTACCGAGAGGGCCCAGAGATACCTCTCCGATACTCAGAGTGACAAATCCTAATATCGATTTATGCCAACCTGCAACAAACACCTTCGGAGATACCTGTAGAACATATTTATAATCACCCAGTTACGTTGGGACGTTTGATAGCACACAACGCATTCCTCCGATATCCGGGAGTTGCATAATCTCATAGTCAAAGGAATATGTATATAACATGAAGAAAGCTATAGCAATAAAATTGAACGATCAATATGCTAAGCTAGCGGATGGGTCATGTCCATCACATCATTCTCCTAATGATGTGATCCTGTTCATCAAATGACTACACATGTCTATGGTTAGAAAACTTAACCACCTTTGATAAACGAGCTAGTCTAGTAGAGGCTTACTAGGGACATGGTGTTTTGTCTATGTATCCACACATGTATCAAGTTTCCGGTTAATACAATTCTAGCATGAATAATAAATATTTATCATGATATAAAGAAATATAAAATAACAACTTTATTATTGCCTCTAGGGCATATTTTCTTCAATTATTCATGTATCTTTTTGCATGAGAATATGTGTCTCATTATATCATAAGGATCATAGTACAACCCACGTACACACCGACCTGATAAAACAGAAAAGACGGGAGTACACTAGCCTTTGAACAGGAAGGCATTTGAAAAATGTAAAATGTGCATAGGAAAAATTGTTTTGATCTATACGAAAAAGGATACAAAAAATATAGTGTATGAAAAAATATTGATCATCTATTTATAAAAAGTTAAATGTGTATAAAAAATGTTCCTGCTATATAAAAAATATATGCAAATGTGTATGGAAGAAGTAGATATAAAATAACATATGTTTGTAAAAATGTTAATCATATATTAAAAATGTATGTGTGGTTTAAAAAAATGTCAATTACCATAATAAATGTTCAACGTGTATTTTAGAAAATGTTGGCCATGTATTAAAAAAAGGGTTCCTAAGATGTTTTTAAGAAAAAAATATACATCATGTATTTGAGAAATGTACAGCGTGTATCAAAACAAATGTTTCACATGTACACTGAGCACTGAAAAAGACATGTATTGAAGAAAAACGAAAAATAATCAAAACCAGCAAAGAAAAGTAAATAAACCGAAGAAAACCGAAGCATAGCCAAGGAAAAAGGCAGGGAAGAAACAAAAGAAAACCAAAGAAAAAACAAGAAAACTAGTGCAAAAAAGGAAACAAAGAAAAATAAGAAAACTGGAGAAAACCAAGAAAGAAACAAAAAAATGAAAAAACAAATAAAAGAAAAAAAGAAAAATCGATAATAATACAAAAAAACAGTGAAAAACAAGCAAAAACAAAAAAACAGAAGAAATCTGTGAAAAACGGGAAAAGAGGGAAAGAAAAATGAAAAGGAAACGAAAAAGGGAAATAAAATAGAGAAGAACGCATAGTACACTGCTACCGGCGAAAGAGCGAGCGAGCACTAAGAAGAGGCTCTCCGCTATCCATACAAAAAAACTCGTCTTGATTTCAAGTCGAAGACTAATTTTTTTGAGAGAAATCTTATGATTTATTCATCTTCAATCATGGTAGTATAACGAACACCAGAAATAATAAAAATTTCCAGATCCGTAGACCATCTAGCGACGACTACAAGCACTGAAACAAGCCGAAGGCGCGCCTTCGTCATCGCCCCTCCCTCTCCGGAGCCGGATAAAACTTGTTGTAGTAGACAATCAGGAAGTCCTCGTGCTAAGACCTCATAGGACCAGCATACCAAAACAACAACCGTCGCCGATGAAGAGAAGTGTAGATCGGAAGGATCCAATCTGAAGACAAATGAACATAGACTGGATCCACGTGGATCCACTGTAGACAAACGCCTATCGAATCCCACGAGATCGGCTGAAGATAAACCTCCATACGCCTTCCGGCGACGCTAGAAGCACCGTCTAGACGGGGGCTAGTGGGGGAGAACCTTATTCAATCTTCAGGGAACCGCCACCGCCTCGGCGACTTCGCTCCCCTGCGGCAAACGGCCTCGCGATCTGGTGCGTCGCGGTCGCCAGGGACGGCGGCGGCGTGGCCGGATCGGTTCGCGGCGGCGCGGCCGGATCTATGCCCAAGCGTGGGCCTTGATCGCTGGATTGCCGTCGGCACGGTGGCGGGTGCGACTCGTCGGCAGCTGGGCAGATCCGCCGGGATTCTACCCTTGTCTGGTCCTTGACAGCGCGGGTAACTCCGGGGAAAACCCTAGATCTCCTTGGGATCGAGCGATGGCGGCGCTTGTGCGTCGTAGTCCCTCTTTAGGGCATCGCTTTGGAGTTTACTCCGGTTGAAGGGACCAGCGACGTCGGCGTCGCATGTCTGGTGGAGCAACTGTCGATGAAAATCGCGCCGACTACGGTCATGGCGGACGATGGCGGCGTCTTAGATGTCGTTTCCTTGTCGAGGCATCGTCGTTGCAGTCTGCGTCATCAGGCTTGGGATGCTCCGGGGGAAACCCTAGATCTGGGTCTTCCGGATCGGATGATGATGGCGTTTTATCGCTTTCCCTGCTGGGGGCATCGTTTTGGAGCAAGTGATGGCTGGGGGATGGTGGAGCGGTGCTTCATCTCACACATTGATGGCGGCGGTTATCGGCGGCATGGCGCTGTGGAGGCTCGGCGTCCGATGCGCGGGATGGACTCGCGCAGGAGGAGGTAGCTGTCTGGCGTCATGGTGACGTCGATGGCTGAGTGGCCAGACAAGGTAGATGCCTCAATATGATCTGAAGACGGACCTGTGGAAGATGGCGGCGACGACACACGAGTGCGTCTGACCGGATTGTGCCCCAGACCCGGTATGTGGCTCGGCTGGGGCTTCCGGCTTTTGATGTTAGGCTTAGGTGAGTGGTCTGAGTGGCCCAGCTAGCACCCCTTCATCGTATAAATAGGAGTAGCGGCATATGTTGTCAAGATGGTGGATTCAGGCATATTGTTGTAATACTTTGTAAGGTCCTCAAGAATAATCAATAAAGTGACCGTATGCATCTCCCAGATGCAGAGGCCGGGGGTCATCCTCCTTTTTAAAAAATCCTTTGTGGGGAAAACATGTATTGTTAATGTCATCGAATCTTTTTGTGCGGGGGAATGTCATCGATTCAGACGATTTTTTATTTTCTAGTGAAACTTTTGAGTAAATTTTGTTTCAAAATATTACGGCGATGAAGACTGAAGAGCATAAGCAAGCTCAGCACTGAGCAGTATTCGGACATTTGGAGGCAAAAGCGCAACCGGCAGGCGAGGCGAAATCATCGAAACGCCCACCAACTCCCAACAACCGGTCGAGGCCATGGCGGCGGCGCAGAAGCCGGCGAAGCGGCTCGGCGGCATGGCGGAGGCGCTCGCCATCGCCGGGGACCTCGGCTTCCCGGCCCCTCCCGCGCAGGTTACCCCCACCCCCTTCGCTGCGCCTTGTCGATTTACTTCTGCCCCCCAGCAAATCCCTCTCCTGTCAATTTCGTGCCTTCCGCGCCATTTCGCGAGATCTGAATCTCTCGGTCGAATTCTTGTTCCTTTCAGATAATTGTAGGGTTCCGTTCCTCGTTTATTGCCGCCGGGGATTGTGAAATGTGGTTTTGAACCGAGTGCAGCCCCCGTATTAGAACCCTATTATTACTGTAATTTCTTCATGGTTTGAACAGGCTAAGCGTGTAGGTTCAGGGGAGTCCCGTACGCTTTGCTAGTCCTAAGAGGAACATCTATGGGGAATCATCTCCTCCTAAGTTTGGTGACTATAACCTGTATGGTTCTTCATCTATTGAAACCTAGCAATCTTGGAGCTAGTTATAAGCTGTAGCCCATCTAAAATTGTTACTCTGTAAGATTGCTACGTCTCCCTCTGCTTTTGTTATGATGTCTAGCTTCGTCAAATTTACAGTGCTCTGTGTCACTAATAGTGATGGTGATGAGATGATTGTTCTTTTTATTTCGCAGAATATGGTCATGTGTGCTTCTCTAAGTCCTTACACTTCTTTGTTGTCACTTGCCATTGCAGGAAGATCAGAATACCTCTGACAAAAGTGATGACCTGGTGAGGGTATTAAGGGAGCTGACGGTCGTGCAGCGCAACATTGCCAATTTGCAAGTCGAGCTACAAGGCAGAAAGGTAATGGACTGACGACCAGTTGCTACTGTTTGTATGTTTACACCAATTCTGTGCCATGCCAATACGAATGCAGTTTTCGTTTGTTGATTACCTTTTCCGATCCCTTACTACACGATATTACTTTGACTTTACATCTACGCTTTCGTATTTCATCAATTTGTTTTGCTGTTGTGTATATCCTTTTCATTCTGTTACTGACTTACTGTGGTGGTGAGACTATGAAATTTCCATGAGGTTATTCATATTCTTGGTAGAAATGAGAACATCATGGATAATTAGAGCATTTTGGAGATACATTTGCTTCTATCAATATGTCCACTTTGACTATTATGGTGAATATGTCTTTGCTACCAAAGCATATTAATGACATGGATAATTTTGTTCTTCTTAAGTGAAAAGAATAATCTTATATCTATCTATGAACCTGATAGGCGCTCACACTTGCTTTACCTAAGTTTTCATGCTTGAAAATGAATTGCAATGTCCAAGCTTCTCTAAGTGTGCAAGGTTAAAGCTTTTAACTGGTGATGTATAAAACTTAAAACTGTTTACGCCCTATTAAGTGTGATCACAAGCAGAATAACAAGTGTCCAATTTATATTTCAATTGTAAACTTTGCTATATATCATCTCCAAATGCTGGTGTATTCAGTTTTCTGGGTTTTGATTTGTGTCAGTTATCTTCGTCGATCATATTGATGAACTTTTGTTTACCGCAGGATGATAAAAACATTGCTCATTTGACTCATGTTAGTGAAATGGAGAAGAAGTGTGAATCGTTGGCCAGAATTACTGCTATTTTGAAAGATGTTATTCAAAACAAGGTACTGGAAGTCAGAAATCACTATTTTTTTTACTTGCTTTCTTTCTTTCTTGGGACCACCTTTTACTCAGGTTATTGTGTGAAGAAAGTTCTGCCTGTGCTGTTGGCTGCTCCATATACCATACAAATCGACTAATTACAAGATCTGGATATCAAAATAACAACCCTTTTCTATCAGGACCGCATTATTGCCCGTCTGCAGCAACCTTACTCGCTTGACTGCATTCCTGTTGAAGCTGAATACCAGGTTGGGTTCTTGATCATTTTGATTTCAGATTTTTATAGAAAATATACATCCAGTTTTCTGGTTCTTGGCATTCTTTACAATGTATTGATGTGGAGGAGAATCTTAGGTGCACCTGCTTAGGTGATTTCTTTTTTCGTTTTTTGCGAATCGCTTAGGTGATTTCTTTACAAAGGAATGTGTGGTTTCTTGAGCGAAGCACAATTTTTCCTACTTACTATATTTGCTTCTTCTCAGAAACAATTCTCGGAGCTACTTCTGAAAGCGGCAAGTGATTATGGGGCATTGACAGCATCAGTTGGAGATTTCCAGTGGAGTCAAAACTTCAGAGAGTCGCCTGCTGTATGGGGTGTAAGTTGAAAATACTCATTCTGGTAATTAAATTAGGAGTCATAGTGAATTTATCCCGCGCAAAACACCTTCCACTGCAGATGCAAATATTAATTCTACGACTGTCAAATCTAGAGATGACAAATGATTTATCGTGTCAGTATAGAATGATTTTGTGCATTCTGATTGCATTTTCTTATGGCAGCTCTTTCTTGTCAGATAAGGAAATATTAATGACCATCTTTTATCTCTGAAGGAAATGCTACGACCGATACCTGCTGCGCTTGCATCCTGCACCCGGTTCTTCGAGGCCATGTCTGCGATGAGGGAATCCTTTTCTACTCTTCAAACACTACGCGTTGGTCATTCTTCTCTGTCAATGACCCCAGGTGGCTCCAGTGATGATTTGAAGTTCTTGACGCCACCTCAGAGGAGAGATGGCTCGACGCTCAATAGTTGGAAGCAAGTGGATGACGTAAACCCTGAAAGTGATGGACTCGACAATATCAACCAGAGGAGGCTGTCATGGCCATCCTCCATTAACAGGGACCTGTAGATTACAGCTCGCTAAGCTAATACTCAGCTATTTGCATTCTGTATAAATAGGATCGCCGAGGCTTGTCTTCAATTTTATTGTGTTTGGTTTCTTCTGGTCGCTGGCAAGAGCTATTATGAAATATCAGAACTAAGTAAATTACCAGTAGGCTTTCCACATAGATTGCACTTCATCTTGCTCATATGTTTTGGATCCATGAGGGTGAAAAATACACGAATAAAACAAGATAACCATTATCCAGAAATGAAGTTTAACCAAAAGCAACATCACGCTCATATCTTCAACACAAAAATCATTACATGTCGATGTCGCTAGTACCATCTTCGCCCGCGTCATTTCCCAAAAGGATCTTACCTTTTAATATATCTCATTTGGATGCATCTTTAATTAATTGATTCTCCTTGGCACCATCTCTTGCCTCAATTGGTTCTTGTCAAGAAGAAATATACGCTTATCTGTGTTGTCCTTGTGCTTCTCATTCTCTTTCATCTCTTGCCACGTCGTCATCTTCTCTTGTTGCTTCTTCTCCATCAACTCTAACTTTGCCCGCATAGCTTGAGTTGACACCTCCTTTGCATTGGATCAACTCATCAATCTTGTCTTTCATTGTCGCGATCTCTCCATCTCTCTTGAGCTTCTTCTTCACCATCTTCCTCCCATCGGGCCTCCCCTTGATAGACGCCAAAGTAGGACTCCTTGTTTCCTTTATCTTCATCAAAATCTTCATCCCATCTTCAAGCTCTAGAGAGGACGAGATACTTGACCTCGGTCTCTTTGGTGGAGCCTCGTCATTCCTATTCCTCCACTTCTCATAGTTTCAGAGAAATGCCCAACAATGGTGCTAGGCAAATGGCTTACTTTTTGACTAATGTTTTTGCTTGTATCTCTCTGGAGTGAACTTGTCATACAACATACAACTACAAGGTGGTCCCGTGAGCAAAGATAATTGAAATTTATTCTAAACATGAAGTGGACAAAGATGACAAAATCACTCACATAGTAAGTGTGTTCACTTGCTCCGAACAACCCACCCACCGATTGCAACACTCAAGGATCACACTCCGACAGTTTGTGAGTGGCTTGAGTGATCGACCGGATGGTGTCTTCGTATCTTGATGGTGGTTTTCATCGATGCACTTATAATGCTTTGCACCAACTGACCATCCCCGGTGACCGCATCAAGTATGACACTCTCCCACGCCAAAACCAAAACCACACAAAAACTACCACTACAACCACACGTGTTCATAGAAAAACAAAAACAAAGGTAAATAATAAAATAAGATCCTAGAGGAAAAAAAGTTGGAGAGGAGTCATGGCTTTTGTGAGCTCACATTACATTTTACAAAAGATGAACTTTTGTTGGCAGCAAAATTGTCTAGAAACGAACATTCATGAATAGTAATGTCGTTACTGAAAGCAACACAATCGCCACAACTAGATGTCACATCGAGATCGGAAGAAGTATAGACACGAGACGCTAGCCCGTCCGCCCTCAAAGCGGGATTGCATTGTCTTTACATGGTATCCACTACCATCAATCTAGACAGAGAGGAGGTCACCGTCATCATGTTTAAGTTATTTCACCAATGGTAGAGCTTCATGGAGATTGTTGATGGGCTAAGAAGACAATTCATGTTTAAGTGCTCTTTAAAACTAGCTTCTGAAGGTTTTTTCGGGTGGGTGTGGGGGGGGGGGGGGGGGGGTGGCTCACCCTGACCCCTACGAAAGGTACGTCACCTGTTGGCACTAATGAGCACTATCACCTCCGCCGTTGTACACTTCAGTGAACTTCTTAGACAATGTCTATCCATGAGAGAATATATATTTTATTGTGAAACAATATCAGCTTTCACATAAAAAGAATACAAATAAAAATCATGCGTGTTGCAAGGAAACAAGATCGCCTGGAAACAAAGTAGGGGCGCACGGTACAAACGCTCCCTCCTCCCCTTAAAACTAAAACACGAGCAATCTAGGTTCAAAACAAGCAATGACGAACTTGCAAAACTAGTGTGTAACCCACCCGCCATCATAGTCGAGCAGAAGTGCAAAACCTGCGACTTCTAGACAACATCTGTCCATCAGAAAATTTCCATTTTTTCTAGAAATATCATTGTCCTTCACAAAAATGCTCCCCAAACAAAAACTTAGCTATGTTAAAGAAATCTTGAAAAGCACATCAAGTACTGTTCCACTACATGATGCTAAGAATGATATGATTCCGAAAATAAGGCCTCCTTTGGTTTGGAGGACTTTGTAGGAATTTAATAGGATAAGATTTTCTTTTGAGAACCTTCATAGGATAAGATTTCTGTAGGAAAAAATTCTTTGGAGCCATTTGGTTTGTAGGAATAGAATTTTATTCCTACGGAGGAATTCTTTCTATCCTCTTTAGCCATTACGATCTCATGGTAGATCAACCCTTGTAATACTCATGTTCATCAAGATCAATCAAGCAGGAAGTAGGGTATTACCTCCATAGAGAGGGCCCGAACCTGGGTAAACATCGTGTCCCCCGTCTCCCGTTACCATTGATCCTAGACGCACAGTTCGGAACCCCCTACCTGAGATCCGCCGGTTTTGACACCGACAGGCGCCGCTCCCCCCCCCCTCCTTGTCCAATTCGGACTCCCAAGGGGGGGGGGCGCGGCCAGCCCTAGGCCCTCTCCTCTCTCTCCCACAAGGCCCATGTTGGCCCATTATATCCCCCGGGGTTTCCGATAACCCCCCGGCACTCCGATAAATATCTGGTGACCCCCGGAACTCATCCGGTGTCCGAATATAGTCGTCCAATATATCAATCTTTATGTCTCGACCATTTCGAGACTCCTCATCATGACCGTGATCACATCCGGGACTCCGAACTATCTTCGGTACATCAAAACACATAAACTCATAATACCGATCGTCACCGAACGTTAAGCGTGCGGACCCTACGGGTTCGAGAACTATGTAGACATGACCGAGACATGTCTCCGGTCAATAACCAATAGCGGAACTTGGATGCTCATATTGGCTCCTACATATTCTACGAAGATCTTTATCGGTCAAACCGCATAACAACATACGTTGTTCCCTTTGTCATCGGTATGTTACTTGCCCGAGATTCGATGGTCGGTATCTCAATACCTAGTTCAATCTCGTTACCGGCAAGTCTCTTTACTCGTTCCGTAATGCATCATCCCGCAAATAACTCATTAGTTACATTGCTTGCAAGGCTTATAGTGATGTGCATTACCGAAAGGGCCTAGAGATACCTCTCCGACAATCGGAGTGACAAATCCTAATCTCGATCTATGCCAACTCAACAAGTACCATTGGAGACACCTGTAGAGCACCTTTATAATCACCCAGTTACGTCGTGACGTTTGGTAGCACACAAAGTGTTCCTCCTGTATTCGGGAGTTGCATAATCTCATAGTCATAGGAACATGTATAAGTCATGAAGAAAGCAATAGCAATATACTAAACGATCAAATGTTAAGCTAACGGAATGGGTCAAGTCAATCACATCATTCTCTAATGATGTGATCTCGTTAATCAAATGACAACTCATGTCTATGGTTAGGAAACATAACCATCTTTGATTCAACGAGCTAGTCAAGTAGAGGCATACTAGTGACACCCTGTTTGTCTATGTATTCACACATGTACTAAGTTTCCGGTTAATACAATTCTAGCATGAATAATAAACATTTATCATGATATAAGGAAATATAAATAACAACTTTATTATTGCCTCTAGGGCATATTTCCTTCACCGGTGATCGCATTAAGTATGACACTCTCCCACGCCAAAACCAAAACCACATGAAAACTACCACTACAACCACACGTGTTCACAGAAAAACAAAAACAAAGGTAAATAATAAAATAAGATCCTTGAGGAAAAAAAGTTGGAGAGGAGTTATGGCTTTTGTGCGCTCACATTACATTTTACAAAAGATGATCTTTTGAAGGCAGCAAAATTGTCTAGAAACGAACATTCATGAATAGTAATGTCGTTACCGAAAGCAACACAATCGCCACAACTAGATGTCATATCGGGATCGGAAGAAGTAGAGACACGAGACGCTAGCTCGTCCACCCACAAAGCGGGATTGCATTGCCTTTACATGGTATCCACTACCATCAATCTAAACAGAGAGGAGGTCACCGTCATCATGTTTAAGTTATTCTCACCAATGGCAGAGCTTCATGGAGATTGTTGATGGGGCTAAGAAGGCAATTCATGTTCAAGTGCTCTTTAAAACTAGCTTCTGAAGGGTTTTTTCGGGTGTGTGGGGGGGGGGGGGTGGCGGCTCACCCTGGCCCCTACGAAAGCTATGTCACCTGTTGGCACTAATGAGCACTATCACCTCCGCCGTTGTACACTTCAATGAACTTCTTGGACAATGTCTATCCATGAGAGAATATATATTTTATTGTGAAACAATATCAGCTTTCACATAAAAAGAATACAAATAAAAATCATGCGTGTTGCAAGGAAACAAGATCGCCTAGAAACAAAGTAGGGGCGCACGGTACAGACGCTCCCTCCTCCCCTTAAAACTAAAACACGAGCAATCTAGGTTCAAAACAAGCAATGATGAACTTGCAAAACTAGTGTGTAACCCACCCGCCATCGTAGTCGAGCAGAAGTGCAAAACCTGCAACTTCTAGACGACATCTGTCCATCAGAAAATTTCCAGTTTTTCTAGAAATATCATTGTCCTTCACAAAAATGCTCCCCAAACAAAAACTTAGCTATGTTAAATAAATCTTGAAAAGCACATCAAGTACTGTTCCACTACATGATGCTAAGAATGATATGATTCAGAAAATAAGGCCTCCTTTGGTTTGGAGGAATTTGTAGGAATTTAATAGGATAAGATTTTCTTTTGAGAACCTTCATAGGATAAGATTTCTGTAGAAAAAATTTCTTTGGAGCCGTTTGGTTTGTAGGAATAGAATTTTATTCCTACGGAGGAATTCTTTCTATCCTCTTTATTTCATAAGAAAATAAACATTAGCCTAGACTCAATGAAAAAGTCATGAGTGAACCACATGGCATCTTCTCACCTATTCCTATTTATAATATTTAAGATACATGTCATCTCATTATATATTTTTTTTATTCTTATAATCTTCATGCCGGGTGAACCAAAGGAGTCTTAAAGAGTTAATCATATGGCTAGTCAATGATGAAGTCAGTCCACCCTTGGTCTTCCTCTTTTGTCTTCTTCGCCTTCCTTCTCCGTGTATGTAGCTGCCACGGGAGAGCGGCGACTGACTCATTGTCACTGAGTCACTAGTCTCTCTTTCGCGGGTCATCACGCCACACACACTCAGAAATTCCGTTGTACTTTTGTGCAAACAAGAAAACATGTGAAATTATACAGATAATAAGTTTAGCAGATAATGTGAAAGAAAAGTAAATGTAATTGAGCTTAACAGATTTTGATCCTTAAAACAAAGAATATACATATTCCCTCCGCTCCAAATTATATGATGTTCTAACTTTTTTGATTCGAATGTATATGGTCGCATTTTAGAGGTGGTTTGTCCATTCAGAAATATCGGAAACATATTATAATAGTGAAGGAGGGAGTACAATAGTTACTAAATTAAGGTTCACATTTGACTTTTGTTTTAAATTTAAATGGACAACCCGGTGCATATAGCTTCCGCTTGCATAGGGTCCGGGAAAAGGTCCGACCACTTTGAGTCTACTGTACTAAGCCTTTCCTTGCATTTCTGCATGAGGCTGTTTTCACCCGTGACCAGTCACGGGTCACAAGGCAACCGTCTTATCGCTGCGGCAAGGCTCCTCTTCATGGTTGGTCAAAATTCTTATTCATGCTATGCTTAATTTTTTCTTTGCCAATTAGTAATATACGAACCACATTTTATATTTTTTTAGAGTACGTTAAAAGCGTACCATAGCTTTTTTATAGAAGAAAGAATGTAAGCTATAAAAAAGCTACCACTCACCGCGAACAATAAGCATAGCACGAACACCACACCCGACAGGATAAAAAGAAACACCGCAGAGCCTATACTAAGAAGACAGGCCACACCGCGTCTCGACCAACCACCTTCTACATTAAGGAACATTGAAAAAAAATACGTAAAGCACTTTTCTACTGCAGGGTGATAAGAAATGATAAGAAAGTAAAGAGTTAATCATATGACCAGTCAATGGCTGGTCAATGATGAAGTCCACCCTTCGGTCTTCTTCCCCTTCTCCGTGTCCATATGTAGCTGCCACGGGAGAGCGGCGACTGACTCACTGACTCACTGGTCTCTCTTCCGGTCTCCCCCCTCCTCGGCCATCTCGTCCACCGCAATTCCGTCGCAGCTACAGCCGGCGGGGAGCATCTCTCCTTCGCCGCCCGCCGTAGAGACGGCCGGCCGCCGCCAGCAGCGGCCAGATCTGGGCTCAGGCGAGAGAGGGAGACCGACCAGTCTCGAATCCACCATTTCCCTCTCTGCACAACGGAGGGATTCGGACGGCGCGCGCGTCGCCATTGCTCCGGAGCTCTAAGCCAGGTACACACAGAACACAGTCCCGTAAATGGCGCCTGGTTGATTTAATTTGCAAAAATGCCGATTTAAGCCATGGCCCGCTCATCTCACAGATCGAGAGAGCCAGCCGGGGAGGCGCCTGCCAGCCAGCCATGGCGGACCTGGCGGTCGGGCTGTCCAAGACGGTGGTGGCGGAGGCGCTGACCAAGGTGCAGTCGGCCATCGACGAGGACAACAAGCTCCGGCACAAGGCGCAGCGGGACCTGGTGACCATCACCCTCGAATTCGAGATGATGCAGTCCTTCCTGAACGTCGCCAACGGCGGGAGGGCCGCCGCCATGAACAACCTGGTGAGGACCTGGGTGAGGCACGTCCGCGAGCTGGCCTACGACCTGGAGGACTGCGTCGAGTTCGTCGTCCACCTGGACGGCAAGCCGGTCTTCTGGCGCCGCCTGCTCCCGGCGTGCGTGGTCGGCCCGCTGCCGCTGGACCAGGCGGTGGCGGAGATAGAGGTGATCAAGGGCAGGGCGGAGGAGCTGAGCGCGTGCTACTCGCGCTACAGCTGCATCGGCGAGCCTGTATCCAACCTCGTCATGCTGCAGCAGCAGCAGGCTTCCGGCCGGGGCGCCGGCGCGGTGGCGGCCGACATGCTCATCGAGGCGAGGGATTCGGCGAAAAGGCAGCAATTCCTGGGTGATCTGGCCCAGCTTATCACGAACAAGGACAAGGACCTTCAGGTGATCTCGGTGTGGGGGACATGCGGTGATCTTGGGACAACCTCGATCATCAGGAAGGCGTACAATGATCCGGAGATCTGCCGGAGCTTCGCCTGCCGCGTCTGGGTGAAGCTCATGCATCCTTTCAATCCCCACGAGTTCGTGCGGCGGTTCATGGCACAGGTCTACACCGCAGACGCTTGCGTCGACAAGGAAGGAGCAGATGTGGGTGTACATGTCCTGGCAAAAATGGAGGCCATGCAGGAAGATGTGAGTGTGCTCAGACGTGAGTTTGTGCAGGAAGTCAACACCAAGACTTACCTCGTCGTGTTGGAGAACCTAACTGACATGGTAGATTGGGATGCTGTGAGGACGTTCCTACCTGACATGAAGAATGGCAGCTGGATCATCGTGTCGACGCAGCAATTCGAGATTGCAAGCTTGTGCATCGGACATGCTTACCAACCACTGGAGCTCAAGCAGTTCTCACCTGAGCACTCGGTTTGTGCATTCTTCAAGGAGGTAATTAACTAGGCATGAAACGACATCAGTTATGTTTGCGAAATATTTTCTAACTAATAAAATTTTCCATTTAACCTGGCAGTTTAATCTGGACATGATCACAATACCATTTGATCATTTTATACATGTCTTTGTCAAAATATGCAAATAAATGTGAAGAGAAACCTTTGACAGAATTGTCATCTGGCAGATCTAGTTAGTAGTGTAACATTAGCTAGTTAAATTTTAGAAGCTCCACTGCACTTAATGAATTGCTTAATCCTTGATCACCGAAGTAGAATTTATCGCATCAATGATGAATTCTTTTCATATGATGGTTAACAATAGATGATTTTTTGGCCAGTATTGAAAGGAACACCTACAACTGTGTTAGTTTGTGCTGTAATATTAACCACACCAAGCAAACAGTGATTTATCCTCATACCATCAACTTTATTAGTAGTACTCAAGATTTGAACCAAGAAGTGTTTATTTAGCAGGTGCAGTTGGTAGCTCTCAGCGACGAGCCAGACAACATACCAATTGTTCAATATAATTTCCAAAACAAATTCATGTTTCACATGGTGTTGAAAGAAACTTATAATGTGAACATGAAACCTGGACCTGCCAGGCTGCCACTGAATGCAATAAAAAAATTCCTTATTAAAAATATATATCAATATCCACTACGAACTCCTGTTTTACAAACAATCATGTTCAAATGCACAATTTAACACAACCTTGATTCACATGTTTAACCGAATTAGACGCCGTTTAATTCTAGCAAGACTCCTTTTCTACCCCCCAAGGTCCCATGTGTCGAAAAGTATGGTCACATTCACCGTGGATATAGCTTCTTTTGCGAGAAATAGATAGCTAGCCAAGGAAATATATTTTAAGTTCTGTATGTACCTTTTGCCTCAGTCCTTGTGTGTTAACATCTCTCCCCGCATCCAGGGTTCTCAAGACTATGGACCCAAAGAAGAGAAACCAATGGTGTGTGAAGTGAGCCCGAATTCGTCCTTGGAAAAGATTCCCTCCTCCAATATTAAAGGGATTGAGGACTGGATGAAAAATTATCCCCTTGTCGGACGTGAGTTAGAGATGACTGAGCTTCGCAGCTATACAGCCAGGGTACGCTTCAGCAATTCTCCAGTTATATCTGTTTGGGGGATAGCTGGCATTGGGAAATCAGCTCTTGTTAGAAACTTGTACTATGACAGAATGCTTAATAGCAACCAATTTAACAAGTACAGTTGGGTGGATGTATCGCATCCATTCAATTTAAGGGATTTTTCTCGGAGCTTACTGTTGGATCATCATTCAGAAAAAGACCCCATTAAAGAGTGCCGTGAGCTACTGAGCGAAAATCAGTGTCTCGTCGTTATTGATGATCTCCAGTCCAAAGAAGAATGGGACTTAATACAGTCTGCATTGGTATCTAGACCTTCTTCAAGTGTTATCATTGTTATTACAACTGAAGCCAGCGTTGCCACATATTGCACAAATAACGAAGGGCATGTCTTTAATGTCAAAGGTCTAGAAGCTGTAGCGCCCATGGATCTCTTCAGGACAGAGGTGTGTTTTTCTTACAAGCTATATTATGTAGCTTTTCTTTGTTTTTTGAGGGAGCTACAATATTTAGCTAGCTCCTTGGACGCATGCTGTCACAAACATACCACTTCATGCATGGGTTTGCTTTGTCCTCCTTCACTCACAGAATCTAAACTACTCCCTCTGTTCCTAAATATATGACATTTTGGTAGTTCAAATTGAACTATCAAAACGTCATATATTTGAGAACGGAGGGAGTATATATGTTAGCCTATGTACATTGGATGCAGACAACTAACAGTCAGCCTGGAGGCTCTAAACATTTTAAATATACGTGGGAAAAAATAATTCAAAACCGTAGTTGATGTTCAATTTTGATATAATGCGCCCTCATGTCACTTGCAGAAAAATAAAAATATTACAAATGAGTGCATTTTGTATATCCAGAACGACATCCTGGAGGCTCTGCACATTTTCAATATATGTGGGAAAAATCAAAATAGTCGTTGATGTTCAACTTCTATATAGTGTGTCCTCATGTCACTTGCAGAAAAATAAATAAAGTATGATGTTCTGTGAACCATTAAAATAATAGAGCTTGAATTGTTTTATGTATGAAGAAAGATCTTGCCTTTCATGTACAATATTCATGTCTTTTTCATGTGCAAATGGTATACTATGGTGTGTATCTATGGCAATTAATGTATTTTTAACATCTGCAAATCATATTTAAGAAGCTTTGGAATGTGTAAAATATTATGGATGGGTAAGTAAGTAAACAAACAACGGTAATATCAATAGACGTAAGACATAGTCTCTAACATGTATAATTTTAAAGTTCATCTTTTATTTCAATTAAATATGACATCATCATATTATGACTACTTTTTCCTTATTGATTTCGTGTATCAGATAGTTTGTGTGTTTAGTTGTTAAAGTTAGAGAAATATTAATGTGCACATTTTCTAATATGACGTTTGTTTAACTATGGGTGGTTGTTTCTCCATAGAGAAATATAAGGCGAATTTATTGTTCATGATTTATAGGTTAACTTATAAATGTGTGGATGGATAGTTTCATTTGTTTCTGCAAATGGTCATTAAACTTACGCATGCATGTACCATACTACTCCCTCCGTTCCTAAATACAAGTCTTTTTAGAGGTTCCAATATAGACTACATACGGATGTGTATAGAAATATTTTAGAGTGTAGATTCACTCATTTTGCTCCGTATGTAGTCCCTTATTGGAATCTCTAAAAAGACTTATATTTAGGAACGGAGGGAATATACGTCTTTGTAGATTGCTCACTACATTCTACACCAAAATATCAGAATTTAATTGACACTTACCATGCTAATTAACTGATGTTGACTAATGTTAAAATTGTTTGAACAATAGGTACACAGGAAGAATCCTTTATCACCTTTAAAGGATCACGAAGATGTGGAGCTAGAAGAGCTTATTTTGAAGTGTGGAGGTCTTCCCAAAGTGATAGTTTCTATAGCTGCCTTATTGGCCACACAGACGGTAACATTGATGGATACCGTGCGCTCATTGAATCAAAAATTTATGCAGCATCTGGAGACCAATCCGGATTATGAGTGTCTCAAGGGCCTGTTTGATTGGATGCACTCGTACTTCCGTACTTGCCCAGATTCCCTCAAGCCATGTATCTTCTACCTGTCAATTTTCCCTCGACACCACGGCATTCGGCAAAGGCGACTAGTAAGGAGGTGGATTGCAGAAGGTTACTCTAGAGACAGTGATGAAGAATCTGCTGTTGACAAAGGGGAGAACTTCTTCTCCAAGCTCCTCGAGCTGAGCATAATTCAGCAGATACCACAGTTAGTCACCACTGCATACAATGACACCAGCATGGTCTCGTGCCAGGTCAATGGCTTCATCCGCGAGTACATTGTCTCGCGCAGAATGGAAGAGAACCTTGTGTTTGAACTTGGGCCCAATTGCGTCCTAACCACCCACCGCACAGGGAGACACCTTATCATATTGAGAGACTGGGACAGAGACAAGATTGTGTTTGAGAGCATCGACTTCTCACGGCTACGCTCGCTGACAGTGTTTGGAAAGTGGGAATCGTTCTTCATCTCCAAGAGTATGAGGCTACTTCGGGTGCTTGATCTGGAGGACGCACTGGGTGTAAAGGATGAAGATCTTGAGAAGATGGTGAAGCGGCTGCGTCGCCTGAAGTTTCTCTCTTTACGAGGATGCGGTGAGATCTTGCATCTGCCAAGCTCGCTCGGCGATCTCAGGCAGCTCCAGACTCTGGATGTGAGGCACACCTCCATACTCAAACTGCCAGCGAGCATCACAAGGTTACAGAAGCTGCAGTACATCCGCGCCGGCACCACCGCCCGAGCATCAGCACCGCCTGCCTCATCCAGCAGGCTGCCAAAGTTCCACAGACGCCGCGGCCTGTTTGGTATCAAGGTGCCCAAAGGGATCGGAAAACTGACGGCGCTGCACACGCTCGGCGTCGTCGACGTCGGTGCTTCGGGAGGGAAGGCCGTAGTGGAAGAGCTCAGGAAACTCACCCAGCTGCGCAAGCTCGGAGTGTCTGGCATCAACAGGCATAACAGCAAGGACTTCTTCTCTGCAACCTCAGGCCTTGTGCATCTGGAATCCTTGCTGGTGCGGCTGGGCAAGGACAGCCAAGGCTGCCTGGACGAAATCACCCTGCCTTGGGAGAACCTGCGGAGCCTCACACTCCACGGGCTTCAAGACAAGCTGCCACCATCAAAGAACCTCAGTAAGCTCATGAAGCTGGATCTGGAGATGGACGCCTTAAAGGAAGACGACATCAAGTTCCTAGCCAACCTACCGGAGCTATGCATCCTGCGTCTCCGGGTCGGACAGCTTCAGGATGGTAAGCTCCATTTTCACGCCAAGATGTACGGGGAGGAGCTGGTCACCTTCAAGAAGGTGAAGATCCTCGAGATCGCCTCCGGCGCCAGCGAGCTGCACGTGACCTTCGGGTTGAGGTCGATGAAGAGCCTCGAGCTGCTGAAGATCGACTGCTCCAGCGTGTCGTACCATCTCACGGGCCTGAACTTTCTGTCCGAGCTCAAGGAGGTCTTGCTCCAGGGTACCAATGATGAGGCGATCAAGAGCAACTTGGAGACCCAGCTTGCAAACCATCCCAAGGCGCCTACCGTGAAGCTGGAGGAACTGCCGCGTTCATCCTGAAGGGTCGACGCCATCTCTGTTTATTTCACTTGTTTCTGCTTACCGTGAGCTCTGATCCCGTCGCTGCAATCAGTCCTTCAGCTTGTTTACCTTTGGTTTTTTGTGCATCAGTACTGTTGTTGAAATCTTTACTTTTTTTTTTGTGAAACGGATGTTGTTGAAATCTTGACTGTTACAAGTTACAACCGTGTGTTCCTTGAGAAATGTACCACGTTCAATTCTCATATGGGTACTTGGATACGTGCCCATCTTCAAGGTGAAGTGTGGTCGATGTGAATCCTGATGTCGGGAACGAGCCTGTTACCAGCATATAACATCATCTTGCTGGGGAGGCCTCGGCAGGGCCCGAGCACCCAGACTATGCCGTCATGTGCCACTCACACCATCCCATCGCTGTCTCCAGCTTTGTGTCCGCCACCAATGTGCCACGCTCCTCCATCGACCTTCGCCGCCGCCGCAGGCCGGAACCGACGGGGATGCCCCATCCAAGGGTCTAAGGAATCCGCCGTCCAGCCACTGCCGCACGTGCCACTAACATATCTTTCAGATGCAAACACATTTTGAACCATGTTACCACTGCTCAAAATAAAATGAGCCTGGAGTCCGCCACATCACCCATCAGCCAGACACAGCTAACAGTCTTGGCACCGAGCACAATGGAACTTGCTGGTTTGGCACCTGTAAATACCATTGTCCAAAAACATTTATCATTTGGAGCATCCAAACCAGGGTCTGAAATATCAGAGGGTCCCCCATATGCAAATCGAACAAACTCAAGTTTGAAATGCAGGATTTCAAATAAACCAGTGTCTAGGGTAAAAAAAAAGGAACTTTCCAGGAAAATTTCCTAGGTTCCAAATGGTGCATTAAAAAGAAAATTTACATTTCCATCTTCCTCTGGCACAAATGTATGTATTGCACAGTGCTCCATCCAAACGATATTTCAGGTCAAGATTATTCCATGGACACAATTACCTCAGACACCACTCACTACCTACATAGGATCCACAAAGCCAGACACAGAGCCTTTAAAAATTAGTATTGATTCAAATCTCGATCAGCAGCACAGAATCGATGCCATCTCTGGACCCTAGGTATGCTCATCTGGTTGCGCATAGACAAATGGCGGCCATTAATCCGAGAGCATCATAGAGGTACGGACCTCGATAAATTGCGGCCCATGTGAGACCTGTACCGCAGGCACGGACGCTTCACGATCCTTTCAGCACAAACACCAACACGGCAACAATAGTAAGAAATGGTTAGATTGCAGGGTCAACCAAATGCCTGTGCAGATCATGTGTACCTGCCAGACTGTCACCAACTCAACCAAATGCCTCTGCAGATCATGTCTACTCAGAGTGTAGACATGAACTGTACAGATCATGATGAATTGCTTTATCTGTAAAATAACTGCAGAGATGTATGCATTTTCTGACAGTAAACTCAATGAAAAGATGGCTGGATTGGTATAATCACTCGTCAACAAAGTGGTGTTGCCTACCATCAGGTCGTCTCTTGCTTCATCACCACCCTGGATCGCAAAAATGTAACGATTTTATGAGAAATCATGCTGAGACAGTACATGATAAGAGAACTATATATAACAAAACTAAGTTTATGAGACTTATATTCGTTTCTGTAATACAAAAACAATTCAAAGACAGGTCAAGTGTAAATGCTTCCTAACACGCAATGCTCCTGTAAATATAATTCTGACAGTATGGAAAACTTCAGATTCCAGATCGAACAAGCACCGGTATGACTTCCTGTGAGCATGCATAGCAAATCTGGCCAACCAGATTTCAGCTACTCAGAGTGTAGAAATGAGTCTCCCAAGGGTTTATGGGGGCAAGTGCACACACATGCACAGCAGGTTAAACAGAAACTTTCATGTAACTATTTTCCGGTATTTTTAGTTTTTTGTGCAGCACCTCGTTATGTGCAGTTGACAAACTTCGCCTTCTGACTTCCAGTTCGATGCCTATGGAGGAACATCATCATTTTCATAGTTGCATTAGTTAATAGATCAACCATTAGATCTCCCAACCTAGTAGATACTAACCTAGTTGACAAGTTTTTTCATACTCCTTCCAAAGATTCATCTATAACGAACCTAACTGTTACACAATCTCACGAATGCAAAATCTTTCAGAGGATCCACCGAACAAGCAGTATACATCTCTTTTCTATTTGAGAGAGAGAACAACCAGTATACATCGGAAGTCTGAATGCAAGAAACTGCACATATCTGAAAGTTAGTTCAGGGCTTGGAACTGCAACAGATGATTCTGAATTGTGACCGAGTGCTGGAGGAGATGAAGATATCGCCGCCCTAGATCTGAGACGTACAAATTTGGAGGGCTTGGGAAAGCAAGATGCTTTACGACTGAGTGTACATACTGAATTATTCAGTGGATCTAGTGATCCGATACGTAAAAGTAAAACTGCACCACAATAGGGAATGAAACAAAACCCATCCATCGTAGTATCATATATCTTCAACTTGCTGGAGAACCAGCCTAGTCTGTCAGAAGCCACGCTACGGTAGCCCCCCCGCAGCTCACAGATTGTTGCCATGATAGATCCCTAGCTAGAACCATTAGTCAACTCAGCTCGGGCACTGACTGCTCAAGCTTTAAATGAACCATTAGTCCACTCAACTCGATCACTGATCAAGCTTTAAATGAAGCCCACTTCCATCAAGATTCTTTATGCCCGCCCGCTTCACGATTGTCTCCAGTTTCTTACATCTTCCAAGAATAATTACTATTAAAGTTCATCCTGTTTAGACGTGGACCAACTAATCTCCCCTGCACCTCTTTCCACATAAGCCCTAATCTCCCCTGCACCTCTTTCTACATATAAGCCCGCCCATACCATTAACGAGCAGCACAATCACACTGCGCCCAGTCCTAGTGCTCACTCTCTTAACACCACCAAAGCCATGGGCCAGGCTAGGGCTTACCTCCTAGCCTCCCTAGCGGCATTCTACCTCGTCGCCCTGGCCACCCCCCAGGTCGCCGCCGACATGACCGATGAGGTCAATCTCCTGTGGGGAAAGTGCAATGTTCTCCGCGACGGCGCCGGCCGACAGACTGTCGCGATGAGTCTCGACCGCAGCACGACCTCCGGATTCAGCTCGAAAATCAAGTACCTCTTCGGGAGGATTGACATGGAAATCAAGCTCGTGCCCGGGAACTCAGCCGGCACAGTGACAACATTTTATGTAAGTGATGGACTGATTAACGCCGTTCATGTCAACTTGTCAATACTAAGACTAACCATCTTGCATTGCAATCTGGGAATAGATGATGTCAGAGGGACCATGGCAATACCATGATGAGATCGACCTTGAATTCCTGGGGAACAGCACCAGCAACCCCTACACCCTGCACACCAACGTGTATGCCAGAGGCGTAGGCAGCAGAGAGAAGGGGTACCGGCTTTGGTTTGATCCCTCCCAGGACTTCCACACCTACAGCATCATTTCGACCCAACAATACATCCGGTGAGCCCCACTCCTATCTACTCCATTCTTGTTCAACCTAATACCTGCTTAGCTAAGCTACCCCCTCCTATCTAAATAGCCTTTGGTTCCAAATGAAGCATGAATGCTCAGTTTAGTCGGACATGTTAAATAATTTTTAGACTGAAAAGGCATTTGCAAGCACTAAGCCTAGCTCATATGGATGTTGCTGGGTTGCAGAATCCTTGTTGATAACAAGCTGATCCGGCAGATCAAGAACCAGATGATGTATGGTGCCCCCTATCCAAACTATCAACCAATGAGGGTGTACAGCACCATCTGGAATGCGGATGACTGGGCGACACAGGGTGGGCGGGTCAAGACCGACTGGTCACTAGCGCCGTTCACAGCATACTTCCGGAACTACAAGGCCTCCACCTGCTCTCCAAGCTCCAAGGCCTGCGGCCAGAGCTCCCCTGGTTCGTCCGGCCCGGAACTGGACCAGACGCAGCAACAGCAACTGAAGGAGGTGGCTGCCAACTCCAAGGTCTATGATTACTGCGATGACTCAAAGAGGAGGATTGGGTCCCCCAAGGATTGTGAGTCACAGTAGAAGTGGTTCAACTAGCAGATACAAAAGGAAAGGTGCATTGGATTATTTAGTCCATTTTTTCAGAACATGAACATTGTATTCAGTTTACTTGCGTAAGTACCATGATTGCTGGTGTACCTTCATAGATAACTGGCAAGCTCAACAATGGTAAAAACAACTTCAGCCCTTTTCTTAGTGTTTTTTTTTTGATAAAGGGCGCTTTCTATTGACTCATAAGGTCACATCAAAAGGATAGGCACAACGAGCACACACCTGGCCTCTGCATGACTAGGATGTACACATCCAACAGCAACGCACACACAGTGGATTACACACCGGCAAAGAGCACGGTCAATCTTAAAAGATCAACCACTCATGTTTTTCCGGCGCATCTCATGGACGGTCTCATGTAGGATAACTACTCGATGTTTCTTCCTTGCATGAATGTAGTTTGAGACAGGCGGACCACGCGGTCAGCCGTCGCGTTGAGCCTATCTGTGGCTACCTTTATGAAAATTTTCAAACTGACTCTTAGGAGACAAATCGGCCTGTGTGGGCGTGGGGTACAGGCGAGCTCGTGGTTGAGCTTGGTTGCCGCCGCCAGGTTCAGGGCGACGGTGTCCATGCCAGGAGGCGGCTTGAGGCATGAGGCGGATGCGGCTCTTTTACCTCCTCCCGACCGATTTCTTCTTCCACCTCTTGCCCCCTACCCCCTATCTCCTCGCCGGCGACGCCACGGCCAGCTGTGGCGTCCCCGTTTAGAGCTTGGGGCTTCGCTGCACTCCTCTGTTGCAAAATCGGCTGGCATAAATTCTATTCTTAGGCAACTGAGAAATACAAATGTGGATTCATTTTGTTCCAGAATACTTTTCTAGTTCCTAGGTAAGGAGAAGTAAATGTGAATTGCATGATGGACTGTTACAGTAACGGATTAAGATGCAAACAAAAAGACAGGTTGCCGGCAGATGCATTACCTGCCGGCCCTCGACGACATGACATCCATCACTAACCTGAATGAAGGGCCTGCGGCGTGAGAGCGGGCGCATTTCCTGGAAGGTTTGGCAATCTGCGGCATTTAGCAGAAGGATTTAACAGGTACACACCGCACAGGAGAACAGCTGCATCTAACTACAAATCACAAGTCTGCGGCTGATGGATCGGTTTCAATGAACACTATAAAGCTCTGTTTTGCCAAGCGTGCGTAAAACAATGTCGCTGCATTCGGACGATACTGTCATGTGGGTCGCCCACAATTTCCCTGTTATCAGGCTACGGGTGCTGGGGGTGCAGACACATCAGTGCCATTTTGCCCTGGCCCAACGACCTATACGGAACACCAATACAGTACCGGTAGGGCTGCACACCACACCACACTGCCCCAGATCTTCCCGAACAACTCGCCGGAGAGGAGCCGCGGGGGCAGCCCGCCCCAGGGGCGGAACGAATCAGGCGCAGTCAAGCGTGCAGCACTCTCGCCGGGAGCAAACCCTAGGGCAGCCGCCCGCCCGCGCCCCCACGAACTCGAACGCAAAACAGTAGAGGACGTCCCCCGAGACCGGAAACACGGCAGGGCTATACAATAAGCTGGGGACTGTGCGTGGAGGGGAGGGAGAGAGGGTTGTGCGGGTGCGTACACGACGGTGAGGTTGAGCTGGTGAAGTCGCCGACGAAGGAGCGGCTGACGCTGGTGGGCTTGTGCGCCGTCACGACGGAGTTCCACGTGCTCATCCCCGCCGACACCGCCGCCGCCGCCGGAGGCTTCTGGACTCTGAGCGGCGGAGGAAGGAGAGGGGCGACCCGTTTTTTTTTAAGCGGAGAGGGGCGGTTCATTTCCACGGTGCTCGAACAGTCGATTGAGTGGGCCGAGTTTCAGCCGGCCCGCGCTACGTGTAAAATGGGTCTGGGTCGTGTTTCATTTGGGCCACATCCATGCGAGGGCGGCCATGGATAGTGGATAATGTGCGTAGGACTGGGCGTGTGGTTATGTTTTCGCCTCAAAAAAGAAAAATCTACAGTCGGACATTTCACACACAAAAAAATCTACAGTCGGACTTGATAAATCCGAGTCCTCAAACTTCTGACCGGTTAAGCCTCAAATTTCTGCATCTGCGTCCGGATACCTCATACCGAAAATGTTAAATTCATACAAAAACATGCAAAGAAAAATTCCTGCATTCTACGTGGATCAACTAGTCTACTCCTCGTCGGAGATGTCCACTACCTCCGTGCCCGGCACCGGATACATGAGCGGCAGCCGCAGCTCCGGCTCCTGCGGCTCCTCCTCGGCGGCCTGCGCATCAATCTTCGCTTCGACCTCGTCAAAGAGGGCGTTGGTCCTTGCCCGTTCCTGCCGGATAAACTGCCGGTTGGCCTTCACATAGGCCTCATCCTGGATGGACTCCAAGATGGCCTACTGCTACGCCATCTCGTCCACTTGGGCGACGGTGAAGTTCGCCTCCGCTTGCTCCATGTTGAAGCCTGAAGCCGGCGCCAGCTCCTGCTCCGCCTCCTCGTCGTCCTCCATCGTTGCCGGTTGCTGCTCCTCTCCCTCCTCCTCCTCCGCCTGCTCTTCCTCCTCCTCCACCTGCTCCTCCTCCGGCTCTGGCGAGTCCGGAGGTAGCCCGGCAGTGACGCGGGCAGCGCGCGGCGCTTTGCCCGGATTTCCTATTGGATCTCGTACCGACGCTCCGGCGTGAGCATGGCGTAGGTGGTTATCTTCCTCCGGACCATGGCGAAGCCAGACAACGTGGGAAGAGAGCCAGAGCGGGAGAGAGGAGGTGGATGGGCTCGGGCTGGCGGCGCGGAGAGGGAGGAGGTGGATGTGCTAAGGTTGGGGGACACCGACCATTTTAAATAACCGAATTTGGCCTCGGGCGTCGAGCCGGACCGACATCACGCGACGTTCACACCCTTACCGACGGAGACGTCCGTCGGACCGCCGGATTTTTGGACGATCCCGCATAGGACTCCGACGTCAGTCCGACGTGGCGGACGCGCCCAGGTGCCCCCATATCTGGATTTGAAGGGCGCCGGTCGGCCCGGTCGTTTGAGGGCCATTTGAGGCGTTCATGTTGGTCGAAATTTCATGACCGGTCAGTGGCCGGCGGCCCGCCCAGGCGTATGAGGCTGGTTTAGGCCGCCGGCTGTAGATGCTCTAAGAGTGATAATGTGCGTGGTGTTGGATCTGAATTGTTCAGTTTTGTCATGTATGCCTGGGTGGAGGCCAAAGAAAAAGGAGCACATGAGTTGTATAGCACAACAAGCTTATTGGAAGGAAGTCATTGTACCGAAGAACAGTTGTTTCGTGGGCACAATTGGTTGTGATGGACTAGCAAACATTCACAAGAGGGTGCCCTCTATCTATCGTGGCTACAGCGCGGTACATGTAGTTATGTACACACAGATGAGGTTGGCACAGCATTCCCATGGCTCCCGATTCCGAACCGTGTCCATTGAGCACAATCCAATGCTGCCAACCGTGGTTATGCCACTCTGTCCACACATACGGTAGTGCTCCTCTTTCTGTCGGTTCCTCACCTGTTTGCGACGGCCCTACCGAGATGCGCAACCATCTGTCATGTCAACGTCCTGATGAATGCGCCGGTCGGAGCGCCGACGAGAGATTCTCGTTACCCGTTCCGACGACTGGCCGGCCGGTCCGCGATCGGAAAGTAGTCGACCACCGGGTGGGCCCAACAAGCCCCTGTCCGTCCAACTGTGGGCATTACTCTGAACGGAGACCCGCTGGCAGTCAAGCAAAAATCAAAGCGCGAGTTCAGGCTGTCCAGGAGTTGTTTACGCCCGGCAGATTTAACTGATTGACCGGGTACCATGGCTGTTTCGCACTCCCGGCCGCGCGTCCTCCCCCGTTGATCGATCGATCGATCGCCGTGTACCACTATCACGTCGCCGGTCGCCCTGAGACGACCCGATCGCCTCGCCGGCCGTGCGTACAGGTCGCACGGGCATGGGGCCAACTTGCGTGGCTCCATCGCCGGCTGCTAGCTATAGTAATGTGGTGCTCATTGGAAATGTTCAGTATAATCCACTGACGAGAATCAAGATTTCACCGCCCGATCACGGTGTATACGACGAGCTTGTGTTGGCCGCCGCAGTGCCATCTTGTCATGTTACCTTCCTAGAACCTCGACTTGCCGTGGAAATGTCGTGCTCGCCGCAGACACATCGCTCGTTCGTTAGGCGGTCAAATCCAGCGCAAAATTTAACCTGTGGTCTACCGGTGCCGAACATGGGCCGCCCGGGAGGATTTAGACCGACGTGGATAGCTTTGCTTTGTCTCCGGTGGCGACGCTTTTGTACTTTTCTCGTGTTAAATGACTTATTTAATTTTGAAAATGTGTTTGGCGAATCCCGGTTCAACTGATCACGGTGTGATAGTGTATCAGCCAGGGGCAATTCTACACGTGAGCTCCGACCCCACTGCGGTGATAGTTCTATTCAAATTTGTGCAGAAAATTAGGACATTTCGGGGAGTGCACTTGGACCCACAGCTTTCTGATATTGGCGGCACCACGGATATCAAAAGTGACGAAAAGGCCACATGTTAATTGAACACAATGAATAGAGCTGCAGCGAAAACTTGAAAGTTGGAACACACCAGCAACTCGACTCGTTGCACATTAAGTGTGTTAGGGCATCTCCAAAGAAGACCCATAAAGGTGTTCGGATCAGTACTGCCATCTAACGGGGATCTGTATATGCCCGCAGATTAGTCCGGACCTCCGTTTTCCGGGCAAAGTGAAATTAAACTTGGCCCACATTTAGTTTAGCTATATATCAATGTCCTCCGCTTCGGTGAGCTCACCCCGGTTACCGAATTTACAGGACTCCCGACATCATCCCTGCATCCGAGGCTGCCACAACGGTGCTAAGAAGTAGCGGAGACGCGGAGCTCTAGTCGCCGCTGATAGTTAAGGAGATCATCACCGATGGCCTTCGTGAAGGAACTACGACACCTACCGCAATGGTTGACATTCGATCTTCTTTGTGAAGCAATCGGATTTGCTAGCCAAAGGGTGACCTATCATCTTCCTCCCGGTCATGGAGTCATATGAGAGGAAACTTGTCTTCCGGGCGAGCTCGATGGCTTGGTGCCATGGAGACTCCGTCATACCAAGTGGTGTCGCCACGCCGAGGTTACGCTGGGGCGAACCCAATTTAGTACCCAATTGCAATTCGTTTGAACAATCACCCGGGGAGTCCCCACCTGAATCATACTCAAAGTGTCACAAGGGCGAGTTGTTACAAGAGAGCGGTAGATCGCGAGGAGAGGTATTGGCGCCATGACATGGCTACCACCTTTAGAGAGGGAGCATTACATCTAAAAGTCCAGAGGGAGAAGCCTCTAAGAATTGCAATTTTCATTTTCATTTGGGGGTCCTCTCTGTAATACCAGGGCAGTGGATTCTTCTGTAAGATGCTCTAAATAAGATGGCATCTAGGTCGACCCACCTTCTCTTCGAAAAAAAAAACAAGAGGGAGGGGATGCAAATCTTCCTATGAAATTCGGTACATATTTTTTCTACGAAATGCAATTCTATGAGTCAACCAACTTTTCTCATACCCCGATTCCTACTAGCTTTTCTCCTCGCTTGGGTCTACCGCCGGTCGCTTACGACCGCGGAGACGGAAGCTCGGCGGCTCTGTCGGAAGAATGCCAAGGTGCTCCGGATTGCCATTGAGCAGTTCGAGCGGGAGGCGGCTCGGCTGGCGAAGCTCAAGCAACAGCAGCACAGAGCCATCCGACGGCTCAAAGGGCTCATCTTCTTCTCCGACGACGACCACGGCGACTTGGACGATCCTCCACCAATCGCGGACGCCTACAACTGTGCCGATGACCAAAGGGGGAAAGGGCCGGCGAGGAAGTGGTGAAGGATCTATTTCCTTCTCCACTTTAAATTCAAGTTTTTAGATGTGGTTTAAACCTGTCCATCGTATTATGTGCATCATGTGAACTGTGGCGATTTTTTGAAGATCAGACTGTGATCTTTTGATGAACTGATTATGCATTTATATGTTCATTTCTATGTCTGTTTATGATCTACGTAGTTTTTATCGCGTTGCGTGGTTTAGTACGGATATAGGGGATAGGATATGAAATACATGGATGTGGACAACACAATTTGTCCCCACGCTTCTGCTGTCGTTTGAGGAACCGGATTTGCGATGTCTCGTTGTAGATGCTCTAAAACCGGCACATCATTCCCATGGCTCCGCACTCTGATCTCTGAACTGTGTCTCCGTTGCACGCTGCACTTGAGTACGACACGACGCTGATACGTCCTTACACACACGACATGGCCTGGCCGTAAAAACACCAGTCAAGCCGAGACTACCCATCTCATGGACGTAAACTCTCATCTCATGGCTTGTATGCGCGGAGCAGCCTGCAGGGCAGGCAACAAGTATCATCATCTCTCGCCAGTTGATCACTCTCACCTGATCACCTCCGAAGTGATCATCTAGCGCATAGACGATGATCTCGGCAGGGCCTGGCAGTGAACTGCAAAGAACACAATCCGGTGCCGTGGAGTGAATCGCAAAAAAACACCACATTTGGGGCTTCATCAACCACCAGGTCGCTAATCATTTACAAAAATCACCGCGCATTCAGTAAACTTTTTGCAAAAAGCACTGATCAAGTGAATTAGCCGGTTTAACCACTTTCCTCGCTCCACCCTCGCCGGGAATGGTCGTGGCGCTGCGCGCCTGTACGAGCTCATAACCGGCGTGTACAGGGGAGCTTGCTCCAGGCGGTTGCGGCTAATGGCCGGCGGCGGATCCGGCTTCGGCTAGCGTCCTGGAGAGAGAGAGGGGGGGGGGAGCTGCGTGAGAGACAGGGGAGGAAGGAGAGGGATAGGGGGCTGCGGTGGTGCCCGGTGAACTGGCGGCGGCGAGCTGCGGGGAAGTCCGGTCGGAGCAGCGCGAGGCTTGGTGGCGCGTGTGCACGGGGCTGCGGGGCTCTCCTGCAGGCGTGGACGCTCCGCTGCGGCTGCGCGAGCAAGGGCAGAGTGGGGTGTAGGAGGAGGGGAGGAGGCGCCGAAGCGCATGGAGGTTGGCCCGCATCCACGGCGTCGAGCGGCGCTGGGCTTCCCAGGTAGAAGACCGAGGCGCGGCCACAGCATCCCGGCGGGCCGACATGGCATGAAGGTCGAGCTCCCGGCGGCTGCCTCCGCGCAGTCCACGACGCGGACACTGCACAGGAGCTACGGCTCCCCGACGACGACAGTGCGCTGCTGGCCCTCGTGGTTGCGGAGATGGCCGCCGGCCGGTGTGCCCACCCGCTGCTACACAGACTCCTCGTCTCCGCGACCGCCCGGTCGGCGGGCGTCTTCTGGCAGCGGCGACGGGAACCGGGCTCTGTCGGGCATGGTCCAGGGGCTGATTGCTTTTTAAAACATTTACTAGGGGTCTGTGTGTGATTATTTTGCCAAGTCAGCTCCTTACAGTCCGGCCCCACATGCCAGAAAGTGATTAAATGGGCTAAATCACCTGTTCAGTGCTTTTTACAAAATGTTTACTGAATGCGCGGTGTTTTTTGCAAATGATTAGCGATATGATGGTTTTCCGCAGATGAAGTCCCAAATATGATGGTTTTTTGCAATTCACAGTGCCGCCACTCTGCTGCACATGTACGTGTGTATGGCACTCTGTCCACACATGCTCCAGTATCTGCGTTTCGGTCCGGATAACACCTCTTTCTTTCTGTCGGTTCCTCACCTGTTTGAGGCGTCCCTACCGAGATGCCGAACCATCTGTCATGTCAGCATCCTGATAAATGCGCCTGCCGGAGCGCCGGCGCGAGATTCTCATTAGCAGTTGTGACGATGACTGGCCGGTCCGCGATCGAGAAGTCGATCATCGGGGTCCAACCAGCCCTGTGGGTATTACTCTGAACGAAGACCCTGACAGTCAACGAAAAATCCAAGTGCAAATTCAGGCTGTCTAGGAATTGTTTACGCGCGCACAGCGCAACCCCTAGGCGGCGCGCGCCTCTCGATCCGTCCGCACATGACCGACCGATCGGCTAATTTAGCAGATGTTTTGTTAATTGATTGACCGGGCGCGTACCACGGCTGTTCGCACTCCCGGCCGTCTCCCCGCCGTTGATCGATCGACTGCCGATCCGCCTGCACATGTAATCGGCTGTTTTAGCAGATGTTTGTTAATTGATTGACCGAGTAAGTACACTATACTATGGCTGTTCGCACTACCGGCCGTCGTCCGCCGTTGATCGATTGCCGTGTACCATCACCACCACGACGCCGGTCGCCCCGAGACGACCCGATCGCCATGCGTACACATCATCACATGGGCAACTCATGGTTCAAATCGATCGCCGGCTGCTAGCTAGCTAACGCTAATGACGGGGATTATTTCGTATTCACTCACGAGAGGTCAAGAATTCACCGTCTAATCGCAGGAATATACAATGGGCTTGCACTGGCCGCCGGAATACCGGAGAGGCCCGGAAGCATCTATCTATCTTCTCGAGTTATACCATGTACTGTACTTGTAGAAGGCTAGAACCTCGACGTGCAGTGGAAACGTCGTGTTCGCCGGCCGCCGGATCGTTTGTTCGTTAGTCCGTCAAAAAAATCGAGGTCGAGAAAAATAATTAACCTGTGGTGTGTTGGTACCGAACATGTCCTGGACTATCCGGGAGGAATTAGACCGACGAATAGTGACCCTTTTGTACTCTTTCTCGTGTTATTAAATAACGGATTTTCAGTTTCGATGAATGTGTTTGGCGATCTCCGATTCAGCTGATCTCCACGACGAGTACATCGATATCAGTTGTGCCCAAGTTAGACACGATGAGTAATGCTCGACTGGAAAAGTTAAAACTCTCAAGCTTTTCATCTCGTTACAAACTCAGCTTAGTCCTTGATCTTTTGTTTAGTCCAGCTCAAAGAAAAAAATATACTCAGTTAAGTCTGCTCATCTCGTTTCCCACAAAAAAGTGCTAAGGCCAACTTCACCGGCAACTCGCAAAAAACCTCTCACATTCGTCCGCGGGACTAGTCCATGGACACGGATGCGGGAGCTCGAAATTCAACCGTACCCACATACATCCGGCCTTTCGGATTTTTTTTAGCAATTCGCACGATCAAGTAGTGAAAGTGCAACTATCCCTGGGTGGTTTTGGTAATTCCTAACAACATATAAGCTCATTGAGCTAATGCTATTCCAAGATAGATATTTCAGGAAAGCTCAATGATTGGCATGGCATGGATTGGAAAGTGGACCCTTCAAAATGCTAAGGACAAAAGATTGGCTCAAGCTTAAAGCACAAGACTCTACATCTTCTATTTTAGTGATCCAAGATCGCATTGATTCTATAGGAAAAGCCAATACTATTAAGAAGGGATGAGGTGTTGCTTAATGAGGTGCTTGCTCAAAATGCTTAGTGATATGCTCCAAAACCCTCCACTACTTTCTCATATCCACATATGTCCCAAACCAAAAGTCCAACTCGGACCCACCGATTCTTTCTATCCGGCGCCACCGAGTTCACTTGACATAGCCACTGCCAGAAACCCTAGTCTTTTCGGTCTCACCGATAGGGATCTCGGTCTCACCGAGATGTGATTGCAATCTCTGTGTTTCCCTTCGTAACGTTTCAGTCAAACCGAGATGAGCGATCGGTCCCATCAAGATTGCAATGCAAACTCTCTGTTTCCCTTTCGTAACGTTTCGGTTTAACCGAGATGAGCGAATCGGTCCCACCGAGTTTGCCTGACCAACTCTCTATTTGCCTATTACCAAAATCGGTCTCACCGAGTTTGTGTAATCGATCTCACCGAGATTACGTTATGCCCTAACCCTAATGATATCGGTCCCACCGAGTTGACATGTCGGTCCCACCGAAACACCTAACGGTCACATTATGAACCAAATCGGTCTGACCGAGTTTAACGATTCGGTCCCACCGAATTTGGTGATTTGTGTGTAACGGTTAGATTTTGTGTGGAGGCTATATATACCCCTCCACCCACTCTTCATTCGTAGAGAAAGCCATCAGAACATGCCTACATTTCCAATACATATTTTCTGAGAGAGAACCACCTACACTTGTGTTGAGGTCAAGATATTCCATTCCAACCACATAAATCTTGATCTCTAGCCTTCCCCAAGTTGCTTTCCACTCAAATCTTCTTTCCACCAAATCCAATCCTATGAGAGAGAGTTGAGTGTTGGGGAGACTATCATTTGAAGCACAAGAGCAAGGAGTTCATCATCAACACACCATTTGTTACTTCTTGGAGAGTGGTGTCTCCTAGATTGGCTAGGTGTCACTTGGGAGCCTCCGACAAGATTGTGGAGTTGAACCAAGGAGTTTGTAAGGGCAAGGAGATCGCCTACTTCGTGAAGATCTACCCTAGTGAGGCAAGTCCTTCGTGGGCGACGGCCATGGTGGGATAGACAAGGTTGCTTCTTCATGGACCCTTCGTGGGTGGAGCCCTCCGTGAACTCGCGCAACCGTTACCCTTCGTGGGTTGAAGTCTCCATCAACGTGGATGTACGATAGCACCACCTATCGGAACCACGGATAAAAATCTTCGTGTCAACATTGCGTTTGCTCCCTCAAACTCCTCCCTTTACCTTCATATGCAATTGTTTTACATTATGCTGCTATACTCTTAGAATTGCATGTGTAGGTTGATTGCTTGACTTGTGCTAAGTTGTTAAAATCTGCCAAGAACTAAAATTGGGAAAAGGCTAGATTTTTATTTGGTCAAGTAGTCTAATCACCCCCCTATAGACATACTTTTGATCCTACAAGTAGCCGCATGCAGAGGGCACAGAAGTTCAAATAGCCGCATGCAGCACTAGTTCAAATTTTAAAATGTTCAAATATTACATCCCAACATTGTTATTCCCTTTCATCACCAATTGATGCTCAATCAGATCTTCCTTGAGTTGCCCGTGAGTTGGTCGATGCCGAATTTGTTGATGCATTCGAATAAAATCCTCAAATGTGGTTGGATTCTGGCCCGGAAGTTGGATAGGATCACCCATGTTCTCAAATTCCAGAGTTGCGGCAGCATCGTCACGCTCATCCTCAACGATCATGTTGTGCACGATTACAACATGTTAACACCTTCCACAAGGTCTACGGATCCCATTGTTTTGCAAGTCCACGAACAAATGCTAAACGGGCATGAGGAACTCCAAATGCCCTCTCGACCTCCTTTCTAGCTGCTTCTTGTCTTTGGGCAAAGTGAGCCTTTTTTGGCCAACTGGGTTTGAGATGGTGCTGACAAAGGTAGCCTATGGAGGATAGATATCGTCACCTAGATAGTAGCCCATGTTGTACTCATGTCCATTGATAGTATAGTGGCAAGGAGGAGCTTTTCCTTCAGTCAGCCTCGCAAGCAACGGCGATCGTTGCAGCACATTGATGTCATTGTGAGACCCGGGCATGCCAAAGAAAGCGTGTCAAATCCAAAGATCATGTGATGCAACTGTTTCAAGAATGATGGTGGGCTTCTTAACATGACCCTGATATTTCACTTGTAAAGCCTTCGGGCCATTCTTCCATTTCCAATGCATGCAGTCAAGAGATCCAAGCAAACCTGGCCACCCTTTTGCTTCTGAGATTGCCAGGAGCCTCTCGGTGTCTGCCACAGTTGGTTTTCCCAAGTACTGAGGTTCGAACACCTCGACCACGACAGTTGCAAACCTGACCATGGCATCTCCGCATGTGCTCTCACACATCCGTAGGTACTCAACCCACGAATTAATGGTCGTGCCATATGCAAGCATCTGGAGTGCGGCCGTGCACTTTTGGTAATCAGAGAAGCCAATCTTTCCCACGGCGCCCTTCTTCAGGATGAAGTATGTTGGGGAACGTAGCAGAAATTCAAAATTTTCTACGCATCACCAAGATCAATCTATGGAGTTTACTAGCAACGAGAGGGAAGGAGTGCATCTACATACCCTTGTAGATCGCGAGCGGAAGCGTTCAAGAGAACGGGGTTGATGGAGTCGTACTCGTCGTGATCCAAATCACCGATGATCCTAGCGCCGAACGGACGGCACCTCCGCGTTCAACACACGTACAGAGCAGCGACGTCTCCTCCTTCTTGATCCAGCAAGGGGGGAGGAGAGTTTGATGGAGATCCAGCAGCACGACGACGTGGTGGTGGAAGTAGCGGGATTCCAACAGGGCTTCGCCAAGCGCTGCGGGAGGAGGGAGATGTGTCACGGGAGGGAGAGGGAGGCGCCAGGGCTTAGGTATTGCTGCCCTCCCTCCCCCCACTATATATAGGGCCAAGGGAGAGGGGGGGGGGGGCGCAGCCTTGGCCCTTCCTCCAAGGAAGGGTGCGGCCAGGGAGGAGTCCATCCTCCCCAAGGCACCTCGGAGGTGCCTTCCCCCTTTAGGACTCTCCCTTTCCCTTATCTCTTGGCGCATGGGCCTATTGGGGCTGGTGCCCTTGGCCCATATAGGCCAAGGCGCACACCCCTACAGCCCATGTGGCCCCCCGGGGCTGGTGGACCCCCGGACCCCTTTCGGCACTCCCGGTACAATACCGATAATGCGCGAAACTTTTCCGGCGACCAAAATAAGACTTCCCATATATAAATCTTTACCTCCGGACCATTCCAGAACTCCTCGTGATGTCCGGGATCTCATCCGGGACTCCGAACAACTTTCGGGTTGCCGCATACTAATATCTCTACAACCCTAGCGTCACCGAACCTTAAGTGTGTAGACCCTACGGGTTCGGGAGACACGCAGACATGACCGAGACGACTCTCCGGTCAATAACCAACAGCGGGATCTGGATACCCATGTTGGCTCCCACATGCTCCTCGATGATCTCATCGGATGAACCACGATGTCGAGGATTCAATCAATCCTGTATACAATTCCCTTTGTCAATCGGTATGTTACTTGCCCGAGATTCGATCGTCGGTATCCCGATACCTTGTTCAATCTCGTTACCGGCAAGTCTCTTTACTCGTTCCATAACACATCATCCCGTGATCAACTCCTTGGTCACATTGTGCACATTATGATGATGTCCTACTGAGTGGGCCCAGAGATACCTCTCCGTTTACACGGAGTGACAAATCCCAGTCTCGATTCGTGCCAACCCAACAGACACTTTCGGAGATACCTGTAGTGCACCTTTATAGCCACCCAGTTACGTTGTGACATTTGGTACACCCAAAGCATTTCTACGGTATCCGGGAGTTGCACAATCTCATGGTCTAAGGAAATGATACTTGACATTAGAAAAGCTCTTAGCAAACGAACTACACGATCTTGTGCTAGGCTTAGTATTGGGTCTTGTCCATCACATCATTCTCCTAATGATGTGATCCCGTTATCAACGACATCCAATGTCCATGGTCAGGAAACCGTAACCATCTATTGATCAACGAGCTAGTCAACTAGAGGCTTACTAGGGACATGGTGTTGTCTATGTATCCACACATGTATTTGAGTTTCCTATCAATACAATTCTAGCATGGATAATAAACGATTATCATGAACAAGGAAATATAATAATAACCAATTTATTATTGCCTCTAGGGCATATTTCCAACAGTCTCCCACTTGCACTAGAGTCAATAATCTAGTTCACATCACCATGTGATTAACACTCACAGGTCACATCACCATGTGACCAACATCCAAAGAGTTTACTAGAGTCAACAATCTAGTTCACATCACTATGTGATTAACACTCAATGAGTTCTGGTTTGATCATGTTATGCTTGTGAGAGAGGTTATTAGTCAACGGGTCTGAACCTTTCAGATCCGTGTGTGCTTTACGAATATCTATGTCATCTTGTGGATGCTACCACACGCTACTTGGAGCCATTTCAAATAACTGCTCTACTATACGAATCCGGTTTACTACTCAGAGTCATCCGGATTAGTGTCAAAGTTCGCATCGACGTAACCCTTTACGACGAACTCCTTTTCACCTCCATAATCGAGAAAATTCCTTAGTCCACTAGATACTAAGGATAAGTTCGACCGCTGTCATGTGATCCATTCCTGGATCACTATTGTACCCCTTGACCAACTCATGGCAAGGCACACTTCATGTGCGGTACACAGCATAGCATACTGTAGAGCCTACGTCTAAAGCATAGGGGACGACCTTCGTCCTTTCTCTCTCTTCTGCTGTGGTCAGGTCTTGAGTCTTACTCAATACTCACACCTTGTAACACAGCCAAGAACTCCTTCTTTGCTGATCTATTTTGAACTCTTTCAAAATCATGTCAAGGTGTGTGTTCTTTGAAAATATCATCAGGCGTCTTGATCTATCTCTATAGATCTTGATGCCCAATATGTAAGCAGCTTTATCCAGGCCTTCCTTTGAAAAACTCCTTTCAAACAACCCTTTATGCTTTCCAGAAATTCTACATCATTTCGGATCAACAATATGTCATTCACATATACTTATCAGAAATGTTGTAGCGCTCCCACTCACTTTATTGTAAATACAAGTTTCTAACAAACTTTGTATAAACCCAAAAACTTTGATCACTCCATCAAAGCGTATATTCTGACTCCGAGATGCTTGCTCTAGTCCATGGAAGGATCGCTGGAGCTAGCATACCTTTTAGCATCCTTAGGATCGACAAAACCTTTCTCATTGTATCACATACAACCTTTCCTTACGAAAAACTGGTAAGGAAACTTGTTTTGACATCCATCTGCCAGATTTCATAAATGCAGCTAATGCTAACATGATTCCGACGGACTTAAGCATCGCTACGGATGAGAAAATCTCATCGTAGTCAACTCCTTGAACTTGTGAAAAAACACTTTGCCACAAGTCGAGCTTCATAGACGGTAACATTACCGTCCATGTCCGTCTTCTTCTTAAAGATCCATTTATCTCAATGGCTTGCCGATCATCGGGCAAGTTCACCAAAGTCCATGCTTTGTTTCGATACATGGATCCTATCTCGAATTTCATGGCTTCTAACCATTTGTCGGAATATGGGCCCACCATCGCTTCTCCATAGCTCATAGGTTCATCGTTGTCCAACAACATGACTTCCAAGACAGGATTACGCATTACTCTGAAGTAGTACGAATCCTCGTCATCCTACGAGGTTTGGTAGTGACTTGATCCGAAGTTTCATGATCACTATCATAAGCTTCCACTTCAATTGGTGTAGGTGCCACAGGAACAACTTCCTGTGCCTTGCTACACACTAGTTGAAGTTATGGTTCAATAGCCTCATCAAGTCTCCACCATCCTCCCACTCAATTCTTTCGAGAGAAACTTTTCCTCGAGAAAGGAACCGTTTCTAGAAGCAATTACTTTTGCTTCCAGATCTGAAATAGGAGGTATACCCAACTGTTTTGGGTATTCTTATGAAGATGCATTTATCCTCTTTGGGTTCGAGCTTATCAGCCTGAAACTTTTTCACATAAGCATCACAGCCCCAAACTTTTAAGAAACGACAACTTAGGTTTCTCTAAACGGTGTCGTCTCAACGGAATTGCGTGGTGCCCCTTTTAAAGTGAATGCGGTTGTCTCTAATGCCTAACCCATAAACGATAGTGGTAATTCGATAAGAGACATCATGGTATGCACCATATCCAATAGGGTGCACTTATGATGTTCGGACACACCATCACACTGTGGTGTTCCAGGCGGTATTAATTGTGAAACACTTTCCACAATGTCTTAATTGTGTGCCAAACTCGTAACTCAGATATCTCTATGATCATATCATAGACATTTTATCCTCTTGTCACGACGATCTTCAACTTCACTCTGAAATTACCCGAACCTTTCAATAATTCAGACTTGTGTTTCATCAAGTAAATATTCTCAACATCTACTCAAATCATCTGTGAAGTAAGAACATATCGATATCCACTGCGTGCCTCAGCACTCATTGGACTTCACACATCAAATGTATTACTTCCAACAAGTTGCTCTCTTGTTCCATCTTACTGAAAACGAGGCTTTTCAGTCATCTTGCCCATGTGGTATGATCTGCATGTCTCAAGTGATTCAAAATCAAGTGAGTCCAAACGATCCATCTGCATGGAGTTTCTTCATGCATATATACCAATAGACATGGTTCGCATGTCTCAATCCTTTCAAAAACGAGTGAGTCCAAAGATCCATCTACATGGAGCTTCTTCATGCGTTCTATACCAATATGACTCAAATGGCAGTGCCACAAGTATGTGGTACTATCATTACTATTTTATATCTTTTGGCACGAACATGTGTATCACTACGATCGAGATTCATTTTAGGTGCAAGACCATTGAAGGTATTATTCAAATAAACAGAGTAACCATTATTCTCCTTAAATGAATAACCGTATTGCGATAAACATAATCCAATCATGTTTATGCTCAACGCAAACACCAAATAACAATTATTTAGGTTTAACACCAATCTCGATGGTAGAGGGAGCATGCGATGCTTGATCACATCAACCTTGGAAACACTTCCAACACATATCGTCATCTCACCTTTAGCTAGTCTCCGTTTATTCCACAGCTTTTATTTCGAGTTACTAACAGTTAGCAACCGAACCGGTATCTAATACCCTGGTGCTGCTAGGAGTACTAGTAAAGTACACATTCGTATAATGTATATCCAATATACTTCCGTCGACCTTGCCTGCCTTCTCATCTACCAAGTATCTAGGGTAGTTCTGCTTCAGTGACCGTTCCCCTCATTACAGAAGCACTTAGTCTCGGGTTTGGGTTCAACCTTGGGATTCTTCACTAGAGCAGCAAATGATTTTCTGTTTCATGAAGTATCCCTTTTGCCCTTGCCCTTCTAGAAACTAGTGGTTTTACTAACCATCAACAATTGATGCTCCTTCTTGATTTCTACTTTTGCGGTGTCAAACATCGTGAGTTTCTCAAGGATCATCATATCTATCCCTGATATGTTATAGTTCATCACGAAGCTCTAATAGCTTGGTGGCAGTGACTATGGAGAACCATCACTATCTCATCTGGAAGATTAACTCCCACTCGATTCAAGCGATTGTGGTACTCAGACAATCTGAGCACATGCTCAATGATTGAGCTTTTCTCCCTTAGTCTGCAGGCTTAAGAAACTTGTCAGAGGTCTCATACCTCTTGACATGGGCACTAGTCTGAAATCCCAATTTCAGTCTTCGGAACATCTCATATGTTCTGCGACGTTTCAAAAACGTCTTTGGTGCCACAATTCTAAACCGTTAGCATTACGCACTGAACTATCACGTAGTCATCAAAACGTGTATGTCAGATGTTTCGCAACATCTACAGACGACGCTGAGGTTCAGCACACCGAGCGGTGCATTAAGGACATAAGCCTTCTGTGCAGCAATGAGGACAATCCTCAGTTTACGGACCCAGTCCGCATAATTGCTACTATCAACTTTCAACTAAATTTTCTCTAGGAACATATCTTAAACAGTAGAACTAAAGCGTAAGCTATGACATAATTTGCAAAGACCTTTTGACTATGTTCATGATAATTAAGTTCATCTGATTATTTAATGAACTCCCACTCAGATAGACATCCCTCCTAGTCATCTAAGTGATACATGATCCGAGTCAAACTAGGCCGTGTCCGATCATCACGTGAGACGGACTAGTCATCATCGGTGAACATCTCCATGTTGATCGCATCTACTATACGACTCATGTTCGACCTTTCGATCTCTTGTGTTCCGAGGCCATGTCTGTACATGCTAGGCTCGTCAAGTCAACCTAAGTGTTTCGCATGTGTTCCGAGGCCATGTCTGTACATGCTAGGCTCGTCAACACCCGTTGTATTCGAACGTTAGAATCTATCACACCCGATCATCACGTGGTGCTTCGAAATAACGAACCTTCGCAATGGTGCACAGTTAGGGGGAACACGTCTCTTGAAATTTTAGTGAGGGATCATCTTATTTATGCTACCGTCGTTCTAAGCAAATAAGATGTAAACATGACAAACATCACATGCAAATCATAAAGTGACATGATATGGCCAATATCATCTTGCGCCTTTGATCTCCATCTTCGAGGCGCGGCATGATCACCTTCGTCACCGGCATGACACCATGATCTCCATCATCGTGTCTTCATGAAGTTGTCTCGCCAACTATTACTTCTACTACTATGGCTAACGGTTAGCAATAAAGTAAAGTAATTACATGGCGTTTTCATTGGCACGCAGGTCATACAATAAATTAAGACAACTCCTATGGCTCCTGCCGGTTGTCATACTCATCGACATGCAAGTCGTGATTCCTATTACAAGAACATGATCAATCTCATACATCACATATATCATTCATCACATCCTTTTGGCCATATCACATCACATAGCATACCCTGCAAAACAAATTAGACGTCCTCTAATTGTTGTTGCATGTTTTACGTGGCTGCTATGGGATTCTAGCAAGAACGTTTCTTACCTACGCAAAAGCCACAACGTGATATGCAAATTTCTATTTACCCTTCATAAGGACCCTTTTCATCGAATCCGATCCGACTAAAGTGGGAGAGACAGACACCCGCTAGCCACCTTATGCAACTAGTGCATGTCAGTCGGTGGAACCTGTCTCACGTAAGTGTACGTGTAAGGTCGGTCCGGGCCGCTTCATCCCACGATGCCGCCGAATCAAGATAAGACTAGTAACGGCAAGTAAATTGACAAAATCGACGCCCACAACTACTTTGTGTTCTACTCGTGCATAGAAACTACGCATAGACCTAGCTCATGATGCCACTGTTGGGGAACGTAGCAGAAATTCAAAATTTTCTACGCATCACCAAGATCAATCTATGGAGTTTACTAGCAACGAGAGGGAAGGAGTGCATCTACATACCCTTGTAGATCGCGAGCGGAAGCGTTCAAGAGAACGGGGTTGATGGAGTCGTACTCGTCGTGATCCAAATCACCGATGATCCTAGCGCCGAACGGACGGCACCTCCGTGTTCAACACACGTACGGAGCAGCGACGTCTCCTCCTTCTTGATCCAGCAAGGGGGGAGGAGAGGTTGATGAAGATCCAGCAGCACGACGGCGTGGTGGTGGAAGTAGCGGGATTCCAACAGGGCTTCGCCAAGCGCTGTGGGAGGAGGGAGATGTGTCACGGGAGGGAGAGGGAGGCGCCAGGGCTTAGGTATTGCTGCCCTCCCTCCCCCCACTATATATAGGGCCAAGGGAGAGGGGGGGCGCAGCCTTGGCCCTTCCTCCAAGGAAGGGTGCGGCCAGGGAGGAGTCCATCCTCCCCAAGGCACCTCGGAGGTGCCTTCCCCCTTTAGGACTCTCCCTTTCCCTTATCTCTTGGCGCATGGGCCTCTTGGGGCTGGTGCCCTTGGCCCATATAGGCCAAGGCGCACACCCCTACAGCCCATGTGGCCCCCGGGGCTGGTGGACCCCCGGACCCCTTTCGGCACTCCTGGTACAATACCGATAATGCGCGAAACTTTTCCGGCGACCAAAATAAGACTTCCCATATATAAATCTTTACCTCCGGACCATTCCGGAACTCCTCGTGACGTCCGGGATCTCATCCGGGACTCCGAACAACTTTTGGTTGCCGCATACTAATATCTCTACAACCCTAGCGTCACCGAACCTTAAGTGTGTAGACCCTACGGGTTCGGGAGACACGCAGACATGACCGAGTTGACTCTCCGGTCAATAACCAACAGCGGGATCTGGATACCCATGTTGGCTCCCACATGCTCCTCGATGATCTCATCGGATGAACCACGATGTCGAGGATTCAATCAATCCCGTATACAATTCCCTTTGTCAATCGGTATGTTACTTGCCCGAGATTCGATCGTCGGTATCCCGATACCTTGTTCAATCTCGTTACCGGCAAGTCTCTTTACTCGTTCCGTAACACATCATCCCGTGATCAACTCCTTGGTCACATTGTGCACATTATGATGATGTCCTACCGAGTGGGCCCAGAGATACCTCTCCGTTTACACGGAGTGACAAATCCCAGTCTCGATTCGTGCCAACCCAACATACACTTTCGGAGATACCTGTAGTGCACCTTTATAGCCACCCAGTTACGTTGTGACGTTTGGTACACCCAAAGCATTTCTACGGTATCCGGGAGTTGCACAATCTCATGGTCTAAGGAAATGATACTTGACATTAGAAAAGCTCTTAGCAAACGAACTACACGATCTTGTGCTAGGCTTAGGATTGGGTCTTGTCCATCACATCATTCTCCTAATGATGTGATCCCGTTATCAACGACATCCAATGTCCATGGTTAGGAAACCGTAACCATCTATTGATCAACGAGCTAGTCAACTAGAGGCTTACTAGGGACATGGTGTTGTCTATGTATCCACACATGTATTTGAGTTTCCTATCAATACAATTCTAGCATGGATAATAAACGATTATCATGAACAAGGAAATATAATAATAACCAATTTATTATTGCCTCTAGGGCATATTTCCAACAAAGTAGTCATCGTAGGACCGGGCGACATGGTACAAAAGATCGAAGACAATCTTGCGCATCCGAAAATGCCGGTGAAAATGGTCAGCGAATAGTGCATCGGGCGCAAAGTAGTCGGCCATCAGTGTCAAATGCACGCGCACCCTGTTGCGGTTGAGCACTCGATGACCCATGATCGAGCCCTTGAAATTTAGAACATGCTCCTCCGCATGCTCCGTGTCTTCAAGGATCGCTTGCATCATCACTGTCTCATCAGAGTACTCCTCCTTGTCCGACGAGCCGTCGGAGGAATCAACATACTGCTCGTGTATGTGATACGTCTCCAACGTATCTATAATTTTTGATTCTTCCATGCTATATTATATTCTGTTTTGGATGTTTATTGGGCTTTATTATACACTTTTATATTATTTTTGGGACTAACCTATTAACCGGAGGCCCAGCCCAAATTGCTGTTTTTTTGCCTATTTCAGTGTTTCGAAGGAAAAGGATATCAAACGGAGTCCAAACGGAATGAAATCTTCGGGAACGTGATTTTCGGAACAAACGTGATCCAGAGGACTTGGAGTCTACGTAAAGCAATCAACGAGGAGGGCACGAGGTAGGGGGCGCGCCTACCCCCCTGGGCGCGCCCTCCACCCTCGTGGCCCCCTCGTTGCTCCATCAACGTACTTCTTCCTCCTATATATACCCATATACCCTGGAAACATCATATACGGAGCAAAAACCCTATTTCCACCGCCGCAACCTTCTGTACCCGTGAGATCCCATCTTGGGGCCTTTTCCGGCGCTCCACCGGAGGGGGCATTGATCACGGAGGGCTTCTACATCAACACCATAGCCTCTCCGATGATGTGTGAGTAGTTTACCTCAGACCTTCGGGTCCATAGTTATTAGCTAGATGGCTTCTTCTCTCTCTTTGGATCTCAATACAAAGTTCTCCTCGATCTTCTTGGAGATCTATTTGATGTAACTCTTCTTTTGCGGTGTGTTTGTCGAGATCCGATGAATTGTAGGTTTATGATCAAGTTTATCTATGAACAATATTTGAATCTTCTTTGAATTCTTTTATGTATGATTGGTTATCTTTGCAAGTCTCTTCGAATTATCAGTTTGGTTTTGCCTACTAGATTGATCTTTCTTGCAATGGGAGAAGTGCTTAGCTTTGTGTTCAACCTTGCGGTGTCCTTTCCCAGTGACAGCAGGGGCAGCAAGGCACGTATTGTATTGTTGCCATCGAGGATAAAAAGATGGGGTTTATACCATATTGCAGGAGTTTATCCCTCTACATCATGTCATCTTGCTTAAAGCATTACTCTGTTCTTATGAACTTAATACTCTAGATGCATGCTGGATAGTGGTCGATGTGTGGAGTAATAGTAGTAGATGCAGAATCGTTTCGGTCTACTTGTCGCGGACGTGATGCCTATATACATGATCATACTAACATATTCTCATAACTATGCTCAATTCTATCAATTGCTCGACAGTAATTCGTTTACCCACCGTAATACTTGTGCTATCTTGAGAGAAGCCACTAGTGAAACCTATGGCCCCCGGGTCTATTTTCCATCATATTAATCTCCCAACAACAAGCTATTTCTATTGTCGTTTATTTTACTTTGCATCTTTATTTCTCTTTATCATAAAAATACCAAAAATATTATCTTATCATATCTATCAGATCTCACTCTCGTAAGTGACCGTGAAGGGATTGACAACCCCTTTATCGCATTGGTTGCGAGGTTCTTATTTGTTTGTGTAGGTGCGTGTGACTCGAGCGTGGTCTCCTACTAGATTGATACCTTGGTTCTAAAAAACTGAGGGAAATACTTACGCTACTTTACTGCATCACCCTTTCCTCTTCAAGGGAAAACTAACGCAGTGCTCAAGAGGTAGCAAGAAGGATTTATGGCGCCGTTGCCGGGGAGATTTGCGCCAAGTCAATTCAAGATTTGATTTCCCGACAACGAGCCATTTCTGGCGCCGTTGCCGGGGAGTCTACGCAGAAGTCAAGACATACCAAGTACCCATCACAAACTCTTATCCCTCGCATTATATTATTTGCCATTTGCCTCTCGTTTTCCTCTCCCCCACTTCACCCTTGCCGTTTTATTCGCCCTCTCTTTTCCGTTCGCCTCTTTTTCGCTTGCTTCTTGTTTGCTTGTGTGTTGGATTGCTTGCTTGTCACGATGGCTCAAGACAATACTAAATTGTGTGACTTTACCAATACCAACAACAATGATTTTCTTAGCACTCCGATTGCTCCTCTTACCGATGCTGAATCTTGTGAAATTAATGCTGCTTTGTTGAATCTTGCCATGAAAGATCAATTCACCGGCCTTCCTAGTGAAGATGCCGCTACCCATCAAAATAGCTTCGTTGATTTATGTGATATGCAAAAGAAGAAAGATGTGGACAATGATATTGTTAAATTAAAGCTATTTCCTTTTTCGCTTAGAGATCGTGCTAAAGCTTGGTTTTCGTCTTTGCCTAAAAATAGTATTGATTCATGGAATAAGTGCAAAGATGCTTTTATCTCTAAGTATTTTCCTCCCGTTAAAATCATCTCTCTTAGAAACGATATCATGAATTTTAAGCAACTTGAGCATGAACATGTTGCACAAGCTTGGGAGAGGATGAAATTAATGATACATAATTGCCCTACACATGGTTTGAATCTTTGGATGATTATACAAATTTTTTATGCTGGATTGAATTTTGCTTCTAGAAATCTTTTAGATTCGGCCGTGGGAGGCACTTTTATGAAAATCACTTTAGGAGAAGCTACTAAATTTGTAGATAATATTATGGTTAATTATTCTCAATGGCACACTGAAAGATCTACTAATAAAAAAGTGCATGCGATAGAAGAAATTAATGTTTTGAGTGGAAAGATGGATGAACTAATGAAATTATTTGCTACTAAAAGTGTTTCTTCTGATCCTAATGATATGTATTTGTCTACTTTGATTGAGAACAATAATGATGTGAATTTTGTTGGTATGAATAATTTTGGTAACAACGCGTATAGAGGAAACTTTAATCCTAGGTCGTTCCCTAGTAATTCCTCTAATAATTTTGGTAATTCCTACAACAATTCTTATGGAAATTTTAATAATATGCCCTCTGAATTTGAGACTAGTGTTAAGGAGTTTATGAATTCACAAAAGAATTTCAACGCTTCGCTTGAAGAAAAATTGCTTAAGGTTGATGAATTGGCTAGGAACGTTGATAGAATTTCTCTTGATGTTGATTCTTTGAAACTTAGATCTATTCCACCTAAGCATGATATCAATGAGTCTCTCAAAGCCATGAGAATTTCCATTGATGAGTGCAAAGAAAGAACCGCTAGGATGCGTGCTAACAAAGATTGCTTTGTGAAAGCGTGTTCTTCTAGTTTCTATGAGAATAAAGATGAAGATCTAAAAGTTATTGATGTGTATCCTATTAAATCTTTGTTTTGCAATATGAATCTTGATAATGATGGGACTGGAGATGAGTCACCTTTACCTAGAAGGCGTCCCAAAAATTCGGAGTTTTTAGATCTTGATGCAAAGTAAAAGTGGGATTGAAGAAGTCAAAACTTTAGATATCAATGAACCCACTATTTTGGATTTCAAGGAATTTAATTATGATAATTGCTCTTTGATAGATTGTATTTCCTTGTTGCAATCCGTGCTAAATTCTCCTCATGCTTATAGTCAAAATAAAGCTTTTACTAAACATATCGTTGACGCTTTGATGCAATCTTATGAAGAAAAACTTGAGTTGGAAGTTTCTATCCCTAGAAAACTTTATGATGAGTGGGAACCTACTATTAAAATTAAAATTAAAGATCATGAATGCTATGCTTTGTGTGATTTTGGTGCTAGTGTTTCCACGATTCCAAAAACTTTGTGTGATTTGTTAGGTTTCCGCGAATTTGATGATTGTTCTTTAAACTTGCACTTTGCGGATTCCACTATTAAGAAACCTATGGGAAGAATTAATGATGTTCTTATTGTTGCAAATAGGAACTATGTGCCCATAGATTTCATTGTTCTTGACATAGATTGCAATCCTTCATGTCCTATCATTCTTGGTAGACCTTTCCTTAGAACGATTGGTGCAATTATTGATATGAAGGAAGGAATATTAGATTCCAATTTCCGTTAAGGTAAGGCATGGAACACTTCCCTAGAAAGAAAATTAAATTACCTTATGAATCTATTATGAGAGCCACTTATGGATTGCCTACCAAAGATGGCAATACTTAGATCTATCCTTGCTTTTATGCCTAGCTAGGGGCGTTAAACGATAGCGCTTGTTGGGAGGCAACCCAATTTTATTTTAGTTTTTTGCTTTTTGCTTCTTTTTAGGAATAAATATTTGATCTAGCCACTGGTTAGATTTGTTTTTATGTTTTAATTAGTGTTTGTGCCAATTTAAACCTATAGGAACTTCTTGGATGATAGTTATTTGATCTTGCTGAAAATTCTAGAAACATTCTGTTCACGAAAACAATTGTTAAAAATCACCAGAACGTGATAAAATACTGATTCCAATTGCAGTAGATCAATAAACAAATTATCTAGTTCTTCCTATTTTGGTATATTTTTCTGAGTTCCAGAAGTTTGCGTTAGTTACAGATTAATAAGACTGTTCTGTTTTTGACAGGTTCTGTTTTTCGTATGTTGTTTGCTTATTTTGATGAATCTATGGCTAGTAAATAAGTTTATAAACCATAGAGAAGTTGGAATACAGTAAGTTTAACACCAATATAAATAAATAATGAGTTCATTACAGTACCTTCAAGTGGTGTTTTGTTTTCTTTCGCTAACGGAGCTCACGAGATTTTCTGTTGAGTTTTGTGTTGTGAAGTTTTCAAGTTTTGGGTAAAGATTTGATGGATTGCGGAACAAGGAGTGGCAAGAGCCTAAGCTTGGGGATGCCCATGGAAACCCAAGGTAATCTAAGGACACCAAGAAGCCAAATCTTGGGGATGCCCCGGAAGGCATCCCCTCTTTCGTCTTCGTCCATCGATAACTTTACTTGGAGCTATATTTTTATTCACCATATGATATGTGTTTTGTTTGGAGCGTCTTGTATGATTTGAGTCTTTGCTTTTTAGTTTACCACAATCATCCTTGCTGTACACACCTTTTAAGAGAGACACACATGATTCGGAATTTATTAGAATACTCTATGTGCTTCACTTATATCTTTTGAGTTATATAGTTTTTGCTCTAGTGCTTCACTTATATCTTTTAGAGCACGGTGGTGGATTTGTTTTATAGAAACTATTGTTCTCTCATGCTTCACTTATATTATTTTGAGAGTCCTACAAAATAGCATGGTAATTTGCTTTAATTGTGAAATTAGTTCTAATATGCTAGGTATTCAAGATTAGTAAAAACTTTCTTATGAGTGTGTTGAATACTAAGAGAAGTTTGATGCTTGATGATTGTTTTGATATATGGAGGTAGTGATATTAAAGTTGTGCTAGTTGAGTAGTTGTGAATTTGAGAAATACTTGTGTTGAAGTTTTCAAATCCCGTAGCATGCACGTATGGTAAACGTTGTGTAACAATTGAAACATGAGGTGTTCTTTGATTGTCCTCCTTATGAGTGGCGGTCGGGGACGAGCGATGGTCTTTTCCTACCAATCTATCCCCCTAGGAGCATGCGTGTAGTGCTTGGTTTTTGATGACTTGTAGATTTTTGCAATAAGTATGTGAGTTCTTTATGACTAATGTTGAGTCCATGGATTATACACACTCTTACCCTTCCATCATTGCTAGCCTCTTCGGTACCGTGCATTGCTCTTTATCACCTTGAGAGTTGGTGCAAACTTCACCGGTGCATCCAAACCCCGTGACATGATACGCTCTATCACACATAAGCCTCATTATATCTTCCTCAAAACATCCACCATACCTACCTATTATGGCATTTCCATAGCCATTCCGAGATATATTGCCATGCAACTTTCCACCGTTCCGTTTATCATGACATGTTCATCATTGTCATATTGCCTTGCATGATCATGTAGTCGACATCGTATTTGTGTCAAAGCCACCATGCATATTATTTCATACATGTCACTCTTGATTCATTGCTCTTCCCAGTACACCGCCAGAGGCATTCATATAGAGTCATACTTTATTCTAGTATCGAGTTGTAATCATTGAGTTGTAAATAAATACAAGTGTGATGATCATCATTCATAGAGCATTGTCCCAAAAAAAAGAGAAAGGCCAAAAGAAAAAAAAGGAAAAGGCCCCAAAAAAATAAAAAATGGGCAATGCTACTATATTTTTCCATACTTGTGCTTCAAAGTAACACCATGATCCTTATGATAGATAGTCTCTTGTTTTGTCACTTTCATATACTAGTGGGAATTTTTCGTTATAGAACTTGGCTTGTATATTCCAACAATGGTCTTCCTCAAATGCCCTAGGTCTTCGTGAGCAAGCAAGTTGGATGCACACCCACTTAGTTTCTTTTGTTGAGCTTTCATACATTTTTAGCTCTAGTGCATCCGTTGCATGGCAATCCCTACTCCTCACATTAACATCAATTGATGGGCATCTCCATAGCCCGTTGATTAGCCGCGTTGATGTGAGACTTTCTCCTTTTTTGTCTTCTCCACATAACCCCATCATTATATTCTATTCCACCCATAGTGCTATATCCATGGCTCACGCTCATATATTGCGTGAAAGTTGAAAAAAGTTTGAGAATACTAAAGTATGAAACAATTGCTTGGCTTGTCATCAGGGTTGTGCATGATGAGAGCATTCTTGTGTGACGAAAATGGAGCATGACCAAACTATATGATTTTGTAGGGATGAACTTTCTTTGGCCATGTTATTTTGAGAAGACATAATTGCTTAGTTAGTATGCTTGAAGTATTATTACTTTTATGTCAATATTAAACTTTTATCTTGAATCTTTCGGATCTGAATATTCATACCACAATTAAGAGGGTCTCATTGAAAATTATGCTAAGTAGCATTCCACATCAAAAATTCTATTTTTATCATTTACCTACTCGAGGATGAGCAGGAATTAAGCTTGGGGATGCTTGATACGTCTCCAACGTATCTATAATTTTTGATTGTTCCATGCTATATTATATTCTGTTTTGGATGTTTATTGGGCTTTATTATACACTTTTATATAATTTTTGGGACTAACCTATTAACCAGAGGCCCAGCCCAAATTGCTGTTTTGTTTCCAATTTCAATGTTTCGAAGGAAAAGGATATCAAACGAAGTCCAAACGGAATGAAACCTTCAGGTACGTGATTTTCGAAACAAACGTGATCCAGAGGACTTGGAGTCTACGTAAAGCAATCAACGAGGAGGGCATGAGGTAGGGGGCGCGCCTACCCCCTGGGCGCGCCCTCCACCCTCGTGGGCCCCTCGTTGCTCCACCGATGTACTTCTTCCTCCTATATATACCCATATACCCTGGAAACATCATATACGGAGCAAAAACCCTATTTCCACCGCCGCAACCTTCTGTACCCGTGAGATCCCATCTTGGGGCCTTTTCCGGCGCTCCGCCGGAGGGGGCATTGATCACGGAGGGCTTCTACATCAACACCATAGCCTCTCCGATGATGTGTGAGTAGTTTACCTCAGACCTTCGGGTCCATAGTTATTAGCTAGATGGCTTCTTCTCTCTCTTTGGATCTCAATACAAAGTTCTCCTCGATCTTCTTGGAGATCTATTTGATGTAACTCTTCTTTTGCGGTGTGTTTGTTGAGATCCGATGAATTGTGGGTTTATGATCAAGTTTATCTATGAACAATATTTGAATCTCCTCTGAATTCTTTTATGTATGTTTGGTTATCTTTGCAAGTCTCTTCGAATTATCAGTTTGGTTTGGCCTACAAGATTGATCTTTCTTGCTATGGGAGAATTGCTTAGCTTTGGGTTCAATCTTGCGGCGTCCTTTCCCAGTGACAGCAGGGGCAGCAAGGCACATATTGTATTGTTGCCATCGAGGATAAAAAGATGCGGTTTATATCATGTTGCATGAGTTTATCCCTCCACATCCTGTCATCTTGCTTAAAGCATTACTCTGTTCTTATGAACTTAATACTCTAGATGCATGCTGGATAGCGGTCGATGTGTGGAGTAATAGTAGTAGATGCAGAATCGTTTCGGTCTACTTGTCGCAGACGTGATGCCTATATACATGATCATACCTAGATATTCTCATAACTATGCTCAATTCTATCAATTGCTTGATAGTAATTCGTTTACCCACCGTAATACTTATGCTATCTTGAGAGAAGCCACTAGTGAAACCTATGGCCCCCGGGTCTATTTTCCATCATATTAATCTCCCAACAACAAGCTATTTCTATTGCCGTTTATTTTACTTTGCATCTTTATTTCTCTTTATCATAAAAATACCAAAAATATTATCTTATCATATCTATCAGATCTCACTCTCGTAAGTGACCGTGAAGGGATTGACAACCCCTTTATCGTGTTGGTTGCGAGGTTCTTATTTGTTTGTGTAGGTGCGTGGGACTCGAGCGTGGTCTCCTACTTTATTGATACCTTGGTTCTCAAAAACTGAGGGAAATACTTACACTACTTTACTGCATCACCCTTTCCTCTTCAAGGGAAAACCAACGCAATGGTCAAGAGGTAGCAATATGTACTCCAAATAGGAATCCATTGCTACAAACAAGAAGGGGAAACTGTTTTCAGCTCCGATGATTCATCGAACAGATATCGGGCATGGTAGAGGATGGTACCTGGCGGGGCGTTCGGAGGACATGGGGTTGAACGGAGATGGAGGAGAAGCGGCGGGGAGCCCTGCTGGATCGCCGGAGGTGATAGAGACGCAGATTTCCGGCAGGGGTGTGGCGTGGTGGCAAGGGTGGTGGAGCGGCGGCGACGGCAAGAGAGAAAGAAGGAAGGAGAGAAAATGGGGAGGATGGAGTTGTGGGGTCAGGAAAGGCTTTTTGGTGTGCCTGGGGGTGTCGGATTCGTACGTTTCGCGTGTCCGGACTCCCGCAAACCTCTCCCGCTTTTGTCTATGTTTTGCTGGAGAAATCGCGTCCGGACCGCCCCGCAGTCCGATACAGGACCGCGTTGGATGGCTTCCGCAGTCCGGACAGCATGGTCCAGACAGTTGTGGGAGGTTTATGGGTCCGCCTTGGAGATGCCCTAAGGGCTCTCAGATTGCGGTTGCCGTGGTCTGAGTGGAAGAAGCCCTCGAAGCTTTGGATGGGCTTGGGCAATCCATGCGACGATGATGACAGAGATTTTTTCCTATGCCTTCACCACCATCACAATGGGAAATAGAGCCTGCATCCCTTTTTGAACTTACCATCGCTGAATGGCAAGAAGTCCAAGGAAATTTCCCCCTCATCAATGGGTGCTCAACAAGAAAAAAAATGAAAACTCAAGGGTGCCATGAAGGATAATGCTTGGATTTTAAAGATCAAAATTACTAACAACGTGTCCATGGATCACATTCGCGAGTTTATCTCCCTTTGGTTGGAACTCCATGTCATCCGCCTTCGTGAGGACATGGATGTTGACAACGCTTGGAAGCACACGACAAGTGGTCACTACTTGGCGGCCTCGGCATAAAAGGCGTAATTTTTGGGGATAATCCGCACCACTATGAACAACACAGTTTGGAAAGCTTGGGCCCCTCCAAAGACCAAATTATTTGCGTGGTTGACAATCCAAGGAAGAATTTGGATGACGGATAGGCTAGCCAAGCAAGGTTGGCCAAATTGTGGCCCCATTATGCAAAAGGGTGCCAGAAACCTCATCCCACATGCAATACAAATGCCCCTACATGTTGAGGTTTTGGGATATGGCACAAGATTGGCTCCAACTAGTGCGTCTTGAAACCTTCGCTTGGGCTTTGGAAAGGTCCACAAAGGATTGTTGGATCAAAATGCCCGAAAGTAACATCCCCAATGGGGGTGCAATGGCTTCTATCACAATGCTCATGTATTGGACCATTTGGAAGGAGAGAAGTGCAAGTATCTTCCGCCACAAATTTCCCCGTACGACGATTCTCATGGAGGAGATAAAAAAAGAAGCAAGACTTTGGATCATTGCGACCTCTTGAGCACTGCGTTGGTTTTCCCTTGAAGAGGAAAGGGTGATGCAGCAAAGTAGCGTAAGTATTTCCCTCAGTTTTTGAGAACCAAGGTATCAATCTAGTAGGAGGCTACGCGCGAGTCCGTCGCACCTACACAAAACAAATAAATCCTCGCAACCAACGCGATAAGGGGTTGTCAATCCCTACACGGCCACTTACGAGAGTGAGATCTGATGGATATGATAGGATAATATTTTTGGTATTTCTGTGATAAAGATGCAAAGTAAAATAAAAGCAAAGGAAATAACTAAGTATTGGAAGATTAATATGATGAAGATAGACCCGGGGGCCATAGGTTTCACTAGTGGCTTCTCTTGAGAGCATAAGTATTCTACGGTGGGTGAACAAATTACTGTTGAGCAATTGACAGAATTGAGCATAGTTATGAGAATATCTAGGTATGATCATGTATATAGGCATCACGTCCGAGACAAGTAGACCGACTCCTGCCTGCATCTACTACTATTACTCCACTCATCGACCGCTATCCAGCATGTATCTAGAGTATTAAGTTCATAAAAACAGAGTAACACCTTAAGCAAGATGACATGATGTAGAGGGATAAATTCATGCAATATGATAAAAACCCCATCTTGTTATCCTCGATGGAAACAATACAATACGTGCCTTGCTGCCCCTACTGTCACTGGAAAGGACACCGCAAGATTGAACCCAAAGCTAAGCACTTCTCCCATTGCAAGAAAGATCAATCTAGTAGGCCAAACCAAACTGATAATTCGAAGAGACTTGCAAAGATAACCAATCATACATAAAAGAATTCAGAGAAGATTCAAATATTGTTCATAGATAAACTTGATCATAAACCCACAATTCATCGGTCTCAACAAACACACCGCAAAAGAAGATTACATCGAATAGATCTCCACGAGAGAGGGGGAGAACATTGTATTGAGATCCAAAAAGAGAGAAGAAGCCATCTAGCTAATAACTATGGACCCGAAGGTCCGAGGTAAACTACTCACACTTCATCGGAGGGGCTATGGTGTTGATGTAGAAGCCCTCCGTGATCGATGCCCCCTCCGGCGGAGCTCCGGAACAGGCCCCAAGATGGGATCTCGTGGGTACAGAAGGTTGCAGCGGTGGAATTAGGTTTTTTGGCTCCGTATCTGATCGTTTGGGGGTACGTAGGTATATATAGGAGGAAGGAGTACGTCAGTGGAGCAACAGGGGGCCCACGAGGGTGGAGGGCGCGCCCCCTACCTCGTGGCCTCCTCCTTTATTTCTTGACGTAGGGTCCAAGTCTCATGGATCTTGTTCGTTCTGAAAATCACGTTCCCGAAGGTTTTATTCCGTCTGGACTCCGTTTGATATTCCTTTTATGCGAAACTCTGAAATAGGCAAAAAACAGCAATTCTGGGCTGGGCCTTCGGTTAATAGGTTAGTCCCAAAAATAATATAAAAGTGAATAATAAAACCCAATAATGTCCAAAACAGTAGATAATATAGCATGGAGCAATCAAAAATTATAAATACGTTGGAGACGTATCAAGCATCCCCAAGCTTAATTTCTGCTCGTCCTCGAGTAGGTAAATGATAAAAACAGAATTTTTGATGCGGAGTGCTACTTGGCATAATTTCAATGTAATTCTTCTTAATTGTGGTATGAATATTCAGATCCGAAAGATTCATGACAAAAGTTTAATATTGACATAAAAATAATAATACTTCAAGCATACTAACAAAGCAATTATGTCTTCTCAAAATAACATGGCCAAAGAAAGTTATCCCTACAAAATCATATAGTCTGGCTATGCTCTATCTTCACCACACAAAGTATTTAAATCATGCACAACCCAGATGACAAGCCAAGCAATTGTTTCATACTTTTGACGTTCTCAAACTTTTTCAATCTTCACGTAATACATGAGCGTGAGCCATGGACATAGCACTATATGTGGAATAGTATGGTGGTTGCGGAGAAGACAAAAAGGAGAAGATAGTCTCACATCAACTAGGCGTATCAACGGGCTATGGAGATGCCCATCAATAAATATCAATGTGAGTTAGTAGGGATTGCCATGCAACGGATGCACTAGAGCTATAAGTATATGAAAGCTCAACAAAAGAAACTAAGTGGGTGTGCATCCAACTCGCTTGCTCACGAAGACCTAGGGCATTTTGAGGAAGCCCATCATTGGAATACACAAGCCAAGTTCTATAATGAAAAATTCCCACTAGTATATGAACATGACAAAATGAGAGACTCTCTATCATGAAGATCATGGTGCTACTTTGAAGCACAAGTGTGGTAAAAGGATAGTAACATTGTCCCTTCTCTCTTTTTCTCTCATTTTTTTATTTGGGCATTTTTCCTTTTTTTATGGCCTCTTTTTTTTCGTCCGGAGTCTCATCCCGACTTGTGGGGTAATCATAGTCTCCATCATCCTTTCCTCACTTGGGACAATGCTCTAAAAATGATGATCATCACACTTTTATTTTCTTACATATCAACAATTACAACTCGATACTTAGAACAAAATATGACTCTATATGAATGCCTCCGGCGGTGTACCGGGATACGCAATGAATCAAGAGTGACATGTATGAAAGAATTATGAACGGTGGCTTTGCCACAAATACGATTTCAACTACATGATCATGCAAAGCAATATGACAATGATGGAGCATGTCATAGTAAACAGAACGGTGGAAAGTTGCATGGCAATATATCTCGGAATGGCTATGGAAATGCCATGATAGGTAGGTATGGTGGCTGTTTTGAGGAAGGTTTATGGTGGGTGTATGATACCGGCGAAAAGTGCGCGGTATTAGAGAGGCTAGCAATGGTGGAAGGAAGAAGAGTGTGTATAATCCATGGACTCAACATTAGTCATAAAGAACTCATATACTTATTGCAAAAATCTACAAGTTATCAAAGCAAAGTATTACGCGCATGCTCCTAGGGGGATAGATTGGTAGGAAAAGACCATCGCTCGTCCCCGACCGCCACTCGTAAGGAAGACAATCAATAAATAAATTATGCTCCGACTTCATCACATAACGGTTCACCATACGTGCATGCTACGGGAATCACAAACTTTAACACAAGTATCTCTCAAATTCACAACTACTCAACTAGCATGACTCTAATATCACCATCTTTATATCTCAAAACAATTATCAAGCATCAAACTTTTCTTACTATTCAACACACTCATAAGAAAGTTTTTACTAATCTTGAATACCAAGCATATTAGGATTATTTAAGCAAATTACCATGCTATTTAAGACTCTCAAAGTAATCTAAGTGAAGCATGAGAGATCAATAGTTTCTATAAAACAAATCCACCACCGTGCTCTAAAAGATATAAGTGAAGCACTAGAGCAAAACTATATAACTCAAAAAATATAAGCGAAGCACATAGAGTATTCTAACAAATTCCAAATCATGTATGGCTCTATCAAAAGGTGTGTACAGAAAGTATGATTGTGGTAAACTAAAAAGCAAAGACTCAAATCATACAAGACGCTCCAAGCAAAACACATATCATGTGGTGAATAAAAATATAGCTCCAAGTAAAGTTACCGATGGAAGTAGACGAAAGAGGGGATGCCTTCCGGGGCATCCCCAAGCTTTGGCTTTATGGTATCCTTAGATTATCTTGGGGGTGCCATGGTAATCCCCAAGCTTAGGCTCTTGCCACTCCTTGTTCCATAATCCATCTAATCTTTCACCCAAAACTTGAAAACTTCACAACACAAAACTCAACAGAAAATCTCGTGAGCTCCGTTAGCGAAGGAAAACAAAAGACCACTTCAAGGTACTGTAATGAACTCATTATTTATTTATATTGGTGTTAAACCTACTGTGTTCCAACTTCTCTATGGTTTATAAACTATTTTACTAGCCATAGATTCATCAAAATAAGCAAACAACACACGAAAAACAGAATCTGTCAAAAACAGAACAGTCTGTAGTAATCTGTAACTAACACAAACTTCTGGACCTCCAAAAAATCAGCCAAAATAGGAAGACCTATACAATTTGTTTATTGATCAGCAGCAATTGGAATCAGTATTTTATCACGTTCTGGTGATTTTTAACAATTATTTTCGTGAACAGAAAGTTTCTGGAAATTACAGCAAGATCAAATAACTATCATCCAAGAAGATCCTATAAGTTTAACTTGGCACAAACACTAATTAAAACATAAAAACACATCTAACCAGAGGCTAGATCAAATATTTATTCCTAAACAGAAGCAAAAAGCAAAAAACTAAAAATAAAATTGGGTTGCCTCCCAACAAGCGCTATCGTTTAACGCCCCTAGCTAGGCATAAAAACAAGGATAGATCTAGGTATTGCCATCTTTGGTAGGCAATCCATAAGTGGCTCTCATGATAGATTCATATGGTAATTTTATTTTCTTCCTAGGGAAGTGTTCCATGCCTTTCTTTAATGGAAATTGGAATCTAATATTCCCTTCCTTCATATCAATAATTGCACCAATCGTTCTAAGGAAAGGTCTACCAAGAATAATAGGACATGAAGGATTGCAATCTATATCAAGAACGATAAAATCTACGGGCACATAGTTCCTATTTGCAACAATAAGAACATCATTAATTCTTCCCATAGGTTTCTTAATAGTGGAATCCGCAAGGTGCAAGTTTAAAGAGCAATCATCAAAATCATAGAAACCTAGCAAATCACACAAAGTTTTGGAATCGTGGAAACACTAGCACCCAAATCACACAAAGCATAGCATTCATGATCTTTAATCTTAATTTTAATAGTAGGTTCCCACTCATCATAAAGTTTTCTAGGGATAGAAACTTCCAACTCAAGTTTTTCTTCATAAGATTGCATCAAAGCATCAACGATATGTTCGGTAAAAGCTTTATTTTGACTATAAGCATGAGGAAATTTTAGCATGGATTGCAACAAGGAAATACAATCTATCAAATAGAAATTATCATAATTAAATTCCTTGAAATCCAAAATAGTGGGTTTATTAACATCTAATGTTTTGATTTCTTCAATCCCACTTTTATCAATTTTAGCATCAAGATCTAAAAACTCCAAATTTTTGGAACGCCTTCTAGGTAAAGGTGATTAATATTCAGTCTCATCATTATCAAGATTCATATTGCAAAACAAGGATTTAATAGGAGACACATCAATAACTTTTAGATCTTCATCTTTATTTTCATATAAATTTGAAGAACACGCTTTCATAAAGCAATCTTTCTTAGCACGCATCCTAGCGGTTCTTTCTTTGCACTCATCAATGAAAATTCTCATGGCTTTGAGAGACTCATTGATATAATGCTTAGTAGGAATAGATCTAAGTTATAAAGAATCAACATCAAGAGAAATTCTATCAACGTTCCTAGCCAATTCATCAACTTTAAGCAATTTCTCTTCAAGCAAAGCATTGAAATTCTTTTGTGAATTCATAAACTCTTTAACACTAGTCTCAAATTCAGAGGGCATCTTATTAAAATTTCCAGAAGAGTTGTTGTAGGAATTACCATAATTATTAGAGGAATTGCTAGGATAAGGCCTAGGATTAAAGTTTCCTCTATACACGTTGTTACCAAAATTATTCCTACCAACAAAATTCACATCCATAGATTCATTATTATTCTCAATCAAAGTAGACAAAGGCATATCATTAGGATAAGAAGAAACACTCTTAGTAGCAAATAATTTCATAAGTCCATCCATCTTTCCACTCAAAACATTAATTTCTTCTATCGCATGCACTTTTTTATTAGTAGATCTTTCAGTGTGCCATTCAGAATAATTAACCATAATATTATCTAGGAGTTTAGTAGCTTCTCCTAAAGTGATTTCCATAAAAGTGCCTCCCGCGGCCGAATCTAAAAGATTTCTAGAAGCAAAATTTAATCCGGCATAAAAATTTTGTATTATCATCCACAAGTTCAAACCATGTGTAGGGCAATTACGTATCATTAATTTCATCCTCTCCCAAGCTTGCGCAACATGTTCATGATCAAGTTGCTTAAAATTCATAATATCGTTTCTAAGAGAGATGATCTTAGCGGGAGGAAAATATTTAGAGATAAAAGCATCTTTGCACTTATTCCATGAATCAATACTATTTTTAAGCAAAGACGAAAACCAAGCTTTAGCACGATCTCTAAGCGAAAAAGGAAATAGCTTCAATTTAACAATATCATTGTCCACATCTTTCTTCTTTTGCATATCACACAAATCAACGAAGCTATTTAGATGAGTAGCGGCATCTTCACTAGGAAGGCCGGCGAATTGATCTTTCATGACAAGATTCAACAAAGCAGCATTGATTTCACAAGATTCAGTATTGGTAAGAGGAGCAATCAGAGTGCTAAGGAAATCATTATTGTTGGTATTGGTAAAGTCACATAATTTGGTATTATCTTGAGCCATCGTGACAAACAAGCAATCCAACACACGAGCAAACAAAAAGCAAGCGAAAAAGAGGCAAACGGAAAAGAGAGGACGAATAAAACGGCAAGGGTGAAGTGGGGGAGAGGAAAATGAGAGGCAAATGGCAAATAATGTAATGCGGGAGATAAGGGATTGTGATGGGTACTTGGTATGTTGACTTTTGCGTAGACCTCCCCGGCAACGGCGCCAGAAATCCTTCTTGCTACCTCTTGAGCACTGCGTTGGTTTTACCTTGAAGAGGAAAGGGTGATGCAGCAAAGTAGCGTAAGTATTTCCCTCAGTTTTTTAGAACCAAGGTATCAATCCAGTAGGAGGCTACGCGCGAGTCCGTCACACCTACACAAAACAAATAAATCCTCGCAACCAACGCGATAAGGGGTTGTCAATCCCTACACGGCCACTTACGAGAGTGAGATCTGATGGATATGATAGGATAATATTTTTGGTATTTTTGTGATAAAGATGCAAAGTAAAATAAAAGCAAAGGAAATAACTAAGTATTGGAAGATTAATATGATGAAGATAGACCCGGGGGCCATAGGTTTCACTAGTGGCTTCTCTCGAGAGCATAAGTATTCTACGGTGGGTGAACAAATTACTGTTGAGCAATTGACAGAATTGAGCATAGTTATGAGAATATCTAGGTATGATCATGTATATAGGCATCACGTCCGAGACAAGTAGACCTACTCCTGCCTGCATCTACTACTATTACTCCACTCATCGACCGCTATCCAGCATGCATCTAGAATATTAAGTTCATAAAAACAGACTAATGCCTTAAGCAAGATGACATGATGTAGATGGATAAATTCATGCAATATGATAAAAAACCCATCTTGTTATCCTCGATGGCAACAATACAATACGTGCCTTGCTGCCCCTATTGTCATTGGAAAGGACACCGCAAGATTGAACCCAAAGCTAAGCACTTCTCCCATTGCAAGAAAGATCAATCTAGTAGGCGAAACCAAACTGATAATTCGAAGAGACTTGCAAAGATAACCAATCATACATAAAAGAATTCAGAGAAGATTCAAATATTGTTCATAGATAAACTTGATCATAAACCCACAATTCATCGGTCTCAACAAACACACTGCAAAAGAAAATTACATCGAATAGATCTCCACGAGAGAGGGGGAGAACATTGTATTGAGATCCAAAAAGAGAGAAGAAGCCATCTAGCTAATAACTATGGACCCGAAGGTCCAAGGTAAACTACTCACACTTCATCGGAGGGGCTATGGTGTTGATGTAGAAGCCCTCCGTGATCGATGCCCCCTCCGGCGGAGCTCCGGAACAGGCCCCAAGATGGGATCTCGTGGGTACAGAAGGTTGCAGCGGTGGAATTAGGTTTTTTGGCTCCGTATCTGATCGTTTGGGGGTACGTAGGTATATATAGGAGGAAGGAGTACGTCGGTGGAGCAACAGGGGGCCCACGAGGGTGGAGGGCGCGCCCCCTACCTCGTGGCCTCCTCCTTTATTTCTTGACGTAGGGTCCAAGTCTCATGGATCTTGTTCGTTCTGAAAATCACGTTTCCGAAGGTTTTATTCCGTTTGGACTCCGTTTGATATTCCTTTTCTGCGAAACTCTGAAATAGGCAAAAAACAGCAATTCTGGGCTGGGCCTTCGGTTAATAGGTTAGTCCCAAAAATAATATAAAAGTGAATAATAAAACCCAATAATGTCCAAAACAATAGATAATATAGCATGGAGCAATTAAAAATTATAAATACGTTGGAGACGTATCAATCATCGCGGGTGCAAAGCTATTAACTAATGTCGAGAGTAGTGGCCTTTTTTACTCGTGTTGGCGCTTTTTGCACCTTTTGTAACCTCAACTATATTTCTCTCTTAGTTAATGGATGAGGCAAAGTTTATGTCTCCATTTCGAAAAACAAGTCCTAAGGGCATCTCCAATACTAGCCCCTAAACAGACACCACAAATGTCCTTTTTCCCGTCCAAACGTGGGTCCACGGACATAATGCGGGAGAGAGCCATCCAATCCTCACAAAAGGTCCCTATTTATCTGGTTGGGAAGGAGAGAAAGGAGGAGGGGGCGCATGCATGTGGTGGATATGTGCGTGGTGTGTGCGGTTGAGAGGAAGACAATAAAAGAGAGGAGCCATGCAGTGGCTTTTCCTTGGTCAAGTGGATGTCTAGACTCTCGCTTAACTCCCCAAGGTGCTTTCGGTTTGCCGGAAAACAGACGTCCGGGCCGTTTCGTGGACCAATAGGGGTCCTGATCGTACTACAAAAGTTGACAAAGATGCGGACACTACAATCCAGACATATATCGAAGCTTTGAGGGTCTCATTTGGACATGCCCTAAACCCCAATAAAATTGTCATGCCGCTAAAAATAAAAATGTCATCCTCTCAATAATAAAAATGTCATCCTATTATTATTACAAAAAATGTCACGCGCTTAGTAATAAAAATGCCATGCCATTAAAAAACCATCTTCTCAATGATAAAATTGCCATCCTTTGAATAACAAAAATGCCATCTTATTAAAAATAAAAATACCATGTTATTAAAAATAAAAACGCATGCTATAAATAATGAAACTGCCACCTCTCAGTCGAGTGGCGATGCGCGCCCGCACATGCGCACGAGGTGGTGAGTTCAACCGCTTGATTGTGCATTTTTTGGAGAAAAAACCCCGAGCATTTGTGAGGAAGGTGCTTACCGCGAATGCCTAAAGAGAATATACGCGACATTGACCTTGTGCCAAGATCCGCGCAACGGCAGGGAATGCTTTCGCTAGGGTTGTCCTCCTGGCCAGCGATCGCCAATTATCATCTCTGATTAATTATAGATGCCAACAATTGATCGACCGATGCCCCAAAGACTAGCTCAAAGTTAAAGAACCGCCATCCGTTCAAATACCATCCATGCGAGAAAAAAACCCAACCTAAACAACTAACCAGTGCCTCGTGACCGTCGAAGTTTGGAAGGATGTGTGCCCTGGACGCCGCAGTTGCGAGAGGGAGAAGAAATTCCCCTTTTCTCATTAAATTTGTATTACCAATGCACGATCGGACTTTTAACGGATTGAGACGAGCAAAACTCGTTCTAGCCGGGGTAATGTGAACGGGCCAGGTTGGTGAGTTGGATCGATGATCCCGCCCTGTGTGTTTCTTGTCTTGATCGGCCGGTCCTTTTCAGGCCGGAAACAAATGGGCAGTGATACGATGGCAAAAAGAATACTCACCACGCGCGCGTAAACCAGATCACGCCAGCTTTGCCCAGGTCAACACCCACGTCAACCCACCACCCCCAGCTATAGACTACCCCCAGCCTCGTCACTCCATCCATACCCCCCAACCCCACGCGCCGGTCCAAGCCCAGGACCAGGCCCAGGCCCAAAGCCCAGGCCCTTCACGCGGTCCGGGCTGCCGGGGCGGCTTACGGAGTCAACGATGTTGACCGCGCCACGGCTTCGTACTAGAAATGGCCAAGTCGGAGGAGATGGCCTGGCTTTCTTCCCTCCCCCTCGCTCCTCGCCTTCGCCCATTCCAACCTCCTCCGCTCGCTCTCGCCGCCGCCGGAGTCGGGCGGACCGCGGCGAGTTTCCCGCCAGCTTCGTGGGATCGGAGTATCTCCGCGTCGGGCTGTTGTTTCGCCGGTGCTCCGGTGGAGTGGAACCCCCGTCGGGGGCGGCGCCTCGCTGAGACCGCCGGTTTCGGCGCTCCCTCTCCTGCCGCGGTTCAGGTGAGCCTCGCTGCCTTTTCTGGATCCTGTACCCGAAGATTTCGATTTTTTTCCCTTTCCTTGCTCTCTGGTGGTCGCGCCGTTTCTGAAATTACTCGCTGTTGATGCTGCCGGGCCATAGAAAATAAGGCGATTGCAGGGAGTCGGCAGTTCGCGATCTGACGAGAGAAAATAGCTGCGGAAGCATCTACTCCTAGTAATCGGCCTGACTCTGACTGTAGCCCTTGCTTGAATTGGATGCTTTTGGATGAATCCACAACATAGTTATAGAGTTTCAGTAATCATATCTGCACCCTGTTCTTCAGTAACGCGCAATTGCTGGAACTTCCTGTTGGATTGCGATAGGGTGCGAGGATCCGTGGGAGTGCAGAAATGCCAGACATTGAATGCTACAGGACTGGCGACAGATACGGTGCCTGTGAATTGATTGAGCCCGGCCAATCTCGCATTGCTATGCTAGCTAGCCTTCAGAAATCATTTAGATGACAGCCCACACATGGCCTGTCCAATACCATGTGCTAGCTGCAACCACCCTTTCTGCTTAAGATTAAGAAGAAGGAAGCCGTGACGTGGTCTGGGTGCAGAATATCGTCTTTGTTTACTGTTGAGGTCTAGTAGCGCGTCTTCTCAGTGATCTCATCCGTTGTTTATTCCATGGAAAGAAACTTGTATGCGGTTTTTGGTTTTGTCCTCAAGTTCATAAGATATTTGTGGGGAACCGATCATGACATCGGTTCCTATCCAAGAAAGGTATAACTGGTCAATCAAGGAGACCATTTGGATTAGAAAAAAAGATGTGGTGGCCTAACCGCCTAAGGGCTACTTCCTTTGATTATGCATGTCATCACATACCACATGTCAGTTGCAACGTACCAAATCAGTGATAGTTGGTTGTTAGTTAAAACTCCACTGCCTGTGCAAAGCTGTCAGTAATGTTTCTGATGGGTAAAACTCTAGAAACATTCAAGTTTGAATCTAGGTGAAATGCTTTAGTGGCTTTGCTGTTACGATGGAAGTTTCTAAGAGCACCGAAAAATCTGGAGCATTTATCTTTGGAACCTTTTTTCCCCCATCCACTGTTAAATTTAGCCCATAATTCATGAGCTCTTACCTGTTAGTGTTTCTGAACCTTGTGAATCTAACTAAAGACTCTCAGTTATTATGTCAGCAAACTACGCGAGCAGTATTTGAACTTGAATTCTGTGTTTCAACTATTATTATGACCGAAATTCATTAACTATTTGCAGTCAGAATTCATGCCATCTTGTGTATATAGAATATCCGAGTCAAAATACATGTCAATTTAAACATTGGCGTAGTCTCCAATGTGACATTCTGACCATAGATTTCTATCATTTCTTTGAAAAAATCAAAAATGTGTTGTCTTTCACAATGGATCTTATCAATGTGATGCTGCAATGTTCGTAATTATTTCTACATTGATAGTCAAACCTAAAATGTTTGACTCACATGGATCTAAATAGCATGTATTTTGACTAGGACAAAGTATTTTTTATCTAAAAAGGAAATCTTGAATTGGACATGTTATACATTGCACATGCTACTTTTGTTAGGTAACACGTAACCGGTGTTCATGTTCTCCCGTTTCAGGATATAATCTCTGCTGTTGAAGGCTGATGATTGCTGTTATTGAACATGAAGGATGATGTGTCTGTGATTTGATCGATATTAAATTGATATCTCTACCAAGTGAATCACAGTACAGAGGTTTGTATTGTAGCTCGAGAATTGAAACAACTTGGTAATGAGTTGTTTTTCTCGCATTTTCAAGAGGACGAGCGGGGGTCAGCAACAAACTGGTCCACTCAATGAGGGTATGAGCTCTTATGCCCACAGTTTTGTTGAAAATCACTATTCAGAATATGATATCACTTTGTCACCTCTTTGTCATTCTGCCTTCGTTTTCACTTACATTTAATCTTTTGCAGACCTCCCGGGTGTTGAGAACATAACAAGATTTAGCTATAAGGAGTTGGATAGGGCAACTGCAAGATTTGACCAATCCAATAAGATTGGTGAGGGAGGTTATGGACCAGTTTATAAGGTAATACCCTATTTATTATGTATTGGATGCTGGACCTTAATTATTGCAAGTGTTTTAAAATCGCTAACTTGCCATTTCAGGGAACACTCAGGGATGGAACAGCCGTTGCAGTAAAGGTGCTCTCTTTGCAGTCTAGGCAAGGCGCGAGGGAATTTCTTAGTGAACTTATTACGATCTCTGATATTTCCCATGAGAATCTTGTCAAGCTTTATGGCTGTTGTGTGGAAGGAAGCCACAAGATCCTTGTCTATAATTATCTTGAAAATAATAGCCTTGCACAAACCCTTCTAGGTAGATTATCATTGCTGAACCTCTGTATTCTTTTGTTCCTAGAAAAATTTCAGATGCCGTAATCCTTCTTGGTCCTTGCCATTTTTCAGGTTCTCAGCAGCATAGCAGCATCCAGTTTAACTGGAGTACTCGAGTGAATATTTGCATTGGTGTTGCCCAGGGACTAGCATACCTCCATGACGGTGTCCGGCCTCATGTTGTCCACCGGGACATCAAAGCTAGCAATATACTTCTGGACCAGGATCTTACCCCGAAAATTTCCGATTTTGGCTTAGCGAAGCTTCTACCTTCGGATGTATCACATATTAGCACAAGAGTCGCAGGAACGCTGTAAGTGTAAACTATTTAATCAACCCTGTCTGCTTTGCTATATGTTTACTTGCCCTTTTTGGGTATGTTTACTTGCGTTTTCTCATTAAACTAAAATCCTAGTTTGTCTGATCCTTTGAACTTAGTGGGTGATAGGCTCTTATCGGTGCTGTTTTTCAATAAGCACATCAAGATTGAGAAATGAGGAAAAATAAAAAATATGATATAGATATCCCCTCTGTTGTTTTTGATCGCTGTAGTTTTTACCTGCAGAGGTTACCTAGCTCCTGAATACGCCATACGAGGACAAGTGACCCGGAAATCAGATGTCTACAGCTTCGGCGTTCTGCTGATAGAAATAGTCAGTGGAAGATGCAACACTGACACAAAACTACCCTACGAAGATCAGATTCTTCTTGAGAAGGTAGGTACAGGGCCCTGTTCTAACTTGTTCATCGTAGGCCTGTTTACTTAGTGCTATACTATCACGGTATTACCAAGAGATTACTGTTTACCAATCCTTTCTTCCTCTGCAGACGTGGGCATACTACGACCAGGGGCAGCTGGACGAGATCATCGACAGCTCCCTGGGCGACGACCTGGACGTGGACGAGGCGTGCAGGTTCCTGAAGGTGGGGCTCCTGTGCACCAAGAACGTGACGAAACGGCGGCCCGACATGTCGATGGTGACCCGGATGCTGAAGGGCGAGGAGGACGTGGAGTCGCATGAGATCACCAAGCCCGACGTGATCCGGGACTTCAGGGACCTGAAGCTGAGGAGCAAGGCCACGTCGTCGTCGCTGCTGACCTCCATCGTGGCGCGCTCCTCGCCGTCGTCGTCGTCGTCCACCGGCAACACCACCCGCACCTCCATCACCTTCACCGCCATATCGGACCGCCCCTGACCGAAGAGGCGCGCGGGAGGACAATAGACACGAAGAGACTGCAGAGAAAACTGTAGATAGCCGTAGCGCAGCCCAGGTTTTTCCTCTTTTCTTGTGGTTTGTATGGTCTGTGTGGTATAGTAGCCTTCATACTTTCATTCACTTTACTCTTTTTTTTTGGCGGGGCACTTCACTTGATTGTTTCTCTGTATAAAAGGGTTATACCCATTTTTTTTATCAATAGAAACCAAGCTCATGTAGTTCACAGCAGAACGATTCTCCCGCAAAGGTCATCACACAGCCTATTAATTAAACCCATTAAGCATCGGGAGATTGGCGGCCAACCAGCTATGCCACATGGCGCAAGCTGGTTGGCCGTGGTGAGAAAGCTTTTGGAAAAATCTTTAGATGGAGGTGTGAATTAAACCCATTAAGCATCAGGAGATTGGTGGCCAACTAGCTATGCCACGTGGCGCAAGCTGGTTGGCCATGGTGAGAAAGCTTTTGGAATAATTTCTAGATGGAGGTGTGAATTTTTTTAAATGTTTTTTAGATGGTGGTCCGAACCCCATGTATTTTTTAAATGGGGGGTTATGTAAAGTGGCGCTCGTTAGTAGGCTACGGTGCTAATTTTTTTCTTTTATCTTTTTTACTTCTTTTCTCAGATGCAAGATGGAGGTGAGGATTTTTTTTCTGAGATGTTTTTTTGTAGATAGAGGCGAGGACCTCATGTTTTTTTAAATGAAAACGCACGCACAACTTTCTCTCAAGCGGCACCACAGGGTGGCACCCCAACCACTAGTATGTATCAATGTATGCACTTCGACTCGAGTGCGAGCTTTTGGAGACCGAGTTACAAGGAGCTCGTTTTCAAAGTGCAATTTTCTAGAGCGTGAAAAAATTGAAATTTTTTGTGAACACTCATACGCATATGTATTACATATCTGCAAAATTTCATAACAGTATACTTTCACACGTGGCGTGCAAAAAGAAGAAGACAAATATATATTTCTAAAATGTGCTGATTGTTTTTGTTGTTGGGCCAGAATTTTGTTTTTTTGTACAACCTACAAATCACAATATTTTCAAACGTTTTTTCAGGCGTTCATGTTTATCACGTATAAGTTTCCATGCCTTTTTTGGATTTTTTAAAAACCTTTAAATATGACATTTGTTTTTCTTCAAATACCAAGCTCCAGGGAGCTTGGTTACCATTGACATTTTCCATTTCGACTTGCAGTATTCCATTTTTTATCACCACTGCCATTATTCCCCCAAACTGCGGACGCTCCGCACAGGGCGAGCGACCGAGCGATGTGATGAGCCAGCCCATTTGTGTAGATAACATAGGTACTACCCCATCCAGTTTTGGGAACCTTCTCGAAGGTTCTCTAAACCAGTTTTCTTTTTTTCTTTTTTTCATTTTCAAGTTCATTGCCATTATTGAAAAATGTTTGGACATTTCAAAAGAAAAATCATGTTTTCAAATTTTGTTCACCTTTTTAAATAATTGTTTGGGAATTTCAAAAAATGATGTGTTCTTCAAAGATTGTTCATTACGTAAAAAATGTTCCTGTTATCAATATTTCTCACAAAATAAATAAATGTTCTCCTTTTCAAAATATGTTCAGGAATTTCGAAAATTGTTTGCGCTTTTGACAAATTGTTCAGAATTTTAAAACATGGTCCCATTATCAAATTTTGTTCATAAAAGATGCATTTTTTTAAAAGATATGTTTGGCACTTCAAAAAATGTTCATATGTTTAAAAAATTATCTATGTTTACTAAAGAATTGTTTGCATTTATAAAAAAATTTGCTTTTTCAAAAAAAATCACATTTGAAATTTAGAGTAAAAATAGATATATCGTTGATTATGGTTCTTGTACTCCGCGCTACTTACTGAAGAAATCGAAGCTTGTCAGGTGTTGTGGCTTGTGAAGAGTGCTCACCAGCAGGAGGTCAAGGGTTCGAACGCTCACTCGCATCACTGTTTTCGTGCATCTGGGCCGACCTATTTGGGGGAACCGCTATGCGGCGCTCGTCCATTGGCCGAAACATACATCATATAGGAGGTCCCTAGTTATTTCCTAGAGTGAAATCTCTTGTTCGACAGGCGCGCTTATGGCAAGATGACCATCGCCTCGCCTGAAGCGGAGTAGTCATCGGCCAAGCGAGTAACGTTGTTGGTTTGATTCATTTTCCATTCATTCGCTTCATTAGTTTGTTAATACTGTTCGTTAACTCAATTTCTTTTTTCTTTTTCTTTCATATGTTTTTGTAATATTGTAAAAAATATCAAATACATATTTCTTTTAAACGAAAAAACTTGAAAAAATATGTTTCTGCAGTGTTAAAAAAATGTTGATAGCATTTGAAATATAAGTTTGGAAGCATATTTAAAAAAAGATTAACACATATTAAAAAAACAATGTTCAAAAACATATGTTTGCGAAATTATTAATCATGTATTTGAAAAATATTAAACATGTATTTTTTTCGAAACGTGTATAAAATGTTTTTGATGTATACAAAAAATGTAGACAAAAACATACATTTATAAAAATGTTGATAATTTATTTTTAATATGTTAAACATGTATAAAACAATTTTTAATATGTAAAAATATTATACAAGGTGTATGAAAAAATTGAGGTAAGTAATCTATTTAAAAAAATGTTAATCATGTACTTAAAAATGTAAGGATCCATAAAAAGGTTTTTGATGTATATCAAAATATACATTGGATCTGAAAAAAGTAGACACGTGTTGAGAGAAGAATAGATAAAAAAACAAAGAAAGGCGTTGAACACATGGAAAACCTGAAAGAAACAAAGTAAACCAAAGAAAAAACGAAAAAGAAGAAGATCTAATAATAATCAATTGAAACCGAGAAATTAACAAAGAAAACTGAAGAAAACGATAAAGGAAATAATAAAACCCGATAAAACCAATGAAGGAACAAATATAAAAAAACCAAAGAAAAAACGAACAACAGAAAAAACAAGAGAAATGTAGCCAGCAACAGTGTGCGAGCAAACGGAGGCGTGAAAACGGGCATGCCCAGTTTTGCAGCACGCGGAGAAAATCTTCAAGCGAGGGGATCATACATCTCGCTTTATGCGAGATATAGGTTACTCGTTGTTCGTCGGTCGAAGGCGTCAAACATGGGCGAGCGCAATAGGACGGCCCAGTAAGTATTCTTTGTTGAGGATGGCGCACTATAGGTAATCGGTTTTCTGGCCTTCTTTTATATTTAGTTCTGTTTTGTTGCAAAAATATATATTCACCGTGGAAGGGGGACCAAGTCCGCGGACACTAATGTGAGAATTGGCCATGTATATCGCATACATTTCAAACCGTATTTTAACTAACCGGATGAATTATATGTAAATCAGATGATTTTCATATAATTGGAGCACATTCATTATATTTCGGAGATTTTTCATTAAAAAAAGCAGCCGGACCTAAACGTAGCCTACGACGGGCCCCATCGTCCATTTCCTTTCTATTCTGTATTAGCGACAACGTCCTCCATCTGCGATCTCCATGAGCGGCGGGTGGCAGGACCCATGAAGTGAAGGTGTGACTGCCGGCCAGGAAGAGTAGAGCATGAAAGACGGACTAGCCCACTTGGACTCGAGCCTCCGCCGCCTCCCATGCCCTACTCATTCTTGTCCCAGTCCGCGACCTGTCCGTCGCCAATGGACATGAGGTCGATGATGGACATGAACGGACCATCACCGTCCTCCTGCCACATGCACCCCCGAAAGTTCGGTAGCGGCTTTCTCGTCCGCAATTGCTAGCGCCGCCTCCATGTCCGGCTGTGCAACCTCTGTGTTATGAGCGGCGGCTTGAGCACGCGAGGCCTTGTAGAGTGCTATCTTCTCGGCGACGAAGTTGGGATTCGCTGCAGCCTCCTCGCTCGAGCGCTCATCGTAGATTGGTCCTTCGCCAACCGGTGCTGCTTGAGGAGGAACAGGTTGTACCACTGCTCATCCTGCACCTTCCAGAACGCCGATATAGGTGCCGACACAGGCTGCTTCTTCGCCATGGCGGCGTTGAAGTGCGCATGAGCTTTCTCCATGATCAAGTCGGCATGCACAGGCGCAGGCTCCGGTGCCGAGTCGTCGTAGGAGCACGTCTCCATCGTGGGGTCGTTGTCGCAGACCACGGGCGAGCTTGCAGGCATGCCGACCTCGATCGATCCTCCTGGCACGGCGGCCGCAAGGGCGGCCAGCTCATGCTTCTTCTCCGTTGACGGGCTCTCCCACAACACGTTCCCGCTCGTGGTCATGGAGGATATGATGAACGAGAGGAGGATGTGGAGCGGATGTGCTGTGATGTGTTGTGAGATTGGTGTGGCCACCTTTAAATAGTGGTTTCCAGTGAGGCCAAGCATCCGAGTGCGTTAATGCGCGGGCGTCAGAGTTGGTTCCTCGACCGGGGAGCCTGTTTAATGGCTGAAGACTGATGGATGTGAACAACCGCGGTAGATATCTGTCGCGTCCCATCCAGTAAATGTCTCTCCGACACTGAACAGGCGAGGACACCGGGGACACGACACGGACGGCAACCTCGGCCGACGAGTCGCTCCAATACTTGCGCTAGTGAGAGGCCATGTCCGCTTTGGACAGGCGCCAATGCAGAGCGGCCACTGTAGAGCGGCATGAGTGTGAGAGCTCACGTCGGACGGGAAAGCACGCGGGCGAGGAAGAGGACTTGTCGGAAGCAAGCGTGACAGCGGTCCGAGGTCTGGGTAAACACATCCAGACCGCACTGTTCGGATGGTTGCGGACCGCGTTGGAGATGTCCTTGCAGTCGCCTTGGAGCCTTAGAGCGAAGAAAGGAAAACCAAGTTGCGCAGAAGTTCGAATCCCACAATAGTTGTCATTTGTCAATGCAGAGCCACGCCGATTCGTAGTAAACTCTGTCTTGAACAGACACACACAAGAAACATGGTACATGTCCTGAACTAATCTGTCCAGAACTCTCGCCTCTCCATCCGAGACGGCGACGCATTTACAAGGTGCGTGCACTGCACCTCCAGCCCCGTAATCCCGGGTTTCTGTGCATCTTGTGACGGGATTCTTGCATGCATCTCCGGCAAGCACAGGCACGGACGTACGTACGTACGTGCGTACGAACGGACGTGCAGGCCCGGAGCCGCAGTGGGATCAGGCCGGCCTGCCGGCGTGTCCCGCGAGCGGCCGGCACGAGCGCTGCCATGGCAGGCATCCGCCGCTGGGGGGTTCGGCCGAACATGGCCGCTGCTGCGCTGCGGCGCGCAGGCAAGTGTGCCCTCAGCTCTCGCCATCGCCGTAACTGTGCCCTGTCGCCCGCCCTCGTAGTCGTACGAGCCTTTCTTGGCAGGGCGAGTGGCGCCGCGCGGTGGAGGTGGCAAGGTCTGGTCTGTGAATTCGTAGGCCATTTTTTGGCAGCGGCAATGGCGCCGGGCGCGTAGGCGCGAACCTCAGGCCTGGGCCTGCTGGCTGGTTGGGTGGTTCCGTGAACTCAGAATTCGCACACGACGCTGCCACACTCGCTGCCAATGCAGGGAAGGATCAACTTAGATCCTACTACGATGCAGTGCTAAACTGCTAATGCTCCAGGAATTGTCCATCTCAAGCTGGACTTTCGCTGCAAAGAGGAAGAATGCATCCGCATGCGCATTGGTCCAACCAAACACAGCCTTCGATTAATCTAACAAACATAAGAGCGTCTACCGCCGGACTTCACAAATCTGACTCACTGTACGCCCGCGGGACGCGACAGCACTGGATATCCCCTCAATTGACCTGTCGGATAGCCACACATCTTAAGTATGGATCTTCAAATCCATGCAATCCATGCACGTGGATTATAAAGCACGACAATTCAATGATGCGACAAAAAGAATAAATCCTAATTCAATAATTCAGACATGCCAAAATGAAATTCAAGTCCGAGCGTGACGGATCAATCGCTGGCCGGATCACTCACCGGATGCCATCCATGCTGTCTACTCCGCGGTCATCCTTGCCTCCTGCTGCGCATACTCCGTGGCCATCCTTGCCTCCTACTCTGCCTGCTTTGCCTGCACCCTTGTCTTCTCCTCTGCGTGCATCCTTGCCTCCGCTCCCGCTGCTGCCATCGCCGTTCTTACCGCCTCATACTCTCTACGCTCATTGATCTTCATTCGCGTCGACGGAAAACACTCCAGAATGCCCCGGCTGTCAGATCGTCCTCTGACCGGACCGGGTCGGACAGCGGGATGCTTGTCGGCGGCTGGATGGACGGGGTTTGGGTTCCGGGCACGGCAAGGGTGAACGTTGCTCCTCGAGGTCCACACCCACTCCCTATGATGCCGCTTTCCTCTCCCGTTGCCTCAATCACTGGTTTCTACGGGCGACGTTCTCGCCGTGGACAGGACACCCATGGACGACGTCGAAGCAGCCTCCGTGTCGGCGGTGTGGGACGGCCTGGTTGACATATAGGGAGACAGATAGGGGCCGGCGGCGAGGATGGGGGAGCAAGGTTGGACGACGGAGATGGCTCAGATGCGAAAAAAATGATGGACGGGCGTGGCAGGAGGACGTGGGTTTGGCAGACTTGGGAGATTTGATGCAATTTATGATGAGATCGGGCTATCTAGTCCGACGTATCAGACGTGTCCGGGCCTCCTCATACCCATCTTAGATTTGGGTTGGATGAGAGGTACCGATTAGTTCGAGCGTTTGGAGCCAGTATAAAGGACGGGGTCCGGTTTTTTTACCGGCTGACTTGGCCGTCCTACCAGATGTCTGTGACCGGTTTGGGACCTTGTCTATAGATGCTCTAAACTCTAAGAGCATGATTAATAATATAGCCAGGTGGTGGCTATAGCAAGTTGCCATGTCATTTACAGCAAATCTAATAGTCAACACGTATAATAGTTAGTTATAAGAAAATACTACTTTATGAATATATGACCCACCTTCCACTCTCTCAAGCCTTCTTGGAGCTCGTGTTACAGCCGGCTGTAAGTTTACAACAACAATATAGTATTTAAATCCTTATAGTCCGCTTACGTAACCTTATTATTATACTTGCTCTACCGTAGCCTCAGACGTCAGCTTTATTACTTTTGCGGCAACCCCTTGAGCACATTTTGACTAGTCCTTGATCCATGTGCCAGGCATCATATATAATATGCTGTCTTGAAGACCTAACCAAAGTCATGTACTCATGTTCGTTGTCCTTGGCGTTGTCACTGAGTGGAACAATTAACTAATCTGTCTCGCTCATGGTGCCTCTAAGTGTCGTGCTCAATGATAATTTATTTACCGCCTCCAGAGAATGAGAGAATGGAGATGGAGTCAGGATCTTCACCTTCCCCGGTGCGTGAAAGCCACAGCTATGAAATTTTACTGGAGCAAACAATGAGAAAGAAACGCGGACGAAACTGATGATTACACTCGTTGGCACAACTTGGCAATATCTATGTGTTGGGGTAAAAAGACATTGGAAGCATCAAAGGTGGCGCCAAGGTGCTATCTCTGTCATCAAAATTCAAAAGTATTGGGATGTTCTTATTGGGATGTCGCCAAGGTATACCGTTCGGTTGAATTAGTCGGCGCGTGCGATTCAGTTAACTTATTGGGATGTTCTTCTTCGCAAAATGGAATGGAACTCTATATCTTCTTGAGAAATTCCTGCCTCTGGACCAGGCCAGTGGATGTTCATTGCAAGTGTTGGATACAGCCCCGTCTTAGGACTAGAAATTTGTAGGATGGTCACGTCGATCGACCGCCGGGGATCGCTGTGAGATCTACAGGAACGTGAACCATGTGTCATGCGAGTCAACCTATGGCCATAGCAGACGGAGGCTATTAAGCTAAGTAGCTATGGTCCAATCTACGTAGATATGACTAGTACAAATGTAGATAACAGGACCAGAAGATGTAGGTTTTTCTTTTGAAAAACACAGCAAAGAACCCCTAGAGCATTGGCGCCCCAAACCCTCCTCAAATGTCCGGGCGGCCCGCCCGGTCACTGATCGGTCACGATTTTTCGACTCAGACGGACGCTTCAAACGGTCCTCAAACGCCCGGACTAACCGGCATCCCTCATATCCAGCCTAAATATGAGACGGATATGGAGAAGTCCACCACACCGGACCTGACCCATGCTGGCCCACCCGACCCCATATATATATTCGTCCCCATTCGCTCGCCGAACCAAACCCTAGCCACTTCATTCCACTCTCCTCTGCCACCCGAGCTCACCTCTGGTGGGATCCGCCCGTCTCCAGCATGGCAGGCAGCGAATCTGACTCCGACCAGTCTGGATCCGTCGACTGGGGTGTCATCCTGTGCGGGTTGAAGGAGGCAATGGCGGTCTGCATTGCGCCGAGCCGCTCCCAGGAGGACAGCGGCTGGCCGACAGACGGATCTGCCCACCACGACTCCATAGCGTCGTCTCAACGGGCGCTCGGGTCCTTTGGGGCTGGATCATCGCGGTCCTAGCAGCCGGAACCCCTCTCCTTCCCCATCACCAGTCGGACAAACTATGAATCCCACCGGGAACGGACGGCCCGCCGTGGGAAGGAGAGGATAAGGGCCGCCGAGGCCCATATCACGGCAGAAATGGCGGCGGCACTGGCGGCCGCAGAGGAGGAAACCATCCGCGCCTGCATTGTGAAGAACGACAGCGAAGGAACACGCGCGCCCTTGGACGAGAGTAGAATTGGGCGGTCCGTGCCATGGCTGGACTGCCACCAAAGGACCAGAAGAAGGACAACTCCGGCGAGGACAACTCCAGTGATGAGCAGGTCAGGCTCAATCCATACTGCATCTTCGACCGGTACTTCCGCGAGAAGGATGGCAAGGGCGCGGGGAAGCGCAAGGGTAGCCGTGGATGAACTCCACCATAGACAAACATGCCAAATTTTGGTAGCCCGATGGCATGTTTACTTAGTAGTGATGGAGTAGCCGGACGAGGTGTGTGCGTCGATGTAGTTGCATGAGTTTGTATGGATTTGAGATATGACAATTGAGGTGTTAGGATGTGGATTGCATTAGTTGAAGGATGCCCAGTCAGTGCATGCGGATGCGCCCAGGCGAGCGCGCGGGATTTTGAGGGGCCGAATTTGCCCATCTCGGTTGTAGATCTCTTAGGGCATCTCCAACGCGACCCTCAAACTGGAAACGATATCCGTCTGCATACAGTGATATGGGAGATGGTCATCCAACTATGCTCGCATACATTTTAAACCAAATTTAAACAAAATCGATGAATTTCATCAAACACGACGGAATTCACTAAAGTTCGGTCATAATTTACATAAGACGGACGGTATTTTCATCCGTTTAACTTAAGCTTAAAAAACATCTAGATTATCTTGTAGCGGACGGTGCCCTCCGCATGGCCAACTGGCTCCTGCGCCGTGCGGAGGGCCACCACAGTCAACTCATACCCAGGCCAGGGAGCCTTGCACTTGCCCGGTGGCGGCGATGGACTCGCCGAGAGACCACTGCTCGCAGATCTTGGCGCCGGAAGGAGGAATCGATGAACAAGCGCCCGAAGAGGAAACGATGAAGACACACCCGAACATGAAGAGGTTCATCAGGATGGATATGATAAGTCTTTGATGTAGGTGACGTCATTGGCAACAATGCCGAAGGACCCTCATGTTTAAGATCTACTTGTTCGGAAGTTGGCTACAACACTAAAAGACGAGTAACAATAGAGCTACTATTAAAGAGACTCAAGTTGGCACAACTGAAAATAGATGCCAAAACTCCATTGTATGAACGTTGCAATCCCGAGCACACCTTCCTGCACGTCACGCTCAAACTTGTAGACATTAAAGCAAAATACAAGAGCCCAGACCAAGATGGTACATTGGATTATTTACACAAAATTTTGCCCAAGGAGTATGTGTTGCATCGTAGTGTCAATAATACGGAGAAGATCGTGTGCCCTCTTGATTTGCTGCACATAAGATATCACGCATGCTTAAATGATTGCATCTTATACCGGAAAGAGCATGAGTACACGATAGAGTGTCCAACTTGCAAGGAACCTCAATACAAACATGGAAAGAAGGATCCTCGAAAGGTTGTATGGTCCTTTCTAGTCATTCCTCCCCTACAACATTATTTCGCAGATGAGAAGGAAGCAAAGCACATGACTTGGCACAAGACTAGGAAGCTCTCGTCTAAAAATGATGGCATTCATAAACACATTGCAGATGGTTGCTAGTCGAAAGCACCCAACTGCATGGAAGCAGAATTCACAGCAGAACCAAGAAACCCTCAGGTTCGATGTTAGTACGGATGGACTAAATCAGTTTGGCAACCAGAGAAACAAACATAGCACATGGCTAGTGTTTGTATGGATGTACAACGTCCCCTAGCTCTGCATGAAACTGATGTACATACACATGGTTATGCTAGTTCAAGGGCCGATCCAACCAGGCAACGATATCAACATGTATCTTGAGCCACTGAAGGGGCAATGATATGTGTCCAACGTACCTATAAATTTTTTATCGTTTCATGTTATTATATTATCACTTTTGTATTCTGTATATGTTATTTTATATTATTTTGACGGACTAACCTACTAAATTAGTGCCAATGCCAGTTGTCGGGGTTACGATCCTGACAATGAGTACTAGGGGTACGAAAGAGGGGCAGAGTCTAGCTACGACTCAGGTGTAACACTTGGTGTTTAGCAAGTTCAGCACCCTCTCGGCGGAGGTAATAGCCCTATGTCTCGTGCCCCGAGGCTTGGTTTTTCTTGATGGGTATGATTATAGAGATTGCTTAACCCCAACTCAGGAGGAGTGCGACTTATATAGAGTGCGCCGCAGCTCCAACGTCTCCACGTCGCTCGGGCACTTAATGCTCATTACTATGGCAGTTACTGGTATAAAGCGCAACAACTACAACAGTTACAAGTAACAGCAGCCATGACTATACTTCAAGGATGACTTAGGATTCCTCGACTGTTGCAGCTCCCACGCCGTCCCTCCACTTTCCTTATCTGAGTGGTCATTATTGATAACCCACAAGTATAGGGGATCACAACAGTTTTCGAGGGTAGAGTATTCAACCCAAATTTATAGATTCGACACAAGGGGAGCCAAATAATATTTGAAGGTATCAGCAGCTGAGTTGTCAATTCAACCACACCTGGAGATTAATTATCTGCAGCAAAGTGATCAGTAGCAAAGTAGTATGATAGTTTTGATGATAGTGACAACAGTAACAGTAACGGTAACAGTGATAGCAGTAATTTTGTAGCAAGTGTAACAGTGATGATAGCAGTAGTAACTTAGCAGAAACAATATGGAAAATTCGTAGGCATTGGATCGGTGACTTGTTGGATGATATTCATCATGTGACAGTTATGACCTAGGGCGATTCGGCACTAGCTCCAGTTCATCGATATAATGTAGGCATGTATTCCGTAAATAGTCATACGTGCTTTATTAAAAGAACTTGCATGACATCTTTTGTCCTACCCTCCTGTGGAAGCGGGGTCCATATTGGAAACTCAGGGATATTAAGGCCTCCTTTTAATAGAAAACCGGAACAAAGCATTAACACGTAGTGAATACATGAACTCCTCAACTACGGTCATCACCGGGAGTGGGCCCGGTTGTTGTCACTCCGGGGTTGCCGGATCATAACACGTAGTAGGTGACTATAACTTGCAAGATCGGATCTAAAACATGGATATAATGATGATAACATAAACGGTTCAGATCTGAGTTCATGGCACCCGGGCCCAAAGTGACAAGCATTAAGCATAGCAAAGTCATAACAACATCAATCTAAGAACATAGTGGATACTAGGGATCAAGCCCTAACAAAACTAACTCGATTACATGATGAATCTCATCCAACTCCTCACTGACCAGCGAGCCTATGAAGGAATTACTCACTCCCGGTGGGGAGCATCATGGAATTGGCAATGGAGAAGGGTTGGTGATGACGAAGAACAAAGACCCGCTCTCCGGAGCCCCAAACGAACTCCAGATCTGCCCTCCCGAGGAAGAACAGGGCTTGGCGGCGGCTCCGTCTCGTGGATCGCGATAATTCTTTCTCCCTGATTTTTCTCTCCGAAAATAGGATTTTATAGCGTTGGTTTCAGGGTCAGCGCGGCCACCAGGTGGGGACAACCCACCTGGGCGCTAGGAGAGGGGGGCGCGCCCTGGTGGGTTGTGCCCACCCAGGTGCCCCTCTCCAGTGGATGTTGGCTCCAGAAATTCTCTTTTATTATTAAAAAATCCCTGCAAAGTTTCGTTCCATTCAGAGAACTTTTATTTCTGCACAAAAACAACACCATGGTAGTTCTGCTGAAAACAACGTCAGTCCGGGGTTAGTTTCATTGAAATCATGCAAATTAGAGTCCAAAACAAGAGGAAAAGCGTTAGGAAAAGTATATACATTGGAGACGTATCAACTCCCCCAAGCTTAAACCTTTGCTTGTCCTCAACCAATTCAGTTGATAAACTGAAAGTTAAAAAGAAAAACTTTTACGAACTCTTTTGCTCTTGTTTGCATAAATAAGGTTAAACAGCACCCAGGTTTTTAGCCAACATTATAACTAACCATGTCAACAATAACTCTTAAAGATTATAATGATTCATAACAATGACATAATCAGCTAGCGAGCAATAATAGGATATCTCAAACGGCAACACGTTGTCAAAACAACCATGATATAATATGACAATAGTGGCATCTCGCTAGCCCTTTCTGAGACCACAAAACATAAATGCAGAGCACCTCCAAAGTTCAAGCAGCGACTAAATTAACATTGTATTCATGATAGAAAAGATCCAGTCATGATGCACCCAACATTAGCTACACACAATGCATAAATCATGACAGCTGTGCTCCCTCAGTTTCTGGCACTTGTTTTAGAAGGTGGTGACACAACATAAAAGTAAATAGATAGTCCCTTCGCTGAGGGAAGCAGTGATTTGTAGAGGTGCCAGAGCTCAATTTTTAGAACAGAGGTAAATGATATTTTGAGACATGCACCCTTCTCATTTACTTCACGACTATCAGCTATCAATATCTCCCATGCTAAACAAGCTAGTGGCGGTTCCCAAGCGATAAAAAGTGAAGGTTTTGACTCCATTGGGAGTTTTTGTTTGATTATTCGAGCGATTAACTCTTTTTGTATTTTGCAGTTTGGGACTGGGCATCCCTATTACCGCCCTTTTCTTGTGTGATGGCGAGTGAATAAACACTTGACCTGAGAATAACCCGCTTAGCATGGAAGATACCGACTACCTCCTGTCGTTCCATGAACGATCCAGGCACACAAAACGGATATTTTTAGAAGTATTTAGAGGTGGCGCATGCAAATTTACTTAGGACGGCAGGGTAATACCGCATATAGGTAGGTATGGTGGACTCATCTGGAATAACTTTTGGGTTCAAGGTTTTTGATGTACAAGGAGAATTCCCACTTAGTACAGGCGAAGGCTAGCAATTAGATTGAGAAGCGGCCAGCTAAAGAGCAACAACGATCATAACCATGCATTATGCATAAGTAACATTGGACACTGGCATGAGTAGGATATGAACACCATGAACATAAATATCATAGAGGCTATGTTGGTTTTGATTCAACTACATGCATGAACATGTGCCAAGTCAAGCCACTCGAACGTTCAGAGGAGGATACCATATCATCATACTACATCACAATCATTTTAATGCAATGTTGATATCCAAGATAAATCATTATCAACTCCCAGCTACTTATGCATGGCTGTAGCGATCCGACCTCAGACGGTCAAATCTCTGTGTTAAGTGTCATCCCTGGATCGGTAATGCTGACGCACACAGTACTCAAAGGATTTATAACAGAGTGGCAATCACACACTTATTACATCGAATGTCTCAAAAGAGAACTTATTATAATAAATATGGCTTAAGGCCATCTAAATAAGATAACAGCGGAAGGCTTGGAAGATAAAGTGAGTCCATCAACTCCAATGACATAGCTGAGTGCATGACAAACGACCTATGGTACCTTACTCGTCTGAAAAGTCTGCAACATGATACGTTGCAGCCCGAAAACGGGCCAGCACATGGAATATGCTGGCAATATAACACAGTAGAGCAATTAATAGATAAAAGCTATCACTACATGCATATATGGCTGGTGGAGGCTCTATGGTTATATTGTTTTGCGAAAAGCCAATTTTTCCTACAACAAAGGAATATATTTTATTTAACTATCATGGTGGTTGAAACATTGAGAATGGTACCCCCATGTCAATCCCAATTAGAAAGTAATTATCAACCACAAATTAATTTGGAGTGATGAGATCAAATCAATAATTCAAGTACCAGATACTCAAGATGTCCATAACCGAGGACACGGCTAACCATGATTAGTTTGTACACTCTGCGCACTTTTCCCGTAAGACTCGATCTCCTCCGTTTGATTTCTCGCACTATATGGTGTTTGAGAAACGGATGACCGAGACATAGTCTTTCAGAAGCATTAACTCTAACCCCGTGTAGATAGTACCAACCTACATCCCCTACATCTGCTAGCCTACCACTGGAAGAGGTCACACAACATACTCAATTATGCCAGAGCCCATAATGGCTTGTGGCTGCACACAGAAGTTTCTAGCATGAATAATCTTATGATCCCTTTGAGCCTGGGTGGCGGACCATAGGAGGATCCCACAGTATAACCCCGGGATCTCCTAGGACAACAGTGGTATAACCCCAGGTGCCCAAAACCAACAATACCGTTCCAAAACTCGGTATGGTCGTACAAATCTCGGGGCTAACTTTCCCTTAACTCCAAAACGTTTAACACCTCATAGTGGTGAAACACGAAGATATGCGCTGTCTCCGATTTCATAGACTACCTCCTTGCATTTTGAATCTGCATAACTCTTCTGTCTGGACTGAGCTACCTTCAGTCTATCTCGAATCAGCTTAACCTTATCTTCGGACTCCTTAATCAAATCCGGTCCAAACAACTGGCGGTCTCCAACTTCATCCCACATCAACGGTGTTCGACATCTTCTTCCATACAGGGCTTCGAAAGGTGCCATCTTCAAACTGGCCTGGTAACTGTTGTTGTATGAGAACTCCGCGTAGGGCAAGTTGTCATCCCAACTATATCCATAATCTAATGCACAAGCTCTTAACATGTCCTCCAGAATCTGATTGACTCTCTCGGTCTGTCCATCTGTCTGCGGGTGAAAAGCTGTACTGAACTCTAGCCTGGTACCCAATGTCTAGTGCAGCTGGTGCCAAAAGTTTGAAGTAAACTGTGTTCCTCTATCTGATACGATGGTCCTCGGAACTCCGTGCAGACATACGATCCTGGTCATATATATCTTGGCCAACTTTGCACTGGTATAAGTGGTTTTCACTGGGATAAAGTGAGCCACTTTGGTCAAACGATCCACTACTACCCAGATAGAATCATATCCCGATCGGGTCCTGGGTAATCCGGTGATAAAATCCATGCCAAGCTTGTCCCACTTCCATTCGGGTATCGGCATACGCTGCAGTAATCCTGCTGGCTTCTGATGTTCTGCCTTCACTCTCTAACATACATCACATACGGCTACATACTCGGCAATATCCTTCTTCATTCCAGTCCACCAGAAACGCTCCTTCAAATCGAAATACATCTTGGTGTTTCCGGGGTGTATCGAGTACGGTGAGTCATGAGCTTCCTGTAGTATCAACTTCCTGATCTCTGCATTATTGGGCACATATACACGGTCCTCAAACCACAAGGTGTCGTGCTCATCCTCACGAAAACCTTTGGCTTTTCCTTCCCTCATCTTCTCCTTTATCTCGGCAATTTCTTTGTCATCCTTCTGAGCTTCTCGAATCTTTCCCAATAACGTTGATTAAACCTCCAATGCTGCAACAAAACCTCTAGGGACTATCTCCAAATGGAGCTCCCTGAGATCTTCTGCTAACTCCTTTGGCATTCCTCCGTTGACGAGGGTATTGGCATAACTCTTCCGACTCAAAGCGTCTACTACGACATTGGCCTTTCCTGGATGATAGTGCAACTTCATATCATAATCCTTTATGAGCTCCAACCATCTCCTCTGCTTGAGGTTCAGCTCCTTCTGGGTAAAAATGTACTTCAAACTCTTGTGATCCATGTACACATCACAACGATTTCCAATAAGAAAATGTCTCCAGGTCTTGAGGGCATGCACTATAGCTGCTAACTCCAAATCATGCATGGCATAATTCAACTCATGCGATCGAAGTTGTCGTGAGGCATATGATACAACTCTTCCGTCTTGCATAAGTACTCCTCCAAGTCCTAAGCGAGAGGCGTCGCAATACACTTGGAAATCCTTGCGTATATCCGGCAGGATCAGCACTGGGGCTGTAGTCAAACGTTTCTTCAACTCCTGGAAACTTGCTTCACATTCTTCAGTCCAATGGAACTTGGCGTCCTTCTTCAATAACGCCGTCATGGGCTTCGCAATCTTAGAAAAATTCTCAATGAATCTTCGATAGTATCCCGCGAGTCCAAGAAAACTGCGGATCTCTCCAACTGAGGTGGGTGACAACCACTCAGTGACTGACTGAACCTTGGTAGGATCCACCACGATACCTTCTCCTGATATAACATGTCCAAGAAATCCAACTTCCTTCAACTAGAACTTGCATTTGCTGAACTTGGCATATAACTGATGTTCCCTGAGCTTCTCGAGAACTAAATGCAAATGCTCCTTGTGTTCCTCTTCATTCTTCGAGTATACCAAGATATCATCAATGAACACCACGACAAACTTATCCAGAAACTCCATGAACACCTTGTTCATCATACTCATGAAATAGGCAGGGGCATTAGTCAGTCCAAATGACATAACCGTATACTCATATAACCGGTACCTTGTGGTGGAAGTTGTTTTAGGTATATCCTTTTCTCGAATCTTTAGCTGGTGATATCCTGATCGCAGATCGATCTTCGAAAACACTTTAGCTCCTTGCAGCTGATCAAACAAATCATTGATTATCGGCAGTGGGTACTTGTTCTTGATCGTCACTTCATTCAATGCACAATAATCAACAACCATTCTTAACGATCCATCCTTCTTCTCAACCAAAAGCACTGGGGCTCCCCATGGTGATGAACTTCGTCGAATGTAACCTTTCTCCAACAACTCCTTAATCTGCTTTTTAATCTCCTCCAGATCATTTGCGGGCATCCGGTATGGTCTCTTTCGATATCGGTCCGGTGCCTGGCAATAACTCTATCAAAAACTCGATGTCTCGATCCGGCGGCATTCCTGGTAGCTCCTCTGGAAATACATCTGGGTAATCCTTCACTACAGGCACTTCCTCCTGAACAACTCCTGTGAGAGAATTTACTTGAGTCCTCCTAGGCGCATGCCTAGATACATACTTGATCCTTTTTCCCTCCGGGGTGGTGAGTAGAATAGACCTACTAGCACAGTCAATGTTTCCTCCATACTTCGATAACCAATCTGTCGGCGTTCTGGGAACGGGGGTCCCCAGACTTGCCTGCCTGCGGCCCACGGCGTGGCTAAGCTAGCGGGCCGTACGACCCATCTTCATCAACAAGGCATCCAAGACCCTCGCGAGGGGCCAAGCCTCGCGAGGCGAACGACGCAAGACCTCGTCACCCTCGTGAGGCGGACGACGCAAGACCTTGTCAGGAGCGGCCCCACTAGGCGGGCTCACGAGGAGCGGAGATATCAAGGCGAGGCAAACCTCACGAGGTTCAAGTGACGTGAGCCATGACGATCGAGACCAGGCGGGCGCCAACACACGCAGCGTCCTTGTTTCCTCTTTGGTGCTAAGGAGGCAAGCGCAGGCGAGGAGTACTGAGGCATCAGGCAAAGGTTGCCATATCGGTGCAACGAGACCAAGACTAGAAGGATGGCAAGACGAAGGTCATCGTGGAGCCCAAGATGGCGTCACCATCAGAGCCTTTTGCAGGCGAAGACCGCTTTTGTCAGGATAGCTTGTACTAGCTGTCCCCTTTCAAATTCGCCCGCCGTTGTTGGCTCCCTTCCCGCTCGATATTTGGGGAGAGGACCAGGGCCTATATAAGTAGAGCTAGCCACCACAGTAGGGGATAGGGAGAGAGAGAGAGTTCTCGCCCCCAAGTCCACAGAGCACAAGAACGCCCCCTTCCTTCTTTCTCCTTCCCCCTTCCCTTTTCCTACTCCAACAAGGAAAGGAGGAGTCGGGAGTAGGACTCCCCCATTGGCGCGCCTCTCCCCTTGGCCGGCCGCCTCCCCCTTGCTCCTTTATATACGGGGGCAGGGGGGCACCCCAGGGACACACAATTGATATACGATATTTTAGCCGTGTGCGGTGCCCCCCTCCACCATATTACACCTTGATAATATCGTAGCGGAGCTTAGGCGAAGCCCTGTGTCGATAGAACATCATCATCGTCACCACGCCGTCGTGCTGACGAAACACTCCCTCAACACTCGGCTGGATCGGAGTTCGAGGGACGTCATCGAGCTGAACGTGTGCTGAACTCGGAGGTGCCGTGCGTTCGGTACTTGATCGGTCGGATCGTGGGCTCAGTCGCCCCCATACCGCCCGCGACAAGCACGGGCGCAAGTGTCGCCTCTCATGGCTCCAGTGGGATGCCGCGCTACCATCCTCACGACGCCGCGCATGGCGGGGCAACATGGAGTGTGGGGCACTACGGCGAGGTGTTCGGGGTGACAGCCCCAGAAGCCTACGTGCCCCATGTGATGGACCAGGAGTACGCACCGGAGGACGACCCTGGCTCATTCCTCGGGGAAGACTGGGAAGAAGGAGCGCTGGAAGTTGAAGCCTTCCTAGAACCAACGGAGAACCGCAACGATCGCGCCGGCGACAGCGACTACAGGGTACCACTAATTTCTCAAGAGCAAGCTTACGCTAACCATGGGCTGCAAGTGAACCAGGTCACAGCATCAGTCGGCGACCCCGGCGTGGCAGCATCCCTTCCGCTGGGGGGATCACGCTGGGGACTGTGAGGAGGGAGCCAGGAGCGAGGCCCCTTCCCACGTCACGCGAAGCCAGGCAATGCCCGGAGGTAGGCCATCTGCCGGGGAGGCCTCGACGACCCTTCCCCCGGCAGAGGACATGTGGTCGCCGAGGGCGCCGCTGGCATCCCCTTTCCCCCCTTTGTGTCGTCCAGGTTGCCGGCCGGCTCAAAGGTGGTCGAGGGTGGTGCAAGGCGGGGCCCTCGTCTGGCGATATGAAGGAAGGCCGGTACCTGTGAAGAAGGCCCAGTGCCTGTGAAGCTCGCCGCCCGTGACACTCTCACGTAATAATGAGTTGGGGCTGTACACGCCCCAGAGTCTCAGGGGTGCCTTCCTCAGGCCCTGGGGCTCCCTCCCATGCCTAGTGGCAGCACTTAGCTCCGCGCTGGTGAGAAGACTCGAAGACCAGAAGACTAGAATAGGCGCCGGACGCGGCCTTTCATTTTGGATCTCTCTTTTCTGTAGCCTTGCTTTCTTGATCTGGATTTAAGTTGAAGTCGAGTTTTTGTCGATGCGCGTGGGGGGTGCCTTTTCTCGTTCAAACAATTTCTTGCTTTCTGGATTTCGTTTTGCCTGGGACTCATGTCCGTCGCCTTCCCCTCACGAGCCCCTCGCGAGCGGGACCGCGCGAAGCGCACGCGTGCCGGGCGCGCGCTAACACTGCAACTGGTGCTTGCCTCTTGCGGGGCCCCTCCCTAGGGTCGACAAGCTCCGCAGGATTCTCAGAAACTCGTCGCCTCACGACCCAGCTCGAGGCTGGCGCTGACTAAGCCCCAGAGTCTCAGGGGTGCCTTCCTCAGGCCCTGGGGATCCCTCCCATGCCTAGTGGCAGCACTTAGCTCCGCGCTGGTGAGAAGACTCGAAGACCAGAAGACTAGAATAGGCGCTGGACGCGGCCTTTCATTTTGGATCTCTCTTTTCTGTAGCCTTGCTTTCTTGATCTGGATTTAAGTTGAAGTCGCGTTTTTGTCGATGCGCGTGGGGGGTGCCTTTTCTCGTTCAAACAATTTCTTGCTTTCTGGATTTCGTTTTGCCTCGGACTCATTTCCGTCGCCTTCCCCTCACGAGCCCCTCGCGAGCGGGACCGCGCGAAGCGCACGCGTGCCGGGCGCGCGCTAACGCTGCAACTGGTGCTTGCCTCTTGCGGGGCCCCTCCCTAGGGTCGACAAGCTCCGCAGGATTCTCAGAAACTCGTCGCCTCACGACCCAGCTCGAGGCTGGAGCTGACTAAGGTAACCCACTACGAGAAACTCACCCCCGGACTTACGAGTTCGCTAGGGCACATACTCAATATCATGTAGAAAAGTAAAGGCTGCAACTTGCTTACATGAGGGGCTCCCCCTCTCAAAATGCTCTTACAAGTTTTCCAAGGGCCGCGCCCAAGTTTTCCATGCAGGATGCAACGACAGGAGGACATGGGATCAGCCAGATATGTCACTTGCTGCGTCGCCCTCGGACGCATCACTCGTAACATCTTCGTCTTCGCCGGCATCGTCGCCGCCTTCGGCGACGCCTTCATCGCCGTTGTCAACCACATCGCCTTCGTCTGCGACGACCACCGCCGCGTCGTCGTCAGAAGCGAAGGCTCTGACCAGCGCATCCACGTTGTCCTCCACCCACCGCGCCAGGTCACCCCGGACGGCCTGCGGCACGGGGGCAATGGCGGCGTCGAGGTCAAAGTCAGGAAAGGTGTTCCTGAGGTGGCTAAAGACGCAAGAGAATGCGCGCCCGAGCAGGCCCCGGCTTCTCTCTTCCACGAGCCGGTGAGCCCTGTCAGACCGGGCTTCCAGGTGCATCACCACATCAGTGAAGAAGGTCAGGTGGCTGGCATAGTCATTTGAGTGGGGAGGCGGTGCATTCTCGTCGCAGATGTAGCCCAGGGCGGTATTAGCCCTGTTCCGGAGGTCCTGAAGCATGGGGGCGTGCTCGCGCTCCAGCGTCCGGCGTTGGAGCACTTCCTCCCTGTTTTGCCGCACGACGGCCTCGGCATCATCAACCCGTTTCCGAAGAGAAAGTAGCTCGGTGCGGGCGGAGGCCAAGTCCGCCTGCGCCGTGGCCAGGGCGGCAGCCGTGGCCTCCCCACGCCTCTCCGCCTCGTCCAACCTGGGCCTGAGGGCAGCGGCCCTGCCCGCATCTTCTGTTCCTGCGAGCTTCAACTTCAAGTCATACCTACCCTCCAGGTCTGCGCGAACCTCGGCCACCCGGCGGTCGACTTCCTCTTGGACCCTGGCCTCGCGAGCCTGACGGCATCTTCCGCCTGAGCAACTTGACGCTCCGTCGTCTCCAGTTGTTCGAGCTCAAGGCTGCGTTCCATGGCTTCCAGAGCCAGCGCTTCCTCACGCCTCCGGACCTCTTCTTCCTCAGCAGGCGTCCCCCTCAGCGACGCAAGGGCGGCTCTGCGCGCGTCCACCTGCTGCTCGAGGGACGCACTCCAGGCCTGGAGCTCCCACGCGCGTTTCTCTGCAGCCTCACGACGGTGGTCAGCCTCGCGAGCCTCCTCCAAAGCTCGAGAGCAAGCTTCATGGGAAACCTTGAGGGACGCCTCGGCCTTCGCGTTGTCAAGATCACGCTGATAGTGGCCAAGGTTGATGGCCACCCTCAGCTTTCGCCGTTCCTCCACCAGCCGCAGACCTTCAGCCTCAAGGCGTGAGTCGACGCTCGCAAGTTCTCCGCCGAGTCGGCTCATCGCGCCCATCGCCTCTTGGAAGAGCTTATGGCGAACGACGCTTTGCCCGCGCTCGGACTCGAAGGCACGGCCCGCCTCGTCCTCCACCTCGGGGCCTGCAGGCGGGACATCAAGTGGTGCACCACCTCTCGGCAGGGGGCTGGGGGCTGGTGTCACACCAGCGCCGGCCCGACCTCGCGAGAAGCTCCGGCCGGATGCGGCCCGCTGCTCGAGGAGGAGTCGAAGGACGAAGTCAACTAGTTGCTGTCCATCACCAGGGGAGGAGATCGGGGAACGCCCGCCAGGCTCCAAGCCAGACCGTGCAGGAAGGGCAGTGAGGCCACGGATTCAAGGCTCCATGAAGGCGAGCGCACCCCCCTTGCCGACCCAGTTCCGGGCGCGGCATGCAGGCTCGGGGTGCACAAGGCCAGCGGGGTTGCCGAGGAAGGTGAAAATTGCAACACGAGGGGCCGATGGCCCTGGCAGAAGGGGTCCTGAAAAGCTAGCGTCAGGAAGGAAAGCAAAAATCAAGAAATCACAAGGTGCAGTACTTACTCGTCGATAGCAAAGTACTTTCGCCGCTTCAACGACCCGAAGATGCTGCTACCGCTTGGGGATCCTTTCCTCTTGCGGAGCTCCTCGAAGTCCACGCAAAGGCGATCGAAGCGCTGGACGTGACTGCCGGTGCGAGGCGGGGCCAAAGAAGAGCTTGGAGAGACAACTTCAGGGGTGCCTGGCTGCGGCGAACAGTCGGGCGCCGTCTCGCTACGACCTCCCGAGGCTTCGGGGGCATTGACCTCGGGAACTGCATGCTGCGTCGCCTCCGTGACCGACGCTCCAGGGGAGGGATCGCGAGCTCCCGAGGACGACGCTCCTGGATCTCCGCGCAACATGTGCTCCTCAGCACTGGGGCTGCCGGCCTCCGTCGGAGCTCGCCCTCCTGCACCCTCACTCGGGGCGAGCTCGGCACCGGTGTCGAGGAGCGGGACCACATCGACAGGATTCTCGCGGGGCCCCACCAGGCCGATCGGGCGCGGGCCCCACTCATCAAAGGAAGGCATGCTCGCGGAAAACTCATCCTTGTTCTCGCAACGGTACAACAAACAGCTCTTCCTGGGCATGTCGTCCGACAGAGGGGTTCCCGTCAGGACCATAAGCACTGTCTCCCGTGTCTTAAGAGGAAGCCCTTCCTCTTGAAACCTCATGTGGTCTTGACTGCTGAGCAAGGCCCACATCGGGGGGGAATGGCGCTGAAGCGGAGCGACTCAGCGCTTGACGAACTCCTTCACCACCATAGGCACGGTCACACCGCGGTCCTTCAACCTCCTCAGCCTGGCCCAGACGGGAGCGAGGCGGGGGCTCGTGAGCTTCTGATGTCCCCAACCGGAGTTTGGAACAGCAGGCCCCGCCGGGGCATGGAGTAGAGGGCTGAGCACACCGGCGTCGACAAACACCCATCGTGTCCGGAACTCACTCGTGGATGAAGGAAGCTCGAAGTCAATCCCCGCACCCGCCGTCGCGGCCACGGCCTGGAAGCTCACGCACCCCGAGCTCTGACGAGGATCAGCTAGATGCAATGAGAAGAAATGGCGGAGGAGGGCCACCGAGGGAGCGATGCCCACCATGGCTTCGCACAAGAAGGCGAAGGCGGCAAGAAGGGTCATAGATTGAGGGTCGAGATGCAGCATGTGGATCTGATAATGCTCGAGCACTGCATTGAAGAAGGCGGAGAAGGGAGGGATCAGGCCAGCCCAGAGGGCATCTATGAAGATTGGGACCTCAGTGGCTGCCCGGGCCATGCAAGTGCGAGACGCGGGCCAAGACACCGTCTCTCCCCACTCGTTGAAGCTGGAAGCGAGCATTGGGCGCACCTTGTCCATGGCCTCGTCGTTGAGCACCCGGGATCGACCGAGCGCCGGCTCAATGGCCGGAGGCGCGCTTGGCAAAGGCAGGGGTTTCTTCCCCTTGTCTACCTGTTTCGGCGCCATAGCAGTGGAGCTAGCAAGAGGCAGGTCAGATCAGAGAGGAGAAGCAGAGTCTCGAGGAAGCAGAGAGGTTAGGGAAGCAAGACGCAGGCGGCGGAGGAATAACTGTGTAGGCTGCGGGGGCCGCATAGCAAGGCGGATTCAAAGGCAGCGTGGGGAAGTGGAGATGCCCACGTCCAATCAACCGCCACGCGTCGACCGATGCCGCAGGCTTTTGGGGCCCGCGGCGCTCCATTCTTGACCCTTGGCTTCGCCACGAAGCCAAGCCCAAGCGCGCCTTGGGCCCGGGGGCTACCGTCGGCGTTCTGGGAACGGGGGTCCCCAGACTTGCCTGCCTGCGGCCCACGGCGTGGCTAAGCTAGCGGGCCGTACGGCCCATCTTCATCAACAAGGCATCCAAGACCCTCGCGAGGGGCCAAGCCTCGCGAGGCGGACGACGCAAGACCTCGTCAGGAGCGGCCCCTCTAGGCGGGCTGACAAGGAGCGGAGATATCAAGGCGAGGAAAACCTCGCGAGGCTCAAGTGACGTGAGCCATGACGATCAAGACCAGGCGGGAGCTAGCACGCGCAGCGTCCTTGTTTCCTCTTTGGTGCTAAGGAGGCAAGCGCAGGCGAGGAGTACCGAGGCATCAGGCAAAGGTTGCCATATCGGTGCAACGAGACCAAGACTAGAAGGACGACAAGACAGAGGTCATCGAGGAGCCCAAGACGGTGTCACCACCAGAGCCTTTTTATTGCAGGCGAAGGCCGCTTTTGTCAGGATAGCTTGTACTAGCTGTCCCCTTTCAAATTCGCCCGCCGTTGTTGGCTCCCTTCCCGCTCGATATTTGGGGAGAGGACCAGGGCCTATATAAGTAGAGCTAGCCACCACAGTAGGGGAGAGGGAGAGAGAGAGTTCTCGCCCCCAAGTCCACAGAGCACAAGAACACCCCCAACCTCAGGAGGCTGTTCTTCCCTTTGTACTATTCTTCATCAGCCCAAGAGGCAATCCACCACCACACACTGGAGTAGGGTATTACACCACGATGGTGGCCTGAACCAGTATAAATCCCGTGTCTTTCTGTGTTGCGAGTCCGTCGAGTTCGCCCGCGAGATCTTAGCGAGCTAGGGAGTAGATCGGTAGGAGGGAAAGAACTTCGCGCGCACCCCAGAGTTCGAACATTAAGGGTTTTGCCGGAACCCCAGATCCGTCACAATCCATTCCCAGTATCACATCCAATCCTTGTGACTCCAAAATTACTAGGTCGGAGGGGAAAACATGACTACCAATGGTTAAGGGTAACCGATCGCACCATCGGCTGGCCATATACTCTGCACCGGGTGAGCTCACTAGCAAGGGTGTCCTAAGGGCTAAGGTGGGTAACTTAAACTTGTCCACAAACCCCTTGAAATGTATGAATGCGATGCACCAGTATCAAATAAAACAAGGGCGGTAAATGACTTAGCCAAAACTTACCGATAACTGCATCAGGCTGCTCTTCAACCTCCTCCACGCTCACGTGGTTCACTTGTCCCCTATTGAAAGGGTTGGGCTTCTTCCCAACGCTTCCATTGCCATTTCCGTTCTTCAATTCCGGACAATCATTGGCATAGTGCCCAGTCTTCCCGCACTTGAAACGGGTAATGTGACTTTGATTCTTCTTGGCGGGTGTGGCTGGGTTAGAGCGGTTCTGATTGCTTCCTGCTCCATTCTCGTTTCCATTCTTGGGGCCACTGTGGTTATGCGAACTTCCTCCATTGTGAGTGTGGCCTCCATGGTTATGGGTCAATCCTCCCGAGTTCGGGGTGAAACGAGGCTTCTGCTGAGCTCCTGAATTGTACTTCCCTTGTCCATACTTCCTTTTGCGGCTCTCAATCTACTGCTGCTTCCCTTCCATCATAAGAGCCTTATCTACCAGCTCCTGGTAGTTGTTAAATGTTGCCACCATCAACTGCATGCTCATCTCATCATTCAGCCCTTCCATAAATTTCTCCTGCTTCGCGGCATCTGTGGCCACATCATTAGGGGCATAACGAGTTAGCTTACTAAACTCATCTACGTACTGAGCCACAGTACGATTTCCCTGGTGCAAGTTGTGAAACTCACGCTTCTTCATGCTCATAGCTCCAGTTGAGACATGGGTTGTGCGGAATGCTTGCTGAAACTGACCCCAAGTGACATTGGCTATAGGGAAAGTGGCTGTGTAATTCTCCCACCAGGAAGCTGCTGGTCCATCCAATTGGTGTGCGGCAAAACGCACCTTCTCAGCATCTGTGCAACCTGCGGTGGTCAACTCCCTTCCAATCTTGCGTAGCCAGTCATCCGCAACTATTGGCTCGGTGCTACTAGAAAACACCGGCGGCTGCAACCTCAGAAAATGGGCTAAGTTGTCAACTGGAGGTGGTGGTGGCGGGTTGTTATTGTTGTTGTTGTTGTTGTTGTTGTTGTTGTTGTTGCCTTGGTTCTGGACTAATATCTACATCAAGGCATTATGCTGCTGGATCAACTGGGTGATCTCCGGTGGGAAGACAAATCCGGTGTCACGTCTCGGAGGCATCTGATGGGTTTAGAGGGGAGAGATTAGAATAGAAATGAGGTCTAGTGAGAAAACACTACCCATATGCACATGAGACAAACACAATCATATCATATCACTCAATCAATCAAGCAAGGGCATACAATCGGTCTAGAACTAACGTTACAAAAGTGCTCAAACTACTACTATATACATGGGAAAAGACTACTAATCATATGGTGGTCATTCTAGAAATTTTGATCGGTGGAAGACTCCATGATATCCGCTCCAGCTTCGTCTTCATAATCATCATCACTACCATCAGGGTCGGAGTCGGTGTCATCGATGATGATGTAGTCTTCAGAACGTATTTCCTTGGGTTCATTGTCTTCTCCTCCTGGCGCAGGGTCTCCCAGGAATACTCCTATCTTTCTTACCAAGTCGTCATTCTTCTCCACGAGTATCGTCATTTCCTCCTCATATCCACCGCGTGTAGACTTGAGTTCCTCTTCTAGCTCAGTGATCCTAGTCATCGCCTTCTTTAAATCTATCATGCTTGCGCACATCTGGTTCTCCTGGCGTCGAATGTGCTGGTTTAACTCCTGGATGAAAGCTGCAATGGACCTGTCCTTCCTGGTGCTGATCATCTCCCATTGCTTGTCTCGGCGCCCACATATTTGGTAGATAGTATCCTTGAGATCCTTGTTGTAGACCTCGCCGATGCGTCCCATGGCGATGTGGGCTGCCATGCTCTTTCCTAGATTCCAGGTTGGGGCATCAAAGGAAAACTCTATGGGCTCCGTAACTGGCGTGAATGTTCTTCCTGGAACTTGAACTCGAATCATCCATCGCTCCTCTTCTGGTAAAGTGGCGGTGTAGGTCCCGGTGAAGCTTGGTATTCCAATGTTCAGGTACCTAGTGACTTCCTTCAAGTGTCGTCCAAAGGGTGCATCTTCATCCTTTTGTGCAAACTTGTTCCTCGAGTCCGCCATCCCAAAGAGTAGAAAATGGAGAGGGGTCAGAAATGAGTATGGCTTAAGGTCCCGGTAACAGAGTGGCAATCACACACTTATTACATCGAATGTCTCAAAAGAGAACTTATTACAATAAATATGGCTTAAGGCCATCTAAATAAGATAACATCGGAAGGCTTGGAAGATAAAGTGAGTCCATCAACTCCAACGACATAGCTGAGTGCATGACAAACGACCTATGGCACCTTACTCGTCGGCTGAAAAGTCTGCAACATGATACGTTGCAGCCCGAAAATGGGTCAGCACATGGAATATGCTAGCAATATAACACAGTAGAGCAATGAACAGATAAAAGCTATCACCACATGCATATATGGCTGGTGGAGGCTCTATGGTTATATTGTTTTGCGAAAAGCCAATTTTTCCCTACAACAAAGGAATATATTTTATTTAACTATCATGGTGGTTGAAACATTGAGAATGGTACCCCCATCTCAATCCCAATTAGAAAGTAATTATCAACCCAACAAATTAATTTGGAGTGATGAGATCAAATCAATAATTCAAGTACCAGATACTCAAGATGTCCATAACCGGGGACACGGCTAACCATGATTAGTTTGTACACTCTGCAGAGGTTTGCGCACTTTTCCCCACAAGACTCGATCTCCTCCGTTTGATTTCTCGCACTACATGGTGTTTGAGAAACGGATGACCAAGAAACAGTCTTTCAGAAGCATTAACTCTAACCCCGGGTAGACAGTACCAACCTACATCCCCTACATCTGCTAGCCTACCACTGGAAGAGGTCACACAACATACTCAACTATGCCAGAGCCCATAATGACTTGTGGCTGCACACGGAAGTTTCTAGCATGAATAAACTTATGATCCCTTTGAGCCTGGGTGGCGGACCATAGGAGGATCACACGGTATAACCCCGGGATCTCCTAGGACAACACTGGTATAACCCCAGGTGCCCAAAACCTACAATCCACCCAGATGTGTATTAAAGTTGCCACCTTAAATTGAACCATTAATTAACAACTCACATCTGTCATGGATACACTCAAACCCAATCCACGTCTACGAGCATAGCATGGCAATATAAGCATAACGTAGAAGTAACTCCCAAGGGTTTGATAATAAAACAGGTAATAGGTTGTACCTCATCATCTACTTCCCATTACCCACAGGTTAAACACATCCTAATCATGCAATGTTTGAGGATTGTAACTAATGCGTAAAAACTGGGTATGAAAAGACTATGATCAATGTGTTACTTGCCTTGCTGACGATCCGCAAAACCTAGTGACTCGTAGTAGCACGCTTCGCACTCTGGGAATTCTATCGCAAACAAACAATAGCATACATAAGCACTCAAGCAAAGATGCATAGGTAAAACTCAAATAAGAAGATCTAACCAGAAAGTTCCACTGAAGAACTCCGGTTTGCAAAAAGAATCAAATCAAACGGAACAACGAAACTCAAACTGCGAAAGAAACAAGGTCCGATTACTAATCTGGACTAAAGTCAAATTTTACAGTACCAAAATCTTGTTCAAGTTGGTTTAACAGAAAGTGGGTTTCGAGACGAAGAAGTAGGCGTTTGTTTCACCTGATTTGGTTAAACGAGCGAAAAGTTATACTAGATCGAAGATTAGGGCAGAAATCGCGATCGAAAATAATCGCGGAAAAACCCTGGAAAAAGAAAAACTGACGAACAGGCTAACGAACGAACGTTCGCTGTCTGTGACTAACGGATGAACAACGTTCGTTAAAACGAACGTACGGACGAACGTCCGCTATTTAACCGAACCGAGAAAAACCGATCTATTTAAAAAAACAAGATCTAGGGTTTTTAAAAAAACCGAACGGTTTTTCTGAGAAAACCGACGAACGGCGGCTACCTCTGGCGAGGTTCTGGCGGGCAGCGACGGCGGCGGGCGGTGGGCGGCGGCGTCGGGCGGCGAGGGGCGACGGCGGCGGCGGCTGGCGCGGGCGGCGCTTGGGTTTCGCGGGCGGGGCTGGCGGCTCGATGGGCCTCGGGGTCACAGGGCGCGGCTTATAAGGCCGTCCGGGTCAAGTGTCCAGGTCGGACACGGCCCGGTAGGTCGGTGCGCACTTTTTTTAAACGGATTTCGCCGGAAAAATCATAGAAAAATAAATAAAAATCTAAAAATACCAAAACAAATTTTCACCGTCTAAATACAATATTTAGAACAAGATAAACATTTTCTTGGTCCTAAAATGCAAATTTTGAAAAATGCACATTTTTTTCCTAATTCAAATGAAATTGCATTAAAATCCAAATAAAATTTATTTATTTGATTTTAATATTTTCGTCCAATATTTCATTTATTTTGGAGAAGTCATATTATCTCCTCTCATATATTTTAATTCGAAATATTTTCGGAGAGAAAAATTATTTAAACCAAAATGATCCTTGTTTCAGTATTTGATAAAATTCAAATATGAATAACGTGAAATCCCCAACTCTCTCCATGGGTCCTTGAGTTGCTTAGAATTTCGAGGATCGCGAAACGAAAAATGCAATAAAATATGATATGCATGAATGACCTATGTATAACATTCCAAATTGAAAATTTGGGATGTTACAATGGCATGAGAAACTATAATTTCTAATTGTCATTGCAAACATGTTTAATCATAATGGGTTGAATCATGGATACTAGGTTAAACATATTTACATAGACAGAATAAGTCGAGTTCACAGCAGTTTCTCTCTGCCACGACCAGTTCACCGAATATCGTCATTATTGCCTTTCACTTGCACGACCAAATGATATGAAAATTATAATAGTGCAAGAGTGCCGTGGACTAAGCTGGAATCTGCAAGACATTTTATTCAACAGGAGAAGACAAGGTAAAATGTGCTCTTTATTAGTTCAACAATTATTCATATGAGAGCCACTCAACATTTTCATCGTGGTCTTCTCCTTGGTACAACTCGAATAAAAAAGGAAAAGAAATTCAGAGAAGCACACTGAAATATTTTTGGAGTCTTTGGTTTTGTTGAACAAGCAAATAAAAGGGAAAAGCAAAAACGAGAAAAACTATTTACACGGGAAAGCTCCCAACAAACAAAAGAAGAACAAGGAAATCTTTTTGGGTGTTCTTTTTAATAATACCAATAAGCACGCATAGAAAATAAATTGACTATAACTATTTTTTTGTTTTTTCTTTTTTCTAAAGTTTTTCAAGCACACAAGAAGAAAACAAGAAAAATAAATCTAAGCATGGATGATACAATGAAAAAGTGTGAGCACCGACAAATGGAATAAGTGAACATGAATGTAAAGTCGATGGAAACACGTACTAGGCTTTTGGACTAACTTGGTAGTCGATCAGTAGCCTGGATAGTAGTCGGCGTGGTAGCTCACGGAGGCTGTTGGTGCGGATGCCTCGGCCTGCCGTGCTGCCACCACTGCTGCGTTGTGAGCTCGGGCCTCGCTCTCAAGAACAAAATATCTCCCCTTGCTGTGATAGTCAAAAAGAGCAGGCACAAGCAAATATGTGTGCACAACAGATGTTTGGTTAAACAACAAATTGTAAGTGAAGTCATGAATCTTTCCTTTAAGGATTTTATGATCTTTTAAGGCGTCAAAATCCAAATACTGCGTGGGTAGGACAGGATCAAAGGGCAAAGGTGAAACACCAAGACCTCATGCTAAACGTGTGGCATAAATTCCACCATAGAACCAGCCACTGTTAGCGTTATGCTGAAGTCTGCGTGCAACAATTGCTCCAAGGTTATAATTCCTTTCACCAGTGGGAGCGGTGCGTATGAGGCTCAAGTCTGGAGCACAGAGCGTACTACAGTCTTGCTTGCCTACTATACATTTCCCTTTGAATAATGCAAAGTACCGAATTGCGAGAAAATGAATGCTCTTTATTCTACCTTGTGTCACTCCCCTCCTTTCACCGTAACAAAGGCTAGTCAAGAATGTTTCGAACTCAACCTTTGGTGGTTCGTCAAGCGAACCCCAAAATGGAAGCTTGCAGTGATAAGCAAAATTCTCTAGTGAGATGGTAAATGGTCTATCATAAAGCATAAATGACACCCTAGACTCACGTGGAAAATATTTAAATCCTTTGACAAATGATTCAGTGAGAAGTTGGCATTGTTCACACTTATCTAAAAGGTAGGGACCGGGACCGGCATTGTGAACATATTGCTCAAATTCCTCCTTAATGCCCACACGCACCATATACTCATCGCAAGGCCATAAGCATGTTTTGGTGGCGACATCTCACGTGGAACTTTCACTTGGTTCAACATAAGAATGACGAGCAGAACTGTCACTAGAAGATGCCCCCGAGGATCGTCTCCTCGAAGAACTCCTTCCAAATAGGTTCATCATGTCCGCGTACAATTTTCTGAAAATAAAATTTTTGGGGTGACAAAAATTTGTCAACAAAACTTTATAAAATTGATAGCAACTACTCATAGGGATACATAGAAGCCATAGCAAGCATTCAAACTACTTAGAACACTAAGAATTTAACATGCAGGCACATCTACAACAGCACCAAGAGTAGCTAATTATTCAAAATATAAACCACTAAAGCAAAAACTAATTGGACAAACGGTGGAGTCACATACCAAGCAACAATCCCCCGAAACAGTTTGGGAAATGGAGCTTCGAGCAAAGTGATCGAAATCCGCGGGTTTGAGCTCAAGAACACGGGAGAGAGAGCAATGGAGATTTTTTTCTGGAGGTAAGTGATGATGTGGGATGAAGAGGTAAGTGAGGGGCCCCACATGGGGACAACAACCCACCAGTGCGCGCCTGGGGGTCCTGGCGTGCCCAGGTGGGTTGTGCCCATCTGGTACACCTCCCTCTGATATTATTTGCACCAGAAATTCAGAAATATTCAGAAAAAAATTGTATTAAATTTTCAGGGCATTCTGAGAACTTTTATTTTTTGGTCATTTTTTTATTGCACGGGAAATTCAGAAAACAGACAAAACATGGCATTTTATTTTATTTAACTAATAAAAATAGAAAACAAAAGTTGAGGACAGAAGGTAGTGCTTACTAAATTCACCAACTTCATACCATTAAAAATGATTCATTAATAAGGTTGATCAGGTCTTGTTAACAACCACTTTCGATTAGCATGAACCGAAGAACTTTCATAAATCACTAAGTTACCTCAATGGGGATATGCATTTCCCCAACAATAAGCATTTCATATTTCTTTTTGACAGTAGGTAGAGGTATTTGAAAACTTCCAATACTGATTGTCGGAGATTTTTCAATAGGGATAATTAGATTTATGCCCCTAGTTGTGTCCCACTCGTCTGTTTTACCCGTAATTCCCAAAAGTCACTAGTTCTGTCCAAGTCAGTTTGCTCCTATTATGCTTTTGCCCTTTGACTGTTTGACCATCAGTTTGAAAACTTCATAACTAATTCATACTAAATCAAAAAAATGCAAATAAGATACCAAAATGTTCAGAAAAACATCAGCTATATGTTAGTGTCATTTGCATTCATGAAAAAAGTGTTGGAAAGTGCCCATCTGAGTTTTAGCTCTTATGCTACCACCATGAATAGTAAAATCTAAAAAAGTCCAATTTTTTTTTAAAAAATTTGGTGGCAAAGAATGACAAATGTTTTAAGTGCCTGCCAAGTTTCATCAGGGAATAACATTCGTGGGTGCCGCGACAAAAAAAACAATCAGCACTCCAAAATAGATTATTTTTTTGCCACGACTTCCACGAACGTCGTTCCCTAATGAAACTTGGCAAGCACTTAGAACATTTGTTATTCTTCGCCACCATATTTTTTTGAATTTTTTTAGAGTTCACTATTCATGGTGGTATCAAAAGAGCTAAAACTTGGATGTGTACTTTCCAACACTTTTTTCATGAATGCAAATGACACTGACATATAGGTGAAGTTTTTCTGAACATTTTGGTATCTTATTTGCATTTTTCTGATTCAGTATGAATTAGTTATGAAGTTTTCAAACTGACGGTCAAACGGTCAAAGGACAAAAGCATAAGAGGAGCAAAGTGACTTGGACAGAACCGGTGACTTTTGGGAATTTGGGGTAAAACAGACGAGTGGGACACAACTAGGGGCATAAATCTAATTATCCCTTTTCAATAACATTAATACCATTCACTTGGAATTGTTTCTTCGGAAAGTGCACCGTATGCTCATTACCATTGATATGAAAAGTGACCTTGCTTTTATTGCAATCAATAACATCCCCTGCAGTATTGAAGAAGGGTCTACCAAGGATAATCGACATATTGTCGTCCTCGGGCATCTCAAGTATAACAAAGTCAATCAAAATAGTAACATTAGCAACAACAACGGGCACATCCTCACAGATACCGATAGGTATGACAGTTGATTTGTCAGCCATTTGCAAAGATATTTCAGTAGGTGTGAGTTTATTCAAGTCAAGTCTTTTATATAAAGAGAAAGTCATAACACTAACACCAGCTCCTAAGTCACACAAAGCAGTTTTCACATGATTCTTTTTGATAGAGCAAGGTATAGTTGGTATTCCTGGATCTCCAAGATTTTTAGGTACTCCATCTTTAAAAGTGTAATTAGCAAGCATAGTGGAAATCTCAGCTTCTGGTATTTTCTCTTATTTGTGATGATGTCTTTCATATACTTTGCATAAGGAGGCATTTTCAAGATATCAGTCAAGCGAGTACGCAAAAAGACTGGCCTCAGCATTTCAGCAAAGCGTTCAAATTCTTCATCATCTTTCCTTTTAGTTGACTTGGGTGGAAAAGGCATAGGTTTTTGGACCCATGGTTCTCTTTCTTTACCGTGTTTTCTAGCAAAAAAATCTCTTTTATCATATCTTTTATTCTTAGGTTGTGGGTTATCAAGATCAACAAGTGGTTCTATCTCAACATCATTATCTGGTTCTTTTTCATTGGGTTGAGAGTCTTCGTGAACCTCATCATTATCTTTTTCATTATCACTAGCTGGGTGTTCATTGCCAGACTGAGTTTCAGCATCAGAGATAGAAGTTTCATTATCATTATTAGGAGGTTTTTCCATTTCAGGTTCACTAGAAGTATGCAAAGTCCTATCATTTTTCTTTTTCTTTTTCTTTTTAGAAGGACTAGGTGCATCAGTGTTAACTCTTTGTGAATCTTGTTCAATTCTTTGCCTCTAACTGAGTTTGAACCATAGAAGCATGTTTTCCAACACCTCTAACATCATTTGAGATTCTAAATAACAAGTAACTCAAGCGAGCAATCATATTAGAATTATATTTCAACTGTTACATAACATTTGCATTGAAGTAATCTTGTTTTCTAATATAGTTTTCAAACTAATAAAGGCATTGGCTAGGATGCATATTGTGAGGATTGTCATTATCATTGAACTTCATAAGAGAATTTACCTCTACCACCATAGGCAGCGGTGGTGTATTAAGCCCATGTCTTTCTTCAATAGGAGGTAAAATTTTAACATCCTCAGCTTTAATACCTTTTTCCTTCATAGACTTCTTTGCCTCTTGCATATCTTCGGGACTGAGATATAATATACCCCTCTTCTTCGGAGTGGGTTTCGGCGGTGGTTCGGGAAGAGTCCAATCATCATAGTTTTCCAATATTCAATAATTCTTCAGCTTGTCCAACAGTTCGTTCCCTGAAAACACAACCAGCACAACTATCTAGGAAGTCCCTAGAAGCATTAGTTAGTCCATTATAGAAGATATCAAGTATTTCATTTTTCTTAAGAGGATGATCAGGCAAAGCATTAAGTAACTGGCAAAGCCTCCCCCAAGCTTGTGGGAGACTCTCTTCTTTATTTTGCACAAAGTTAAATATTTCCTGTAAGGCAGCTTGTTTCTTATGAGTAGGGAAATATTTTTCAGAGAAGTAATAAATCATATCCTGGGGACTACGCACACAACCAGGAGCAAGAGTATTGTGCCAAGCTTTAGCATCACCCTTTAATGAGAAAGGAAATAATTTGAGAACAAAGTAGTAGCGAGTTTTCTCATCATGAGTAAAAAGGGTGGCTATATCATTCAACTTAGTGAGATGTGCCACGACAGTTTCAGTTTCATAACCATGGAAAGGATCAGATTCAACCAAAGTAATTAACTCTAGGTCGATAGAGAATTCATAATCCTTATCATCAATAAAAATAGGTGAAGTATCAAACTTAGGATCACATTTCATTCTAGCATTCAGAGATTTTTCTTTATACTTGTGTAGTAATTTCTATAGATCATCTCTATCATTACAAGCAAGAATATCTCTAGTTGTTTCTTCACTCATAACATAACCTTCCGGTACCTTAGGCAATTCATATCTAGGAAGGCTAGTTCTAGCAGGAGTTTCAGGAGATTGAGTTTCAAGCTCATCATCAGATTCAACAACATCATGTTGTATTACTCTAGCAATTTGTTCATCAAGAAATTCACCAAGTGGCACATCATCATTATCAAGCAAGGTACTAGCATCATCATAAGCATCATTCATAGTAGAAGTAGCATCATCAATAACTTGCGACATATCAGAATTAATAGCATGTGGTGGTGTTGCAAGTTTACTCATAACAGAAGGTGAATCTAAAGCTAAACTGGATGGCAGTTTCTTACCTCCCCTCGTACTTGAGGGAAATATATTAGTTTGAGAATCCTTCAGATTCTTCATAGTGATAAATTGATAATAATCCCAAGTGACTCAACAAATATAGCTATGCTCCCCGGCAACGGCGCCAGAAAAAGGTCATGATAACCCACAAGTATAGGGGGTCGCAACAGTTTTCGAGGGTAGAGTATTCAACCCAAATTTATAGATTCGACACAAGGGGAGCCAAAGAATATTTGAAGGTATTAGCAGCTGAGTTGTCAATTAAACCACACCTGGAGATTAATTATCTACAGCAAAGTGATCAGTAGCAAAGTAGTATGATAGTTTTGATGATAGTGACAGCAGTAACAGTAACAGTGATAGCAGTAATTTTGTAGCATGTGTAACAGTGATGATAGCAGTAGTAACTTAGCAGAAACAATATGGAAAAATTCGTAGGCATTGGATCGGTGACTTGTTGGATGATATTCATCATGTGACAGTTATAACCTAGGGCGAATTGGCACTAGCTCCAGTTCATCGATATAATGTAGGCATGTATTTCATAAATAGTCATACGTGCTTTATTAAAAGAACTTGCATGACATCATTTGTCCTACCCTCCCGTGGCAGCGGGGTCCATATTGGAAACTAAGGGATATTAATGCCTCCTTTTAATAGAGAACTGGAACAAAGCATTAACACGTAGTGAATACATGAACTCCTCAAACTACGGTCATCACCGAGAGTGGGCCCGGTTGTTGTTCCTCCGGGGTTGCCGGATCATAACACGTAGTAGGTGACTATAACTTGCAAGATCAGATCTAAAACATGGATATAGATGATAACATAAATGGTTCAGATCTGAGTTCATGGCACCCGGGCCCAAAGTGACAAGCATTAAGCATAGCAAAGTCATAGCAACATCAATCTAAGAACATAGTGGATACTAGGGATCAAACCCTAACAAAACAAACTCGATTACATGATGAATCTCATCCAACTCCTCACCGACCAGCGAGCCTACGAAGGAATTACTCACTCCCGGTGGGGAGCATCATGGAATTGAGAAGGGTTGATGATGACGAAGAACAAAGATCCCCCTCTCCGGAGTCCCAAACGGACTCTAGATCTACCCTCCCGAGGAAGAACAGGGCTTGGCGGCGGCTCCGTCTCGTGGATCGCGATAATTCTTTCTCCCTGATTTTTCTCTCTGAAAATAGGATTTTATAGCGTTGGTTTTAGGGTCAGCATGGCCACCAGGTGGGGACAACCCACCTGGGCGCTAGGAGAGGGGGGCGCGCCCTGGTGGGTTGTGCCCACCCAGGTGCCCCTCTCCGGTGGATGTTGGCTCCAGAAATTCTCTTTTATTATATAAAAAATCATCGCAAAGTTTGCTTCCATTCAGAGAACTTTTATTTCTGCACAAAAACAACACCATGGTAGTTCTGCTAAAAACATCATCAATCCGGGGTTAGTTTCATTGAAATCATGCAAATTAGAGTGCAAAACAAGAGGAAAAGCGTTAGGAAAAGTAGATACGTTGGAGACGTATCAATTATCGTGCCGACTAAAGTGTGGTCGCCGAGTGGACTTCCTGATATGTGCATCTGAATGCTAATATGGTCCAGGGACCTTCCAATGATGGTGTGGGGCCCCAGGTGGGCCCCATATGATGGGTTCTTGACCGTACCTGTAATAGGTGACGTCATCATTAGCCCCCGAATCGGTTGAGGTTTCGCAGGGCACACGAACCGAGCCTTCGATTAAGTCCGAGTACCTCAGGGGCACTCCAAATATGTTTCTGGGTCGTGGTTCGTTGCTCCTTAGAAAAAAACACAGCGGATTCCGGACTATAAGCTTTCTCGGATGACCGAGTGTCATTGATCACCGAGAAAAATCTGGTGGCATTCATTTAACTCTCGGAGGAGATAGATTTGGGGCCCGAGTGAGGGCATGCCATTATAACCCGAGTGGCCACACCGGTGCGTGGTCTGACTCTCCGGAGAGATGCCACTTCTTATCCCAGGGGAACACCAGTGCGGTTCATCTACGGGTCCAGATTTACGAGTCATTCGCCTTGGAGCCTAATGAAAGGGCCAAGTCAACCCACGGAAGGGCGTCAAGATCGTCTCATAGCGATCCGGAAGAGGACTTTAGTCGGGTGTTTAACCTGGGCCGAGTGCATGGGTCCCTGTGGAGGGTGGTCAGTCGAACTGACGGACGTCCCTTAGGAAAGAGACTGCGAGAAATCAATTGGATTGATTTGCTCCGGAAATCTTAGGATTTGATTTTTTGCGTGCGCGCGTAGAAGCGGTAACGACGCGGGTTAGTGGGGAAAGTAGGGCATGACGCCTAGATTTTCTCGCACAAAATCCGCCACTTGCCTTTGTTCCTCTGCGCGATGCTCTCCCGCGCGTGTCTTCGATCTAGAGATCTGCGGCGTGAGATCCGTCACGCGACTTCATTAGAGGCATAAAAGGATTTGGGGGTTGGGGTCAGGCCTCCAGATCCCCTTCTCTCCCTCTCGACTCCTCGTTTCTCTTCTCCACTTGAGCGCATCAGGTGCTCGAATCCATGGTGAAAGACTCCATGACCAAGGCGAAGAAGGGCAGGAAGGCCTCCTCCTCGGGCTCTGTTGCGGCGGCCGGGGGTGTATCGGGGGACTGGACCACCTCGCGTGTCTCGGGCAAGCGGCTGGAGGAGCTCGCTGCAGAGGGGCCCATCCCGCAAGATGGATGGCGTCATCCCATGGCGTGGGAGGTCGAACCAGCGCCACAGGAGGACGAGCGCGTCCTTGTGGTCACCCATATCGAGAGAGGTTTCTCGATGCCTCCCCATCCTTTCTTCCGAACGTTCCTCGATTATTTCGGTGCGCAACTCCGCCATCTTCCCCCAAATGCCATTATCTACCTTTTGGCTTTCACCCCCCTTTGTGAGAATTTCCTCGGCTGTCAGCCCCATTGGGGCCTCTTCAAACACATCTTGACCTATCGGTCGATGACTGTCAAGAAGGATTCGTCGGATGGTGCCAAGACCAATGTCACCCAGCTGTGTGGTGGTCTGGGATCCAGTTCCGGGGGAAGGAGTGCCTTCCCAAAGATGAGCTTCCCTTACTCCGTTAAGGGGTGGCAGGGGACTTGGTTCTACTACAGGGATGTCCCTGGGGCTAGCCGTCAATCGGGCCTCCCGCCGTACTCGCTGGAGAGGGTGAGGGCCCCCGAGCCGCTTTCTGTGATGAAGGAGGAGAAGACGGAAATTGGCATCTTGGCTAATGCCCTTGTTGGTGTCGGGTGGTAGGTGCGACATATGCCAACGGGTGGCTTATCATTGTGGGAGCCAGTAAGACATCGCCGGTGCCTGGAAACGGGATAAGGCGAAGACATGCACGCCGGCGAATCTTACCCAGGTTCGTGGCTCTCCGTGGAGATAACACCCCTAGGCCTGCTCTGCGGGGTCTCCGCATGATCACTAGATCAACACAAGTAGCTACAAGTGCTCCTTGAGCTGTTTGGCTAGAGGAGGAAGAAAGGCAAGGCTAGCTCTCCTCTTCCCTCTACGTGGTGGCTAAAACTATCTTAGAGATCAACTCTTTGCATGGGTGCCCCGGGGGGTTTATATAGGCCCACCCCCTAGGGTTACAATGGTAATCCGGCTGGGTGCGGGTCCCAGTCGTCAGTGTCTGTGCTCGCCGGCTTCTCCGCCGGCCGTTGGGGCCCGCCGACTGGTGGGTCCCGCCGGCTGCCGGCCTCTTGGCCGACAGGCCGGCCCCACCGCCTGGGGGCCTTGTCGGCGGCTGGTTACTGTTGCCTCGCCCCTGATGACGAGGGCTTTGTCGAGGTAAGCGTGGCTACAGTGCCGCCGCCTGGCGGGCTCTCACTGTAGCCTCACCTCGTCTTGTCTCCTTAATGATGCACATATTTCGAGGGAGGGAGGTAGCCGGCTATTGGGAGCCGGCTATGCCCCAGGCCGACTAGGGGAGGCCGGGCTGCCTTCGAGCGTCTCTCTGGCTGAAGGGGCCCGCCGCTCGCGGGCCGTACTGGCGCCTGTCGTGGGTGACGTCGTGGTCAACATGGCTACAGTGCCGCACCGGATGGGGGATGGCTGACCCGTACGGCGCACTGTGGCCATGCATGCTCCGGGATTCGGGGGTGGCAGGCTGTACTGTGGCCACGCCCCGTCTTATCACCGTTATGTGGGTGCAGCCCTGGTGGGTGCAGTCTTGGCCGGCTTCTGGGAGTCGGCCTTCTTCATGGCCGGCTTCTGGGAATCGGTCCTCTTGGGGCCGGCTTCCTGGAGTCGGCCATCTCGTAGCTTTCTTCGGGAAGGTTTTAGAGGCCGGGTCGCCTTCTGGTAGTCGGCCTTGGGGATAGCCGGCCAGAGGAAGGCGGCCCCGTGCTCTAGATGCTTGAAGGCTCGATTGGCCTGGTAATTTTTCGAAGAGCCAGGGGGAGTCGGTTAGGCTACCCGTGGCCATTTACTCCGACAGTTGGGGTCGTGAACGTCAGTGTGAATGGAATGGATCTGTTGGAGACCTTCCTCACTCGGCGGATCCAGCGGTTGCGAGCTAGGGCCCACCCCATGTGGTTGTACGAGGGGTCGAGTGAATCCACCCGAGTGCACCCAGAGGATCATGACGAGAAGGACATGGGGGCTAAGATCCGGGCGATGACTTGCGCCCGAGTCAATCCAAGCGGGCCCAGGATTGTGCATGCATACTCCAAGGAACTGCCGCCTGTTGAGGTATGCATCTGATGCTCAGTCAAAGCGTCCATACGTTATTTCCTGTGTATCTGATTTTGGTGTTCATGGTATGTTTGCTTCTCCAGAGTTTCCAACATTTGATCTCTGACTTCGCGGTGGTTGACCGGTCGCCCGAACACGTCATGAGTGACACCGAGCGCCAGTACTCGGATGATATTGACGACGACAACGAAAGCGACAATGACGAGAGCTCTCAGGAGGGTGAGGAATTCGAGTCCTCCCCATCCTATGAGGCCCCCAAAGAACCCCGCTCGAACGCGCTTCATGACCCGAGTGGCAAGGCAGGAGGAGCCCAGCAGCCGACTACATCGGGGCGGACGACTCGCAGCTCGAAGCGCGTGCGCACTAAGGCAGAGAGGTCCGTCGAGAAGCAGCCTAAGCAGCCTAAGCAGACCGCCTCCAAGCCTCGGAAGGCCACCGTGCCTCGAATGAAGGTGACAGTGCCGGTTGCCTCAATGTATGTGCCCTTCCTACATCTTTGTTTGTTGTTATCTCGACTCGGCTGACGACCAAGTGTTGTTGAACTTTGCAGCAATGAGACTGATTGCTTGTATCTGCGTTGTTATTTCCCCAAAGAGGAGAGGATGATGCAGCACAACAACGGTAAGTATTTCCCTCAGTTATGAAACCAAGGTCATCACTACAAAAAAAAGACACATCCGTGACATTTTGGGCCGAACGATTTTTTTCTGTCATGCTTAGGACACTTCTATGACGATAGTTGTGACAAAAGCACATATCATCATAGATGTGGTGGGCTCCAACTTCTATGACAAATAATCATGACAAAATGTGGGCTTTTCGTCCTGGGCGGGCCGGGGACGCACCTGCATGACATTCTTTGGGTCGTCCATGACGGAAAAAATCATGGTAGAAGCGAGGGCGAGGATAATATCGGGGAGTTCTCGGTTACGGTGGGTACTCGGGGCCGATCGATGCACAGTGGGATTGCGCGTTTCTCTCATAATCGTACGCGCGTGTGTGCGTGGTGTTGGGATCTAACCGAACCCGAGCGAGGCGTTCGCTTACTGAACCCGTGGGATTGCACTATCTATGTTACTGAACCCGAGCGATCGATCCCTTGGCTGTTAACTGAACCCGAGCGATCGATCCCTTGGCTGTTAACTGAACCCGAGCGATTGCACATGTATCGTTGCCATTAAGGATAAAAATATGGGGTCTATTCCTACATGAATAGATCTTGTCTACATCATGTCATTGTTCCTATTGCATTACTCCATTTTTCCATGAACTTAATACACTAGATGCATGCTGGATAGCGGTAGATGTGTGGAGTAATAGTAATGTAGAATCATTTCGGTCTACTAATCTTGGACGTAATGCCTATATACATGATCATTGCCTTGGATATCGTCATAATTATTTGCTTTTCGATCAATTGCCCAATAGTAATTTGTTTACCCACCTTATGCTAGTTTCTCGAGAGAAGCCTCTAGTGAAATCTATGGCCCCGGGTCTATTCTATCATATTGCTTCAAATCTATTTATCCAAAAACCCAAAAATACCTTGCTGCACTTTTTCTTTCTTTATTTTATTTTGTGTTTTCCTCAGATCTATTTATCCAATCTTATACTATTTAATCCATCTCAATACCAAGGAGGGATTGATAACCCCTCTTACGCGTTGGGTTGCAAGTTTTGGTTATTTGTGTGAAGGTACTGCTTACATAATTTTGTGGATCCTCCTACTGGATTGATACCTTGGTTTCATAACTGAGGGAAATACTTACCGTTGTTGTGTTGCATCATCCTCTCCTCTTTGGGGAAAATACCAACGCAAATACAAGCAATCAGGAAAGAATTTATGGTGCCGTTGTCGAGGAGTATCAAGTCCAGACCTATCAGGTACACAATCACCAATCTCATCTCCTTGCAATTTACTTTATTTTCCATTTACCTCTCGTTTTCATCTCCCTCACTTCACAAAAAAAATTGCCTTTTTATTTGCCTTCTTTTCCGTTTGCCTTTTTGTCGTCAGATCTCTTTTTTGTTTGCAATCTTATTTGCGTAGTCGCGATTATGAAGAAAATACCAAATTGTGTGATTTTTCCAATACTAATAATAACAATTTTATTAGTACTCCGATTGCTCCTCCCGCCGCTAGTGCAGAGTCTTATGATATTAATGCTGCTTTGTTGAATCTTGTTATGAAAGAGCAATTTTCGAGTACTCCTAATGAGGATGCCGCATCCCATCTAAAGACTTTCGTAGAATTGTGTGATATGCAAAAGAAAAGAGATGTGGACAATGATATTGTGAAGTTGAAATTATTTCCTTTCTCTTCGAGGGATCGTGCAAAACTTGGTTTCATCTTTTCCTTGCAATAGTATTTATTCTTGGGATAAGTGCAAATATGCTTTTATTACTAAGTATTTTCCTCCCGCGAAAAATATTTAACTTAGAAATCAAATCATGAATTTCAAGCAACTTGAGAATGGGCATGTGATACGTCTCCAATGTATCTATAATTTTTTATTGTTCCATGCTGTTATATTATCATTCTTGGATATTTTACAATCATTTTATATCATTTTTGGTACTAACCTATTGACATAGTGCCCAGTGCCAGTTGTTGTTTTCTGCTTGTTTTTTACATCGCAGGAAATCAATACACTACAAAAAAAGACACATCCGTGACATTTTGGGCCGAACGAAAACTTTTTCTGTCATACATATGACACTTCTATGACGATAATTGTGACAAAACCCGGTATCATCATAGATGTGGTGGGCTCCTACTTCTACGACAAAAAATCATGACAGAAAATGGGGTTTTCGTCCTGGGCGGGCCGGAGACGCAGCTGCATGACATTCTTTGGGCTGTCCATGACGGAAAAAGCCGTGGTAGAAGCGAGGGCGAGGAAAATTTCGGGGAGTTCCCGGTTACGGTGGGAGGTCGGGGGCCGAGCGATGCGCGTTTCTCTCGTACACGTACGCACATGTGTGCAAGGCGTTGGCTCTAACTGAACCCGAGCGAGGCGTTGGGCTCTAACTAAACCCGAGCGATTGCACTGCAGGCTACGCGTTACTGAACCCGAGCGATCGATCGATGGCTGTTAACTGAACCCGATCGAGCGATTCCTTCGCTACTGCTGCTAACTGAAGCCGATTGATGCTGCCTCTGGGATGAATAGTGAGCATTGCGGGGGGGGGGGGGGAGGGTTTGGATGAACAGTGATCGGTGGCGTTGCCTCTGGATGAACATGACCCCGTGGTGTGGTGGAGGGCTGGATGAACAGTAGACGGTGGAGGGGTGGTTGAACAGGACCCCGTGGTGTGGAGGGCTGGATGAACAATAGACGGTGGAGGGGTGCCCGTGGAGGGGTGGTTGAACAGTAGCCGGTGGAGTAGCGCGCGGTGGAGGTTGGATGAACAGGAGCCCGTGGAGGCTGGAGGAGGTCGACGGTAGCCCGTGGAGGCTGGAGGAGGTCGACGGTGGAGATGAACAGTATCCCGTGGAGTCCCGTTTTGCGGTACGCCACACCCCTCCTGATGAACAGGACCCCCGTTTTGACCGTAGGAGGTCCGTTTCGCTGTACGCCACACCCCTCCCGATCAACAGGACCCCCGTTTAGGTCCGTTTCGTCCATTTTGCGGTACGCCACACCCCTCCCGATCAACAGGACCCCCGTTTCGACCGTAGGAGGTCCGTTTCCTCCGTTTTGCGGTACGCCACACCCCTCCCGATCAACAGGACCCCCGTTTCGACCGTAGGAGGTCTGTTTCCTCCGTTTTGCGGTACGCCACACTCCTCCCGATCAACAGGACCCCCGTTTCGACCGTAGGAGGTCCGTTTCCTCTGTTTTGCGGTACGCCACACCCCTCCCCATGAACACGACACATTCCGTTGCCTCCCCATGAACACGACGCATTCCATTGCCTCCCCATGAACACGACGACGACGCTGTTTCTCCGTTCCGACCCAGCCATGTACACGAGCCCTGGCCGTACGTATGCGTGAGTAGGCGTTCGAGACCCCGCCCGTATGTACACATACGTGGCCGTATTTTCTTTCTTGCACCCTGGCCGTTGTACGTACGTGTACATGCTACGTGCGCGCCTCTACTACGACACATACGTGCCTCTACTACGACACGTGCGCGCCTCTACATCCACCAGTATATATGTACGTACACGTTTGCAACTATGACAACGCTACGCACGCTTCGACCAGATGGGTCCCGACTGTCAGGCACTTCCTTGCCTGCGAAGATGTAGCTGGTGGGTCCCAGCAGTCAGGGGGGCGAATCGTTTTTTTGCCCGGACGCACTTCCTTGCGTGCGAAGATGTAGCTGGTGGGTCCTAGCAGTCAGGGGCAAACATTTTTTTCACGAAATACGGTGGCCCGTCCGGTGGGTCCCCGCTATCAGGTAGAGGAATAATTATTTTGCATGTAATAAGGAGGCACTTCCTTGCTGCGGTCGTGGACCCAGCTGTCAGCCTCTCCACGTACAGTCCACGTCCGATGGAAGCCGTTCCTTGACCACGTTGACCACGCCGCGCCGAGAGCACCAGGGCGGTGGACGACGGCGAGGCCTAGGAAGGGGACGACGCGGAGCCGGGGAAGACGCGGCAGTGGATGCCCACGCGTAGAGGAGTACGAGGGTTCACTGGTTCGGTGCGGTGTGAGGCTGCCATCGCCGCAGAATAACAGGGGGTGTGGGTGAGTAGAGGGATGGCCTGGCTAGCGGTGGGAGTAGTAGGGGGCGGTGAGGCCTCCACCGCATCGCAGCCGGCCACGGGAGGCAGGAGCACGAGGCACGACCGGCGCTGGTTTGGGCGGCTGGAGCAAGAAGACCAGAGGTTGAAGAAGCACTACGGCCGTTGGATGGACATCGTACGGTCACTGGAGCTAGAATCGTGCATATTGACTAAGTTGACAAAGCCCTCCGTCCCCGTCAACTTAGTAGGCCCACAAGTCAGCCCGCCACTATACTGGGTCCCAGCTAACAGGGGAGTATTCATTTTTTTGTGCGTAATAAGGAGGCACTTCCTTGCGTGCGAAGATATAGCTGGTGGGTCCGAGCTGTCAGCGGTGGTAACGTTTTTTTTGCGAAATACAAAGGCCCTTTCGGTGGGTCCCTGATGTCAGGTGGAGGAATCATTATTTTGCGCGTAATAAGGAGGCATTTCCTTGCGTGCGGCCGTGGACCCAGCTGTCGGCCTCTCCACGTACAGTCCACTTCAGATGCATGTCGGTCGTTGACCACATTGACCAGGCCGCGCCGAGAGCACCAGGGTGGTGGACGACGGCGAGGCCTAGGAAGGGAACGACACGGAGGCAGGGAAGACTTGGCAGTTGTTTCCCACGCGGAGGGGAGTACGACTGTACGAGGGTTTACAGGTTCGTCTGCCGTCGCCGGAGAATAACAGCAGGTGTGGGTGAGTAGAGGGATGGCTAGGCCAGCGATGGGACTACGGTGGGCCGGTGAGGCCTGCACGACAGCACAGCCGGCCGCGGGGAGGAGGGAGCAGGCAGTCCCGCCGGTGCTTGTTTGAGCGGCTGGAGCAGGAAGAGCAGAGATTGAAGAAGCACGACGGCCGTTGGATGGCCATCCAACAGTCATTGCTTGTGCGTCAACCTTTTTTTAGGAAAGCCTCAAATCTATGGAAAACAGCATACAGCCCATCTGCCATTATTTCTAATAATTTACAGCCCATTTGCTAATTATTAAGGTTTTTTTGGAGCCCATATTCTTTTTGTTAGCATTACAGCCCATATTGTGGCCACGGTTAAAAAATTATACGAAATTTTGCATATTTCGGTGCGGTCCGAACTGTTTTTAATCCTGAAATTTTGACTCACATTCAAACTGATTTTAAAAATAAATGTATATCAATATAAAATCCAACAAATTCTCCACGCATAAAAATTAATGTAATTTAAAATCTCGAAATGAAGAAAAAGATATTTGAAACTAATTGCCGGTTTGATGTGTTTTAAAAATGTACAGCCCATTTCTCATTGCTGATGGGCCATTTTCTCGGCCAGCCGAATGAAAGCTCTCCTCGTCTTGAAAGATTTGCAGCCCAACAGGCCTGACAAAGCGACTTACTTGGCAAATCACAAAAAAACTGGGCTGTGGCCATGGACCCAGCTGTCAGCCTCTCCACGTACAGTACTCTTCCGATGGAAGTCGTTCCTTGACCACGTTGACCATGCCGCGCGGAGAGCACCATGGCGGTGGATGACGGCGAGGCCTAGGAAGGGGACGACACGGAGCCGGGGAAGACGCGACAGTGGAAGCCCGCGCGGAGAGGACTACGAGGGTTCACTGGTTCGGCTGCGGTGTGAGGCTGCCATCGCCGCAGGGCCTGGCCAGCGGTGGGAATAGTAGGGGGCGGTGAGGCCTCCGCGGCAGCACAGCCGGCCACGGGAGGCAGGAGCATGCGACACGACCGGCGCTGCTTTGGGCGGCTGGAGCAAGAAGACCAGAGGTTGAAGAAGCACTACGGCCGTTGGATGGACATCGTACGGTCATTGGAGCTAGAATCGTTCATATTGACTAAGTTGACAAAGCCCTTCGTCCCCGTCAACTTAGTAGGCCCACAAGTCAGCCTCCCACCAAGGTGGGTCCCAGCTAGCCGGGGGAGTATTCATTTTTGTGTGCGTAATAAGGAGGCACTTCCGGTGGGTCCGAGCTGACAGCGGGGGGAACGTTTTTTTCACGAAATACGGTGGCCTGTCAGGTGGGTCCCAGCAGTCAGGGGGCAAATGTTTTTTCGCAAAATACGGTGGCCCGTCCAGTGGGTCCCTGCTGTCAGTTGGAGGAATCATTATTTTCTGCGTAATAAGGAGGCACTTACTTGCTGCGGCCGTGGACCCATCTGAGACTCTCCACGTACCGTATACTTCCGATGGAAGTCGTTTCTTGACCACGTTGACCTCGCCGCGTTCCGTTGCATGCATGCGTCCATGGGCGTGGTGCGTCCCCACTGTCAGCCTCTCATGTATAGTCATCTTCCGATGACTCTCGGTTGTTGACCACGTTGACCACACCGTGCCGAGCGCACCCAGACTGGAACGACCCGGAGATGGGGAAGACGGGGCAGTGGAGTCGCAGATGGAGAGGAGTGGGAAACTTCACTGGTTCGGGTGCGCGGCAGCACAGCCGCGGTGCCGCCCACGGGAGACAGGAGCAAGAACAGAGGTTGAAGAAGGAGCACGGCTGTTGGATTAACATCCAACGGTCCAGCTGCTAGAATCATTTGTTAATTAAGTTGACAAAGCCGTGCGTACACGTCCGCTTAGTAGGCCCACAAGTCAGTCACCAAATCTGACGGGTCCCAGCTATCAACGGGATGAATATTTTTTTTTGCAAAACAAGGAGGCACTTCCTTCCATGCGAAGATACAGCCGGTGGGTCCCAGCTGTCAGGTGGAGAAATAATTTTTTTCGCAAAATAAGGAGGTCCCTCCGGTAGCTGGTTCGAATCCAAACCTAGACTATGACTATATATGGTGCTATGCTACTCTGCAAGTAATGAAACTGACATATCCAATGTTCGCTTCTCCTCTTCTCTACTTACTCTGCCTGGCATCAGAAGCTCTGCCGCAGCAACCATGTCCGCTGGCTGCTCGTCCACCTGCTCTTCAGCAGGCAACAACCAGATATGCGCCAAGTCGCCACCTGTACCATCACCTGTGGGTCTCATCACACCCCCGCCGGCACGCGCACCGCAGCCGATTGCTCATTGCAACCCGCTGCCGTTGGTGTGGTGCCACTGCTGCAAATCACGTAGAGTCATCCGTCGCGTCTCAACCACAATCCGCAACCCTGGCCGAGTCTTCTACAAATGCCTGAATCATGGGGTAATAATATGTTTAAGTGTTGTTCTGCTGCTTTCAGTTGCTGATTTTTTAATAGTTTGGTTGATAATCTTCCAATTTGATTCGTGCAGAAAAGGGAAGATTCGTGTGATTTGTATTTCTGGGAAGTTGCTGATGTGGGGGAATGCAACTACGCTGATTATTTGGTTAGCCGAGGAATCCCAATACCAGCAGTTTGGGGTGTTGGACAAGTAACTAAAGGAACAGTAGAAGATGAAGATGCAGAGCAGAAGGTTAAAGATGCAGTTCCTCTGATCATGGCCAAGCAATAGCTGCTGAACGGCCTTGACAACAATGAGGAGATGAAAGAGCTTGTGAAGATAATGGGCAAAATCGATGTGCTCTGTAGGATGATTGTCTCTTTATTTGCAGTGTATGTAGCACTCGTGATGTATTCAGTGGCTACGACATGAGCACTTTGCTGAAACTAGTAATGAATGAAACCTGTGTAGCAGGCTGGGCATAGTGTTGTGAACATCTAATGATTTCTATTAACGAAAATCAGGGGGTATCCCCTTTTGCTCATATAAATAAATAAATAGCAGAGGCCCTATCGGGTCAGCTTTGTTCTCATTCGAAGATGTCGAGCAAATTGCAGTCCAACAACAAACTATGTCATCAAATTCAAGTTTCACAGCCAAATATGAGTACAACTAAACAACAATGTCATCATGTTTTAGTTGTCATACAATCACCAAACACAAATCAGCATACATAACAAGTGATGTTCTCACAGCAAAATACTAAACAACATGTTCATCAGGTTTCAGTTGTCATAGCAAACACAATTTCACATAGTAGATAAAAAAACGTCTTCTGACAGGCAAATACGATAAAAGCAATGTAATCATCATCCGCAGCAGCAGCATCAACATCTTCGCCATGTGTATCAGTCTGAATCATAATTCCCCACGGTGTCATCTTCTTCTTCGTCCTCAACGTCCTCGAACGTTGGCTTCTTCTTGATCAACTCTTGTATGTCCACAGCACGACAGGCAATCTTTTCGCCGGCGTCATTGACGTGATGGTTCTCAAAGATATTAGGAACATCTGTGTTATCTTGTACATCAGGAGCAGTGTAAGCATCATCTTGTTGTGCAACTTCATTAAACGAATTCCTCTGCTCAAACCTTTGCAATACTCTCCAGTCATCGCTACGTGCAAATGTGTCTTCCAAGAAAAATATCTGTGTTGCTTGATTTGCCAAAATAAAAGGCTCGTTGGTCTGGTACACCGCCTTGACATTGATGGATTTGAAATAATCATTAGCTCTGGGTTTTGCGATCCTGGAAAATAGGTTATACCAACGACAGCACAACAGAACCACACACCGATGATCCTTGAAACTGGAGATATACTGCAACTGAACAATGGCACTGTTACGTTAGCATACATTTCAGTTGTCTCTTTGTCATTCGTATCCGTGCTCATGATGGCACTGTTTTGTGTCTTCCTGCCTTCGTCTCGTGCAAGGGTATTGTAGCGCACATCTCCAACAACACAAGATTCATAATGTCTTACCCGAGTATCAGGACCCATTGCTAGTGAGTAAAGGGCATCATCAACAGCCTGCCCATCCTCCCGCATCTTCTTAACCTATGGTTAGAAAATAAACAAGCTGATCATCTTATGTACTCAATATATTAAAAAAACTGACAGTGCACTTCAAAAGCTTACATGGTTCTTGAACCATTTCGCAAATCCTGCCATAACCAGTTTGTCAATGTTTCCTGGATTTTGCGGCAGTAACTCCTCTTTGTAGATGCTGCACAACATAGTGATCGCGTCAAACATCTAAATATATAAGAATGTGCTGCAAGTTTAGTAGATTATGATGTATAAGCTGAAGTACTGCACTTACTTGATATAAGGTAGTATCTCATGACAGTTATTCAACACATACCAAACCATTTTGTCCAAATCTTTAGGTTTGTCCTCTTGTCGACTCTTCCCCGTAACTCGAACAGAATAATCGAAAACATTGAGCCCGGGATTGTCTTCACCCACCTCTTTGCTAAGCTGATCAGCTGTTTCAATGTATTTTGAGCAGAATGTCAACACTTCTGTAGCAATGTAGGCCTCTGCAATGGAACCCTCGTGTCTAGCTCTGTTCCTAACATAGCCCTTGAAAGTGCCTAGCCGCCTTTCAATAGGGTACATCCAGCCATACTGTACTGGACCTCTAAGTAGTGCCTCATCAGGTAGATGAAAAGCCAAATGCACCATCACATCAAAGAAGGCTGGAGGATATATCTTCTCAAGGTCGCATAGGATAGTTGGTATCTTGTCTCTAAGACGCTCCAAAGCATCTATCCTGATATTTCTACTGCACTGGTAAAACCCTTTGAAGTAGGATGTGACAGTCATGAGTTTTCAACCCTTGTACCTTGTTTCCATCTGCACTGACTCTCCTTTCAGGGTTGGAAGCAAATCCATGTGGGAATCTCACACGTGACAGGACCTCGCAGAATTCTTTTCTTTTTACCTTGTCCAAGACGTACACAACTGGTGCAATATCCCGTGGTTTACCTTCATCTTGCACCTGCAAATCCTTTCTGATACCTAGGTGTGTCAAATGAATCCTAGATTTTAAGGTATCTTTCGTCTTGCCTTCAATATTATGAAGTGTGCCGATAATGCTGTCACATATATTTTTCTCGATGTGCATCACATCAAGATTATGCCGCAGATCCAAATCTTTCCAATACTCCAAGTCCCACAAAGTGGACCTGCGGGTAAACAATAATCTCTCTTCTACCCTGCCACGCTTCCTTTTCCCGCTACCATTACCAGGATGGTTTCCTGGTGTAATATGCCTGACCTTCTCTAATTCCACTTGCAACTCATCGGCGGTGAGCCTCTTTGGCGCATCACGGTTTTCATGCTATGCATTGAACACATGTCTTCGGTATTTTCTAGGATGCGGCTTGTCCTTGGCAAGGAAACGACGGTGTCCAATGTAACAGATCTTGCTAAGTATTGCGTATGACAGCGGATTCCTGTCACAGCGAACACATGCATTGTAACCATGTGTCGTTCGCCCTGACATAGTGCCCAAAGCCGGATAATCATGGATGCACCAAATTATTGTTGGGGAACGTAGCAGAAATTCAAAATTTTCTACGCATCACCAAGATCAATCTATGGAGTAATCTAGCAACGAGGGGAAGGGGAGTGCATCTACATACCCTTGTAGATCGCGATGCGGAAGCGTTGCAAGAACGCGGATGAAGGAGTCGTACTCGTAGCGATTCAGATCGCGGTTGATTCCGATCTAAGCGCCGAACCACGGCGCCTCCGCGTTCAACACACGTGCAGCCCGGTGACGTCTCCCACGCCTTGATCCAGCAAGGAGAGAGGGAGAGGTTGGGGAAGACTCCGTCCAGCAGCAGCACGACGGCGTGGTGGTGATGGAGGAGCGTGGCAATCCCGCAGGGCTTCGCCAAGCACCGCGGGAGAGGAGGAGGAGGGAGAGGGGTAGGGCTGCGCCGAAAGAGAGACGTTCTCATGTGTCTTGGGCAGCCCAAACCTCAACTATATATAGGGGGGGGGCTGCGCCCCCTCTAGGGTTCCCACCCCAAGAGGAGGCGGCCAGCCCTAGATCCCATCCAAGGGGGGCGGCCATGGGGAGGAGAGGGGGGGCGCCACTAGGGTGGGCCTTAAGGCCCATCTGGACCTAGGGTTTGCCCCCTCCCACTCTCCCATGCGCTTGGGCCTTGGTGGGGGGCGCACCAGCCCACCTGGGGCTGGTCCCCTCCCACACTTGGCCCACGCAGCCTTCTGGGGCTGGTGGCCCCACTTGGTGGACCCCGAGACCCTCCCGGTGGTCCCGGTACATTACCGATATCACCCGAAACTTTTCCGGTGACCAAAACAGGACTTCCCATATATAAATCTTTACCTCCGGACCATTCCGGAACTCCTCGTGACGTCCGGGATCTCATCCGGGACTCCGAACAACATTCGGTAACCACGTACATACTTTCCCTATAACCCTAGCGTCATCGAACCTTAAGTGTGTAGACCCTACGGGTTCGGGAACCATGCAGACATGACCGAGACGTTCTCCGGTCAATAACCAACAGCGGGATCTAGATACCCATGTTGGCTCCCACATGTTCCATGATGATCTCATCGGATGAACCACGATGTCGGGGATTCAATCAATCCCGTATTCAATTCCCTTTTTCTATCGGTATGTTACTTGCCCGAGATTCGATCATCGGTATCCCTATACCTTGTTCAATCTCGTTACCGGCAAGTCTCTTTACTCGTTCCGTAACTCACATCATCCCGTGATCAACTCCTTGGTCACATTGTGCACATTATGATGATGTCCTACCGAGTGGGCCCAGAGATACCTCTCCATTTACACGGAGTGACAAATCCCAGTCTCGATTCGTGCCAACCCAACAGACACTTTCGGACATACCTGTAGTGCACCTTTATAGCCACCCAGTTACGTTGTGACGTTTGGTACACCCAAAGCATTCCTACGGTATCCGGGAGTTGCACAATCTCATGGTCTAAGGAAATGATACTTGACATTAGAAAAGCTCTGAGCAAACGAACTACACGATCTTGTGCCAGACTTAGGATTGGGTCTCGTCCATCACATCATTCTCCTAATGATGTGATCCCGTTATCAACGACATCCAATGTGCATGGTCAGGAAACCGTAACCATCTATTGATCAACGAGCTAGTCAACTAGAGGTTTACTAGGGACATGGTGTTGTCTATGTATCCCCACATGTATTTGAGTTTCCTATCGATACAATTCTAGCATGGATAATAAACGATTATCATGAACAAGGAAATATAATAATAACCTATTTATTATTGCCTCTAGGGCATATTTCCAACAGTCTCCCACTTGCACTAGAGTCAATAATCTAGTTCACATCACCATGTGATTAACATTCACAGGTCACATCACCATGTGACCAACATCTAAAGAGTTTACTAGAGTCAACAATCTAGTTCACATCACTATGTGATTAACACTCAGTGAGTTCTGGTTTGATCATGTTATGCTTGTGAGAGAGGTTATTAGTCAACGGGTCTGAACCTTTCAGATCCGTGTGCTTTACGAATATCTATGTCATCTTGTGGATGCTACCACGCGCTATTTGGAGCCATTTCAAATAATTGCTCTACTATACGAACCCGGTTTACTACTCAGAGTCATCCGGATTAGTGTCAAGGTTCGCATCGACGTAACCCTTTACGACGAACTCCCTTTCACCTCCATAATCGAGAAAATTCCTTAGTCCACTAGGTACTAAGGATAAGTTCGACCGCTGTCATGTGATCCTTTCCCGGATCACTATTGTACCCTCTTGACCTACTCATGGCAAGGCACACTACGTGTGCGGTACACAGCATAGCATACTATAGAGCCTACGTCTAAAGCATAGGGGACGACCTTCGTCCTTTCTCTCTCTTCTGCTGTGGTCAGGTCTTGAGTCTTACTCAATACTCACACCTTGTAACACAGCCAAGAACTCCTTCTTTGCTGATCTATTTTGAACTCTTTCAAAATCATGTCAAGGTGTGCGTTCTTTGAAAGTATCATCAGGCGTCTTGATCTATCTCCATAGATCTTGATGCCCAATATGTAAGCAGCTTTATCCAGGTCTTCCTTTGAAAAACTCCTTTCAAACAACCCTTTATGCTTTCCAGAAATTTTACATCATTTCGGATCAACAATATGTCATTCACATATACTTATCAGAAATGTTGTAGCGCTCCCACTCACTTTATTGTAAATACAAGTTTCTAACAAACTTTGTATAAACCCAAAAACTTTGATCACTCCATCAAAGCGTATACTCTGACTCCGAGATGCTTGCTCTAGTCCTTGGAAGGATCGCTGGAGCTAGCATACCTTTTAGCATCCTTAGGATGGACAAAACCTTTCTGATTGTATCACATACAACCTTTCCTTACGAAAACTGGTAAGGAAACTTGTTTTGACATCCATCTGCCAGATTTCATAAATGCAGCTAATGCTAACATGATTCCGACGGACTTAAGCATCGCTACGGATGAGAAAAATCTCATCGTAGTCAACTCCTTGAACTTGTGGAAATACTCTTAGCCACAAGTCGAGCTTCATAGACGGTAACATTACCGTCCATGTCCGTCTTCTTCTTAAAGATCCATTTATCTCGGATTTCATGGCTTCTAACCATTTGTCGGAATATGGGCCCACCATCGCTTCTCCATAGCTCGTAGATTCAGTATTGTCCAACAACATGATATCTCAGACAGGATCACGTACCATTCTGAAGTAGCACGCATCCTCGTCGTCCTACGAGGTTTGGTAGTGACTTGATCCGAAGTTTCATGATCACTATCATAAGCTTCCACTTCAATTGGTGTAGGTGCCACAGGTACAACTTCCTGTGCCCTGCTACACACTAGTTGAAGTGTCGGTTCAATAACCTTATCAAGTCTCCACCATCCTCCCACTCAATTCTTTCGAGAGAAACTTTTCCTCGAGAAAGGACCTGTCTCTAGAAGCAATTACTTTTGCTTCCAGATCTGAAATAGGAGGTATACCCAACTGTTTTGGGTATTCTATGAAGATGCATATATCCGCTTTGGGTTCGAGCTTATCAGCCTGAAACTTTTTCACATAAGCATCGCAGCCCCAAACTTTTAAGAAACGACAACTTAGGTTTCTCTAAACGGTGTCGTCTCAACGGAATTGCGTGGTGCCCCTTTTAAAGTGAATGCGGTTGTCTCTAATGCCTAACCCAAAAACGATAGTGGTAATTCGATAAGAAACATCATGGTATGCACCATATCCAATAGGGTGCAGCTATGATGTCCGGACACACCATCACACTATGGTGTTCCAGGCGGTATTAATTGTGAAACACTTTCCACAATGTCTTAATTGTGTGCCAAACTCGTAACTCAGATACTCATCTCTATGATCATATCACAGACATTTTATCCTCTTGTCACGACGATCTTCAACTTCACTCTGAAATTACTTGAACCTTTCAATAATTCAGACTTGTGTTTCATCAAGTAAATACACTCAGCATCTACTCAAATCATCTGTGAAGTAAGAACATAACGATATCCACTGCATGCCTCAGCACTCATTGGACTGCATACATCAAAATGTATTACTTCCAATAAGTTTCTCTCTTGTTCCATCTTACTGAAAACGAGGACTTTCAGTCATCTTGCCCATGTGGTATGATTTGCATGTCTCAAGTGATTCAAAATCAAGTGAGTCCAAACGATCCATCTGCATGGAGTTTCCTCATGCATATATACCAATAGACATGGTTCGCATGTCTCAATGTTTTCAAAAACGAGTGAGTCCAAAGATCCATCTACGTGGAGCTTCTTCATGCGTTCTTTACCAATATGACTCAAATGGCAGTGCCACAAGTATGTGGAACTATCATTACTATTTTATATCTTTTGGCACGAACATGTGTATCACTATGATCGAGATTCATTTTAGGTGCAAGACCATTGAAGGTATTATTCAAATAAATAGAGTAACAATTATTCTCCTTAAATGAATAACCGTATTGCGATAAACATAATCCAATCATGCTCAACGCAAACACCAAATCTCGATGGTAGAGGGAGCATGCGATGCTTGATCACATCAACCTTGGAAACACTTCCAACACATATCGTCATGTCACCTTTAGCTAGTCTCCGTTTATTCCGCAGCTTTTATTTCGAGTTACTAACACTTAGCAACCGAACCGGTATCTAATACCCTAGTGCTGCTAGGAGTACTAGTAAAGTACACATTCATATAACGTATATCCAATATACTTCTGTCGACCTTGCCCGCCTTCTCATCTAGCAAGTATCTTGGGTAGTACTGCTTCAGTGACCGTTCCCCTCATTACAGAAGCACTTAGTCTCGGATTTGGGTTCAACCTTGGGATTCTTCACTAGAGCAGCAAACGATTTGCTGTTTCATGAAGTATCCCTTTTGCCCTTGCCCTTCTAGAAACTAGTGGTTTTACTAACCATCAACAATTGATGCTCCTTCTTGATTTCTACTTTCGCGGTGTCAAACATCGCGAATAGCTCAAGGATCATCATAACTATCCCTGATATGTTATAGTTCATCACGAAGCTCTACTAGCTTGGTGGCAGTGACTATGGAGAACCATCACTATCTCATCTGGGAGATTAACTCCCACTCGATTCAAGCGATTGTGGTACTCAGACAATCTGAGCACATGCTCAACGAATGAGCTTTTCTCCCTTAGTTTGCTGGCTTAAGAAACTTGTCAGAGGTCTCATACCTCTTGACGTGGGCACTAGTCTGAAATCCCAATTTCAGTCTTCGGAACATCTCATATGTTCTGCGACGTTCCAAAACCGTCTTTGGTGCCACAATTCTAAACCGTTAGCAATACGCACTGAACTATCACGTAGTCATCAAAACGTGTATGTAAGATGTTTCGTAACATCTACAGACGACGCTGAGGTGCAGCACACCGAGCGGTGCATTTAGGACATAAGCCTTCTGTGCAGCAATGAGGACACTCCTCAATTTACGGACCCAGTCTGCCTAATTTCTACTACCAACTTTCAACTAAATTTTCTCTAGGAACATATCTTAAACAGTAGAACTAAAGCGTATGACATAATTTGCAAAGATCTTTTGACTATGTTCAAGATAATGAAGTTCATCTGATTATTGAACTCCCACTCAGATAGACATCCCTCTAGTCATCTAAGTGATACATGATCCGAGTCAAACTAGGCCGTGTCCGATCATCACGTGAGACGGACTAGTCATCATCGGTGAACATCTCCATGTTGATCGTATCTTCTATACGACTCATGCTCGACCTTTCGGTCTCTTGTGTTCCGAGGCCATGTCTGTACATGCTAGGCTCGTCAAGTCAACCTAAGTGTTTCGCATGTGTTCCGAGGCCATGTCTGTACATGCTAGGCTCGTCAACACCCGTTGTATTCGAATGTTAGAATCTATCACACCCGATCATCACGTGGTGCTTCGAAACAATGAACCTTCGCAACGGTGCACAGTTAGGGGGAAAACGTCTCTTGAAATTTTAGTGAGGGATCATCTTACTTACTACCGTCGTTCTAAGCAAATAAGATGCATAACATGATAAACATCACATGCAATCAAATAGTGACATGATATGGCCAATATCATTTTGCTCCTTTGATCTCCATCTTCGGGGCACCATGATCATCTTTGTCACCGGCATGACACCATGATCTCCATCATCATGATCTCCATCATTGTGTCTTCATGAAGTTGTCACGCCAACGATTACTTCTACTTCTATGGCTAACGCGCTTAGCAATAAAGTAAAGTAATTTACATGGCGTTATTCAATGACACGCAGGTCATACAAAAATAAAGACAACTCCTATGGCTCCTGCCGGTTGTTATACTCATCGACATGCATGTCGTGATTCCTATTACAAGAATATGATCAATCTCATACATCACATATATCATTCATCACATCTTCTGGCCATATCACATCACATAGCACATGCTGCAAAAACAAGTTAGACGCCCTCTAATTGTTGTTGCAAGTTTTTACGTGGCTTGTATAGGCTTCTAGCAAGAACGTTTCTTACCTACGTAAAACCACAACGTGATATGCCAATTTCTATTTACCCTTCATAAGGACCCTTTCCATCGAATCCATTCCGACTAAAGTGGGAGAGACAGACACCCGCTAGCCACCTTATGCAACTAGTGCATGTCAGTCGGTGGAACCTGTCTCACGTAAGCGTACATGTAAGGTCGGTCCGGGCCGCTTCATCCCACAATGCCGCCGAAACAAGATAAGACTAGTAGCGGCAAGAAGAATTGGCAACATCATCGCCCACAGCTACTTTGTGTTCTACTCGTGCATAGAAACTACGCATAGACCTAGCTCATGATGCCACTGTTGGAGAAATTCAAAATTTTCTACGCATCACCAAGATCAATCTATGGAGTAATCTAGCAACGAGGGGAAGGGGAGTGCATCTACATATCCTTGTAGATCGCGATGCGGAAGCGTTGCAAGAACGCGGATGAAGGAGTCATACTCGTAGCGATTCAGATCGCGGTTGATTCCGATCTAAGCGCCGAACCACGGGGCCTCCGCGTTCAACACACGTGCAGCCCGGTGACGTCTCCCACGCCTTGATCCAGCAAGGAGAGAGGGAGAGGTTGGGGAAGACTCCGTCCAGCAGCAGCACGACGGCGTGGTGGTGATGGAGGAGCGTGGCAATCCCGCAGGGCTTCGCCAAGCACCGCGGGAGAGGAGGAGGAGGGAGAGGGGTAGGGCTGCGCCGAAAGAGAGACGTTCTCATGTGTCTTGGGCAGCCCAAACCTCAACTATATATAGGGGGGGGGCTGCGCCCCCTCTAGGGTTCCCACCCCAAGAGGAGGCGGCCAGCCCTAGATCCCATCCAAGGGGGGCGGCCATGGGGAGGAGAGGGGGGGCGCCACTAGGGTGGGCCTTAAGGCCCATCTGGACCTAGGGTTTGCCCCCTCCCACTCTCCCATGCGCTTGGGCCTTGGTGGGGGGGGGCGCACCAGCCCACCTGGGGCCGGTCCCCTGCCACACTTGGCCCATGCAGCCTTCTGGGGCTGGTGGCCCCACTTGGTGGACCCCGGGACCCTCCCGGTGGTCCCGGTACATTACCGATATCACCCGAAACTTTTCCGGTGACCAAAACAGGACTTCCCATATATAAATCTTTACCTCCGGACCATTCCGGAACTCCTCGTGACGTCCGGGATATCATTCGGGACTCCGAACGACATTCGGTAACCACGTACATACTTTCCCTATAACCCTAGTGTCATCGAACCTTAAGTGTGTAGACCCTACGGGTTCGGGAACCATGCAGACATGACCGAGACGTTCTCCGGTCAATAACCAACAGCGGGATCTAGATACCCATGTTGGCTCCCACATGTTCCACGATGATCTCATCGGATGAACCACGATGTCGGGGATTCAATCAATCCCGTATTCAATTCCCTTTGTCTATCGGTATGTTACTTGCCCGAGATTCGATCGTCGGTATCCCTATACCTTGTTCAATCTCGTTACCGGCAAGTCTCTTTACTCGTTCCATAACTCACATCATCCCATGATCAACTCCTTGGTCACATTGTGCACATTATGATGATGTCCTACCGAGTGGGCCCAGAGATACCTCTCCGTTTACACGGAGTGACAAATCCCAGTCTCGATTCGTGCCAACCCAACAGACACTTTCGGACATACCTGTAGTGCACCTTTATAGCCACCCAGTTACGTTGTGACGTTTGGTACACCCAAAGCATTCCTACGGTATCCGGGAGTTGCACAATCTCATGGTCTAAGGAAATGATACTTGACATTAGAAAAGCTCTGAGCAAACGAACTACATGATCTTGTGCTAGGCTTAGGATTGGGTCTCGTCCATCACATCATTCTCCTAATGATGTGATCCCGTTATCAACGACATCCAATGTGCATGGTCAGGAAACCGTAACCATCTATTGATCAACGAGCTAGTCAACTAGAAGCTTACTAGGGACATGGTGTTGTCTATGTATCCACACATGTATCTGAGTTTCCTATCAATACAATTCTAGCATGGATAATAAACTATTATCATGAACAAGGAAATATAATAATAACCTATTTATTATTGCCTCTAGGGCATATTTCCAACAATTATAACAGCACGCAGAAAGAAATCAGCTGGTGGGCTGCTATATTGGTCTCAAGTGAGAACACCCTTCCATAGCTGTTGAAGTTCCTCCACAAGAGGCTCCATGAACAAATCAAAATCCTTTCCAGGACTTTTTGGACCTGGGATGAGCAAGGCCGTCATGTAGTTTGATTCTTTGGTGCAGACATTTGGAGGCATGTTGTAAGGGATAACAAGCACTGGCCACATGCTATATGTGGCGCTCTGGTGGCCAAATGGGTTAAATCCATATGAAGCTAAGCCAAGTCTAATGTGTCTCGGGTCAGCAGCAAACTCTTTGTGTTTATCATTGAAGCTTTTCCACTCACTACCATGAGATGGATGGCTCATTACATTCTGATCTCTGTACTCCTGGTTCCTAGAATGCCACAATACATCCTCTCTTGTTTCAGCATCATGAAACTGTTGGGAATCGTAGCATAATTTAAAATTTTCCTACGCTCACCAAGATGCATCTATGGAGTCTACTAGCAACGAGGGGAAAGGAGTGCATCTACATACCCTTGTAGATCGCGAGCGGAAGCGTTCCAATGAACGTGGATGACGGAGTCGTACTCGCCGTGATCCAAATCACCGATGACCGAGTGCCGAACGGACGGCACCTCCGCGTTCAACACACGTACGGTGCAGCGACGTCTCCTCCTTCTTGATCCAGCAAGGGGGAAGGAGAGGTTGATGGAGATCCAGCAGCACGACGGCGTGGTGGTGGATGTAGCGGGTCTCCGGCAGGGCTTCGCCAAGCTTCTGCGAGAGAGAGAGAGGTGTTGTAGGGGAGGAGGGAGGCGCCCAAGGCTGTATCTTGCTGCCCTCCCTCCCCCCCACTATTTATAGGACCCCTGGGGGGGGGGGGCGCCAGCCCTTGGGAGATCAGATCTCCAAGGGGGGCGGCGGCCAAGTGGGGGGGAAGGGGTGCCTTGCCCCCCAAGACAAGGGGGAAGCTCCCCCCTAGGGTTCCCAACCCTAGGCGCATGGGGGGAGGCCCAAGGGGGGCGCCCCAGCCCACTAAGGGCTGGTTCCCTTCCACTTTCAGCCCACGGGGCCCTCCGGGACAGGTGGCCCCACCCGGTGGACCCCCGGGACCCTTCCGGTGGTCCCGGTACAATACCGGTAACCCCCGAAACTTTCCCGGTGGCCGAAACTTGACTTCCTATATATAATTCTTCACCTCCGGACCATTCCGGAACCTCTCGTGACGTCCGGGATCTCATCCGGGACTCCGAACAACTTTCGGGTTTCCGCATACATATATCTCTACAACCCTAGCGTCACCGGACCTTAAGTGTGTAGACCCTACGGGTTCGGGAGACATGCAGACATGACCGAGACGCCTCTCCAGTCTATAACCAACAGCGGAATCTGGATACCCATGTTGGCTCCCACATGTTCCACGATGATCTCATCGGATGAACCACGATGTCGAGGATTCAGTCAATCCCGTATGCAATTCCCTTTGTCAAACGGTATGTTACTTGCCCGAGATTCGATCGTCGGTATCCCAGTACCTTGTTCAATCTCGTTACTGGCAAGTCTCTTTACTCGTACCGCAATGCATGATCCCGTGACTAACGCCTTAGTCACATTGAGCTCATAATGATGATGCATTACCGAGTGGGCCCAGAGATACCTCTCCGTCACACGGAGTGACAAATCCCAGTCTCGATCCGTGCCAACCCAACAGACACTTTCGGAGATACCCGTAGTGCACCTTTATAGTCACCCAGTTACGTTGTGACGTTTGGCACACCCAAAGCACTCCTACGGTATCCGGGAGTTGCATGATCTCATGGTCTAAGGAAAAGATACTTGACATTGGAAGAGCTCTAGCAAACGAAACTACACGATCTTTTATGCTATGCTTAGGATTGGGTCTTGTCCATCACATCATTCTCCTAATGATGTGATCCCGTTATCAATGGCATCCAATGTCCATAGTCAGGAAACCATGACTATCTGTTGATCAACGAGCTAGTCAAGTAGAGGCTTACTAGGGACAGGTTGTGGTCTATGTATTCACACATGTATTACGATTTCCGGACAATACAATTATAGCATGAATAATAGACAATTACCATGAGCAAAGAAATATAATAATAACCATTTATTATTGCCTCTAGGGCATATTTCCAACAGTCTCCCACTTGCACTAGAGTCAATAATCTAGTTCACATCACCATGTGATTAACACTCACTGGTCACATCACCATGTGACCAACATCTAAAGAGTTTACTAGAGTCAACAATCTAGTTCACATCACTATGTGATTATCACTCAATGTGTTCTGGTTTGGTCATGTTATGCTTGTGAGAGAGGTTATTAGTCAACGGGTCTGAACCTTTCAGAACCGTGTGCTTTACGAATATCTATGTCATCTTTGTGGATGCTACTACGCGCTATTTGGAGCCATTTCAAATAATTGCTCTACTATACGAATCCGGTTTACTACTCAGAGTCATCCGGATTAGTGTCAAAGTTCGCATCGATGTAACCCTTTACGACGAACTCGTTTCCACCTCCATAATCGAGAAAATTCCTTAATCCACTAGGTACTAAGGATAAGTTCGACCGCTGTCATGAGATCCTTTCCCGGATCACCATTGTACCCTCTTGACCAACTCATGGCAAGGCACACTACATGTGCGGTACACAGCATAGCATACTATAGAGCCTATGTCTAAAGCATAGGGGACGACCTTCGTCCTTTCTCTATCTTCCGCTGTGGTCAGGTCTTGAGTCTCACTCAATACTCACACCTTGTAACACAGCCAAGAACTCCTTCTTTGCTGATCTATTTTGAACTCTTTCAAAATCATGTCAAGGTGTGTGTTCTTTGAAAATATCATCAGGCGTCTTGATCTATCTCTATAGATCTTGATGCCCAATATGTAAGCAGCTTTATCCAGGTCTTCCTTTGAAAAACTCCTTTCAAACAACCCTTTATGCTTTCCAGAAATTTTACATCATTTCGGATCAACAATATGTCATTCACATATACTTATCAGAAATGTTGTAGCGCTCCCACTCACTTTATTGTAAATACAAGTTTCTAACAAACTTTGTATAAACCCAAAAACTTTGATCACCCCATCAAAGCGTATATTCTGACTCCGAGATGCTTGCTCTAATCCATGGAAGGATCGCTGGAGCTAGCATACCTTTTAGCATCCTTAGGATCGACAAAACCTTTCTGATTGTATCACATACAACCTTTCCTTACGAAAACTGGTAAGGAAACTTGTTTTGACATCCATCTGCCAGATTTCATAAATGTAGCTAATGCTTACATGATTCCGACGGACCTAAGCATCGCTACGGATGAGAAAAACTCATCGTAGTCAACTCCTTGAACTTGTGAAAATACTCTTTGCCACAAGTCGAGCTTCATAGACGGTAACATTACCGTCCATGTCCGTCTTCTTCTTAAAGATCCATTTATCTCAATGGCTTGCCGATCATCGGGCAAGTTCACCAAAGTCCATGCTTTGTTCTGATACATGGATTCTCTCTCGGATTTCATGGCCTCGAGCCATTCGTCGGAATATGGGCCCACCATCGCTTCTCCATAGCTCGTAGGTTTATTGTTGTCTAGCAACATGACTTCCAAGACAGGATCACGCATTACTCTGAAGTAGTGCGCATCCTCGTCGTCCTACGAGGTTTGGTAGTGACTTGATCCGAAGTTTCATGATCACTATCATAGGCTTCCACTACAATTGGTGTAGGTGCCACAGGAACAACTTCCTGTGCCCTGCTACACACTAGTTGAAGCGACGGTTCAATAACCTTATCAAGTCTCCACCATCCTCCCACTCAATTCTTTCGAGAGAAACTATTCCTCGAGAAAGGACTCGTTTCTAGAAGCAATTACTTTTGCTTCCAGATCTGAAATAGGAGGTATACCCAACTGTTTTTGGGTATTCTATGAAGATGCATTTGTCCGCTTTGGGTTCGAGCTTATCAGCCTGAAACTTTTTCACATAAGCTTCTCAGCCCCAAACTTTTAAGAAACAACAACTTAGGTTTCTCTAAACGGTGTCGTCTCAACGGAATTGCGTGGTGCCCCTTTAAAAGTGAATGTGGTTGTCTCTAATGCCTAACCCATAAACGATAGTGGTAATTCGATAAGAGACATCATGGTATGCACCATATCCAATAGGGTGCAGCTATGATGTCCGGACACACCATCACACTATGGTGTTCCAGGCGGTATTAATTGTGAAACACTTTCCACAATGTCTTTATTGTGTGCCAAACTCGTAACTCAGATACTCATCTCTATGATCATATCACAGACATTTTATCCTCTTGTCATGACGATCTTCAACTTCACTCTGAAATTACTTGAACCTTTCAATAATTCAGACTTGTGTTTCATCAAGTAAATATTCTCAGCATCTACTCAAATCATCTGTGAAGTAAGAACATAACGATATCCACTGCATGCCTCAGCATTCATTGGACTGCATACATCAAAATGTATTACTTCCAATAAATTGCTCTCTTGTTCCATCTTACTGAAAACGAGGACTTTCAGTCATCTTGCCCATGTGGTATAATTTGCTTGTCTCAAGTGATTCAAAATCAAGTGAGTCCAAACGATCCATCTGCATGGAGTTTCTTCATGCACATATACCAATAGACATGGTTCGCATGTCTCAATCTTTTCAAAAACGAGTGAGTCCAAAGATCCATCTACATGGAGCTTCTTCATGCGTTCTATACCAATATGACTCAAGTGGCAGTGCCACAAGTATGTGGTACTATCATTACTATCTTATATCTTTTGGCACGAACATGTGTATCACTACGATCGAGATTCATTTTAGGTGCAAGACCATTGAAGGTATTATTCAAATAAACAGAGTAACCATTATTCTCCTTAAATGAATAACCGTATTGCGATAAACATAATCCAATCGTGCTCAACGCAAACACCAAACCTCGATGGTAGAGGGAGCATGCGATGCTTGATCACATTAACTTTGGAAACACTTCCAACACATATCGTCATCTCCCCTTTAGCTAGTCTCCATTTATTCCGCAGCTTTTATTTCGAGTTACTAACACTTAGCAACCGAACCGGTATCTAATATCCTGGTGCTGCTAGGAGTACTAGTAAAGTACACATTCATATAATGTATATCCAATATACTTCTGTCGACCTTGCCTGCCTTCTCATCTACCAAGTATCTAGGGTAGTACTGCTTCAGTGACCGTTCCTCTCATTACAGAAGCACTTAGTCTCGGGTTTGGGTTCAACCTTGGGATTCTTCACTAGAGCAGCAAACGACTTGCTGTTTCATGAAGTATCCCTTTTGCCCTTGCCCTTCTTAAACTAGTGGTTTTACTAACCATCAACAATTGATGCTCCTTCTTGATTTCTACTCTCGCGGTCTCAAACATCGCGAATAGCTCAAGGATCATCATAACTATCCTTGATATGTTATAGTTCATCACGAAGCTCTACTAGCTTGGTGGCAGTGACTATGGAGAACTATCACTATCTCATCTGGGAGATTAACTCCCACTCGATTCAAGCGATTGTGGCACTCAGACAATCTAAGCACATTCTCAACGATTGAGCTTTTCACCCTTAGTTTGCAGGCTTAAGAAACTTGTCAGAGGTCTCATACCTCTTGACGTGGGCACTAGTCTGAAATCCCAATTTCAGTCTTCGGAACATCTCACATGTTCTGCGACGTTTCAAAAACGTCTTGGGTGCCACAATTCTAAACCACACTGAACTATCACATAGTTATCGAAACGTGTATGTCAGATGTTTCGTAACATCTACAGACGACGCTGAGGTTCAGCACACCGAGAGGTGCATTAAGGACATAAGCCTTCTGTGCAGCAATGAGGACAATCCTCAGTTTACGGACCCAGTCCGCATAATTGCTACTACCAACTTTCAACTAAATTTTCTCTAGGAACATATCTTAACCAGTAGAACTAAAGCGCAAGCTATGACATAATTTGCAAATACCTTTTTGACTATGTTCATGATAATGAAGTTCATTTGATTATGAACTCCCACTCAGATAGACATCCCTCTAGTCATCTAAGTGAAACATGATCCGAGTTTAACTAGGCCGTGTCCGATCATCACGTGAGACGGACTAGTCAAGATCGGTGAACATCTCCATGTTGATCGTATGTTCTATACGACTCATGCTCGACCTTTCGGTCCTCCGTGTTCCGAGGCCATGTCTGTACATGCTAGGCTCGTCAAGTCAACCTAAGTGTATTGCGTGTGTTCCGAGGCCATGTCTGTACATGCTAGGCTCGTCAACACCCGTTGTATTCGAACGTTAGAATCTATCACACCCGATCATCACGTGGTGCTTCGAAACAACGAACCTTCGCAACGGTGCACAGTTAGGGTGAACACTTTCTTGAAATTATTATAAGGGATCATCTTACTTACTACCGTCGTTCTAAGCAAATAAGATGCAAAAACATGATAAACATCACATGCAATCAAATAGTGACATGATATGGCCAATATCATCATGCTCCTTTGATCTCCATCTTCGGGGCACCATGATCATCTTCTTCACCGGCATGACACCATGATCTCCATCATCATGATCTCCATCATTGTGTCTTCATGAAGTCGTCACGCCAACGATTACTTCTACTTCTATGGCTAACGCGTTTAGCAACAAAGTAAAGTAATTTACATGGCGTTATTCAATGACACGCAGGTCATGCAAAATAATAAAGACAACTCCTATGGCTCCTGCCGGTTGTCATACTCATCGACATGCAAGTCGTGATTCCTATTACAAGAATATGATCAATCTCATACATCACATATATCATTCATCACATCTTCTGGCCATATCACATCACATAGCACTTGCTGCAAAAACAAGTTAGACGTCCTCTAATTGTTGTTGCAAGTTTTTACGTGGTTTGTAGGTTTCTAGCAAGAACGTTTCTTACCTATGTATGACCACAACGTGATTTGCCAATTTCTATTTACCCTTCATAAGGACCCTTTTCATCGAATCCGTTCCGACTAAAGTAGGAGAGACAGACACCCGCTAGCCACCTTATGCAACTTGTGCATGTCAGTCGGTGGAACCTGTCTCACGTAAGTGTACGTGTAAGGTCGGTCCGGGCCGCTTCATCCTACAATGCCGCTGAAACAAGAAAATACTAGTAGCGTCAAGAAGAATTGGCAAACTCAACGCCCACAACTGCTTTGTGTTCTACTCGTGCATAGTAACTACACATAGACCTGGCTCATGATGCCACTGTTGGGAATCGTAGCATAATTTAAAATTTTCCTACGCTCACCAAGATGCATCTATGGAGTCTACTAGCAACGAGGGGAAAGGAGTGCATCTACATACCCTTGTAGATCGCGAGCGGAAGCGTTCCAATGAACGTGGATGACGGAGTCGTACTCGCCGTGATCCAAATCACCGATGACCGAGTGCCGAACGGACGGCACCTCCGCGTTCAACACACGTACGGTGCAGCGACGTATCCTCCTTCTTGATCCAGCAAGGGGGAAGGAGAGGTTGATGGAGATCCAGCAGCACGACGGTGTGGTGGTGGATGTAGCGGGTCTCCGGCAGGGCTTCGCCAAGCTTCTGCGAGAGAGAGAGAGGTGTTGTAGGGGAGGAGGGAGGCGCCCAAGGCTGTATCTTGCTGCCCTCCCTCCCCCCACTATTTATAGGACCCTTAGGGGGGGGCGCCAGCCCTTGGGAGATCAGATCTCCAAGGGGGGCGGCGGCCAAGTGGGGGGGAAGGGGTGCCTTGCCCCCCAAGACAAGGGGGAAGCTCCCCCCTAGGGTTCCCAACCCTAGGCGCATGGGGGGAGGCCCAAGGGGGGCGCCCCAGCCCACTAAGGGCTGGTTCCCTTCCACTTTCAGCCCACGGGGCCCTCCGGGATAGGTGGCCCCACCCAGTGGACCCCCGGGACCCTTCCGGTGGTCCCGGTAACCCCCGAAACTTTCCCGGTGGCCGAAACTTGACTTCCTATATATAATTCTTCACCTCCGGACCATTCCGGAACCTCTCGTGACGTCCGGATCTCATCCGGGACTCCGAACAACTTTCGGGTTTCCGCATACATATATCTCTACAACCCTAGCGTCACCGGACCTTAAGTGTGTAGACCCTACGGGTTCGGGAGACATGCAGACATGACTGAGACGCCTCTCCGGTCAATAACCAACAGCGGGATCTGGATACCCATGTTGGCTCCCACATGTTCCACGATGATCTCATCGGATGAACCACGATGTCGAGGATTCAGTCAATCCCGTATGCAATTCCCTTTGTCAAACAGTATGTTACTTGCCCGAGATTCGATTGTCGGTATCCCAATACCTTGTTCAATCTCGTTACCGGCAAGTCTCTTTACTCGTACCGCAATGCATGATCCCGTGACTAACGCCTTAGTCACATTGAGCTCATAATGATGATGCATTACCGAGTGGGCCCAGAGATACCTCTCCGTCACACGGAGTGACAAATCCCAGTCTCGATCCGTGCCAACCCAACATACACTTTCGGAGATACCCGTAGTGCACCTTTATAGTCACCCAGTTACGTTGTGACGTTTGGCACACCCAAAGCACTCCTACGGTATCCGGGAGTTGCACGATCTCATGGTCTAAGGAAAAGATACTTGACATTGGAAAAGCTCTAGCAAACGAAACTACACGATCTTTTATGCTATGCTTAGGATTGGGTCTTGTCCATCACATCATTCTCCTAATGATGGGATCCCGTTATCAAGGGCATCCAATGTCCATAGTTAGGAAACCATGACTATCTGTTGATCAATGAGCTAGTCAACTAGAGGCTTACTAGGGACAGGTTGTGGTCTATGTATTCACACATGTATTACGATTTCCGGACAATACAATTATAGCATGAATAATAGACAATTACCATGAAAAAAGAAATATAATAATAACCATTTATTATTGCCTCTAGGGCATATTTCCAACAGAAACAACCTCTGCAATCTTGGTATAATTGGAAAATGTCTCAGAACATTATGAGGAATCCTCTTCACATCATCACCATCTTTCCATCTTGATGATTTGCATTTCGGGCATTCACTTAAGTTGGCATAATCCTTCCGGAACAGAACAGAATTATTCTTACAAACATGGATCATATCATATCTAATTCCAACTGCACGAAGGAAATTCTTCATTTTACTGTAGGTGTGTGGCAGCTCAGACGCATCTGGGAAAGATTCGCGGAAAGCAGCCAACATCGCATCGAATGATTTGTTGGTCATCCACTCAGATGTCTTCACCTGAAGAAAGGTGACCATAGCTGAGAATACTGACAGCTTATTTCCTGGGGTGACTGCAACGTTGCATTGTTCCAACATGCGGGCCCACCGTTTTTCTTCTGCAGGTGAAAGTTCACGGAATGCACAAGCATTTCGTAGCATTGTTTCAAGGTTGGTCAAACTCACTGGCTCCGCCACCACCACCTCCTCCTCCTCTTCCACCTGAGCATCAGGCAGATCAAGATGGTGATCTTCTGCTTCCACGTAGTCAATAACATTGACGTTTACAACTTCACCATGATGAACCCACCTAGTATATGTGACCGACATCCCATACAAGTGTAGATGATTTTGCACGGTTGACTGGGGTATTGTAACTGAATTCATACAACTGCTACACGGGCAGAACACATCTGATTTCGGACCACCGTACTCAACTCTGATAAAGTTCATGAAGTTTTCAACCCCCTCGACATATGCAGTGGAGAATCTTCGAGCAGAAGTTATCCAAGTCCTGTCGATCTGTTAGACATACAAATTAGTTCTTCTACTAGATATTACAGGAAAAACATATATGCTTTTTTATGAAGTCCAGAAACAAAATACCTAGGTCGATGTCTAAAGCTATGGCAAGATATTTGGACGAGCAGATCTAAGTAACGAAATATATGTAAAGCTAATTCAGCAAACAGATTTGAGTGCCAAATTATGGCAGGCTGTTTCAGCAGTCAATGAGGCCGAGCACACAGCCATCGAACTATCGAAGGCCATCGCAGCAACAAAGATCGAGTATAAAATGGTGTAGAGCTATTTCACCTAACAGATTGGCTACTAGACCATGGCAATCTACGTCACAATAAATATATGGCAAGATATTTTAGCAACTAATCGGCCTTGGCATGCCATCTCAGCTAAGCAGATTGAGTGCAGAACAGGGCAAGGAAGCTTCTTAAGCAGAGCATATTGACAGTAAACTACTTCGGCAAACAGTGAGATTAACAGCGTCTATCAGCTAACATTCAGCGCTACACCGACATGAACGGGGCCTCAGTCTAGAATGCGCGTACCGTGGGAGAAGCTGGCCGCCGTGCATCTCCACACGAACGTTGCCAGCGGTGGCGGCGCTGACCGCCGTGCGCCTCCACAAGAACGTAGCCAGAGGTGGAGGCGCGGCTAGAGGACGGCAGTCTACGAGAGCGTACTGTGGGAGCGAGAGGATCGCCGAACCGCGGCGCCGACGTATCGGCGCGGCGGGGAGGGCGGCTTTGGCGGAGCGAATGGAGTGGAGGGGGACAGGGGGGAGGGGGGTTTGGGGAATATTATTAGCTAGTTGGCCGAAGGGCGGTTGAATCGGATTTGGGGGGAATTTTTGGGTGTGTGTGTGGGGAGGAGGATTTTCGCGTGGTGGGCGGGGGGAGTTTGGCGCATGGTCGGTTTCTCCAAGTGCAGTCCCACGTGTCAGTGAAGAGGCAAGCCGAAGCGCGTTCCGTTTGCGTGAGCCGTGTGCAGGACCGAACGTGTGTGGGGTGCAATGCGACCGCGACAGGAGTGATGTGAGTGTACCGCCTTTTTTCCTTTTAAACTAGGTGCTTCGCCCCCTCAAATTTTTTTTTGTTGCTTCGCGCGATCGATTGATACTACTACTAGTAATCCGGTAATCCCGACTAAAACGGCGCGGCCGGGTCTTTTCCCGCGCGATATGCTGGGAGGTTGGCTTAGTTGGGTTTTTTAGGACGAGTAAAGCTACACCTATGTAATCCTAGTTACGTAATTAACGTAATGTGAAACGTGTGAGCTGTTGATTGTAGATTGGGGGGAGGGAGGGGCCCACCAAAATGAAAATCAAGGGACGAGAGAGAAAGGCAATTTACGTTAACCCTTTCGTAGGTTCCCGTAGATGTAGAAAGATGTGAAATGCGTGAATGTGTAGTGGACGTACTATTGGAGTGCCTAAGATAATTTGTGTATGTATAGACCCTATGTGTTTATTTTACTTCGCATGTTAGATTTGTCTCGGTTCAATAAAAAGCAGAGTTGGTGATGATGGTGTGCCTGTCATCCTGCAATATAGGCCGTCCGATCTATATCTAACGGATAGGAAGGAAACTATGACAATTTACCCGCACTCCTCTCCACATTTGCAGATAAGGCTTTCCCTCGTTCATCCTTTTCTCCCACAAGATCTTGATCTTCCGTGCAGCGCATGGGCATCTTGCTAGTACTCCTACAATATGTATATTATTGTGAAAGTTCATATACACCGGCCGAGATTAATGCAAACACGGCAGATTTTCATTACATTTCGAACTTCTATAGGACAGAAAAATAAAAGAAACCCGACCCTAAACCTATTCTACGGCGGCGACCGACGTCCTCCATCAGCGATCTCTATGTACGGGGGCGGGGTTCAAGACCCGTGAAGTGAAGGTGCGGTCTCCGGCGAGGAAGAGTAGAACACGGGATACGGACCGGCCAGTTGGCACACCATGCCCTGCCGCCTCCCATGCCCTACTCGTCGTCAGAGGAGTCCCCGACCTCGGCGGTGCCGGACGTTGGACGGCAGCAAGTAGGACGCATGGCTGACGGTGCTCCCGTCATCGGCCGCCAGCGTGGCCACCGCTTGTGCGGTCGCGTCCGCGTCGGGCTACGCCGCTATTGCGTCGCGAGAGGTGACTTGAGCGAGGGCGGCGACCTCGAGCTTCATCCCCGAAGACAAGCTCTCCCGCAGAGCGTTCACACTTGCGGTCATGGCGGATGTGGTGCCAGGTAGGAGGACGATGCGCTATGGTGTGGAGGTTAGCTGGGCGTTGCCGCTTTAAGTAGCGCATTCCGGTGAGGCCAAGCGTCCGGGTGTGTCATTAAGTCGCCGGAGTTGGTTCCTCGGGCACCGAGCCTCTTAACGACGACATACGAACGGACGACATGAATGCGGGCAGCTGGCGCCGGCTGGGAACGCACCGCGCGACGGCGCGAGGGACGAGGGTTTTGGTGTGCCAGGGTAGTCAGCTGCGGTCGTGGCAATGTTGGAGACGCCCTTTGCTCACATGCGATCCCCGCATGTCATTGAAAAAGCAAGACGACCCGGCATGGTCTCAGGTCCAGAGGATGCAGTTGGCCACGCTACACCACTCCGCGGACGCGTCGCAGCGCCCCGTGCATCCTCGACGAGCCGGGTGTTGGGGTGTGTTTGGATTGTGGCCAAAGTGCACCTTACCAAAATTTTGGTCATGACCCAAAGATTGGTCTTTGTTTGGATGGTTGCCATTTTTTTGGCATGCCAATGAACTCTAGCCAACTCTAGTTCATTTTTCTTGCCAATGTCGGCCAAATCATGGGCAACCAATACCTCAACCAAAATTTTGGTCATGACCCAAAGATTGGTCTTTGTTTGGATGGTTGCCATTTCTTTGGCATGCCAATGAACTCTAGCCAACTCTAGTTCATTTTTCTTGCCAATGTCGGCCAAATCATGGGCAACTAATACCTCAACCAAAATTTTGGCTACCCAATGCTTTGATGGGGCAACCTTGGGCACAAACCAAACATTCCGTTGGTCGTGCCACAGCACTAACGCCACCCTCGGCACACTGAAAGCGACCGTGTCTAGCGACGATATGAGCGTGTCGCTCACCGTGGTCGCCGTGTCCAGAGGCGGTGCTGGAGCTGCGCCCCGTTGTTGGCCCCAACGACACACATGAACGGTTGTCGGTGGCGAGGAGGTCATGGGCCAGCTCCTCCATTGGACTAGTCTGCGCTACATCGTCCCGACGGGTGTGCCCCACATGTCGGTTTCCCTGTTTTCCCGGCCATATTCGAGCGTCAGTGCACCGCGTTGCGCATTAGGCCTTTCACTATGTAGGCCAAGCGAGAAAACTTATTGTTTATTTGAGCCGTTCAAGTATAATCATGTGGCGTTTGCTTATTTCTAATTCCTCTCCAACCCTCTTCTCCATCGATCATGTCGCCCTCCAGTCGAGTCCATCCTCCCGCATGCCTCATTTGAACATTCCGCCGAGTATCATTCGCATGTACCCACCCTAGTCCTCTTTCAATAGATCTTCGGACCCCGAGATGAAATCGAGAGGGAACGAGTGGGGGCACGTGATACCTAAGGCAGATTCAAAATTTTGAATCGGTGATCATAGCATCCGCAAATCATATATAAAGGGTATTCAATGTTCGTTTCGTTTTTGAACGTACAATATACTCCCCCTATCCTTTCTAGTTTACATATAAGTTTTATGTGTAGTCAAAGTATCTCTACTTTGATCAAAAAGGTATCAACATTCAACAACGCCCAATCAATATTGTTAGATTCGTACGTACTCCTAGATTTGTACTCGAGATGGTTTCCAATTTGACTAGTGACAAGATTAATAGTACATGAGATGTATAATGTGAAAATTATATCATTGGAAACTCCTTTCACATACGAATTTGACCGTATGCTTTGTGTAAGTTGCATGTCATATATTATTACTCTAACATTTGGTCAAAGTTAGCCTCGAAAAACGCATTAGACCCTGTATGCTTTGTGTAAGTTGCATGTCATATATTATTACTCTAACATTTGTGTAAGTTGCATGTCATATATTATTACTCTAACATTTGGTCAAAGTAGTATAGTGGAAGTGGATCCTCTGACGTAGGTATCCCTGCCTTACCCTCCCTTTCGGTCACTTACTGGCGGACCCCATGCTTGCTAGGCCCCGCATGTTAGTTACTCAATGGGTTCGGCCACGTCAGGGGATCCTCATCCGTAGTATACTCCCTCTGTTTTTATTTACTCCGCATAAAACGGAGGGAGTGGTGGTATAATAAATGACGCGGGCGGGGAGGGGAGGGACGTCGGTTTGCTCTCAACTGCGGTCCCACAAGCGAGCGAAAACGCAAGACGAAGCGTGTTCCATTCGGTGAGCAACGTGGAGGGTCCAGCGTGCCAGGCTGCAACGCGAACGCGACAAGAGCGATGTACAGTCAAAACCGATTGACCGGTCGTCACCGGAACCACTATTCACACCAGAACCTTCGCTGCTCGGCCTACGCCAGCCACTACCCTAAAACCACACCAAATCTCCAGCCCATTCCCCCACCTTTCGATCCCCTAGCCCGCATCAAGCGTCCCCTAGTTCGCCGGAAAGCCATGGTGCACCGCAAGATCACTTACTACAAGATGCTAACGCCGGAGCGCCGCACAGAAATCGCGGCGGCGGTCGGCGCCACAGACCTCCGTTCCCAAGCTCGCTTTGCGGCAGGCCAATCCCCGAGTTCTCTAGAGCCAAGCTACGAGGAGGAGGAAGCCGATCCAATGTTCATGCCGGAGGTCATGGTGCAGAAGGCCCCCGATGGGTATGAGACGATGGACGTCGACTTCGTGCCAGCGTCCGAGTCCCCCATGGTGCAGGCGGACCAGCGGTTCAACATGGCGATACTAAAGGAGGACCGGGAGGCAGAGGCTCAACTTGACGCGGAGCGCGCGCATGCCGCTTCCATCGAGGCTCTCCTGCAGGCGGAACCGGATGTCGTGGATGTGAACTGGGCAGCGGAGGCTCAACTTGAGGCGGAGTGCGCGGATGCCGCTGCCATCGAGGCCCTCCTGCAGGCGGAACCGGACGTCCTGGACTTGAACCGGGCGGCAGAGGCTCGACTCGACACAGAGCACGCGGATGCCGCTCGCATCGACGCCCTCCTGCAGGCGGAACCGGACGTCCTGGACTTGAACCGGGCGGCGGAGGCTCGACTCGACGCGGAGCGCGCGGATGCCGCTGCCATCGAGGCCCTTCTGCAGGCGGAACCGGACATCCTCGACTTGAACCAGGCTGTGCTCTCGTCCGTGCAGAGCGCCCGCATGCTCCGCTTGAACGAGTAGCTGGAGGCCGAGGACAACCATGGTGCGGAGACACACGTCGGCAGCGACGGCTGGTTCGCGCCGGCAGCCAAAGACAACGAGGTCGTCTCTTTCCGCGAGCAGTGATAGTTTTTCTTTATGTTGTTGTTTTTATGGATCTTTTGCTGTGTAAAAACATATATTTGTTATGCAAGTCGCCTGACTTGGGTCAGTCTACCATTTCAGGCGGTTGGATGAATATCGTACGTCTCCTAACCCTTCTTTCCTTCTTCCTCACCTCTTCTTCTTCCCCAACAGACCACCGCACGGGCCGTACGGATACTCCCCAACATGCGGTTGGATAAACATACTCTATGAACGAATATTATGTGTCAGCGATAGGATGGCTGAGTTTGGTTTGTTCACATGCGACAGCACGTGTCAGTGAGGGTGCGTTCCCTTGGTTGAGTTTGCGACGTGCAGGAGGGACCCTGTGAGGGTGCGGTGCGACCGCGGCGTGCAGGAGCGACTGTGTGAGGGTGCGGTGCGACCGCGACAGCCGTGCGCAAGTGTACCTCCTTCTCATTTTGAAAACTTTAGGCAAGCTTGGCAAAAATGTGTGGCGAAGTTTGGCAATGCAAGGCCTAGACCCAAACAGGATAAGTACGTACGTACTAGGAGTACTAGTGTTAAAAAAGAAAGGCGGGGTTTTCCTTCACGGGATTCAATCGATACAAATCCTCATTTCACGTGTCTATTAATGCGTATTTTTTTCTCCAAAGACCAAAGAGCTAACCATCTCACTCCTCATCGCTTGATTAATGCAGCGCCATGCAAACCAACCTTCTGACTTCTGCATGCATGCAGGGGATATTAATGTCCTTGGTTGCTAACCCCATCAATTTTGCCTCGATTAGTGTTAGTGGCCCTTTGCAAATTGTAATTTTGATATACTGGCCTTGTGTACAAAAAAATGGAGGTAGTAACTATATTTGACTTCCCCATTGCGGTGACGTCGACGATATATTTTTTTGGTGGTTTGGCGAAGTGCGTTCGACGGAGAACATCATTGAGGGAGACCACGGTAAGTCGTTCGCAAGTGCCGCCTGCAAGCCGAGACAACCGCCTTATTTGCATCCAGGAAGTCCTTTACTAGTACTACTAGGAGTACTAGTGCGGTGAGATGGTTTCTCGAAGAAGACGATGGAGAAGCGGAGTCAGCGAAGAGTGAAATGATGGTTGCTTCGTCTGTGCTTTTGTGATTTGATGCCTCACTGCTTGTGATTTGTGATAGAAGGGACAGGGGAGTAGACTCTGTGCTCTATACTGTAATACATGCGTCCAAGCATGGGAGAAAGAGGAGAGACGTTGCATTTTTCTATTCCTTCAATCAATCAATCAGGGAGCTTCGGTGCCATCTTTTTGGATTTGGCAACACCGTCCACAATGGTTCCCACGATGCCAAAAGCTATTTTCACATTTGGCTACACATTGTGGATGCCCTTAACCGTACCACTTGGTTTTTCTCCTGTGTGCTATCTATACAAATCTCGATTATAATGATCTAAAAAATTATAGAATCAAGATTAGTAAAAAGGAGGTGATTTTGCCGCACGGATGGCGGGGGAGGTTTCTTATTTGAGAAATGCTACATCCACGTAATGGTTTAGATAAAGTTACGAACTGATGTGATGTGGGACTATTTGATTGGATTAAAGGAGAGGATTAGGCCCACCCCACCTGAAAATAAGGGGGGCATATATAGATTAGATGGAAAGTATACGTAGCAGCTACGTAGCCCTTTGTAAGTCTAGGATTAGGCTTCTTATTTTCGGAGGACGTTGTCCTGGCGGTTTGCTAACATGCGGTCCCACGTGTCAGTGCTTTACCAAGCCGATCCGCGTCCCACATGAGGCAGAACAACGGCAGAAGCAACACGTGGTTAAGTTGAAGAAGATGAGGGAGAAGCGGATTCGGCAACGAGTGAAATGATGGTTGCTTCGTCCCTCCAACTTAACTGCGGGAAAGGTGCAGCTTGTGATTTGACGCCTCATTGCTCATTACTACGCCGGCGCCATGACTGGGGTGCTTCACCCCGGCTGCTCTGCACTGTATTCCGGTATGGCACGTGGACCCGGTAGCTTGATGTCCCACATGTCGGCGAAAGGGACTAGAAGGTTTATGAAAGCGAGCGCTCCACTCTTACGACGGAGGAGTAGACGACATGACGGCCCACTGAACTGTCACTTGTAATACTGTATAGTACTATAGTTTTGCTGTTTCGCACGATCCATCGATACAAACCCGATTAAACAGGAAAGGGCGAGATTTTTCCCGCGCGGTAGATGATACTGGGCATACATTTCAAAGGCAATTTTAATGTATGCAAACTGAATAATTATAAGTAACAATATGATATCTAGTAAAACTAAAAACACATATGATTTATTGTGTTAGAGTGTAGTAGTAGTGCTGTATTGCATAGTTGTTAGATGTAACATGCGAGAACGTGTAGAGATGTAGTTTTGGAGGGCCTACAGAGAGAAAAGCGTAATACGGTCACCGAACTTCAGAATAAGCTGATTACGGTGACTATATACGTTTTGCGGTGATTATACGGTCTCTTGCTCACAGTTCAGCATCGGATTGCACTCTGTTGACCGGCCAAATAGTCTGCGTGCGCCATGTTGACTAGTTAAATTGACCGCGTTCCTTGTGGGTCCCACCTGTCAGTTTGCATAGGCAAAAGGTCAAATAAACACAAATTTATGCAGGCGCGACAAGGCTCCAACCCATGCGCGGGAATCACCTGGTTGTGTATGTGTCTGTCAGGGCCTGATGTGTGCACATGCACGTGTAGGTTGAGCACTTGAGCGTGAGAGTGTGTGTTGGTCGTGTGGTGTACTGGTGTGTGCATGCATGCGTGTGTGTGTGTGTGTGTGCGTGTGAGTGTTGCGTGCGCGCGTGTGAGTGTTGCGTGCGTGCGTGGCTGCGTGTGTACGTGTGAGTGTTGCGTGCGTGCGTGGGTGCATGTATTTGTGTGAGTGTTGCATGGATGCAGTTCGTGTGCATGCGTGCGTGTGTGTATAATCACCACACCAGCTCCTGTGTGTTAAAACAGACGGCTCAGCATACCAATACAAGGCCACCTTGTCCGATGTGCCCGCGGTCATGACTTCGAACCACCGTCCAAATATATTTTTGTCGTTTGTTTTCATTCTTACTAGCAAGATGCCCGTGCGTTGCACGTAACATCAAGATGCATTTGTATGATTTATTTATCTTGTGAGAGAAAAGGATGAACGAGGGAAGGCCTTATTTGCAAATGTGGAGAGGTGTGTGGGTACCTTTTTGCGAAATTGCCATAGTTTCTTTCCTATCCGTCAGATATAAATCGGACGGCCTATATTGCAGGATGGCAGGCACACCATCATCACCAACTCTGTTTTTTATAAGAGTGTATTTTATGTATTTTATAAGAGTGTAGATGTAGAGTAGATACAAGTCGACAGGTGGGCACGATGGTAGTGAGATAATGTGATGCAACACTAGAGGTGCCACGTGGAGCGTTTAACTGGTCAACTAGTCATGTCATGAGCAAATACAGAGTTGTACGGTGAGCCCGTGACTGTATAATAATCACTAAAGGTAAATGGTGACCGTAATGAGTGGATTCTGAAGTCCAATGGATGTATCGTGCTTTCGCTTCAAATACAATGATCGTCATTGCATATATCGCGAGAGAAAGATGAAACATGCATGAATTTTCTGGGGGCTTACTTTTAGAGGACCTGGAGATAGTTTTGTGTGCATACGTGAAAGGGGCGTACAGGGGGGTATGCGATGGAGAGAGAGATGCTCTTCGTTTCTCTTTATTATGACTAACTTTGTATATAGTATAAAAATATACAAATTCACGGTGCGGAATAAATATCATTGTGGGCACCATGCAATGCAAATTAGCGTTCGTACTCCTCCATATAACTTTGTAATGTTGTATATATGTAGAAACTCTAAAATAATTTTTTGGCCACACTTTATTCAAAAGGAATGTTGTATGCGAAATAAACGTGAAGAGAGGGCTTTTTAGATCAATGGGGTACGTGATGTAACATGTGTGAATGTGTAGTTGATGCATTTGGCGGGGCCTAGAGAGGTATGTGTGTGTATTACGTATTCGAGAGAGGCATGGATAGAGGGGCCGACGGGGGGGGGGGGGGGCGTGGGAGAGATAGCACGAGAAATGAGAGTGGTCTAGAGAGAGAGAGAGACGAATATGACGTCACGACAAGAGATTCCATTCCCTTGAGTGTGTATATGCAAGGGGGAGGGAATAGAGGCACCAGGAGAAATTTTCTATGTGTGTGGTGTTTGTGTTGGTATGTGTGGGTGTGAGAAGATAATGAGACATGGGGGCAGAGGGTGTGTCACCGCGTGAGGTCCGGTGGGTCGAGGTGAGGCCCTTCGTTCGGTTCCGACCTGCGCCACATTGGTCGGCCCGTGACGCATTTAGGAAGACCCATGGATGACTAGTCGTACAAGACAAAGATAGCAGAATTGTGAAGGACTCTATGTCCACTGACAAAGCCGGCTAGGATTTGTAACCCTAGGTTCTCGGACTAAGGTAACCCCTTTATCTCTGATATTACTATTCATCCAACCTAACTTTAAGGGGCATCCTACAGAATGCTCTGCTAGAATCATACTCGTCGATCAGGAAGAGAGGTGTGATACAATGCGTGAAAGACAGGCGTAAAGATAATGTGCGTACATGAGACACGTCGGCAGGTCCATGTATATAGAAAGGGTCGATGAGGATTGTGCGTGTGTATGTTTGCGAGAGGAAGAGTGCTTGTGATAAAGGTTAGTGAAAACAGTTGTAAATGGTTACGAGAGGGAGGGAGGGTTATATATAGAGCATGTGTGCGAGAAAGACACCTCGGGAGAGAGTGTGTGAGCATGTGTGAGAGACCACCGATGGAGAGTGAAACCACACGTAAAAGACTACTCTACACAATGATTAAAGATATAAATTGTATCCAAATATTAGGATGAGATCATGATATTTGCAATTCGCGTAAGGAGCGGTCATTGATCCATCAGACATCTAGATTCTATCGAATTTGAGCATGTCTATGTTATTATTCGACAGAATTTATTCACATAGTTAGTATTTTGAACTCCAGACAATGCATCGCTTTAGCAATCGAATATAAACGTGAGTATAGTTCATGTTGGGTGTGTAAAGCACATTATACATACGAAAGTTACACAATGGACATTATAAATAGCTACCTATGAACTAGCATACATTTGAATTCAACTTAAGGTGGTTTAAAAAAATTGAATTCAACATGAAGTCCATTCAATTATTTGAATTTGATATCATGGCATTTGTAAACCATACCTAAATTATGGGGGCACCAATCTTTGCTTTGATTTTGTACATAATAGCATATGTAGTCGTGTACAAAATAGATTCAAATTTAGCTCCTCCATTACAAAATAATCGTAGTTATAGGATTTTCAAGTGTCAAAATTTCAAAAAGAAGCGGATAATTTAATGAGGTTTTCAAACATACAAGGTCAAATATAACGTTGTCTATTTAGGTCAATCCTCATAGTTCAAGAGTACTCTAAACGTGAATGCTTGTGTTTCAAAATTTCGAACGAAGCGCCAAAAGAGCCTCTATTCGCCCGAAACCGCGTGAGACCAATGTTTGGTAGTACAAGGAAATTACTTTTCTAATAACTCTGACCCGTGAAACCTACCGGCCCGACGTCCAAAGGTCTAAACCGAGGTAGGTTTGTAGCTTCATCTAGACGCCACGCAACCGCATCCGAAAAACATTCATACACAATGGCCGCCTAAGCACACATGCGCGCGGCCGAAATCGCTCCCGCCCACTATTTGGGACACCTGGGATTACCATCCTACCCCTGACCCGCAGTAGGTCCGAAATTTAAGAGGGGGGCAAAGTTTGTACTTTCCCCAAATTTCAAACAAGCGCGTCCCATCTTCTGTTCAAAAAAGCCAAAAACAAGCGCGTCCCGAGACCGAAACATGGTTCCCCCCCACCCGTCCGATTCCTCATTCGTACTCCGTGGGCGCCAAAACTACCTCTCCACCAGCCGCGAAACCCCGGCATCCTCCGTCCGCCACCCCATCCCACCCGTCAACCACCGCCCTCCTCCATCACGCCGGAGCCGATACCCCGACGTCGTCGTCCACCGCAACCTCAACCGCAACACCCTCCACGGCTAGTAGTTGAAGCCGAGGCCGAGTCGTCCGTACCCGAGCCAGTTCAACCACGCCGTCCTACGCCTCACCGCTGCCGCTCCAACTTCGCCACCCTCCACCGCACCGGAGTTGTTCCTGCTACGCCGTCCTTCGCCGCCTCGGATCTGCTTCCCCTCCGCCGACATACGGCCACGGCAACATAGTCAACAATTTGGCCATGGGTTCGTCCAAGCCTGCACCATCCAGAACATCGGTTTCCCCGGTAAAAAGAAGAAGATCGGCGCGACATGTGGAGGTGACCACACCGGCAACCGAAAAAGGTACTCCTCTTCCCTTATTTGTGCAAATCCTACGTCTCTGCTTGCACGGTATTCATCCCACAAAAGACACTAGTTGACCGCTTCTTCTTGATACTAGATGTTCCTAGTAACTCGCGATGCACAAGGTTTCTCCTCATATACTATTTCACCTTAGCTAGAGGTCCGTCGCCCCCTGAATTTCAATTTCTGGCCAGTTGATTCCCAATTAACGGAAGCATTCCCCGACGTAACAGGCGCTAGTACGCCTATTACGCCGGGGAAGCAGCGCCTTGGTGTTTATCTTAGGGGCGTGTGCGGCCTAGAGCGACTGGCGCCCGATCTGGAGGTCGGCCGGGATTAAAGGGATGGCCTGGGGGCGCTGCCAAGCACGGCGGTGGTGTGAGGTCAATGGGAGGGCGGGGCGGCGGAGGCAGGGGTCTGGGCCGGTGGTCGCTGGCGGTTCGAGAAAGATCGTCAACAGTGACTGGCGGGAGGTAGACGAAGGCCATCTGCCCGTTCCTTATAGATCGGACGGTTCATTAAAAAAATTGACTGACCTATTTATTTTCAGTCGACTGTTATCTTAGATATGACCACATGTGGTGGTGTGCTGGAGGAGTACCTGCATTTCCTGTGCTCATATAGTACAAAATCATACGGAGTAGAATCTAATTTTGTTTTCCATGCAATGTTGTAGAGCTATCATATGTCTCCTGTCATTTATTTTTCAGCCACCTGCTATCTGCTACTTTTACAGTGCACTAGTTCTGCACACACTTCACCCTTACTCTCACTATTGTGTTTTTATGCAAGGGTATTTCAGACTCTGCTGCCATGAGAGAAGCCAAAAAGAAAAGAGAGAAGTTGCTCCAGCTTCGTGTGCGGTTAGGCAAGACACGTTACAGCGCTATAAAGGGTGCAGTGTCAGCAGATGGAGACGGTAAACGTAGCTCTGGAGTTGATGACCTCGCTCGCAATGAACCACCATCCCAGGTGCTTGCTTTAACTTCGCGGTGTCATATGTGGTTGCATGTTCCATATGGTGTCTAGCTTGTATTCGAAAGGCCGAAGTCGGTAAGATAAGGAAAGATATTTTTTTTACATGAACCACCATCCCGTGAGCACCAGAAGACAAATAGCTAGTCAGGGCACTGGCCGAGCCAGTGACAAGCCCAGCAAAGATAGGCATCACCTGGAAGCCAAGTAAAAAGCTGCGATGGTGGCGAAGCAGCCCGCCTCCCACCAGGCTCTCAGGTCCTAGATGATCATGCTCACCACTCCAGCCGGATGTCTAGCTTGTATTGCTTCCAATTTGGTTAAATTGCATCTGCTTAGCTTACACATTATACCTTTGAATATGACATGCCTTTCTGTTTTTGGTACATACTAGTACATCTGTGTATTAACCATGTTCTTACATCAAACTAATGTTCTTGTGTATCCCTCATCAATCACTTATGACGAGGCAGGCAGGCAAGGGGACTACTCCTCATTTAAAGAATGCAGCGTCAGCCTCCCGACATGATTCTCAAGAAACAGAAATGCTAGATGAAGATAGTGAACGTAGCTCCATAGTTGATTACAGAATTTCCCCTACACTAGCATCGCAGGTGCTTGCTCTAACTTGGCAGCGTGATATGTGGTTGGATGTTGCATATTGTGTCTAGATTGTAATTCTTCCAATCTGGTTAAACTGCATGTGCTAGTCTGCTTAGCTTATACATTATACCTGTTAATGTGACATGCCTTCCTCTATTTAGTACATAGTACATCTGTCTATTAAGCATGTCCTTACATAAAACTATTGTTTTTTGTATCCCGCATCAATCAACATGACGAGACACCTTTAGTATATGCAGTGCGATATTAGTTGCATCTTTCATATGATTTATAGCATGCGCTGCTTCTAATTTGTTGAAATTCCATTTATGATGGGACGCTTTTAACTTGGCAGAGTCATATTGGTTGCATCTTTCATGTGGTATCTAGCTTCCATTGCTTCTTATTTGCTGGAATGGTTTCTGCTTAGTTTACACAAACAGTTGTGAACATGCCATGCCGTCCTGTTTTTCGTACATATTACATCCTGGTATCATGTGTTTGCCTTACATCAAAGTAGTGATTGTCAGTATCATGCATGAATGAGTTCTGAAAAGAGAATTTTATTGCTTTTTCTTGTCGATTTTACTTGACAATTCAAAATCAATAAAGCGGAAGGAAGTAGCAAGGCAGCGGATAAAGGTGCTCCTTCTGAACGGAGGGCCTCTACAGTTTCTACTGCTCCACACCCCCAAGATGATTTCCAAGACAACACATGCATAGACACTCAACAAAGCTGTGTTTATGATGAGCACGTCTCCCCTAGTGCAGCATCACCGGTGCTCCCTCTAACTTGGCACTGTTATATGTGGTTGCATGTTATGTGTGATGTCTAGCTTGTATTGCTTCTAATTTTGTTGAATCCATCTACTTACTTTACACATTATACTTGAATAAGACACGTGTTCCTGTTTCTAGAACATACAATATCTGTCTATCACACCATGTTCTTACATCAAATTACTACTGTTGTGTAACCTGCAACAATCACTTATCATAAGACACGTTTGACTTCAGAGTGTGATATAGGTTACATCTGACATTCTTTTCTAGCTTGTACTACTAATTTGTTGAAATGGCACTTATGACGAGACAGTTTTAACTTGGTAGAGTGATATTCGTTGCATCTTTCATATGGTGTCTAGCTTTCATTGCTTCTAATTTGTTGAAATGCCTCCTCCTTAGTTTACACATCATAAGCTGTGAATATGCAATGGCACTAATGACGAGAGACCTCTAACATGGTAGTGTGATGTTGTTTGCATCTTGCATATGATTTATTTCTTGTACTACTTCACATTTGTTTAAACGCCATTTATGACGAGACACTGTTAACTTGGCAGAGCGATATTTGTAGCATCTTTCATATGGTGTCTACCTTCCATTGCATTGCTTCTAATTTGGTGAAATGTCTTCTTCTTAGTTTACACATCATAGTTCTGGTTATCTCTTCCGTCCTGTTTTTCATACATATTACATCCTCCTATCATGTGGTTGTCTAACATCAAAGTTCATTTCGTCTGCATCACGCATCAATTTGTTCTGAAGAACTAAATTGTTATTCGTTTTTCTTGTCGGCTTGACTTAACATGGCACAGAGAAAGAGGAAGAAACACATAATGGCAGGGAATGAGAAGCGGATGAATCCTGCAGATTCTGCTGGTACTGATGGTGCAATAGAAGGTCAAAGTCCAGCGGAAAATTCTACAAACACGGCATCCCATGCTACACGAGTTGCAAAAAAAGCCAAATAGAAACAAATAGCTGCCACCAAACAAGCAGAGACAACCCTAGTTCTTGCAACACCTACCACAGTACTACCAGCTGCACGACTTACTCGTGCGTCAACTGAGCTAGCAGCACGTTCCCAAGCTCCCTTGCCACCTGACACTACTTCCCAAGCACTCTTGACACAAGACGAGTTCGCAATATCAGATGAACCTTGTGAGCTTCAACAGCAAGAAGGTAGTTGCTGGAGTCAAGTTACAGTTGCATGCTTCTTTATATGTAGTCTCATAGTTTGATGTACACTAACACTTCCTATGTTCGTTGTTGGACTAGCACCTAGGCGCAAGAGGAAACAAACATCAGGGATAATGCTCGATAGGTTAACTAAATCTAGAGGAGGAAGAATGGAGATCCGTTTTGAGGCAGGTTTAAAAAGGCCACGTGATGCTACAGAGTTAGCCAAGTTAGTATTAGAGGCAGCGGTTGCCGCTAGGTGTCATGTACGTATCCTCCCAACATGGATTCAGTACAGGAATGACAAAGACAAAACCCAGTTCAACACCTTCCTCGACCATTTATCTGTAAGTATGGTTATGTATGGAAACTAGTAATATCTTCTTGCTCTATCCCATACTTTTAGGTTGCTGATAATGAGACTGCCATAATTTTCAACAGATGAGGTTCAAGTTGGATAGCCAAGATGATGCAACCAGACAAGCTTGCACCCATGTTTTCAAGTCTGCTCTGCGACAGTATCGGTATAACTTGAGGAAAACTCACTTTGAAGGCAAGGCTAACAATGAACTTTCCCAAACATCTCCAGTGGAAAATATATCGGAAGAAGACTGGAGGGGCCTTGTTGAACACTGGTCTGATCCAAAGTATCAGGTACATTATATATATGTGATCAGATCACATGTTGAAGTCCTATTTACGCATGTGCCACACAAATCTATCTTCTTGTAGGTGAACTGTTCAAAGAACAAGGCCAACCGTACGAAAGTGAAATTCCAACAGACGACAGGATCTCGTAGCTATATTGCACACTTCGAGGCTCTTGTAATTAGCTGCTGTTTCACTCTTTTCGCTGTACCATATTATCAGATCTATATTGACTTGTTCGAAATGCAGAGGAAAGCCTGCAAGGACCAAAAAGTACCTGAACCAAATGCTGTGGAAATCTTCAAGGACTGTCACCCCAGCAAGAAGAAGGGCATGACTACACCAATCAAAGCCGCTGTTGTAAGTCCTTAATCCTCATGCCTTTTAACTACTACTTACTCTGACTTGTGCCTTGAACTGCATGGTTTGCAGCCAATGTCTATTACTCTTTTCAATTTTATACACAATTGTCTTAGCGTATCATTGCACCTTACAAGGTTTAAAAGAGAGGAGTGATGTTCCTTTGATCTTGACCCATAATCTAGTTCCGTGTTGGACTTGCCCACACAACGTTACAATTGCCTGTTTGTCCGTTCTCAGTTGTTTTGTGATATGAATGATGTCATACTATGCTTGCCGTATTATAAACTTCGTCTCTTTATCCTTAGCCCTCAAAACAATGTGAAGAAATAGACAATACATTAGCGATGGTACATGGTCATATGTTTGGAACCTGGTTTTATTATGTACTTTGCAATAAAATACAACTAATATTTTACATGGGTTCACCAGAATAAGTTCTATATATAGACCAAAGCTATTTTGTTTGGTTTTGCTGCCTCCTTAATATCTTCTGTTCTGGTACTACTAATGTAAAACCTCAACTTTTCAGCAAGCTATGGAAAAAATGGTGGAACCGCCACCTTCTGAAGGTGGCGAGGCAACTATAACCGCAATGTCAGCTCTTGCTGCAGTGGGTCAGTACCTGTCCACTAACAGTGCCAAAAGCACGTTCCTGCGTAATACTGGGTTGGTTCTTAAGGCAATATCGTCCAAACTGCCTCATGATCAAGATATGCAAGCTCAAAGCAATGTTGTATCTGCGCTCCAAATACAAGTCCATTCCCTAACAGAGACCCTATGTGAAACAAGGAGAAACATTGCTCAATGTCGTCAAGATATGCATGGTTTTGAGACCAGACTATCAGACATTTGCTATGTTGTTCAGGAGCCTAGGGGAAATTAAGGCGAGGGTTATGGTGCTCCATCGGACAATACAGCATGAAAACGTAACGGTCAGGTCAAATGAACTGACCTTCTGAACTTCTGGTGGTGCATTTATCTGCTAGACTGTTAAGTTTTATGCCAACCTTCCTTTTGTTATATAGTTGTAATTTGTTTTGGTGCGATACAAAATTTATTCTTAACGTGCAGCCACCGGCTGAGGAAAACAGCAAGCCATTTTTGTATAGTGTAGGGTGTTCCCTATATTTGCACTGGTGGCGATCTTTGATGCCGAGTGGATGTAATCTGTGCAATCGCCATAATATCCTAGTGTTAGCTTCGGCCTTATTTATTTCCTAGTCTTCTTTTTCCCTGGTTTGCTAGTGGCCGTAACTACCATGGGCCATATACGGGCCGTAGGATCCATGGGTCTCCTACGGGCCGTCGATAAATGGGCCTGTAATCGGTGGGCCTCGGGCCGTCGGATAAATGGGTCTACATGGGCCGTAATCGGGCATAATTGGTATCGGCCCAGCACGGTAACAGGCCGTTAACAGGCCGTAGGACAGCAAAGGCTTAATTCTATCACAGGCATAACGGGTCATTAATGGGCCAGAATATAGGACGGGCTGGAAACGGCGCAACGGGTTAACAGGCCAGAAACGGGCTGACTCTTGCCATGGGCTGAATTTGGCCCATTAGGGTAACAGGCCAGTAACGGGCCGACTCTTGCCATGGGCCGAATTTGGCCCATTAGGGGAACAGGCCAGTAATGGGTCGACTCTTGCCATGGGCCGAATTTGGCCCATTAGGGGAACAGGCCAGTAATGGGCCGGAAGTAATCGAGGGCTGAAAAGGAGCCCAAGAACGTATGGGCCGTCAATAGGCCAAAAGCTAACACGGGCTAGAAATGGCCCATGTAAATCACGGGCCGTTAACGGGTATAAAGAAAATTACTGTTCATTATGGGCTAGAGTCACCATGGGCCTGTAAAGGGCCGAAAGATACGAAGGCCTCATATGGGCCGAAAGACGTCGTGGGCCATACATGGGTCGAAAGTGAAATGGGCTGGTGTTATATTCGACGGCCCACATGACGTTGTTGGGCCGATTTCCTTTAGGGCCTAACGGGCCGTAAAATGGGCTATTTGCGAAGAGACCGTTAACAGGCTTTTCATGGGCCAGCCCGTTAACTTTTGACCAAGTCAAACGGGCCGGCTTTGTAAGCTAAATGGGCCAGTGGTGGGCCGTGGCACGTGTCGACATATCATAGGCACCTATCTGACCCACTGACGAGCTGACACGTGTTTCGTCCGGCCAATAAGAATTTTACACGTGGAAATTTCACAAGTGTCGGGGCTGTTAACGGGTTATCGGATCCAAAACCCGACCCGATAGCTTAACGGCGTTCCATTACGGTGGATGCCACGTGTCGGTCACCAGGGACGAAAGCACTTCTGTGACGCGCGATTTATCGTCATGGAAGTGGACACTTCCGTGATGATAATTTTGGTAATGTCATGGAACACTTCTACGACAGCACATGTATTACTATCTTGATTCTGTCATAAAATCGTCATGGATGTACATGCATGACAAAAAACGCGACCTACTGTGACAAACACGTATCATCACGGAAGTGTATTTTTTTTGTAGTGATATCAAATGGAGTCCAAATGCAACGAAACTTCTTGTGGGATTTTTATGGACTAGAAGACACCCAATGGGCCGGAGAAGCACCTCGAGGGTGCCTCAAGGGGGCACAACCCACCAGGGCGCACCTGGGCCCCCAGGCGCGCCCAGGTGGGTTGTGCCCACCTCGGTGGCCTCCCGCACCGCCTCTTTGCTCTATAAATACCACAATATTCCAGAAACCCTGGGAGATTCGACGAAAATCAATTCCAGCCGTCGCAAGTTCCAGAACCACCAGATCCAATCTAGACACTATGTCGCTTGAAGCTACGTCGGTATTTCCCCAAAGAGGAAGGGATGATGAAACACAGCGGCGGTAGGTATTTCCCTCAGATATGAAATCAAGGTTATCGAACCAGTAGGAGAACCAAGCAACACAACGTAAACAGCCCCTGCACACAAATAAAAACCACTCGCAACCCGACGTGTTAAAGGGGTTGTCAATCCCTTTCGGGTAACAGCGCCAGAAACGGTGCATGGACGGGAGAAAGTTGTAATAGATTAAATAAATAGATTGCAAATAAAATAAAGTGCATCAAAGTATTTTTGTATTTTTGGTTTAATAGATCTGAAAATAAATGCAAGGAAAAAGTAGATCGCAAAGGCAAATATATGAGAAAGAAGACCCGGGGGCCATAGGTTTCACCAGTGGCTTCTCTCGAGAAAAATAGCAAACGGTGGGTGAACAAATTACTGTTGGGCAATTGATAGAACTTCAAATAATTATGACGATATCTAGGCAATGATCATTATATAGGCATCACGTCCAAGATTAGTAGACCGACTCCTGCCTGCATCTACTTCTATTACTCCACACATCGACCGCTATCCAGCATGCATCTAGTGTATTAAGTTCATGGAGAAATGAAGTAAAGCAATAAGAACGATGACATGATGTAGACAAGATCTATCTATGTAGAGATAGACCCCATCATTTTATCCTTAGTAGCAACGATACATACGTGTTGTTTCCTTCCTGTCACTCGGATCAAGCACCGTAAGATCGTAACCCACTACCGGGCACCTCTTCGCATTGCAAGATAAATAGATCAAGTTGGCCAAACAAAACCCAAATATCGGAGAAGAAATACGAGGCTACAAGCAATCATGCATATAAGAGATAAAAGAAACTCAAAGAACTTACATGGATATAAAAGATAGATCTGATCATAAACTCAAAGTTCATCGATCCCAACAAACACACCGCAAAAGAGTTACATCATATGGATCTCCAAGAGACCATTGTATTGAGAATCCAGCGAGGGAGAGGAAGCCATCTAGCTACTAACTACGGACCCGAAGCTCTACAAAGAACTACTCACGCATCATCGGAGAGGCACCAATGGAGGTGGTGAACCCCATCCGAGATGGTGTCTAGATTGGATCTGGTGGTTCTAGATTCTGCGGCAGCTGGATGAATATTTCGTCGACTCTCCTAGGGTTTCTGGAATATTGCGGTATTTATAGAGCAAAGAGGCGGTCCGGGGGGCACCCGAGGTGGGCACAACCCACCAGGGTGCGCCTGGGCCTCCTGGCGCGCCCTGGTGGGTTGTGCCTCCCTCGGGGCACCCCCCCAGGCGCAGCCAGGGCCCGGTATTCCTTCTGGCCCATAAAAATTCTGTGTAAAGTTTCGGGGCATTTGGACTCCATCTGATATTGATTTTGTGCGATGTAAAAAACATGGAAAAAACAGCAACTGGCACTTGGCACTATGTCAATAGGTTAGTACCAAAAAATGATATAAAATGACTATAAATGATTGTAAAACATCCAAGATTGATAATATAACAGCATGGAACTATGAAAAATTATAGATACTTTGGAGACGTATCAACATCCCCAAGCTTAACTCCTACTCGTCCTCGAGTAGGTAAGTGATAAAAAAACAAAATTTTTGATGTGGAATCCTGCCTAACATGTCATATCATATTCTTTTCTTTATAGCATGGACATTTGGACTTTTTATTGTTCAAAGCTATAGTCTAATTTTGACATTGTCGGTGTACAAAAGTAGGGGCACTCCTTTGTACCCCTTTACTTGTGCACGGGCAGTCGGAGCCGCGCGCCACGGCCACACTAGGCAGGGTAGTGGAGGGGAGCCGGAGAGAAGCCAAAGCACAAGATGTCCAAGGCAACGCCAAGACCAAGAACACAAAGGATAGAAGGGCGAAGCAGGCTCCCCCGGCAAGACCCTTGCCGGGGCGGCACGCTCGATGCCAACAGAGTGAGCCACCCTTGAGCCCACGGGTTCCAACCCAACCAACTACATTGGAACTAGGGCTCGGGAGGCACCTCCGTGGTGGCATGCAGATCTTTGTCAAGACCATAGATATATGAGATCAGATGAGAACCAGAAGACGGCGACCCTCAGCAGGATCCTTGCTGAGGAGATCCACAAGACCCCCGGCAAGCGCCTTGCCGGGGACAACTTCAACACCACGGCAAGACCCTTTCCGGGCCCCCGGCAAGGCCCTTGCCGAGGGCATTAGCGGGGCCACGACCAGGCCCGCGTCGACCAAGACTCCACCGCCGTCCCCATGCAGCTGCTAGCTCAACCAGCTGGGCAGGCACCTGCGTGGCGATGGGCGGCCTCTACACCAACTCAGCAAGCACCTGCGTGGTGGCGTGCAGATCTTCGTGAAGACCCTACCACCGCGCCACCTCAGCTGCCTGCCTGCCTACATGGCGCCGCATGCATCGCTGGCCTGGGCGCGTATCGAAGCAAGGCGAGGCAGCGACGGACGGGACGGGCCTCGTTCCCGTCCCCGATAAAGCTAAGGGACACCTAAACGACACATTAAATGCGTCTTGTCCTGTAATATGGGCGATAAGCTCGCGCACTGTAGAACTTTCCACCTCCTGTGTGCCACTGTGGTAGCCCCTTTTGCTATAAAAGGAGGCCCAAGGCATACTAGAGAGGGATTCGGCTTTTTGGAACAATGCAGCCACCGTAGCTAGTTCAGAAGCTCAAGGACACTCAATACATCCACCAAAGCAGGACTAGGGTTTTACGCATCCTCGCGGCCCGAACCTGGGTAAACGATCCTTGTGCTAGCTCCTGGACCTGCTCTTCTCACGACCCCACGCCCGCCTACCGTAGTAGGGATTCTTGTGATCCCATAGGTGTCGTTTTCCACCGACATCTTTGGCGCGCCAGGCAGGGGGGCGCAATTGTGAGAATCTGGTTTATAACCAGCTTAGCAGTTCCTCGTGGCCATGGTTTCTAAGGAAGAAGACGGCCAAGAGGATGGCGCTGCCTGCATACGCGAAGGGCGCCAGTTCGGTGACAAGAAAGCTAAGTCATGCGAAACTTTAGATTTTCCTTTTTATATAAGGTTATTCCCCTCGGAGATCTTGTTCTTTGTATGGAAAACCTGCATGCAAAGGGACCCTCCCGCGATTGGCAACGCCCTTGTTCTGTTTCGAGTCCACTCAACAGCTCAAGCGGCCGCGTCGAGAGTGGCAGGGTAGCCTTCCGCAATTGGCAATGCTCTCGATTCTGACTCGAGTCAAGCTCGACAGTTCGAGCGGCCGCGTTAAGGGCGGTAAGGTGGTTCGCCCGGCAGCAAGCGCACCCAGTAGGCCATTAGGGATCCATCTAGGACGCCACCTTGGGTTTACGCGCTGGCAAGCCTACCCGATAAACGTAGGGTGGACATACAAAGAGAGGTTGAACAGGAAAATAACATGCATCATATCAAAAGTACTGCAGAGTTATATTACATCAATTGCCGCCGCGGTTCTAACTAAAGATAGAAGTTGTCTTGGCCATGAACCTGCAGCGGCGATAAGAAACGGGGTGCCTAATCCCGGCGCTGGCCCTCCACCCTCTGAATTCCGCTGATACCGCTAATGACAGGCTTGATGCGCTCCCTGAGCGGCGCGAGGTCAGTATCCTCCGGCAAGCTCTCCAGCGCGGCGTTGAAGTCGAGGTCGGGGTACCAGTACGCCACCTTGGTGAGGACCTTGGTCATGGCACCCCGGCAAAGCTTCCGGGACTCATCGGCCAGGGAAGCCGTCCGGTTGGAGTGAAGATCCTCCAAGGCCCCGAGGACGCCCTCGAAGAACAGGGTCAGCTTGGCGTTGGTACTCCCGCTGTGCTCTGGGGCGTACCTCACATTTGGTATCCCCATGGTAGCCAGCTATGATGTGATCCTGCCAGCGATGTCCACGAGACGGCCGATCCAGCGGTTCACACCCTCCATGGAATCCTCGTGGTTGGCGGCCTCGTTCTTCCGCAGCTGCTTCTCGGTCTCCAGCTCCTTGGCCAGGGTCCCCTCCCGGGCCTTGGCCTCCGAGAGCATCCCCTCAAGGCCTTCCAGCTTCAGCGTCAGGTCCTTGATGGAGTTGTTGGCAGTGGAGAGCAGCTCGGCCTTGCCGAGGATCGCGGCTTGCGCGTCAGCCAAGGCGCCCTTGGCCGCGTCCCTCTCCCCCGTCAGCTCCAGGGCCTGCTTCTTCAGCTCATCCCACGCCACCTCCAGCTCCTTCACCTTGCCGGCGTGAACCAGAGCCTGGGCATTGAGTGCCTCCATGTGCCTCTGCTCCAGCTCTTGGGTCCGCTGCACGACGAGTTTCTCCACTTCCTTGTCCTTGGCGTGGAGTTTTGCATCGAGGTCTGCCTCGCGTTTGGCGAGGTCTTCCTCCTGGGAGTTCAGTGCGGCCTGGTGCTGGGTCCGAGCGGCCTCGGCTGCGGCAGCCAAGCTCTCCACCGTCTCTTGGGACTTCTTGATGCCGGCCAGCTTCATGGTGAGCTCCACATCGCGCTTGGCCAGCTCGCCCTGGGCGGCCTTCAGCTCTTCGCTAGCTTGGCCAAACCAAGTCTGCGCCTCGGCGACGCGCACCTTGAGGTCCGCCTCCGCCTTGTCCACCATTGCCATCCTGAACTTGGCCTTGTCCAGGCGGGCGCGGTGGAGCGCCTGGAGCTTCCGAAAATTGGCGCCCATGGCCTGGAGAAGCCGCTCCTCCTGAGAGCCGTCGCCACCGGCACTCGGCTCGTCGACGACCTCGAGCCTGGCAGCGGCAAGCACCTCTTCGTCTGACACCTCTCCCTCGATGGGCGCCCTGGAGCTGGACGCCCCTGGAAGGTGGACGAAAAGGTCGTCCCTCACCCCCAGATACCTGCCGGAGCCAGAGGCGGCGGAAGAGGAAGGCTGGTCATCAACCACCTCCTCCTCGGCGGCGGCCTTTCCGGCCTCCCCGGCAGGTCTCTTGCCGGCCTCCTCGGCAGTAGCCTTGCCGGGCTCCCCGGCAGGCCCCTTGGCAGCGTCCTCACCAGCGCCCTTGGCGGCCTCCTCGGCGGCGATCTTCTCGGCCTCCGCCTCGGCGGCCTTGGCGACGTCCTCGATGACGGTGTCTATGTCCTCCTAGTCCGCCGACGGACGATCTGGATACCAAGAAGGGGATGAGACAAAGCCAAGACCAAGAGCCAGCAAGGAAAGAAAAAGAACAGGAACGAGAGGCAAATGACTTACCGGCGCCGGGCTGGAAAGCAGAGGTCCCCTCCCTGCCAACATTTGGCGCCGAGGCAAAGCCACCGGCGCCCAAGTTCTCCTCCTTCTCCATGTGCGTGGGCTCGGTGCTTGGCGCCCTTGCCGGGGACGCCCCTCGGGGCGGCGTGGTCGATGGGGGCGGCGTGTTGGGGGAAGCCCTCTTTGGCTCCTCCTGCTATTGTCCTCCTCCTGCGACCACGGCAAGGTCAGCACCAAGAGATCATGCCCCCAACACATGTTGACAAGGGGTGAGTGATGAACTTACGCTGGGGGCTGTGCTGGGGGCTGCTGTTCGAGCTGCTCAACACCACCCGTGGCGCCCTCGAAGTACCCGCCGGGGGCTGGCCACCTGCCGAGGCCTTGGCCCTCTTCACCCTCTGGGCCAGCGTCTCCGCGTCCCTGCAAAGGTGAAAACAAGTCAAGACAAGCGGCACAGATTGAGGAGATGGAGATAACAAAAAGGAACAAGATACTTACTCGTCATCCACCTCCTCCTCTGTTGCCTTCATCTTCCTCCATGGGCTAAGGGACCTGAAGTCAACGGTGACCTCTGCATCGTCACCTGCTGGGGGAGGGGAAGCTGATGGAGTCCGAGGGCGTTTGGACGAAGAAGAGGCGATCGCTCTCTTCTTCGCCACCGCGGCCTTCACCAAGTTCTTCGCCGCCGCGACCCTTGTCTGGCGCCCGGACCCCTCCTGGGCTTGCAGCGGTTGTACGGCCCTGCCGGGCCGGACCGGCTCGCCAGAGGTGGCCCGCCGCAGGACTCGCCCTCTCCCCGTGGCCGGAGGGTCAACAGCCTCAGCCTCCTCCTCCGACGACTCATCGACCACATCCTCGACGAGAGGAGCCCCGGTGCCGGCGCTGCTGGCCCCCAGCGGCCTCCGCCCACTGGGCGAGCTCCTTCTCCTCCGCTTCTGCCGCGGCCTTGTCCTCCACGCCACCGGCGCTGCCGGCCTCCTCGGCAAGCTTCGCCTCCATCGCCCTGGCGGCGATGTAGTGGTGTCCTGGACGAGCCGCGGCTCGGCGGTGACGTACCCCTCATGCAAGGTGTCGAAGAACTCCTGCACTTGAATTTCCTCCGGCTCGACCCAGCTCGGGTCAAGACCATGCACGTTGAAGTCTGGCATCATGGCGATGATGTCGGTCCGGCGCGAGTTGTTGCTCAGCGGGACCACTCCTGCTGGCAACTTGAGCAAGGCCCCTTGGCGACCTTGCCGGCCTTCACAGCGGCCCTCGCGGCCTTGCCGGTCCGCTCGACCTCGCCATCGCGGTTCACGTCGAGCTGGAAGAGCCGCTGGCAGAAGTGGGCGTGCCCCATCACCGTGAAGTTGTGGTCGAGGCCGGGGCGAAGCCTCATGATGTCGGCGGCGTTCTTGAAAAGCCATGCCGGCCTCCCCTTGTTATGCAGCGGAGTGATTCGGCGGCGGATGAAATCCGCCCCGATCATCTCAAGGGTGAGCCCGGCCTCTGTAAGGCGAAGGATCCTGGTGGTGGCGACCGTGAGCTTCGCATCGTCGGCGTCAATGTTGCTCCAGTCGCCCCGGCGAACCGGCGGCGCGTCGCGGACCCGGCAAAAGTCCAGCGGGTCCTTCTCTTCAATCCAGCACCACCGGCCCCACCATTCTTCCCACCTCTCCTTCATGGCGCCCTCCGGGTATGCCCCCTTGGACCGTGGGATCCAGGCGACGCAACCGGAAATGGCGCCCCCAGGTTGGATCCGAGGGAAGAAGTAGTGGCGGAAGAGCGCCGTGTTGGGATGCACCCCGGCGAAGCCCTCGCAGTGGTGCGTGAAAAGAGCCATGCACGCCATGGCATTTGGAGTAAAATCCAAAAGGTGGAAGCCGTAGGTATGCATGACGTCATTGAAGAAATTGGAGAAGGGGGGACAGAGCCCGCAGGAGAAGTAGTCGACAAAGAAAGGGTACCGATTTGGGGCGGCCTCGGCGTAATTGGCGGGGACGACACGCGTGGCTGGATGCCCCGTCATCTTTCCCCCTGTCTTACACCGCCACAGGGGCCTGAAGCAGTCCCGGAGCTCGAACACGTCGACCGTTGAGGGGAAGTAGGCGAGCTGCGTCCGTCGCGCCGCCCGCTCACTCTCCGGCGGGTCCGTCGCCCTAGCATCTTTGGCCACTCCCTTGCCCTTGGTGGATTTGGGAGCCATGGCGGCTGCGGGAAGCAAGGGGCGGAGGATGGCGAAGGCACAGCAGCGGCAAGCAAAGGCGAGAGCTCGAAAAGGAGGAAGAAAGAGGGCGGCGGCTCTGAGATTGGAGAAGACGCAGGAAGGGGGGTAAAGTGAGCAGCGCGCCCGCGGTTATCCTTTTTTATGGGGAAGGCGCGAGCTGCCTCCTTTCCCATTAACCACGACGTGACGCATGCGTGCAGAGACCTCCCCAAGCATGACCCCCACGTCACGCACGATCCTCCACGACGCGCGTTCAACGCGGGTCGTGGGGAAGCGCAGCGGACGAAGAGTTAGTGCGGTAAAAATCTGCCCCACCTGCCCGCGCATCGTTCTGGGCCTGGCCCAACAACGTGTCGCGCTTATGTGTGGCCTAGGCCCGGGGGCTCCTGCCGGTGTACAAAAGTAGGGGCACTCCTTTGTGCCCCTTTACTTGTGCACGAGCAGTCGGAGCCGCGCGCCACGGCCACACTAGGCAGGGCAGAGGAGGGGAGCCAGAGAGAAGCCAAAGCACAAGATGGACAAGGCAATGGCAAGACCAAGAACACAAAGGACAGAAGGGCGAAGAAGGCTCCCCTGGCAAGACCCTTGCCGGGGCGGCACGCCCGATGCCAACAGAGTGAGCCACCCTTGAGCCCACGGGTTCCAACCCAACCAACTACATTGGAACTAGGGCCCGGGAGGCACCTCCGTGGTGGCATGCAGATCTTTGTCAAGACCATAGATATATGAGATCAGATGAGAACCAGAAGACGGCGACCCTCGGCGGGATCCTTGCCGAGGAGATCCACAAGATCCCCGGCAAGCGCCTTGCCAGGGATGACTGCAACGCCACGGCAAGACCCTTGTCGGGCCCCCGGCAAGGCCCTTGCCGGGCCCCCGGCAAGGCCCTTGCCGAGGGCGTTAGCGGGGCCACAACTAGGCCCGCGTCGACCAAGACTCCAACGCTGTCCCCAAGCAGCTGATAGCTCAACCAGCTGGGCAGGCACCTGCGTGGCGACGGGCGGCCTCTACACCAACTCAGCAAGCACCTGCGTGGTGGCATGGAGATCTTCATGAAGACCCTACCACCGCGCCACCTCAGCTGCCTGCCTGCCTACATGGCGTTGCATGCATCATTGGCCTGGGCGCATGTCGAAGCAAGGCGAGGCAGCGACGGACAGGATGGGCCTCGTTCACGTCCCCGATAAAGCTAAGGGACACCTAAGCGACGCATTAAATGCGTCTTGTCCTGTAATACGGGCGATAAGCTCGCGCACTGTAGACCTTTCCACCTCCTGTGTGCCATTGTGGCAGCCCCTTTTGCTATAAAAGGAGGCCCATGGCATACTGGAGAGGGATTTGTCTTTTTGGAACTACGCAGCCACCTGATACGTCTCCAACGTATCTATAATTTATGAAGTATTCATGCTACTATATTATCCATCTCAGATGTTTAATGGGCTTTACTATGCACTTTTATATTGTTTTTGGGACTAACTTATTGGCCCAGAGCCCGGTACCAGTTTCTGTTTTTTTCCCTAGTTTCAGTGTTTCGCAGAAAAGGAATATCAAACAGAGTCCAAACGGAATGAAACCTTCGGAGAAGTTATTTTTGGAAAGAAAGCAATACGGGAGACTTGGAGTGCACGTCAGGGGATCAACGAGGAGAGCACGGGGCTGGGGGGCGCGCCCACCCCCTGGGCGCGCCCTCCACCCTCGTGGGCCCCTTGTGGCTCCCCTTACCGACTTCTTTCGCCTATATATTTCCATATAGCCAAAAACCTTCGGGGAACAGAATAGATCGGGAGTTCCGCCGCCGCAAGCCTCTGTAGCCACCAAAAACCAATCGGGACCCTGTTCCGGCACCCTGCCGGAGGGGGATCCCTCACTGGTGGCCATCTTCATCATCCCGGCGATCTCCATGACGAGGAGGGAGTAGTTCACCCTCGGGGCTGAGGGTATGTACCAGTAGCTATGTCTTTGATCTCTCTCTCTCGTGTTCTTGAGGTGATACGATCTTGATGTATCGCGAGCTTTGCTATTGTAGTTGGATCTTATGATGTTTCTCCCCCTCTACTCTCTTGTAATGGATTGAGTTTTCCCTTTGAAGTTATCTTATTGGATTGAGTCTTTAAGGATTTGAGAACACTTGATGTATGTCTTGCGTGGGATAACCGTGGTGACAATGGGTTATTCTATTGATTCACTTGATGTATGTTTTGGTGATCAACTTGCGGGTTCCGCCAATGAACCTATGCATAGGGGTTGGCACACATTTTCGTCTTGACTCTCCGGTAGAAACTTTGGGGCACTCTTTGAAGTACTTTTGTGTTGGTTGAATAGATGAATCCGAGATTGTGTGATGCATATCGTATAATCATGCCCACGGATACTTGAGGTGACATTGGAGTATCTAGGTGACATTAGGGTTTTGGTTGATTGGTGTCTTAAGGTGTTATTCTAGTACGAACTCTAGGATAGATTGAACGGAAAGAATAGCTTCGTGTTATTTTACTACGGACTCTTGAATAGATCGATCAGAAAAGATAACTTTGAGGTGGTTTCGTACCCTACCATAATCTCTTCGTTTGTTCTCCTCTATTAGTGACTTTGGAGTGACTCTTTGTTGCATGTTGAGGGATAGTTATATGATCCAATTATGTTATTATTGTTGAGAGAACTTGCACTAGTGAAAGTATGAACCCTAGGCCTTGTTTCAAAGCATTGCAATATCGTCTGTGCTCACTTTTATCATTAGTTACCTTGCTGTTTTTATATTTTCAGATTACAAAAACATATATCTACCATCCATATTGCACTTGTATCACCATCTCTTCGCTGAACTAGTGCACCTATACAATTTACCATTGTATTGGGTGTGTTGGGGACACAAGAGACTCTTTGTTATTTGGTTGCAGGGTTGCTTGAGAGAGACCATCTTCATCCTATGCCTCCCACGGATTGATAAACCTTAGGTCATCCACTTGAGGGAAATTTGCTACTGTCCTGCAAACCTCTGCACTTGGAGGCCCAACAACGTCTACAAGAAGAAGGTTGCGTAGTAGACATCACCACCGTAGCAAGTTCAGAAGGTCAAGAACACTCAATACATCCACCAAAGGAGGACTAGGGTTTTACGCATCCTCGCGTCCCCAACCTGGGTAAACGATCCTTGTGCTGGCTCCTGGACCTGCTCTTCTCATGACCCCGCGCCCGCCGACCGTAGTAGGGATTCTTGTTATCCCATAGGTGTCGTTTTCCATCGACAGACATGATAATTTAGATACTCAAGCATATCAACAAGCAACCATGTCTTTCAAAATATCAACGCTAAAATAAGTTATCCCTAGCCATCATGCTCAAACATTGATCCATTCATGAAACACACTCGTATATTAGCTACACCCGATACTTAAGTACGATCATATTGCCTCCTAGTTGGTGCTTTTATAAGAGAAGATGGAGACTCAAAATAAAAATTGCATAAAGTAAAAGAAAGGCCCTTCGTAGAGGGAAGTAGGGATTTGTAGAGGTGCTAGAGCTCAAAGCGAACAATTTAGAGATAAAAACATTTTGGGAGGTGTATCCATCCCACCAACGAAAACTTCTTAGAGTTTCGAACAATTTCCATGCTAGATATGCGATAGGCGGTTCCCAAAAATAAAATAAAGTTTATTCCTTTTTCCACCAGACTTTCACTTTCCATGGCTAACCGTATCCATGGGTGCCCTCCATACCAACACTTTCCAAGAAATTTATTATTTGACAACATAAAGTAAATTCAATTTTTTTTTGCATTTCTGGACTGGGCATCCCTAATATGTTTGCCTTACTCTCGTGCAATGACAAGTGAATAAACACCCATCTTGAGAATAACACATCTAGCATGGAAAATATTAGCCACCCTTCACCGCTCCGCGAGCGAAACAAACACACAAAAGAGAAGTTTATTTTGAAAATTAGAGATGGCAGATACAAATTTGCTTAGAACGGCAAAAGAATACCACATATAGGTAGATATAGTGGATTCATGTGGCAAAACTGGTTTAAGGGTTTTGGATGCACAAGTACAGGTCATACTTAGTGCAAAATGAAGGCTAGCAAAAGATTGAGAAGCGACCAACCAAGAAACGAATAATCTCATAAGCAAGCATTAAGCATAAATAACACCGAATAATGCACCACAAGTAGGATATAATTTCATTGCATGACTATTGACTTTCGTACTTGCATAGGGAATCACAAACCTTAACACCAATATTCTTACTAAAGCATAATTACTCACCAACATAACTTACATATCACATCATCATATCTCAAAACTATTACTAAGAATCAAGTTTATTTTGTCCAATGATCTTCATGAAAGTTTTTATTATATCCTTCTTGGATATCTATCACTTTGGGACTAATTTTCATGTGTTGCTTTTCATAAGCTCAAACAAATATAAGTGAAGATCATGAGCATAATTCTTTTTCTTTCTCTCAAAATAATTTAAGTGGAGCAAGAGAGAATTTCTTGAAAATTTTACTAACTCTCAAACAAATCTAAGTGAAGCAAGATAGCATTTCTTCAAAAATAATAAAGCACACCGTGCTCAAAAAAAAAATAAGTGAAGCACTAGAGCAAGTCCATTGCTCATAAAAATTTAAGTGAAGCATAGAGAGCAATTCTAACAAGTCATGACATCATTTTGGCTCTCTCAAATAGGTGTGTCCAGCAAGGATTGATGACTTAAAACATAAAATAATACAAGCAAATACTCATACCATACATGACGCTCCAAGCAAAACACATATTATGTGACGAATAAAATTATAGTTTCAAGTAAAATACCGATAGTTGTTGGAAGAAAGAGAGGATGCCACTCGGGGGCATCCCCAAGCTTAGTTGGTTGCTCATTTTTGGATAATAGCCTGGGATGCCAAGGCATCCCCAAGCTTATGCTCCTCTACCCTTCCTTCATCCATCGTAAGATAACCCAAAACTTGAAAACTTCAATCACACAAAACTCAACAAAACCTCCGTGAGATCCGTTAGTGTAAGAAAGCAAACCACTACTATAATTACTGTATCAAACAAATTCATATTTTGTTTTTGTATTATATCTACTGTATATGAACTTTTCTATGGCAAAAACTCATCAAAGAAAACCATAGAGCCATCAAAATAAGCACACAACACAAAGAAAAATAGAATCTGTCAAAACAGAACAGTATGTAGCAATCTGACTTAAACGAAAACTTCTGGAACTCCAAAAATTCTGAAAAAAATAGGACGACCTGAGCAATTTTTATATTAATCTTCTGCAAAAAGAATCAGGGCAAAAGCACTTTCTGATAATAAAATGAGAATTATTTTCGTGAGCGCAAAGTTTCTGTCTTTTTCAGCAAGATCAAACAACTATCACCCAAGACGATCCTATCGGTTTTACTTGGCACAAACACTAATTAAAACACAAAAAACACAATCATAACAGTAGCATAATTGTGTTAACACTCAAGAACAGAAAGCAAAAAGCAAAAATAAAATTTATTCATTGGGTTGCCTCCCAACAAGCGCTATAGTTTTACACCCTTAGCTAGGCATTAAGCAATGATCTAAGTTTTGTCATCTTTCTTCTTAACTTTATTGGAGGTATTTCCATCATGGGGTTTTGTGAACACAACATAAAACATATTATCCATGGAAACCTTAGCGTTTCTAAGTTGGTGTTCATCATAACCTTTTTGATTCCCCGCAACAATCCAGGAATAGTGTTGATTAAGATTATTGAAAACTTGTTGGATTTTATCTAAAACGGGGACTTCCTTCTTAAGATTCTCATCAAAGATTTTATTATCCCTAAGCAAATGTCTCAAAGCATAGTCACTATTGTAAAGGATTTCATCTATCACAGGTTTTTCATGATTCATACCATAAAAGTCAAAGATTTCTCTAGCTTCCCGAATTATGTAGTCAAACTCATTCATAAGAACGAGAGTGGCCAACTCTTTAGCACTAGGATACTTTATATTGGGGAGCTCAAAAAACAATCTTTGCAAAGTAGGATGGGTACGAATAAATTTACTTTCAAGTTTCAGAACTAGTGCTGAAAAAGCATCCGCATAAGATCTAGTAGTTTTAAGTATAGGAGCATCATCAAGACTCAAATTTCCCACACTATTGAAAGTTTCTTGGATACGTTCTTTTCCCATAACGTTCCCTTGCCCCAAGATAAAAGTTTTAGCATCCAGATTGCCCGTACGTCCTATGTTAGGAGTTAGGCCATCATCTGTTGGTGCCATACCGAAGTCACTCATGATTGCAAGAAAGGATAGATCTGACAAGAAAACGGTGAACGGAAAAGAGGCGAATAAGAAGGAAATTTTTTGTGAAATGGGGGAGAGGAAAACGAGAGGCAAATGGCAAATAATGTAAATTGCGAGGAGATGAGATTTGTGATTAGGAACCAGGTATATGTTGAAGATCCTCCCCGGCAACGGCGCCAGAAATTCCTTTTGATGCCACTTGAAGCTACGTCGGTATTTCCCCAAAGAGGAAGGGATGATGCAGCACAGCGGTGGTAGGTATTTCCCTCAGATATGAAACCAAGGTTATCGAACCAATAGGAGAACCAAGCAACACAACGTAAACAGCCCCTACACAGAAATAACAACCACTCGCAACCCGACGTGTTAAAGGGGTTGTCAATCCCTTTCGGGTAACGGTGCCAAAAACGGTGCATGGATGGGAGAAAGTTGTAATAGATTAAATAAATAGATCTAAAATAAAATAAAGTGCAGTAAAGTATTTTTTTATTTTTGGTTTAATAGATCTGAAAATAAATGCAAGGAATAGGTAGATCGCAAAGGCAAATATATGAGAAAGAAGACCTAGGGGCCGTAGGTTTCACTAGTGGCTTCTCTCGAGAAAAATAGCAAACGATGGGTGAACAAATTAATGTTGGGCAATTGATAGAACTTCAAATAATTATGACGATATCCAGGCAATGATCATTATATAGGCATCACGTCCAAGATTAGTAGACCGACTCCTGCCTGCATCTACTATTATTACTCCACCCATCGACCGCTATCCAGCATGCATCTAGTGTATTAATTTCATGGAGAAACAGAGTAATGCAATAAGAACGATGACATGATGTAGACAAGATCTATTCATGTAGGAATATACCCCATCTTTTTATCCTTAATGGCAACGATACATGCGTGTCGTGTCAAGATCTACTACCATATCATACTTGTGCATTGGGCATAGTTAATATTTGAGTGTGTTTCATGAATAGATCAATGATTGCAGTAGTTAGATGGCTTCTTCTCTCTTTTTGATTCTCAATACACTATTCTCCTCGATGTTCTTGGAGATCTATTTGATGTAATGACTTTTTGCGGTGGTTTTGTTGGGATCCGATGAATTGTGAGTTTATGATCAGATCTATCTATGAATATTATTTGAGTCTTTGTTGAACTCTTATATGCATGATTGTAATAGCCTTGTATTTCTTCTCCAAAACTTTGGTTTGGTTTGGCCAACCAGATTGATTTTTCTTGCCATGGGAAGAGGTGCTTTGTGATGGGTTCGATCTTGCGGTGCTCAGTCTCAGTGACAGAAAGAGACATGACACGACACGCATGTATCGTTGCCATTAAGGATAAAAAGATGGGGTATATTCCTACATGAATAGATCTTGTCTACATCATTTCATCGTTCTTATTGCATTACTCCATTTTCCCATGAACTTAATAAACTAGATGCATGCTGGATAGCGGTCGATGTGTGGAGTAATAGTAGTAGATGCAGAATCGTTTCGGTCTACTAATCTTGGACGTGATGCCTATATACATGATCATTGCCTTGGATATCGTCATAATTATTTGCTTTTCTATCAATTGCCCAACAGTAATTTGTTTACCCACTGTATGCTATTTTCTCGAGAGAAGCCTCTAGTGAAATAATCTACGGCCCCGGGGTCTATTTTCTAGCATTTTGCTTCAGATCTATTTATCCAAAAACCCAAAAATACCTTGTTGCACTTTTTCTTTATTTATTTTATTTTGTGTTTTCATAAGATCTATTTATCCAATCTTACACTGTTTAATCTATCTCAATACCGAGGAGGGATTGGCAAGCCCTCTTACGCGTTGGGTTGCAAGTTTTTGTTATTTGTGTGAAGGTACTGCTTCCATAGTTTGGTGGATGCTCCTACTGGATTGATACCTTGGTTTCATAACTAAGGAAAATACTTACCGTTGCTATGCTGCGTCATCCTCTCCTCTTCGGGGAAAATACCAACGCAGGTACAAGCAATCACCTGGGCTCTTAAATCGGACAACACACATACGGTTCACCATAGTATAACAGCATACTAGACAAATCATACTACTACAAATACAAATGACGACATATAGATTAGGTACGAATGAATCTTACCACTCCCCTACACCTCCCATGCCTATGGGGGATTACTCATGCATCATAAGAGAGAAACCAATCACACCATAGGTTAAGCCCATGATTACCATATTGATAATACTGTGAAGATCCACAGTAAGATGAAATGGACAATTCAAATAGTCCTGATCTACAGATGAGATTGAATAGAGTTATAATTCTTCTCGCAACTTGGAATTCCTCTTAAAATGGTGATGGATGGGATGATGATGGAGATGAAAGGACCAAAACTAAGAAGATCTCCAACGGTTCTTCGGATCACCTCGTCTTCTGTTCTGGCTGTGGTGGCGGCGGCTAGGTTTCTCTTCTCCCATGGGTCCCTTCATGAAAGTGGCTTGTATAGACGTGGTGGAGCTGTTGGCACTTCATACGATCGCTTGTGTGGTCGTATAGAAGGCCGTCTTTTGCTTTGGTGCGTGTGGTGGCTTGGCTCTCCACATGGTAACATAATAAATAACAGTAGGAAAACATGGTGCAAAATGGACGTATCACTCAACCCCATACATTTTCTTCAAATCAGTTTGAAGTTGTGGCATAGAAATATTTGAATTTTCTCTAACCCAGTTCTAAACTGCATCTGCAACCCATCTGCACTTTGTTGACCTCAACCTTTGGCTGCTTGTCACGCTAGGGCATGTGTGACGATGCTTGTTAACTTTCACCTGCAGATACTTCTCCAACGTATCTATAATTTTTTATTGTTGCATGCTATTATAGTATCAACCTTGGATTTTTATATGCAATTATATATCATTTTTGAGACTAACCTATTAACCTAGTGCCCAGTGCCAGTTGTTGTTGTTTGCTTGTTTTTTGGATTTTTAAGAAATCAGTATCAAACAGAGTCCAAATGGAGAAAAACTTCGGATTAATTTTTTCTGGACCAGAAGTGACCCTAGAAGGTTCGGGAGAAGACCTGAAGAGTCATGAGGGAGCGACAAGCTCGGGAGGCGCGCCTCGAGGGGGCGCCCCAGGCTTGTGGGCCCCTCGTGGCACCTCTTGACCTAACTCCGCCTCGATAAATTCTCAAATATTCCCCTGACACCAGAGAGCCACCCGAAATAATTTTTCCGCCGTCGCAAGTTTCTGTTCTCGTGAGATCCCATTTGGAGGCCTCCGCAGTACTCTACCGGAGGGGAATCGACCATGGAGGGGCTCTACATCAATGTTGCTTCCCATTCGATGATGTATGGGTAGTTTTAGCTAGTAGCTAGATGGCTTCTTCTCTCTCTTTGATCTTCAATACAATGTTCTCCTCGATGTTCATGGAGATCTATTCGATGTAATGACTTTTTGCTATATGTTTGTTGGGATCCAATGAATTGTGAGTTTATGATCAGATTATCCATGAATATTATTTGAGTCTTCTATGAACCCTTTTATGCATGATTATTATAGCTTTGTACTTCTCTCCAATCTATTGATTCGGTTTGGCCAACTAGATTGATTTTTCTTGCAATGGGAGAGGTGCTTTCTACTTTGTGATGGGTTCAACCTTGCGGTGCTCAATCCCAGAGACAGAAAGGGACATGACATGTATTTATACCATTGCCATTAAGGATAAAAAATGGGGTTTATTCATGCGTGAGTATTCTTTGTCTACATCATGTCATCTTGCATAAAGTGTTACCCCGTTCTTTATGAACTTAATACTTTAGATGCATGCTGGATAGCGGTCGATGTGTGGAGTAATAGTAGTAGATGCAAGCAGGAGTCGGTCTACTTGTCTCAGACGTGATGCCTATATACATGATCAGTGCCTTGGGTATTGTCATGATTATTTGCTTTTCTATCAATTGCCCAACAGTAATTTGTCTACCCACCATATGCTATTTTCAAGAGAAAAACCTCTAGTGAAAACTAGGGCCCCCAGGTCTACTTTTATCATATATCAAAAACCCTTAAAATACCTTGCTGCAAGTTTAATTTATTTTGTATTTTTGTTCTATCTATCTATCACCGTACAATTTAATCTTGCAAGCAACCACCGAGGGATTGACAACCCCTTGTTCGTGTTGGGTGTAAGGATTTGTTATTTTGTGTGTAGGTGCTTCTAACGAGGTGTTGCGTGGTTCTCCTACTACATTGATAACCTTGGTTCTTAACCGAGGGAAATACTTATCTCTATTGTACTGCATCATCCTCTCCTCTTCAAGGAAATCCCAACGTAGCTCACAAGTAGCACCTGAAATTACAATGAACAAGCAAGTCAGACAAATAGAGGAGCATAGAAATTGTGGAATGATAACCCACAAGTATAGGGTATCAATTGTAGCCTTTCTCGATAAGTAAGAGTGTCGAACCCAACGAGGAGCTAAAGGTAGAATTAATATTCCCTACAAGTTCTAACGACCACCGATACAACTCTACGCACACCAACATTTGCTTTACCTAGAAACAAGTAATAAAAGAAGTACTTTGTAGGTGAACTGGGATAAGTTTGCAAGATAATAAAGAACGTGAAAGTAAAAGTTAGGTGCTGTTTTACTAAAAGTACAATTAGGTTAGTATAGCAAGTGTGGAAAAGTGGTTGTAGGTTTTGCGGAATTGTCCCTAAGCAACTGGCTAAGTTACTAGACCGATAGCAAGTTTTATGTGGGAGAGGCCAGTGCTAGCATTTCATCCCTTACTTGTAATTCTATGCACTTATGATTGGAAATATTAGCAAGCATCCGCAACTACCAAAGTTCATTAAGGTAAAACCTAACCATATGATTAAGATATATTGGTCCCCCTTCAATCTTGTATGAATCAATTTCTATGGTAGGAAGAAGCTTCCGTCACTCTTGCCCTCAAATGCATAGTCCTATCAACATACCACTAACCCTATGGTGTAAGCCACACACACGCTGATATGATGGGCACCAAAAGACATGAACATAATTAACCATAAGCAATTTAAACCAATCGTAGCAATTCACCAAGTACCCATAGGACAACAAAAATCTAGTCAAACATCATAGGATGGCAACACATCATTGAATAATAATATCTATACCTACTAATAAAGCAAGGTGCGTTTCTCCAATTTTTTCATCCGTTCACCAATATTAAATTTTTCTAAGAATTGTTCTATCCGATGTGGTACTAATATTTTGTTTGCTAGAACAAAAATAATTTAGCAGGAGACAGCTGGGCCGAAACTGGTCCTATGCTCATTTTTTCGAGCTGGGTCGCGGTGGTACTAATCCACTTTGTGGCTTGTCAACCACGTGGGCCAAACTGGGCCTGATCCGCACTTCTTTTAAAGAACGTCAATTGGAGTAGTAGCAAAAATATGTATCCTGATATAAGTATCTAGGGAGAACATGAGGCTTCTCATAGCTTAGCGACTCTCGGCCGTCAGATCGATTTTTTGATGCGATTTTGACCGTCGGATCTCCCTTCCGGACTATCTGGGCTGCCGGATCGAAAACAGACACTGCTACAATGAATAGTTCCCTCTCGTTTGTGCTACCGCCTGTAATTTCGCTGCCCCGTCGAGGGTATTTCAGTCATTTCGCGTACTTGGGTATAAAAAGGGTGCCGCTGCCGTGGGATGACCTAGCCGCCTCCTCTCTCCCGCACTCGCGCTTCCCCCGCGCCTCTCTCTCTCCCCCTCCCGCCCTGCCTCTCTCTCTTCCTCCAAACCCTAACCCGCGCCGGCCTCCCTGCCCCGCCGCCGTCATCTCCTTCGCCTCCCGGAGCTCAGCCCGAGTTTGGTGGCGCGGGGTTCCTGGCGGTCTTCCTCCCGCTGCTCTGGGTGGCGTGCCGCCTCCGCCGCCGACAGGAGGGGGCCGCGGTGGCCGCTGAACAGCCCGGCTACTAGCAGCTCGCGCCGCCCAGCTCGTGGGTCACCTCCCTCCTCCTCCCCATCGGGACTGGGCAGGAGGATGAGCGTTGTCGCGCCGCCGCCGCACACCCCTGTCGTCGCGCCGCCGCTGTCCCTGATGGTGGTGTGCCGCCCAGGTGAGAAATAGCAGAAAGAATAGGAAGCCTAGAGGGTGGTGGGGGAGGAAGAGGAGATCGCGGTCGGCAGCTCTGCGTCCATTCATCCAGGTTTGGTAACCTCTCCCCCTCTTTGCCCTTCTCGATCTGCTCTCTTTCTCTCTGGGCTACATCCGGATATATTAGATCAGGTCATTAAAAGTCAGATTGCCCTAAACAGATTATGTGGTTTCAAAAGTGCACATATTTTTTGGTTTATAATTCTCTGCAATAAAACTACTCAACGACAAATGATCATGTGCATCTGCTCTTTTCTGAGAATGAAATATGTATCTCTCTGGATAGGTGCCTATGAACAGATGTGACCAGTTGATTTATGTATTAAAAGGGTAACTACAATGTCAAGTGACCTTCACAATTGTTGGGTAGAAACATTTGTTGCTAATTGAACTGTAATTTGTCGAAGTAATTATATCAATGTTTTTGGGTAAAAACATTTGTTACTCGTGGCTGTGATGTATGCATATGTGTATTTTGTTGGTCATTCTTTGCTTGCTCCATCTGTTCTATATTATAAATCGATTGTATCGGCTGCTGCAACGATAATGGATTTTATTCTATCAACCCTTGTGATTAACTGACGTCTGAACAATGGTATAATGCCACCATCCAGTCAGGATTTACCTGCAACACTAACAGTGGAAGCATTATCTTTGTTCAGTTATGTACCTAAGAAAGCTCATGTAGGAATCTGACTTGGATATGTAGGTGCAGTCTCACGCAAATGACGGCCGTCCTGTCGCAGAACGTGGTCCTGAATTTGTTTATATATTTGTTAGATGTACGAGCAACAGAAGAAAATCTCCCCTTTGCTCATTGTTGGTGGTTCAGACTCGGGTCTTCGATGCAAATCGATCAAGTGCCCCCATCTTTAGTTATTCTGTTTGGTGGTACGTGGATCTGCTGGTGCACTGGTGAGCCACCCGTTCTACTCCACCTCCTCCTTTGATATTCAGTGCAATCCATGTGTTGCTTTGTGCTCAGTTGATGTGGAATGTGCTTAATGTTTCCTAGTAGAAAGCTTAGTATTGCTATGTGTTGTTCAGCATTGGCTCATGGTAATAAATGGTTCCGGTTTAGGGCGAATTTATCACTCATTTTCTAGAGTGAGTTATAATCAATAATAATTGTTCCCTTTGTGAACGAGCTTATTGTTCTTTTTTATTTGCAGAATGGGGAGCTGATGAACCCGGCGTCTCGACAGATATACCTCATCTTCCCGGCGGACAGCACCTTCCACGAGGATGACATCTCCAACTACTTCAGGTACATCACCGTGCTCGCTCACACACCACAGTCCTACCTCTGCTCTACGTCGAAGTCTCGCCGGGATTAACCGTGCTCGTCCTCTGAACCGCAGCATCTACGGTAATGTCCATGATGTGCGCATCCCCTACCAGCAGAACCACATGTTTGGGTTCGTCACCTTCGTCTACAAGGAGAAGGGCAAGGTCCGCAGCAAGTTCAGGCAAGCCCACGGCAATCTTTGCCTCTTGCTTCCGGCAGCAATAACAACAACATCCTCATGACCATTTATTTTTGTTGTTGCTCTGCAGGAAGCAGAAGGGCGTGAGGGTGGACTTCTCTAGCTGCGGGTCTCCCAACTATTGTATCTACTTGATTGCCTTCTGTTATCCAGATCGAAATTGTCCTAAGAATGAGGCAACACTCGGAGGTGGCACCTACACATGATCCCTGTCTCGCTTAGATGTCAAGGTCGTTTCTCTCCATATTGTATACCTTTCATAGGTTTTTTCCTGGCTTTTACTTTATGATGTGTAGAGATTAAACGGTATCTGCTTGGACTATTATTGTATTCGGCACTAATAAATCATAAATAATGGTATGAGACTATGAGTATACTCTTACGGTTTTACTTAATTTCTACCTCCGTTGATATAGCATATCTTCTTTGTATTATTTCACAGGATTCTTTGCAAGCAGTTAAAATATCCTATATAATCTGGAAAAGAGATAGCTTAAATCGGTGCATGTGTAATTAACTCCATATATTATTTCGAGGCAGAGTTCAATACATGCATGTTCTCTCAAATTAGGTTGCCCTTGGCGTGTATACAAATGTGATGCTTCCTTCCATGACTAAACAGGTTGATGTTAGGTATGAATGTATAGTCGAGTCATCTTTAACATAATTGCTTTGTGCACTATGTTTCAACTCTGTCAATTGTGTTGGCATAACTGATTCCACTGCCTTTTGTTATTGTTTGGATCAACTACTATGTACTGAACCTATTTATATCTATGCCATGCTTTACCGCAAAATGCTGATTTATGTTGTTCCAAACTGAAGCTCTTATGGACTGCATATTATACTAGATTGATATGAAGGTGTCCAAAGATGTGGCATATCAAGATTGTTAGGCTTTCATGATAGGTCCTGTCAGATTAACTATATTATTGTCTACTTCATGTTTTTCGTGCATTTAATTCTGTTTGTTTTGATCGAGTAAGTGACACCTAACTTTCATTGATTTCTAGGATTGTTCATTATCTTGAGCCATGCCTGCTACCGAATCTGAATGTTTCCATCTCTGGTACCATGGCACGGCATTGGCGGCGGCATCTTGGTGAAGAAGAGGACTACAGTGGCTTAGGGAGGAAGTTGACAGTGGCAACCTGATCTATGTATGTTTCTCCTGTGGCCACGGCCAGGGGTGAGATATCGATTAGGCTAGCCCTGACATTCACGGGCTTGGATATGGGGCTACAGATCGTAGACCTGGTAATATAATTTTTTGCAAATTGTGCTTGCAGTAGACTTTAGAGCTGAGCTAGATGGCCTCGCATCCACGCTGATCTATGTAAGTATTAGGTATCAATCGAACTTGACTCTTTATGTTCTGAATGATGCAAATGTTGACCACCACATTTGGTAGGTTCATGTGAGCACTGAAATAATTGTGATGATCTCGAAGAATTTCTGAGCAATGTCATTGGTATTCATTTATTAGTTTGTTCAGGTCTGCGTATGTGGCAACTAATTTTATATGTCTCCCTCAACATTATAAGAATGCTTTGTGGCACAAAAGTGCATGCACTGTCTTACAAATAATGGTTGGCTGTTCTAAAAATATGGATTCTAAATTCCATTTGTCTTTGACTTCTTAATTTAACCTATGTGCATGTTCTTATGACAATGATGCGATGTGTGAAATTTGTTTGGCTTTTTGTATGATTAGATTTTGAGGGAAACACCGCCCTGCCAAAAAGCCAACCGGTCGAGCTAGCCACATTGTTAAAGGGCCGAGCAACAACAACCTGATATACATCAGTCGACAGTGAAGGTATGTGTATATACAGTGTGTAGCGGCGCTGTCATCTCAAACTTCCTGTTTAAGCTTGATGCATTCTCTTATAACTGCCCTATGATATGTGATATTTGTTTGATATCAAAAGAAAGGCATGTGCCCATATTATTTCTCTTACAGCTGCAGATTTTATGCTCTTCCATTTTGTATTTAGTCAAGTGGTGTATGTAACGCTTGTGTGCACTAGAATGGATAACTTCTCCTATTTTTTTTATGGAAATAGGCAACACATTGTAGGTTTTATTGGTCCATGACAATGGTGTACCCATGTTTTATCTATACAATGTCAAACAATTCTTATTTGTACCTTCTGCAAGCCGATGCAATTATTGTCAATAACATTGCCAATTCAACGGTTGTCATCATGCAAAAAGTGGGCTCATCTGTTTGCTGTTTCATGGTTGGGTATGTCATGTTAGTAAGCACAATGCTAAATGTAAAATAAAAACATAGAAATTGAACTGGAAATTCTTTTAAAGGAAATCAGATAGATCCATTTGAACTAAAATCGAAAAACACAACTTCCAGGTGGCTTTGACTCAATAGCAGCAGACCCAGCCATGGCTAGACGGAATAGGTTCACTTAACAGCAGAAAACTGTGTTCTTGTTTGTCAATTGGGCCAGAGTAGCATACAAATTTGTCAGTTGATGCTTCCATGATTTAGAACAAGGAATGACTATTGCTATTTACTGCCCCCTCAGTATCATAAATAAGATGTTTTTTAGGCTCAATCTAAGCCTCACAAATGTCTTATATTTTGATACAGAGGTAGTATTCTATTGCCATGGTTTGTTGTTTGTCATCTAAAAATGGATTCATATGGATACAATATAAGAGTCTTTAAATTTGCATCGAATTAAGACACTTGGTTCGTGATTTGTCTTTCTGTGTCCATGTTTATTTTAGACATTAGTCTTGGTTTGTTGACCACCAAAGCCATTGCCAGGTTTTTTAGCTCATATCTTCTAAATTAGTGTTTTCCATCACATATCAGAAATTAATGTTTCATATCATGTTTTGTATTCCTGTTATATTGTGTACTTCAAAATTTGTATCTCAACCTAGCCTTCTTAGTGATGATTTTAATGGAAGACATTAAAAGTCTTTTCGAGTACAGGACTGTTATTTATTAACAACAGGTGCTTAGCACCTTTAACAGAAAGAAGTCTCATTATTAGCAAAAATACACCGGTCCTATTCTACCACTATAATTTAGTTCATGTGGTGTAGGCATCACCATCATTGAAATTCCTAAAGATATATAATTCTCATGCTAATGTTGCTAATATATTTGCTCAAGAGGTCTCAAATTGAAAGCTGGGCATACTCTTCTTGATAAATCGTGTTTTATAACGGGATCAACAAAGTTTTCTGTATTTCATGATTAAGAAATGAAGTCATGTTTGCGAATGTCACTCAAAAATACACTAATTATTTTCTTCGCTCATTTCCAGGCCTACTCCTACTCTGGAACATTTTCCTACGGATAAGAGGGACACAATACCAATTGGTTCGCCTTCAAGATTAGAAGGGGACACCATCGTTTACTGTACATATGCTTTAGAAAGAAATCACAAGTGCATTTTTTATACAAAACCATTATGTGGTCATCTATCTTACAAACTATTCACACCAGATTCATATGGAATGGCATTCATGGAGGCAGTTGAACCAAGCTATCTATTAGTATGCGTAACTATGGCTTCGTAGTTTTATCGCCTCCATTGCCACTGTTGGCTTTTGCTCTCTTATGTTCCTGCTCGTGTTACTGAACTTAATGTCAGCTAATTAGCTTTTGTATTCTCATTACTGCATTGAACTTGATGTTGCATTACTTCTGGGGCGGGTTAGTTTTTATAACCTCATCACTTTGTTGAACTTGGAATATTTATTCTTTCCCTTGAACAAAAAAATCGGTTGTGCATCACGCTTTCTTTCTAATGCTTTTTGCTAATGCATCATGTGGTTTGATCTTCCACCGCTTGGCCATGTCGGTTGGACCGGCACCCTCGCGCCAAGGCGCGTTGCCGATCTAGTTGTGAGGGTTCGAACTCATGACCAGGCAATCCGTTCCAAAGGCTCCGGCCAACTGAGCTACTATACTTGTGTTGTAAAAAAGGGTTCGATAATGTTTAAATAGTCCCACCTCGCTTATTTTCATTCAATAACATCAATTTATATACGTTGGCGACTTTCACAGGAATCAAGGAGCCACATTGATAATCAACAAATGGGGGATTGACAATAAACGAAAGGCATCATAGACTTTATGGATGGTCGGTCCTATTAAATTAAATGAAAGGAAGAAGAATACAAAGAAAGGTCACGTGATGAAGGGAGAGACTCTCTATATATATGGTGGGCTGATTAAAGGAATTCATTGAGACATAATGAGGGTAATTAAGGAGGGAAGAGAAATAGGAAGGCCACGTTGATGGGGGAGACATGATCGGCTGATTAATGAGGCTAATTAAGGAGGGGAGGAAAAGGATTAGGAAGGCCAAAAAATAGGAAGACCACCTTGACACGGAAGGACATAACGCGATCAATAATGAAGGGGAAAAAACCCTAAAAAACCCTTAAAAGCCGTTAATAAAAATATGTTTTTGTCTTCATGCAAAACTTGCTACAAGTAATGCTAACTTCGAGCACCACTATGTTCAAAATAAATAAATTCGAGCACCACTATTACCTGCCCTTAAACCACAAATATTGTGGCAAAAGCCCCAACTGTAAGGAGGAGAGAGCCATGCCTCCTTATATACTGGTTGGCTAATAAACCTTCAATAGGGAGAGCTAATTAAAAGGATTCTTGCGACATGCATATACATAATTAAAGGAGGCACACACATGATGCTCATTTAAACGGGGTGATAAAATTCCTTGATCGGGCATACGTGATTTTGTTTTTGCATCTTGATCAGTTCTCTTCAATCAACAAAGCTACGTATACATTGAATTGGACTTTAACTGGCTAGCCCTCATTTCGGTGTTCACTCATTAGTAAAGCACGACTGAAATGTCAAACAATGGATACATTAATTACACTTTTTACAAAGATGGTTTACTTGAAAGAACAACAATTCTTCATGTTAGTTATGTGGGTCATAAATAAAATCATCACTTATATTTTAGGCCATACATTTGTTTAAGAGAAATCATAATTATTGGATTACGACTGCTGGAGTGTGATAAATTTTTCTCCCATTGCAATGCACGGGCCATTTTCCTAGTAATAATATAAAGCAAGGCGCGTTTCTCCGATTTTTTTATCCGTTCACCACCAAAAGATTTGTATTCTATTCGAGGTGGTACTAAACTTTTGTAATCCGTCTGGTAGGAAAGGAAAAATGATTTTTAAAGAATTACGTACATGGGCCGCGCGCGCTATGGTGCAGTAAACTCAGCCCATATTTTCTGTCCACACAGCAATGAAAAATCCTATTTACCGCACAGAGCGGCAAATAGACCGACGTACGCACAAGGCACCCAAGACTGGGCCACCCTTTTTTTCTGTGTTTTAAAAAAATGTACGAATTCCCAAATTGTGATCCTATTTATAAAATGATTGCAATTTTAAAATTTTGTCATTCCAATTTTTTTCAAAATTGTAAAAAATAATCTTTTTTCCAAAAAATTATCTGGGTTCTTCTAATTTTGTTCAATATTTAAAAATTGCATTTAAAAGAGTTACAAATTTATAATATTCTTGTTTTAGTGAGATGTTCAAAAAATAAAAATAACTTTTGCATTAAAATGCATTTTCTATTTTTTTCTTCTAAATGTTGAAAAAATGTTCCCATTTCCTAAAATTGTTCACCAATTTATGAAATGTTCGTATTTTTATAAAAGGTTCATGCTTTTAAGAAATGTCTGTGAATCTCAAAAAATGTTTCGTTCAATTTTTTTCGTGTTTGTTTTAAATGTATGGAATTTTCAAAAAAATGGTTAATTATAATTGAAGGAAATTATGGACACGTGCCAATATAAGAGAATATATTGGTTTGGCTCTAATTAAATGGCGTCGTGTTGAACTAGAGAATACAATCATTTGGGGGTCATGATCCATTCTTATATTGAGCCAGATGCATGTAATTCTATTATCCCGTTGCAGCGCACGGGCATGAGTGCTAGTGAAGCATAAAGCACCATGTTCAAGTAGGGGGTACAATGGGTTGCGGGAGAGTGGACCGCTAAATATAGATGAGGGAAGGTTATGGAGGTGTTGATGAAAATGATGGAGTTGTCGGTGTAGATCGCGGTCACATGATGATTGCCCTGGCGGTGTTCCGACGCTGCCAGGAGAGAGGGGGAGAGAGCCCCCTCCTCCTTCTTCTTCCTTGGTCTTCCCCCTAGACGGGAAGAGGGTTTACCCTCTGGTCCTTGGCCTGCATGGCCCCCAGAGGGCAGGAGCCCCTCCGAGATTGGGAACTCTCTCTCTCTCTCTCCCTCCCTCCCTGTTTTCTTCTGTTTCACGTTCCTGTTTTCTGGACCTTCACCGTTTCTTAAATTCCCGGAGATTCGTAACTCCGATTAGACTAAAATTTTGAGGGGATTTTTATCCGGATATTATATTTCTTGCGGCAGAAGGACACCCGTAGACCTATGAGGTGGCCATAAGCCAGCTGGGCGCGCCCAGGGTAAGGGGTCGTGCCCTCTGAGCTTGTGGGCCCCTCGGGCATCATCTCGCGTTGATTCTTTTTCACAAAAATTACATATATTCCAAAATAAATCTCCGTAAATTTTTATCACGTTTAGGATACGTTTGATATGGATTTTCTGCGAAACAGAAAACATGCAACAAATAGGGACTGGCAGTAGGCATTGTATCAATATGTTAGTCCAAGAAAATCATATAAATTGTTACCAAAAGTATATGAAAGTTGAAAAATATTGACATGAAATAATAATAAATTATAGATATGATGGAGACGTATTAGCATCCCCAAGCTTAATTCATGCTTGTCCTCGGGTAGGTAAATGATAAAAAGATAATTTTTTATGTGGAATGCTACCTAACATAATCTTGATCATATAATCTAATCATGGTATGAATATTAAATATGAGTTATTCAAGGCAACAGTCTATAATTTGATATAAAGACATCAATACTCAGGCATACCAACAAACAATCATGCATTTCAAAATAAAAATGCTAAAGAACGCTATCCCTACAAAATCATATAGCCCATCATGCTCGATCTTCCTAATACATTGGATATGCACAATGAACTGTCAATCAACCTGGCTCACTTTTGTCAATTTTGAACCCACTCTGTGTCTTGATTGAGAAAGGTGCTAGTGCATTTCTACACTCTATCACATCAGATAATATAGTTCCTTCTGCTAGAGAAGGATCATCTCTGTTCAACTGCACATCTGGCCTATAATCATCAGAATCTCAGAATAAGTCATGTCACCATCCTCCTCTCTCTAATCCGAATCCGTCTCTTCAAACTGAGGGAGGGGGGTTAATCTTAATCTTCTAGAACTACTTCTTTCCCCTTGGGCACTTTCGCAATTACAAACTCAGGATGAAAGATTTCATCCTCATCATCCGTGGGAACAACATCAGGAGCTTCCTCTTCTATGATAGGAGCAGCATCTGCTTGTCTGCTACTGCTAAGACCTGCCCCACTTGGTTTATGTACTGAACTACCCTCTGAATTTCCTGCATTCCTACAACCAGAATTACCTCAACCACCAGAATTATCTCTGCCACCAGAATTTCCTCTACAACCTGCATTTCCTCTCCCACCTGCATTTCTACCCCTCCGTCTCGTCTAGCTGCACCTAGCTTGAGAACTATTACCTTGTGATCTAGTAGTCCTCCTCTCAAACTCTCATCTGCTTCTTTGTATAAAATTGATTTCAATCTCTGCTGACTTACTTTCTGCATATATTCCAAACATGATAGTTAGCTCATCATCACACTGGGCATGCACCCAAGCAGTGTTTGCCATGTCCCAATACCTAATTTCAACAGCATCATGTATCCACCATGGATCTTTATCTAAGATAGCACCTCTAAACTTGGTAAAACTTGATGTACACTCAACGACCAAAGGGAAAGAAAACCCTATGCCAGATCCTTTAGTACCAGAACTGCCTAACTCACTTGTTTCCATCCTACAGTTCAGATTAAACGCTCTAGCTGGGTCCATCCTACGGCAAATATTTAGAACAAAGAACAAGTTCATGAACATCATGATACGTCTCCAACGTATCTAGAATTTTTTATTGCTCCATGCTATTATATTATCTGTTTCGGGTGTTTTATATGCATTAATATGCTATTTTATATTATTTTTGGGACTAACCTCTTAACCTAGAGCCCAGTGCCAGTTTATGTTTTTTCTTGTTTTTTGAGCTTCGCAGAAAAGGAATACCAAACGGAATAAAACTTTTATGATGATTTTTCTTTGACCAGAAGACACCCAGGAGACTTGGAGTTCAAGTCAGAAGAGCCAGGAGGCTCAAGGGTGGAGGGCGCGCCTAGGGGGGTAGGGCGCGCCCCCTACCTTGTGGGCCCCTCACGACCCCCTGACCTAGTTCTGCCCCCTATATATTCACAAACCACCAAAGGCATCCACGAAAACAATTTTCCACCGCCGCAACCTTCTTTTCCTGTGAGATCCCATCTTGGGGCCTTTTCTGGCATCCTTCCGGAGGGGGATTCGATCACGGAGGGCATCTACATCAACCCTATTGCCCTTCCGATGAAGCGTGAGTAGTTTACCACAGACCTACGGGTCCATAGCTGGTAGCTAGATGGCTTCTTCTCTCTCTTTGATTCTCAATACCATGTTCTCCTCGATGTTCTTGGAGATATATCCGATGTAATCTTCTTTTGCGGTGTGTTTGTCGATATCCGATGAATTATGGATTTATGATCAGCTTGCCTATGAATATTATTTGAATCTTCTCTGAATTCTTATATGCATGATTTGATATCTTTGTATTTCTCTTCGAACTATCAGTTTGGTTTGGCCAACTAAATTGGTTTTTCTTGCAATGGGAGAAGCACTTAGCTTTGGGTTCAATCTTGCGGTGTCCTCACCCAGTGACAAAGTAGGGGTAGCGAGGCACGTATTGTATTGTTGCCATCGAGGATAAAAAGATGGGGTTTACATCATATTTCTTGAGTTTATTCCTCTACATCATGTCATCTTACTTAAAGCGTTACTCTGTTCTTTATGAACTTAATACTCTAGATGTAGGCAGGAGTCGGTCGATGTGTGGAGTAATAGTAGTAGATGCAGGCAGGAGTCAGTCTACTTGACACGGACGTGATTCCTATATTACATAATCATTGCCTTGGATATCGTCATAACTTTGTGCTTTTCTATCAATTGGTCGGCAGTAATTTGTTCACCCACTGTATTATTTGCCTTTAAGAGAGAAGCCTCTAGTGAAACCTATGGCCCCTGGGCCTATTTTCCATCATATTAGTTTCCAATTTACTATTTTGCAATCTTTTACTTTCAGATCTATAAACCAAAAAACCCAAAAATATTTTATCTTTTGTTTAGTTTTATTTATCTATCTCAATCAGATCTCACCTTTGCAAGTGACCGTGAAGGGATTGACAACCCCTTTATCGTGTTGGGTGCAAGTGTTTGATTGTTTGTGCAGGTATTGGTGATTTGCGCGTTCTTCTCCTACTGGATTGATACCTTGGTTCTTAACTGAGGGAAATACTCATCTGTACTTTGCTGCATCACCCTTTCCTCTTCAAGGGAAAATCCAACGCAAGCTCAAGAAGTAGCACGTCACAAGCACTATTGACGAAATTAACCTAAACGAGCGCGCATGCAAGCAAACGGGGACTGTGCATAGAGACATACCCTCTTGGAACCTCCCTTGTCGACGCCGCTGTGGTCTGCTCCGCCGCCGCTCCTGCCGGTACCATGAACTACGGCCATTCCGTCTGGTCGCTGCCTCCTCTACCAGTGTAAAAGGCCAAAGATGAGCAGTGCAATCAGATCCACCACCTCTGCATCTGGATCCATGAGCTCGCCCTCGGTAGCGGCCGCGATAGAGGAAATCGATGAACTAGGGTTAGGGTTCATTGTCGGTGTCAAAACCGGCTGATCTCAGGTAGGAGGTCACGAACTTTGTGTCTGAGGATCGAAGGTGACAGGAGACGGGGGACACAATGTTTACCCAGGTTCGGGCCCTCTTAATGGAGGTAATACCCTACTTCCTGCTTGATTGACTTTGATGAGCATAGGGGTTACAAGAGTTGATCTACCTCGAGATCGTAATCGCTAAACCCTAGATCTCTAGCCTGTATGCCTCTACGGACTAAACCCTCCGGTTTATATAGACACCGGAGGGGGCTAGGGTTGTATGGAGTCGGTTTACAGAGAAAGGAAACTACACGTCTGGCCACAAAGCTTGCTGTCCACGCAATGGAGAGTCCCATCCGGACACGGGGGAAAGCCTTCTATCTTATATCTTCACGGCCCATCAGTACGGCCCATGCCACATAGCCCGGACGCCCGAGGACCCCCTTATCCAGTACTCCCTCATTAGCACCTGAACTTGCCTTCAATGATGATGTAGTATCCGGCTTTATGTCTTCGGCTTTGCAAGGCGAGTTCTCCATTACACTTCGGATTGACGATAATATGGCTCCACATTAAATATTGATTCTTTGCTGCCGTCGCCTCGGCTTCCACGTGTCGGATGAATGCGAACGGTCTAGGTGCTTTTTTTACAAATAACACCTCGACCATGCAGGGAAGGCGTCTATTTAAGGAGATTAGATCTTAGATGCCATTCCACACCACGTGGAAACCCTTAAAACTCGCCATAGGAAATTGTCCAAACATGGCCGGCACTCCTAGCTCTTCCTCACGCCCCCTCGGCCCTCAAAAAGGTGACTGGGAAAGCTGCTCGGTATCCCGCGCCCATCTGAATAAATTTCAGATGCATGGATATCTTCCTCCCACGGATCTCGTCTCCGTTCGGGCTGGATTAACTTCCATCAATGGCGAAGCCCTGGCGGAGAATTTCCCCAATCCTTCTAAAGAGGAGCGGGTGTGCTTCGTTTCCTTCCTTTTGAGAGGCATAGGATTTCCTATCCACCCTTTCCTCAGAGGTCTCCTGGAGTATTACGGCCTCCAACTGCACAATCTGACGCCAGGCTCCATCCTGCACATTATGGGCTTCGTTGCTCTATGAGAGCTGTTCCTAGGCTGTGAGGCTCATTTCGAGCTATGGCTGAAATTTTTCTGCCTCGTCCCCCGCTCCCAAAAGGGATCTATATTCGAGGTGGGCGGCGCCGAAGTATGGTACATAGCCGGGACAGGACCTGTCCGGCACTCCGAAGAAGGCATCCGAAGAGTGGCCCTTAGAATGGTTTTATATCGAAGACGTCGTTCTTCTGGACCCAATCCGGCGCGGTCTTCCCAAATTCTCCAGCGCTCCTTTAAAGAAGCGCGCCAGCTGGCGTCCCCGAAGCCTCGAGGAAGAAGACAGTGTGGAGGTCGAGAGGCTAGCAAGCAAGATCAGAGTACTTGACAACTCCGGGCTGTCTATAATCGAGGTAATGGCGATTTCAATAACGCGATGCGTTCAGCCGCTCCAATCTAGAGGTTTTCCTATGTGGAATTACAACGGGGAGGACGATGCATCCCGTTGTCTATGCAAGGGTCCAGAGAATTTTGCCGCCCTGGCCACCATCTTAGCTAACCTTTACAAAGGGGAAAAGGAAGACTTCACTCGCTTGAAATGTCGGGAAGGTTTTTCCATGTATAACCCCGTCGACTGGGTGAGTTTTTTGATTTATTGCCTTACTCAACCTTTTTCCAGAGTTATGCTAGTTGAATTTAATCCGGCTACTTTTAATAGGAATCGAGAAAGGTCGTCGAGGGGGTCTACAGCCCCGCTCCGCAGCTAGAGGGCCATGTTCGAGACCTGGATCTCGGATATGAAGAAGATCCGGATATATTCATAGAACTTAAGGAGGGGTCTTTTATCAGGTGAGCTACGATGGCACGGAAGTGGCCATTATAGCCGATTACCCCAGCTTTCTCCCCTCCTCTCATGTAAGTACCCAGGAGACGTCTCCTCCAAAAGAGTTTTCCCATTGCGACTGATACGTCTCCAACGTATCTATAATTTTTGATTGTTCCATGCTATATATATTTTGTTTTGAATGTCTAATGGGCTTTATTATACATTTTTATATTATTTTTGGGACTAACCTATTAACCGGAGGCCCAACCCAAATTGCTGTTGTTTTTGCCTATTTCAGTGTTTCGAAGGAAAAGGATATCAAACGGAGTCCAAACGGAATGAAACCTTTGGGAACGTGATTTCCGGAACAAACGTGATCTAGAGGACTTGGAGTCTATGTGAAGCAATCAACGAGGAAGGCACGAGGCAGGGAGGCGCGCCCACCTCCCCCAGGTGCGCCCTCCACCCTCGTGGGCCCCTCGTTGCTCCACCGATGTACTTCTTCCTCCTATATATTCCCATGTACCCTGGAAACATCATATACGGAGCCAAAACCGTATTTCCACCGCCGCAACCTTCTGTACCCGTGAGATCCCATCTTGGGGCCTTTTCCGGTGCTCCGCTGGAGGGGACATTGATCACGGAGGGCTTCTACATCAACACCATAGCCTCTCCGATGATGTGTGAGTAGTTTACCTCAGACCTTCGGGTCCATAGTTATTAGCTTGATGGCTTGTTCTCTCTCTTTGGATCTCAATACAAAGTTCTCCTTGATCTTCTTGGAGATCTATTCGATGTAATCTTCTTTTGCGGTGTGTTTGTCGAGATCCGATGAATTGTGGGTTTATGATCAAGATTATCTATGAACAATATCTGAATCTCCTCTAAATTCTTTTATGTATGATTGGTTATCTTTGCAAGTCTCTTCGAATTATCAGTTTGGTTTGGCCTACTAGATTGATCTTTCTTGCAATGGGAGAAGTGCTTAGCTTTGGGTTCAATCTTGCGGTGTCCTTTCCCAGTGATAGCAGGAGCAGCAAGGCACGTATTGTATTGTTGCCATCGAGGATAAAAAGATGGGGTTTATATCATATTGCATGAGTTTATCCCTCTACATCATGTCATCTTACTTAAAGCATTACTCTGTTCTTATGAACTTAATACTCTAGATGCATGCTGGATAGCGGTCGATGTGTGGAGTAATAGTAGTAGATGCAGGCAGGAGTCGGTCTACTTGTCACAGACGTGATGCATATATACATGATCATACCTAGATATTCTCATAACTATGCTCAATTCTATCAATTGCTCGACAGTAATTCGTTTACCCACCGTAATACTTATGCTCTTGAGAGAAGCCACTAGTGAAACCTATGGCCCCCGGGTCTATCTTCCATCATATTAATCTTCCAACACTTAGTTATTTCTATTGCCGTTTATTTTACTTTGCATCCTTATTTACTCTTTATTATAAAAATACCAAAAATATTATCTTATCATATCTATCAGATCTCACTCTCGTAAGTGACCGTGAAGGGATTGACAACCCCTTTATCGCGTTGGTTGCGAGGTTCTTATTTGTTTGTGTAGGTGCGTGGGACTCACGCGTGGTCTCCTACTGGATTGATACCTTGGTTCTCAAAAACTGAGGGAAATACTTACGCTACTTTACTGCATCACCCTTTCCTCTTCAAGGGAAAACCAACGCAGTGCTCAAGAGGTAGCAGCGCCTCACCCTCCGCATTGTCTCATGCTCCGAAGGGGCGGCGCTCATCTCAATGAGCTGTATCAAAGGCATCTTCTAAGAAGGCGACGCCCGCGCAGGGCGAGGCTTCGAAAAGAAGGGCAAAAGGAGATACCTCCGAGCCCCCGCCTTCACCAAAGAGGTATAGTTTTTAACATGCACTCAGTGGATAGAACGTATTGTGACGTTTTCTGCTGGGCTATTTCTTAGGAAGAGCATACGCCGAACTATATCCGGGGACCTCGCCGGCCATGCATCGACCAATCCGGCCCCGGACCCTGCCATAAGGACTAGGGTTGATACGGGTAAAATGCCGGATTGTCATCTCCAAGAGGATTCAGATAATGTATCTGTCACCAATTCTGAAGTGGAGAGCGCGATGAATCATCGGCGGCGGAAAGAGGCCATGCGCGACCCAAGTTTCACCGAAGAGGCGTTCAATGCCCTCAGCTCTGCGGATGCATATATCCGAGCTCCTCGGGATGGACTTGCCGGAGCCACTCTCCAGCTTTCAAAGGATATGCGGGGAAGAACTTTGTGTAGATTCAATAATCATGTGCCAGTAGCCCCCGAGACTTGAAGCAGTTGGCCCAACTGATTTAAGGGTCATTTATATTATCACGTACTCATGGCAAAAAATAACACGCTATCCAAGGAGCTTGAAGAATGTTCGACCAAGCTAACTGTTGTCACCGCCGAACTGGAAAATTTGAAGAAATCCAAGAAGGCACCAGATGGTAAGCACAACAGTGTCCAGAAAATACGATTCTGTGCTAACAATGATGTTTGAATATTCATTATTTTATTTATAGCAGCAGGATCGACAGATCAGTTGGAGGAGAGGCTAAAGGCTACGTAGGCGGACAAACAACATGCCGAAGGGCAAGAAGCCGCTGGTCAACGTGTATTAACACGGACCATTAATGAGAAGAACAAACTATAGGATGCCAACATCAAGCAAGCCGAAGAGCTAAAGGACGTAAGAGCCCAACTGTCGGATGCCTTGAAGGAGAACAGAAAGCTGAAAGACGGCATATCTAGTATGTCCTTGAACCTAACTTTCATAAGATCCCCTCATGGAAAGTTTTACGAGATTTGTTCCTGTAGGTTTGTTAACTGGGCGGCCCGAGGGAGAAGTGTCTGGATTTCAAGGCGACTTGCTGCAAAAGCTGTCCAAAGTGCACGAGCGAGCTCGGAAAGCAATGAGGAACATGGCTAAGGCTTTATGGCCATCCGATTCTCCTCCGGGAATGATGGGGGAGCTCGTGAATTTATTCAAGGGAGCTCGTCTTCATTTTGAGCTATGGAAGGCATCAGCGTGTCGAGAAGGTGCACGAGAAGCCTGGGCCATGGTGAAAGCGCGGTATACCGGACTTGATCCGAATCATATGGCCCGGCTCGGACCTCGAGGACTAGACGGACAAGAAATTCTGGTTAGCTTGGTGTGCGACCAAGTAAAGATAGCCGCCAAATTCTCACAACAGGATTGTAAACTAGACAGCCTGATAGATGGCATAGATAAAGAGTAGGCGTGTGATTATACACTTTATCATCAAACTTATCTCCGGCCGAATTGTAAAAGATTGTCATGGCAGACCTTCCGCTTCGACCTCCAAAACCCAAAGGTTGGAGTGTTTCTGAATACTATACCTGTGGGAAACACCAAGTATGTTCGGAAACCAGGCAATCCGGCCATAGTGCTTGAACAGACAAACTGTATTTGGGGAGTCATGTTATATTACTTTTTAACGTAAGAAACATCTTCCAGAGAGAATAGTTACGTTAAGGGTTCCTCTCCCTGGGTCAGCATGCATTATGTATGCATGCCTGAGCCGTGATGCGAAAGAATCACAGGAGTCTTTGTATTTTGATAGTTTATATTGCAACAAAGGCAGTTCATCGTTTGTCCGCCGACCAATTATTCCCTTAAGAACGCTAGCTTTCGGCTTCACCCGTCTGAGGTACATGTCCGGATGACCCGGTTGTAAAAATCGCAGAGGTGCTCCCTTTATGCCCTAGCCGAACAAGCGGGGACGTAGGGCATAAGTACAGGAGCCAGTCAACCCAGCTTGGCAAAAACTTAAGTCATAGAGGTGCATATAAAGGCGAAGACAGGACGTATGTGAGCAAACAACACATATATATGGTGAGCTTTATGCTCAAAATAATAAGCTTCTATTGAGAGAAGCCCCCAGTTATTATGGGGTGTGTACATTTAAGGATGCATAACCCTCAAGTATGCGGCTTACCCGAACACACGCTAGAAATCGTAAAAAAATGAAAAAAAAGAAAAAAATGAAAAGGATAAAAAGGGAACGAACAAAGGTATGTGTCCGGACTTAGGCGTATAATCTTCGGAGTCGAGCAGCGTTCCATGGGTTCGGCTCTAAGCGATTATCCGATGCATTGTGAAGGCGATAAGCTCCTCCAGTGAGAACTTCATCTATAATGAAGGGACCCTCCCATTTGGGTTTGAGCTTGTCCTTTTTCTTCTCTGGTAGGCGTAGAACGAGTTCACCGACATTATAAGTCTTTGCCCGCACTTCTCTGCTTCGGTATCTTCGAGCTTGTTGTTGGTAAAATGCGGAACGGGCTTTTGCCACATCGCGCTCCTCCTCCGGGCAATCTAAGTCGTCCTACCGATTCAGCTCGGCCTCTCTCTCCTCGTACATGCGCACTCGAGGTGAGTCATGAATAATATCGCAGGGCAAGACAGCCTCTGCGTCGTACACCATGAAGAACAGTGTGTATCTGGTCCTGCGTTTGGGCATGGTCCGCAGCCCCCAGAGTACGGAGTCAAGCTCCTCGACCCAGTGTTTGTCCAACTCCTTTAGGGATCGCACTAGTCTGGGTTTGATGCCGCTCATTATCCGGCCATTGGCCCGTTCAACTTGACCGTTTGTTTGGGGGTGATATACGGAGGCATAATCAAGCTTAATGCCCAGATTAGCACACCAAGTTTTCACCTCGTCGGCTGTAAAGTTAGAGCCGTTGTCAATAAAAAATGTTGTGTGGAACACCATAACGATGTAGGACACCGGATATAAAGTCTATCACCGGTCCGACTTCAGCCGTTTTAACTGGTTTGGCCTCTATCCACTTAGTGAATTTATCTACCATAACCAGCAAGTATTTTTTCTTATGGCTTCCCCCTTTAAGGGGTCCGACCATGTCCAGCCCCCAGACCGCGAAAGGCCAAGTAATGGGGATTGTTCGTAGGGCAGTGGGTGGCATATGGCTTTAATTGGCAAAAAGCTGGCATCTGACACAGCATTGTACGAGGTCCTGTGCGTCTGCTCGGGCCGTGGGCCAAAACAAACCCGTACGGAAGGCCTTACTTAAAGGGCCCGAGCTGCGGCGTCATGGCCGCCAAGACAAGCATGTATTTTGGCCAAGAGCTGCCGTCCCTCCTCTTCGGAGATACATCTTTGAAGGACTCCGGTAGTACTTTTCTTGTAGAGTTCCCCTTCATGAACTTTGTAGGCTTTGGAGCGTCGAACTATGCAACGGGCCTCGTTCTGGTCATTAGGGAGCTCCTCCCTATTGAGGTAGGCTAAGAAGGGTTCAGTCCATGGGGCGATCACCGCCATGATTACATGGGCGGAAGGCGTTGGTTAGGTGCCCGAGCCCCCGATGATATCCGAATCGTGTTCGGCATCCGTGGGTGTGATCGGCGCCGGACTGGTATTTCCGCTCTCATCCTGCCATACCACGGATGGCTTGAAAAGCCTTTCAACGAAGGTGTTAGGCGGGACGGGGTCGCGTTTAGCGCCCATTCGAGCAAGGATGTTCGTTGCTTGATTACTATCTCGGGCCACATGATGAAACTCGAGCCCCTCAAACCGAGCTGATATTTTGAGTACGGCGTTATGATAAGCCGTCATCTTTGGATCTTTTGCATCGAATTCTCCGTTTATTTGGGATATTGTGAGGTTCGAGTCCCCGCACACCTCAAGGCGTTGTATGCCCAAAGAAACAGCCATCCGGACACCATGCAGTAGTGCCTCATATTCGGCTGCGTTATTGGAGTCCGTATACATGATTTGTAATACGTAACGGACTGTGTCCCCTGTAGGGGATGTTAGGATGACACCAACCCCCAGTCCGTCTAACATGTCCCTCTTCCTCTCGTTCAACGACGAGGACAGCGCTCACCACCTGGTGAGTTGCAGATATGTACAGCAGCATAGGTTCGCTGACGTTAGGTGCGGCAAGGATTGGGTTGTTTGCTAACAAACTTTTTATTTCTTCCAACCCGACTATTGTCGCGTCCGTCCACTCAAAGTGGTCAATACGTCGGAGCAGGCGATATAGCGGCAGCGCCTTCTCTCCCAATTTGGAGATAAAGCGGCTTAAGGCTGCCCCGCACCCAGCTAGTTTTTGGACCTGTTTTAGGTCTGTTGGTATTGCCAACTGTGACATGGCTCGTATTTTGGCCGGATTTGCTTCGATTCCTCTATTGGAAACAATGAACCCAAGCAGCTTTCCGGCCGGAACGCCGAAAACGCATTTTTCCGGATTGAGCCGTATGTCATATGTTCGGAGGTTGTCGAATGTAAGGCGCAAGTCGTCCACCAATGATTCGACATGTTTAGTTTTGATGACTACATCATCCACATATGCCTCCATCGTCTTGCCAATTTGTTTTTCCAGGCATGTTTGAATCATGCGTTGGTAAGTGGCGCCGGCGTTCTTGAGTCCGAAAGGCATAGTGTTGAAGCAGAAAGGCCCATACAGAGTAATGAATGCCGTTGCGGCCTGATCGGATTCCTTCATCTTAATCTGATGGTATCCGGAGTATGTGTCGAGGAAACACAGTGAATCGTGTCCTGCAGTTGCATCAATGATTTGGTCAATGTGGGGCAGTGGGAAGGGGTCCTTAGGGCAGGCCTTGTTGAGGTCTTTGAAATCGACACAAAGGCGCCAGGATTTGTCCTTCTTTGGCACCATGACCAGGTTGGCTAGCCAATCCGGGTGTTTTATCTCTCTAATGAACCCGGCTTCAAGTAGTTTGGCTAGATCCTCCCCCATAGCTTGTCGCTTGGGTTCGGAAAATCGCCGCGGCGTTTGCTTAACTGGCTTGAACCCCTTTATAATGTTGAGGATGTGTTCGGCCAGTCTGCATGGGATTCCTGGCATATCCGGAGGATGCCAGGCAAAGATGTCCCAATTCTCGCGCAGGAATGCTCTTAGAGCGGCGTCGACCGTCGGATCTAGCTGTGCTCCAATGGCTGCTGTTTTATTAGGATCCGTCGGGTGAACTTGGAATTTGACTATTCCGTCCGCTGGCTTGAAAGAAGTGGACTTAGGCCTTTTGTCGAGGATTACGTCGTCTCTATCCACTTTGGAACACAAAGCGGTGAGCTCCTCGGCCGCAAGGGCCTCGGATAATGCCTCGAGGGCCAGGGATGCGGTTTTGTTTTCGGCGCGGAGTGCTATGTCCGGATCACTGGTGATAGTGATAACTCCGTTGGGCCCGGGCATTTTGAGCTTCATGTACCCGTAATGGGGTATGGCTTGAAAGCGTGTGAATGTGTCTCGCCCCAACAGGGCGTGATATCCGCTGTTGAAAGGTGCCACATGGAAGATTAACTCTTCGGACCTGTAGTTCTTCGGCGTGCCGAATACCACATCAAGTTTAATTTTCCTCGAGCATCGCGCTTCTCGACTGGGGATAATGCCTCGAAAGGTTGTACTGCTCTGCTCGATGCGGCTCTTGTCTATTTGCATTTATCGAGCGCGTCCTTATAGATGAGGTTCAGTCCGCTGCCGCCGTCCATGAGTACTTTAGAGAGCCGAAAGCCGTCGACGATTGGATTTAAGACCAAAGCGGCTGGTGCGCGGACTGATCGAGCCCTTGGTTCGTCGTTGGCGGTGAAAGTTATCGCCGTATCGTTCCAAGGGTTTACTGCGACTACTTGGTTGACTTCGGCGAGGTCAGGGAGTGCCCTTTTACGCCGATTATTTGAAGAAAAGGTCTCAAGACCGTAAATACGTTGAGATCGTTGTCCTCCGAAGGGTATTTCTCGGAGGTCGTATTGGTGAGGATAGCCTCACCGCTCTTGGCCATCTGCCGGAGTACCCAACATGCCCGAAGGCTGTGTGTTGGTTCGGAATTCAGCATTGTGTGTATCCGACATGGCTTGTCGAGCCATTCATCAAGTACGGTTATGTGTCCCATTGAGGGCTTAAGTTCCTTTTCCGTAGGGTGATGATCAGGTGCCCCGTGGGGGTGCATCCTTTTTGCCCGTCCGGTGGGTGGCTTAAAGGTCGGCGGTTCCCACCGAGCTGTCTGGGCTTTCCAGGCGCTTTCCATGGCGCAATATTTCTGTACTATGTGTGCCAAATCTGCAAAGTGCAGTATGCGGCGTCGGTTGAGGGCATTGAGGATACCCTCGTCCGTACAGTTGCTGCAAAATACTGAAACTGCGTCGTCGTCGCAGCAATCTTTGATCTTGTTTTTAACAAGGAGGAATATGGCCCAAAAGTGATGGACTGTTTCCTGAGGTTGCTGCCGCACATACATTAGGTTGCATATGTCTGGAGGACTGGAATTGCTTGGGGGATATTGCTTGTGGTGGGTGGGCGGGCTTAAATCCGAACCCTGACCCACCGTGGGATCCGGAGTTTTAAGAATTTCTGAGGTCACTAGCCCAGGATCCGGAGTATCCTGGGAGTTTTCAGGCTCGACGCCTGGTTCTATGTTCGGAGGACAGGGAGTCTCCTCCCGAATATGGGTATCCGGCTCGCAGGGCTCGGAAATCCGAACATAGCTTGTTCTCAGCATAGGGGGAGAGTTATCCTTGGTTTGCTCCTCCACAACCGCAACTAGATGGGTGATCGGCGGGGACCTGATTTCCCTCTGATCGGGTTTAAGCCCGATCCGATCATAGTCTGCCGTGACCCCCAGGGCGGCGATGCGATCTAGCAGTTCGTTCAAAGATGAAACATCAGCCGAATCCATCTTATCCGAGTGTTCGAGGCCAATGCGGAGATGATTTTTGGTGGTTTGGGAGACCGGCTTTGTCTTAATGGCCGAGCGGGGACCCATGGTAAAACTACCAAGCTGGAGGATCTGCCCAGGAGCTAGGACCCTTCCAGAGGTGATTTTGTCGTTGACGACAAGGCGAGCCATTGATCCTTCTGTTAACGACACAGAGGAACTCTCAATGAAAGCACCAATGCCGGTATCAAAACCAGCTGATCTCGGGTAGGGGGTCCTGAACTATGCGTCTGAGGATCGAAGGTAACAGGAGACGAGGGACATGATGTTTACCCAGGTTCGGGCCCTCTTAATGGAGGTAATACCCTACTTCCTGCTTGATTGACTTTGATGAGCATAGGGGTTACAAGAGTTGATCTACGTCGAGATCGTAATGGCTAAACCCTAGATGTCTAGCCTGTATGATTTGTGATTGCATCTACGAACTAAACCCTCCGGTTTATATAGACACCGAAGGGGGCTAGGGTTGTACGGAGTCGGTTTACAGAGAAAGGAAACTACACGTCTGGCCGCCAAACATGATGTCCACGCAACGGAGAGTCCCATCCGGACACGGAGGAAAGCCTTCTATCTTGTATCTTCACGGCCCATCAATCCGGCCCATGCCACATAGCATAGACGCCCGAGGACCCCCTTATCCAGGACTCCCTCATTCGTCGCGAGGGAGAACAGAAGAGAAGAGAGAGGTGGGGTTGGAGATATGCGTGTAGGCCCCACATGTAAGAAGGAGGGGCAACGATGCTCAGAATAACTCTCTAACGCCGTCAAAGCACTTTGACTAGACGGAAGAGGGGTATAGTTTAACACCGTTCTTTAGGGGTAAAGATGAGGTCGAGACAAAGTTAGGGGGGAAATGTAAATGTCCCTTCTCATAAATCATGAAAAATTGAAAAATTATGTACATAACCAGGCATCATATATGATATATTGCATATGCTTGACAAATAATCATGTTCTCACATCAAAACCCGAGCGCCAATCAGGTGTCCGAATTCAATAACTAAGCTTCGCATCAATGCATCATTTTTTTGGAAAAGGAGGATTACCCCCGGCCACTGTATCAAAACAATGCATGCAGCCACATTATTAAAGAAATATCCAAAAGATCTGCAGTCTAGTACAAGCTCACTCAAAGCTTAAAATGAATGAAAAAGAAGATAAAATTTGCCACAACCGGCAAAAATAGGTCGAAATGACTGAACATCTAGCCTATTATTTGACCGCCATCCAAACCGATTGTAGATATCCCAAGCTACCATATCCCATCTAGTACATCCGGTATCCAAAAGCTTCTTGGCTTTCGCAGGAGTGAATAATGACCATGTACAAATCCAAGTAGTGGCCCTGAAAATAACCTGCAAAAAAATTATACCAGTTTGTCTATTAAAAAGCATGTCATTTCTGCAGTTTCATACTCCTATTGGAGGTTTGGCCCAAAGTAGTAGCCCAACTTAATGCGCATACTCCAATCCAAATATGGTCTGCAGTGTTTAGCTCAACTCCACTTAGCCACATCCCAAATAACATGTTAATACTACTTGGAGGGCTGACATTAAAGGCTATATGAATCGAACGCCATAAAAGTTTGGCAAAAGGACAATTGGGAAAGAGGTGCTTATCATCACAAAAACATCATCGTTGACTACTGTAACGCCCACGATGCGGTTATATCTCTCACGTGTCGAGGCACGACTTAGAGGCATAACCGCATTGTAGGTTTTGTCGCAAGAAGGGTCATCTTCACACAATCCCATGTAATGAACAAGAATGGGATAAAGAGGGTTGGCTTACAATCGCCACTTCACACAATACTTAAATAAATCATACATCATTCAAAATACACACATAGACCGACTACGGTCAAAACCAAATGAAAAGAAGATAACCCCAAATGCTAGATCCCCGATCGTCCCAACTGGGCTCCACTACTGATCATCAGGAAATGAAACATAGTAACGACCAAGTTCCTCGTCGAACTCTCACTTGAGCTCGGTTGCGTCGCCTGCACTGGTATCGTCGGCACCTGCAACTGTTTTGGTAGAATCCGTGAGTCACGAGGACTCAGCAATCTCACTCCCGCGAGAGCAAGACTATTTAAGCTTATGGGCAGGAAAGGGGTAATGAGGTGGAGCTGCAGCAAGCACTAAGCAAATATGGTGGCTAACATACGCAAATAAGGGCGAGAAGAGAAGCAACGCAACGGTCGAGAAGCTAGAAGTGATCAAGAAGTTATAAAGAGAAGTCACCATTGTGAACATCCCTCGATTTAAATGGATCAAAGATCCATGCAATTTATTTAGCTGGGGTTTTTTTTAAAAGGGTGCAAGATGACATGATGCAATGCACATGATGTAAAGATGAATGCAACGAACAAAACAAATCACACGATGAATCTCGGAATCCATGGAAGGTATCAGGAGCACCGGTCTCGGGGCGTTACAACACTCCACCACTACAAGAGGATCTCGTCCCGAGATCTAGGATGGCACTGGAGAAAAGCGAAAGAGGTAAAGCAAAGTTGCTTCTTTGACAAACAAGTGAAACCAATGAACCTTGAGAGGTTGAACAAATCAAAAGAAAGAATACAATGGAGGTGAACGAGATTGCAAACATTGTGTTAGCAGAGAAGAACAAAGAACATGATGAGAACTAAGAGCTTAGGGGACAAGAAAGATTTTGAAGCCACTCCGGTCAAAACAAGATAGAGTAGGATTAGAATGATATAATTTGGACAGCACTCCGACTGAAAATGGAAGGAATTAACATGAACTTGAGAAGATGGGATGATACTTGATGAAATCAACAACACACTGCCTCCAGAGCTATTGAAAAATGTCACAAGGGGTAAGAAAGATTTCAGACCGCACTCTGGTTGAGGAAGGAGGCAAAACTTGATAAGATGGGAGAGCTCAAATGAAAATACGACACTCCGGTTAAATGGATAAGCAAGGAAAAGAACATGATCTCCAAAATGAGATGATGGGTCGAAGAAAACATCACAATGCCTTCGGGACAAATGAAAGAGTGGAATCAAGAGAACAGAGAAGAGAACAACAACTTCTATCACAATTGACAACTTCTATCACAATTGAATTTGAAAGAGCCTCCTTAAAAAGAAGGATTGAACGGTGTTGTTGGAAAACCAACAACGAAAAGAATAAGCTTGTAGTGGACTTATGGAAACATCTCAACATTATGAGGTGACAAACGGCCACTAAAGGAAGCCATTGATTTCAGTGAGAGCACCAAGGCGATGAAAAACTTCTTTCACCAAGAGGATAGGAGAAAACTTGGATCATTGATAAGCACCATATTAGCAACATTCCTTAGGGAAGGCTTTAGGTGAAACATGACACAAGATAAATCCAACGAAGAGATTGGTGGATTTAAAATATCTCATTCTTGACAACATGTGAATCATGAAACGCGAACTCAAATTGTCAAGAATAACATAACACCACCTCAAATGATAAGGTAGAACGAATTGCACTTTGGAATGCAGGAAGAAGAATATTTGAGCTCTTCCAACAAGAATCTTGGGAACACTTCGAGAATGAATTAAATCCTTGATGAACCACCATGAAGAAACTCCATGAAGAACTCCGGTAATAAAAGGATGATAGAAAGAAAGAGAAGTTGAAAACACAAGGTGAAGCCTTGCAGTGATAAGATGAAGCTTTGAAATGATATAACCGAGAAAACTTGGAACTCCGGAAAGAAAGATGAACAAATGAAATCAAGAATTTTGATGAACCTCCGGAATAAGGAATTGAATTTACTCGATGAAACAAGAATAAGAATTACATTATGCTCATCCTTCACCAATTAAATTGATGACAAGCAATGGATTTGGCATACTACTTATTCTCGTAGAAAGGATTAAGATAGATATGGCGCAAACTTGGGAAGGTCTTCAATGAACTACCGGTAGGATTGGAAAGAACGAATGGATCTATATGATAACGAAGGAAGAGAACTCTTGAACGAACCACCGTAAGAATTGATAATGAACGAAGAAAAGATAAAGAAACACCGGGAAGAATTAGAAAATGAACGAAGATACTTGAGAGAATTTAGATACAAGTGAACGCAAAGATCCCGAGCTGATTAGATAATACTTGAATGATGCACCGGTATGATTTGGAGAACGAGAGCTGAAAGCTTGAATGAATAATTCTGAGATGATGGGCTCCGGAGAATCAAACTGAAAAGACTCCTGAAATGCTCCAGATGGGTGAAAAGAATTCTCACAATCGAAAACAATTATGACAGGATGGCATCAAGCTAGAACCATGAATCTTGAAGAGAATGAAGCGAGATTTAAGAGAAACTCTTCTTCGGTCTTCAAATGTTGAGAATGACGATGAGAAACACCACCATTAATTGTTGAGGCACTCCGGAATGAAAATTGGAATGGTTGAACCAACGATGAAAAGAATTTGAAAGATCTTGGAGAAAGACATATGACTGATGATAACCCATTCTTACGTCAATCCTTGAAAAGAATTTTAGAAGCTCCGGGAAAATTAGAAGAGTCAGGTAAGATCCTAGGAAAAGACCTATGGGTTAGGGCCCACTCAAAAGAACCACCGTTGAACGATTGCTTGAAAAGAGAGATTGCACCGGTTGAATTAAATGGCTTGAATGAGATAGCATCCTCAAAAGAACTTGAGTGAATTGAGAATGGAAACTTGAATCTTCTGAGATATCTTCATCACTCCGGAACAATTGAATAGCGAGAAGTGGATGATTAAGAGGTGCACCGGTACGAGAAAAACATTTGAAACGAGGAAAAGATATGATCGACAAAGCTTGAATTTAATCCACTAGAGAAGAAAGAGAACGAATAATGATGAAGTTAAGGCTCCGTTAGTATCTTCCTGAGAATCACCGGATAAGAACATTGACGGAAAAGAATGGAGAGACTTCCCATCTATAAGATGGATACTTGATTAAGAAATCTGAGTCCTTGAAGAAAAAGGGTGGGAGGGCGGGGAAAACAAAGACAACTTGGGACGGATGAAGCAAACACTATTGCAAAGAACTGAGAATTGATCTCGCGAATGTTGAAATGATCGGATCCACATGAAAAAGAGCATGTCGGTTGGAAAAGAAATGGCATGACAATCTCGATGATCAAGAAGGATTGGTATTCACATAGAAGTATGAGAACACCGCTTAGGAAAGGTAAGGAATCAACACTTGACTTCGAAGCAACTCGAATACCACAAACCAAAACAAAACAAAGGATTGGCTTAGGAAATAAGCCGGAAACAAACATATGATAGATCCCATATCGTATCATGTGTCTGTTGGAAAGATAATCTAGGAGCTACTTGAATTCCCACTTATAAACGCCCAAAACTTTCTGGTTATGCAGTCAGGTGTTGGGGATATAGGGGACGCAATATATCTCACCCAAACTAACAATCCCTAGATCCAGTTGTATCCATCCGTCAACACATAACCAAGAAAACTCCGGAAATCGTGTACCTCAACCTTCGAAAAGCATCCGTTATACGAGTTATGGCAATACTCCCGAACTCCCGCCCCAGTACTGGGTGGCGTCGAGGTGATCTCACCAACAACTGCATAAAAGAGATTTTCGATGTCGGCGAAACTCAGGTATTCCAGAACTGCAACGATAAAATTATGACGACAACACCTCGGAGCTCAACTCCCCGGGACACTGCCACAACCCCTAAATGTCAGGAGGCACCAAGAACAATGTTCTCGTCACAAAACCATCGAAACAATTCCAAGATACCCGTGTGATCCTAAATTTTTTTTAGTGAAATTTGAGAAGAGGAAAGTCAAAACATCTACGTCAGGAGGCCTCACCGGAGCGACGAAGGGACTGAGGAGTAAAAAGAATCCTAATCTCCGGTATATATAATCCTAAGACTCAATTTTTTTTTCTAGACTCAACAACGTCAGCGATTCGATCAAGCAGGGGGCTCCTAAGTCGGGGATGGCTCTGATTACCAACTTGTAAATCCCATGATGCGGCTATATATCTCACGTGTCGAGGCATGACTTAGAGGCATAACCGCATTGTAGGTTTTGTCGCAAGAAGGGTCATCTTCACACAATCCCATGTAATGAACAAGAATGGGATAAAGAGGGTTGGCTTACAATCGCCACTTCACACAATACTTAAATAAATCATACATCATTCAAAATACACACATAGACCGACTACGGTCAAAACCAAATGAAAAGAAGATAACCCCAAATGCTAGATCCCCGATCGTCCCAACTGGGCTCCACTACTGATCATCAGGAAACGAAACATAGTAACGACCAAGTTCCTCGTCGAACTCTCACTTGAGCTCGGTTGCGTCGCCTGCACTGGTATCGTGGGCACCTGCAACTATTTTGGTAGAATCTGTGAGTCACGAGGACTCAGCGATCTCACTCCCGCGAGATCAAGACTATTTAAGCTTATGGGCAGGAAAGGGGTAATGAGGTGGAGCTGCAGCAAGCACTAAACAAATATGGTGGCTAACATAGACAAATAAGGGCGAGAAGAGAAGCAACGCAACGGTCGAGAAGCTAGAAGTGATAAAGAAGTGACCCTGAAGCTACTTGCGTTCATATCCAAACCGTGTTCACTTCCCGGACTCCGCCGAAAAGACACCATCACAGCTACACACGCGGTTGATGTATTTTAATTAGGTCAAGTGTCAAGTTCTCTGCAACCGGACATTAAAAATTTCCCATCTGCCACATAACCGCGGGCACGGCTCTCGAAAGTTTATACCCTGCAGGGGTGTCCCAACTTAGCCCATCACAAGCTCTCACGGTCAACGAATGATATTCCTTCTCCCAGGAAGACCTGATCAGACTCAGAATCCCGGTTACAAGACATTTCGACAATGGTAAAACAAGACCAGCAAAGTCGCCCGAATGTCCCGACAAATCCCGATAGGAGCTGCACATATCTCGTTCTCAGGGCACACCGGATGAGGCAGATGTCGGGTTGGCATAGACCCTGGTTGCCCAGGGGGCGCCGGACATCGCTCGGTTTGGACCAGCACTCAGAGGAGCACTGGCCCGGGGGGTGGTTAAAATAAAATGACCCTCAGGAGCGCGACTCCAAGGGAAAAAGGCTTAGGTGGCAAATGTTAAAACCAAGGTTGGGCCTTGCTGGAGGAGTTTTATTCAAAGCGAACTGTCAAGGGGTTCCCATAACACCCAACCACGTAAGGAACGCAAAATCAAGGAACATAACACCGGTATGACGGAAACTAGGGCGACAAGAGTGGAACAAAACACCAGGCATAAGGCCGAGCCTTCCACCCTTTACCAAGTATATAGATGCATTAATTAATTAAATAAGAGATATTGTGATATCCCAACATATCCATGTTCCAACATGGAACAAACTTCAGCTTCACCTGCAACTAGCAACGCTATAAGAAGGGCTGAGCAAAAGTGGTAACTTAGCCAAACAACGGTTTGCTAGGAAAGGATGGTTAGAGGCTTGACATGGCAATATGGGAGGCCTGATATAGCAAGTGGTAGGTAGCGCAGCATAGCAATAGAGCGAACAACTAGCAAGCAAAGATAGAAGTGATTTCGAGGGTATGGTCATCTTGCCTGAAATTCCGCTAGGAAGAAGATCAAGTCCATGAGGAAGACAAACGGACGTAGTCGAACGAACCCTCACAACTCCGGAACGTAACCGAAGCTAACGAGATAAGCAAACCGGAAAGAAGCAACAACATGGTAAACACACAATCATAAACATGGCATGATGCACAATCAAGTATGATGCATGTCCGGTTTAAATGAGGCATGGCATGGCAAAATGTAACAAACAATACTACAAATTAAGTGGAGCTCAATATGCAACGAGTTGCATATTGACAAAACACCACATCAATTATTTAGTTAACTCTCGGTTATGCTACAAATCAATATTAAATGTTGGTTAACATGGCAAGAGATGAAGCATAATAAAACTATCTATTTAAGCAAGTTTAAATGAGGCCGGAAATAACAAACAACGATTCCGAAAAATCCCCATGTGCATATAGCAATCTAATGCAAACAGCAATTTTAAACATTTTTAAAGTTGTTACCATGATGCGAATGACATATTCAAGGTTGGATGCAATTTTTATGAAAAGTTGACAAGAAGGATGATATAGAGCATTTGGTCACCATGGCGGAACGAAAGGGTGCCACGGCAACATATCGGTACCGGTAACTCGATTGAGATACCGATGCAAAAGAGAAGTGTGCGGATGTGTGGAACACGCAAGAGATGGTGGCGTGCTCCCGGTTACCGGGTTCCCACGGGTCGACGGCATGGCAAACTAGGAGCAAAGTGCAATGACAACTCGGACACGATGCAACCACGGGCATCTCATACAACACATGCATTCGTTCACGGGCGTCGTCTCGGGGTTATACCTTTGAAGCGTGCATTTTGGGGTGGAACGAGTAAGTCGAAGGAAGTAGTGGTACACGGGTCGTAGAGGAAGTAGTCGTTCACGCAACGGTAGTGGAAGTAGAGGTACTATCGGTCCTCGCGGTAGTGGTACACATTTTTCTGTAGATGTTCGGGTCATCGTGGAGGTACTTGCCGCATCGCCGGGTGGAGTCGTACACTTGGTCTTGTCGGATGCACGACAACGGTAGTGGAACTTGGCGCTTGAGGTTCGAATACGGGGTCGGACGTGTAGCCGTTCATAGTCAAACTTGGCGCATCCGGGTTGAGTACTTGGCGAGTCCGCACGTAGAGGTACTTGGCGAAAAATCCTAGAGACGATGCGTCCGCGTACGGTTCTTGGCGGCGTTCTTGCTGGTCCAAAAAGAAGCAAGACAGGAGGCCGGCGGCAGGGGCTTGGCGCTGGTCGATGCGGGCGAGCGGATGCAGCGGCTTGACGCAAGCAGGGCGCCGTGGCTCCGGGAACAAGGCAAGGCGACAGAGTCGCAGGGGAAGCCGAGATCCACCGGATCCTGGCAGAGCACGCCGGCGGCGACGTCGTTCGGTGGAGAAGCACAGAGCGGACACGGCGATGGTGGCGCAAGAAGGCGAGGCTGGCACAGGAGCTTGAGGGCGCAGGTGCCATGGCGCTGAGCGACGAGCTGCTCGATGCAGACAGAGGCAGCCAGGGGACGGAGTTGGAGGAGGACTGCGCTCCCGCGGTTGAAGACGAACGGCGATGGCGCGGCATTCTGGGAGGCCGCAGGGCGCGGGGACGGCAGGGGCGTGGTCGCGGGGCTCGTCCATGGTGGCCCCGACCTCCGGAGCACAACGGGGCGGCGAGGAGGGGCGAGGCAGCTGGCGGGGTCGGACACGGAGGAAGAGGAGCGCCTTGGCGCTTGCGAGCAGGCCGGAGGCGCGCGACGGAGAAGGATGGCGGGGACAAGTGAGCTCGCAGCTGCCGGCGAGCTTGGCGAGGCCAAGGCGGCGAGGCGGGGCACGGCGGCCATGGAGGCGATGGGTGTGTGTGGCGGCGGCGCACAGGGGGAGAACGAGGAGGACGGGGATCGATCAGGAGAGAGCTAGGGTTATAGGTGCGGCTGGGCTTATGGCAAGGATGGTTGGGCCTTGGTGGGTCGGTCGGCCTGGTTGGTCAGGCCCAAGAGGCCGGCGGGCGCAGGCTCTCTCTCCCTCCCTCTAATTTTCTTTAACAGAAAAAGCATTAGAGAGAAGGAAAAGGAAGAGGGGCTAGGGAAAGGAAGTTGAGCAGGAGGACAATTTTCCGGGACTCGTAAAAATGTGCTTGTTCCAAAAAAAATGGAGTGGGCAAGATTGCAAGGTTTACATTTGAATTTAATTCAAATGGTTTGAACAAGGAGTAGGAATCCGAAGTTTCCGAAAATGTTGAACATTTAGGAAGAGCCTCGATAAAACGATAAAAGAATAAGAGGACAAGTCGGAGACCAAGAATTGAAATAACAAAGGCATTGGGATTTATTTGCAAGTGTGTCCAAGGTAATTCCACAACCATGGAATACTTTATAATAGCTCCCTAATATTGGGAGGATAAGTTATAAAGAGAAGTCACCATTGTGAACATCCAAGATTTAAATGGATCAAAGATCCATGCAATTTATTTAGCTGGGTTTTTTTTTAGAAGGTGCAAGATGACATGACGCAATGCACATGATGTAAAGATGAATGCAACGAACAAAACAAATCACACGATGAATCTCGGAATCCATGGAAGGCATCTGGAGCACCGGTCTCGGGGCGTTACAACTACCCCCCCCCCCCCCCCCCCCCATCTTTCCTTTGCTAAGTTGTCCTTAGTCAGAATCACCTCCTTGTGAACAAGACTTTGATTCTTATAGGCACTTTAATCTTCCAAATGTGTAGTGATTTCGGAATTGGACCAGAGTCAATTAAATCTAAATACTAGATTTCATTGAAAAAATCCCATTAGCAGGTAGTCTTCAATGAATCACATCTGGCTTGTCAAAGAGTTGATGTAACCACGCGTCTCATTAGTCTCCTACTAAAGATCTCCTGAACTGATGTTCAGAGAGACATACTGCAATACCGTGGCAACATAAACATCAATGCATGATATATGTCATCAATAAGAACAAAACATAATGCAAAAGGATGGTTTTGTATAGCGGTTTAGCAGGCTATAAATGACTAAATTTAGCACTATAGCAAAAAAATAGCCGGCTATTAGCGTCATTTTAATTTAGGGCTAAAAGTGCATAGCTTTAGCGGGAGAGCTCTAAAAGCCTGTAGCGACCTATTTAAAACATTGATCATTAGAGATTATTTAACCGTGAACAAGCATGGGATTAAGCTAAGCACATGTCGATGACCATGCAACGGCTGTCTTCTTGGGAGCAGCGGCACGCATGCCCTAGGAGTCTGACTAACTGACAGGGCCGGCACTAGGATAAGAGCACGAGACTGACAAAGGAAGGGGGAGAGAGGGACACCCCCCACCGGGGAGCCTCGGATGGAGAGAAAGCCGAAAGCCGAGAGCGCATGCACGCCCTAGCTCGCAAGCTCGCCCGTCAGAGAGGACAACGCCATTGCCAGCAACTCCTTCTCCCTGCCTCTCTCTCTCTCCACACAATTCCCTTTCTCTGAAAGCTGCAGAAGAGAACAAGCACAAGAGCTCCAACTCGACCTCCGGGCGCGTGGGCCCCACCGCATGCGATTTCTCAGCTCAGGTAGCGGATGGAGTGGATGATGGATGGGGGCCGTAGGCCGGCTGTAGCGTAGAGCGAGCTAGCAGTGCAGTGCAGACCAGACAGACAGGAGCCTGCGAGACAAAGTTCTTGTGCTTGGCTCGGCCTGGCCCCCAGGCATCGCCCGAGAAAGGCCATGGCATGGAGCTGACTAGCTAGCCTAGTGCAGCTACCTACCTAGGGCTAAGGGCTGGCATTGGCATGCACGGCCTCCATCATCATCTGCCAGCTCTCTCAACAGATACCAGTATACCTTGTACAGTACAACTATCTACTACCTGTAGACGTGTTATGGTACATAGACAGGCAAGTATGCGTGGTCTTGTCATGGATGAACATACGTGTATATTCTGTTCAAAGCTTTGGGGTGCACAGTTTCTCAGGAGATCATTCTTGCAAAATCAGCTTGTTCTATGGATTCAGTAGCATCGTATGTGTAGCAGCATCTACCCGTAGACGTGTTCTACATACAGATGCATGTGTGCATGGTCATGTCATGTCTCTGCTCAGAACTTTTGTGGTGCACAGGTTCTCAAAAAGGCATCGCGTATGCTTGCCTGACATGCACTTTTGAGCTTCATCGAAAGAAAAAAAAAGATGCGAACTAGGAGAATATTTGTTACAACAATGAATCAACGGAGCATGTGTATTTCTTCTTCTTTCAACAAATTCACATTTTTGTGTTGCTCCCAACTCCCACGTACTAACTTGGAAGCAGTATGCTCAAAATTAGAGTAAGAAGTATGCATACACATTGGGCTAGATACTTTGGAAATATCTTATACTTCGTTCGATGACTGGTTTTTTCTGCCCAACAATCTGTAAAAGAAATTTCAGCGGATGCGCATGCAATGTTGGCATTCTGGAAGAATTGTATACATGGGGTATAGTGTATATGCCAACAAAAATCCATTATTGCAAGAAATAAAACCATTATTGCCATGGGCTATAGTGTATAAGCTCCTGTTCCTGAAACACACCAAGTGCTCATCTCCAGGTATTCTAGCCAGTTATATATAGTAGTTAGTACTCCTATCAGATAATTATGAGAAATGCAACACTAGGATTTTCTGACGACACCTGTGTTTCAGGAACAAGACACCTCCATTTTCTGAAAAATACAGTACAACAAAACCCCTGTGCTTTGTTAGCTCTAAAATTTCAGTGTTGATAAAACGGTGACAGAACTAGTATGAGAGAAAAATACAAAGATGGCTGTAAAACATAAGACCATGAATGAATGGACAGCACATACAGGAGAAAAAGAGAACTTTTGGTCGAACAGAAAGTTGAAACTGAAGCTCGACAGCCCTAACACGCATGGCGTCATTTGCAGCAGCAACGCTAACTGTACGTCACTAGGCCAGTAATCCTAAAGCGAATAAGATCAAATCCTCATACGTTTCGATGTAGTGCCAGCCCAGCACGGACAAAATTACAAAGTAACGGCCGACATGTATGATGCCTGCTGCATACTTCCGCAGCCATCAAAAGTAGGTAGCAGCAGGTCCAAACAAACAAAAAGACGCCCTCCAAATACATTTTTGCCTACCAAATCGAAACTGAAAAATGCTACAGGAAATAAACAGGATTCATGCGCAAGAGCTTTTGCACCATGGTGATGAGAAGCAAGATCATCAGAACAATTAGACTGCTGCCTAGCAAACATAAGTGCAGATTAGTGTATGTTTATTCCTGGCCATTTCTATTAGCAAAAGGGTAAGCCAAGCATGGATCAAACCAGATTTTCATCCAAGATTTAGCTTAGAGATGCATAAACAATAGGAATAGAGAAACCGAGCAACAGTCTTGGCCTTTGGGGATCATAAAGCAAGAAAAAACAGCTGCAAATCATATCACACTAGCTCAAGCTTGAACAATTAGAACATCAAACTAATCTTTGTGAACCCTCAAAACTGAAAGCCGCTGCCCAATCAATCAACTAATAAGAACCGCAAGAAGTCTAAATCGCATACTATGGAAGTACATCTATCTCCATGTCATCTGTATATGCATCAAAGTATCTCTGAAATACTACGTTATGGTACATACTACCTAGCTAGACTAGACTAGACACATATGGAAATCAAGATGGGATCGAAGACAGAGATCGAGGGAGGCATGTATGTACGCATGCTTGGCTCCTTGCACGCCACCCACAGCATCCAATCACGCCGCGGGTTGGGCTACATGAGTGGCATACAGGGAGCCAGGCACACAAGCACGCACGCACGGCGACGAGCTGATCAAGCCCATCAACCGGTCGATCACACAAACAAACCTCCGCAAGAACTGTAGCCGACGAGGGATATGTCACCATCCATCAGTAGCAGCAGCCAAAATTGAAGCGGTACAAACAAGAGAGAGATCTTGCTTGGGGAACACAGGTACGGCCGGAGCTGCTGGTGGTGGCATGGAAGCGCCGGGAGCGGCGGCGGCGGTGACCAGGGGGGCGGGGGGAGGTGGGTGCGGTGCAAGGAAAGGGAAGGGGGGAGTAGCTGGATTTTATAGAAGGGGGAGGAGACTCTGGCTGATGTTACCGCCGGTCTACCGCCGGTCCACCAAACCCAACAACGGTTTATTCCTCTGATTGTTTACTAATGGGAAATCAGAGAGAGTGGAAAAAAGATTGGCACTCGGTGCTAGAGACATGTGCATGCATTATGTATTTTGGGCTTGGATGTATGCATGGGGGGTTAATTAATTAATGAAATCACTAAACTTTTGCATCTTTTCAGGGCACATAATAATTGCACTGTATATGTGGACATTTATACACTACTCCTACTCCACTTTAAGGTATTGGTTTGCTGGTGCAATATAAAAAATAATCCAATTTATTGATTAGTGGAAGCTACTAACCTCCATCCGAATTTATTAGTCCTCACCTCACCGTGTTTTAGGTCAAAGTGTGCATATTTGACAATCAAATTGTTAACACATGTCACTAAAAATTATATTGATGGATCCGTATTCGAAAGTAGTTTTGATGATACTACTTTTGTACATGTAACTTATATTTTATTAATTAAATTCATGATTAAAATGTGACCCAAAATATAAAGGGTCTAGTAAACCAGGACGAGGAGCTAGTGATTAGCAAGTAGTAAAGATGAGATCGCAACTCCGCCTCCTCCCTTAAAAGCATAGGGCTCCTTTGCCTCTTGCTGGCGTCGCCGCCGGTCAGTCACGTCTCCGTTGGCCTTAGGGCCATGGTGGTGAGGTGGAACTCGGGCCTTGCCGGTGGGAGGGCTCTGTTTTCAGATGTTTCTTCGAGTTTTTATTAGGGTTTATGTCCTGCTGAAGAAGACGAGACGGCGGTTGCTCCCTAAAGGTGGGATAAAGTTCTCTCCGCCTAGCCCATCCCGGTGGTGTGTCTAGCATCGTCGGTGGGCGTGTGGAGGTGTGTCTCCGGCCTATCTATCCCTGATGCGTTTGCTCGGATCTGGTCGTAGTTCGTCTACGTTCATGTGCCATGCGTTTGCTCGGATCTGGTCGTAGTTCGTCTACGTTCATGTGCCTTCAGATTGGATCCTTCTGATTTGCACTACTCTTCATCAGTGAAGGTTGCTGTTCTGCTACGCTGGCCTTTGCACGACGACTTTCCGACTGTCTACCACAACAAGTTTTGCCCGTCTGCGACGAGGGAGGGACGATGACGACGGCACCCCTTCGGCTCGCTTCAGTGCTTGTAGTTGTCGCTAGGTGGTCTACGGATCTGAATATACATTTTTTAATTTATGGTTTGTTGTATTACCATGATTGAAGATGAATAGATGGAAGTTTTCTTGAGAAAAAAAGTAGTGATTAGTAAGTGGAAAATACATATATAGAGAGTTTGTACTCCAAGCCAAGCAAAGCAAAGCGGTGCACTCTCCTCAACAACAACCAATGGCATTGAGAAACTATATAACTAATAGCAAATATCCCACTTGGTTAGTTGACTGATTAGTTGCACCCTTTTTTTTGTTAGGTTGGAATGGATGAAGGAGCTGCAAGCTGGCTTCTCCTAGGCCCGGCCCCACACGCAGTGGTGCATGCTACGCACACTGTGAGCTTTGGCTCTGGATGGAGACTACAGAGAGCAGATAGGCAGAGGAATCGTCATTATTCCCATACCGCAACTGCACAAGCCATCATCTCATCCCAGCCTTTCTTCCTTCTCAGCGAGCGAGGGAGCGAGGGAGGGGAAGCGGGAGGGAGAAGGCGAAGACACATGGGATAAAAGCGTGCTCCTCTCTAGGTTTTTCCATTCGCTTGTGATGGATCGATGGAGGTGGGGTTTTGTCTGGAGCAGTTGGACGGCATGCGCTCCAGATTCTTTTGCGCCAGCCTCTCCATACCAATCACCAAACGAGATCATGTCTCTCTCTCTCTCTCTCCCCCTCTGCGGCTCTGCCCTCTGCCCTCTGCGCAGTTTGGTAGGCACACGAGTCAGGACCATGCTCTGCGCGCTGCCGGCCGGTGACTGTTACTCGTGTGTGTTTTTACACTGTTGCTGCATGCACACACACGCAGTGAATTTTCAGCGCCACTGTTCACGCCGTTCAGTACTCGCACATCTGGCCACAGTCTTAAGGAGCAGTGGCAGCGTACATATTATTTCGCTTTCTTTGGCGGCATTTGACTCCATGGGCGATCGATCATGTAGTCGTTGGTGTATGTACTCGGTTTATTCTCTTGTCGATGATTTCATATGTTATCCACATGAGTGTGTATGTAGTACTGACAAGCTGTAACATATGTTAGGTCGTTCCTGTTGGCCCCAACTGTTTCATACTCCTACTGTGCTGGGCCACCGATTGTTAATTAGCATCGCGGCCAGCTGCTGATACTAGTATTTAACTGCCGCGCCAGCGGAGGAAAAGCTCGCCTTTGTTTCCCCTTCGCTCACATCTTTTGACCGGCAGCCGACCAAGGTCCTTTCAAGAAAGAAGATCACTTGGCATGCAAGTGAAGAATGGATTAGTTTAGTAGGCAACATTATAAAAGCTAGCCACCACTAGCATGTAAAGATATACAGAGTAGTGGTATGAAAATTAGTTGGTTTGGTTAGGCTGGAGAGGGTGGTGGTCAGGCAGAAAGAGATGCATTGGCTGGGTGAAAAGAGAGAGAGAAAGAAGAGAAAGCTGGTTGGAGTTGGAGGCAGCGCCATGGAGCGTAGCTCTTGGGGCCTTTCTCCCGGAGGGAGGACAAGGGAATGTTCTCCAAAATTAGTGGTTGCCACCACCGGCCACACGGCCGCACATGCAATGCGCGCACGCACGCAAAAGCCAACAAGCCAACGCTCGCATCTGTCCGTGGGAAGTCGACCCGAGTATCACATCCGTGGATGGAAATTAGCAAAATGCTCTTTCAGAAGAAGATGGTAGCAAGAGTGACCGTTTTAACAAGGAAAATCACCGTGCATGCAAAATGCTCTATGTATTTACCATATGCTTTTTTTCATGGCAGAGATATGAATGGAAAAGCGCAGGCGATATTCGGTCAACGAGTGTGCAGCGTGCGGTCAGCTAGGGGAGAACATTTGGAGGCACCCGTCCTGTGGTCGGATTCTGCGGGGGCCACGCGTGCCGCCCATGTCTCCGCTCCGCTGCATGCGCAGATGAACCCGCTCGGACGGAGCGGACGCCGGTCTTGCATGACATGATGAGCGACCTTGTAGCGTGCATGCATGCAAGGTCGTCGCAGAGAGCGGCCGGCCGGCCGGCCGGCGCGCGTGCATGTGGATGTGGATGTGGAGAGGGCATCGTTGGTTTCGTTCATACTGCCGCGCATGCGCGTGCGGCGTCCCTCATCATTCCCTGCTGGCTACCAGCCTACCTACGGACTTAATTTGGATGCTCATGTATATATGTTACTCTTGATTACTGACTAGTACTACGACTAGAGTACAGTACAATTTTATTGTAAAACCTGTGTGATTCTTTTTAAAGTGCGCAAAAGAGCTACGCATTCGATTGAGAGCGCCCACGGTGCAAAGAGAGGGTTAAAAATCACCCGAAATGGAAACGAGGACCGAAGCATGAGCATCTACAGCAGGACACGGCAAATCCGGCCTATCAAACGGGCGCGTCCGTGGACACTGACTGGTCACTCCTCAAATTGCGTAATCCACATCCACGTATCTCATATCCGATCTTCTATATCAATACTAAACCATGCAACATCAATAAAACCAACATAGATCATGAGCGGACATAGAAATAGGCATACAAATGCACAATATGTTCATCGAAAGATCACAGTCGGATCTTCAAAATATCGCCAAAATTCACATAATGCACATAATACGACGGTCAAGTTTAAACTATATCTAAAACCTTGAAATTGAAGTGAAGAAGGTGGATCTTCACTACTTCCTTGCCCAGCCTTTCCCCTTCAGGTCGGCGGCGCAGCTGTACGTGTCAGCGGCTGGTGGAGGTTCGTCTGAGTCATCGGACGAGGCGCCGTGGGATGAGGAGGAGGAGGAGAGGATGATGAGCCCCTTGAGCTGTCGGACGGCCCTGTTCTGCTGCCGCTTGACCTTCGATAGCCGAGCCGCCTCCGCCGCTGCCTCCACCGCCTCGCGCTCGAACTGCTCAATGGCAATCCAAAGCGCCTTGGCTTTCTTCTGGCGGAGTGGCCGAGCGTCCATCTCCGCCATTCTAAGCGGTCGACGATAGACCCAAGCGAGGAGCCGCTCGTCCTCGCGTAGCTTCGCGCGGCGGCGCACAGATTTATCTATTGTGTCCCTCTCCCTTTCCCGCTGCCTCTCGCGGGGGGCAGCACGCGCCTCCGATTACGGCGTGCGCATCCAGACTGGCGGGGCGGGCACAAGCACCCACCGCTGCCCACGTGGGAGTAGCAGCCAGCGAGGGTAGGGGGGTGTCGTGGGGAGGCACAGACTGCCCTTGTGGAGCTGCATGCGGGCCGGGAGGGGCCAACGTCATCGTCTGCGCTGGGCCTGCGGGGGAGAGGCAAGATGGTAGATCCGAAACTGCCCCCTCCCCCCCCCCATGTCCACCTTGGACCTCTTGAGGGCAATGCCGAGGGCCAACTCCTCGTCGGCTTCCAGGTCAGAGTCGGAGCAGTTGTCGAAGCTCGACGTGGTCGCCTGAGTGTCAGACTGGATCGGAATCAGAGAAGAAGAGACGGAGCGAGAGCAGAGATAGTTGAGGAAGGGTTTTCGGATGGAGAATATTTGTGCGGACGGAGTGGGGTCGGGTTGTGCCGGGCTAACATGGCGGACGGGCCTGGACACACCCTAGATTTGGGCTGGATATGAGGGGCGCCGGATAGCCCGAGGGGTTGAGTCCCGTTTGAAGCGTTCGCCTCGATTGGTTTTATGAGACCGGTCAATGACCGGACTGTCCGCCCAGGCGTTTGAGGCGTGTTTGGGGCACCCGCGTGTAGATGCTCTAAAAACAAGCCAAAGTGTCGAGAACAAGCAGTACTAGGAAATACCTTATAGGTAGAGGCTTATCAGTAGCGCGGCTCCACTTAGCGCGCTACTGCTACATTACAGTAGCACGTGCTTGCTGACCGCGCTACTGCTACACATTTAGCAGTAGCGCGTGTGTGCTGAAAGGCAATGCTGCTAAGTGGTATACCCACTAGGCTAGGCGTAGCAGCAGCGCTTTTCCCAGGGACGCGCTACTGCTAAGTAGGTAGCAGCAGCGCGGGAGCATACAAGCGCTACTGTTAAGTAGATGGCAGCAACGCGGTTGCGTACCGTCGCTACTTCTACTGCTACCTTATCCTCTTCGTCTCCACCTGTCTCCCCTCCTCCTCACTCACTCACTCTCCCTCTGTCATCGTATGTCGCCGTGCTCCTCCCGCCGCCGCTGCATTGTCGCCGTCCGCGAGCTCCTTCTCCTCCACGCCTCCGCCGGCACCCTAGGTGAGGATGCCCAGCCCTCCTCCCTCCTCCTCCAGCCGCCGCGGATCCTCCTCCCTCCTTGATACGTCTCCAACATACATAATTTTTGATTATTCCATGCTGTTATATTATCAATCTTGGATGTTTTATAATCATTTTATATCATTTTGGTACTAACCTATTGTCTTAGTGCCAAGTGTCAGTTGTTGTTTTCTGCATGTTTTTTACATCGCAGGAAATCAATATCAGACGGAGTCCAAATGCAACGAAACTTCACGGAGATTTTTTATGGACCAGAAGGAACATAATGGGCCCTGGCTGCGCCTGGGGGGTGCCCGAGGGGGGCACAACCCACCAAGAGGCCCAGGCGCACCCTGGTGGGTTGTGCCCACCTCGGGTGCCCCCGGACCGCCTCTTTACTCTATAAATACCCCAATATTGCAGAAACCCTAGGGGAGTCGACAAAATATTCATCCAGCCGCCGCAGAGTCCAGAACCACCAGATCCAATCTAGACACCATCTCGGATGGGGTTCACCACCTCCATTGGTGCCTCTCCGATGATGCATGAGTAGTTCTTTGTAGACCTTCAGGTCCGTAGTTAGTAGCTAGATGGCTTCCTGTCTCTCTAGCTGAATTCTCAATACAATGGTCTCTTGGAGATCCATATGATGTAACTCTTTTGCGGTGTGTTTGTTGGGATCGATGAACTTTGAGTTTATGATCAGATCTATCTTTTTATATCCATGAAAGTTATTTGAGTTTCTCTGATCTCTTATATGCATGATTTCTTATAGCCTCGTATTTCTTCTCCGATATTTGGGTTTTGTTTGGCCAAGTTGATCTATTTATCTTGCAATGGGAAGAGGTGCTTTGTAGTGGGTTCGATCTTACGGTGCTTGATCCCAGTGACAGAAGGGGAACCGACACGTATGTATCGTTGCTACTAAGGATAAAACGATGGGGTCTATATCTACATAGATAGATCTTGTCTACATCATGTCATCGTTCTTATTGCATTACTCCATTTTTCCATGAACTTAATACACTAGATGCATGCTGGATAGCGGTCGATGTGTGGAGTAATAGTAGTAGATGCAGGCAGGAGTCGGTCTACTAATCTTTGATGTGATGCCTATATAATAATCATTGCCTGGATATCATCATGATTATTTGAAGTTCTGTCAATTTCCCAACAGTAATTTATTTACCCACCGCTTGCTATTTTTCTCGAGAGAAGCCACTAGTGAAACCTACGGCCCCGGGTCTTCTTTCTCATATATTTGCCTTTGCGATCTATTTTTCTCTTGCATTTATTTTCAGATCTATTAAACCAAAAATACAAAAATACCTTGCTGCGTTTTATTTCTATTTATTTTATTTGGCGTTCGAGCTATCAATCTACTATGATTTATCTCACATCTGTTTACCTATGTTGAGGCGCCGTACCCCGGAAGGGATTAACAACCCCTTTAACACGTCGGGTTGCGAGGATTTGTTATCTGTTTGCAAGGGCTGTTTACGTTGTGTTGCTTGGTTCTCCTACTGGTTCGATAACCTTGGTTTCATATCTGAGGGAAATACCTACCGCCGCTGTGCTGCATCATCCCTTCCTCTTTGGGGAAATACCGACGTAGCTTCAAGCGACATCACTCCTCACTCCTCCTCCTACCTTCTAGGGTTCATACTAGTTTATAGTTTGAAAATATACTAGTTTTTAGTTTTTAGTTTCTATATTATAGTTTTTAGTTTCTATATTATAGTTTATAGTTTACTACATTTAGTTGGTAAAAAAAATTCTCTACTTGTTATATTATGAAATTAGGGCATTTTTCTATGTCTCATAGTATATATTTCAGCAATCAAACTCTAAGTTATGTGAAATTAGGGCATTTTTCTATGGTTCAAGAAGTAGACATTAGGTAAAAAAATCAGGGCAGTTTTCTAGGGTTTAGGAAACAAATTGCAGACAGTTGAATTTTTTATTTGGAATCAAATTGGATATTCTCATAGGATGCTATATACTAGCCATTTGATGATTTGGATAGCATATCAAGCATAGCTCACATAGTTATTTTATTTGTGTGCAGGGAAGATCATCGACGTGCCGCTCGACGACACCCAGAAGTTCACCGGCATCCTCGATAGTCATCCATTGAGTAAATTAAGATGGTCTATCTGTTACTGTGATATGTGGAGTAGTGATGTGTAGTAGTAGCATGTGTATGTGCTTGCCCAAGTGCTATCTTAGCTTTTATTGTTTGCAGCGAAACTCCGAGTGGCCTATGTTTTGCCAGAGTATTGATTAATTTCCGTTCCGGCAAATTTCAAGCGCTCGATATGTCCTTTTTAGCAAAGGTCGTGCCCGATTTTTTTTCGTGAATTTTGGCATGACTTGTGCTAGAAAGTAGGAAATGTCGAGTGCCCGTGATTTGCCGGAAAGGGAATTAATCAACATTCCGGCAGAACATATATAGGCCATTTTTATGTCATTGCTCCATATATGTAACGGGTTGACTTTTAGTCTATCGATGATACTTGTGTGTCCACCATATATTGTCGAAATATCAGAGAGGAAGAAATCCCGTCTGTTGTTGTGGGGGCCGCTTCCTTTTCCTTCTCCCGTGATATACCTTGGTAATGCACGAGAGAAGGAGGGGAAGCGACCATCACCGACGGTCGAAATAACTATGAGGGAGTGTCCACCATATACTGTCCAAATATAAGAGAGGAAGAATCCCGATTGTTGTCATGAGGGGAGCTTCTTCTTCATTCGAAGGTGCTAGACGTTTTGGTGTAATGCAATTTCGAATGAACACAGGAGCTTCCATCACCGACGGTCGCAAAATGTCAAAGAGGAAGAATCCCGGCTGTTGTCATTGGGGTCGTTTCTCCTTCGTTCTCATGTGCTAGACATTTTGGTGTAATGCACTCGGGGACAAAGGGAGGAACGACCATCACCGATGGGCGAATATATCAGAGAGGGAATGCCCGCCACATACACCACGGGAGATGAGAGTTTTTAAGGAAGACTCGACAGACCAAAAGCCAACTGATACGTCTCCAGCGTATCTATAATTTATGAAGTATTCATGCCATGTTTACAATAGATTTTTATGATTTTGGTAAGATTTGATTAGAACTAACCCGGACTGACGGTTTTCAGCAGAACTACCATGGTGTTGTTTTTGTGTAGAAATAAAAGTTCTCGGAATGCGATGAAAATCAACGGAGAATTTTTCTGGAAAATATAAAAAATACTGGAACGAAGAGTTACCGGAGGGGAGGCTCGTGGGCCCCATGAGGGTGGAGGGCGCGCCCCTGTGCCTCGTGGACTCTCCGTGGGGCCCCCTGACTTGTCCTCGACGTCAACCTCTCCTGTAACCTAGATCGGCAGTTCCGCCGTCGCAAGCCTCTGTAGCCACCAAAAGCCAATCGGGACCCTGTTCCGGCACCCTGCCGAAGGGGGGATCCATCACCGGTAGCCATCTTCATCATCCCGGCGCTCTCCATGACGAGGAGGGAGTAGTTCACCCTCGGGGCTGAGGGTATTTACCAGTAGCTATGTGTTTGATCTCTCTCTCTCATGTTCTTGATTTGGCACGATCTTGATGTACCGCGATCTTTGCTATTATAGTTGGATCTTATGATGTTTCTCCCCCTCTACTCTCTTATAATGGATTGACTTTCCCCTTTGAAGCTATCTTATCGGATTGAGTCTTTAAGGATTTGAGAACACTTGATGTATGTCTTGCATGTGCTTATCTGTGGTGACAATGGGATATTCACGTGATCTACTTGATGTATGTTTTGGTGATCAACTTGCGGGTTCGGTGACCTTGTGAACTTATGCATAGGGGTTGGCACACGTTTTCGTCTTGACTCTCCGGTAGAAACTTTGGGGCACTCTTTGAAGTTCTTTGTGTTGATTGAATAGATGAATCTGAGATTGTTTGATGCATATCGTATAATCATACCCACGGATACTTGAGGTGACATTGGAGTATCTAGGTGACATTAGGGTTTTGGTTGATTTGTATCTTAAGGTGTTATTCTAGTACGAACTCTAGGATAGATCGAACGGAAAGAATAGCTTCGTGTTATTTTACTACAGACTCTTGAATAGATCGATCATAAAGAATAACTTTGAGGTGGTTTCGTACCCTACAATAATCTCTTTGTTTGTTCTCCGCTATTAGTGACTTTGGAGTGACTCTTTGTTGCATGTTGAGGGATAGTTATATGATCCAATTATGTTATTATTGTTGAGAGAAATTGCACTAGCGAAAGTATGAACCCTAGGCCTTGTTTCCTAGCATTGCAATACCATTTATGCTCACTTTTACCACTTGCTACCTTGCTGTTTTTATATTTTCAGATTACAAAAACATATATCTACCATCCATATTGCACTTGTATCACCATCTCTTCGCCGAACTAGTGCACCTATACAATTTACCATTGTATTAGGTGTGTTGGGGACACAAGAGACTCTTTGTTATTTGGTTGCAGGGTTGTTTGAGAGAGACCATCTTCATCCTACGCCTCCCATGGATTGATAAACCTTAGGTCATCCACTTGAGGGAAATTTGCTACTGTCCTACAAACCTCTGCACTTGGAGGCCCAATAACGTCTACAAGAACAAGGTTGTGTAGTAGACATCAAGCTCTTTTCTGGCGCCGTTCCGGGGAGGTGAGTGCTTGAAGGTATATCTTTAGATCTTGCAATCGAATCTTTTAGTTTCTTGTTTTATCACTAGTTTAGATTATAAAAGAAAACTACAAAAAATGGAATTGAGGGTGCCTCATATGCTTCATCTTTTTAATATCTTTCGTGAAAATGATGGAAAGGAAAATTGTGCCCTAGTGCTAGAAGAAGAATGCATTAGAATGTTTGGCACTAAATATTTGAATGATGAGCATGATTGCAATGTTATTAGTATGAACTCTTTGAATATCCATAGTACTAATGATGATTGCACTAGTCATGATGAAAATGTCTCTTATAAGCATGTCAACTTTTGTGGAGTACATAGAGTTTGCAAGTACACAACAAATAGGGCAAGAAAACAAATAGAAGATGAAGATAAAACTAATGAACGGGAAGAGACTTCCCAATATCCTCCTATTATTTCTTATGATGAATCAGGTAACGAGGAGGAGCCTTCTATTCAACCAATCTCATTAATAAGGAGCTCCAAAAAGAGGATTAAACCCACACATAATGTGAAGAAGAAAAAGAAAAGACGGAGAAGCAAAGGTAAAAAGGTATCCCTCCCAAATGATGTTGCTCCTATTACTCATTTTGATGATGATAATTGCTATACTATTGGTGGTATCCATACTATTAATGATGAGAGTGATTATGCTTATTATATGAAAAGGCCCAAGCTTGGGGATGCTACGTTTGATGAGAATGACATGTTTGAGAATTTATTTGCTGCAATTAATGTTTGTCCCAAGCTTGGGGATGTTATGTTTTATGAAGATGATATTTTTAACCTCCCAAGTTTTGATATGCAAATCTATTATGATGATAGCATGCCTCCTATTTATGATGATTATATTGATGAAAGTGGATTTGGAGAGGTCATGACTTTATTTAGTAATGACTCCACTATCTTGGAAGAGGTTTCAACTGATTATGATGAGAACAAAGTTGCTACTTATGATGATTATTGTGATGATACTTATGTTATAAAAAGTAGTGATGATTATATTTACAAAACTTGTCATGATTATGATTAACCTTTTTCTGGACATTACTCTTTTAATGTGGAAACAATTTATAGTATTCGAGTTTCTTATGATACTCCCACTATTCCGAATGAGAAGAATTTTGCTTATGTGGAGAGTAGTAAATTTTCCATGCTTGTAGATCATGAAAAGAATACTTTATGTGATGGATATATTGGTGAATTTATTCATGATGCTACTGAAAATTATTATGAGGGAGGAATATATGCTTGTAGGAATTGCAATAATATCAAGTTTCCTCTCTATGTGCTTAAAATCTTGAAGTTATGCTTGTTTTGCTTTCCTATGCTAGTTGATTCTGGTTCTCATAAATTGGTTGCTCACAAAATCACTATGCATAGAAAGTGGATTAGGCTTAAATGTGCTAGTCATATGCTTCATGATGCTCCCGTTATGTTTCAATTCTTATCTTTTATGTGAGCATCATTGTCATCATCATGCCTAGCTAGAAAGGCATTAAAGAAAAGCGCTTGTTGGGAGACAACCCAACATTTATACCTTACTGTTTTTGTGCGTTCACATGATTATGCTACTGTAGTAATCATGTTTTATAGATTTTGTTTCAATAAAGTGCCAAGTAAGACCTTTAGGATAGCTTACGGTGATAGTTGTGTTGATCCTGCTGAAAATCAGAAACTTTTGCGCCCAGTAAATTAGTTTTGATAATTCACAGAAACGTGCTTTTGATCTGATTCTTTTTGCTCTGGATTGGTACACAAATTTCTCAGGTTCTCCTAATTTGGTAGGATTTTTGGAGTTACAGAAGTATTCGAGAGTTACAGATAACTACAGACTATTCTGTTTTTGACAGATTCTGTTTTCATTGTGTTGTTTGCTTATTTTGATGAATCTATGAGTAGTATCGGAGGATATGAACCATAGAGAAGTTGGAGTACAGTAGATATAACACCAATATGAATTTAGAATGAGTTCACAATAGTACCAAAAGTGGTGATTTATTTTCTTATACTAACGGAGCTTACGAGTTTTCTGTTGAGTTTTGTGTTGTGAAGTTTTCAAGTTTTGGGTAAAGATTCGATGGACTATGGACTAAGGAGTGGCAAGAGCCTAAGCTTGGGGATGCCCAAGGCACCCCAAGGTGATATCCAAGGACAACCAAGAGCCTAAGCTTGGGGATGCCCCGGATGGCATCCCCTCTTTCGTCTTCGTTCATTGGTAACTTTACTTGGAGCTATATTTTTATTCACCACATGATATGTGTTTTGCTTGGAGCATCATTTTGTTTTATTTTGTTTTACTTGTTGTTTGAATAAAATCATTGGATCTGAAATCTTGAATGAAAAAGAATCCTCCCATGGCTAGTTAATTATTTGACTACTCAGTGTTCTTCACTTATATCTTTTTAGAGTAGTTTGTTGTTTACTCACATGCTTCACGTACATCCTATGAGTAAATGGTTGAATAAATTTAATATCATAAATCTGAATTTATATATGTTTCATATGCTTATACTTGGGGAGTAATGACTTCACACATAATAAGTATAGGTGGTAAATTTATTGAAAGTTAGCAGATGCAGAATTGGTCACTTGAACAATTCATGAAAGAATATTAAAGGAAGAGAGATTTCACATATAAATATATTATCTTGGACATCTTTTGTAATTGTGAGCACTCATTAAAATATGACACGCTAAAAGGTTGATGTTGGAAAAGGAAGACAACTTAATGGGTTATGCTTTCCTATATCGGAAACGTTATATTGTCTTGGATCATCCAACATGTTGAGCTTGCCTTTCCCTCTCATGCTAGCCAAATTCTTTGCACCAAGTAGAAATACTACTTGTGCTTCCAAACATCCCTTAAACCAGTATTGCCATGAGAGTCCACCATACCTACATATGGATTGAGTAAGATCCTTCAAGTAAGTTGTCATCGGTGCATGCAATAAAAATTGCTCTCTAAATATGTCTGATCTATTAGTGCGAAGAAAATAAGCTTTATATGAACTTGTGATAGGGAAGAAATAAAAGCGACAGACTGTATAATAAAGGTCTTTATCACAAGCGGCAATATGAAGTGACGTTCTTTTGCATTAAGATTTTGTGCATCCAACCATTAAAGTGCATGACAACCTCTGCTTCCCTCTGCGAAGGGCTTATCTTTTACTTTTATCTTCTACCCTTATACAAGAGTCATGGTGATTTTCACCTTTCCTTTTTACACTTTTTCCTTTGGCAAGCACTTTGTGTTGGAGCGATCCGGATATACATATCCACCTGGATGTAGGTTTTCATAAATTATTATTGTTGACATTACCCTTGAGGTAAAAGGTTGGGAGGCGTAACTATAAGCCCCTATCTTTCTCTGTGTCCAATTACAACTTTGAACCCATAAATATCACATGAGTGTTAGAAATTGTGAAAGATTATATGATAGTTGAGTATGTGGAGTTTTCTGAATCAAAGATCTTGCATAGACCCTTCCCAAAAATAAGATGAATTGCAATTGTTTGATGACTAAGAGCACGGTTTGTTAGTTTTCAAGAAAGTTTATGATCTATACTTTAACATGTGAATAGCTTGTTACTTGATCATGAGAAGTTTTATGTGTTGAGCTACTGTTATGATATATAATGATGCTAGAAAAAGTAATTGGAACTATCATTGATCAAACTTATACACTTGCCAGCATTCACAATGTTGGAAATATGCCCTAGAGGCAATAATAAAATGGTTATTATTATATTTCCTTGTTCATGATAATTGTCTATTATTCATGCTATAATTGTGTTATCCGGAAATCGTAATACATGTGTGAATACATAGACCACAACATGTCCCTAGTGAGCCTCTAGTTGACTAGCTCGTTGATCAACGGATAGTCATGGTTTCCTGACTATGGACATTGGATGTCATTGATAACGGGATCACATCATTAGGAGAATGATGTGATGGACAAGACCCAATCCTAAGCATAGCACAAAGATCGTGTAGTTCGTTTGCTAGAGCTTTTTCAATGTCAAGTATCATTTCCTTAGACCATGAGATCGTGCAACTCCCGGATACCGTAGGAGTGCTTTGGGTGTGCCAAACGTCACAACGTAACTGGGTGACTATAAAGGTGCACTACGGGTATCTCCAAAAGTGTCTGTTGGGTTGGCACGGATCGAGACTGGGATTTGTCACTCCGTATGACGGAGAGGTATCTTTGGGCCCACTCGGTAATGCATCATCATAATGAGCTCAGTGTGACTAAGGAGTTAGTGACTTGCCGGTAACGAGATTGAACAAGGTATTGGGATACCGACGATCAAATCTCGGGCAAGTAACGTACCGATTGACAAAGGGAATTGTATACGGGATTGATTGAATCCTCGACATCGTGGTTCATCCGATGAGATCATCGTGGAACATGTGGGAGCCAACATGGGTATCCAGATCCCGCTGTTGGTTATTGACCGGAGAGGCGTCTTGGTCATGTCTGCATGTCTACCGAACCCGTAGGGTCTACACACTTAAGGTTCGGTGACGCTAGGGTTGTAGAGATATTAGTACGCGGAAACCCGAAAGTTGTTCGAAGTCCCGGATGAGATCCCGGACGTCACGAGGAGTTCCGGAATGGTCCGGAGGTGAAGAATTATATATAGGAAGTCCAGTTTCGGCCACCGGGAAAGTTTCGGGGGTTATCGGTATTGTACCGGGACCACCGGAAGGGTCCCGGGGGTCCATCGGGTGGGGCCACCTATCCCGGAGGGCCCCATGGGCTGAATTGGGAGGGGAACCAGCCCCTGGTGGGCTGGTGCGCCCCCCATGGGCCTCCCCCTGCGCCTAGGGTTGGAAACCCTAGGGGTGGGGGGCGCCCCACCTGACTTTGGGGGGAAGTTTCCCCCCCTTGGCCGCCCCCCCTGTAGATGGGATCCCAGGGGCCGGCGCCCCCCCAGGGGGCCTATATAAAGGGGGGAGGGAGGGCTGCTGTACCCTAGCCCCTGGCGCCTCCCTCTCCCTCCCGCCTCTCTCTCCCGCTTGCGCTTGGCGAAGCCCTGCTGGGATCCCCGCTACTTCCACCACCACGCCGTCGTGCTGCTGGATCTCCATCAACCTCTCCTTCACCCTTTCTGGATCAAGAAGGAGGATACGTCGCTGCTCCGTACGTGTGTTGAATGCGGAGGTGTCGTCCGTTCGGCACTCGGTCATCGGTGATTTGGATCACGACGAGTACGACTCCATCAACCCCGTTCACTTGAACGCTTCCACTCGCGATCTACAAGGGTATGTAGATGCACTCCTTTCCCCTCGTTGCTAGTAAAATCCATAGATGGATCTTGGTGATGCGTAGAGAATTTTAAAATTCTGCAACGATCCCCAACACACACTTCATAAATTATTTGTTTTATCATTTACCTACTCGAGGACGAGCAGGAATTAAGCTTGGGGATGCTGATACGTCTCCAACGTATCTATAATTTATGAAGTATTCATGCCATGTTTACAATAGTTTTATATGATTTTGGTATGATTTGATTAGAACTAACCCGGACTGACGCGCTTTTCAGCAGAACTACCGTGGTGTTGTTTTTGTGCAGAAATAAAAGTTCTCGGAACGCGATAAAAATCAATGAAGATTTTTTCTGGAAAATATAAAAAATACTGGAACGAAGAGTTACCGAAGGGGAGGCCCATGTGCCCCACGAGGGTGGAGGGCGTGCCCACCCCCCTAGGGCGCGTCCCTGTGCCTCGTGGACTCTCCGTGGGGCCACCTGACTTGTTCTCAATGCCAACCTCTCCTATAAATCCCAAAACTTCTAGAAAATAACCTAGATCGGGATTTTCGCCGCCGCAAGCCTCTGTAGCCACCAAAAACCAATCGGGACCCTGTTCCGGCACCCTGCCGGAGGGGGATCCATCACCGGTAGCCATCTTCATCATCCCGGCGCTCTCCATGACAAGGAGGGAGTAGTTCACCCTCGGGGCTGAGGGTATGTACCAGTAGCTATGTGTTTGATCTCTCTCTCTCTCTCGTGTTCTTGATTTGGCACGACCTTGATGTACCGCGAGCTTTGCTATTATAGTTGGATCTTATGATGTTTCTCCCCCTCTACTCTCTTGTAATGGATTGAGTTTTCCCTTTGAAGCTATCTTATCGGATTGAGTCTTTAAGGATTTGAGAACACTAGATGTATGTCTTGCATGTGCTTATCTGTGGCGACAATGGGATATTCACGTGATCTACTTGATGCATGTTTTGGTGATTAACTTGCGGGTTCAGTGACCTTGTGAACTTATGCATCTTGACTCTCCGGTAGAAACTTTGGGGCACTCTTTGAAGTTCTTTGTGTTGATTGAATAGATGAATCTGAGATTGTTTGATGCATATCGTATAATCATACCCACGGATACTTGAGGTGACATTGGAGTATTTAGGTGACATTAGGGTTTTGGTTGATTTGTATCTTAAGGTTTTATTCTAGTACGAACTCTAGGATAGATCGAATGGAAAGAATAGCTTCGTGTTATTTTACTACAAACTCTTGAATAGATCGATCAGAAAGAATAACTTTGAGGTGGTTTCGTACCCTACAATAATCTCTTCGTTTGTTCTCCGCTATTAGTGACTTTGGAGTGACTCTTTGTTGCATGTTGATGGATAGTTATATGATTATGTTATTATTGTTCAGAGAACTTGCACTAGTGAAAGTATGAACCCTAGGCCTTGTTTCCTAGCATTGCAATACCGTTTACGCTCACTTTTACCACTTGCTACCTTGCTGTTTTTATATTTTCATATTACAAAAACTTATATCTACCATCCATATTGCACTTGTATCACCATCTCTTCGCCGAACTAGGGCACCTATACAATTTACCATTGTATTGGGTGTGTTGGGGACACAAGAGACTCTTGATAACCCACAAGTATAGGGGATCGCAACAGTTTTCGAGGGTAGAGTATTCAACCCAAATTTATTGATTCGACACAAGGGGAGCCAAAGAATATTCTCAAGTATTAGCAACTGAGTTGTCAATTCAGCCACACCTGGATAACTTAGTATCTGCAGCAAAGTATTTAGTAGCAAAGTAATATGATAGTAGTGGTAACGGTAACAAAAGTAACGGTAGCAAAAGTAATATTTTTGGTGTTTTGTAGTGATTGTAACAGTAGCAACGGAAAAGTAAATAAGCGAAGAACAATATATGAAAAGCTCGTAGGCATTGGATCGGTGATGGAGAATTATGCCGGATGCGGTTCATCATGTAACAATCATAACATAGGGTGACACAGAACTAGCTCCAATTCATCAATGTAATGTAGGCATGTATTCCAAATATAGTCATACGTGCTTATGGAAAAGAACTTGCATGACATCTTTTGTCCTACCCTCCCCGGCAACAGCGCCAGAAAATAGTCTTGATAACCCACAAGTATAGGGGATCGCAACAGTTTTCGAGGGTAGAGTATTCAACCCAAATTTATTGATTCGACACAAGGGGAGCCAAAGAATATTCTCAAGTATTAGCAGTTGAGTTGTCAATTCAACCACACCTGGATAATTTAATATCTGCAGCAAAATGAGCTAGAACTCATGCTTGAGCTGGATATTGGTGTTTGTGGGAGGAAGAAGGAATGTGTGGTTGCAGGAATAAGTGGAGGGGGCCACCATGGGCCCACGAGGCAGGGGGCGCGCCCTCCACCCTCGTGGCCAGGTGCTTGCCCCTCCTGCTGTGTTCTCAGTGCCAGATATTCTCAAAAATTCTAAAAAAAATCATATTCCATTTTCAGGGCATTTGGAGAACTTTTATTTTCGGGGTATTTTTATATTGCACGGATAAATCAGAAAACAGGAAGGAAAATACTATTTTTACTTTATTTGAACTAAATAACAGAAAGTAGAAAGAGGGTACAGAAGTTTGTGCTTCTAGTTTCATCCATCTCATGCTCATCAAAAGGAATCCACTAACAAGGTTGATCAAGTCTTGTTAACAAACTCATTCCGACTAACATGGAACCGGAGAAATTTCGAATAACACTATGTTACCTCAACGGGGATATGCACATCCCCTATAATAAGAATATCACATTTCTTCTTGACAGTAGGTAGAGGAAATTCAAAACCTCCAAAAATAATCGATGGAATTTTTCCAATAGAATTGATACTGTGGACCTGAGGTTGTTTCCTCGGAATGTGTACCGTATGCTCATTACCATTAACATGAAAAGTGACATTGCCTTTGTTGCAATCAATAACAGCTCCTGCAATATTCAAGAAAGGTCTTCCAAGAATAATAGACATACTATCGTCCTCGGGAATATCAAGAATAACAAAGTCCGTTAAAATAGTAACGTCTGCAACCACAACAGGCACATCCTCACAAATACCGACAGGTATAGCAGTTGATTTATCAGCCATTTGCAAAGATACTTCAGTAGGTGTCAACCTATTCAAATCAAGTCTACGATATAAAGAGAGAGGCGTAACACTAATACCAGCTCCAAGATCACATAAAGCAGTTTTAACATAATTTCTTTTAATGGAGCAAGGTATAGTGGGCACTCCTGGATCTCCAAGTTTCTTTGGTATTCCACCTTTAAAAGTATAATTAGCAAGCATGGTGGAAATTTCAGCTTCCGGTATCTTTCTCTTATTTGTAACAATATCTTTCATATACTTAGCATAAGGATTCATTTTGAGCATATCGGTTAATCGCATACGCAAAAAGATAGGTCTAATCATTTCAGCAAAGCGCTCAAAATCCTCATCATCCTTTTTCTTGGATGGTTTAGGAGGAAAAGGCATGGGTTTCTGAACCCATGGTTCCCTTTCTTTACCGTGCTTCCTAGCAACAAAGTCTCTCTTATCATAACGTTGATTCTTTGATTGTGGGTTATCAAGATCAACAGCAGGTTCAATTTCTACATCATTATCATTGCTAGGTTGAGCATCATCATGAACATCATCAAAAGCATTTTCATTAGGCTCGTGTTCATTACCAGACTGTGTTTCAGCATCAGAAATAGAAATATCATTTGGATTCTCAGGTGTTTCAGCAATAGGTTCACTAGAAGCATGCAAAGTCCTATCATTTTTGTTTTTCTTCTTTTTAGAAGGACTAGGTGCATCAATATTATTTCTCTGAGAATCTTGCTCAATTCTCTTAGGGTGGCCTTCAGGATACAAAGGTTCCCGAGTCATCTTACCAGTTCTAGTAGCCACTCTAACAGCATAATCATTATTCTTACTATTCAATTCATTGAGCAAATCATTTTGAGCCTTAAGTACTTGTTCTACTTAAGTGGTAACCATAGAAGCATGTTTAGTAATGAGTTTAAGTTCACCCTTAACATTAGCCATATAATCACCCAAGTGCTCAATCATATAAGCATTTTGTTTTAATTGTCTACCAAAATAAGCATTGAAATCTTCTTGCTTAACCATAAAGTTATCAAACTCATCCAAGCATTGGCAAGCAATTTTAGTAGGAGGGATTTCAGCTTTATCATATCTATAGAGAGAATTTACCTTTACTACCTGTGTCGGGTTATCAAGACCATGTGTTTCTTCAATAGGTAATGGATTAAGATCATATGTTTCTTCAACAAGCAGTAAATTAAGACCATGTATTTCTTCAATAGGAGGTAAATTCTTAACATCTTCAGCTTTAATACCCTCTTCTTTCATAGATTTCTTTGCCTCTTGCATATCTTTAGGACTGAGAAATAGAACACCTCTCTTCTTCAGAGTTGGTTTAGGAATAGGATCAGGAATTGGCTCAGGAAGTGTCCAATTATTTTCATTAGTCAACATATTATTCAATAAAATTTCAGCTTCATCCGGTGTTCTTTCCCTGAAAACAGAACCAGCACAACTATGCAGGTAATCTTTGGAAGCATCGATTAGTCCATTATAAAAGATATCAAGTATTTCATTTTTCTTGAGAGGATGATCAGGCAAAGCATTAAGTAATTGGAGAAGCCTCCCCCAAGCTTGTGGGAGACTCTCTTCTTCAATTTGCACAAAATTATATATATCCCTTAAAGCGGCTTGTTTCTTATGAGCAGGGAAATATTTAGCAGAGAAGTAATAAATCATATCCTGGGGACTACGCACACAACCAGGATCAAGAGAATTAAACCATATCTTAGCATCACCCTTTAATGAGAACGGAAATATTTTAAGGATATAAAGGTAGCGGGTTCTCTCATCATTAGTGAATAGGGTGACTATTTCATTTAATTTAGCAAGATGTGTCACAACAGTTTCAGATTCACAGCCATAAAAAGGATCAGATTCAACCAAAGTAATTATATCAGGATCAACAGAGAATTCATAATCCTTATCAGTAACACAGATAGGTGAAGTAGCAAAAGTAGGGTCAGGTTTCATTCTACATTAAGAGATTGCTGCTTCCATTTAGCTAATAATTTCTTAACATCATATCTATCTTTGCAGGCAAAAATTTTGTTAGCAATTGCTTCATCCATAACATAGCCCTCAGGCACAACAGGCAATTCATATTCATTAGGGGAAGAGTCTTCATCATCACTTTCATAAATATTATCAATAATTTCATCCTCTCTAACCCTAGCAAGTTGTTCATCAAGAAATTCACCAAGTGGCACAGTAGTATCAAGCATAGAAGTAGTTTCATTATAAGTATCATGCATAGCAGAAGTGGCATCATCAATAACATGCGACATATCAGAACAAACAGCAGAAGCAGGTTTAGGTGTCGCAAGCTTACTCAAAACAGAAGGTGAATCAAGTGCAGAGCTAGATGGCAGTTCCTTACCTCCCCTCGTAGTTGAGGGATAAATTGTTGTCTTAGCGTCTTACAAGTTCTTCATAGTGACCAGCAGATATAAATCCCAAGTGACTCAAAGAATAGAGCTATGCTCCCCGGCAACGGCGCCTGAAAATAGTCTTGATAACCCACAAGTATAGGGGATCGCAACAGTTTTCGAGGGTAGAGTATTCAACCCAAATTTATTGATTCGACACAAGGGGAGCCAAAGAATATTCTCAAGTATTAGCAACTGAGTTGTCAATTCAGCCACACCTGGATAACTTAGTATCTGCAGCAAAGTATTTAGTAGCAAAGTAATATGATAGTAGTGGTAACGGTAACAAAAGTAACGGTAGCAAAAGTAATATTTTTGGTGTTTTGTAGTGATTGTAACAGTAGCAACGGAAAAGTAAATAAGCGAAGAACAATATATGGAAAGCTCGTAGGCATTGGATCGGTGATGGAGAATTATGCCGGATGCGGTTCATCATGTAACAATCATAACATAGGGTGACATAGAACTAGCTCCAATTCATCAATGTAATGTAGGCATGTATTCCGAATATAGTCATACGTGCTTATGGAAAAGAACTTGCATGACATCTTTTGTCCTACCCTCCCGTGGCAGCAGGGTCCTAATGGAAACTAAGGGATATTAAGTCCTCCTTTTAATAGAGTACCGGAACAAAGCATTAGCACATAATGAATACATGAACTCCTCAAACTATGGTCATCACCGGGAGTGGTCCTGATTATTGTCACTTCGGGGTTGCCGGATCATAACACATAGTAGGTGACTATAGACTTGCAAGATAGGATCAAGAACACACATATATTCATGAAAACATAATAGGTTCAGATCTGAAATCATGGCACTCGGGCCCTAGTGACAAGCATTAAGCATTGCAAAGTCATAGCAACATCAATCTCAGAACATAGTGGATACTACGGATCAAACCCTAACAAAACTAACTCGATTACATGATAGATCTCATCCAACCCATCACCGTCCAGCAAGCCTACGATGGAATTACTCACGCACGGCGGTGAACATCATGAAATTGGTGATGGAGGATGGTTGATGATGACGATGGCGACGGATCCCCCTCTTCGGAGCCCCGAACGGACTCCAGATCAGCCCTCCCGAGAGGTTTTAGGGCTTGGCGGCGGCTCCGTATCGTAAAACGCGATGAATCCTTCTCTCTGATTTTTTCTCCCCGAAAGTGAATATATGGAGTTGGAGTTGAGGTCGGTGGAGCGTCAGGGGGCCCACGAGGCAGGGGGCGCGCCCTAGGGGGGCAGGCGCGCCCCCACCCTCGTGGACAGGGTGTGGGCCCCTTGACGTGGATTTTTCTTCCAGTATTTTTCTTATTTACCAAATAGATGTTCCGTGGAGTTTCAGGTCATTCCGAGAACTTTTGTTTCTGCACATAAATAACACCATGGAAAGTCTGCTGAAAACAACGTCAGTCCGGGTTAGTTCCATTCAAATCATGCAAGTTAAGAGTCCAAAACAAGGGCAAAAGTGTTTGGAAAAGTAGATACGACGGAGACGTATCAACTCTTTGTTATTTGGTTGCGGGGTTGTTTGAGAGAGACCATCTTCATCCTATGCCTCCCACGGATTGATAAACCTTAGGTCATCCACTTGAGGGAAATTTGCTACTGTCCTACAAACCTATGCACTTGGAGGCCCAACAACGTCTACAAGAAGAAGGTTGTGTAGTAGACATCACCAACCTGTGATGACTAATAATGATATGTTCTCGTGAGTTCCTGGTAATTGCCGTCGAATGTAATCTTTGAATTTTGATCACAAGAAATGTCTGACGATGATAGGATCCCGGAGTGCGACTACTAGTGCGATGACCGGGGTTTGTGCGACAGGGAGCCTCACCTGCAAAATGGTAGGTTTTTCACCATGAAGCTAGAAGAGACCTTCGATCTTTGTACAGTACACAACGACAAGCATTTCATCGTAAATAAATCTTCACTTGTGCTTCTTTGCATCAACGCATAATTTTTGTTTTTTTAATTCGACTAGTACATCCCATCCCATGCAAGACCTAATGTCTTGCAGAAGCTCGGTTTCCAAGACTTTGAGAATATGGAGACGAGGAGGGCTCACCTAAGGACTAAACATGGTCATGCATTTTGGTTTAAGCTATACAATGCGGTTTATAAGTCCCATTTCGGTTGCTCTAATTGGGAAGCTCTCTGCAAGGCATATGCATTTGAGGAGAATATGCAAATAACATTTGATATTCGTCCTAAAGATGATGTTGAAAATAATATCGACATTTGGGTGGATGTCGATAGTTTTGCCTAAATGTAAGTTTTTCAAATTAATTTGTTAAGTTAAGTAATTTATATTGGTTATTAAAAAATATTTGGTGTTCATCGCCACTAAACTTTTTTATTTATAATTGTCAGATTATTTCTTATCTTCGGAAATACTCGGAAGGTTGTAGATAGGACATACTACAGCTATGGCTCCGAACTTAATTGTGAGGAGATAGGTTATCTTGTCTCATTTGTAAATGATGTTGAGGCCTTTAAGAGCAATCACTTTATCAGCCCAAATTTTAGTGGATACATGCCACTGGTCCATGAGTTGCAGGATGGTAACTTTATTTCCAAAAACTTGGTATGATTTTGTTAACAATAATAACTTCATTGCATACATTCTTCTTAAGTAAACTACGTTGCTAACTATATAAGTTACCATTGTGTTGTTTAACAGAAGCTCCCGAAGGAGGTTGTGCCTCAGATGATGCTTACCGAAGGTGATATGTATATGGTTAGCTTACGACCGTTCTCGCCGACGTTTACCATAGTGCATACTCTATTTCTTTGAAAGATGCAAGGCTCAATATCAAAGAATGGAGCAAACTAACGGATGCGCGCACGCAACCGGTTGAAGACAACATGCAAGTGCGCAAGCCACAAGTTGGAGACAGGTGGATCTCTATTCTCCATTTTGGAGATGGGACGGTTAACCTATTTTATGTTATTTTACCTAGGAGAGAGGAGTAGAGGTCCTAGGTATTAATAACAATTAGTTAGTGTTGATTATGGTTACGACTATGATGAGGAGGAGGTGGAGGAAGAGGAGGAGTTGTGATTATGACTACTATGATGATGAGGAGGAGGAGTTGTGATTATGACTAGTGACCAAGTTATTATATGATGACTCATGGACGATAATGATGATGATGAGGAGTTGTTATAATGACTATGATGTATTATGATGATAAGTTGTTAATGATATTATGATGATGATGAGTTATTATATCACTGGGTGAAAGACTAATCCAACTTGGTCACTGATACGTCCATTTTGCATCATGCTTTTATATCGATATTTATTGCATTATGGGCTGTTATTACACATTGTGTCACAATACTTATGCCTATTCTCTCTTATTTTACAAGGTTTACATGAAGAGGGAGAATGCCGGCAGCTGGAATTCTGGGCTGGAAAAGGAGCAAATATTAGAGACCTATTCTGCACAGCTCCAAAAGTCCTGAAACTTCACGGCAGTCATTTTTGGAAATAATGAAAAATACCGAGCGAAGAAACTACCAGAGGGGGGCCACACCCTGGCCACGAGGGTGGGAGGCGTGCCCTACCCTCTGGGCACGCCCCCCTGCCTCGTGGGCCCCCTGGCAGGCCTCCGGTCTCCATCTTCTGCTATATGAAGTCTTTTACCCTGGAAAAATCATAAGCAAGCTTTCGGGACGAGACTCCGCCGCCACGAGGCGGAACCTTGGCGGAACCAATCTAGGGCTCTGGCGGAGCTGTTCTGCCGGGGAAACTCCCTCCGGGAGGGGGAAATCATCGCCATCATCACCAATGATCCTCTCATCGGGAGGGGGTCAATCTCCGTCAACATCTTCACCAGCACCATCTCCTCTCAAACCCTAGTTCATCTCTTGTATCCAATTCTTGTCTCTAAGTCTGAGATTGGTACCTGTAGGTTGCTAGTAGTGTTGATTACTCCTTGTAGTTGATGCTAGTTGGTTTATTTGGTGGAAGATCATTTGTTTAGATCCATTATGCATATTAATACTCCTCTTATTATGAACATGAATATGCTTTGTGAGTAGTTACGTTTGTTCCTGACGACATGTGAGAAGTCTTGCTATTAGTAGTCATGTGAATTTGGTATTCGTTTGATATTTTGGTGAGATGTATGTTGTCTTTCCTCTAGTGGTGTTATGTGAACGTCGACTACATGACACTTCACCATTGTTTGGGCCTAGAGGAAGGCATTGGGAAGTAATAAGTAGATGATGGGTTGCTAGAGTGACAGAAGCTTAAACCCTAGTTTATGCGTTGCTTCGTAAGGGGATGATTTGGATCCATATGTTTCATGCTATGGTTAGGTTTACCTTAATACTTCTTTTGTAGTTGCGGATGCTTGCAATAGGAGTTAATCATAAGTGGGATGCTTGTCCAAGTAAGGACAGCACCCAAGCACCGGTCCACCCACATATCAAATTATCAAAGTACCGAACGCGAATCATATGAACATGATGAAAACTAGCTTGACGATAATTCCCATGTGTCCTCGGGAGCGTTTTCCTTTGCTACAAAAAGGATTGGGCCACCTTGCTGCACTTTATTTACACTTGTTACTTGTTACCCATTACAAATTATCTTATCACAAAACTATATGTTACCTATAATTTCAGTGCTTGCAGAGAATACCTTACTGAAAACCGCTTGTCATTTCCTTCTGCTCCTCGTTGGGTTCGACACTCTTACTTATCGAAAGGACTACGATAGTTCCCCTATACTTGTGGGTCATCAAGACTCTTTTCTGGCGCCGTTGCCGGGGAGTGAAGCGCCTTTGGTAGGTGGAATTTGGTAAGGAAAAAAATTATATAGTGTGCTGAAATTTACTGTCACTTGTTACTATGGAAAGTAATCCTTTGAGGGGCTTGTTCGGGGTATCTTCACCCCGTCCAGTAGAGCAAATAGTTGCTCCTCAACCTACTGAACCTACTGAAAATGTCTACTTTGAAATTCCTTCGGGTATGATAGAGAAACTAGTAGCTAATCCTTTTGCAGGAGATGGAACATTGCATCCCGATTTACACTTAATCTATGTGGATGAAGTTTGTGGATTATTTAAGTTTGCAGGTATGCCCGATGATGTTATCAAGAAGAATTTCTTCCCTTTATCTTTGAAGGGAGATGCATTGACATGGTGTAGGCTATGTGATGATATGGGATCATGGGACTATAAGCGATTGAAATTGGAATTTCATCACAAGTTTTATCCTATGCATCTTGTTCATCGTGACCATAATTATATATATAATTTTTGGCCTCGCGAAGGAGAAAGCAACGCTAAAGTTTGGGGGAGGCTTAATTCAATGTTATATTCATGCCCCAATCATGAGCTCTCAAGAGAAATGATTATTCAAAAAATTTATGCTCGGCTTTCTAACAACGATCGCTCCATGCTCGATATTTCTTGTATTGGTTCTTTTATGATGAAGACTATTGAATTCAAATGGGATTTATTGGAAATAATTAAACGTAACTCTGAAGATTGGGATCTCGACGAAGGTAAGGAGTCAGGTATAACACCTAAGTTTGATTGTGTTAAATCTTTTATGGATACCGATGTTTTCCGTAAATTTAGCACTAAATATGGACTTGACTCTGAGATAGTAGCTTCTTTTTGTGAATCCTTTGCTACTCATGTTGATCTCCCAAAGGAGAAGTGGTTTAAATATAATCCTCCCATTGAAGTAAAAGTAGTTGCACCTACTAAAGTTGAAGAAAAGACTATCACTTATAATGATCCTGTTGTTCCTACTGCTTATGTTGAGAAACTACCTTTCCCTGTTAGATTAAAGGATCATGCTAAAGCTTCAACTGTGGTCAACAAAAGTAATATTAGGACACATAAACCCCCTGAGCAAGTTGAAGTTGAACCTAATATTGCTATAGTTAAAGATCTCTTGGCTGATAATATTGATGGGCATGTTATTTACTTCTATGATGAGACTGCTAGAATTGCTAAACCTGGTGCTAAAGATAAACATAGACCTGTTGTGGGCATGCCTGTTATTTCTGTTAAAATAGGAGATCATTTTTATCATGGCTTGTGTGATATGGATGCTAGTGCTAGTGCAATACCTATTTCTTTATATCAAGAAATTATGCATGATATTGCACCTGCTGAGTTAGAAGAAATTGATGTTACCATTAAGCTTGCTAATAGAGATACTATTTCACCGATTGGGATTGTTAGGGATGTTGAAGTCTTGTGTGGGAAAGTTAAATATCCTGCTGATTTTCTTGTTCTTGGCTCCCCACAAGATAGCTTTTGTCCCATTATATTTGGTAGACCCTTCTTGAATACTGTTAATGCTAAGATAGACTGTGAAAAGGATGTCGTTACTATTGGTTTGGATGATATGTCTCATGAGTTTAATTTTTCTAAATTTCGTAGACAACCTCGTGATGAGGAATTGCCTAGTAAGGATGAAATTATTGATCTTGCTTCTATTGCCGTACCCCCTAATGATCCTTTAGAACAATATTTGCTAGACCATGAAAATGGTATGTTTATGAATGAAAGAAGGGAAATAGATGAAGTATTCTTTAAACAGGGACCTATTCTGAAACACAACTTGCCTGTTGAAATCCTAGGGATCCTCCTCCACCCAAGGGTGATCCCGTGTTTGAGCTTAAACCATTACCTGATACTCTAAAATATGCTTATCTTGATGAAAAGAAGATATATCCTGTTATTATTAGTGCTAACCTTTCAGAGAAAGAAGAAGAGAGATTATTGAAAACTCTGAAGAAGCACCATGCTGCTATTGGATAAACTCTTGATGATCTTAAGGGCATTAGTCCTACCCTATGTCAACACAAAATAAATTTGGAGAAAGATGCCAAACCAGTTATTGATCACCAACGACGACTAAATCCTAAGATGAAAGAAGTGGTAAGAAAGGAGATACTAAAGCTCCTTGAGGCAGGTATTATTTATCCCGTTGCTGATAGTCAGTGGGTAAGTCCTGTCCATTGTGTCCCTAAGAAGGGAGGTATTACTGTCGTTCCTAATGATAAAGATGAATTGATCCCGCAAAGAATTATTACATGTTATAGGATGGTGATTGATTTTCGCAAATTAAATAAGGCTACTAAAAAGATCATTACCCCTTACCTTTTATTGATCAAATGCTAGAAAGATTATCCAAACATACACATTTTTGCTTTCTAGATGGTTACTCTGGTTTCTCTCAAATACCTGTGTCAACTGATGATCAAGCAAAGACCACTTTTACTTGCCCTTTCGGTACTTTTTCTTATAGACGTATGCCTTTCGGTTTATGTAATGCACCTGCTACCTTTCAAAGATGCATGATGGCTATATTCTCTGACTTTTGTGAAAAGATATGTGAGGTTTTCATGGACGATTTCTCCGTTTATGGATCCTCTTTTGATGATTGCTTGAGAAATCTTGATCGAGTTTTGCAGAGATGTGAAGAAACTAATCTTGTCTTGAACTGGGAGAAGTGCCACTTTATGGTTAATGAAGGCATTGTCTTGGGGCATAAAATTTCTGAAAGAGGTATTGAAGTTGATAAAGCTAAAGTTGATGCTATTGAAAAGATGATGTGTCCTAAGGACATCAAAGGTATAAGAAGTTTCATTGGTCATGCCGGTTTTTATAGGAGGTTCATTAAGGACTTCTCAAAAATTTCTTGACCTCTAACTAATCTCTTACAAAAAGATATACCTTTTGTCTTTGATGATGATTGTGTAGAAGCATTTGAAATACTTAAGAAAGCATTAATTTCTGCACCTATCGTTCAGCCACCTGATTGGAATTTACCCTTTGAAATCATCTGCGATGCTAGTGATTATGCTGTAGGTGTTGTTCTAGGGCAAAGAGTTGATAAGAAAGTAAATGTTATTCAATATGCTAGTAAAACTCTAGACAATGCCCAGAGAAATTATGCTACTACTGAAAAAGAATTTTTAGCAGTTGTTTTTGCTTGTGATAAGTTCAGACCTTATATTGTTGATTCTAAAGTAACTATTCACACTGATCATGCTGCTATTAAATATCTTATGGAAAAGAAAGATGCTAACCTAGACTTATTAGATGGGTTCTCTTGCTACAAGAATTTGATTTGCATATTATTGATAGAAAGGGAGCTGAGAACCCCGTTGCAGACAACTTGTCTAGGTTAGAAAATGTTCTTGATGACCCACTACCTATTGACGATAGCTTTCCTGATGAACAACTGAATGTCATAAATGCTTCTCGTACTGCTCCATGGTATGCTGATTATGCTAATTACATTGCTGCTAAATTTATACCACCTAGTTTCACATACCAGCAAAAGAAAAAGTTCTTCTATGATTTAAGACATTACTTTTGGGATGACCCACATCTTTATAAAGAAGGAGTAGATGGTGTTATTAGGCATTGTGTACTTGAGCATGAATAGGAATAGATCCTACGCAAGTGTCACTCCGAGGCTTATGGAGGGCACCACGCTGGAGATAGAACTGCACATAAGGTATTGCAATCCGGTTTTTATTGGCCTACTCTCTTCAAGGATGCTCGTAAGTTTGTCTTGTCTTGTGATGAATGTCAAAGAATTGGTAATATTAGTAAACGTCAAGAAATGCCTATGAATTATTCACTTGTTATTGAACCATTTGATGTTTGGGGCTTTGATTATATGGGACCGTTTCCTTCCTCTAATGGGTATACACATATTTTAGTTGCTGTTGATTACGTTACTAAGTGGGTAGAAGCTATTCCAACTAGTAGTGCTGATCATAACACCTCTATTAAGATGCTTAAAGAAGTTATTTTTCTGAGGTTTGGAGTCCCTAGATATTTAATGACTGATGGTGGTTCACATTTTATTCATGGTGCTTTTCGTGAGATGCTTGCTAAGTATGATGTTAATCATAGAATTGCATCTCCGTATCACCCACAGTCTAGTGGTCAAGTAGAATTGAGTAACATGGAGCTCAAGTTAATTTTGCAAAAGACTGTTAATAGATCTAGAAAGAATTGGTCCAAGAAACTTGATGATGCATTATGGGCCTATAGAATTGCATATAAAAATCCTATGGGTATGTCTCCGTATAAAATGGTTTATGGAAAAGCATGTCACTTACCTCTCGAACTAGAACATAAGGCATATTGGGCTATTAAAGAGCTCAATTATGATTTCAAACTTGTCGGTGAGAAAAGGTTATTTGACATTAGCTCACTTGATGAATGGAGAACCCAAGCCTATGAGAATGCCAAACTGTTTAAAGAAAAAGTTAAACGATGGCATGACAAAAGGATACAAAAACGTGAGTTTAATGTAGGTGATTATGTGATGCTATACAACTCTCGTTTAAGATTTTTTGCATCGAAACTCCTCTCTAAATGGGAAGGTCCTTACGTTATCGAGGAGGTCTATCGTTCCGGTGCCATAAAAATCAACAACTTCGAAGGCACAAATCCGAAGGTGGTGAACGGTCAAAGAATCAAACATTATATCTCAGGTAATCCCATAAATGTTGAAACTAATATTATTGAAACCGTAACCCCGGAGGAATACATAAGGGACACTTTCTAGAATGTTTCAGACTCCGAAAAGGAATAGGTACGTGATACTGTAAGTAAACCGACTCCAAAATAGTTCTAATGGCAATTTTTCTCCGTTTTGGAATATTTAGAAAAATAGAAAAATAAGAAGCAGTCCGGGAAGGACACGAGGCTTCCACGAGGGTGGGAGGCTCGCCCTACCCCCTGGGCACGCCCCCTGCCTCGTGGGCACCTCGTGTACTCTCCGGACTCCGTTTTCTTGCATGATACGTATTTTGGTCGGTAAAAATTCATTATATAATCTCCCGAAGGTTTTGTCTCCTGTATCACGCAAATATCCTCTGTTCTTGTTTCGAGCTGTTTTCTGTCAGAGTCGGGAAGGCCAGGCATCATGTCGTCCCCCTCCTCCATCGATCAGGGCAACAATGCTTGGCTGAAAGATAGAGCTGAAGAGAGAAGAACCCGAGGAGATCAACAAGGATGATGGGATCAAGGAGACTATGGAAGATCAAGCTCCGGCAGCAGAAGAAGAAGACACCCTTCCACCTCTCTTTACCCCAACTAAGATTGAAGCTTTCAAGATGATTGAGTTAGCTCGTATACAAAACAAGTATCTCACACGTGAAAATATTTTGTTGAAGGATCATATCGTCGCACTCAAGGGCATTATCCGCAAGTTGGAGGATCTCTTACGCTCGATGTGCGACTATCCATCATCACCACCATCATCTTCACCGGCAAAGGAGATCTAATCACATGGGTATGGGCACTCCCCTTGGCATCTGCCAAGCTTGGGGGAGGTGCACCGGTATCGTATCACCATCACACTCCTATCTTTACCGTTTTTCTTAGTTCGATCCTTTTGGTAATATCCTGATCTAGTAGAATAAAGTTTTAGTTTGATCTAGTTGTGAGTTTTGCTTTATGATCCTTCTATGTAATCGAGTCCGTGAGCTATATAATAAAGATTAGTGTTGAGTCAAGGGCTTGATTATATTGCTATGATCTTGAGTGAATAAAAGAAAAAGAAAGAATAAAAAGAAACAAAGAGATCATATTGATCTTATGGAGAGTAATGACTTCACATATAAAGAGTATGATGATTAAAAGTTGTTGAGAGTTGACAAACATAGTTTTGGTCATCGTTGCAATTAATAGGAAGTAATAAATAAAGAGAGGTTTCACATATAAATATACTATCTTGGACATCTTTTATGATTGTGAGCACTCATTAAAATATGACATGCTAAAGAGTTGATGTTGGACAAGGAAGACAACGTAATGGGTTATGTTTTCTTATATCCGAGATAAAGTATATTGTCATGGATCATCCAACATGTTGAGCTTGCCTTTCCCCCTCATGCTAGACAATTCTTTGCACCAAGTAGAGATACTACTTGTGCTTCCAAATACCATTAAACCCAGATTTGCCATGAGAGTCCACCATATCTACCTATGGATTGAGTAAGATCCTTCAAGTAAGTTGTCATCAGTGCAAGCAATAAAAATTGCTCTCTAAATATGTATGACTTATTAGTGTGGGAGAAAATAAGCTTTATACGATCTTGTGATGTGGAAGAAATAAAAGCGACAGGCTACATAATAAAGGTCCATATCAGAAGTGGCAATATAAAGTGACGTTCTTTCGCATTAAGATTTTGTGCATCCAACCATGAAAGCGCATGACAACCTTTGCTTCCCTCTGCGAAGGGCCTATCTTTTACTTTTATCTTCTACCTTATGCAAGAGTAATGGTGATTTTCACCTTTCCTTTTTTACATTTTATCCTTTGGCAAACACATTGTGTTGGAATGATCCTGATATATATATCCAATTGGATGTAAGTTAGCATGGACTATTATTATTGACATTACCCTTGAGGTAAAAGGTTGGGAGGCAACATTATAAGCCCCTATCTTTCTCTGTGTCCGATTAAAACTCCATACCCATAAGTATTGCGTGAGTGTTAGCAATTGTGAAAGACTAAATGATAGTTGAGTATGTGGACTTGCTGAAAAGCTCTTACATAGACTCTTTCTGATGTTATGATAAATTGCAATTGCCTCAATGACTGAGATTTTAGTTTGTTAGTTCTCAATGAAGTTTCTGATTCATACTTTGCATTGTGAATAGATTGTTACTTTAGCATAAGAAATAATATGACAATATCCATATATGTTGCTGTTATAAGAATGATCATGATGCCCTCATGTCCGTATTTTATTTTATCGACACCTCTATCTCTAAACATGTGGACATATTTATCGTTATCGGCTTTCGCTTGAGGACAAGCGAGGTCTAAGCTTGGGGGAGTTGATACGTCCATTTTGCATCATGATTTTATATCGATATTTATTGCATTATGGGCTGTTATTACACATTATGTCACAATACTTATGCCTATTCTCTCTTATTTTACAAGGTTTACATGAAGAGGGAGAATGCCGGGAGCTGGAAAAGGAGTAAATATTAGAGACCTATTGTGCATAGCTCCAAAAGTCCTGAAACTTCATGGAAGTCATTTTTGGAAATAATGAAAAATACTGAGCGAAGAAACTACTAGAGGGGGGGCACACCCTGGCCACGAGGGTGGGAGGCGCGCCCTACCCCCTGGGCGCGCCCCCTGCCTCGTGGGCCCCCTGGCAGGCCTCTGGTGTCCATCTTCTGCTATATGAAGTCTTTTACCCTGGAAAAAATCATAAGCAAGCTTTCGGGACGAGACTCCGCCGCCACGAGGCAGAACCTTGGCGGAACCAATCTAGGGCTCTGGCAGAGCTGTTCTGCCGGGGAAACTTCCCTCCGGGAGGGGGAAATCATCGCCATCGTCATCACCAACGATCCTCTCATCGGGAGGGGGTCAATCTCCATCAACATCTTCACCAGCACCATCTCCTCTCAAACCCTAGTTCATCTCTTGTATCCAATTCTTGTCTCTAAGTCTGAGATTGGTACCTGTAGGTTGCTAGTAGTGTTGATTACTCCTTGAAGTTGATGCTAGTTGGTTTATTTGGTGGAAGATCATTTGTTCAGATCCATTATGCATATTAATACTCCTCTTATTATGAACATGAATATGCTTTGTGAGTAGTTACGTTTGTTCCTGAGGACATGGGAGAAGTCTTGCTATTAGTAGTCATGTGAATTTGGTATTCGTTCGATATTTTGATGAGATGTATGTTGTCTTTCCTCTAGTGGTGTTATGTGAACGTCGACTACATGACACTTCACCATTGTTTGGGCCTAGAGGAAGGCATTGGGAAGTAATAAGTAGATGATGGGTTGCTAGAGTGACAGAAGCTTAAACCCTAGTTTATGCATTGCTTCGTAAGGGGCTGATTTGGATCCATATGTTTCATGCTATGGTTAGGTTTACCTTAATACTTCTTTTGTAGTTGCGGATGCTTGCAATAGGAGTTAATCATAAGTGGGATGCTTGTCCAAGTAAGGACAGCACCCAAGCACCGGTCCACCCACATATCTAATTATCAAAGTACCAAACGTGAATCATATGAACGTGATGAAAACTAGCTTGATGATAATTCCCATGTGTCCGCGGGAGCATTTTCCTTCATATAAGAGTTTGTCCAGGCTTGTCCTTTGCTACAAAAAGGATTGGGCCACCTTGCTGCACTTTATTTACATTTGTTACTTGTTACCTGTTACAAATTATCTTATCACAAAACTATCTGTTACCTATAATTTCAGTGCTTGCAGAGAATACCTTACTGAAAACCGCTTGTCATTTCCTTCTGCTCCTCGTTGGGTTCGACACTCTTACTTATCGAAAGGACTATGATAGATCCCCTCTACTTGTGGGTCATCAGTCACTTTGGATCCATCCACTGGAATTTAATCCGCGGTTCTTTCACCCTATGATATAATAACTCATTATGATCATAATGATATAACAATCTCTAAATTGCTACTATAAGAAAACTTGTATAACGGTGTATAGATATAGTATACAACAAAACAAAATAAATGAAATACTGATGAATAGTAGTAGCATGGGGTTAGGTGCACGCTGCAAGTACATATCAGTACCGAGGATGTGGAAACGCGCTATTGCTAACTGAGTTAGCAGTAGCAATTGTCGGACCATGCTACTACTAATAGTTAGCTGTAGCGCCCTAGTAGTAGCGCGGCTATCCGCTCTACTGCTAGGTGAAATACCCGCGCTACTACTAGGGTTTTCCCTAGTAGTAAAGCAGTTTTAACATGCTCCCTCTTACCCCCTCTTTTCACATGAGAGGTAAGATTATATAATACATCTGAGCCGTTGATCTCATTAATTAGTGGTCTGATTAACTCTTATCTTCTTACCTCACATGTAAAAAGAGAAGATAAGAGGGAGCATGTTCAAATTTGCCGTCGACAACCAAGCAATCCGGTAAGGAGCAAGACTGCAAGACACTGGCCACCTGCCCGGCATGGAATCATCCAGCTGAACCGCGTACCTGCAAAACGTCGAAGGCGACAAGCACCATCTCGAGGCTCCTCCTGCAAAGTGGGCACAAGTTGGCATTTGGCCACTGCCGAGCGAGCCATGAGGCAATCGGCGATGAGAGCATCTATGGCCGGGCGCCTCAAACCCACCTCATACGCCCGGGTGGGCCGGCCGTTCACTGTCCGGTCACGTTTTTGACCCAAACAGGCTCCTTAAACGGGCCTCAAACTCCCGGTTGACCGGCAACCCCCTTTATCCAGCCCAAGTATGGGGTGGATATAGGAGCACCCGAGCACGCCCGCCACGTCAGACCCGACAGCCCGACCCCACCCCAAATTGCACCAAATCCACCAAACCCTGCCTCCTCCTCCCGCCGCCCTCCAACCTTTCCCGCGCTCGGACCCACGCCGTCCTCCACCCTTGCTCCCAATCGTTACCTCTGGTCCTGATCCACCCCCGGAGATGGCGTCTAGCCCGACCCACACCGCCGTGACGAAGACGCAGTCCGCCTCATCCGTCGGCGGCGTCAATTCATCGACAATGACTTGCAAAGCGGAGAACGTCGCCCGCAAGTTGCGGCGACGCTGACAGCGAGAGAGGGAGGCAGTGGCGATGGTGCAGGGAGGTTCGTACTTGGTGGAGCAGCTGTCTCCTCCATCGCGCCCGGATCCCCGCACCCCTTCCCTACGAGCGCCTATGCGAATTACGCCGTCTGACACCTTGGGGCAGAGGATGATTCGACCGCTGGTTGGGCCATTCCGGAGAGCTTTGCACCCACGCAGATGCTGGCGGTCAACGTGTGTGACTCGCCGCAGCTCGTTCGGGCGTGGATGAGCACAAGCTCCAGCAGTGCCCGGGCTGCCCTTGACATGTTCGACGGAATGATCGAACAAGAGTCGCTGCATTTTCTTTGCTCTTGTCTGACCAAATTTTAGCATAGACCACTAGTTCATTTTCACTCATGATGAATGCTTGCAAAGCATAATTATGCAGGAGGCGTTCTTGTCGAACATGATCAATAAAAATGAAGATCCGGCCGTAATGGAGTATGAATTGGAGGCCACCACCGCATTTGAAGTTGGGACAACATCTGATCCCAATCTGAGCAAGAAGAAGAAGAAGACCAAGAAGCCGAAGGCAAGAGGTTCGGCATTCTCAAGATTTGAGGACATCTTGTTGGTCAAAGCTTGGTTGGCCACAACGATGGATCCAATATGCGACACCGAGCAAAAGGGGAACACCTATTGGACGAAGATTTGGAAGGAGTATCACGAGCAAAAGGAGTATGTGGAGCGGCATCCTATCTTGACCACCCACAATGTGGCATCTCTCCAACATCGTTGGGGGGTCATTCAAGGGGAAGCGAACAAGTACGTCGGCTACTACTTACAAGTGATCAAACATGCTCAAAGTGGGATGTGAGTCACAACTCATCTAAGCTCGATTGCCTCATCCTGTCGTCCATTGCATATGCTTCTTGTGTTTGCATTCTCGTGCTCATACAAATGTTGTTTGCTAGACGGCGGTGGCAGCTACTTTGTATCACGAGCTGGAGAAGAAGCCATTTTCTTTTAGTCATTGTTGGGTCATATTGAATGGCAACCCAAAGTGGAACCAACTTGTGGCCGACCTCAAGTCCGACAAGAAGAGGAATGATGGCTCAAGTTCGAACCAATCAACTGGGTTGGACAATGTTGTCGTGATGAATGGAAAATCCACCGTGCCAAAGAACAACCGCCAAGCCATGGGAAACATGTGGGAGAACGCACGTGCCGCCCATGATGCCGCGGCTACCAAAATGGCGTCCACATGGACGGGCATTTTTTCGGTGACGGAGAACAGGAAGGAGGAGAGGTACAAGCTCATGTTGGATGCGCAAAAGGAAAGGATGGAGTGGGACCGGAAGAGGGCGGAGAATAAGCTAGAAATTGAGAGGGAGAAGATTGAGCTAGAGAAGCAACAAGCGGCGATCAAATGGGAGCTCGAGAAGGCCAAAACATTTGGTGACATAGAGCTTGATAAGGAGAGGTTGCAATCGCACGGGATGCGGAAGATGCGAGGATCATGTTGGCAGACAAGACCCTCTTGGATGAGCATGCGAAGAAGTGGCTTGCGGACAAGAAGATGGGGATCAACGATCATAGGAAGTACGAGGCGACGAGGGCGGCTGCGGCCCGGATGCAGGCGGTGGAGGCAACCCGGATGCAGGTGGAGCACGCAACCCGGATGCAGGCAGAGCAAGACGAGCATGACGCATTCCGCCTGCAGCACGACGCATTTCGCTCAGAGGAGGCGCCCAGCCAGTGATCCAAGGCCATCCGCCACACTCAGACATTGATTTCAATTTGCCATGTCTAGTTTGTTGAACTATAATTTGCTTTGCTTTATTTCGAACTTTGGCATATGGACAGTTTGTATCGTATGGTCAATGTGCATGGATTGCATGGATTTGGGGATCGGACTTTGCGGTATGTGGATGTGCGGCGCAACATTTGAGGGGTGGCCGGTCAGTGCCCGCGGACGCGCCCGGGCACGTCCACGGGCGTTTGAGAGGCCGGATTTACCAAGTCCGGTTGTAGATGCACTGATGATGCTCGATTATGGCTAGTGGAGCTACAAGGTACAGCGAACGAAGAACAATTCATCAAGGCCTTGGTCACGCTGTGGTCGATATGGTGGGTGCGCAGGAAGGCCATACATGAAGACCAGTACCAATCGCCCCATTTAACTCTTTGCTTCATAAATAGATTTATTCAGGATCTGTCTTTTGTCCCTCAAAAGAAGCATTTTGTGCAACATGTTAGTGTAAGAGCCAATGTACAAGAAAAGAAATGGCTACCACCTAGATACGGTTGGGCGAAGGCGAATGTTGATGCTGCAATTTCTCGAAATGCCGAGAGGGGAGTAGTGGCTGCTGTTTGCCGTGACTACACTGGTCTCTTTCTGGCAGCACCAACGATGGTGGTGGACAACCTACATCCGGAAACACTGGAGGCGATGGCCGGTAATGAGGGTCTCTCATTGGCCCTCGATCTCAACTTACAGAAAGTCCAGATCAGCACGGACTGTTTATATGGCTACTGTCAATCACATTGGAGAACCTTTTCTAGGTCCAAGTAAAGTTATCGTGGAGGAGATCAAGATGAAGCTTTAGATGTTCCAAGCATCTGAAGTCATCCATGAGAGACGTGATCATAATTTCAAAGCGCATGTGGTTGCGAAAGCTGCTACTACATTAGGCCCGGGACGCCATCTTTGGCTAACGGGAACCCCGGACATAATCTGTATTCCCTTGACTATTGAGTTTTAATAGAGCAGCTTTCAGCCCTAAAAAAAGCCAGCGAAGAGCCGGCAATTCGCCGGCCGGTGCCCAAGCCTTCCACAGATCGGCATCTGACTAGCACATCGATCGAATGAACTGGAATTGTACGCCGGGGCCACGGAGTTGGTCCCCGTGGCCGACTGATGTTTTTAACCAATTTGTATGCATGAGAATATGATGTCTTCATCGCACACATATCCATTTTAAGTCAATAAAATCCATCATTTATCAAAAAAATCACACACATGTACTTAACTACGACAGTACAAAAATAAATCCAGATATAATCTATATATGCTCGGAAAAGATAAGAGTGTCATGCTACTTTCTTCGCCCTGGTTTATTGGTCCCTCATAGTAACCAACAAAATTTAATTTATTACATAAAAAATATAATATTGTGTTTGTATTTGAAAGTAGTTTTTCGCGGCATAATTTTTGTGACATATAATCTTTGTTTTAACTGTTAAACTTATCGTCAACATTTGAACCAAAATAAGAGGGATATAATAAACCCGGACAAATAAGCATATTCCTTGTATGTTTTTTTTATGGATGAGCTTACCTATAAAATGAATGAGAAATTGTTCTATAGTTATGTTTTGATAATGAGCGAGCGGTATTAATTCATTATTGTAGTTTATTTTGCAGAAACTAAACTGTATTTATCTAGTTTTGATAGAACTGCAATATTGAATTTTCACATCTCACGCAGATTTGTTTCCCACTAGAGAAAAGAAGCAACCAACTGACGAAAGTGCAAAGAAGAAGATCTAGAAAGTGAAGGAGTGGAATAAGAGAGAGTTGGTGACATGCATGATGCATCGATCAGAAAACAAATCCACGAGATGCAGCTGGTCTATAGACGAAAGATCTACAATGTGTAAAGAGAGCATATGCATATGGCCCATTAAGCACCATCGGCTTAAATATTCCGGGCGGTCGCAATCTATTCCAACACAAGTTTGCTGGAGGAAACAGACACGTGCAGGCAAACTTTTCGGTCTTCTGTTTTCATTGGTACATATACACCACGTACCTTGATGGAGGGAAGCACGCCTCCACCCTCTTCCCCAACCCTAGCTGTCTACCCTTGTCCTATTTTTGTGTGTAAAGCTCCCCTCATCCTATAAAATATAACTAAAATGGATGATCTTCACTAACATATTATTCTCACATTAAACCCATTAAGCTACGCGTGAAGGGCGCAAGCTGGTTGGCCTCAATGAGAAATCTTTTGAAACTTTTTTCGATGAGGGTGTGGATTATTTTTTTAATGCATTTTTCTTTTTAAATGAAGGTGAGGACCTCTGGTATTTTTTAAATGAAGGGTTATGCAAAGTGGCACTCGCTAGTAGGCTACGGTGGTAATTTTTTTATTTTTTTAGATGAAGATGAGGACTTTTTCCTGAGATGTTTTTTTAGACGAAGGCTAGGACTCTATGTATTTAAAAAAAATTGAAAACATATGCACAACTTCCTCTTAAGCGGCCAGGGTGGCGCCCCAACCACTAATACAGCTATAATACATCAACATGCAGCCATGCATGCAAAAAGATACATTTCAATATGCAACATTGCATGCAAAAATTCTCAAAAAAATCAATTATATTATGCTATTTATATTCAGTATCTTTATAACTATATAATAATCATATGTATTTTCAGTTTTAGTTCGTATATTATTATTCATGTTCACATAACTAACCAACTACGTGTAATTCAAATATATCACAAGCAATTCCCACAACAACATGCGGGATATAATTTAGTTTTCTTTATACTAGCAACCTCTACCTGGCGGCTCTCGCATATATCCCACCATCACATGCCCATCGGCCTCGCGGTGGAACGGTGACGGAGTGGCTTTCATTGCTCTTCCTCTGTGCTGAGGTTATCGATGATGATAATGACATGTAAGCAGAGGCGGTGGCCTCAACGGCAATCACGGTGTCGACTTTTGCCATCTGACAAGCAACTCTCGTTTATGCTTTGTTTTGGACGGTACACCATTCTAATCTAGAGTTTTTGTACGGATTGGACCCATGGTGACCTTCATGGTTTTTGTACAGTCTCGTCCATGCCACATTAGGTCAAAACCGGGTTTGACTAAGGAATACCACTGTGATGGGCCAAGTCTACATGGTGCTCATAGTTTGGGGTAAATATCATGGCACGATAAGTTCAGAGACGAAAACTACGCTTCGTGATAACCTAAGTGATGGAAAATGCACTTATCTCTACTTTTTTTTCGTGTTATATGTAATTTGATGGTTTTCTCAGTGTAGTTTGCGCTTTTATTTGATTGTGTGCATCTGCGGTAAAAAAGGAACCATTTTCTGCTAGGGGAAAATACATCCTAGTACTGGATTTTACATTGTGGTGAACTATCAACTATGATGATTTTCGCAACCACGTTTGCACTTGAAAATCTATAATTAGTTCAGAATCACACGGTAAGTAAATATCATGATAGTTGTGACCACTCACCAGAGAGGCAGATTCCTCAACATATCTGTCCTAATCCCATCATGCAGCTACCCTACGTTGGAATTGCAAAAATTATTGGAGAGGCCGGCCGGCTGGCTGCTTTTGCAAAGAGGAGTTGACAGGGAGGCAGACATGCATGCACCGATGATCGATCGAGATCCCTATCTAGGTAGCAATGCATGTACTACAACACAAGGACATTTAGATATATATCATCATACTCCAAACATATGCAGGAGGAAGCTTCACATACTGATCATGGGGTTGGAGTTGTAAAGCGAAGCTTTCATGTTAAGTCACGGCCTCCTCTTTGGAGGACACGCCTTTGCGCCATCTGTGGCCCTCGCCACCAATCAGAGAATGTCACAGAAAGGAGGACGGGTGGAAAAGGACGAAGAGGTTGATGGATGGATGGATGAAGGCCGTGTCCCCCCGGCCATGAGACCGCCTAGCTAGAAAGCTCATGCATGAACATGATGCACCTAGCTGAGGTCGACCGGACCATGGAAGAAACATGCATGCGTTTTCTTTCTTTCTTTTCTGGTGTGCGCGTGTGTGTTAGGTGATGGCGAGGTTTATCCTAGTTTTGAGGCTATGTGCTAGAGTCAGCATGCACTGTTCCCACCCCATACATACAGACTTGGATTATAAGGCATTTCCCTCTTATCTTCTATACCTACTTTTTTAAATAATTGATTAATTAATAATATAATATATATAATAATATAAAGCAAGGCGCGTTTCTCCGTTTTTTATCCGTTCACCACCAAAAGATTTGTATTCTATCCGAGGTGGTACTAAACTTTTGTAATCCGTCTGTTAGGAAAGGAAAAACGAATTTTAAAGAATTACGTACATGGGCCGCGCGCGCTATGGCCCAGTAAACCCAGCCCATATTTTCTGCCCACACAGCAATGAAAAGCCCTATTTACCGCACAGAGCGGCAAATAGACCGACGTACGCACAAGGCACCCAAGACTGGGCCACCTTTTTTTCTGTGTTTTAAAAATATGTACGAATTCCCAAATTGTGGTCCTATTTATAACTAGTTAGTTGCACGTGCTTTGCACGTAATGAATAACTTAGCAGGGCACGACTCAGACAACATTTTCCATTTCTAACGAAATATTGCAAAAAAAAAGGTATGCAATGTTATAAACAAATAAATCATAAGATAGGAGAGAGCGCTATCATAGAAAAATTAGTCACTAATCATTTAGAAAAAAACTAATAAATAATTAATTCAAAGTTTTTGATATTTATTACTTGCGTAAAATTCCAAATCAGACCATTTTACCTAGCGTCTGATGTCGAGACAGGTGTATTGGTGAGTCCGAGCGAGATGTGACTGGTGCCTGGGACGAAGTGACCACATCGTTGTCGGTGCTGGGGAGTCATATGTTGATGGGTTCGGATGCAAGGGGTTGTGGGGAGCTCTCAAGTGATGGAATCTGACAAGGTTTGGAGGGAGGCCCATGGGGCAGAGGAGATGGAGTCGAGCAAGGCAGAGAGCGGGCTGGTGTGTTGTTGGTCCACCGTCGGGCGATGGTTCTAAAAGGAAGAAGAACAACACCGAAATGAGGAGGAAGATAAAGTTATCGCCGCTGGATCTAAATCGGACTTTGGACATAACTTATTGAAACAAATTGTTTTTTGGCATGTGACATGTAAGTGGCCCCTGGAGTTGTTAAATTTCTTTTTGCTTGTCATTTTATCTAAAGTTTTTTTTTCACACACCCTAAATACGAAAACAATGCTAATGTATTTTGGGAGGGTGTCAAATATGCGCTTGCATTTTATCTAAGAAACATGTGGTCCTTAATGAAATTATTGTATCATCTACATATATATGTTCATTTATTGATTTTGATAATACAGGAAATAATCTATTCATATTATGTCCATATGATATACGTAGCTTGAAAGTTATGAAATGTAAAAGAAAATTGATGGAAATAATACATACAATTTAACTATGTGCACATTTTTTTGCGGGGTAACTATGTGCACGTATTGCTTATATAGGTCGATAAAAAATGTATAGAAGAAAAGTAAGATTATATTACTGTAGAAAGTTCATAATCCACACAAAAGAACGTACAATTATATTGGCAGGTCACTAGTAGAAAATGGCCCATTTGTCCCGGTTCATAAGGCCCATTTGTCCCGGTTCGGGAACCGGGACTAAAAGGTCGGTACTAAAACCCAATACCTTTAGTCCCGGTTCTTATACGAACCGGGACAGATGGGGCTCCACGTGGCCGCTGTGGCTTGCCCAGGCAGGGGGGCCTTTTGTCCCGGTTGGTAGCATCAACCGGGACCGATAAGCGTCAACGTGTCAGCAGTTCAGTTGCTGGGGTTTTTGTTTTTTTTAAAGGGGGGTGGGGGGTTTTGTAGGGTTAATTTAGGGATTTCATATATTGTGTTAGCTAGCTAATTATAGAGAGAATTGTCCTCTCTTATCTTCGTGCTTGGTCGACGCTACGTACTATACGTATAGAGAGGGCTCCACACGCTAGCTAGTAAGCAAATGAAGGAAACCATTAAGTACACAAGATCGTCATGAACATATACAAAGTGAAGTGATCGACCTCTCTTTCTCCGAGAGATTGGTCGAACAACAAGTTTCGTACATCTATCCGACGCTAGTAGCTACATATATACAATATAAGATCTCTTACAATCCCTAGCATCTGATGTCAAGTTTCACATGGTATTCTCCGTCTTTATCTATGACGTGGTTAAGAAAGAATCCCGCCAATTCCTCTTGAATTGCTTTTATGCGATTTTGTGGTAGGAGTTCCTCCCGCAACTTCCAAAGCTAATTTGAAGAAGGGGGTGAATACATATATATGAATGAAACTCAACATAAATGATGGTAATAAAATAAAATTGTGAATATTATTGCTTACGTACTTCAAAATCTTCTTTAGAGTAGCCCCACTTAGAGGTCATCGCGTTGTAGATGTACTCGCAAATGTAGTATCCACAAAAATTATTCCCGCCTTCCTGCCACAACCACTTTACGAGAAATAGAGGTCAATCAAACTGATAATCAAGCATTATAAATGGTATTGATGAAACTAGCTAGAATCAATGGGAGATGCGCGGAACTAGCTAGTAGTACTTACTTTCGGGTGTGTAAATCGCAGCTCCCCCGGCAATCCCGGAGCTTCTGCGGTGAACACTTTCCAAACCCTGCGAGACAAAGAAAATAATTATTACTTGATATGAGGAAATGAACAAAGTTGCCGATAATGATCGATTGAACTTACTTCTCGAGCATTTCAGTCATGGCCGCACACTCCATGTGATCTTTTCGTCTTGAGTCTAAGACAGTTACTAGTCCCTGCTCAAGCTCAATCTCTAGGTGAATAAAGTGGAAGCTGCGCACGCATGGATAACTCATCGATTACATTACTATAACCTAGAGTAATAAGGGAAACCAAATATGCACAAGATAGTAACACTCACTTGAAGTTGTAAGGAAAGAGTATTTTATATTTGTTTTGATTTTGAAGCAACGATTTTAGCAAGTTGGCCTCTGCTTCTTTGGCATCATGTTTAACCGTCCATTCATCTATGATATTTGTGTTAATGAACCCAATATCATAGATTTGTCTTTTCTTGCATTCGACGATCTTCAATCTGCATAATATAGTGAGGATAATTATATATACATGCAATGAAAGAGTTGAGCTATATATAGAGACTTAATTACAGAAGTAGTACTTACAGACAGTAGCAAGTGATGATTATTTTATCGAGGGCCTTCTGATTGAAAAACTGGAAGAACTCCTCAAATGGAACAGACAACAGATCAATTCCAACGAGGTCATGCTCCTCTTTAACTCTCAGCGTCAAAATATCCTTCTCAGACTTGCAGGTGTCCAAGTACCACTTATGGAATCTTAGCATCATCGTTGTTAGAGGAGGAGCTCCAGGTTTGACGAGAGGCTTCCCGTACCGATATTTGTATTTGTCCACCTCCATTATATCAAAATGTGCATCGTCGGGCAGGTAATCACCAGGATTGGTACCGGGCAGCATCCGTGGCAGATTTACGACGATATCGCTAGACACCTTCAGCGGGGGGCACGATTGGTTCGCCTGTTCGCCGAGCTGGGGAATTTTTTCCCACTTCTTCGTTCTTGTAACCTTTTGTCACTAGAAGTAGTTCCCGACCGGCGCGCTTCTTGCGCTTCCTTTTTAAGAGCGTGGACATGGTTGTCATCCGGCGGAGGCGGTGGTGGTCGCTTCAGGGCATCCAAAGTGCGCTTCAATTTCACCGAATCTATCTTCTCCTCCGGAGGTGGATGTTTCTTAGCTATTTGCATTTCAAAGAAGTCCTTCACATAGGCTTGACAGATCTCCGCGTTTTCCTCCACGGTCCTCTCATATGGTAACTTCTCTAGAGGCTTGAGAGATGGACCGAATCTGTATTGCCTCCCGCCTCTTGCTGTACTGCTAGACACCGGAGCTGCCGGAGCGGCGGCGACTGTCTTCCTTTGTTGCTTACGAGGCGGAGAAGGAGGCGGAGTGCTACGACGCGCCGGAGCAGCCGGAGCGGCGGCGGCTCTCTTCCGCCCTTGCTAACAAGGCTGAGGAGGAGGTGGGCTACTCGGACGCGCCGGCGTAGGCGGAGTGCCGCCGCGCGCCGGAGCAGCCGGAGAAGGAGGCGGAGTGCCCTGATCACTCGCCAGACGAGGAGGTGGAGTGCCCTGACTCGCCGGAGGAGGAGGAGGAGGCGGAGGCGTCCAGTTCGGAAGGTTCATGAGCTCCTTCCGCCATAGACATGGAGTCTTCAGAGCAAGACCCAGCCGAGTCTCCCCTTCACCGGTAGGGTGGTCAAGCTCGAGCTCCTCAAATCCCTCTGTTATTTCATCCACCATCACAACAACATATCCTTCTGGAATCGGGTGGAAGTGAAAAGTTGCGCCGGGTTCAGGAGGTGGAACAGAGCCGACAGCCGCCTTGACTTTGAAGTTCTGCCATTGCATCGTAAGGTGGCTCGTGATAGCATCCACTGGGTAGCTAGCAGGAGCCGTGAAGACAGGCTCCCGAAGCAGCTCGGTGGAAGCCACGCTGCTTCTCCGCTGAGATGGCGGGGTAGCTTCGGCAGGTCGCTTGCTGTGAACTGCTTGTTCCTCTAGCGCTTCTACCCTTGCGTGCAGCTTCTGCAGTTGGGTATGCTCCACTTTCCTCCTCCTCTTCCGGGTTTTGTAACCGCCTGCGTCGGGAAACCCAGCCTTCCATGAAACGGAGCCTAGCGTGCCTCATGTGCGTCCTAGGTGCTCAAGATTCCCGAGGGCCTCTATGAGCTCGTCGTTCTCTCTATCGGGAACGAACGTCCCTTGCTGCACTGCGGCGATATACTTCTGAAGGTTCTTGACGGGTATTTCCAGTTGCTGGTTTGTCCAACGGCACTTCCCTGTTTCAGGGTCCAAGGTTCCCCCAACCCCGAAGAACCAAGTCCTTGAACGGTCTGTCCAGTTCAATGTCTCTGGTTCGACCCCTTTATCAAGCAGGTCCTTCTCAGCCTTGTCCCACAACGGCCGAGCTTTGAGGTAGCCACCTGACCCCATGCGATGGTGAAGCTCTGGTTCACATACCTCCTAGATAAATAAAATCCATGTCACGTTGGTCGGCATAATTGTCATAAACAATAAATGAACCAAATAGTTATAAAAGATAATATATACCACATCCGAATCATAGACAGGACGAGGGCCGACGGGGACGGACACCAAAACCATCGCACTATAGAATAACAAGCAATAATAAAAGTAAGAAAATTAGACAAGTATCTATCTAATCATAGAAGTAAGATTTTTTTCTTTTGGAAAGAAGATAAGAACAAGAGGCTCACCACGGTGGTGCCGGCGACGAGATCGGCGCGGGCGATCGACGGCAGTGAAGGGACGGGACTTGACGGACCGCTAAACCTAGACAAATCTCGAGGAAAATGGAGTTTGGAGGCCGAGCTTCAAGAGGAGAAAGCTTAGCTAGTGTGGCTCGGGCATTTCATCGAACACCTCATGTGCATAGGAGGTGAGTTAGAGCACCACAAAGCTCTCCCCTTGCCGGCCAGAAAAAACAGAGCAGTGTGGAGTGCTCTGCTCGCCGGCGAGGGGTATATATAGGCACCTCATTGGTCCCGGTTCATGGCTGGAACCGGGACTAAAGGCCCCCCTTTTATCCCGGTTCCAGCCACGAACCGGGACCGATGGATGTGGGCCAGGAGCGAGGCCCATTGGTCCCGGTTCGTGCCTGGAACCGGGACAAAAGGGTCCAGACGAACCGGGACCAATGCCCCACGAGGCCCGGACGGCCCCCTGGACGCACGAACCGGGACGTATGCCCCCATGGGTTCCGGTTCGTGACTGAACCGGGACTAATGGGCTGGCCAGGCCCGAACCAAAGCCCTGTTTTGTACTAGTGGGTGGACCAGCAGAACGGTTTTTTTTTCTGGCAAACACAGATAGGTGCGAAGTATTTATTTTGTACTAGTATTATTCAGCCTAGTAAAGAACATTTAGGGGAAGCCTAGTAAGTTTGGGTTTGTAGTATCATGGAGACTTGCTGCATTTTGAGGTTGATTTTTCTCTGCAGGTTACTACCGAGCAAGCCTTTCTTTCGTTTGGCAGGCTGTGTAGAGAATCGGCCAGAGTAGCAGTCAATATTTTAAAGAGGAGAATCCTCTGGAGTTTACTCGAGGTACTCTATGAAACAATGATGGATGGGTCCCAGCCTGGCGACTGCCATGTGTGGCCATCCTGTAGCACCACGAATCCCTGGAACAACAACCGTCGGATCTTTCATATCCAACGGTATATATTGCACCACAGCGATTTAGTACCCGAGCAAACCAATGTCAGCCATACGATCGTAACAATCCAACGGTCCATATTGAGAGTTACTTGTACACTATAGAGTAGTATAGAAATGTTTGCAATTTCAAAATTTTGTCATTCCAATTTTTTAAAATTGTAAAAAATAATCTTTAAAAAAAAATTATTTGGGTTCTTCTAATTTTTTCAAGATTTAAAAATTACATTTAAAAAATGTTACAAATTTATAATTTTCTTGTTTTAGTGAGATGTTCAAAAAATAAAAATAATTTTTGCATTAAAAACACATTTTCTATTTTTTTTCTAAATGTTGAAAACATGCTCCCATTTCCTAAAATTGTTCACAAATTTATGAAATGTTTGTATTTTTATAAAAGTTCATGCTTTTAAGAAATGTCTGTGAATCTAAAAAAAATGTTCTGTTCAATTTTTTATCCGTGTTTGTTTTAAATGTATGGAATTTTCAAAAAACTGTTCGTAATTTATAAAAGTACCGTTCAAATTTGCCGAGTATATTTAGCAGTTCATACTTCTCATTTTTTGAAAAGTTCTAAAAAATGAAAAATATTCTTAAATATTCACTCCCATACTGGGCCTGCTCCGCATTGGTTAGCAGGACGCGTTTGTTTGTGTGGCTAGCAACATGTGGTCGGGTATTTGAGGTCGTGAGTTCGATCACTTCCATACTGGGCCTGCTCTGCATCTGGCATATCGAGCTAATTCGGCTTGTTCAGAATAAGGGACGCCATAAATTATTGATGGTGGTAGCTTCCATGTGCCAATAAAAGAGAATATACTGGTTAATTTTAATTGAAGGAAATTATGGGTACGTGCCAATAAAAGAGAATATATTGGTTTGGCTCTAATTAAATGGCGTCGTGTTGAACTAGAGAATACAGACATTTGGGGGTCATGATCCATTCTTATATTGAGTCAGATGCATGTAATTCTATTATCCCGTTGCAACGCACGGGCATGTGTGCTAGTAATAACTAAAGTAAATATATGGATAGAGTACGAGTGTCCGCCTGTTATGGACTACTCCCTCCGACTAGGTTTATTGGGGTGCCTCTTATTTTGGGTTAAAGTTTTACTATAAATTTAACTAATAATCTACACCTATATATGCTAATAAAAGGGCCATTGCTTTTATCCACCGTAATTTCCATCCGTCTGGTCCGTCGTAGGATTTTTGTCCCTCCGTCCATGTATAAAAAGAACGATTCGTTTGGTGTTTGGTCACTTCCTCTGGCGCTGGGTATCGCCCGTATGGGCCTCAGCTTGAACAGCCCAACTGCAGCCAAGTTCATTTTTGTTCGCCCCTCGCGGTGGTAATAAAACAACAAACAATAAACTCCAGTGGACTCGAACTCAAAACCTCAGAGTTGGCTTTAACTCCCTTAATCAACTAGGCTCCTGTAAACTTGTTACTACGAAAGGTGAGAGCAACTAGTTGACGAGCACTCCTTCGGGAGCCTCGCAACAATCAACATCATTTGGCGCGCTCTCAGCCGCCCCGCTACGTGTCGTGTTTTGGGCATTTCCTTCATATTTTATTTTTTTTTATTTTTCCGCACGCGTTTTTGGCTTTTAAACAGTTTTTTCTGGGTCTTTTTGATGTTTTGGTTTTTCACGGGTCTTCCTTAGCTTTTGGGCCAACAAAAAATTTTGAAACAATTTTTTTTCCGTGAAAGAACGTGTTTTTTGCTTCCTCGAGAGGCACGGTTTTGCTTCCGCGAGAGACACGGTTTTTCTTTCACGAGAGGCACGACTGTGCCTCTTGAAAACGGAAAAAAAATGTGTTTTTTATTTTTTTTCTTCCGCCAGAGGCACGGTTTTGCTTTAGCGAGAGGCACGACCGTGCGTCTCGGAAACAAAAAAACATGTCCTCTATTTTTTTCGCGAGAGGCACGCTTTTGCTTCTGCGACAGGCACGGTTGTGTTTCGCGAGAGGCACGACCGTGCCTCTTTCAAAAAGGGAAAAACGCGTTTTTTATTTTTTTTCCTTGCGTGAGAGGCATGGTTATGATTTGACGAGAGGCACGGTCGTGCCTCTTTCTGAAAGGGAAAAAACCATGCTCCCGGTTCGGTTTTTTGTCCATTTTTTCGTGAAAAAAAGTTCGTTAAAACCTATCAACATGGGAGCTAGTTTTGAAGATCTCGACGCGAGGAATCGAATGGTGAAAACGGTTCAAGATTTGGACGCACGATTTAGGAGATAAAATATTTTGTATAAACGGATCTAAGGAAAAAGGGAAAATTCTCAGGTTGCGACAAGTGGCGCACATGCAGCAATGCCACTTGTCACAACCTGAAAAGGTGGGAGTGATCGTTGCGATGAGTACTCCTCAATTAGTGATTTCGACAAAAGGTTGTATAATATTCATATATTAAAGGAAGAGGCCACACAACGGCATTGGACCTTCGCCTGTGCTCCAGCGGTTGTGCCAAATTCATCAGCGCGTGTAAACATCATCAACGGACGAAAAAAATAGATATTTCATACTGAATAATCCCACCTTGCTCCACAAAATTGAATCTTACCAATTTATACATGTTCAATGTCGTTGTCTGTCGTGAGCTAATTAAACAGGATCTCTAACATAACATGCAAGGAAATCGTGGGTGTATGTGGGTTGCCTGGTATTTAAACTTTGCATTGTGCATATTATGAAAGGAATGATTGTGGGCTCGAAACAAGTGCATAATTAAAGAGTAAGGATTGTGGCTGGAGTAAATTTGACGGAAAATTGTGGGCTGGAAAAAAGAGCATTATTAAAGATGAAGGGTTATGGTTGGAGTAAATTGAATGAAAAATTGTGGGCATGAAAAAATTGCAAGGAATGATTGTGGGCCAGAAAAAATGCATACTTAACAGTAAGAATTGTGGGATGGATTAATTAAAGATTATGGTTGGAGTAAATTGAGTTAAAAATTGTGGGCATGAGGCGGACAATGCCTCAAATCTAAAATCCAGCTCCTAGGCAAGAAGAACATAGAGGAAACGGAACTCCCCACCCCCTGTGAGACAGAGCAGCATGCAACCTAGTTCATGTAAGCGGCACGTTTTTGTTGCTATCAAAAAATATACTTTTTTGAAAAATATACCTGCCTGATCTACCTGCAACTTCGATCAAGCTTCGCTCTCTCAAATGGAAACATGACACTGCAAGCCCGGCTGATGCTACTATCATCAATGCTAGGAATATAAGTAGAGAGTGGCCACATGCATATTTTGTGTTGCAGCCTAGCTAGCTCCTTGCATATCTGCATATATCCATCTAGCTAGGAAATACAGTTCTGACACTCTGTCTAATGTATCCACTAACAGATCTCCACGTGCACCCCTTTTTTTATCCTTTTACAGCATTTGCCAAAAAAATACCTTATTTTTTCTTGAAGAGATTTACAAATTCGATCATTCTGTTGTGCAAATTCGAAAGCCATGAAACATGCATATACGGCTTTGATATCATATATTAATGGATGATTCAAATCTGCACTAGCCTTGTGTTGAGATTAGAAATCTATGGCCTAACTAGCTAGCAACCCAAGGACTATCAGTGCAGAAAAGGTAGCATTACAATAATCGCCAATATTTTAATGAAGTTGATTAACTAAATAATACATTAGGAATATAACAAGAGTCTAAGATGCTCGCAAAATCATAATAAGGATAAGTCAATCTTGTCAACATGCTGAAACCTCTAGTTACATCCCACAAGTTGATCTATGCTGAACTAAAACGTTTAGGAAGATAGTGTTGGGGAACGTTGCATGAAAAACAAAAAAAATCTACGCACATGCAAGCTCTATCCATGGAGATGCATAGCAATGAGAGGGGAGAGTGTGTCTACGTACCCTCGTATACCGTAAGCGAAAGTGTTTGTTAACGCGGTTGATGTAGTCGAACTTCTTCGTGATCCAACCGATCGAGTACCGAACATACGGCATCTCCGCGTTCAGCACACGTTCAGCTCGGTGTCGTCCTCACCTTCTTGATCCAGCAAAACGGCGAAGTAGTGGATGAGTTCCGGCAGCACGATTGCGTGGTGACGGTGGTGGTGATGCTATCTCCGCAGGGCTTCGCCTAAGCACTACGAAAATATGACCGATGGTGTAAACAGTGGAGAGGGGCGCCTCACACGGCTAAGAGAATGTCGTGGTTATGTGTGGCGCCCCCCTCCCACATATATATATAGGTGGAAGGAGAGGAGAGTAGCCAGGAGGCGCCCCCAAGTAAGCCGAATCCTACTTGGGGTCCTCCCCAACCTGCGCCCCCTTTCCTTATTTGAGTGCGGGAGGAAGGCAGGGGGAGGTGGCACCCCCCCTTTCCTTTCTCTCATGAGGAGGGAAAGGCAGGAGGGGCCACCCCTCCTCTTTCCTTCCCCATAGGGCCGGCCGGCCAGGGAAGGGGCGCACCAGTCCCCCTTGTGGGCTGGTCTGTCCCCCTTTGGCCCATTAGGCCCATACACTTACCGGGGGTGTCCGGAACACCTTCTGGTGACCCGATGACTACCCGGTGAACTCCGAAACTCTCCCTGTGTCTGAATATCATCGTCCTATATACCAATCTTTACCTCCGGGCCATTCTGGAGCTCCTCGTCATGTCCGTGATCTCATCCGGACTCTGAACAACATTCGGTCACCAAATCCATATAACTCATATAACACTATATCGTCAACGAACATTAAGCGTGCGGACCCTACGGGTTCGAGAACTATGTAGACATGACCGAGACACCTCTCCGGTCAATAACCAATAGCGGAACCTGGATGCCCATATTGGTTCCTACATATTCTACGAAGATCTTTATCGGTCGAACCTTATGACAATATACGTAATTCCCTTTGTTTATCGGTATGTTACTTGCCCGAGATTCGATCGCCGGTATCTTCATACCTAGCTCAATATCGTTACCGGCAAGTCTCTTTACTCATTACGTAATACATCATCTTGCAACTAACTCCTTAGTCACTTTTCTTGCAAGGCTTCTTATGATGTGTATTACCGAGAGGGCCCAGAGATACCTCTTTGATACTTGAAGTGACAAATCCTAATCTTGATCTATGCCAACTCAACAAACACCTTCGGAGATACCTGTAGAGCATCTTTATGATCACCCAGTTACGTTGTGATGTTTGATAGCACACAAGGTATTCCTCCGTTATCCGGGAGTTGCGTAATCTCATAGTCGAAGGAATATGTATTTGACATTAAGATCAACATGGCAATGGGTACCCGCAACCCGCGAACCCGACGGTTAAAAACCCTAATAGGGTAAGGGTATGGGAAAAATAAATACCCATGGGTTTATAAATGGGAAGAAATTGTACCCATCGGGTAAGGCAGGTACGGGTATGTGAAGGCAATACCCATACCCGCGTACCCGCATACGGGAACACAAGCGCCAACCTCGACCCAAAATCCCCTCCCCTTAACCAAGTGCACGATCTTGTTTAAATGTGTTGATCTTGTTCTGTGAACTCATAATTTTGTCTCTGATTTTGTTGATCTTATTATATAGTCTCCTTCATTTGATCATTTCGAAGTAGGAGTTGTAGAAGTAACTTGAATAAAAGAAAGTTAGAGAAAAATGTGTCCCTCTTGTTTGTTCTGTAATTAAGAAGAACAAGAAAGAAAATATGGGAATGTTTCTCTAAGAAGTTCAGTTACAGGCTACTCATCCATGAATGTAATTGGACATTGTTTGGTACAATCTAGTTCAAGCTTATTGTTATCTACTTCTGAAAAATAACATCATTTTTTATTCCATCGCACATCAAATTGTGATATATATATATATGTGTGTGTGTGTGTGTGTGTCTGTGTGTTGAAATACTAAAATTTGGTATATATGTGTTGAAATTTTAAATCATATACACTAAAATGTTGTGTATATATGCAGAAATGCGAAAAAATACACGATGAAGTATGAATTGGGTAAGGTGGACAAGATGGGTATTTTTACCCGCGGGTATTACCCGCACCTAGCCGGGTACGGGTATGGAAACAATTTGAAACCCGATGTGCGAGTACGGGTATGAGTTTGGGCGAAAATACTGAGATGGGTAAGAGTTTGGGCAACCATTACCCGCACCCGAACCCGGCGGGTGCCAGGTTGACATTAAGAAAGTAATAGCAATAAACTGAACAATCATATGCTAAGCTAACAGATGGCTCTTATCCATCACATCATTCTCCTAGTGATGTGATCCCATTATCAAATGACAACACATGTCTATGGTTAGGAAACCTTAACCATCTTTGACCAACGAGCTAGTCTAGTAGAGGCTTTACTAGGGACACGGTATTTGTTTATGTATTCACACATGTATTTACGTTTTCGGTCCATACAATTCTAGCATGAATAATACATCTTTATCATGATTAAGTAAATATAATAATAACCATTTTATTACTGCCTCTAGGGAATATTTCCATCAGAAAGAACTAGGAACATGGATACACCATTTCTTGTGGTGGGAAGCAGTACAAAAGTAAGATGCACCATGGATTATGTATAGAAAGCTAAGTTGATTGAAAACCATAATGGTGCAAATGGGCTAAAGATTCACTTGCGCTAGCATAGATCTGATACACATAATGTAGGCTTACCAACCGTAGTCAACCAATTAAGATCTAGAAGGATCTTCAGAGTTCAGATGACCTCGCCAAGGGGGCTTTGATTCAAACAAGAGGACGAGATAAGAGATCCATCCGATTCAAATGGTTAGTTGTGGGAGCGGCGGCTCGAGGGATTTTGCAAAATTTTGGGTTTATAAATAAAGGGAATTCGGCAACGACGGAAACCCTAGGTTATTAAGGGGATTGGGACATGGAGAAGAAATAAAAGTATGAACTGCATGCTTATCTTTTCCTTATAATCTGATAATTAGCCTCAACAACAAACATAATATAATTCTTAATATTGTGGTTTGACAATGACAGGATAGAATGGGTCTTTCTCCATCATGAACGATACTAGATCAAAACGTATTGGAGCGAATTATCACTCGCATGTGCGAGGTTTTGGTGCGATGACGCAGGGGGTGATCTCCAGCACGACCTTGTAGGCGTGCAGCTTCATGTTGTATTCCTGGTCTAGGAGCTCGAAGACGCACACGTCCCACTTCTCCAGGTTGTTCTCCATGGCCAGCGCACCCCACCCAGCGCTGAACACTGCGCAGGGACTTTTCCCGCCGGTGTACTCGTACCACACCTTCCACGGCTTCGCCTGTGGGTCCCACAACATCATCTTCCTACTCTCTTTGGGGAGAAATGTTTTCACGAACTTGTCTGGGATGATCTACAGTTGCAGGTCGATCACAATCATTCGGTGAGCAATGCATTTTTTTAATATGTGTATCGAAAGGAGAAATCGAATTGATCAATTACCATGAAGTACGAGGCATAGACATCGTTGTGCTTCATTGCCTTGATGGTGAAGGGCCTCTCAGATTTGAACCTCTATGCCCTGTCCATGGCATATTCCTTCTCCCTTTGAGTTATTGGACGCCTCTGCGACGTTAATCCCAGTCTTCTCATAACCTTGATGAGAACTAGTATAAAAAGATGCATACTATCAGGATAGTTCACTTCAAGTTTGTTCTAATTAGTACTAGCAGTATAATAAAAGGTGCGCTTACAGGAAGGAAGGAAGGAAGGAAGGAAGAAAGAGATTTACCTCTTCTAGGTTGGTTTTCACCATTGCTCTTGTTAAACATCGGGAACTGATTCTGCTTACTAAGCCTTTTACAAAAGATTTGTGCCACGTGGTTAAGTCCGTGCACACGGATTCTGGTGCGAATACACCTGTATGAACTATATGCAGGTAAAGTTCATTAGCTCCATGACAAGAGCATATAGATAGGAACCATTTTATAGTATAAGACTATTGGGAATCGTAGCAGAATTTTAAAATTTCCTACGCATCACCAAGATCCATCTATGGAGTATACTAGCAACGAGGGGAAAGGAGTGCATCTACATACCCTTGTAGATCGCGAGCGGAAGCGTTCCAATGAACAGGGTTGATGGAGTCATACTCGCCGTGATCCAAATCACCGATGACCGAGTGCCGAACGGACGGCACCTCCGCGTTCAACACACGTACGGAGCAGCGACGTCTCCTCCTTCTTGATCCAGCAAGGGGGAAGGAGAGGTTTATGGAGATCCAGCAGCACGACGGCATGGTGGTGGAAGTAGCGGGGATCTCGGCAGGGCTTCGCCAAGCTTCTGCGAGAGGGAGAGGTGTTGCAGGGGGAGAGGGAGGCGCCAGGGGCTATGGTGCTGCTGCCCTCCCTCCCCCCCACTATATATAGGGACCCCTGGGGGGGGGGCGTCGGCCCTGGGAGATCTGATCTCCAAGGGGGGCGGCGGCCAAGGGGGAAGGGGGGGTGGCTTCCCCCTAAGCCAAGTGGGGCGCCCCCCACCCCTAGGGTTTCCAACCCTAGGCACAGGGGGAGGCCCAAGGGGGGGCGCCCGAGCCCACTAAGGGCTGGTTCCCTTCCCACTTCAGCCCATGGGGCCCTCCGGGACAGGTGGCCCCACCCGGTGGACCCCCGGGACCCTTCCGGTGGTCCCGGTACAATACCGATAACCCCCGAAACTTTCCCGGTGGCCGAAACTGGACTTCCTATATATAATTCTTCACCTCCGGACCATTCTGGAACTCCTCGTGACGTCCAGGATCTCATCCGGGACTCCGAACAACTTTCGGGTTTCCGCATACTAATATCTCTACAACCCTAGCGTCACCGAACCTTAAGTGTGTAGACCCTACGGGTTCGGGAGACATGCAGACATGACCGAGACACCTCTCCGGTCAATAACCAATAGCGGGATCTGGATACCCATGTTGGCTCCCACATGTTCCACGATGATCTCATCGGATGAACCACGATGTCGAGGATTCAATCAATCCCGTATACAATTCCCTTTGTCAATCGGTATGTTACTTGCCCGAGATTCGATCGTCGGTATCCCAATACCTTGTTCAATCTCGTTACCGGCAAGTCTCTTTACTCGTACCGTAATGCATGATCCCGTGGCTAACTCCTTAGTCACATTGAGCTCATTATGATGATGCATTTCCGAGTGGGCCCAGAGATACCTCTCCGTCATACGGAGTGACAAATCCCAGTCTCGATCCGTGCCAACTCAACAGACACTTTCGGAGATACCCGTAGTGTACCTTTATAGTCACCCAGTTACGTTGTGACGTTTGGCACACCCAAAGCACTCCTACGGTATCCGGGAGTTGCACGATCTCATGGTCTAAGGAAAAGATACTTGACATTGGAAAAGCTCTAGCAAACGAACTACACGATCTTTGAGCTATGCTTAGGATTGGGTCTTGTGCATCACATCATTCTCCTAATGAAGTGATCCCGTTATCAATACATCCAATGTCCATAGTAAGGAAACCATGACTATCTGTTGATCAACGAGCTAGTCAACTAGAGGCTTACTAGGGACACGTTGTGGTCTATGTATTCACACATGTATTACGATTTCCGGATAACACAATTATAGCATGAACAATAGACAATTATCATGAACAAAGAAATATAATAATAACCATTTATTATTGCCCTAGGGCATATTTCCAACAGTCTCCCACTTGCACTAGAGTCAATAATCTAGTTACATTGTGATGAATCGAACACCCATAGCGTTCTGGTGTTGATCATGTTTTGCTCTAGGGAGAGGTTTAGTCAACGGATCTGCTACATTCAGGTCCGTATGTACTTTACAAATATCTATGTCTCCATTTTGAACACTTTCACGAATGGAGTTGAGGCGACGCTTGATATGCCTGGTCTTCCTGTGAAACCTGGGCTCCTTGGCAAGGGCAATAGCTCTAGTGTTGTCACAGAAGAGAGTCATCGGGCCCGACGCATTGGGAATCACCCCTAGGTCAGTAATGAACTCCTTTATCCAGACTGCTTCCTGTGCTGCCTCTGAGGCCGCCATGTACTCCGCTTCACATGTAGATCCCGCCACGACGCTTTGCTTGCAACTACACCAGCTTACTGCTCGTCCATTCAAAATATACACGTATCCGGTTTGTGACTTCGAGTCATCCAGATCTGTGTCGAAGCTAGCGTCGACGTAACCCTTTACGACGAGCTCTTCGTCACCTCCATAAACGAGAAACATATCCTTAGTCCTCTTCAGGTACTTCAGGATATTCTTGACCGCTGTCCAGTGTTCCATGCTGGGATTACTTTGGTACCTTCCTACCAAACTTACGGCAAGGTTTACATCAGGTCTGGTACACAGCATGGCATACATAATAGACCCTATGGCCGAGGCATAGGGGATGGCACTCATCTTTTCTCTATCTTCTGCCGTGGTCGGGCATTGAGCCGTGCTCAATTGCACACCTTGCAATACAGGCAAGAACCCCTTCTTGGACTGATCCATATTGAACTTCTTCAATATCTTGTCAAGGTACGTACTCTGTGAAAGACCAATGAGGCGTCTTGATCTATCTCTATAGATCTTGATGCCTAATATATAAGCAGCTTCTCCAAGGTCCTTCATTGAAAAACACTTATTCAAATAGGCCTTTATACTTTCCAAGAATTCTATATCATTTCCCATCAATAGTATGTCATCCACATATAATAAGAGAAATGCTACAGAGCTCCCACTCACTTTCTTGTAAACACAGGCTTATCCATAAGTCTGTGTAAACCCAAACGCTTTGATCATCTCATCAAAACGAATGTTCCAACTCCGAGATACTTGCACCAGTCCATAGATGGAGTGCTGGAGCTTGCATACCTTGTTAGCATTCTTAGGATCGACAAAACCTTCCGGCTGCATCATATACAATTCTTCCTTAAGGAAGCCATTAAGGAATGCCGTTTTGACGTCCATCTGCCATATCTCATAATCATAGTATGCGGCAATTGCTAACATGATTCAGACGGACTTCAGCTTCGCTACGGGTGAGAAAGTCTCATCGTAGTCAACCCCTTGAACTTGTCGATAACCCTTAGCGACAAGTCGAGCCTTATAGATGGTCACATTACCATCCGCGTCTGTCTTCTTCTTGAAGATCCATTTATTTTCTATGGCTCGCCGATCATCGGGCAAGTCAGTCAAAGTCCATACTTCGTTTTCATACATGGATCCTATCTCGGATTTCATGGCTTCTAGCCATTTGTCGGAATCCGGGCCCGCCATCGCTTCTTCATAGTTCGAAGGTTCACCGTTGTCCAACAACATGATTTCCAGGACAGGGTTGCCGTACCACTCTCGTGCGGAACGTGTCCTTGTGGACCTACGAAGTTCAGTAGTAACTTGATCCGTAGCTTCATGATCATCATCATTAACTTCCTCCCCAGTTGGTGTAGGCACCACAGGAACATCTTCCCGCGCTGCGCTACTTTCCGGTTCGGAAGGGGTGACTGTCACCTCATCAAGTTCCACTTTCCTCCCACTCAATTCTTTCGAGAGAAACTCTTTCTCCAGAAAGGACCCGTTCTTGGCAACAAAGATCTTGCCTTCGGATCTGAGGTAGAAGGTATACCCAATGGTTTCCTTAGGGTATCCTATGAAGACGCATTTTTCTGACTTGGGTTCGAGCTTTTCAGGTTGAAGTTTCTTGACATAAGCATCGCATCCCCAAACTTTTAGAAATGACAGCTTAGGTTTCTTCCCAAACCATAATTCATACGGTGTCGTCTCAACGGAGCCCAATTTAAAGTGAATGCGGCAGTCTCTAAAGCATAGCCCCAAAATGAGAGCGGTAGATCGGTAAGAGACATCATAGATCGCACCATATCCAATAGAGTGCGATTACGACGTTCGGACACACTGTTTCGCTGAGGTGTTCCAGGCGGCGTGAGTTGTGAAACGATTCCACATTTCCTTAAGTGCGTACCAAATTCGTGACTTAAATATTCTCCACCACAATCTGATCGTAAGAACTTTATTTTCCTATCACGTTGATTCTCAACCTCACTCTGAAATTCCTTGAACTTTTCAAAGGTTTCAGACTTGTGTTTCATTAGGTAGACATACCCATATCTACTTAAGTCATCAGTGAGAGTGAGAACATAACGATATCCTCCGCGAGCCTCAACACTCATTGGACCGCACACATCGGTATGTATGATTTCCAATAAGTTGGTTGCTCGCTCCATTGTTCCGGAGAACGGAGTCTTGGTCATCTTACCCATGAGGCATGGTTCGCACGTGTCAAATGATTCGTAATCAAGAGACTCCAAAAGTCCATCTGCATGGAGTTTCTTCATGCGTTTGACACCAATGTGACCAAGGCGGCAGTGCCACAAGTATGTGGGACTATCGTTATCAAATTTACATCTTTTGGTATTCACACTATGAATATGTGTAACATCACGTTCGAGATTCATCAAGAATAAACCATTGACCAGCGGGGCATGACCATAAAACATATCTCTCATATAAATAGAACAACCATTATTCTCGGATTTAAATGAGTAGCCATCTCGAATTAAACGAGATCCAGATACAATGTTCATGCTCAAAGCTGGCACTAAATAACAATTATTGAGGTTTAAAACTAATCCCGTAGGTAAATGCAGAGGTAGCGTGCCGACGGCGATCACATCGACCTTGGAACCATTCCCGACGCGCATCGTCACCTCGTCCTTTGCCAGTCTCCGCTTATTCCGCAGTTCCTGTTTTGATTTACAAATATGAGCAACCGCACCGGTATCAAATACCCAGGAGCTACTACGAGTACTGGTAAGGTACACATCAATTACATGTATATCACATATACCTTTGGTGTTGCCGGCCTTCTTGTCCGCTAAGTATTTGGGGCAGTTCCGCTTCCAGTGACCACTTCCCTTGCAATAAAAGCACTCAGTCTCAGGCTTGGGTCCATTCTTCGACTTCTTCCCAGTAACTGGCTTACCGGGCGCGGCAACTCCCTTGCCGTCCTTCTTGAAGTTCTTCTTGCCCTTTCCTTTCTTGAACTTAGTGGTTTTATTCACCATCAACACTTGATGTTCCTTTCTGATCTCCACCTTCGCTGATTTCAGCATCGAATATACCTCAGGAATGGTCTTTTCCATCCCCTGCATATTGAAGTTCATCACAAAGCTCTTGTAGCTCGGTGGAAGCGACTGAAGGATTCTGTCAATGACCGCGCCATCCGGGAGATTAAATCCCAGCTGAGACAAGCGGTTGTGTAACCCAGACATTCTGAGTATGTGCTCACTAACAGAACTATTTTCCTCCATTTTACAGCTGAAGAACTTGTCAAAGACTTCATATCTCTCGACCCGGGCATGAGCTTGGAAAACCATTTTCAGCTCTTCGAACATCTCATATGCTCCATGTTTCTCAAAACGCTTTTGGAGACCCGGTTCTAAGCTGTAAAGCATGCCGCACTGAACGAGGGAGTAATCATCAGCACGTGATTGCCAAGCGTTCATAACGTCTTGGTTCTCTGGGATTGGTGCTTCACCTAGCGGTGCTTCTAGGACATAATCTTTCTTGGCAGCTATGAGGATGATCCTCAGGTTCCGGACCCAGTCCTTATAGTTGCTGCCATCATCTTTCAGCTTGGTTTTCTCTAGGAACGTGTTGAAATTGAGGACAACGTGGGCCATTTGATCTACAAGACATATTGTAAAGATTTTAGACTAAGTTCATGATAATTAAGTTCATATAATCAAATTATTCAATGAACTCTCACTCAGATAGACATCCCTCTAGTCATCTAAGTGAAACATGATCCGAGTTAACTAGGACGTGTCCGATCATCACGTGAGACGGACTAGTCAAGATCGGTGAACATCTCCATGTTGATCATATCTTCTATACGACTCATGCTCGACCTTTCGGTCCTCCGTGTTCCGAGGCCATGTCTGTACATGCTAGGCTCGTCAAGTCAACCTAAGTGTATTGCGTGTGTTCCGAGGCCATGTCTGTACATGCTAGGCTCGTCAACACCCGTTGTATGCGAACGTTAGAATCTATCACACCCGATCATCACGTGGTGCTTCGAAACAACGAACCTTCGCAACGGTGCACAGTTAGGGGGAACACTTTCTTGAAATTATCATAAGGGATCATCTTACTTACTACCGTCGTTCTAAGCAAATAAGATGCAAAACATGATAAACATCACATGCAATCAAATAGTGACATGATATGGCCAATATCATTCTGCTCCTTTGATCTCCATCTTCGGGGCGTCATGATCATCTTCGTCACCGGCATGACACCATGATCTCCATCATCATGATCTCCATCATTGTGTCTTCATGAAGTTGTTACGCCAACGATTACTTCTACTTCTATGGCTAACGCGTTTAGCAACAAAGTAAAGTAATTTACATGGCGTTATTCAATGACACGCAGGTCATACAAAAAATAAAGACAACTCCTATGGCTCCTGCCGGTTGTCATACTCATCGACATGCAAGTCGTGATTCCTATTACAAGAATATGATCAATCTCATACATCACATATATCATTCATCACATCTTCTGGCCATATCGCATCACAAAGCACATGCTGCAAAAACAAGTTAGACGTCCTCTAATTGTTGTTGCAAGTTTTTTTACGTGGCTTGTATAGGTTTCTAGCAAGAACGTTTCTTACCTACGTAAAACCACAACGTGATATGCCAATTTCTATTTACCCTTCATAAGGACCCTTTTCATCGAATCCGTTCCGACTAAAGTGGGAGAGACAGACACCCGCTAGCCACCTTATGCAACTAGTGATGTCAGTCGGTGGAACCTGTCTCACGTAAGCGTACGTGTAAGGTCGGTCCGGGCCGCTTCATCCCACAATACCGCCGAAACAAGATAAGACTAGTAGCGGCAAGAAGAATTGGCAACATCTACGCCCACAACTGCTTTGTGTTCTACTCGTGCATAGTAACTACGCATAGGCCTGGCTCATGATGCCACTGTTGGGAATCGTAGCAGAATTTTAAAATTTCCTACGCATCACCAAGATCCATCTATGGAGTATACTAGCAACGAGGGGAAAGGAGTGCATCTACATACCCTTGTAGATCGCGAGCGGAAGCGTTCCAATGAACGGGGTTGATGGAGTCGTACTCGCCGTGATCCAAATCACCGATGACCGAGTGCCGGACGGACGACACCTCCGCGTTCAACACACGTACGGAGCAGCGACGTCTCCTCCTTCTTGATCCAGCAAGGGGGAAGGAGAGGTTGATGGAGATCCAGCAGCACGACGGCGTGGTGGTGGAAGTAGCGGGGATCTCAGCAGGGCTTCGCCAAGCTTCTACGAGAGAGAGAGGTGTTGCAGGGGGAGAGGGAGGCGCCAGGGGCTGTGGTGCTGCTGCCCTCCCTCCCCCCACTATATATAGGGACCCCTGGGGGGGGCCGGCCCTGGGAGATCAGATCTCCAAGGGGGGCGGCGGCCAAGGGGGAAGGGGGTGGCTTCCCCCCCAAGCCAAGTGGGGCGCCCCCCACCCCTAGGGTTTCCAACCCTAGGCGCAGGGGGAGGCCCAAGGGGGGCGCCCCAGCCCACTAAGGGCTGGTTCCCTTCCCACTTCAGCCCATGGGGCCCTCCGGGACAGGTGGTCCCACCCGGTGGACCCCCGGGACCCTTCCGGTGGTCCCGGTACAATACCGATAACCCCCGAAACTTTCCCGGTGGCCGAAACTGGACTTCCTATATATAATTCTTCACCTCCGGACCATTCCGAAACTCCTCGTGACGTCCGGGATCTCATCCGGGACTCCGAACAACTTTCGGGTTTCCGCATACTAATATCTCTACAACCCTAGCGTCACCGAACCTTAAGTGTGTAGACCCTACGGGTTCGGGAGACATGCAGACATGACCGAGACGCCTCTCCGGTCAATAACCAGCAGCGGGATCTGGATACCCATGTTGGCTCCCACATGTTCCACGATGATCTCATCGGATGAACCATGATGTCGAGGATTCAATCAATCCCGTATACAATTCCCTTTGTCAATCGGTATGTTACTTGCCCAAGATTCGATCGTCAGTATCCCAATACCTTGTTCAATCTCGTTACCGGCAAGTCTCTTTACTCGTACCGTAATGCATGATCCCGTGGCTAACTCCTCAGTCACATTGAGCTCATTATGATGATGCATTACCGAGTGGGCCCAGAGATACCTCTCCGTCATACGGAGTGACAAATCCCAGTCTCGATCCGTGCCAACTCAACAGACACTTTCGGAGATACCCGTAGTGTACCTATATAGTCACCCAGTTACGTTGTGACGTTTGGCACACCCAAAGCACTCCTACGGTATCCGGGAGTTGCACGATCTCATGGTCTAAGGAAAAGATACTTGACATTGGAAAAGCTCTAGCAAACGAACTACACGATCTTTGAGCTATGCTTAGGATTGGGTCTTGTCCATCACATCATTCTCCTAATGAAGTGATCCCGTTATCAATGACATCCAATGTCCATAGTCAGGAAACCATGACTATCTGTTGATCAACGAGCTAGTCAACTAGAGGCTTACTATGGACACGTTGTGGTCTATGTATTCACACATGTATTACAATTTCCGGATAACACAATTATAGCATGAACAATAGACAATTATCATGAACAAAGAACTATAATAATAACCATTTATTATTGCCTCTAGGGCATATTTCCAACAAAGAGCGGTGCTATGTAGCTTGCAGAGCATATGGATTGCTCGATGATACAACATGTAAGACATCTCAACCAATGTGTGTGTGTGTACGTGTGTGTGTGTAAAAAAGTACTACTCATTTTGAAATCGATTCGTTACCTGCCAAATTATCACTTGATGTTATTTCTTCCAAAGATTTTTTGAGGGGAACTCTTTTAGATGCCGAAGCAGCAGACCTGGTATAAACAATTAAAGGAGCAGCTTTTTCCCTCACCCTTGGAGTCCTTTGATGGACGACTGGCCAACTCTGCTTACAATGGATGTGCCCATAGGTTAGCTAGATAACAAGAGCCTATGAATCATGTGGCAACATTTTGCCATCACAATATATAGTTAATTTGAAATCGATCCATCCAATGGTTATTCTGAATTACCTACCAAACTGTCACTTGATGCTACTGACTTAGAAGCGGAATCACCAGGTGGAGACCTTATCTCCTCTGACTTGGACATCATGGGTGGATGACGCTCAGATTCTTCTTATAGTTCGATGTGCACATAGACAAAGGTTAGCTCGATAACAAGAGTATACGAATCATTTTAGAAAATCAAGCCATCTCATAACAATATATATGTAAAAGGTACTACATGTACTAATTATTTTTAAATTAGTCAATCGATTAGAGGGTTCTTCTTAATTACCTGCCAAGCTGTCGCTTGACGCTGCTCCCCCAGAAACTGGATCATCGGATGAAGCTTCAGAGTTTTTCCCCTCCGCGGGCCTGGACTTCTTGGATCGGTCCACTTCTACCATGATATCATGAATCTTCCTAAAGCTAGCCCGCTTCTCGACCACAAAACCATCGTCGGTCTTGCGTCGATCGTCCTGCTGTTGTTGCGCTGGTTCCAGAGCATCGTCGCTGCACATGCAACATCCATAGTCTTCCCCATTCCCTAGAGTTTCTGATAATTGGTCTTCAACTTCCTCTGCCTCTTCATCTTCTAAAGAATCTTCTTCTTCTTCTTCCGAAGATTCATTTTGTGGTTTACCATCTGCACTGGTACCAGTGTGAGTGTCTTCTTCTTGCGGGGTAGTACCATCACATTGGTGTTATTTTGATAAGACATAGTTGCTTGGTTAGCATGTTTGCAGTATTTTTTTTATGTCAACATTAAACTTTTATCTTGAATCTTTCGGATCTAAATATTCATGCCACAATAAAAAGACTTACATTAAGAATTATGCTAAGAAGCATTCCACATCAAAAATTCTGTTTTTATCATTTACCTACTCGAGGACGAGCAGGAATTAAGCTTGGGGATGCTGATACGTCTCCAACGTATCTATAATTTTTGATTCTTCCATGATATTATATTATCAGTTTTTGGTGTTTATGGGCTTTACTATGCACTTTTATATTATTTTTGGGACTAACCTATTAACCCAGAGCCCAGTGCCAGTTTCTGTTTTTCCCTTGTTTCAGTGTTTCACAGAAAAGGAATATCAAACAGAGTCCAAACGGAATGAAACCTTCGGGAAAGTTATATTTGGAACAGAAGCAATCCAGGGGACTTGGAGTGCACGTCAGGGAAGCAACGAGGGAGGCACGAGGCAGGGGGCGCGCCCACCCCCTCTGGGTGCGCCCTCCACCCTCGTGGTCCCCTCGTGGCTCCCCTAATGTATTTCTTTCGCCTATATATATATCCATATACCCTAAAAACATCGGGGAACAGAATAGATCGGGAGTTCCGCCGCCGCAAGCCTCTGTAGCCACCAAAAACCAATCGGGACCCTGTTCCGGCACCCTGCCGGAGGGGGGATCCCTCACCGGTGGCCATCTTCATCATCCCGGCGATCTCCATGACGAGGAGGGAGTAGTTCACCCTCGGGGCTGAGGGTATATACCAGTAGCTATGTGTTTGATCTCTCTCTCTCTTTCTCTCTCGTGTTCTTGAGGTGATACGATCTTGATGTATCGCGAGCTTTGCTATTATAGTTGGATCTTATGATGTTTCTCCTCCTCTACTCTCTTGTAATGGATTGAGTTTTCCCTTTAAAGTAATCTTATCGGATTGAGTCCTTAAGGATTTGAGAATACTTGATGTATGTCTTGTCGTGCTTATCTGTGGTGACAATGGGATATCACGTGATCCACTTGATGTATGTTTTGGTGATCAACTTGTGGGTTCCGCCCATGAACCTATGCATAGGCTTTGGCACACTTTTTCGTCTTCACTCTCCGGTAGAAACTTTGGGGCACTCTTTGAAGTACTTTTGTGTTGGTTGAATAGATGAATCTGAGATTGTGTGATGCATATCGTATAATCATACCCACGGATACTTGAGGTGACATTGGAGTATCTAGGTGACATTAGGGTTTTGGTTGATTTGTGTCTTAAGGTGTTATTCTAGTACGAACTCTATGATGGATCGAACAGAAAGAATAGCTTCGTGTTATTTTACTACGGACTCTTGAATAGATCAATCAGAAAGGATAACTTTGAGGTGGTTTCGTACCCTACCATAATCTCTTCGTTTGTTCTCCTCTATTAGTGACTTTGGAGTGACTCTTTGTTGCATGTTGAGGGATAGTTATATGATCCAAGTATGTTATTATTGTTGAGAGAACTTGCACTAGTGAAAGTATGAACCCTAGGCCTTGTTTCCTAGCATTGCAATACCGTTTACGCTCACTTTTATCATTAGTTACCTTGTTGTTTTTGTATTTTCAGATTACAAAACCTTTATCTACCATCCATATTGCACTTGTATCACCATCTCTTCGCCGAACTAGTGCACCTATACAATTTACCATTGTATTGGGTGTGTTGGGGACACAAGATACTCTTTGTTATTTGGTTGCAGGGTTGTTTGAGAGAGACCATCTTCATTCTACGCCTCCCACAGATTGATAAACCTTAGGTCATTCACTTGAGGGAAATTTTCTACTGTCCTACAAACCTCTGCACTTGGAGGCCCAACAACGTCTACAAGAAGAAGGTTGTGTAGTAGACATCAAGCTCTTTTCTGGCGCCGTTGCCTGGGAGGTGAGTGCTTGAAGGTATATCTTTAGATCTTGCAATCGAATCTTTTAGTTTCTTGTTTTAGCACTAGTTTAGTTTATAAAAGAAAACTATAAAAAAATGGAATTAAGTTTGTCTCATACGCTTCATCTTTTTAATATCTTTCGTGAGTATGATGGAAAGGAAAATTGTGCCAAAGTATTAGAAGAAGAACGCATTAAAATGTTTGGCACTAAATATTTGAATGATGAGTGTAACATCCCAAAATTCTAAATTTTGGAATGTTATATTAAATAAATAATTGTGATTGTTTGTTTGATTTTTGTGCGATTGATTGTGTGAAATTGAGTGGAATTGAAACTTCTGAAAGTTGCATGAGAGGGAATAAAAGGACTTTCCCAGGATGTTTCACCTTGCATTTTGATCCTTGTGTATTCAAATTCATTTCATCACAAAACCCTAGAGTGAAGATAATATGACTTCTTCCATTTAAATAAATAAAAAAGGGGTTTGAAAATGATTTGAATTCCATTTGAAATATTTCAAATTTAGAAACTTTAAGCAACTCAATGAGTTCATGAGGGAAGATAAAATGACTTCTTCAAATTTGAAGAAAGAGAGTTGGAAGTTTCAAAGAAATGATTTGAAAGTCACTTTGAAGTTATTGAATTTCCAAATTTCAAATCCTCTTGGGAGTTATTTAGTTTTAATTCAAATTATTTTTCTCCTAAAAATAAATAAATGTAAATAAGGGTAAAATGATTCCCTTCAATAGAAAATTAGGAGAAAATAAATTCTAAATCATTTTGGTATTTTAAAAATGATTTGTATGGATTTTAAATGCAAATCTAGCACTGTTTGACTTTTATGAATTTTTATAGAATTTATTTGAACTTGGAAAATAGTTTATCTTATTCTTGGTATTTTTGTGAGCATTTTGGTATATGATATGCCTATGTATAATTTTTATTTAATTTACTTCTGTTGGAGTTCTCTTTTTGTTTAAAAAAAACGCACGCGCTCGAGCACACCGGCCCAGCCACAGGCCAGCGAGGCCATGGCCCAGCCGCAACGCTAGGGCAGCCAGCGGCCTGCCAGGCAAGCGCCAGGAGGCCAGCGCCCCAGCGCCGCACGCACGAGCCGCCCGCTCCTCTCCTCGCTCGCACGCAGCGCCCGCTGCCAGATGGGGCCCGCTCCCCATGTCACCCCCAATCTCCCGCTCCTCCCGCTGGATGAGCACGCACACGCGCTCCGCCCGAACCCGCCAGCCGAAGCTCTCGGGATAAGGCTTATCCCTCGCTCCCGAGCCCTCTCTCCGCGCCTATAAAAGCCTCGGAGCCTGCTCTCTCCATCCTGACCACTCTCTCGTCCTCTCGCCGCTCCTACCACCCGCAGTTGCCGCTTGGATCTCGCCGGCCGAAGCTCCGTCACCGGAGTTTGCCGTCATCCGTAAGCCGCCACGGCCCCCGTCTTCTTCTTCAATCTGTTGCCCGAGTCGAAGCGCATCCATTTGACATATTTGTTGCCCCTAGGTTTTGAGGGAGACGCCGCCCCGACGACCTGCGTCCTCGCCGGAGCACGGAGCTGCCATCCCCGCGCAGCACGACCTCGACGTCCCCGACACGAGCCGCCTCCACCACCGGATAGCCCTCGACGCGCCGATCTCGTTCGTCCTCTCCCCCGCCGCCGGAGGCCACCGCAGCCGCCGCCCCGTCACCGCCCAATGCCGGCGCCGCCGTCTCCTGCTCATCGACGTCGCCGCTGTAAGACGACCCTCTCCACACCCGTTCGATTGTTTTCGCTGAGACTTATGAGGTATATATCAGTTTTAGGTTATTTATACATGTGATTGCACTTTGATATATACATCGATGTACTGTGCGTGCCAGCATACCGATCCAGGGATGGTACAGATACACAGAGGCTTGACCGTTTGAGGTCGGGTCGCTACAAGATGGTATCAGAGCACATGTTGACTGTAGGACGTGACCCTAGAAACTGGAAAGCCCTTAGGAAAGGATCTCTCTAAAACTTTATTTTCAAAAAGATCCTTTACTTCTCTTCTTTTCCGAGCTTTATCAAATCTTTCATTTTGCCCCAAATAGTTAGACAATACCCCTTTTCCCTTTGACCACATGGAGGATCAACTGATGAGACCACTCCGAGAAGGAAGGTATCAGACTTCACCATACACTAGAAGAATTAATGCTACGACAGTCGAAGACTCGAAGAATATGAAGACACGGAAGAATTCCAAGATTTATATGACCTTTAGAGGACCAAACCTTTGTTGTATACTCACGTTAGATGCGATGATTTGTGAGCTGTCATATTTTGTGTGTGTTTTCCGACAGCAACAAATAAAACTTATTTTCAAAACTATATTGTTTGTATTGTGTGTATCTCTCTCTATCCCTCTTATCTCATCCCAAAACCCTTGGACCCAATAGATGATGAATGAAGATGGACTTGTATTCTCTGGACCGATCACTCAGTTGGAGGCAGAGCTATGGATTCAAAATATGGAGAGTCACTTTGGGAGCAATTTGGTTGCAAGGAAGTATGAGGTTCAATACACTCTTCAGTACTTTAGAAAAAGAGCTGCAACCTCATGGAAAATGCATCAGGCCATACAAGGATGTAATGGAGCAAACACTTGGGAGGAATTGAAGAAAACTCTGTTGGGATCTCGTCTTATCCGGAAGCACGATGATAACCTAATGAATAAACCTCGTGCCTGCAAGATATGCGGAGAAATAGGACACACCCATGAGGAACACAAGGATGGATGCCCTCATTGTGAAGGAAATCAATCGGCGGAAGAATGCCCAACTAGGCAGATTACTTGTTTCGTGTGTGAAGGAACTATGCACTACCCTGCCCAGTGTCATATTTACCCCAAGGTACAAGAAATTGACAAGCAGCAGAATGGAGCAATGAAAGAAGCACTCAGGGAAAGTTTAAAAGAACCTGTGATGAAGGAAGATGTTGACGACCCTAAGGGAGAAGGCCTAAACAAATTTTACTCCAATGCGTGCTATTCATATGGAGAAGAAGAACATTTTTCACTGTATTGCATGAAGCAAAGCCAAGAGTATCTGGGAGACTTCCCAACAGAAGAAGTGGAGTTTGATCCACAAGAGTTAGAAGAATTGATCGGAAAGAAGAAGTCCAGGAAGAGAAGGAGCATGTGTCCCCAGAACAACCCAATTTCTGCAGGAAAGGACCTGAGTCATATCACTTGTTATAGGTGCAAGGATTTAGGTCATTACGCTAGCAAATGCCCAGCAAGGAAGCCAAGAACACAAGTAACCAAGATAGCCACCAGGAAGCCCCTGGATTTTTCTGAAGTCATTTGTTTACGCTGCAAAGGAGTAGGACATTTTGCCAGAGAATGTTCAGACCCGAGGAAAGCTTGAGCAGAGTAGTTGAGATCTTGATATTGGAATAAAGCATGTAATAAATGTGGAATATACTTTTATTTTCATTGAGGATGTTGAGTTGAGTTATGAAATGGAAATTGTAATAGCTCAAGAAGCAATAAAAGTTGATGTGGTTAGAATCTCATATGAGATGTTATGAGTTCTTATTGATTGTGAGTGCCTCTCTCACTATGTCACCCAGACTTAAACCTTGAACCCATGGACAAGCTGACCCAAACCTTCCCCGGAAAAATAACCACATTTCACCCAAGGAAATACATACAGTATCCTGAGTACCCCTTCTATCTTATGCCTGCAGATGACAAACCTTTACGAGTCTTTTCTGAAGGGCCCAGAAACGATCATGACCCTGACCAGTGATCAGGATTACCCGAAGATCCTGAAGGACATGATGAAGCATATTCATCTTGAAGGAGATGCAGTTTACAAGGGTTATCCTTTCATGGAGAATGGAGTTGAACTTTGGTACATGGAGGTACACCTCCACCGTGTGAAGGGAGTTTGCCCAAAGACTATGGGTCAATACTTTTTCATCTCTCGAGTACCACGAGCAACAGTCTTTGACTTTGTTCGTGAAGCTGCTATGGAAGCCATACATCAGATTGGAGAAATACTAGAAGCAAGACTCCGTCACACTCAGGAATACCTGAGGGAAGTGCATGCAGAGATGATGGAGATGAAACTCATGGCCACCAAGATGAAGCAAAACATCGATGATTTGAAGGATCACATCGCACAATTCCAGTGGGATTGAATCATATTCAAGTAGGGCAAATGAATAAAGATGGAAGTAATGCTTGACCATACCAAACTATGTGGATGGCAACATTTGTAATAAAGTACTTTTGAAATTTGAGTTTTGAGTAGTGGTTAAGAATGTAATAAAGGATTTGATATGAAGAGAATATGAATTATGGATGAACTAGTACATGTTGTTTTAATAGTAAAACCCTGTGTGAACACTAGACCGCTGGAAAGGAAAATGTTGTTCCATAGGTGCAGTTTGGACAAAATAAGTTGGAGTTTTATTTTAGTTATGATGGTTACCCCAAGAGTATGAGGGAATGAAGTACTATTGGATTTAAAGGAGATGAAATGTTGGAATAAGGAAAAATAGTAACTCCAAGGATGAGTTAAAGATATACAAGTGTTGAAGTGGGCCATAACCCATAGGATCGGGATTTATAAAGAAGCAAGCACAGCCTTGTTGCAGAAAGAATTCTGGAAGAAGCTGTGATTTCATAGCAGACGTTCCATAGGAGGTTACGTAAACCTAAGAGTTGTGAAGAAACGATAAAGGGTTTGTTTGGCTTGAAGAACCATTGGATTTACCCGAACCCAGTTCATGGAGAAGAGAAGTTCTGCAATGCTTGTGAGGATGCCCAAGTGTTAGAATACGTGATTCACTATCTGCGTATGTGGTAATGATTCAAGTACGGGATGGATTGGCCCCCATACCGGAGACTTCTATCATGAGCTATCATATGTTGATGGAAAATCAGAGAGCCTTAAAACCCTAGAAGAGTGTCGACACGACAAACCAAAAGCCTTAGAATGGCAGGACGATGGAAACCCTGTACAGGCACCTGTTGCCAATCGTAGGTTATGCGGTGAGGTTCAGCCCAGACCCATTTCCTGCAGGAGGAACCAATAATTGTTGACCACCATGAGGTTTTCGGTAGTTGTTTAGCATTGGCGCCAGACCTTTCAAGTCTTAGAAGGATCTTATTTGATGCAAGAACTCCAGATTTTGAGGAAAAGATCATGCCCTTACCGGAAGAGCACAAGTGAAGGAGTTATCTCGACGAATATGAGAAGACCGACACCGTCAACGCAAAGGATGGAGTACATGAGTTTTGCTGGAACCTTAACCATGCTTCAAGGGTGGTAGCACCCCATACCTTGTGTTGATGAATTAAATTTCAAGAAGACCCCCAAACCTAACCTTCTTTCTAGCCTCTCCGAATCTCAAGGACGAGATTCCTTTTAAGGGTGGTAGTTTGTAACATCCCAAAATTCTAAATTTTGGAATGTTATATTAAATAAATAATTGTGATTGTTTGTTTGATTTTTGTGTGATTGATTGTGTGAAATTGAGTGGAATTGAAACTTTTGAAAGTTGCATGAGAGGGAATAAAAGGACTTTCCCAAAATGTTTCATCTTGCATTTTGATCCTCGTGTATTCAAATTCATTTCATCACAAAACCCTAGAGTGAAGATAATATGACTTCTTCCATTTAAATAAATAAAAAGGGGTTTGAAAATGATTTGAATTCCATTTGAAATATTTCAAATTTAGAAACTTTAAGCAACTCAATGAGTTCATGAGGGAAGATAAAATGACTTCTTCAAATTTGAAGAAAGAGAGTTGGAAGTTTCAAAGAAATGATTTGAAAGTCACTTTGAAGTTATTTGAATTTCCAACTTTCAAATCCTCTTGGGAGTTATTTAGTTTTAATTCAAATTATTTTTCTCCTAAAAATAAATAAATGGAAATAAGGGTAAAATGATTCCCTTCAATAGAAAATTAGGAGAAAATAAATTCTAAATCATTTTGGTATTTAAAAAATGATTTGTATGGATTTTAAATGCAAATCTAGCACCGTTTGACTTTTATGAATTTTTATAGCATTTATTTGAACTTGGAAAATAGTTTATCTTATTCTTGGTATTTTTGTGAGCATTTTGGTATATGATATGCCTATGTATAATTTTTATTTAATTTACTTCTGTTGGAGTTCTCTTTCTGTTAAAAAAAAAGCACGCGCGCTCGAGCACATCGGCCCAGCCACAGGCCAGCGAGGCCATGGCCCAGCCACAGGCCAGCGAGGCCATGGCCCAGCCGTAGCGCTAGGGCAGCCAGCGGCCTGCCAGGCAAGCGCCAGGAGGCCAGCGCCCCAGCGCCGCACGCACGAGCCGCCCGCTCCTCTCCTCGCTCGCACGCTGCGTCCGCTGCTAGATGGGGCCCGCTCCCCATGTCACCCCCAACCTCCCGCTCCTCCCGCTGGATGAGCACGCACACGCGCTCCGCCCGAACCCGCCAGCCGAATCTCTCGGGAGAAGGCTTATCCCTCGCTCCCGAGCCCTCTCTCCGCGCCTATAAAAGCCTCGGAGCCTCCTCTCTCCATCCTGACCACTCTCTCGTCCTCTCACCGCTCCTACCGCCCGCAGTTGCCGCTTGGATCTCGCCGGCCGAAGCTCCGTCGCCGGAGTTTGCCGTCGTCCGTAAGCCGCCACGGCCCCCGTCTTCTTCTCCAATCCGTTGCCCGAGTCGAAGCGCATCCAGTTGACATATTTGTTGCCCCTAGGTTTCGCCGGAGACGCCGCCCCGGCGACCTCTGTCCTCGCCGGAGCACGGAGCCGCCATCCCCGCGCAGCACGACCTCGACGTCCCTGACGCGAGCTGCCTCCACCACCGGATAGCCCTTGACGCGCCGATCCCGTTCGTCTTCTCCCCCGCCGCCGGAGGCCACCGCAGCCGCCGCCCTGTCACCGCCCAATGCCGGCGCCGCCGTCTCCTGCTCGTCGACGTCCCCGCTGTAAGACGACCCTCTCCACACCCGTTCGATTGTTTCCGCTAAGACTTATGAGGTATATATCAGTTTTACATTATTTATACATGTGATTGCACTTTGATATATACATCGATGTACTGTGCGTGCCAGCATACCGATCCAGGGATGGTACAGATACACAGAGGCTTGACCGTTTGAGGTCGGGTCGCTACAATGAGCATGATTGCAATGTTGTTAGTATGAACTCATTGAATATCCATGGTACTAATGATGATTGCACTAGTCATGATGAAAATATCTCTTGTAAGCATGTCGATTTTTGTGGACTGCATAGAGTTTGCAAATACATACCAAAAAGGGAAGATATATTTTGTAAGAGGCATAAGTACTTAGAAACTAAATGGTTGCAAGAAAGGCTAGATGTTTGTGCTGAAAATTTAAATTTTCTTAGCCGTACTTGTGAACTTTGCAATGAACGTGGTCATTTAACTATCCGATGCAAATTGTTTCTTGATCTATTCGTGTCCAAAATTTTTGATGACTTGATTTCCCTTGCACATCATAATGAACTTAGTTTGCTTATGGGCTATGAAGAAATGAAACGTATAACTAACTATCTTCCAGAATTTGCCCGTTATAAACTTCTTAATTTTGATCTAGAGGAAATTTATATGTATTGTGCGGTGAATTGCATTGAAAATCCTTATATTGCCAATTACATAAAGAAAAGAAAGCAAATAGAAGATGAAGAGAATACTAATGAAAGGGAAGAGACTTCCCAATATCCTCCTATTATTTCTTATGATGAATCAGGTAACGAGGAGGAGCCTTCTATTCAACCAATCTCATCAATAAGGAGCTCAAAAAAGAGGGATAAACCCGCACATGATGTGAAGAAGAAAAAGAAAAAACGGAGAAGCAAAGGTAAAAAGGTATCCCTCCCAAATGATGTTGCTCCTACTACTCATTGTGATGATGACAATTGCTATATTATTGGTGCTATCCATACTATTAATGATGAGAGTGATTATGCTTATGATATGAAAAGGCCCAAGCTTGGGGATGCTATGTTTGATGAGAATGACATGTTTGAGAATATATTTGCTGAAATTAATGTTTGTCCTAAGCTTGGGGATGCTACATTTAATGAAGATGATATTTTTAGTCTCCCAAGTTTTTATATGCAAATTTATAATGATGATAGCATGCCTCCTACTTATGATGATTATATTGATGAAAGTGGGTTTGGAAGAGTGTCAACTTTAGGAAGTAATGATCCCACTATTTTGGAGGATGTTGAATCTTATTATGATAATTATGAAAGTGGATTTGGAGAGGTCATGACTTTATTTAGTAATGATTCCACTATCTTGGAAGAGGTTTCAATCGATTATGATGAGAACAAAGTTGCTACTTATGATGATTATTGTGATGATACATATTCTACAAAAAGTAGTGATAATTGTATTTATAAAACTTGTCATGATTATGATTACCCTTTTTCTGAACATTACTCTTTTAATGTGGAAACAATTTATAGTATTTGAGTCTCTTATGATACTCCCACTATTCCGAAAGAGAAGAATTTTGCTTATGTGGAGAGTAATAAAATTTCTATGCATGTAGATCATGAAAATAATGCTTTAGGTGCTGGTTATATTGTTGAATTCATTCATGATGCTACTGAAAATTATTATGAGAGAGAAATATATGCTTGTAGGAATTGCAATAATATCAAGTTTCCTCTCTATGTGCTTAAAATCTTGAAGTTATGATTGTTTTACCTTCCTATGCAAGTTGAATCTTGTTCCCATAAGTTGTTTGCTCACAAAATCCCTATGAATAGGAAGTGGATTAGACTTAAATGTGATAGTCATATTCTTCATGATGCTCTCTTTATGTTTCAATTCTTATCTTTTATGTGAGCATCATTGAAATCATCATGCCTAGCTAGGGGCGTTAAACGTTAGCGCTTGTAGGGAGGCAACCCAATTTTATTTTAGTTTCTTGATTTTTGGTTCTGTTTAGGATAAATAATCCATATAGCTTATGTTTAGATGTGGTTTTATGTTTTAATTAGTGTTTGTGCCAAGTAGAACCTTTGGGAAGACTTGGGTGAAGTCTTTATGATCATGCTGTAAAAAACAGAAACTTTAGCGCTCACGAGATTAGCATCAACTTTTTACTGGAGAGTGCTATTTCGTTGATTATTTTTTAAGATGATTACTAGACAAATTTCTCAGGTCCACCAATTTATTTTACAATTTTTGGAGTTCCATAAGTATACGTTTGATACAGATTACTACAAACTGTTCTGTTTTTGACAGATTCTGTTTTCATTGTGTTGCTTGCTTATTTTGATGAATCTATGGCTAGTAAAATAGTTTATAAACCATAGAGAAGTTGGAATACAGTAGGTTTAACACCAATATAAATAAAGATGAGTTCATTACATTACCTTGAAGTGGTGTTTTCTTTTCTTTCGCTAACGGAGCTTACGAGTTTTCTGTTAAGTTTTGTGTTGTGAAGTTTCCAAGTTTTGGGTAAAGATTCGATGGACTATGGAATAAGGAGTGGAAAGAGCCTAAGCTTGGGGATGCCCAAGGCACCCCAAGGTAATATTCAAGGATAACCAATAGCCTAAGCTTGGGGATGCCCCGGATGGCATCCCCTCTATCGTCTTCGTTCATCGGTAACTTTACTTGGAGCTATATTTTTATTCACCACATGATATGTGTTTTGCTTGGAGCGTCATTTTAGTTTCTTTTATTTTGCTTGCTGTTTGAATAAAATACCAAGATCTGAAATTCTTAAATGAGAGAGATTCTTCACATAGCTACATAATTATTCGACTACTCATTGATCTTCACTTATATCTTTCGGAGTAGTTTGTTGTTTGCTCTAGTGCTTCACTTATATCTTTTAGAGCACGGCGGTGGATTTATTTTGAAGAAATAGATGAACTCTCATGCTTCACTTATATTATTTTGAGAGTCTTAAACAGCATGGTAATTTGCTTTAATTGTGAAATTAATCTCCCATATTGAGTTCATTGAATATCATGAGAAGTTAGATACTTGATAAGTGTTTTGAGATATAAAGGTGGTAATATTAGAGTGTGCTAGTTGAGTAATTGTGAAATTGAGAAATACTTGTGTTAAAGTTGGCAAGTCCCGTAGCATGCACGTATGGTAAAAGTTGTGTGACAATTTTGACACATAGGTGTTCTTTTATTGCTTTCCTTATGAGTGGCGGTCGGGGACGAGCGATGGTCTTTTCCTACCAATCTATCCCTCTAGGGGCATGCGTAGTAGTACTTTGCTTCGAGGGCTAATAAACTTTTGCAATAAGTATATGAGTTCTTTATGAATAATGTGAGTCCATGGATTATACGCACTCTCAACCTTCCACAATTTTCTAGCCTCTACGGTACCGTGCATTGCCCTTTCTCACATTGAGAGTTGGTGCAAACTTCTCCGGTGCATCCAAACCCCGTGATACGATACGCTCTATCACACATAAACCTCCTTATATCTTCCTCAAAACAGCCACCATACCTACCTATTATGGCATTTCCATAGCCATTCCGAGATATATTGCCATGCAACTTTCCACCGTTCCGTTTATTATGACATGCTCCATCATTGCCATATTGCTTTGCATGATCATGTAGTTGACATCGTATTTGTGGCAAAGCCACCGTTCATAATTCTTTCACGCATGTCACTCATGAGTCATTTCACATCCCGGTACACTGCCGGAGGCATTCATATAGAGTCATATTTTGTTCTAAGAATCGAGTTGTAATTCATGAGTTGTAAGTAAATAAAAGTGTGATGATCATCATTATTAGAGCATTGTCCCAGTGAGGAAAGGATGATGGAGACTATGATTCCCCCACAAGTCGGGATGAGACTCCGGACTAAATAAAGAGAGGCCATAAAAAAAGAGAAAAAAAAGAAAGAAAAGGCCCAAATAAAAAAATGAGAGAAAAAGAGAGAAGGGACAATGCTACTATCCTTTTACCACACTTGTGCTTCAAAGTAGCACCATGATCTTCATGATAGAGAGTCTCCTATGTTGTCACTTTCATATACTAGTGGGAATTTTTCATTATAGAACTTGGCTTGTATATTCCAACGATGGGCTTCCTCAAAATGCCCTAGGTCTTCGTGAGCAAGCAAGTTGGATGCACACCCACTTAGTTTCTTTTGTTGAGCTTTCACATATTTATAGCTCTAGTGCATCCATTGAATGGCAATCCCTACTCCTCTCATTGACATTAATCGATGGGCATCTCCATAGCCTATTGATTAGCCGCGTCAATGTGAGTCTTTCTACCTTTTTTGAAGGAAATATGCCCTAGAGGCAATAATAAAGTATTATTTATTTCCTTGTATCATGATAAATGTTTATTATTCATGCTAGAATTGTATTAACCGGAAACATAATACATGTGTGAATATATAGATAAACAGAGTGTCATTAGTATGCCTCTACTTGACTAGCTCGTTAATCAAAGATGGTTATGTTTCCTAGCCATAGACATAAGTTGTCATTTGATTAACGAGATCACCTCATTAGGAGAATGACGTGATTGACTTGACCCATTCCGTTAGCTTAGCACTCGATCGTTTAGTATGTTGCTATTGCTTTCTTCATGACTTATACATGTTCCTATGACTATGAGATTATGCAACTCCCGTTTACCGGAGGAACACTTTGTGTGCTACCAAACGTCACAACGTAAATGGGTGATTATAAAGGTGCTCTACAGGTGTCTCCAAAGGTACTTGTTGGGTTGGCGTATTTCGAGATTAGGATTTGTCACTCCAATTGTCGGAGAGGTATCTTTGGGCCCACTCGGTAATGCACATCACTATAAGCCTTGCAAGCATTGTGACTAATGAGTTAGTTGCGGGATGATGTGTTACGGAATGAGTAAAGAGACTTGCCGGTAACGAGATTGAACTAGGTATCGAGATACCGACGATCAAATCTCGGGTAAGTAACATACCGGTGACAAAGGGAACAACGTATGTTGTTATGCGGTCTGACCGATAAAGATCTTCGTAGAATATGTGGGAGCCAATATGGGCATCCAGGTCCCGCTATTGGTTATTGACCGGACACGTGTCTCGGTCATGTCTACATAGTTCTCGAACCCGTAGGGTCCGCACGCTTAACGTTACGATGACAGTTTTATTGAGTTTTGATGTACCGAAGGAGTTTGGAGTCCCGAATGAGATCGGGGATATGACGAGGAGTCTCGAAATGGTCGAGACGTAAAGATCGATATATTGGACGACTATATTCGGACTTCGGAAAGGTTCCGAGTGATTCGGGTATTTTTCGGAGTACCGGAGAGTTACGGGAATTCGTATTGGGCCTTAATGGGCCATACGGGAAAGGAGAGAAAGGCCTCAAAAGGTGGCCGCACCCCTCCCCATGGTCTGGTCCGAATTGGACTAGGGAAGTGGGGCGCACCCTTCCTTCTTTCTCCTTCCCCCTTCCCTTCTCCTACTCCCACAAGGAAAGGAGGAGTCCTACTCCCGGTGGGAGTAGGACTCCCCCCTATGGCGCGCCTCTCCCCTTGGCCGGCTGCCTCCCCCTTGCTCCTTTATATACGGGGCAGGGGGGCACCCCAGAGACACAACAATTGATCCTTGAGACCTCTTAGCCGTGTGCGGTGCCCCCTCCACCATATTACACCTCGATAATACCGTTGCGGAGCTTAGGCGAAGCCCTACGTCGGTGGAACATCATCATCGTCACCACGCCGTCGTGTTGACGAAACTCTCCCTCAACACTCGGCTGGATCGGAGTTCGAGGGACGTCATCGAGCTGAACGTGTGTAGAACTCGGAGGTGCCGTACGTTCGGTACTTGATCGGTCGGATCGTGAAGACGTACGACTACATCAACCGCGTTGTGATAACGCTTCCGCTGTCGGTCTACGAGGGTACGTGGACAACACTCTCCCCTCTCGTTGCTATGCATCACCATGATCTTGCGTGTGCGTAGGAATTTTTTTGAAATTACTACGTTCCCCAACAGTGGCATCCGAGCCTGGTTTTATGCGTTGATGCTATGCACGAGTAAAACACAAGTGAGTTGTGGGCGATATAAGTCATACTGCTTACCAGCATGTCATACTTTGGTTCAACGGTATTGTGAGATGAAGCGGCCCGGACCGACATTACGCGTACGCTTACGCGAGACTGGTTTCACCGTTGCGAGCACTCGTTGCTTAAAGGTGACTGGCGGGTGTCTGTCTCTCTCACTTTAGTTGAACCGAGTGTGGCTACGCCCGGTCCTTGTGAAGGTTAAAACAGCACCAACTTGACAAACTATCGTTGTGGTTTTGATGCGTAGGTAAGAACGGTTCTTGCTAAGCCCGTAGCAGCCACGTAAAACTTGCAACAACAAAGTAGAGGACGTTTAACTTGTTTTTGCAGGGCATGTTGTGATGTGATATGGTCAAGACATGATGTGATATAATTTGTTGTATGAGATGATCATGTTTTGTAACCGAGTTATCGGCAACTGGCAGGAGCCATATGGTTGTCGTTTTATTGTATGCAATGCAATCGCCATGTAATGCTTTACTTTATCACTAAGCGGTAGAGATAGTCGTAGAAGCATAAGATTGACGAGACGACAACGATGCTACGATGGAGATCAAGGTGTCGCGCCGGTGACGATGGTGATCATGACGGTGCTTCGGAGATGGAGATCACAAGCACGGTGCTTCGGAGATGGAGATCACAAGCACAAGATGATGATGGCCATATCATATCACTTATATTGATTGCATTGATGTTAATCCTTTATGCATCTTATCTTGCTTTGTTTGACGGTAGCATTATAAGATGATCCTTCACTAAATTATCAAAGTATAAGTGTTCTCCCTGAGTATGCACCGTTGCGAAAGTTCTTCGTGCTGAGACACCACGTGATGATCGGGTGTGATAGGCTCTACGTTCAAATACAACGGGTGCAAAATAGTTGCACACGCGGAATACTCAGGTTAAACTTGACGAGCCTAGCATATAACAGATATGGCCTCGGAACACGGAGACCGAAAGGTCGAGCGTGAATCATATAGTAGATATGATCAACATAGTGATGTTCACCATTGAAACTACTCCATCTCACGTGATGATCGGACATGGTTTAGTTGATATGGATCACGTGATCACTTAGAGGATTAGAGGGATGTCTATCTAAGTGGGAGTTCTTAAATAATATGATTAATTGAACTTGAATTTATCATGAACTTAGTACCTGATAGTATTTTGCTTGTCTATGTTAATTGTAGATAGATGGCCCGTGCTGTTGTTCCGTTGAATTTTAATGCGTTTCTTGAGAAAGCAAAGTTGAAAGATGATGGTAGCAATTACACGTACTGGGTCCGTAACTTGAGGATTATCCTCATTACTGCACAGAAGAATTACGTCCTGGAAGCACCGCTGGGTGCCAGGCCTGCTGCAGGAGCAACACCAGATGTTATGAACGTCTGGCAGAGCAAAGCTGATGACTACTCGATAGTTCAGTGTGCCATGCTTTACGGCTTAGAACCGGGTCTTCAACGACGTTTTGAACGTCATGGAGCATATGGGATGTTCCAGGAGTTGAAGTTAATATTTCAAGCAAATGCCCGAATTGAGAGATATGAAGTCTCCAATAAGTTCTTCAGCTGCAAGATGGAAGAGAATAGTTCTGTCAGTGAGCATATACTCAAAATGTCTGGGTATAACAATCACTTGATTCAACTGGGAGTTAATCTTCCGGATGATAGCGTTATTGACAGAACTCTTCAATCACTGCCACCAAGCTACAAGAGCTTCGTGATGAACTATAATATTCAAGGGATGAGTAAGACAATTCCCGAGCTCTTCGCAATGCTAAAGGCTACGGAGGTAGAAATCAAAAAGGAGCATCAAGTGTTGATGGTCAATAAGACCACCAGTTTCAAGAAAAAGGGTAAAGGGAAGAAGAAAGGGAACTTCAAGAAGAACAGCAAACAAGTTGCTGCTCAGGAGAAGAAACCCAAGTCTGGACCTAAGCCTGAAACTGAGTGCTTCTACTGCAAGCAAACTGGTCACTGGAAGCGGAACTGCCCAAAGTATTTGGCGGATAAGAAGGATGGCAAGGTGAACAAAGGTATATGTGATATACATGTTATTGATGTGTACCTTACTAATGCTCGCAGTAGCACATGGGTATTTGATACTGGTTCTGTTGCTAATATTTGCAACTCGAAACAGGGGCTACGGATTAAGCGAAGATTGGCTAAGGACGAGGTGACGATGCGCGTGGGAAATGGTTCCAAAGTCGATGTGATCGCGGTCGGCACGCTACCTCTACATCTACCTTCGGGATTAGTTTTAGACCTAAATAATTGTTATTTGGTGCCAGCGTTGAGCATGAACATTATATCTGGATCTTGTTTGATGCGAGACGGTTATTCATTTAAATCAGAGAATAATGGTTGTTCTATTTATATGAGTAATATCTTTTATGGTCATGCACCCTTGAAGAGTGGTCTATTTTTGTTGAATCTCGATAGTAGTGATACACATATTCATAATATTGAAACCAAAAGATGCAGAGTTGATAATGATAGTGCAACTTATTTGTGGCACTGCCGTCTAGGTCATATCGGTGTAAAGCGCATGCAAAAACTCCATACTGATGGACTTTTGGAACCACTTGATTATGAATCACTTGGAACTTGCGAACCGTGCCTCATGGGCAAGATGACTAAAACACCGTTCTCCGGAACTATGGAGAGAGCAACAGATTTGTTGGAAATCATACATACAGATGTATGTGGTCCGATGAATGTTGAGGCTCGTGGCGGATATCGTTAGTTTCTCACCTTCACAGATGATTTAAGCAGATATGGGTATATCTACTTAATGAAACATAAGTATGAAACATTTGAAAAGTTCAAAGAATTTCAGAGTGAAGTTGAAAATCATCATAACAAGAAAATAAAGTTTCTATGATCAGATCATGGAGGAGAATATTTGAGTTACGAGTTTGGTCTACATTTGAAACAATGCGGAATAGTTTCGCAACTCACGCCACCCGGAACACCACAGCGTAATGGTGGGTCCGAACGTCGTAATCGCACTTTACTAGATATGGTGCGATCTATGATGTCTCTTACTGATTTACCGCTATAGTTTTGTGGTTATGCTTTAGAGACGGCTGCATTCACGTTAAATAGGGCACCATCAAAATCCGTTTAGACGACGCCTTATGAACTGTGGTTTGGCAAGAAACCAAAGTTGTCGTTTCTTAAAGTTTGGGGCTGCGATGCTTATGTGAAGAAACTTCAACCTGATAAGCTCGAATCCAAATCGGAGAAATGTGTCTTCATAGGATACCCAAAGGAGACTGTTGGGTATACCTTCTATCACAGATCCGAAGGCAAAACTTTTGTTGCTAAATTCGGAAATTTTCTAGAGAAGGAGTTTCTCTCGAAAGAAGTGAGTGGGAGGAAAGTAGAACTTGATGAGGTAACTATACCTGCTCCCTTATTGGAAAGTAGTTCATCACGAACCAGTTTCTGAGACACCTACACCAATTAGTGAGGAAGTTAATGATGATGATCATGAAACTTCAGATCAAGTTATTACTGAACCTCATAGATCAACCAGAGTAAGATCCGCACCAGAGTGGTACGGTAATCCTGTTCTGGAAGTTATGTTACTAGACCATGACGAACCTACGAACTATGAAGAAGCGATGGTGAGCCCAGATTCCGCAAAATGGCTTGAGGCCATGAAATCTGAGATGGGATCCATGTATGAGAACAAAGTATGGACTTTGGTTGACTTGCCCAATGATCGGCAAGCCATTGAAAATAAATGGATCTTCAAGAAGAAGACTGACGCTGATGGTAATGTTACTGTCTATAAAGCTCGACTTGTTGCGAAAGGTTTTCGACAAGTTCAAGGGATTGACTACGATGAGACCTTCTCACCCGTAGCGATGCTTAAGTCTGTCCGAATCATGTTAGCAATTGCCGCATTTTATGATTATGAAATTTGGCAAATGGATGTCAAAACTGCATTCCTGAATGGATTTCTGGAAGAAGAGTTGTATATGATGCAACCAGAAGGTTTTGTCGATCCAAAGGGAGCTAACAAAGTGTGCAAGCTCCAGCGATCCATTTATGGACTGGTGCAAGCCTCTCGGAGTTGGAATAAACGCTTTGATAGTGTGATCAAAGCATTTGGTTTTATACAGACTTTTGGAGAAGCCTGTATTTACAAGAAAGTGAGTGGGAGCTCTGTAGCATTTCTGATATTATATGTGGATGACATATTACTGATTGGAAATGATATAGAATTTCTGGATAGCATAAAGGGATACTTGAATAAGAGTTTTTCAACGAAAGACCTCGGTGAAGCTGCGTATATATTGGGCATCAAGATCTATAGAGATAGATCAAGACGCTTAATTGGACTTTCACAAAGCACATACCTTGACAAAGTTTTGAAGAAGTTCAAAATGGATCAAGCAAAGAAAGGATTCTTGCCTGTGTTGCAAGGTGTGAAGTTGAGTAAGACTCAATGCCCGACCACTGCAGAAGATAGAGAGAAGATGAAAGATGTTCCCTATGCTTCAGCCATAGGCTCTATCATGTATGCAATGCTGTGTACCAGACCTGATGTATGCCTTGCTATAAGTCTAGCAGGAAGGTACCAAAGTAATCCAGGAGTGGATCACTAGACAGCGGTCAAGAACATCCTGAAATACCTAAAAAGGACTAAGGATATGTTTCTCGTATATGGAGGTGACAAAGAGCTCATCGTAAATGGTTACGTTGATGCAAGCTTTGACACTGATCCGGACGATTCTAAATCGCAAACCGGATACGTATTTACATTGAACAGTGGAGCTGTCAGTTGGTGCAGTTCTAAAACAAAGCGTCGTGGCGGGATCTACATGTGAAGCGGAGTACATAGCTGCTTCGGAAGCAGCAAATGAAGGAGTCTGGATGAAGGAGTTCATATCCGATCTAGGTGTCATACCTAGTGCATCGGGTCCTATGAAAATCTTTTGTGACAATACTGGTGCAATTGCCTTGGCAAAGGAATCCAGATTTCACAAGAGAACCAAGCACATCAAAAGACGCTTCAATTCCATCCGGGATTTAGTACAGGTGGGAGACATAGAAATTTGCAAGATACATACGGATCTGAATGTAGCAGACCCGTTGACTAAGCCTCTTCCACGAGCAAAACATGATCAGCACCAAGGCTCCATGGGTGTAAGAATCATTACTGTGTAATCTAGATTATTGACTCTAGTGCAAGTGGGAGACTGAAGGAAATATGCCCTAGAGGCAATAATAAAGTATTATTTATTTCCTTGTATCATGATAAATGTTTATTATTCATGCTAGAATTGTATTAACCGGAAACATAATACATGTGTGAATATATAGACAAACAGAGTGTCACTAGTATGCCTCTACTTGACTAGCTCGTTAATCAAAGATGGTTATGTTTCCTAGCCATAGACATAAGTTGTCATTTGATTAACGAGATCACCTCATTAGGAGAATGACGTGATTGACTTGACCCATTCTGTTAGCTTAGCACTCGATCGTTTAGTATGTTGCTATTGCTTTCTTCATGAGTTATACATGTTCCTATGACTATGAGATTATGCAACTCCCGTTTACTGGAGGAACACTTTGTGTGCTACCAAACGTCACAACGTAAATGGGTGATTATAAAGGTGCTCTACAGGTGTCTCCAAAGGTACTTGTTGGGTTGGCGTATTTCGAGATTAGGATTTGTCACTCCAATTGTCGGAGAGGTATCTCTGGGCCCACTCGGTAATGCACATCACTATAAGCCTTGCAAGCATTGTGACTAATGAGTTAGTTGCAGGATGATGTGTTACGGAACGAGTAAAGAGACTTGCCGGTAACGAGATTGAACTAGGTATCGAGATACCGACGATCAAATCTCGGGCAAGTAACATACCGGTGACAAAGGGAACAACGTATGTTGTTATGCGGTCTCACCGATAAAGATCTTCGTAGAATATGTGGGAGCCAATATGGGCATCCAAGTCCCGCTATTGGTTATTGACCGGAGACGTGTCTCGGTCATGTCTACATAGTTCTCGAACCCGTAGGGTCCGCACGCTTAACGTTACGATGACAGTTTTATTGAGTTTTGATGTACCGAAGGAGTTCGGAGTCCCGGATGAGATCGGGGATATGACAAGGAGTCTCGAAATGGCCGAGACGTAAAAATCGATATATTGGACGACTATATTCGGACTTTGGAAAGGTTCCGAGTGATTCGGGTATTTTTCGGAGTGCCGGAGAGTTACGGTAATTCGTATTGGGCCTTAATGGGCCATACGTGAAAGGAGAGAAAGGCCTCAAAAGGTGGCCGCACCCCTCCCCATGGTCTGGTCCGAATTGGACTAGGGAAGGGGGGCGCACCCTTCCTTCTTTCTCCTTCCCCCTTCCCTTCTCCTACTCCCACAAGGAAAGGAGGAGTCCTACTCCCGGTGGGAGTAGGACTCCCCCCTATGGCGCGCCTCTCCCCTTGGCCGGCTGCCTCCCCCTTGCTCCTTTATATACGGGGGCAGGGGGGCACCCCAGAGACACAACAATTGATCCTTGAGATCTCTTAGCCGTGTGCGGTGCCCCTCCACCATATTACACCTCGATAATACCGTTGTGGAGCTTAGGCGAAGCCCTGCGTCGGTGGAACATCATCATCGTCACCACGCCGTCGTGCTGACGAAACTCTCCCTCAACACTCGGCTGGATCAGAGTTCGAGGGACGTCATCGAGCTGAACGTGTGTAGAACTCGGAGGTGCCGTACGTTCGGTACTTGATCGGTCGGATCGTGAAGACGTACGACTGCATCAACCGCGTTGTGATAACGCTTCCGCTGTCGGTCTACGAGGGTACGTGGACAACACTCTCCCCTCTCGTTGCTATGCATCACCATGATCTTGCGTGTGCGTAGGAATTTTTTTGAAATTACTACGTTCCCCAACATTTTTGTCTTCTCTCATAACCCCCATCATTATACTCTACTCTACCCATAGTGCTATATCCATGGCTTGCGCTCATGTATTGCGTAAGAGTTGAAAAGGCTGAAGCGTGTTAAAAGTATGAACCAATTGCTCGGCTTGTCATCGGGGTTATGTAAGATGAGAACGTTTTGTGTGACAATATTGAAACATAGCCTAACTATATGATTTTGTAGGGATAAGCTTTCTTTGGCTATGTATTTTGATAAGACATAGTTGCTTGGTTAGCATGTTTGAAGTATTATTGTTTTTATGTCAACATTAAACTTTTATCTTGAATCTTTCGGATCTAAATATTCATGCCACAATAAAAAGATTTACATTAAGAATTATGCTAAGAAGCATTCCACATCAAAAATTCTGTTTTTATCATTTACCTACTCGAGGATGAGCAGGAATTAAGCTTGGGGATGCTGATACGTCTCCAACGTATCTATAATATTTGATTGTTCCATGCTATTATATTATCAGTTTGGGTGTTTATGGGCTTTACTATGCACTTTTATATTATCTTTGGAAGTAACCTATTAACCCAGAGCCCAGTGCCAGTTTCTGTTTTTCCTTTGTTTCAGTGTTTCGCAGAAAAGGAATATCAAACGGAGTCCAAACGGAATGAAACCTTCGGGAAAGTTATTTTTGGAACAGAAGCAATCCAGGGGACTTGGAGTGCACGTCAGGGAAGCAACGAGGGAGGCACGAGGCTGGGGGGTGCGCCCACCCCCCTGGGCGTGCCCTCCACCCTCGTGGGACCCTCGTGGCTCCCCTGATGTATTTCTTTCGCCTATATATATCCATATACCCTAAAAACATCGGGGAACAGAATAGATCGGGAGTTCCGCCGCCGCAAGCCTCTGTAGCCACCAAAAACCAATCGGGACCCTGTTCCGGCACCCTGCCAGAGGGGGGATCCCTCACTGGTGGCCATCTTCATCATCCCGGCGATCTCCATGACGAGGAGGGAGTAGTTCACCCTCGAGGCTGAGGGTATGTACCAGTAGCTATGTGTTTGATCTCTTTCTCTCGTGTTCTTTAGGTGATACGATCTTGATGTATCGCGAGCTTTGCTATTATAGTTGGATCTTATGATGTTTCTCCCCCTCTACTCTCTTATAATGGATTGATTTTTCCCTTTGAAGTAATCTTATCAGATTGAGTCCTTAAGGATTTGAGAACACTTGATGTATGTCTTGTCGTGCTTATCTGTGGTGACAATGGGATATCACGTGATCCACTTGATATATGTTTTGGTGATCAACTTGCCGGTTCCGCCCATGAACCTATGCATAGGGGTTGGCACACGTTTTCGTCTTGACTCTCTGGTAGAAACTTTGGGGCACTCTTTGAAGTACTTTTGTGTTGGTTGAATAGATGAATCTGAGATTGTGTGATGCATATCGTATAATCATACCCACGGATACTTGAGGTGACATTGGAGTATCTAGGTGACAATAGGGTTTTGGTTGATTTGTGTCTTAAGGTGTTATTCTAGTATGAACTCTAGGATAGATCGAACGGAAAGAATAGCTTCGTGTTATTTTACTACGGACTCTTGAATAGATCGATCAGAAAGGATAATTTTGAGGTGGTTTCGTACCCTACCATAATCTCTTCGTTTGTTCTCCTCTATTAGTGACTTTGGAGTGACTCTTTGTTGCATGTTGAGGGATAGTTATATGATCCAAGTATGTTATTATTGTTGAGAGAACTTGCACTAGTGAAAGTATGAACCCTAGGCCTTGTTTCCTAGCATTGCAATACCGTTTACGCTCCCTTTTATCATTAGTTACCTTGCTGTTTTTATATTTTCAGATTACAAAAACCTTTATCTACCATCCATATTGCACTTGTATCACCATCTCTTCGCCGAACTAGTGCACCTATACAATTTACCATTGTATTGGGTGTGTTGGGGACACAAGAGACTCTTTGTTATTTGGTTGCAGGGTTGTTTGAGAGAGACCATCTTCATCCTACGCCTCCCACGGATTGATAAACCTTAGGTCATCCACTTGAGGGAAATTTGCTACTGTCCTACAAACCTCTGCACTTGGAGGCCCAACAACGTCTAAAAGAAGAAGGTTGTGTAGTAGACATCAGCCAACTAGTCAAGCACCAGCATAGCGACCAACCAGCCAGCATGGCGCTGCATGCCTCATCAGCTTGGACGCGCGTCGAAGCAAGGCGAGGCGCGACGTTATGGACGAGCTCTGTTGCCGTCCCCGATAAAGCAAGAGGGCACGTAGGCAACGCATTAAATGCGTTTGTCCTACGATGTCAGGCGATAAACTTGTGCACTGTAGATACTTTCCACCTCCTGTGTGCCACTGTGGCGACCCCTTTGACATATAAAAGGAGGCCCGAGGTGTACTGTTGCAGGATTCGGACTTTTTGGACTGGGCACGCATAGTAGCTAGTCCAAGAACTGAAGAACACAAGATAAACACAGACAAGCAGGACTAGGGTTTTATGCATCATTTGTGGCCCGAACCTGGGTAAAAATCCCCTTGCGCTGATCGCTAGACCTGCTCTTTGCGTGGCTCTTCACCCCCGCCAACCGTAGTAGGGGTCCTCGGGATCCCATAGGTGTCGTTTTCCCCGACATCTAGTATTTATTTTTAGTTTTGACTATTGGTTGCTAAACTTACTTGTATTTTAAAAAGAAAGCTTAATTTTATGACACTGTACAAAATATATTTGGGTATGGGACCGTGTTCTCCAATAGAAATTACAGAGCATCGATCAAACCAATAGACATTTTTTTGTATTTACCCACCCGATTTTTTTATTCATGTGTAAACAAGGAGATCAATGAGAGTTCTTTTTTCATATAATTAATATTGTGACATTATGATGCACCATACAATACACTTGTCTGTGAAAGTGTTTTCACGTATAGTGTTGCCGAAAGGTTACATTGGTAATGATATTATCACTTTCAAAACAAAATAAGATGAAATCGTATAGATACTGATGGCTTGCAAGTACACAACGTTTAGTTGCATCCTTTTCGAAGTAAGAGTACTGATCCCATAGGGGTAAAGGAATTGTACTTTTGTCCCTTGTAGAGACTTAAAGAAACATGCTTACAAGTAAATTGTAAACTCAAAGCAAAGTGACGGCGAAAGTATAATGATTTTTACTAGAGTATGGATTAAAAGTAAATGACACGAAAAGAATGTAAATGAGCATAGTGGAATAAGTAAAGCGTCGGAAGTAGCATAGGATTAAAGCGTTCGAGAGTCCGAAATTCCAATTGGTATGTGTCTATCACAACATATGTCGTAGCATAGTCATAGCTAGATACTTGAGTCACACTTGATGTTTGTGATTGAGCGGACCTGGGTATAGAATACATTCTACTCGAGCTAGACTTCATACCAGACATGCCACTACCATAGATTCCCCGCACCGGTTCTCACTACGGTAATTAAGGCTTTCTCCGTGGACACAGACCCGCTAAGTGTTCTCTGTTATTCCTCTATAAATTGCAAAGACACGGAATTGAGGCTTTTATTGTCACCTCAAATTATCTCGACATTTTAACCTTTACAACGACAATTATATGCCTTGTGGCCTCACGACGGAAATATTGAGTGGGCCCCCTTCACAACATTCACGAAGGCTATTAAACCAAACATTCAACTGAGAAACTCATCTCCTTATGAACATTTCATCTCCTATATATACCAAGGTTCATCCATATCCCCGAGAACTACGGGGTCTAGTTGCACATGGGAACGGTGAAAAATCATATGAATTGTGGTGGTAAACATGAATGGACAAACGAGTAATACACATAGAAATCCAAGATGGGTTAGGTAATACAACAAGATGGAGATGGATGATGGTGAAGGTTGATGATGAAGATGGTTGATCCCGATGTCCTCTTGCTTGTTGTGGTGATGATGGCGGTCTCCTCCTTACCAACCCCCCTCTGGATGTATTTTGAAGGCTTGGGTTCTTTGTTCTGGATATGTTTCTGGTCGTGTCTCTAATCCCTCTACACAGGGGGTGAAGTACTTGACGAGGCGAAGGCGGCGGCAGGCGGTACGAGCATGTAATGTCGTGTTTTGTTCTGGAGGCTTCTGCATGCACCCTTTCTTCTCCCATTTGTTTCACCTTTTTGTGGCAACATTTTATCACATTAATTATCATGATTTTATCACCATAAATTGGCATTCTTTCCTTTCCCTCAAAATCCTTTCCATACATGATGACCTGGCGAAATCAAACAAAAAGAAGTGCGTGAAAGCCGTGGAATCCGAAGAATCCCGTACTACAAAACAAAATAAGAGGTGCAAGTCATCACATAATTTGGACTCACCAACTCCCTCAAGTTTAAGCCTTGCTTGTCACTGAGCAAGTACCGCAACTTCTAAGAAGAAGGTCATCGGGATTTTATGCGGTGATACATTCCAAATGTATCTACTTTGCTGACCACTTTTGCGATGCCTTTGCCTTCTAACTTGAATGATTTGGATAAAACTAACCCGGACCGACGTTGTTTTCAGCAGAATTACCCTTGGTGTTATTTTTTGCAAAAAATAAAGTTGTCCGAAATCGCTCGAAAATTTTACTGATTTTTCGGAGGAAAAGAGTCACGGAGCCAGAAGGGGACGCGTAGGGGGCACCATGGAGGCACGTGCCCCCGCCACACGCTTTGTGGGTGCATGGTCCTGCCGTGTGGGATCCCGAGTCACCACCTTATATTATCCTTCATCAACGAGCTTGTGGATTACAGCCCTTGCTCTCGCCTTCCATTGTATGTCCATCCACTTCAAATATATACACGTGTCATACACCTAGTACAGGAAAAAAATGGAGTTAAATCATGGACTAATTGATGAACACATAACATTGAAAACAATTTTTTTATTTCGAACCTCTTTTGAGAAAACCAGAAACCTACATCGAAAATCAAATCCTTCCATGCAGACTTTAGGGACTAGGCTACACTGGTGCATGCATGTCTCTGTCTTTTGTATGTCGCTGACCTGAGGACTTTGTTCGGACATAGGAATACTACGGTTTAACACAAGGAAGATTTCACCTTCCTATTCACAGATACTTGCATGTTCAGTGAACAAATAACGCACTGTGTTTCATGAGGGAAAATGCTATCAGGTTTACAAACCTCTGTTGGTCATTTCATTCTGATCAGCAGCTCTGATGTGATCTTCCATTCGCTAGGAAAGTTGCCTCCATAGCTGATTCCCGTGATGCTATCGTTGCCGCTGCCACTCGTGATGCTGGATTGCTTGTCACCCCCGTCGACCTTGCAACCCTATGACCCTCCTTCTTGCCTTTGTGCATGAACATCTGTTACCCCTTGATAGCTATGGTTTTGCTCATGGCATGATGGTGAACAGGAATGATAAAGATTTGACAAGGTAGTATGCGTAGGTACCGCTTTTAAGAGCCGACATGTAAAATAATTGACTTAATAAAATGATACCACAAATGTTTAGAACATTGGAACTCACAACTTTAGCATAAATCAACCAAATTCAGCAAAATTTAAATTACATAAAACTGATCTATTCTTAATATATCTGATACTGCACCTTCCCCAGTATCTGTTGCTTCATCTCCATCTTCTTGATGTTTTCATGAATGGTCCGCATCACTCGCCTCTCTTTTGCTTATATCCGTCCATGCTTGATGTGTCTATCCATCTCCATACATTATGCATGCATACGCGTCCATGCATGTGTACATGATTTGTTTATCACAGAGCTCTTCACACCTGCGTTTGTGATGGTCCGTATTGAACAGGTTCTTCTTCTCGTGGTAGAATTCATCAATGATTAATCCGGTGACTTCCCCAAGTGAATCCCAAGGCTTTTATGCGTCATCCAGAAATGTCCATTCGGCCTAGACGTCCTTGTAATTTGTGACCCTTAAGCCCAAGGGCCACAATAGTTGTATGTGACGCCGAATGCAAAAACCTACACTACAAAAAAATACACTTCCGTGATGATACGTGTTTGTCACAGTAGGTCGCGTTTTCTGTCATGCATGTACATCCATGAAAAATTTATGACAGAATCAAGATAGTCATACATGTGCCGTCGTAGAAGTGTTCCATGACATTGCCAAAATTATCATCACGGAAGTGTCCACTTCCATGACGATAAATCACGCGTCACAGAAGTCCTTTCGTCAAGGGTGACCGACACGTGGCATCTACCGTAACGGAACGCCGTTAAGCTATCGGGTCGGATTTTGGATCTGATAACCCGTTAACAGCCCTGACCAATGGGAAATTTCCACATGTAAAATTCTGATTGGCCGAAGGGAACACCTGTCAGCTCGTCAGTGGGCCAGATGTTGCCCGTCCATTGGAGGAGACATGCCTATGATACGTCGACACATGGCTGGGCCCAACAGAGGCCCATATAGGTTAAAAAGGCCGGCCCAGTCAAAGGCCCGTAGAACTTAATCAGGTACTAGTGGGCCAGCCCAATAACGACCTGCTTAATAAAGGCCCATTTACGGCCCGAAGCCAGATCTGGCCCGTTAATTGTTCACCCAATATTTGGGCCCATTTATGGCCCGAAGCCAGATCTGGCCCGTTAATTGTTCACCCAATATTTGGGCCCATTTGCGGCCCGAAGCCAGATCTGGCCCGTTAATTGTTCGCCGAATATTTGGGCCCAACTACAGCCCAGTGACTTTCGGCCTGTTAGAGGCCTGATGTAGACATGGGCCCATTTCAGCCCGGTGTGACATTCGGCCTGGGAATGGCCCGTGCTGCCCATGGGCCATATATGGTCTGACGGGACATCGGGCCCACTAATGGCCCGTGCTAAAGGTGGCAACAGTTAAGCCCAACGTGACTTTGGGCCTGTTAAAGGCCTGTCGCGTAATTCGGCCCGTTGATGCCTGTGCTAAGCTTTCGGCCTCTTAAAGGCCCATGATATCAGTGGGCCAACTAAGGCCCGAGATATGTTTCAGCCTGGTAACGGCCCGTGAGCTAACTGGGCCCAAAACGGCCCGGTCTACATTTCGGCCTGCTGAAGGCCCGTCGACAACTAGTGAAAATTGAGGCCCAACATGCATTTTGGCCTGCTAAAGGCCCGTGGTTTCATCTCAGCCGTAACAGGCCAGTACAATATTCAGCCTGTTAATGGCCCAACGCTACCTGGGCCAAACTAAGCGCTGGGTCGACAAAAGGCCCAACTAAAATATAGGCTGGTGTAAGTTTGGGCCTGGCGCAATGTTTGAAGGCCCCAATCATTCGGGCCCAAGAAAGACGCAGGCCGGCCCAATTGTGGCCCGCTAAAAACCTGGCCCGTTAGAGTCGAATGTTTCGGTCCAGTCGACTAGATCTGATTTTTTTTCAGATAGCGAATGATGGCAGTAACTAGTAGGAATTAAGAACAAACCTACTCTATACAATAAAGAAATTACGGCATAGTAACTAAGAATAAACCTACACTATACAATAAAGGATTTAAGGTATATATTACATCCACTTGGCATCGAAGTTCGCCACCAATGGTCATAAAGCGAAATGAAGAAGCAGATTACAAAAACTGGGCACCATTGCAGCATAAAAAAATAATACTGAACCGAGACCACTTCCAAGACAGTTCAAGAAAGGTTAGCCTTGTGGGGGAACTATTGCGCAAGCTGCTGAGCAAGGCTGTGAGACCGGCCTAGCATGTTGGTCATAGCTTCCAGGTGTAGCTGTTTAGCGATGATGTTCTCATTGGTGTTCTCCGCAATCTTTCTTAAAGATAGGACTTCAAGTCGAAGTTGAGTTGCAGAATGCCTTTCTGCTAGAACTTGGGACTGAAGAAGTCGAACTGATTCAGACAACGAATTATGTGAGCTTGTCTGACTGTTAGTCTCAAGTAACTTGAACACTGCATCAAGACAAGACTTTGGGGTTGTCTCGCTATCTTCAAGATGTTTTGCCTTCTTTGCTGCAATATATGTTGGGTTTGTCTCACAGCCTTCAGTAGACTTGTGCATGCCATCAGGCATATCACCCTGAAACAAAGCAGAGAGATGACAGGTTTTGCATGTGTATAAACAAAGATGATAACTGTTCTGTCAATTCTATCCAATTTCAAATTAGAAAATAAAGAGTAAGTTCAAAATATCAATAGCATAATTTGGCATTGTTCATAATGCGGGGAGCTTCACCACACTACTGGATTACCATGTCAACATAACAAGCATAGATGAAGGGCAAAGAAAATCATTGTATCTATTTTGGATAATGTGCATGGCATGTTGTTCATATCATCAGCCACATCAGTAAGATAAAACAGGAGATGACAAGGTGCAAACGTGGGCTGCTTCACCACACACTGGATTATAGATCCACAAAAACAAGCATACATATAGGGAGTATTAAGTAATGTGCATGGTATGAATAAGGAATTTGGTTTTACAAGTAAAACTTAGAACTTACGGTTCTTACGAACATGCATTTTGGTAGAAATAGCAAACTAAACAGCAGTAAACGATAGGGAGTATGAGCAAATTAAACATCAGTTGAGGATAAAGGCTTTAGAAGGACTGACTTACATTAACAGTTAACACCGGCTTTATAATGCCCTTCTGCATGTCAAGGGAAGGATAACTCAAGAATTTCAGCACAAAATCTTCTTCATAAGCATTGCCTGTACTCTACATTTTGTAGAGAGTAATTATAGATATGATAATACTGGAAGGGATAGAGGATAATGAAGATAAGATGCAGATTGATGCTACATAATCAACTACCAATCCCTGGAAGTACAAGCGTTACAGGACAAAATGTACTGACAAGAGCAATGGGCTACACTTCTGCACTGGCATTGTCTGTGTATTCTACTTGTTGGTAAGATTAAATATAGATCTGATCTTTTTTAGTAAATGGTGGGCGAGGGAGATAAGATGCAGAATGCTACAAAATGAACCAATCCCTCTTTCCATAATACAAGAGTGTTTTGAACACTGGTGTACTGTACAAAACGTTCTTATATTATGGGACGGAGGGAGTAGCTGTTAATGTAAGTACAGTGATAGACCACGTTCAGTCCTTACAAGAGGACTGCAGAAAGCATTGGGTTGATTCTAAATTGATGTAAGAGTCCATACGAATCTTATAATGTCCACCAAATGGATGATTACAAGGCTAACATGTGCAGTGATGCTACATAATCAAACAGCTATGAAAGTAAGTATGGTCATACAGGGCAAGAGGTACTCACAAGAGCAATGCAGTGTGCAGTATAGTTGCGAGATTCTGTGGTCCCTTGAGAATGAATGTTCTTCTGCTAACAGTTTTCGTACAAGTGAGACATTAAGGCAAATGCAGAAATGTAGTTCAAATTGTGATGTGATATCATAGACAGTACCTTACGCTGCAGCCGAGACCAATGTGTAACAAGATTATTCCAGTCACCGTCGGATAAATGTAGCACCGGAGACTTTACAGAAATTTCATTCAGAGGCTTGCCATCGAAGTGCGCTTGCCTCAGGTAGGAACGATACTTCATCAACGAGTGCTTGAAAAGCGCAACCAACCCTTGCTCGTCATCACAATCCAGTTTGCTCCTCGCCTATTTAAAATAATGAAATCTTGTGTCTTCTGTCAGCATAAACATATGCAGTAATGACCATGAATAACATTAGTACATTACTTACACGTAAGTTGCGGAGGAAGACTGGAAATTGTTCTGTGTCTGCGGTATAATCTTTCCATGAAGGAAAGATGCGCACAAAGTTCCTGACAACAACATAAGCTTCGTCTTCTAAACTGGGAAGAAATGGAACAGGGGTCCTATTTGCTGCAATTGGGGCTCTCTCTAGTTCGAAAAGGGATTTGGCAACTGGATTTGGTGTACTCTTTGCTGGAATGGGGGTTTTGCGTCGTACAACTGGTGCTATGTCAACTGGCATAATCATACTGTTTGCTGCAGTTGGGGTCTGCTGAGTTGGGGCATCAGAAATGACCAGTGTAGTAGGGCTAGAGTCTACTAGAGTTGGGGTATTTTGTGGGTCAGGTGATATTGCAACTACACCTAATGGGCTATTTGATTTATCAGGTGCCACTACCTTTTCCAAATACTTTGCTTGTGCTCCTCCACGATCAGCAATCGCCCTCTTCCTTTTGAACGTCTGATACACAAGAACAACATTTGAATGGATAAATATGGTATGATGACAGATGGAATATGTACTGAAAATGGATAGGCAAGGCGTATTCACATACACGATGTGTAAACTAAGCTAATGGCAGTTCAACAAAGTAGAAGCAATGCAAAGCATCAGTTGCAAGATATGTGCGAGCAATGTAACCTTGGAAAGTTAGAGCAAGTACCTTGATGGGTGAATAAGATAGGGCATCTTCCTCTGACTCCTCCACTAGGGAGCTACATTGACTTAGGTCTCCCTCTAGCTCAGAATCACTGTTAGGATCATATTCTGAGCATGAATCTGTAGGTGGAGAGCGTTTGCATTGCATTGCATCCAGACTTGATTTCAGTCCCTTAATGCCAAGTTTGACAGCCATGGCATTGTTCTGCTTTATTCTTTTCATGCGCGCAAGCTCATAATCATTATGATGCTGTTCAGAATCTGAGATTCATGAAAACATAAAAAGTAGTCAGATTATCTATGGAATGCATTGCGGATTCAACTCGGAGAGTGTCTCCCTATAAACCCCTGCATATGCAAAGTTCACCTCCCCAACCGTGCTGACCAGACCACACACAGAAATACAAACCCCTTATGTCTCTATAACAGGCAGGCACACATTTCAAAACTGAAGTAGGAACATTAGAATCATATGAAATTCGTATTTGAACAAATAAACTAAGCAATTATGAGTGGCGTAATGTTTAGCTTCAAGGGTGGAGTGTTGGTAGTGCGACACAAAGGAAGTAGGCAGATTGTATTCCATGTAAAAGATCGAAACCTATGTAAAAGCTGCAAATGACACTTTCTTTCTATACAATGCAGTGTTCGTTACCCACACATGATGGAAGAGATCACATAGAGAAATACTCTTCACTCATGTCTACGGTTCCAGTATTTAGAAACAAGGCGGTCCACCCTAAAAGAATATTGACAACAAATATGACAAGCAAGCATAGATAGTGAATCAATCATTTACTTGTGAGCTTACTAGGACAAGTATGCAGAATTGTAACTGCAGTAAGAGACCGTCCAAAATCTGAATGAAGAAGTTTGTCTAGCACTTATTGTTTGCAACTAATCGACGTGAATAATTGGATATTATATCGAATGAGTAAGAAAGACAAGTAAAATTGTCAACAAACCTGGCTTGCAGTAGTAATTTGGGTCAATGTCACTACGACCAACAATCCAAAATGACTAGTTTCTGTTCCGAGGGCCGGAATTTTGAAAACCCTATGAACTGTAGAGGTACTAAAGATTACCGAAATACATCTGAACCATTAAGTGTAGGTAGCACTGAGCACACAACAAACCCTAATGACAGTCCTGCCTAATGAGTAATGAATCAATTAGAAAATGGGTGATGAGGAGTGGCTGCTGAGTGTTGAGGACGTATCTCAGGATAAATCGGGTTGGCTTGGTGGGTGCTGCATGCCTGAGCCCTGAACGGACTGGGAAGGTAGGCACGGCGACGCGCCCGGGCAGCGGTGACGCTGTTGGGCGAGCGGCTCCTGGCCTCCTGTTAGTCCGGTGTATCCTCCTAGAGTCATGCCGTCTGGGGACGGCAAGTCGCCGGCGAGGCAGGCGGCTGGGGGCGAGTAGAGATCGGAAGCGCGTAGCACAACAGAGGGTAATCGGGGCCTGGGACGACCCAAAATCCCAGGGTGGGTCGGCCCACCGTGGGCACCCTGTAGAGATACACACCCGAGCGGCGAACATGCATTTTCGAAACTAATTTAGGAACATTTAGCTGACCAATTAAACAACTTTGTTTAGCTTGATGGGTGGAGCAGTGTTATTATGACACGAAGCACGTATTCTGATCGTATAGTGATCATAAAAGGGGGAAACTCTAAGCATATATTTTTTAGCAAAAGAGGGTTTCCCCTCCGATTTCTATTAAAGAAACCACCACGGAACCAACATGATCAATTAAACCCAAAGCATGATCAATTAAACCGTATTATGGCTGTGCCATGGCAGATTTGAAGCTGCAAACCGGAGAAATGATATTTAGCATCCATTGTTTGCTTCGAACTAAGAACTAAATTCTAAGAGCTGAAAAGAAAGTAGAGTAACCAAGTTAAGATCTATTTTCTGGTTGAGATCAAAAAGTTGAGGAGATATGAAGTACCACCTCTCTTGCGGCGCCGTGTAGGCATCGGGGGTGCGATGGCTGTCGGTGGCGTTGAAGCAGATCTGCGACGGTGGACGGGTGCATCGGGGGATAAGTCCCGTTGCGGTGGAAGAGAAGGTCGTGTGAGCGGCCCCGGCAAAGAGGACGACGGCGCCGATGAAGCGAGAGGACGCGATGCAAGGCTATTGGTCCGTCACCGTGGATGAGAAACGTCCATCTCTAGCAGTGGACGACGCGGTCTTGGTAGGCGCTCCGGCATGGTGGAGGACGGTGGCGATGGATATGGTGGAGGACGACGGCGATGGATGGGGTGGCGGACGGAGGCTGGTGTGGGGATGGGGTGTTCTAGCGCGGACGGTGTATGAATGGGAAAATGGAGGGAGAGGTACGGGGAACCATGTTTTTGGGACGCGCCTGTCTGAAATATGGGAAAGTTACGAACTTAGCCCCCGTTTAAAATTTGGACGTCTCATCGGTTGGGGATAGGACGGTAATCTCGCATCTCGCCAATATTTTCCCAGAGCGATTTCGGGCGAGGAGAGGGTGGTTGGCGCCCATGGTTGGCGCCCATGGTGTATGAACGGGGCTGACAGGTAGGGCGTTTGTGTCACGTCTGAGTGAAGTTACAAACCTGCCCCTATTGAAAATATTTGCCTACATCGATTTCGGCCGAGTCGAGTTTGTTTTGCCGCCCACCGTGTATGAATGGGGAATGGAGGGAGAAACATAGGTCTTTCGGACGAGCTTGAATCAAATGAGTTTTGCCGCCCATGTTTGACGCCCACCGTGTCGGAATGGGCTCAGAGGCGGTCGTGTCACGTCTAATTGAAGTTACTAACCTACCCCTATTTAGAGCAGTGGAAATCGGGCCGATGGATTGTCCGTGTAATGGGTAGACAGTAATTTCCATCTCCCAAACACTTGGCTTCGGGCAGCCGACGTGGGAGTGGACATTTTGCTGCTTCTTTCGAATTTTGGGACAATAAGCATCCACGTTTACCCTGGCAACTAAATTCGAAACCATTTTGTATTCCTATATGAATCTTTATAAATCATTCTATGTGCTTTTATATATCTTCAAAAGGACGACAAAGATGTATTCCACTGTCATATATGAATATGGTTTACAAATGCCGATACTCAAATTCAAAAACTAGAATCCAATTTAAGGTGAATTCGAATATTTGGAACACTTCATGTCCAACTCAAATGTCACACGCAGCATAATGTGTACTCCCATTTAGATATGTACACAAGCGATGTATCAAGATTCAAATACCGAGTCAATCAACCAAGAATGTACAGAACTAACAGACATATAAACACTTATAGAGTATATGGATCAGTAATATCAACTAACATACATAAGCCAGGCCGCTGTACTTTTTTTGGCTACAACAGCATCCCTTTTTTAGCCAGCATCTTGGCCCTTTCCGATGCGTGCCACTTATGGTCCATCTATACTACTACTATTGCTGAATGCACATTCAGCCCGATTGGCATATTTGTAGGTCTGGCACAGCAATCCAAATGAAATGTCTCCGAGTCTTATCAATTAATACAGACTTGTGCTCAAATAAAATTACAAACCAAAAAACAAAAAAAACAATTATTACATGATCTCTAAAACAAATGGTTTGATTGATTACATGAACAGACAACACAAAGGTTATTCAACTATGGAAAGAACATTGCACCTATGATTTACCAAGTAGGAATTTAATTTCCTTTTTTCCTTCAGGACCTTAACAATCTGGTCAGTCTCAGCTTGCTTCATTTTGAAATCCACCAAATATTTAATGGTTGTCTTGAGTACTGCTTGTGATTGTGCTGTTTGCTTCCTCAACATGTCAACTTCATCTCTAAGTGCAGAAGCAGAATCTCTTTCTACCACTAGTTTAGCCTCTAGAGCATCAGCAGTTGGCAATTTATAATGCACGATTGGGCCGGTGCCACTGCTATGGGATGATGCAACATCCATGGGGACCTCGCTCTTTGATCTTGGGCTAACCTGTTTTGCCATTAAAGTTCTGATTGGATTCAGAAAAGTTGAAGTTAGCAAAACATCTCAACTGGGAGTTATAACAGCAAACCAGTTAAACATACAAGGAATTAAAGAGTTTCAATTGGATGCTGAAAAGTAGTTATTAACATCATTGTAACCCGTTGTTGCAGCAGCAAAGCAGTTAAACAAACAAGTAGATATTTAAGCTATGGCAAACAGGTAATTCTTAACACTAAGTATCAAACACATAGATAGGCGCAGTCTACAATATGATTAATAGGTTGTGCCATTATGTAATCAGTAGCAAACTAAATTAAGCCAAGCAACGTAATTGAACAATTTTGCAATAAGTGGCTAACTAAAATTCCGAGAAGCAGGTAACTGAACTTACGCTAGTTCTTTGTACAGGCACACTGCAACTTCTTTTTCGCTTACAAGGTTGTACGAAGGAGTCCATGGCATCAATTGCTTGGATACGCAGTCCCAATACTTCTTTCTTCCCACACTGCATGGGTAAGTCGAATGGTTAATCTGGTAAGATGGTGCATCCTTGATATGTTATATGAGGACGTGTAGTCAGACTAGTTGTAGCCAAACACATCACACTGGCTTTTACTGTATATTTCATGCGATTCTTTTGGCATATCGAGATCTAAGCAATCTACAATAGGATGAAAAGACTGGCATCCTTCACATTATTGGCGAACTCAGTTCATAGAAACAAGCAATTCAACCATTCTGTGGGTAAATCAAAAGCGCCACTGGAATATTTTTCACTATCCAATCATACACGCAAAAAGGGGCGACGCCACCATAGGGGCTGGTATGGGCGGCCGCCTCAGGTGGCTGGAAAGTGTGCACCTAGTTTGAGTCGTCCAGGTTGGCCCATGCTAGTTTTGTTCGTCCCAACGCACGAGCAGGCAATGTAAAAAATGAAGAAAAATGTTTCAATTTGGATGGGCCAATAACATAAGTGCAAGGCAGGCCCTATAGCAGGCTCGCGGCCCAAACGAGCGCCTCCCAAATCGATCGACAGCAGGAAAAATCCCAATTCATTCACTCCAGCCTCCAGTCTGGTTCGCTCCTAACCTAGCCGCCGCTGGACAGACCGACACAGCACTTCCTCGCGCCCTCGTTGGAGGGCGGTCGCCGTGCTTCAAGCGAACGGAAGGACAAGAAGATGAAGATCCAACCCTGGGTGTAGCCTGCATGGGAGGCAGCGGCGGCAGCACGGGCATGGCATCGAGCTTGCGCAAACGGACAGTCGTAGCTTGCAAGAGTAGCATGCGCAACGAGCAGGTACATCACATCGCTGATTATATCTAATTCAACTCTTCAATTTCTGGCCAATAGTTAAACCTGACGGTGTTGTAAAACTGCTTGTATGTAGGGAATCTATGAGAAAATGAAACCAATTTCTACTTATTTTATAACTCCCCCAATCAATACTGAACTGACTGAATCTGATGTATCTAATCAAGTTTCCGGTGTAAACATACAAGCTCATGTTGTTCTTGAGCCTGAAGTGTCTAATGAACAGACTGCTAATGAAGGATTTGATGCAAACATTTTACATGCTCCTGGTGATGAACATATAGTGTCTAATGAGGGATCTAATGCAAGCATTTTGCAAGCTCATTGAAGGATTTAGTGTCTAATGATGATCTACTATGTTGAGAGAGACAAATATTTGCAGGCATTGATGACAAGCAAATTATAGTGCATTTTCATAGCTTGAGGAAACGTCGAGGCCATCTACCAGAAAGTCCCCGTATCATGACAACATAGCATAAATACTTTTCTAATCTGTTTTTTGAAACTATTGGCATACTTGTGCAGGATAGATATATTGATATGCAGTTTGCGCACTAGTTATACGTGCAATTACACTTCGATATTTTCAGCCAGAGAACGAATAATTCAAGCAGGTACAGACCATGTTTGTAGTCCTTGTACACCATGTTGCATTTTGTGTTTTTTGGTGCTTGCATCATTTAGTGTTTATAATCTGAACTACTTTGGATCATTAGCTGGTTTGCAAAGTGCATGTAGCTTCACATTTCTCAAGTTATGTTGATTTCCGGAGTGCAAGTGCCTTCGTATTTTTTAAGTTAAATGTTCGCCCCTGGTAACTTGAATTCGTGGATCAGCCACTGCACACAAATCATACACGAATGCCAGTACGAATTAAATGAAATGCAGGGACTTACGCTAGCTCGTTGTACAGGCTCATTGCAGCTCTGCTTGCGCTTGGGATGTTCCATGTACAAGTCCATGTTACCACTTGCTTGGATGTGCAGGCCTTGTGCTCCTTGCATCCCCCTCAGCGTTTTTGACACGGCGAATGGTTGATCAAATAAGAGGAATCGGCCTTGATGTTGTACCGGAGGACAGATACTTACAAGGTTATACGGGTGTGCAGGATGTGTACCAGATCCCGTAGCGCCGTCATGCTTCTCTAAAAAATGGATTTGCCTGTTTTAGATGATATCTCCAGAAGAAATAAGAGTTAAAGTCAGAGTTGCATAGGCGTGTAAGCTAAGAGAGCAGTGAAAGGATATCCAAACATCGTCGGAACAGTGCACAAGGGAGTGATGTGTGGATACCTAGTTCGGGCCGGCGTTTGGGCATGCTCGCCTAGTTAGAGTGCGGGTAACTTCAGAGCCGTTGAGGGTGATGCGCTGGCATTGGCTGGCCGCGCACGGATGCAGATCTTGAGTGGCAGCGGAGCGCTACGATGCGGTGGACGAGACCGTTGGTGAAGGCCCAACGGCCTCGGGGGGCGGAGGTGCGACGATGTGCTCGGTGAAGTAGCCCCGGTGAGCTGGGAGACGGCGTCGGTGAAGCGCACCTGATGCGGTGGAACTCGGTGTCTGTGAGGTACGTCGGTTGCGGCGGCCGACGTTGTCGGTGGACCACCCGGTGCGGTGGACGAGGGCGTAGATGAGGTAGCTCCGGTGCGGTGGTGAAGCGCGACCGTCGTCGTCGTCCGGCACAGAGGTGGGGAACGGTGGGGAAAGAGACGAGATGAGGGGCGATTCGAGGGTTGGCGGTGAATTAGGGATTTGAGCAATCTGGGCGCGGAAGGGGATGGTGGAGAAGAGAGATTTTGCAGGGCTGGAATATGGGCCGCCATATATTTCAATGCGAAACGTGGAAGCGCGAACTTATATTGTTGTCGTCCTTTTTTTTGGGGGGAGGGGGGTGGGTGGCTGGGTGCTACGCGTCCGTCTGACACACGCGACCACCCCGACAGGACTATGCTTTGGTGCCTTAAGGCACCTGCCTTTGTGTCCATGACATGTGGGCCCAACAGGTGGCTGGCCCACATGTCAGTGACCCAAAGGCAGTTTCCTTTAAGGCACCAAAGCAGCGTCCACAATGACACGACCCTGGTCTGCCTGGTGCGCCTACATTTGAGAAAGCAAACGAATCTTCTTTCATTTGCAAACGAATCTGTATGTATTACCATGCCCGTGTTTTCCTTGCAATAATTAGTCATTCGAAACGAGATACTCCATCCGTTCACTTTTGTAAGTCGTTTCAGACAACTTAAAATGAACTGTTTTGCACATTGTCTGAAATGTCTTCAAGGTCTTATAAAAGTGAACAGAGGGAGTACTATAAATTAATTAATGAGGAGTTATTTGGAAAAAAAATCGAAACGGTACCCACGCTAATGTGGATTAGAGTGTGTGTCACATAATTAGTTATTTGAATTAGAGTGTGTGTCACGTAGTTAGTTATTTGAATTAGAGTGTGTGTCACGTAGCGATCTCCAATTCTAACGTGGATTTTGCATTTCACTGTATCCACGCTACTTTTTTAATACAAATTCATATGTATATGATGAACACCATGGTAGTGAGAAAACTTTTGGATGGATTCAAACATATGACCTACAAAATAGCACAACAAACTGAGTCAATGTCAACTTTTCGAAACTTAGTATGGCACGAATTCGAAATAATTACCCGTATGCCCGGTCCTCGGTTCAAATCTTACAATGTACACCGAATTGAAACATCGATATTAAGTCTCGTACTATGTACATTCAAATGTTGTTTTTAGCCCCCCCCCGCCCCCCCGCCCGCACAAACGGTACATACTTCCTGATCGATCAATCTTCCTCTCCTAACCACCTTAGGAAGCTGTCGGTTTCCAACACACGTTCATTCTTTCTCTCCATGTTTCGATCTCTAAGTCTCTCAACTACACAACCCCTTTTTCCACTCTGTTACCAAATGTATTTACCTCACACACCCGCCATTGCACCCCATGCCGAGCTCTCTCTCTCTCCCCCCTCTCCCTCTCACCCTCTCGCACTAAATAGATGCAGTGCCTATCTAGCCCCCCAACCTCTCGTGCGCACGCACGCACGTTGTATATCTAGGTCACTCCCTCGAGACTATCTCACTCTTTCTTCCGCACGGCGGGCCACACTCGCTCAATCTCGCTCTCTTTATCTGAGTCTCGTTTAACCTCGTTTTCTTTCACACACAAATGATATATCTCCCTGTTCGGGCCTCGATCGACACACTCTATACTCTCTCATGCAGATTGTCTATCTAGGTCAGTCCATCCAAGCCGCCGCCACTCTTTCGACCTCATGGTGGGCCACGCTCACTCACTCAATCTCTCTCTCTCTCTCTCTCTCTCTCTCTCTCTCTCTCTCTCTCCGTATGTCTCGATTGACCTCGCTCTTTCTCGGACAAAAACGATATATCACCATGTTTGAGCCCAATTTGACCTATTCACATTGTATACTCTCTCACGCACATCGTCTATCTAGGTCACTCTCTCCAACCCGTCTCACTCTTTCGATCGCACGGCGACCCTATGTGATCTGTTGACCTTGCTTTCTCCCACGCACAAAATATATCTACACGTCTGTGACTGGATCATCTCTCAAGCCCTATCTTACAGCCCTCACCCTTGCCAAAAAGCTCAATCGGACAATATCTCTCCAGAGTATATATATTTGTTCAATGAAGGTCGGACCACACTCACTTTGTCTCTCTATCTATATGTCTCTCGATTGACCTCGCTTTCCCACACCGTATCTTCCACGCGTTGAAGCTACTACCTCTCCATCCCTCGCAAAGCCGGAGCTATTTACATTGCGAGGGGCACTCCAACCTTGGATTAATTTGTGCAGGCATTTATTCCGGTCGGTTTAGATTATATTTTCGTAGCATTCGGCCCACAACTACTCCAAACACCGTTGCAACCCACGCAACTCCCCTAGTTGATTTCCCTCTGGCTCGGTCATCGCTCTCTCGCACGTTCTTTCTCGCCTTCAACGTCTCACCATGGTATTATTGAAAAACTATGTTGTTCTCTTTAATTATTATAAATAAGCTACAAAACTACACACCGATAGTCCACTTGGAATGGAACAAATTTCGACCCACAAATTAAAGTGCTACAAACTACACACCGAGGGGCCCACATGTCATGAAACAAATTTGGACCCATATACAAATTAAAAAATAAAGGACGAGGATCGAACATGCGACCGGGCCTTCAAGCCGCATGTCAATAGACAACATACGTAGAATAGCAATGTTTGTTGTACCCCCTTTGTTCATATAATGTTTTTATATTACCACAGCCTAATTAATGGATAACATATAATATTATTGTTAGTACTACTCGCCTTCACTTACTAGTGGGTTCCATGTGTGCTTTCTCTCTCTCCTCCCCTTCTGCGTTTAGACGCACGGGCAAACAGGAAGAACTCGCGGGCGATGTTGCCGTTGACCATATCTGGACGCGTTCAAAAGTCACGGCACCAGTTTCACGTACTAGCAGCACTAGTCAGTATGTACGTTCAATGCACATTAATTTGGAAGTATATTAAGTGCATGCGGATATTAACTACTAGGATATTATTTGCGTGTTGTCATGTGATTAGCACTATTTTTGGCATGAAATTAACTGCACGCTAAACGTGTTGAGCGCTCAACATTGAAGCAGTCTAGGTCGTTGGATGACAAGGAATACATGTGGCTTGATAACATTTTATATTTAATTTGATATAGCTCTAGCAGAACATTCAATCGATCAAACCATACATTTCGTTCAGTCTGACTTCGACTTTAAATTATACGACGATCGATATAAAATAAGCGGAAATGATAAACGTTCGGTTTTTAAGCATGGCAATCCGAACATTTTTCATGGCAAATTTAGATTACACGGCGGCGGCGGGGGCGTCTCGCGGTGGGAAGCGGCTCCTCTGCCGTGCTCTGTGTGTCGTCGGGCCACCGACCGACGGCGACGGCGGTGTCTTGCGCCATTGTTGGCGTACTCCTGGACGTTGGCCTAACTTCAAGGAAGGCCAAAATGTTCTGGACTTCGGATTGAGTCAACTGGCGGGAGGAGGCGACTGGCGTTGGTGCAAGGAAGCGGTCGACGGCGGCCATCCATGCCGCTGAGGGGGGCACTAGCACCCGCGCGGGGACAGACGCTGTCAACGGCGCGGCGGAGACATTCGTGTGCACGGGCGCCGGCACGGGCGCGCACGTCCGTGCACGCGCAGGCGCATGCGCTGGCAGGTGCACGGGCACCGGCACGGGCATGCGCGTCAGTGCACGCGCAGGCACATGCGCTGGCAGGTGCACGGGCGCGTGAACGTCGGCGGGGACCTCGTGGAGCCCTGTGGGATCAAGCTCGGCGACAATGTGCGGCTCCCAGCCCATCAATGCCACGGGGATGGGCGCTGGCGCAGTCGGGCGACGGGAGCCGGAACGGGAGCGGGGACAGGCGCGACGTCTTCCCGCAAGGCCAGTTCAAGCTCGTCCCAAAGCGCCTTACATTCTTGAGACTCCGGCTGGGTGTCTTCCTCAGGAAACTGGAACACTAAGGGCAGACCATCGTGATGCGGCATGGCGTACGTTTAGGTCAGGCTAGTTGGAGGTAGACTACAGGAGAATTGGAGAGGAAGAGAGAGGATTGTAGCGATGCCGGGTAGTGCGGGGTTGATTTTAAACTGCGGCGCCGGCGACATTAAAAGTGGGAGCAGTGACGACGGTGGGCGGCGGAGCCTGGTCAAAGGGCTCGCCTCCCGGTGAGCCTACACAGCGGTCTGCTCGCACGCCTCCCTGACAGCCGGCGCAGCGGTCTGCTCGCACGCCTCCCGTCGACTCACACGCTTGCTCGGACGGCACCTGCCGATGAGAAGCAGGTACTCGTGGCGGCACGTAAACGCCCACGGTTTCAATAGTGAAAGCGTTCGCCTTAACGTGACAGGTCTTTGTTCCAAAATACCTTGGCTCTTCATTTGTGCAACTTGTCATAAGCAGCTTGTCTCAAATTGAAGAAAAAACTTACGAAGTAATATTTGTGCCATATCACGTGACCATGCTTAGTTTCAAGAATTTATGCTCACTTTTGGATTTTCTGAAATTTAAGATCCAGGATTTGAAACAATATCATAACCTGCATCATGCAATAAATTTTCAAGCCGTACATCTGTCCTGTTGTATTTCTTAAGAAAGGATTTGGTCAAACATTTTGCTTAGTTAGACTTCAGACAAGTTATATATGCAGAGTAAAAGGATAATCCCTCCGTACCAGTGCATTGCCTGATATATTAACTCAAGTACTAGGCACGAACAAATGGGCTCAATTCTGTGCTCATCCTGGTGTAGTAGTAGTAGTACTAGGCAATGCAGTTGACGGGTGACCTTGACGAGCGGCGACCGAGGGAATTGAACCGTGCTCAGCACGGTAGGTAACGTTGTCTAGTTACTAAAGCATCCTTCCGTTGACCATCGGTAGTCATTATGGACCGGGGACATGAGGGGAATTTCCTAGGGCTGGAATTCTGGCCGCCAGATATTTCGACTTGAAACGCTGAGGCTCGACTGGTTGGGGTTGCCTAATGTGCGTACCACGCACGCCACCGAAGGACACGAACCTGGTTTTTTTTAGGATCAACACGAGCCAAGGTCTGGCTGGTACGCCGTTGGGTCCTACCATTCGATAATATGAAAGGAACCTTTTAAATTGCCGAACGAATCTATGTGTATTACAATACCCGTATTTTTCTTGCAAATACTAATCTCAATGTGGTAATTGATTTATGACGAGTTGTTGAATTAGAGTGAGTTTGTGATATAGTGATCTCAACGTGGATTTCACATTTCATGGTATCCCTAGTAAGTTTTCCAATGCAAATTCAAATTTAAAAGATGAACAATATGGAGGTGAGAAAACTTTGTATGTATCAAGCATATGAGCGCACACACACACACACAGACACACACGCACGAACACAACAACAATCCAATAAGTATAGTGCATCTATTTTTCCAAACCATGCATGTATGACACGAATTCAAAAATACTCCTTCTATTCCTAAATATTAGTCTTTTAGAGAGTTCAACAAGTGACTACATACGGAGCAAAATGAGTGAATCTATACTCTAAAATATGTCTATATACATCCGTATGTGCCAGTCCATTTGAAGCCTCTAAAAAGACTAATATTTAGGAACGAAGGGAGTAAAATGTAAGACATCCATGGTCCTCAGTTCAATATTTGAAATGAACATGAAACTGAAACATGAATATCAAGTCTAGTACTACAGTACATGCAAATGTTGTGTTTAGGCAGAGCTATGATTGTCGGGGGTCAACCCCTCGACCTTAGATAAAATTGTGGAGCTCTGTTTAGGGTTGTTTAGATTATATTTGTCCCCACCCTCCCAATCACCGATTGGTTGTGCACCCCCCACCCCTCCTCCCCGGGAGAATATCATGTGCCCCCATACCTTAGATGCTATATGCCGATACGAGTTGCTTGGAGCTTGTAGATCTGAGATATAGCAGCTCACATGATCTGTCTTAATATTTTTGCAGGAAACCTTGATGAGTTTGAGAATTGCACACAATTTGTACAAAAACTACTTAGATGCCCTTTGATCCCATATCCAACAACCTCGAAGCTCGTATCACCGTAGCATCTAAGATGAAGGAGGACATCATATTCTCCTGTATGTAAGAATATCATGTGCTACCACACCTTAGATGCTTTGGTGATACAAGCTCTTCGGAGGCGTTGGATTTGTGACCCAACACCTCCTCGGTGGTTCGAATGGTTTTTTGCAGAAAAGCCCCAAAAGAGTTCGGCCACTTATTACAAGCACAAAGATTGCTCAGATGCCATTGGATCTCAGATCAAATGACCTCCAAGCTCGTATCACCGTAGCATCCAAGCTGCGATAGCACCTTATGTTTTCTCGCACGGGAGAGTATGAGGTGCTCCCGCACCGTAGATTCTATGGTGATACGAGTTCACTGAGATCTAACGGCCCACGGTAGGAGGTTTGAATGTTTTTGCAATATACGGCTGATAGAGTTTGGGAAATGCGCAGAAAGTACAAGTACTACGCATGTGCCATCTGATCACTGATCATACGACCTAGATGCTCATATCACCGTAGCGGGTAATTAAGCTACGGGGAGCACCTAATATGAGCACCGGGGAGCCGTTGGATCAAAGATGCAGCGGCACACACGAGGCCTGAATGTTTTATTTGCAAAAAAAACCTTTGGAGAGTTTGGAAATTGCGCATAATTACAAAGACTACTTCCAAGCCATTGGATCTCACTTCCAACGGTGTAAAAACTCGTATCACCATAGTATCTAAGCTGCGGGGTGGATGTGATATTCTATGCCGCTGTCATTTTTGTTCGTAAACTTGCAAAATACGTGTAACTCGTGCCGTTACTTGTCTAACCGCGCAAAGTGTTTGTTCAAAAAAACCATCCTACACTGAAATATCGGGACAACACACGGGGGTCCAGCTTGTCATTAATCAAATTTGGACCTAAAACTAACAAATCCGAAAGACGAGATCCGAACTGGCAACCTGGACTACAAAGCGTAAGTCGATAGCCTGAAAAAACGAACGGTTGTTGGCTTTGTCCCATAACTTGATTTTATACAGTACTTGCGTTGAGTAGGGAGTACTTTATGAACATCAATGCTACCTTTTAAGAGGGTATATTTGCCTCAGTAACTTGTGTTATGGATATTGCATGTAATCCCTCTGCTCTCATGCCTTTGAAGACATGTTCTAGTGTCTTTGTTCACTCATTTCTCTGCGTATATGTAGTCATATATGGAGTATAATATCGAAAATCATCTTATATTTCTGAACGGAGGTAGTAATAAAATATGGTTTCTGTTTGAATTAGAACCAGGTCCGCGGTGGAGATGAAGTTCTCAAAGTCATGCCGTGTGAACTGGAAGACCTGATGATGAGTTCTACTGCTGAACTATCCAACTGCTGTGTCCTTGTCGCCACGTGTCCTGAACTAGTGTTTTCCTGTAGCATTGCTGTCAGGCGTGTTCTCGAGGCTGTACTTGACCACAACAATTTCCTGGCTGTGCCTTCGATTACGAAGGGTGTGGTTCTTGTAAAGCTTCCCAACAAATCTGATGCGGCCTGTCTTCATCATCATGTTCATGAGTGGAAAGACCACTCTGTTAGGTTCTCCAAGGTTGACAAGATGGTGATGGTGCATGTAGACATCTCACACGAAGTCCATGGCCTAGTCAGTTATGCGGGGTTCATCCCGTAGGTCGGTGGCAAGAAATAGTCTGCAGAGTTTAGTTAGTGCAACTTTGCTTGTGTGTAGTAAGTACTATTGTTCAGTACTTGATTTGTGTTTGTTTATTAGTACTGCCGCTTTTGGTGTGTGAACGGTCTATGTTATTGTTTGTCCACTCAATTCAGTCTGTATATTTTGAAATATCCAGATCATATTTTTTGTGAGGACGGTTTATCAATTATGGTTACACTCCAATATCTGTATGCATTGTAGGGTTTATTGCACCCACTAGGATTTCCAGTCCCATGGATGTTCGGTCCATACGATTTTTCACGACCTTTGGACTGTCCTGCTTGTGGGAGTAGGCGGGGCCCCTGCATGCCACGCGTAGTTGGACAGTCAATCTTCTGTTTAGTACTTCAACATAGTGATTTCCTGGTAAGGATTCACTCGTGTGACATCAAGTAAATCTTATTGATTTACTGTCTAAATCTTATTGATTTAATGTCATGTTTTCTTTCTTTTCCTGCAATTTTACGATGCAGGTTTTGCCATGTGACATTCATCACAGAATAAACCGTTTGGTTTGCTCTACGATGGCTATTTTTGCAGGTTTCACTTCTTATGTCGTGTCAGTAACGAAGGCACTGTCCATCACTTATATTACTGAAAATATTGGATCAGTCTGTTGTCTGAGTACAAGCTGAATCCCTATGATGAACTGCAGTTTGGTTTAACAAAAACGCCACAATTAGTCCTTCTCGCGTTTAAAAGAAATGAAGAAAAAAACTGGATCACGGTCACGGATCCTAGTCAAGTTAGAAAGCTGATCATAGCAGACCAGACACGATCACCGCTGTCTCACACAGATCGAGCACCGGCAGTTGCTCTAGCACTGACAGCGGCAGCAGCTCAGTCTGATCCAATTGAGGATTGGGCACCGACCATGTCAGCGGATCAGTCTGATCTACCGGAGGATCGGGCATCGACACCGGCACATGCTCCGACACCGGCACGAGCTCTACAAGGAGCACCATCTCCGACAGCAGCGGCAGCTTCGGCACCTGCACCAACACTTGCACTTGCATCTGCTCCGGCTCGTGCAGTTGCACCGGCAACAGACTGGGCTGCAATTCGCACTTCATATACCAAAGTCCTTACAAAAACCGACATGTCCACCTTCTTGGTAAGCATTGGCCACCCAAGTGCTTCGTTCTTTTTTCTTTCCATGTTGTTTCACATGATTCACTGTGTTGATCTAACTGTTTGGGTATGTCTTCTTGTTTGCAAACAGAGAATTCCTAGAGCAACGAGGGAGTCGTTCAACAATCCGGGCGACCGCGGCCAAGTTTCTCTTACCATGCGCAGCCTTGGTGTGAATGAACCTGCTCAATATACCGTAAGTACAAAGGATGGTCGCATGATGATTGATGCTAAAGGATGGTCAAGGTTCAAATCTAAATCATATCTTGCGGTAGGGGATGATGTCAAAATCGAACTTTCTCGGCAAGGAGAGCTGGTCCAAATCAACTTTGAAATTCTTCAGTAGCAGCACGCAACTGCCGAACTGATCTATCCTCCGAGAGATTTTGATGTAATAATCTGGCATGGTGAAACAAGTGTCCTTTGTGTCTAACTAGTACGACAGTATTATTTATCACATGGTATATCGTTGATAGAATTGCATCTCTGATTGCTGGTTAGGAACTGTCGTTCGATTTCATTCCAACAGCTACCGTGCTTTATTCAATTTTGTGTATTCGCCTTGCGACAACATCTAAAACCAGCGCCGTACCGATCGCTTGCAATATGAAAAGCGCTGAGGTAGAACACATGGGCCCCCAAACATGCAGGGTCGGCCTGCGGCCCAAAGTCCAGAACCGTGAGCCTATCTGAGTATTATATTCACAGCTGAACCCCCATAAAAAAAGCTGAACCCCCATAATGCCCGTGTGTTGCAGAGGGAGTATATTTCTCGGCAAGGTGAGCCTGTGATATAAAAGATTTGTATATTTCTTTACAGAGGGAGTATCTCTCTGTCAAAAAATATATTTATGTGTAACTAGTTACTCTTGTCTTTCTACTTCCTTTCGCTGATATGTGGGGTAACCGGCAACGGGGTCCACGTGCCATATGCACAAATTAGAGTGCACAACTTCACGGTAGACACACCCCGGTCGTAGCGCCGCAGTAATGCCCAATGAGCCGTCAAATCACAACCCCCTTTCCAGCTTTAGCAGTAAGCTGGACGGACGAAGGAGCAACATTTCACTGGGCCTGAATCCCCTTCTCCCTCGTCTGCTTGTTCAGAGAAAACCCCCTCTCGGCGATTGCATAGGGTTTTCTCATGGAGAACCAGGTACGAATTCTTCATCCATCCCCGATAAATCCAAGTCCTGTGGTCGCAGGTAATCCTAGGATGGCAGCCGCCGCCGTTGATGCATTTTTCTTCCTACTGAATCTAGTGTGTTTCATTTGTAGTGCCCAAAGTGCGAGTACCCTACAGGTTTCTGCGCCCTCGGCGAGACGCCACACTTGTTCCTTCTCATCCTAACATAGCATTTTGAAACGCGCACAGTATGTTACTAGAATCCTCTTTTCTATCTGGGAGGGTGGGGGTTTTTTGAACATGCTGTGTTCTCATATTATTTTTCCTGCAGTGTATTATTTTCTCTGCCAGAACACATGTACTCAAGATGCTCGGCCTTGCCATAACTGAATACACTAGTTTAATGGTCACAGTGAAGACAAGCCATGGATATAAGTTCCGAGTTGGGTTCATGAACTAAGAAGATCGCTGCTTTTTTTATGGCCGAACTTGGATAAACTTTCTCAAGTGTTACGGACTGAAAGTTGGCGCACGAATGTTGATGGAAATAGCAGAACCTGGTCTCATCTTCACTGCGATCTTCCACCCCGACGTTGTTCCAATTGTTCATCCATGTTAGTTTTGTATCTGGTTCTTGCTTGTTGCCTCGATTACTTCTTAATCCACCTATTCTGTCTAACTAATCACAATTTAACTTTAGAAGTAGCAACGAATCTCTCACGAAGATGCTACTTCTAACTAATATTTTCTTATAATTGGTGGCACGTGTAGGTTTTTTCAGAGTTATGCAGTCTACTCGTTTGTTACTCTGTAATAACTCGGCTGTTACTAATGGCACTGAAGTTCACTGGATCGACATCCACAAGTTCCTACACTTTATTGATTGTCTTGAGGTCCTTGTGGGGCGTTTCAATGGTGGAAGGCCACGTGGGATATGTGTGCCACTGCTGCACTCGTTGAACAGGTCCAACTGTGTCGAGAAACTTATGGTACGAGCTGATTTATGTTATATATGTTGTTCATAAACTATTGCGTATACACAGTTTTACAGCTATGATCTTCTTGAAACAGGAACTGTCGAGTTCTATTGTTCCTATACAGATGCCTGACCATGGTCGGGTCAGACTTGCGCTTGGTCACAACATGATGTTTATGTCGACCTACTCAATTCCCCTTGGAGGTGAAAAGATACTTATTCATGGGTGGTCTCAAATAATGAAGGCCCGTCCATCTTGGAGAATAGGATAGAAGATTATGTTCATGCTTTTCCATGGCTCTAAAGCGAATATCCTGTTTATTGACCATGTTGCGAGATGAAGCCGCTTTCAGAAGGTTGTGGATGCGCGGGGTGGTGCCTGGGCCTTGTCCTGGGGCTTGGCGGCCTCACCCTTGGTTAACTGTAGGCAAAGTAGCACTGTTCGAGGCGTGCTTTGTACGGTTGAACCTGTATAAGTACTCATACTGCTTTCAGCTTTGGTTGTTAAGTGCCCCTGCTGGTTTCAGTTAAGGTTGTTAAGTACTCCTACTGCTTTTACAGTCTGTCGTGTTTCTTCAGTCCTGTCTTCCTCCAGCCGCCAAAACCAAACCAGCGCCGGCGGGGCCGCCTGCTTCCGCCTCCCACGGCTGGCTGCGCCTCAGCGCACGCATCGCCACCCCACCGTCTCCTAAATCGTTAACGCCGACATCCTCCATGCGCTTTGGTGCGCTCGCCACGGCGCCGCCCTCCCGCGTTGTCAACATGGTCAACAAACAACAGGAATCGGCAGAAGTACGTGGAGAGGATGACAGTAGGGGCCCACCACGTCAGCGTATGGAAAAATAAAATGCTTCGTCCTAGTGTTTTCCTTACATCTGGGACCCACGACATTGTGAGTGTATATAGTCAATAGACAAGAGAACAACACAAGATCGGCTGACACCTGGGACGTAGCTACTCGAGCAGTATTTTTTTTGTTTGGTATTTTTGAGACGGAGCAGGGTTTGAACTGGGCCGTGGCCCGTCTAGCCCAGGCTTATATTTTATGTTCACCATGTGACCAGCCCAGCTATTTTTTCTTTGTGAAAATGAGCCCAGTTTATTTTTTCTGAAGAATACCCAATCCAGGCCTACTTATTTTTCTATGCCCTGATGGGCTGCAACTCTTTCAAGATGCCTGCAAATCTTGAAAGTAATATGAAATGGGTTGTAAATATAAAAACAGATGACAAATTGGCAATTACTTTATAATTTCTTATTTTTTTCACATTTTTAGATTCCTATTTCACTGGGCATTAACCTAATTTAAATATATCTTCAAAGTACTTTAAATATGGCTCGACATTTCAGTATTAAAAATAGTTTGGAACCCACAGAAATATGCGAAATTGGCCCTGGCCAACAAAAAAAACGACTGCAATAAATTGCAGAAGAAGTTGCCAGGAGCTATATATAAATTATTAAAAAAAGAGGGAGTGGTCTGACTTGTGGGCCTGTTTAGTTGACGCGTATGCAAGAATTTTTTAGTTATTATATACATCAACAAACGATTCTAGCAGACGTAACCGTTGGATGTCAATCCAACGGCCGTCGTGTTTCTTCAATCTCTGATCTTCTTGCTCCAGCCGCCAAAGCAGCGCCGGCGGGACCGCCTACTCCCGCCTCCCGTGGCCGGCTGTGCTGCCGCGCAGGCCTCAACGCCCCCTACTACTCCCACCGCTGGCCAGGGCATCCCTCTACTCACCCACACCCCCTGTTATTCTGCGGCGAAGGCAGCCTCACACCGCAGCCGAACCGGTGAACCCTCGTACTCCTCTCCGCGCGGGCTTCCACTGCCGCGTCTTCCCCGGCTCCGCGTCGTCCCCTTCCTAGGCCTCGCCGTCGTCCACCGCCGTGGTGCTCTCGGCGCGGCGTGGTCAATGTGGTCAACGACCGACTTCCATCGGAAGAGTACTGTACGTGGAGAGGCTGACAGCTGGGTCCACGGCAGCCGCAAGGAAGTGCCTCCTTATTACGTGGAAAATAATTATTCCTCCACCTGACAGCAGGGACCCACCGGACGGGCCACCAGTATTTCGCGAAAAAAACGTTTCCCCCTGACTGCTGGGACCCACAGGACGGGCCACCGTAATTCGCGAAAAAACGTTCCCCCCACTGTCAGCTCGGACCCACCGGAAGTGCCTCCTTATTACGCACAAAAAATGAATACGTCCCTGCTAGCTGGGACCCACCTTGGTGGGAGGCTAACTTGTGGGCCTACTAAGTTGACTGGGACGGAGGCCTTTGTCAACTTTAGTCAATATATGAACGATTCTAGCTCCAGTGACCATACGATGTCCATCGAACGGCCGTAGTGCTTCTTCAACCTCTGGTCTTCTTGCTCCAGCCGCCCAAAGCAGCGCCGGTCGTGCCGCCTGCTCCTGCCGCCCGTGGCCGGCTGTGATGCCGCGGAGGCCTCACCGCCCCCTACTACTCCCACCGCTGGCCAGGCCATCCCTCTACGCACCCACACCCCCTGTTATTCTGCGGCGACGGCAACCTCACACCGCAGCCGAGCGAGTGAACGCTCATACTCCTCTACGCGTGGGCATGCACTGCCGCGTCTTTTCCGGCTCCGCGTCGTCCCCTTCCTAGGCCTCGCCGTCGTCCACCGCCCTGGTGCTCTCGGCGCGGCGTGGTCAACGTGGTCAAGGAATGGCTTCCATCGGACGTGGACTGTACGTGGAGAGGCTGACAGCTGGGTCCACGGCCCGTTCAAGGAAGTGCCTCCTTATTACGGGCAAAATAATTATTCCTCCACCTGACAGCGGGGACCCACCGGACGGGCCACCGTATTTCGTGAAAAAAAACATTTCCCCCTGACTGCTGGGACCCACCAGCTACATCTTCGCACGCAAGGAAGTGCGTCCGAAAAAAATGATTCGCCCCGCTGACTGCTGGGACCCACCAGCTACATCGTCGCACGCCAGGAAGTGCGTCCGAAAAAAAACGATTCGCCCCCCTCACTGCTGGGACCCACCAGCTACATCTTCGCACGCAAGGAAGTGCGTCCGGGCAAAAAAAAGCAAAACGATTCCCCCCTGACTGCTGGGACCCAGCAGCTACACCTTCGCACGCAAGGAAGTGCGTCCGGGCAAAAAAAAACAAAACGATTCGCCACCCTGACTGCTGGGACCCACCAGCTACATCTTCGCAGGCAAGGAAGTGCCTCATAGTCGGGACCCACCTGGTCAAAGCGTACATAGCATTGTCAGTCTGGTCGCGAACGTGTACGTACATATATACTGGTCGATGTAGAGGCGCGCACGTGTCGTAGTAGAGGCGCGTACGTGTCGTAGTAGAGGCGCGCACATCGGATGTACACGTACGTACAGCGGCCAGGGTGCAAGAAAGAAAATACGGCCACGTACGTACATACGGGCAGGGTCTCGAACGCCTACTCGCGCATATGTACGGCCAGGGCTCGTGTACATGGCTGGGTCGGAACGGAGAAACAGCGTCGTCGTCGTGTTCATGGGGAGGCAACGGAATGCGTCGTGTTCATGGGGAGGCAACGGAATGTGTCTTGTTCATCGGGAGGCAACGGAACGCGTGGGAGCCAACCGGCTCGGTCAGAACGGAATGCGTGGTCGTGTTCATCGGGAGGGCTTGGACGGAACAGGCGATGGAAATGAGGCCTGGCGTACTGCAAAACGGAGGAAACGGCCTTGTGTTCGACCGGCCACGTTCGAAACGGGATCCTGTTCATCGGGAGGGGTCTGGCATACCGCAAAACGGAGGAAACGGACCTTCTACGGTCGAAACGGGGGTCCTGTTGATCGCGAGGGGTGTGGCGTACCGCAAAACGGAGGAAACAGACTTGTGTTGGAGCGCTACGGTCGAAACGGGGGTCCTGTTGATCGGGAGGGGTGTGGCGTACCGCAAAACGGGACTCCACGGGATACTGTTCATCTCCACCGTCGACCTCCTCCAGCCTCCACGGGCTACCGTCGACCTCCTCCAGCCTCCACGGGCTCCTGTTCATCCAGCCTCCACCGCGCGCTACTCCACCGGCTACTGTTCAACCACCCCTCCACGGGCACCCCTCCATCGTCTACTGTTCATCCAGCCCTCCACACCACGGGGTCCTGTTCAACCACCCCTCCACGGGCACCCCTCCACCGTCTACTGTTCATCCAGCCCTCCACACCACGGGGTCCTGTTCATCCAGAGGCAACGCCACCGCCCACTGTTCATCCAACCCCCCTCCCCCGCAACGCTCACTGTTCATCCAATCGATCGGCTTCAGTTAGCAGCAGTAGCAAAGGAATCGCTCGATCGGGTTCAGTTAACAGCCATCGATCGATCGCTCGGGTTCAGTAACGCATAGCCTGCAGTGCAATCGCTCGAGTTCAGTTAGAGCCCAACGCCTCGCTCGGGTTCAGTTAGAGCCAACGCCTCGCACACATGCGCGTACGTGTACGAGAGAAACGCGCATCGCTCGGCCCCCGACCTCCCACCGTAACCGGGAACTCCCCGAAATTTTCCTCCCCATTTCTTCTACCATGGTTTTTTCCGTCATGGACGGCCCAAAGAATGTCATGCAGCCGCGTCTCCGGCCCGCCCAGGACGAAAAGCCCAATTTCTGTCATGATTTTTTGTCATAGATGTAGGAGCCCACCACATCTATGATGATACCGGGTTTTGTCACAATTATCATCATAGAAGTGTCATATGTATGACAGAAAAAAAATTCGTTCGGCCCAAAATGTCACGGATGTGTCTTTTTTTTGTAGTGCTACGAAAATGTACTGCTCCTTGAGGAGGAATTTTGTAGGGATGTGTTCACCCCTGGCGATTGGCATACCTAGTAAAGGAGACAACTAGAGCCACCGATGAAGAAAAGTTCATTTGCTTGCATGTACTCGTATGTATATTTTATCCACATGTCGATGGTGCTGATCTCGTTGGTGTAGACAGTTCGGATGGTGCGGCCACCATGGAGGTCGACACGGTGTTCTAGAGTGAACGGGGCTAGTAAGCCCGACATCACCATCCTCTCGCCGCCAAGGCTATTGAAAGATCCAGCGTGAGTCACGGTGCTAGCGACAGAGAGATGCGAAGGGAGACTAAGAGTGCAATGGGGAAGGCGATGGAGAGCGGATTTGGCAACCGCTTAAATCATGGTGGGAGACTAGGAGGCTGCCGAAGCAGTTTGAAGAATGGGCATACCAAGCATGCACCACATAGACATGATCTGATGGTGCTCTGTTCCTATGAGGCAGATGAGGCACACGAAGACGTGATCGTGCGTTGCTTACTTTTTTCAACACACGAAGACATCATAGTCCATTGCTTTTTTTCAACATGCAAAGACTCTGAAAGTGATCTCAGTGTTTTTGCATTGGAATACGAAAATTTGTGGAAGCGCTCATACTGTTTCAGAAAGCTAGGCATGGACATTTTGAAGGCCCTTACAAATTTTCTGGAAGTGCTCACACCATTCCCGGAAAAGCATTTGCAGAAAGTTAACAAGGATACAATCACATATTTTTAAATAAGCACCATGCAGTTGTACATCGCCACACCAAATGTTCTATGTAAGGAAGTACAATACAATAACACATGACATCTTTGACCTACTACATTCATAGTTACAACATATGTTCCCTCAATCTAAATTAACGTACTAATTGAATTTAGAAAATATAGCAATTCACCACCTATAGTTTCCCTTCCGGCGCTTCCAGCCGCTCGATGATCACTCGTCTGTCTTCTTACGGGGTCGAAGTCGTTTCCTCAATGGTTGTTGGAGCAGGTGACGTAGCCCATCCTTAATGATTATGATCCTATGGTACAACTCATAGCTAACGTACCCATCTTTTGCTGCGTACTCGAGGTGGAGCTAGGAAAGTGGCTTCCACTCCTAGTACGGGTGCTTGTCCCTTGGGAAAGAATTGTTCATGTTCTTGTATGACAGGTCGATGATGGCCGCTGCAAGGTCACTCATCGAGTCCCATTCTCCACCTCCATTCATACAAAACTTCTTTTAGATGTCAACATGGTGCTTGTATTGAATCAGATCCATGCATGGGCAAGCGTGATCTTGTCGCCCCTTGTGTCCATGATAGAGAAAGTTATCACTTTGTGTTGCAGCAATTGAACCAACGCCTGGCACCACTCAGACCTACAGTTGTGGTACACAAGGACATGCTCACGCATTACGGGTTACACGATCGTGACCCCTTGTCGTTTGTAATTAGTCGAACGGGTGTACTCGAGGTTGACGCCAACGAACTTTTTCTTCTCCTCCTGGATCCATTGATCATACATGGCGATGACTCGCTCCACAATCCTAGGCTCATCGGTGTACACCAGCTTAGCACGGTTGTGCCATGGGTAGTGATGTGGGGGTCTCTGTTGTTAGTTTCATGTTGTCCATGGCTGCAGGGAGGTAGTCGGGGTTCGTGGTGGATGACAAGGAATGACCATGGGGAAGAAGAGGCAAATGGATGCGGTAGGAATGCGATCACTAATTTTGTCGGGGAAAAAAGGTAACCAACCCAAGTAGTTCGGACACCGCTCGGTGGTTCCAGGAGACATGGGAATCAAGCGTCGATTAGAACAATTTTTGACGGGGGTTCAATCAATATAATTTATACCGTGGCATCATTGCACGCTCGACGTGCCTACGTGTGTGTGGTCTTCATATGGCACGCTCCACTTGTTTTCTTTCAATGGACATCTCAAATTATGATGTGACAACTGGCACCCCAAACTTTAATTTGTAGGGATTTCTATTTCCGTGCCCCTCATTGCTTAGTCCTCCTCAGTTTTGCCCAAGGCAACAATTTTTGCTCACTTTTCCCCTCCACCGCGCCACCCACCCTCACCAATGCCCAAGCAGTGGTTTGTCATTGGATAAGGGAGTTGACTGTTAGCCGTCATTGTTACTAGCGTTTGGGACAACTCATGCCACGTGGCACTCCACAGTCGGTCATGTGTGTGCCCGCATGCATGAGTAGTCACACCGTGGTCACATTGGAGCTTTCACACACAGGAAGTATGCATCGTGTGGTTTCCCATACAGAGAGTCGCACCGCCGACGTGTCGCCCGCCATGCGCCTGTTAATGCATTTTAATAGTAGTGCACCGCGCATCGGCATACAGCCACTCATGTCCAATCCCCTTCCCTCCCCTCCCCTCGTTGTGCGTGTCCACAAAACCTTAGTCGTCTCTCCTTTCGCAGCTGCAGCCATGGCCAGCCGCGATGGTAGGGCGGGAAGCAATAGCCGGGGAAGACACCGCACAATGTGGATTCCCGGCATGTCGTGCACCCTCGGGTCGAGGAAGCCTCGCTCCTCCCCTGCTGCACTGTTTTGGTGCCGCCGGACACGAGCTTGCCAACCAGATGGAACATGAGCATCAGCGGGCTCGCGGTGGAGCGTGACCCCACCGTCGGCACAAAGGCCATGTCACACGCACACGTCTTTCCATAAAGCCTACCGCTAGAGGAGCGGCCAAACTGCAGTACACGCCTAGCAGCGAGTGGTGGCCACAGATCCTCATGCCGGACCATGGTGCCCGCATCCAGGACTACGGCTGCCGTTACCCGATGTCGCGCAACAACATTGACAAGAGGTACACCTTTTGGGAAGGGCGTACCTTCGCCGATGTCATGGCCGCATGCCACACGCAGCTCGGCCTGGTCGAGGACGATCCAGTTTCGCCGACACGGTAGACACGCCTTGATCGATGCTGTGAACCATGACACGACTGTAGGAGGTAGCAGCGGTGCCAGCAGCAGTGGCCTCCGTGTTCTGAAGCCGGAGCCAGGGACGAGCTCCTACAGCGGACCCCTAGTAGTCCCAAAGCCTGGCCCAGGGATGATCTCGCGCACCCCACTGCTCGTTCCCAAGCCCGAGCCTGGGACAGGCTCTGGCGGCCACATGCTCAGTGGCGGAGCTAGCGAATTCCCAAAGCCTGGGCACGCTATAAACTAAAGTGTACTTTGGTCTATCAAACCACCAACACTCTTGTGTCACTAAATAATATGCTCAATTATGTAGTGGAACAAACATAATTGGAGTCGGATAACTCACCTAGTTGTCGTTTGCCGCTGCCATTGGTGGCCCTCGCCGTTGGCTGTTTGCTGCCTCTTGGCCATGGCCTTGCGCAGGTTGGGCATTTGCTGGTGTTGCACGCGTGACTAGTGCTCGCTGAAGTGCCGACGATGATGAGGACGAGCCACCATCCGTCGGAGGAGAATTCACACCACAGGGGATGCCGCTTTGACTCCTGCGCTTTCACTTCAGATCCCGGTCGTTACTTGGTGGAATCGTAGCCTAATTGGAGGCCCGGTCTTGCACCATCTCTTGCGGTCTTGCCGGTCATCGGTGCTTCACCAGTCCACCTCGCCGGCCACCACCTCCAACGGCGCCGGAATTGCTAGGGCACAGTCTTGCGGCGCGGCGTAAAGGCAAACAGCGTGCGAGGCGAGCGATGCAGCCGCAGGCTCGACATCAATCTGAGTCTGACTAACCTAGCGTGGCCCATGTAAAGAAATTAATGGATGAGGCTTAGGCGTCCTCGTTTGGCGTGAGTAAGCCCAAAAGGCAAAAACAACGCCCAAACTAGCCCAATTCACTAAGCTGTTGTATTTTTCCGCGTAGATCGTACGTATTCATCGATTGTGTCTCCGGCTACTCGAAAAATCTGCAGCGCTCGAGCCTGGGCACGTGCCCAGGGTGCCCGGACGGTGAAATCTCCCCTGCACATGCTCGTGCTCAAGTCGGAGCCTGAGCTGCAGCTACTGGTGGAGTACATGAGGGCGGTGGTGAGCAAGATTGGCGACCTTGTGATATCTCCTTTTTGTTAACCCGGTATTGGAACTAAAAAGAGTAGCCCGCACGTATTTCCCTAGAGGTGACCCTGGGTTATCGAACCCACAAGAGGAAGATTCCCTTGAAGCGATGGTCTCTAGCAAACTTTTTGCTAAAGTGTCAAATCCAGCTTTTGACCGGATCAGCAAGCAAATAGTGATTCAAATACTTATAACAAAAAGAAGGTATGTGGATGAGGTCTTAGTGCTTTCAACCATGTATTGGTGTTGGGATAAAAATGATATTAGTTTGTGTTCGGGAAGAAACCCATCAAGAGGTGCTTGCTGTGTTCGGAATGGGGGATGTGTCTACATTACATCTTGACCGGCACGAGTCCTGCATCAAGAATCAGTTGTCCTACCGAAGGCCATATCTGTCTCTTGGGGTTGCCCCCATAATTAAAATAGAAATGTCAGACAAAAGCTTTGGGCGTTTAATGACTACACCTCATGTATCCCCAAGGATATGATCCATGTTACCCTACTTAACCTTATTGTCATCAGTGTTTGATATAACACTTCACGGTCCCCTTGCTCCTAGTCTCACCGATGCTTGATCTACATGATCCTGAGTACCTGCAGGGATGGATCGCAGACAAGACAAGAGAAACTTCAAGATACAATTTTATTTTACACATACAAGACGTTGTGTCAAAGGCTTCCATTGATCCCTTCACCAAATACCTGGGGCTACTAGGCTCATGCCTCACCCCATACCTTACGGGACTACTCACACATGGAGATCGGATTGCGAGAAGAAATAATTGAAAAACACATCTTGGGATTGATTGATTGCAATATGTCTTACAATGGATGCCTTGTGCGATGCACAATTACAAGTATGAACTAGATGAGAGAGGTCTATGGTGGTGGAGATGGATACGGAGGTGAAGATGGTGGCTAGTGTTTGTGGATTGAGATGAAGCTAAATGGGCTGTGGCTATGCTCCTCCTCTGCTCCTTCCTCGTTGTTCTACTGAGATTATTTCGACGAGGTCCCCTTAATAAAAGTTGTGGAGGTGGATGAGTTGTCTCGATTGCCACACCAAATAACCGCTCAAACGGGTGCTTGCGGACACATGGAACACTGTCTTTTGCTCTGGAGTCCCTCTTGTTGCGAATCGTTGCATGGAAAACAAAAAAATTCTACGCACACGCAATGATCTATCCATGGAGATGCATAGCAACGAGGGGGAGAGTGTGTCTGCATACCCTCGTAGACCGTAAGCGGAAGCGTTTCACAACGCGGTTGATGTAGTCAAACTTTCTTCGCGCTCCACCAGTCGAGTACCGAACGTACGGCACCTCCGAGTTCTGCACACGTTCATCTTGGTGACGTCCCTCGCCTTCTTGATCCAGCAAGGTGTTGAGATAGTAGATGAGTTTCGTCAGCACGACGGCGTGGCGACGGTGATGGTGAAGTAATCCTCGCAGGGCTTCGCCGAAGGAACGCGAGAATATGACTGAGGGTGTAAATTGTGGAGGGGGGCACCGCACACGGCTAAGATAATGTCTGGTGTGTGCTAGGCGCCCTCCCTCCTCACATATATAGGTGGGAGGGAGAGGGAGAGGCCAAGGGGCACCCCAAGTGGGGCCCAATCCCACTTGGGCTCCTGCCCTGGTTCGCCCCCCCTTCCTTGTATAGGCGTCAGGGGAAGGAAGGGCGAGGTGGCGCCCCCCCTTCCTTTCTCCCTTGAAGAAGGGAAGGAAGGAGGGACTTGCCCTCCCCCTTTTCCATTCCCTAGGGCTGGCTGGCCTGGCGGAGGGGTGCACCAGCCCCTTGTGGGCTGGTCTATCCTTCCCTTTGGCCCATTAAGCCCATATCTTTGCCGAGGGTGCCCGGAACCCCTTCCGGTGACCCTATATGTACCCGGTACCCTCCGGGACACTTCCGATGTTCGAATACCATCGTCCTATATATCAATCTTTACCTCTTAACCATTTCAAGACTCCTCGTCATGTCCATGATCTCATCCGGGACTCCGAACAACATTCGGTAACCAAATCACATAACTCATATAATACAATATCGTCATCGAACGTTAAGCGTGCGGACCATACGGGTTCGAGAACTATGTAGACATGACCAAGACACCGCTCGGGTCAATAACCAATAGTGGAACCTGGATGCTCATATTGTCTCCTACATATTCTACGAAGATCTTTATCGGTCGAACCGTCAACATAAGTTATTCCCTTTGTCCATCGGTATGTTACTTGCCCGAGATTCGATCGTCGGTATCTTTATACCTAGTTCAATCTCGTTACTGGCAAGTCTCTTTACTCGTTCAGTAATACACCACCTTGTGACCAACTCCTTAGTCGATGCTTGCAAGCTTATGATGTGTATTACCGAGAGGGCCCAGAGATACCTCTTTGATACTCGGAGTGACAAATCCTAATCTCGATCTATGCCAACCCAACTAACACCTTCGGAGATATCTGTAGAGCATCTTTATAATTATCCAGTTATGTTGTGACATTTGATAGCACACAAGGTATTCCTGCGGTATCCGGGAGTTGCATAATCTCATAGTCGAGGGAATATGTATTTGACATGAAGAAAGCAATAGCAATAAAACTGAATGATCATAATGCTAAGCTAACGGTGGGTCTTTGATACATCTCCAACGTATCTATAATTTTCGATTGTTTCATGTTGTTATATTATCAATCTTGGATGTTTTGTAATCATGTTATAGTCATTTTTTGGTAATAACCTATTGACATAGTGCCAAGTGCCAGTTGCTATTTTCTGCATGTTTTTTACATCGCAAGAAATCAATACCAAACGGAGTCCAAATGCAACGAAACTTTACGGAGATTTTTTTGGACCAGAAGACACCCAATGGGTCACGGCTGCGCCTTGGGGGTGCTCCGAGGAGAGCACAACCCACCAGGGCGCACTAGGAGGCCCAGGCGCGCCCTGGTGGGTTGTGCCCACCTCGGGTGCCCCCCGGACCGCGTCTTTGCTCTATAAATACCCCAACATTCCAGAAACACTAGGAGAGTCGACAAAAATCAATTCCAGACGCCGCAGAGTCTAGAACCACCAGATCCAATCTAGACACCATCACGGAGGGGTTCACCACCTCCATTGGTGCCTCTCCGATGATGCATGAGTAGTTCTTGTAGACCTTCGGGCCCGTAGTTAGTAGCTAGATGGCTTCCTCTCTCTCGTTTGATTCTCAATACAATGGTCTCTTGGAGATCCATATGATGTAACTCTTTTTGCGGTGTGTTTGTGGGGATCGGATGAACTTTGAGTTTATGATCAGATCTATCTTTTTATATCCATGAAAGTTATTTGAGTTTCTTTGATCTCTTTTATGCATGATTGCTTATAGCCTGATATTTCTTCTCCGATATTTGGGTTTTGTTTGGCCAACTTGATCTATTTATCTTGCAATGGGAAGAGGTGCTTTGTAGTGGGTTTGATCTTACGGTGCTTGATCCTAGTGACAGAAGGGGAACCGACGCGTATGTATCGTTCCTACTAAGGATAAAACGATGGGGTCTATCTCTACATAGATAGATCTTGTCTACATCATTTCATCGTTCTTATTGCATTACTCCGTTTCTCCATGAACTTAATACACTAGATGCATGTTGGATAGCGGTCGATGTGTGGAATAATAGTAGTAGATGCAGGCAGGAGTCGGTCTACTAATCTTGGACGTGATGCCTATATAATGATCATTGCCCGGATATCGTCATGATTATTTGAAGTTCTATCAATTGCCCAACAGTAATTTGTTTACCCACCGTTTGCTATTTTTCTCGAGAGAAGCCACTAGTGAAACCTACGGCCCCGGGGTCTCTTTCTCATATTATTTGCCTTTGCAATCTACTTTTCCTTTGCTTTTATTTTCAGATCTATCAAACCAAAAATATAAAAATACCTTGCTGTGTTTTATTCCTATTTATTTTATTTGGCATTCGATCTACCAATTTACTACAATTTTACTCACGTCTATTTGCCTATCTGGAGGCGCCGCTAGCCGGAAGGCATTGACAACCCCTTTTACACGTCGGGTTATGAGTAGTTGTTATTTGTGTGCAGGTGTTGTTTACGTTGTGTTGCTTGGTTCTCCTACTGGTTCGATAACCTCGGTCTCATAACTGAGGGAAATACCTACTGCCGCTGTTCTGCATCATCCCTTTCTTTTTGGGGAAATACCGACGTAGCTTCAAGCCGCATCAGTCTTGTCCATCACATCATTCTCCTAATGATGTGATCCCGTTATCAAATGACAACTCATGTCTATGGTAAGGAAACCTTAACCATGTTTGATCAATGAGCTAGTCAAGTAGAGGCTCACTAGGGACATAGTGTTTGTCTATGTATTCACAGATGTATTTAGGTTTCTGATCAATACAATTCTAGCATGAATAATAAACATTTATCATGAATAAGTAAATAAATTAATATTATTGCCTCTAGGGCATATTTCCTTGAGTCTCCCACTTGCACTAGAGTCAATAATCTGGTTCACATCACCATGTGGTTTAATACCCATAGTTCACATCGCCATGTGACCACCACCCAAAGAGTTTACTAGAGTCAATAATCTAGTTCACATCGCCATGTGATTAATACTAAGGTGTGATCATGTTTTTCTTGTGAGAGAGGTTTAGTCAACGGGTCTGTCACATTCAGATCCGTATGTATTTTGCAAATTTCTATGTCTACAATGCTCTGCATGGAGCTACTCTAGCTAATTGCTCCCACTATCAATATGTATCCAGATCGAGACTCAGAGTCATCCGGATCGGTGTCAAAGCAAGCATCGACGTAACTCTTTATGACAAACTCTTTATCACCTCCATAACCGAGAAACATTTCCTTAGTTCTCTTTAGGTACCTAAGGATAATTTTGACCGCTGGCCAGTGATCTATTCCTAGATCATTATTGTACCCCCTTCCCAAACTCATGGCAAGGCACACAACAGGTCTGGTACACAACATGGCATACTTTATAGAACCTATGACTGAGGCATAGGGAATGACTTTCATTCTCTCTCTATATTCTGCCGTGATTGGGTTTTGAATCTTACTCAACTTCACACCTTGTAACACAGGCAAGAATCCTTTCTTTGACTAATCCATTTTGAACTTCTTCAAAACTTTATCAAGGTATGTGCTTTGTGAAAGTCCTATCAAGCGTCTTGATCTATATCTATAGATCTTGATGCCCAATATATAAGCAGCTTCACCAAGGTCTTTCATTGAAAAATTCTTATTCAATGTGGAACCCCGTCTCAGAGCAACCGGTTTACCTTGCATTGCCAGCCCAGAGATCAAGTCTTCGGCAACACAAAACAACTTGGTACAGAAAACAACCACTTTATTGATGCCAGCGGATACATAGGTTCGATATTACATCAAGTAGCGAGGCCAACCGGCACACACGGGCGGCTGAACAATATGTACATTATTTAATGAACATGAAGGGGGCCTCGATCACGATAACTAGGCGGCAGCGGAACGACGACGAAGTGGAACTCCATAGCACAGGGACACCGATGTGGACACGATCTAGACACGAGAAGCACTCCGGTCCGATAAGAATTTCCTGAAAGCTAGCATGACACGCCAGGTCAGTACATTGAATGTACTTGCAAGCTCACAACAAGCATAATCATAATAGCAAACAATATTATGGCAATTAATCAGGTTAAATGCAATGCAAGATATATTACTAATGCAGTGAAAGCAACTTGTGCACCGAGTCCTGCGGACTCTCTTACCAGACGGGTTACCTCGTAACCTATGATCATGCAACTATCCAACATGCATCACATACCACTTAAAGTAAACAGATCAACATCATCAAAGTTTTCTTCTTGCACTACTCATCATTAAACTTTACTGATCTTACCTCACTAGTTTTAACACTAATCATTTTGGTTATGCCATAATATATTAAAATCAATTTATCACATAAAGAAAATACTATCAATCATATCCAAAAGCATAACCACACAATCTAAATTTCTTCTACTGCCTTAAACTAGTTCATGCATTCAAACAGTACTATAACTAAGCATTTCAACCATGACAAAGTAACTATCATAAGCAATATTCATTTTAGTAATTAAATGCATGAAATAACTCATATTCAAGTTGGAAAAATCATAGATATTGAAATGACACCATACAAATGTTGGTGTGGCTTGCCTTAGTGCAGAGGAGGTTCACACTCCTCCTGGTTATCTTCAAGACAGCTTCTCCCTCTGAAAATAATTAAAAACAGCAAAAGAAAATATCAAGAATCATTCTGAAAATCACCAGAAATTCTAGACAGTAGAGATAAGTCTCCATTTTGGTGTGCTGCTAGAACTTTTCAAAACAATTACACTGCAAAAAGAATCATCTCATTTGGACTTATGGTTTAAATGTTATGGCTGGTCAAAGTTCCTGGTCAAAGATTGATTTAAATTTGAATAAAAAGAAAATCATAGGGGGTGACATCGATGACGTATTCCTGGAATACGCCTCCACTCGTACCGCTTCGGGCGCGAGTGGTGAGGCTGACAACAGGCCCCACATGTCAGGTCGGGGGGGGGGGGGAGAGAAAACACAGACGGGCGCCGCTTCGCCGGCGCTTTCTCCGGCGAGGACAGCTCGGCGGCTAGATCAAGAGGGATGGATGGATAGAGGAGACGCTCGCGCACCTGCCTGTACACGTGACATGGCTAGAGGTGGACGGACAGGGTCAAAAAGGGCTTCTTGATAACCCACAAGTATAGGGGATCGCAACAGTTTTCGAGGGTAGAGTATTCAACCCAAATTTATTGATTCGACACAAGGAGAGCCAAAGAATATTCTCAAGTTTTAGCAGTTGAGTTGTCAATTCAACCACACCTGGATAACTTAATATCTGCAGCAAAGTATTTTGTAGCAAAGTAATATGATAGTAGCGGTAACAGTGGCAAGAGTAACAGTAGCAGTTTTGGTTTTGTAGCGATTGTAACAGTAGCAACGGAAAAGTAAACAAGCGAAGAATAATATGTGAAAAGCTCGTAGGCATTGGATCGGTGATGGAGAATTATGCTGGATGCGATTCCTCATGTAATAGTTATAACATAGGGTGACACAGAACTAGCTCCAATTCATCAATGTAATGTAGGCATGTATTCCGAATATAGTCATACATGCTTATGGAAAATAACTTGCACGACATCTTTTGTCCTACCCTCCCGTGGCAGCGGGGTCCTATTGGAAACTAAGGGATATTAAGGCCTCCTTTTAATAGAGTACCAGAACAAAGCATTAACACTTAGTGAATACATGAACTCCTCAAACTACGGTCATCACTGGTAATGGTCCCAATTATTGTCACTTCGGGGTTAACGGATCATAACACATAATAGGTGACTATAGACTTGCAAGATAGGATCAAGAACTCACATATATTCATGGAAACATAATAGGTTCAGATCTGAAATCATGGCACTCGGGCCCTAGTGACAAGCATTAAGCATAGCAAAGTCATAGCAACATCAATCTCTGAACATAATGGATAGTAGGGATCAAACCCTAACAAAACTAACTCGATTACATGGTAAATCTCATCCAACCGATCACCATCCAGCAAGCCTACGATGGAATTACTCATGCGCGGCGGTGAGCATCATGAAATTGGTGATGGAGGAAGGTTGATGATGACGATGGCGACGGATTCCCCTCTCCGGAGCCCCGAACGGACTCCAAATCAGCCCTCCCGAGAGAGATTAGGGTTTGGCGGCGGCTCCGTATCGTAAAACGCGATGAATCCTTCTCCTTGATTTTTTTTCTCCCCGAACGTGAATATATTGAGTTGGAGTTGAGGTCGGTGGAGCACCAGGGGGCCCACGAGGCAGGGGGCGCGCCTAGGGGGGTAGGCGCGCCCCCTCCCTCGTCGACAGGGTGTGGTCCCCCTGGCCTTGATTCTTTCACCAAAGATTATGAACTAACCATATTCACAATAACATTTAGGTCTCATATTTACTCATATCAATGGCATAATCAACTAGCGAGCAAATAAATCTCGGATGACAACACTTTCTCAAAACAATCATAATATGATATAACAAGATGGTATCTCGCTAGCCCTTTCTGAGACCGCAAAACATGAATGCAGAGCACCTTTAAAGATCAAGGACTGACTAAATAGCGTAATTCATGGTAAAAGAGATCCAGTCATAGTCATACCCAATATAAATTAATAGTAATGGATGCAAATGATAGCGGTGCTCTCTAGCTGGTGCTTTTTAATAAGAGGGTGATGACTCAACATAAAGGTAAATAGATAGGCCCTTCGCAGAGGAAAGCAGGGATTTGTAGAGGTGCCAGAGCTCGATTTTAAAGTAGAGATGAATAATATTTTGAGCGGCATACTTTCATTGTCAACATAACAACCGAGAGATCTCGATATCTTCCATGCTACACACATTATAGGTGGTTCCCATGCAGAATGGTAAAGTTTATACTCCCCACCACCAACAAGCATCAATCCATGGCTTGCTCGAAACAACGAGTGCCTCCAACTAGCAACAGCCCTTGGGGAGTTTTGTTTGCAATTATTTCGATTTGATTTGCTTAAAGCATGGGACTAGGCATCCCGGTGACCAGCCATTTTCTCGTGAGTGAGGAGCGGAGTCCACTCCTCTTGAGAATAACCCGCCTAGCATGGAAGATACAGACAGCCCTAGTTGATACATGAGCTATTCGAGCATACAAAACAGAATTTCATTTGAAGGTTTAGAGTTTGGCACATACAAATTTACTTGGAACGGCAGGTAGATACCGCATATAGGAAGGTATAGTGGACTCATATGGAATTGGGTTTATGGAAGTGGATGCACAAGCAGTATTCCCGCTTAGTACAAGTGAAGGCTAGAAAAAGACTGGGAAGCGACCAACTAGAGAGCGACAACAGTCATGAACATGCATTAAAATTAATAAACATTGAGTGCAAGCATGAGTAGGATATAATCCACCATGAACATAAATATCGTGGAGGCTATGTTGATTTTGTTTCAAGTACATGCGTGAACATGTGCCAAGTCAAGTCACTTGAATCATTCAAAGGAGGATACCACCCTATCATACCACATCACAGCCATTTTAATAGCATGTTGGCACGCAAGGTAAACCATTATAAACTCCTCGCTAATTAAGCATGGCATAAGCAAATATAATCTCTAATTGTCATTGCAAACATGTTTATTCATAATAGGCTAAATCAGGAACGATGAACTAATCATATTTACAAAAACAAGGGAGGTCGAGTTCATACCAGCTTTTCTTATCTCAATCAGTCCATCATATATCGTCATTATTGCCTTTCACTTGCACGACCAAATGGTGTGATAATAATAATAGTGCACGTGCATTGGACTAATCTGGAATCTGCAAGCATCTGATACAAAGGAGAAGACAAGGTAATATGGGCTCTTGGTTAAATCAACAATAATGCATATAAGAGCCACTTCAACATTTTCATTGTAGTCTTCTCCTCTCGACCCCCAAAGAAAAGAAAAGAAATAAAACTATTTACACGGGAAAGCTCCCAACAAGCAAAAGAAGAACGAGAAACCTTTTTGGGTTTTCTTTTAGTTAATACTACTACCGGCATGGAAAGTAAATTAACTAAAAGCTACAACTAATTTTTTGTTTTTCTTAAGGTTTATCAAACACACAAGAAGAAAGCTTAAAAAGGAAATAAACTAGCATGGATAGTACAGTGAAAAAGTATGAGCACCGACAACTAGAATGAGTGTGTGAACATGAATGTAATGTGTGACACCCAAATTTTTATTTGGATTTTTCAAAAAAATTATTTGACTTGAGGGAGGTGATTTAAATTTTTCTTCAAAAGAACCCTCCCTTTTCAATTTTTTTTATGGCAAGAGTTTTATTTGGATTCACCCAAGATCTGTTTTTGGTCTTGGAGGTTCTTGCTTTTCATTTGGACTCAAGACAAAATACTTTTCACTTGGGAAAATGCCTTTTGAAAATCTCTTTGAAATTTGCAATATGGCTTTTGGAATAATCCTTTACCACTTTCAACATTTCCCTCTTGCCATGGCCTTAGTGCAAATCCACTCTCCTAAACCTCCCCTCATCTTTGGATCATGTTTGGCATCTAATCCAGCAAGTTGAACCTCCCCTATGTTTATTTTCCATTTAAATCTTATTCAAACAAATTTCTGCCTTCCATTCTAGCCATTGGTGATTTACAAAGGAACTCCTTTTTCCGTCTTGATTTTTGCCCCCAAACCTTTTTCCCCTCCTAGTCCTTTGAACCCTCAACCAAGATCCATGAAGATCCACTGGTCTTCAGTTCAAGTTTTTCAAACTACACTTGCTGCAAGTTTGGACCAGATTTGTCAAATTTGGTGAAATTCATTCAAATCCTTCTCCAAAAATTCCAAGTAAAATCAGGCAGCCTCTGGGTGCATTGAGTGGTCACCTCACCAAGTACCAGCTCCAGAAAAAAATTTCTGCTTACCAAATCATTCTGTCGAACACCTGCAATGCATTGTCAAAATCAGGTTCAGAAAGTTCAGAGAACATTTCAGTGCACTGTCGTTTTCTTCAGAACTTGTTGTCGATCTCGACAGTGCCTCGATGTCGCCTTGCTCCCCGTCCCCCCCCCCCCTTGTTCCTGCACCGCACGAGCGTTTGGCACCTTGCGGACGTCGGCGACGAGTAGCAGAAGGTGCGCCGCCCCGTGACCGACCCCAGCGGCGGCTTTGCGGCCGCCAGAGAGAGGCGCGGCGCTGACGGCGCCACCCAGCGCCGCCCAAGCCACCGGAGCTCGCCGCGTGGCCTTCCACTCCCCCGAACGCGCTGCCACTCTCGTCGTGAACCGCAGGGTGCAGAGCGCGCTCTCTGCCGCCGTCGTGCCCGTGCGGCCACCCCACCGTGGACCGGCGCCATTACGCCAAGACCAACTCCGTTTAGCAGTGGAATGGCACCAGTAACTTCCACTGATGCTGCCTGGCCACTCAAACCTCCTGCCAATCCACTGCATCGCCGTAATCGCTCGCCGGAGATTCTCTGTTCACGGCCACCCCGTCGATCCGCCTATAAATAGAGGCCCCGAGCTTCAACTCGAGCACACACCACCCCTGCACTCCACCTAGAGCACGCCTAGCCACTGGAAGAGCCCCGAGGAGTTCTCCTTCCTCGACTCCGGCCGCCGCGACCCGCCACGGGATCCAGCTCGATTCGCCCCCGTGCGTGCACCTCTGCCTCCCATCTCTTGCCAGTAGCTTCACTATGCATCTCTCCTTCTGACCCGCGCTTCAATTCGAAGTTTGCAGCCCTCCACCGGAGTGCTCCACCCTCACCCGAGCCGCCGTCCGCCGGAGAAAGTGTCGCCGTCGACGTGGTGCTCCCCGTTGGTCGAGTCCACCACTCACCGACGCGGAAGAACAAGCTGAAGCTCTTGGTACCCTCCGATCCTCCTGACTCGCCGTGGTTCGACGCCGGCGTCCACCGCAGTCTTCGGGCGCCGGCGAGCTTTTTGAACCTGACATGTGGACCCCCCATGTCAGCCTCTGTTATATTCTCCCTCGAACCGTTTTCTGTTGGCGCCTTCGGGCAAAATACGTTTTCCCTCTTTAGCTAGCGCATTTCTTTCCGAAGCGTTTTCTGGTTTCTCAGTTTAAACCCTGGAACTTTTCTGTTTCATTACAGATAAGTCCCTGGACAGAAACCTTTATAAATTTTTAATAAAAAGGGATTTTTGAGTGATTCTTTTTCTGACAGTCTTAAAATTTTGTCTAGTTTTTATAGGATTTATTTGAAAAAAATTTGGAGGAGTTTCTGTGCACACTTTGGTTTTCACGTTAGTGCCCGTTTTCGTTATTGCCGTAGGTTCCGGAAGAGGTGACGGAGCCGCGAACTTCGCCGAGCTAGACTCCCACTTCTCCGAACCAGGCAAGAATGTTTGAACCTTTGATATGACAGGTGTTTTGCATGTATGCGTGAAAGTTTGTGCGTGGCATATGAGTGTCGGTAAATACCTCGTTGCTCGTAAGGCAACTACCCGCATGTTCCAAAGTTGCGATGATCTTTGATGAGAGATGGCCTAATCATGTGGTGACATGAAGGGCAGCAAGGTGGTACTGTTGTAGCATACCAGCCTTGCGTCATCCGACTATTTCCGACGTTAACGTGGACAGAGTCACGTTATCGTTCTTTTCCCCTCCGTGCTGCCACATGTTTCATTTGCCAGGATGCGGTTTAGTAAGTTGGTAACCTCTTTCCGTGTACACACCAAACAGAGAGGCCGGGATGATGGTACCTTGGCCCAGGATTAAAGCCAGTCATCCGGTCAGGGGGCATGGGTGTTTCCGGTTGGGACCGAGAGGGGGGGCACCCCCTTAGAGCGCGCGTATAGAAATTTGATCCCATGCTACGCGAGGTTGTAGCCTCCCCGTCTCAAGGTTTTTCTTGAACGTTGCCGAGGGTGATCCCTGGCTTCGGAATGTTGAATGGGTGTGTACTGGTTAGACGTGTTTCTTCCAAAACACCGTAAACGGAACTAGTCCTCGTGACTACTGAAATCCGTTGGCTGTGGTTAAGTACAAACTCTGCAGAGTCAAATTCTTCCAAGTCATCGTATCCATGATCAAGTAGTGAAATCAGTATATCCATATCTATCCGCGTGGAAAGAAACTTGTCCCCGATGAACAAGCTCAAGTGGTAAACCCAGTTTAATTATTATGGACTAATCTTATATTTGTCTCGTACTTGTAATAATTTATGTTCCCGAGCTATTAAATTATTGAACTACAATATAAGCCCTTTATGTGACGTCGCGCAGACGTCCGACTGTGGCGTGTTTTTGTTTCTTACTTTAAATATAAGCCCTTTATGCGATGTCGCTCAGACGTTCGAATGTGGCACGTACTGCCTTTATTTTCTGTTATGAGCCCTTTATGTGGTGTCGCCCCGATGCCCGACTGTGGCATTACTATTCTGCAGTTTCCTCTCGAGGAGTCATTCAGACCCTCGTTTGGCACCAGCATTACTATTCTGCAGTTTCCTCTCGAGGAGTCATTCAGACCCTCGTTTGGCACCAGCATTACTATTCTGCAGTTTCCTCTCGAGGAGTCATTCAGACCCTCGTTTGGCACCAGTATTATTATTGTTGCAGTTTCCTCTCGAGGAGTCATTCAGACCCTCGTTTGGCACCCCAGTATTTACTATCTCTATGTCTGAACGCACTGGTTTATTTGTTCATACGCTTCATGTTTACATTTGTTATATCTTATGTCCGAACTGTCTTGCGAGTACTTTCATAGTACTCACCTGGCTTGTTGATTTGGCCAGATGTTGACGAAGGCGATCTCTTGGATGAAGAGTTTGATAGCGCGTCCGACGCCTAGAGGAGTCCCAGTCAGTCCTGCGCGATCCCGGATATTGGTCACTTGTATTATATACGCTTCCGCCACCCGCAATAAGTCTCTCGAGCTTCACTCCGACGCTCGAAGAGCTGTAGTCTTCAGGAGTCATATCACTCGCTTCGCGGTGATATTTCCACCACCGTCATTATCGTGAGTTAGTAGTTATGCCACCCTATCCGCCGTCTTGTTTTATCGGCGTGCATGTAATAAATTGTTGGGCAGTCTCCGCTCAACCTTGTATTATATTCAGTACTCCTGGTATTTTTCTTCTGTGACCAAGATATTGTCTACCAGTGAGAAGGAATTCTTCCTTACTGGTCCATAAAAGGGATTGGTCTCTCAATAATTATTTTATTGAAAAACTGGTCATGACAAGCTTGGTATCAGAGCCAGGCTGACTGTAGGAAGCCACTAGGTGCGATCGCTAATCGGTTATTAGCGTCCTTTGTGTTTTTTCAGCATTTTGCAATTGTAGCTATTTTCTGTTGGTCATCATAAATTTATGACATGACTACTCAGAATTTTTGCTTACTTTTCTAGATGGCTGGCAGCAGCTGTGAGAATCGAGTGTTCACGAACGTGCCCGAGGGGTTTGTCAAGCTCCTCGTCTCCATCACCAAGCTCGCGATCGGGCCAGCAGCTCGCCCGGAGTTCACACTCTATCAGCACAAGCTCAGCGACGACGTGTCTATGCACCAAGCTGTGGTGCAATTCGAGGGAGGACGTTCTGCAGCTCTCCACTTCCGTTCTGTGGGAAGGGCCATGCCTACGGAGAGGCATGCCATGCAGATGGCTGCCCGTGAGGCGATAGCTCGTCTTCGGGACATCCATCCTACGATGAAGATTCGTCGCTACCGCTACCTCCCATGCCATGTGCCATACACCAGTCACTATGCATTCGCCTGCCATCGGGGAGAGCGAGATGAAGCCATCGAGATGGTTGTGGAGTATCTCAAGGCTCTGGAGGAGTCTTTCGACAACCTCGTGGACGATCTTGTGGCTGCCCGCATGGACTTAGTCCGGGGCGGTCCTGCCAGCAGGAAGGAGCTTCTCAACACGGCACCGCCTCTGACATTCGTCTCGTCTTCAGCCTCGTATGCACCGGCCGTTTTGGCCACTGCTCGCCGTCTGCCTACCACTGAGGAGTTCGACCGAGTCATCGCTCCTACTCCAGTCAGAGCCGCACCGCCTGCCGCACCCGCTCTACCACCAGTCGCCCCCGCACCATCCCCGCAGCGCAGCGTTACGCGCCAGGAGCCAGCTAGAGAGGAGGTGGAGGTTGATTCTCCTGGACCGCTGAGTCTTGCCATCGGCAAGGGAAAGGAAATCTTCACCATCTCCGACTGCGAGCGCCGAGTAGCCGCGTGTTATGTCTGCTTGTATGATGTGTTTCCTCTGTACGCTAGTTTGTATTGGTGTGTTTGCTGCCTTCCGGAGGAGTACGCTAGCCTAAATAACATGTCAGGAATGTGTACGCGCATCCTGAGTGCTGTATCGTGTGTTTGCTTTTCGCGTGTAAGATATATGCTAAGCAGTTCTTCTCCGTGCAAAATCATTTATGTTTTCTTAAAAACCTTGAGGTCTTTTAAATTGTTGCCTTTGCAAGATTTTCCTTGTGCTACACAGTTTTTCTCATGGGTTTTGCAAAATAATACCCCAGACTGGAAAATGTCTCGCCCGTGGACTCGCTCCATGCCCAATCAGCCAGAAGAGGTTTACGGGACACAGACTAGTAACAATTTCACTCAGGGTCAGTCCAGTCAACAAGACAGCGAAGCAGCCCTGTCTCAAGTATGCCGTCTCTTCGAGCAAAGCCAGCAACAGCACCAAGAGATGATGAATCATGTCATCAATATGGGAAACCACCGTGAGCCCTATCAACCACATTCCAAGTTATCTGAGTTACAGAAGACTCGCCCCTCAACTTTTGCTCACACCGATAGGCCGCTGGAAGCCGATGATTGGCTTCGTGACATTGAAAGGAAACTAAGTATTGCCCAGTGTTCGGATCATGAGAAGGTGCTTTATGCAGCACACTACCTTACTGGAGCAGCTGCAGCATGGTGGGAAAACTTCCTACACATGCATCCCAGTGAACACAACATCACCTGGGAAGAGTTCAAGGAAGGCTTCCGTGGGGCACACATCCCCAGGAGCATCATAAAAATCAAGAAGAGAGAGTTTGATGGCCTGAAGCAGAGAGGCATGTCAGTGGCAGAATACAACGGTCAGTTTACCCAGCTGTCTCGTTATGCCTACGACGAGCACATGACAGAAAATAAGAAGATGGAAAAATTCCTGGACGGCCTGGCACCAGCACTAAGATGCCAACTGATTGTACACACCTTTCCGGATTTTAAAACTCTGGTTGACAAGGCCATTACCTTGGAAAATGAGCGCCGTAGTTTGGAAGATATCTGTAAGCGGAAGAGGGACAAGACGACTCTTGCCCGCAGCAACCGAAGCAAGACTGAGGTTCCACGGACAGACGCAAGGAGATCCACGACTACTGATCCAAGGCCCGTCGGACAGTTTCATGCCAGGGACAAGGAGTACACATACCGTCCAGGGGTCACCTGCTATGCTTGTGGTCAAGAAGGGCACTATGCTAAACAGTGCCCAAAGCCAAGGAACCCGGCACCGAAGCCAAACAATGGTGGAAACAATCCAGCCCCCAAGCGCAACAATTTCAACCCCAACAACAACCACAAGAAGGGTCACCTGAACCATGTGACCAGGGAAGAAGCGCAGAATGCCCCAGACATCGTGCTCGGTACGTTCCCTGTCAACACAGTACCTGCCACGGTTTTGTTTGATTCTGGAGCTTCCCATTCGTTCGTTTCGAAGAGTTTTGTTTTGCAACATGGTTTTCCGATACTTCCCTTGGAAAAATCTATGATCATCAAGTCCCCGGAAGTAAGCAAATCGCTCAGGGTTACTGCCAAGGAGTGGTCATTGAGTTCGAAGGACTAGAATTCCAAGCAAATCTCATCGTGTTGGAGAGTAAAGGACTGGATGTCATTTTAGGGATGGACTGGTTGACCACCAACAAGGGATTCATCGACTGTTTCAATCGGACAGTGATTCTCACTCACCATCACGGCAAGACAATAAGGGTTTCCGCTCAAGAAAGGCCACGATCACAGCAACCAAAACTGAACAAAATGGACATTGCAGAACTGAGAAAAGTTCCAGTGGTATGCGAATTCCCTGATGTGTTCCCTGAAGAACTACCAGGCATGCCACCAGACCGAGAGATAGAATTCAGCATTGAACTAGCACCTGGCACCGCTCTCATCTATAAGAAGCCTTATAGAATGGCACCCTCAGAATTGGTGGAGTTGAAGAAGCAGATAAAGGAATTATTAGACAAAGGATTTATTCGAGCCAGCTCGTCACCATGGGGTTCGCCTGTGTTGTTCGCAAAGAAAAAGGATGGGACACTGAGACTATGTATAGACTTTCGAGCACTCAATATGGTCACCATCAAAAACAAATATCTGATGCCACGGATAAATGATTTGTTTGACCAGCTCGCACAAGCCAAGGTATTCTCAAAGATTGATTTGAGATCGGGATATCACCAATTGAAGGTACGGACAGAAGATATCCCCAAGACAGCATTCACTTCCAGATACGGATTATATGAGTTCACAGTGATGCCTTTTGGTCTAACAAACGCCCCCGCATATTTCGTCCACCTCATGAACAAAGTGTTCATGAAATTCATGGACAAATTTGTTGTGGTATTCATTGACGATATTCTGGTTTACTCAAGGACACCAGAAGAGCATGCTGAGCACCTCAGAATTGTTTTGGGGGAATTAAGAAAACACCAGTTGTACGCCAAATTTAGCAAGTGCGAATTTTGGCTAAGGCAAGTGGGTTTCCTAGGCCACATATTAAACCAAGAAGGCGTGGCCGTAGACCCAGAAAAAGTCAAGGCCATACTTGACTGGAAGCCACCCGCCAACGTTACTGATGTGCGGAGTTTCCTAGGGATGGCCGGATATTACAGGAGATTTATTGAAGGATTCTCCACTGTGGCAAAACCTATAACATAGTTGCTCAAGAAGGACAAGAAATTTGTATGGACGGAAGCATGCAAGAAAAGCTTCCAAGAACTCAAGAAGAAGCTGACAACCGCACCAGTCTTAACTGTGCCAGACATACACAAGAGTTTTGAAGTTTATTGTGACGCATCCCGAAAAGGTCTCGGGTGTGTGCTGATGCAGGATGGCAAAGTTGTCGCGTATGCCTCCAGGCAGCTGCGAAAACATGAGGAAAATTACCCAACACACGACTTGGAGCTAGCAGCAGTTATTCATGCACTCAAGGAGTGGAGGTACTTTCTGTTGGGAAATCGCTGTGAAATATATACGGACCATAAGAGCCTCAAATATATTTTCACACAGCCAGAGCTAAATTTACGCCAACGACGCTGGTTGGAATTGGTCAAGGACTATGATGTCGGTATTCACTACCATCCAGGGAAAGCAAATGTAGTGGCCGATGCCCTTAGTCGAAACCCCATCCCGGACAATGACGGTCCGCAAAATTTGAGGCCTGAGTTTCAGCAAGAGTTCGCTAGGCTCAACATGATGTTAGTCTCCGAGGGCACCATATCAAATCTGGAGATGCAACCCACCCTGGTGGAACAAATTAAGAAGGCTCAACAGGGACATCCCAGCATCGAAGGCATAAAGAGGAAAATGAACCTTGGTAAGGCTTCAGAGTTCGTCACTGACAGTGAAGGAACATTATGGTACGGAGACAGACTTTGCGTACCTAACATTGAGGAACTCAAGCAACAGATCTTAACGGAAAGCCACACCGCACCATACTCGATCCACCCTGGAGGAACCAAAATGTACAAGGACATTCAGGAAAGATTTTGGTGGCACGGTATGAAAAGAGATATAGCCACATTCATTGCTTGTTGCGATTCATGTCTGCGCATCAAGGCCGAGCATCAAAAGCCAGCAGGGCTACTCTAGCCAAACAGGATACCGGAGTGGAAATGGGATGAAATAGGAATGGACTTCATTGTCGGATTACCCCGATCACAACGCGGGAATGACGCCATATGGGTCATCAGAGACCGACTAACCAAGGTTGCTCATTTCATTCCCGTGAAGACTACCTACTCCACTCAAAGACTGGCCAAACTTTATCTCTCCCGGATAGTTTGCTTGCATGGAGTCCCAAAGACTATAATATCCAACTGAGGCACACAATTCGTCTCCAAATTTTGGGATCACCTACAACAAGCTCTGGGCACGCAACTAGCTTTCAGTACAGCGTACCACCCTCAGACTGATGGACAAACGGAACGTGTAAACCAAATCCTAGAGGATATGCTAAGAGCCTGTGTGCTCACCTATGGATCCAGTTGGGAAGAGAGTTTGCCGTATGCCGAATTTGCTTACAACAACAGTTACCAAGCCAGCTTGCAAATGGCACCCTTTGAAGCATTGTACGGACGGAGGTGTTGTACCCCACTGAATTGGTCAGAAACCGGTGACAGCCGTATCTTCGGCCCAGACATGCTTAAAGAGGCCGAGGAGAAAGTTAAACAGATCAGGGATAGACTCAAGACAGCACAGAGCCGACAAAAGAGCTACTATGATCAGAAGCATCGTGAGGTCAGCTTTGAACCCGGTGATTCCGTATACCTCCGAGTATCTCCTATGAGGGGTCTGCAGCGGTTCAAAATTAAGGGGAAGCTAGCCCCAAGATTTATTGGACCATTTTGTGTAAAGGCACGAAGAGGCACGGTAGCCTACCAACTAGACTTGCCCAAGGAGCTGTCAGACGTCCATGACGTATTCCACGTCTCACTGTTGAGGAAATGTGTGAGTAACCCGGAGAAACATGTACCACATGAGAACATTGATATGCAACCAGATCTCACCTACAGAGAGAGGCCAGTAAAGATATTAGAGGAATCTGAAAGGAGGACCCGTCAGAAAACGACAAAAAATTTCAGGGTTCAGTGGAGCAACCACACTGAGGATGAAGCCACATGGGAAAGGGAAGATTTCCTCCAGGCAGAGTATCCATATCTATTTGAGGATCAACAGAAATCTCGAGGACGAGATTTTTCCTAAGGGGGTAGGTGTTGTGACACCCAAATTTTTATTTGGATTTTTCAAAAAAAAAATTTGACTTGAGGGAGGTGATTTAAATTTTTCTTCAAAAGAACTCTCCCTTTTCAAATTTTTTTATGGCAAGAGTTTTATTTGGATTCACCCAAGATCTGTTTTTGTCTTGGAGGTTCTTGCTTTTCATTTGGACTCAAGACAAAATACTTTTCACTTGGGAAAATGCCTTTTGAAAATCTCTTTGAAATTTGCACTATGGCTTTTGGAATAATCCTTTACCAGTTTCAACATTTCCCTCTTGCCATGGCCTTAGTGCAAATCCACTCTCCTAAACCTCCCCTCATCTTTGGATCATGTTTGGCATCTAATCCAGCAAGTTGAACCTCCCCTATGTTTATTTTCCATTTAAATCTTATTCAAACAAATTTCTGCCTTCTATTCTAGCCATTGGTGATTTACAAAGGAACTCCTTTTTCTGTCTTGATTTTTGCCCCCAAACCTTTTCCCCCTCCTAGTCCTTTGAACCCTCAACCAAGATCCATGAAGATCCACTGGTCTTCAGTTCAAAATTTTCAAACTACACTTGCTGCAAGTTTGGACCAGATTTGTCAAATTTGGTGAAATTCATTCAAATCCTTCTCCAAAAATTCCAAGTAAAATCAGGCAGCCTCTGGGTGCATTGAGTGGTCACCTCACCAAGTACCAGCTCCAGAAAAAAATTTCTGCTTACCAAATCATTCTGTCGAACACCTGCAGTGCATTGTCAAAATCAGGTTCAGAAAGTTCAGAGAACATTTCAGTGCACTGTCGTTTTCTTCAGAACTTGTTGTCGATCTCGACAGTGCCTCGATGTCGCCTTGCTCCCCGTCCCCTCCCCCTTGTTCCTGCACCGCACGAGCGTCTGGCACCTTGCGGACGTCGGCGACGAGCAGCAGAAGGTGCGCCGCCCCGTGACCGACGCCAGCGGCGGCTTTGCGGCCGCCAGAGAGAGGCGCGGCGCTGACGGCGCCACCCAGCGCCGCCCATGCCACCGGAGCTCGCCGCGTGGCCTTCCACTCCCCCGAACGCGCTGCCACTCTCGTCGTGAACCGCAGGGCGCGGAGCGCGCTCTCTGCCGCCGTCGTGCCCGTGCGGCCACCCCACCGTGGACCGGCGCCATTACGCCAAGACCAACTCCGTTTAGCAGTGGAATGGCACCAGTAACTTCCACTGATGCTGCCTGGCCACTCAAACCTCCTGCCAATCCACTGCATCACCGTAATCGCTCGCCGGAGATTCTCCGTTCACGGCCACCCCGTCGATCCGCCTATAAATAGAGGCCCCGAGCTTCAACTCGAGCACACACCACCCCGGCACTCCACCTAGAGCACGCCTAGCCACTGGAAGAGCCCCGAGGAGGTCTCCTTCCTCGACTCCGGCCGCCGCGACCCGCCACGGGATCGAGCTCGATTCGCCCCCGTGCGTGCACCTCTGCCTCCCATCTCTTGCCAGTAGCTTCACTATGCATCTCTCCTTCTGACCCGCGCTTCAATTCGAAGTTTGCAGCCCTCCACCGGAGTTCTCCACCCTCACCCGAGCCGCCGTCCGCCGGAGAAAGTGTCGCCGTCGACGTGGTGCTCCCCGTTGGTCGAGTCCACCACCCACCGACGTGGAAGAACAAGCTGAAGCTCTTGGTACCCTCCGATCCTCCTGACTCGCCGTGGTTCGACGCCGGCGTCCACCGCAGTCTTCGGGCGCCGGCGAGCTTTTTGAACCTGACATGTGGACCCCCCATGTCAGCCTCTGTTATATTCTCCCTCGAACCGTTTTCTGTTGGCGCCTTCGGGCAAAATACGTTTTCCCTCTTTAGCTAGTGCATTTCTTTCCGAAGCGTTTTCTGGTTTCTCATTTTAAACCCTGGAACTTTTCTGTTTCATTACAGATAAGTCCCTGGACAGAAACCTTTATAAATTTTTAATAAAAAAAGATTTTTGAGTGATTCTTTTTCTGACAGTCTTAAAATTTTGTCTAGTTTTTTATAGGATTTATTTGAAAAAAATTTGGCGGAGTTTCTGTGCACACTTTGGTTTTCACGTTAGTGCCCGTTTTCGTTATTGCCGTAGGTTCCGGAAGAGGTGACGGAGCCGCGAACTTCGCCGAGCTAGACTCCGACTTCTCCGAACCAGGCAAGCATGTTTGAACCTTTGATATGACAGGTGTTTTGCATGTATGCGTGAAAGTTTGTGCGTGGCATATGAGTGTCAGTAAATACCTCGTTGCTTGTAAGGCAACTACCCGCATGTTCCAAAGTTGCGATGATCTCTGATGAGAGATGGCCTAATCATGTGGTGACATGAAGGGCAGCAAGGTGGTACTGTTGTAGCATACCAGCCTTGCGTCATCCGACTATTTCCGACGTTAACGTGGATGGAGTCACGTTATCGTTCTTTTCCCCTCCGTGCTGCCACATGTTTCATTTGCCAGGATGCGGTTTAGTAAGTTGCTAACCTCTTTCCGTGTACACACCAAACAGAGAGGCCGGGATAATGGTACCTTGGCCCAGGATTAAAGCCAGTCATCCGGTCAGGGGGCATGGGTGTTTCCGGTTGGGACCGAGAGGGGGGGCACCCCCTTAGAGCGCGCGTATAGAAATTTGATCCCATGCTACGCGAGGTTGTAGCCTCCCCGTCTCAAGGTTTTTCTTGAACGTTGCCGAGGGTGATCCCTGGCTTCGGAATGTTGAATGGGTGTGTACTGGTTAGACGTGTTTCTTCCAAAACACCGTAAACGGAACTAGTCCCCGTGACTACTGAAATCCGTTGGCTGTGGTTAAGTACAAACTCTGCAGAGTCAAATTCTTCCAAGTCATCGTATCCATGATCAAGTAGTGAAATCAGTATATCCATATCTATCCGCGTGGAAAGAAACTTGTCCCCGGTGAACAAGCTCAAGTGGTAAACCCAGTTTAATTATTATGGACTAATCTTATATTTGTCTCGTCCTTGTAATAATTTATGTTCCCGAGCTATTAAATTATTGAACTACAATATAAGCCCTTTATGTGACGTCGCGCAGACGTCCGACTGTGGCGTGTTTTTGTTTCTTACTTTAAATATAAGCCCTTTATGCGATGTCGCTCAGACGTCCGACTGTGGCACGTACTGCCTTTATTTTCTGTTATGAGCCCTTTATGTGGTGTCGCCCCGATGCCCGACTGTGGCATTACTATTCTGCAGTTTCCTCTCGAGGAGTCATTCAGACCCTCGTTTGGCACCAGCATTACTATTCTGCAGTTTCCTCTCGAGGAGTCATTCAGACCCTCGTTTGGCACCAGCATTACTATTCTGCAGTTTCCTCTCGAGGAGTCATTCAGACCCTCGTTTGGCACCAGTATTATTATTGTTGCAGTTTCCTCTCGAGGAGTCATTCAGACCCTCGTTTGGCACCCCAGTATTTACTATCTCTATGTCTGAACGCACTGGTTTATTTGTTCATACGCTTCATGTTTACATTTGTTATATCTTATGTCCGAACTGTCTTGCGAGTACTTTCATAGTACTCACCTGGCTTGTTGATTTGGCCAGATGTTGACGAAGGCGATCTCTTGGATGAAGAGTTTGATAGCGCGTCCGACGCCTAGAGGAGTCCCAGTCAGTCCTGCGCGATCCCGGATATTGGTCACTTGTATTATATACGCTTCCGCCACCCGCAATAAGTCTCCTCGAGCTTCACTCCGACGCTCGAAGAGCTGTAGTCTTCAGGAGTCATATCACTCGCTTCGCGGTGATATTTCCACCACCGTCATTATCGTGAGTTAGTAGTTATGCCACCCTATCCGCCGTCTTGTTTTATCGGCGTGCATGTAATAAATTGTTGGGCAGTCTCCGCTCAACCTTGTATTATATTCAGTACTCCTGGTATTTTTCTTCTATGACCAAGATATTGCCTACCAGTGAGAAGGAATTCTTCCTTACTGGTCCGTAAAAGGGATTGGTCTCTCAATAATTATTTTATTGAAAAACCGGTCGTGACATAATGTCGGTGAGAAATACGTACTCCCCCAAGCTTAGGCCTTTGGCCTAAGCTGGTCTATGGCCACGGCTGGCCTGGCGGATATCCAAAGTTATAGTTGGGGTCGTACTGAGATGCTGCAGCTATCTCCTCATGAGCTGCAGCTTGGAGGCGGGCTGCCTCCGTCCTCCTCTTATACTCGTTTGCCTCCTCTCTGGTTATAATATATCTCCCTTTTGCCTGAAAGTCAAAGAAAGTAGGAGCAGGGAGAGCAACATGGAAAATGCGATGCCTGTCAAACATTAGTCGGTACTGGAGAGGTTGTTCATTCCTCTCAATAAACTGATGGCGAACCATAGCCTCATATCCTAGATAAGTGGGAGGCAATTCCATATCATTTTCATGTATGGGTATCCCAAGAAAATTAGCCACACGGGTTGCATAGATCCCGCCAAACAAGTGTCCACTTAAACCATTATTATGCAACCTCCGTGCAACAATTGCCCCCAAGTTATATTGTTTATCTCCTAAAATAGCACTCTTGAGAACACTAAGATCAGGGACACGCATGTGACATGCTTCATCTTTACCATTTATACACCTACCTATGAAGAGAGCAAAATAATGTATAGCAGGAAAATGAATGCTTCCTATGGTAGCTTGTGTTATGTCTCTAGATTACCCCACTGTAATGCTAGCAAGAAAATCTCTAAACTCAGATTTGCGAGGTTCACTAGCACTACCCCATTGTGGAATTTTGCAAGCAGTATTAAAATCCTCTAAGTCCATAGTGTAAGATTTGCCATAGATATCAAATATGACAGTGTGAGAATCACGTGAAGATGAAAATTTGAACCTTCTCACAAAGGAATCAGTTAGGTAGTAATACTGACGGCACTTATCTAGCATGAAGCCCTCTAGTTCAGCATTACGCACATATGCGTGAAATTCCTCCTTAATTCCTGCTTGGACCATGAAATCTTCCGACGGCCATTCACAAGGCCGCACTTGAGCTTCTCTTGGTGGTTCATGGTCCGGCTCAAGCATTGCGGGCCTGGGTCCTTGCTTCCTTGAAGAGCCACCCTGGTACAATTTCCTAGACATATTTCTTCGTCTGAAAAATTTCTGAAATTTTTATTAACTTAAAATAAAAGTGAACAAAACTCAACAAAATTGATAGCAACTACTCCTACTAGTGCCTAGAGACTATATCATGCATTAGAACTACTTGGGACCATATAAATTTGACATGCAAGCTCAAGAACAGGGTCACCTAGGCAGCAAAAATTTCCAATGAATATAGCACTAGAACAAAAACTAATTGGACCATTGGAGGAGTCACATACCGAAGAACAATCTCCCAAAGCAGTTTTGTGAGTGGAGCTTTGAGCAAGGAGATCGAAAATCGCAGCAAAATGAGCAAGAACTCGTGCTTGAGCTGGTTGGTGATTTTTTGGGAGGAAGAAGGAGTGTGTGGTGGCTGGAATAAGTGGAGGGGAGCCACCAGGGGCCCACGAGGCAGGGGGCGAGCCCAGGGGGTGGGCACGCCCTGGACCCTCGTGGCCAGGTGCTTGCTCCCCCTGATGTGTTCTCAGTGCCAGATATTCTCAAATATTCTAGAAAAAATCATATTTCATTTTCAGGACATTTGGAGAACTTTTATTTTCGGGGTCTTTTTTATTGCACGGATAATTCAGAAAACAGACAGAAAATACTATTTTTGCTTTTATTTATTCTAAATAACAGAAAGTAAAAGGAGGGTACAGAAGGTTGTGCTTTCTAACTTCATCCATCTCATGCTCATCAAAAGGAATCCACTAACAAGGTTGATCAAGTCTTGTTAACAAACTCATTCCGAATAACATGGGACCGGAAAAATTTCGAATAACACTAGGTTACCTCAACGGGGATATGCACATCCCCAACAATAAGAATATCAAATTTCTTCTTGACAGTAGGTACAGGAAATTCAAAACCTCCAATAATAATTGATGGAATTTTTCCAATAGAATTGATATTGTGGACTTGAGGTTGTTTCCTCGGAAAGTGTACCATATGTTCATTACCATTAACATGAAAAGTGATATTGCCTTTGTTCCAATCAATAACAGCCCCTGCAGTATTCAAAAAGGGTCTACCAAGGATAATTGACATACTATCGTCCTCGGGAATATCAAGAATAACAAAGTCCGTTAAAATAGTAACGTTTGCAACCACAACACGCACATCCTCGCAAATACCGACAGGTATAGCAGTTGATTTATCAGCCATTTGCAAAGATATTTCAGTAGGTGTCAACTTATTCAAATCAAGTCTACGATATAAAGAGAGAGGCATAACACTAACACCGGCTCCAAGATCACATAAAGCAGTTCTAACATAGTTTCTTTTAATGGAGCATGGTATAGTTGGTACTCCTGGATCTCCTAGTTTCTTAGGTATTCCACCCTTAAAAGTATAATTAGCAAGCATGGTGGAAATTTCAGCTTGAAAGTGCTAGTTATCGACTAGAGGGGGGTGAATAGGCAATTTTTATGAAAGTCTTCAAAACATGAGAGTTTCAAAGACAAACACAAAAAGAACCTATTGATATGCAGTGGAAGGTAGACTACACTAGGCAAGCCATAGTCAAGTATTCAATGAAGTGAAAGTACGAAGACTAATAGCAGCTAGGTAGTAAAGATCAGGATGGAAGATAGTATGAAGCCAATCAACGATGGAAGTCACACAGTGAAGTCAAACAGGTAATGCAAGCAGGCAATGACTTCACGAAGATAGACTGTAAGTAAAGAGAGGGAGAGGATAGAACCAGTCACTTGTTGAGGACACAGGATTTGTTGGACCAGTTCCAGTTGCTATGACAACTGTACGTCTGGTTAGGGAGGCTGAGATTCAACTCAGAAGACTGCGTCTTCACCTTATTCCCCTTGAGCTAAGGACACCCAGTCCTCGCCCAATCACTCTGGTAAGTCTTCAAGGTAGACTTCCAAACCTTCACAGACTTCATTCACCGGCGATCCACAATGACTCTTGGATGCTCAGAACGTGACGCCTAACCGGCTGGAGGATTCACAGTCCTCAAGTGTAACAAGTCTTTAGGTCACGCGGACAGAAAGACTTTAGTGATGCCTAACACTCTTTGGCTCTAGGTGTTTGGGCTTTGTCCTCGCAAGGATTTCTCTCTCTCAAAAGCTTCGGAGGTGGGTTGCTCTCAAACGACAAAAGTCGTGCACTAACTCTGAGCAGCCACCAATTTATGGTGTAGGGGGTGGGCTATTTATAGCCACTAGGCAACCCGACCTGATTTGTCCGAAATGACCCTGGGTCACTAAGGAACTGACACATGTTCCAACGGTCAGATTTCAAACACACGCGGCAACTTTACTTGGGCTACAAGTAAAGCTGACTCATCCAGCTCTGGATATGATTTGCTCTCATTGTCTTCACTCGAAGACATAGGATTTTGGTTGAGCATCACTTCAGTCACTCTGACTTTGTTCACTGGGACCCCACTTAACAGTACGGTGGTTCCTATGACTCAACAAAGAAGAAAAGGAAACAATGAAACAACTAAGTCTTCGCGCTCCATAGTCTTCACGCAATGTCTTCTCTTGTCATAGTCTTCAATGTGAATATGCTTCACATGCCACCATTGCCTTCAATGTCTTCATACATTTTTAGGGGTCATCTCTGGTAGGTAAACCGAATCAATGAGGGACTACTACCTGTGTTATCCTGCAATTCTCACAAACACATTAGTCCCTCAACCAGGTTTGTCGTCAATACTCCAAAACCAACTAGGGGTGGCACTAGATGCACTTACAATCTCCCCCTTTTTGGTGATTGATGACAAACTGGTTGAAGTTTTCAACGGGGATAAAAGTATGTGAAATTGTAAAGGATAAAGGTATTGTCTTCATAAGTAGAAAAAGGCTCCCCCTGATGATGTGCATATAAGTAATTTGCTTTTGGAATGCAAATGCACATGGCAGGTTGTACTTGTGGAGATCCTCTTCAACTTATGAAGACAATTCATCATGCATGATTTGATATAACAAAGATAATGACATGCATAATGAAAAATGGACGTCTGCAAAATGACTAAGTGCGGAATTTATCATCGCACATGTGGAATTTATCATCGCATCACAGAATAGCAGAAAACATTGCAGACGACCATCAAGTTTAAGTGTTACAACTCAAAGAACCAAATGTATCAAAAGCGAGAGTTGTAAACACTAAGCAAAATATAAAGCAACCACCCATATGGACCCGCTTGAAGACTATCAACTCATATGCTTCTCCCCCTTTTGTCAGTAAGGACCAAAAAGGTTTGAAGACATAGAGCCTCTACTCGTTCCCAGAAGGAGTAGGAGAAGATGCAGGGTCGGCGTCGGGGTTTGGCGGTGTAGCTGAACTTGGTGCAGTGTCGATACGCGCTGAAGTTGGAGGTGGTGAAGTAGCATCATCTTGATCATCGATCACTCTGGCATTCACCGTTGCAGCGGAGGAGGAATAATCAGAGTCTTCAAGAGATGGAGTTCGACGCAAGATGGCATTCCTTGGAGGAGTGGAGTCAAACTTGAATCTTTTAGTGAAGCCATCGTCTTGAAGATCTGTTTCAGCATTCAGCAATGTCAAACTCTTCCATGACCTCCGACAGGTTTCATGTGTAACAAAGGCATTCTTGGTGGCAAGATTGCGAATCCGATTGACGTCCACCAAGAGGCTTTGCATCTGCCGCTTCAGCCAGAAGTGATGCTTATCCTGTTTCTGATGCAAGGCAACGAGAAGTTCTCAGTCATTGAGAACACGAGATCGCTTCCGAGGCCTTTGAGCAATAGTGCTTTCAGTGGCTTCAGTTTGAGCATGGTGAGGTAAGCGTGTATTGCCAGCCAAAGGATAAACACGAGTGACTACCTGGACTCCTTCAATGGGTTGCGAGAAGCTTTGGTGATCAGCATTGTGAAGACAAACAGGCTCCTTGGCAGGCTCTGGGTATATGGCTTCAACTGACATATCAACCTCTGGCAGAAAGATCACATGGTTGCGAGCAGAGGGCTGATAGTTGACAGCTGAGTGTAGCTTGATGAGGCGCATGACCCACGGAGCGTAGAACTTCAGCCCAAAGAGATCAGAGCCTGATGCAGCCAACTGCCTGATAAAGAAGTCTTGAGCATTGAAGTTGATGCCATTGAAGATATAAAAGACCAAAGTCTTCATTGCTCCTTCAAGTTTTGCTGCTGAAGAATGTCCTTTGACAGGCCATAGAGTCTGCCTGATAATATGATAAATAGTGCGGGGCAGATACTTGAGGTCTTCGACAAAGAACTCCTTTGGGTAATCAGCGTCATGGGGCAGAGGCTTCATCACGCTCAGCATTTGGCTCATGTTGGGCTCTGGCTTGTGGAAGATACTCTCCAAAGCATTGCGGTGAAGCTGACAACCAGGTTCATATAATTCTCCTAGAGTGGGCAGGCCGGTTAGCTCAATGATGTCAAAACCTTTGGCTTCATGATGGACATTGCATGTCATCCACTCAAGGACCCAAGTCTTCGGATCCCTGTTGTAGCCGCGAATGTGGAGGGTGGCATAGAATTGCAGTAGAAGCTCTTCATTCCAATGCTCCTTATCAGTCACAAAGTTTAGCAAGCCAGCATCACGGAAGCAGTGAAGGCATGGCAGTCCAGCAATGGCTTCACAGTCAAGACGCATATGAGGGAAGATGCGCCCTTGATCATAAAGAACACATGAATAATAACTGTGCTGCTGATAGCTCCAGAACCGATCTGATGAAATCCTTGGCTTGGAATAGGGGTTCTTGGCGCTATCAAAGAAGGTGTTGTGCGCAATGAAGCCATCTGCATTGAAGGACCCTGGTGAAGTGGCAGTACCTGGAAACCTGGGCAGTCTTGGCTTTGGCTTCTGGACCTGTGGCCTGTGCTCGACATGATAGTCAAATTGCGGACTAGCAGCAGGAGGAGGAACCAGAATAGGCCATCTGACAGTGACCAGTTGACCATAGTTGTATGCTTGCTCAATAGTATGTGGCCTGGGAGGCGGTACCGGAGCAGTGGCAGTGGCTTCAGGCTGCTGATTGCCATCAGGTGCAGCATTGACTTCAGGTGCTATCACTTCGGGCACCACATTGACTTCAGGCGCCACATTAGCTTGAGCCATGACAACGTCATTGGCTTCAGTGTTGGTGTTGGTGGTCGCCTCAATGTTGTTAACCTCCACTTGAGTAGTTGGAGGGTCAGACACGTTCTCCTCGAGAACAACTTGGTTGGTTGGGGGTGTAGCAACACGTTCTTCTTCTTCTCTTGGTTCTTCTTGGTCATCGGCTGATGCAGCCGGAATATCTTCAGCCATATTGGCTTCAGTCTCGGGGTTGTTCACAGTTGGAGAGGCTTCAGGAAAAACTTGGCGTGAAACAGATTGGCGCTCTTCTCCTTCTGGAACACTTGACAGAGAGACCTGTGGCCTTGGTCCTTTGCGAAGCCTGCGGAACACTGGCGATGCTTGTGGAGATGGAGTTGGTTGGGCCACAAAGTCTTCATCTTCAATCACCGGAGTGGTGACTTGAGTTGGGGGAGTAACTGGTGTTTCTTCTTGACGGGGGATTCTTGTGGGTGATCAACCCATGAGTCATCCTGAGCAATTGGCGTCAAAGGACGACCAATGCTAATGAGTTCGTTGTTTGTAAGAACAGGCGATGATACCACGTTGTGCTTGATCTGAGGAAGGACTTCATCATCTTCAACATTGTCATGATGACCAATGTCTTCAGCTGCGGTGGGGTCAACAGCTGGAATGTCTTCAGCTTCAGGAGCCTCTGTGGAAGCAGGCTCATGAACTATCATTCGACGTTCTTGTTGTGCAGATTCAGGACGAGCAACAGAAATCGGCTTGACTACAAGGGGCTCCGTGGGAGCAGCCCGATCTCTCTTCTTGGTCTTGCGCTTCTTGGTGGGTGGAGCATCATCAGTGGTGTTCTTGGTCTTGAGCTTTCTGGCCTTGGCTTCAGCTGCCCTTGTCTTCTGAAGCTCTGAAGCCACTGTGGGGACCTTAGGCTTCACGCCTGTCATACTGGCTGGGAAGACAATGCGAGGTTCTTCACGCCTGGATGGTTCAGCTTGGTCCACAGATGGCTTTTTCTTCTGCTTGGCAGCCATCTTAGGGTCGATGCCAGGACGCCCAAGTGCCTTGCGCTTCTCAGCTTCATTGTAAGCTTGAACACACTTGGCAGCGAGAATCTTCATGTGCTCACGAGAACCTTTGGCTTCATCACGTTTCTTGTGAAATGCTTCCTTGAGCTCATGTAGCATGACCTTGAAGTTCTGGATGTCTGCCACGCTGAGCTTGGCCATGTGCTTCTTGAACTGAGCCTTTTCATAATCGATCTTGTGCTTCAGCTCAACAATTTTCTGAGCAAGAGCCAGCTCAGGAGCAATGGCGCCATGGAAGGAGACGCTTAGGCCAATGGGAAGTTGCAGATCGTCAAAGCTGAGATTGGGGGTGTCAAACCACTCATCAATGAAGTTGTTCAAAACTTCCACGTCAAAGTGAGGCAAATCGTTGAAGATTTCCGCCTCTTTCTTGCTCTTTATCAGCTGCTCAAGAGCGTCATCAGCAAGATCGTCGTCACTTGACAGATCAATGGCGTCATTCTCGTTCCTCAGAACAGCAGCAGGGGTCAGAGCTGGACCAGTGGTGTGCATAGGCTTCTTTTTCTTCTTCTCAGACTTGGAGATGCGTGAGAGATCTTCAGACTGCACACTTGGTGCAGGAGGAGCAGTGGCCAGAGGCTTCACTCGCAAAGCTTTTGGTGCAGGGGAAGGCTTTGAAGCTTTAGGTTTCTTCAGCTTCTTTGGCTTCGGTGGTGCAGGTTCATCCACGACTGTCCCTTGAACCATAATATGAGTGATGAGACCTTCTAGGTTGTAGAAGGGCCCAACAAGATTGGGTTCAGCTTCGCGTGTGCCATCGGCACGAGGAGTAGAGGGGCCTGGATTGAAGTCTAATCCCCGCGACTTCTTGTTTTCTTTGGCCGAGTTCTTGGCAAACTGGAAGTTTCGCTTGAACAGATTGTCGTCACGACACCATAGCAATGAAGATGGGTCAGCATCTGCAGGCTGTGGTCCACGGACCATGCAAGGGTAGAAGCCTTGTTCAATGGCTTCAGCTCTGGACCTGGGTGGAAGATTTTTGTACAAGATGTCTCCCCATGGTTGCTTGATGGCATTCTTCTCAGCATATTCCTGGGTCACGAACCTGTACTTGTACCATTGTTCTGCCCAATATATTCGAATCCATTGGATTCGGGTTTTTCGCTGATTGTAGTCCTCCTCTAGATCTGTCTTGTACAGCTCATAGAGGTCAGGAGGCAAATCTCTTGAGGTGTTCCCACGGCGCTGTCTGCCACCCTTCCTTGCAGACTTCTCTGTTGCCATGAAGTTTAGACTGAATGGCTTCAACACTGTCAAAGGCTTCCGTCTGCTGGTCAGACAGGAACTGGCTTCGGGAGAGTTGATGTGATGCTGTAAGAATAATGCAAATGAATGCAGACTATGAGAACCAAGGGATTCTCCCACGGACATGTACCTGTGACAGCATTAGAGATGCGAGGGGAGGGGAAGAGGTCATATGCATTCTCAGAAGATTTTGAAGATAAATCAGTTTAGAAGACATTGACCTCATAGCGCGAAGACATTCACTTATATGTTGAGAGTTGGTTCCAGATTTGTATGAATCCAAGAATAAGTACAAGTGAGGAATCTAACTATGTGTGAATCATAAGTGAATATACTAGGCATTATATGAGATGCAGACATGATAGATCCAAATTTGTGGAGGCAAAAACCACTTTTGGTAGAAAGGATGAATCTATAGGATCAAAAAGACGGTAAAAAGAGGGTTTTAATTTACCACACGATGAACTGCTAGACGGAGTAGAAGATGAGGCCGAGCAGTTCGATCTTCCGTGCCCTAACTTGGCGACGGAGGACACCTACGGCGGCGGCGGAGAAGACGATGTCCGCGGCCGGCGTGAAGACGGCGTTAGAGAGGTCGCGGCAGCTAAGCGCTTCGTCGCCGCCGTCGTCAAGAGCTAGCGGTGGCGCTAGGGTTTGTCGAGGTGGAGAGGTGGAAGAAGGATTTTGACCGCGATTGGACGGGTATTTATAGGGAAAGGGACGGCACAGCGCAATTACGCAGGTGCCCCTGGCGGTTCACATCTGAGGGACACGTAGCGAACATGCAACACATTGGGAGTTGTCCCACGTTCCCACGCCCGCCTGGACTGTCGGGTGGTCGTTCCGGCTTCTCCGGGTTTCAGGCAATAAGGATATAGCATTTAAAACAGATTTAATGTTTGTCTCTGTATCTTCTGCTGACAAGGACGCAGAGAAGACATTCGACAGTTTCAACAGAATGCATATGATTTGGATAGATAGAGTTTGAGGTAGAAAGCATAGAGAGGTTAGGGTCCGATCACATTCACTTAGTTCAAAAGATTCAAACGAGAAGACATAGCTATAAGTGAATGCTGTAGAGGACAGAACACTAATATATGTATATATCAGAATACAACCAAATCAACATAGTGAAGATAATCATGAAGACATGTTGAAATTGCAGCCAAACCAAATGCGAAGACATAGCAACTGTAACGCCATGAGAAAACACTTCAAACAGAAGAATTTGGTGGTGGCATTACCCACCGTATAGGAAGTATTAGACCCAGACACGGCGCACAATTATCGTGGCGCTCCAAAGTCAAATTCCGCGTTAAAGTATTCACACTTAGAATGTAAGTCTTCATTGATTGAAGATATACTTTACTTCGTGTGTTGCACATCTAAGTCATCAACATGCATAAGTGTTAGGATGTGTGCCTGATCACAGGACATTTGAGGATTCCAAGATATTTAGCTCACACCGTAACTTGCAAAACCTTTTCTCATCCAAGGGCTCTGTGAAGATATCTGCCAGTTGCTCTTCAGTGTTGACGTGTATGATATCAATATCTTCCTTCATGACATGATCTCTGAGAAAGTGATGACGAATTTCAATATGCTTTGTCTTCGAGTGTTGAACTGGGTTGTTGGCAGTCTTGATGGCGCTTTCATTGTCGCAATAGAGTGGTACTTGTTTCAAATGGATGCCATAGTCCTTGAGTGTTTGCTTAATCCATAGAAGCTGAGCGCAGCAAGATCCAGCAGCAATGTATTCAGATTCAGCAGTGGAGAGTGATACACAGTTCTGCTTCTTTGACAACCAACAGACAAGTGATCGTCCCAGAAAGTGACATGTGCCTGATGTAGACTTGCGATCCACCTTGTCACCAGCATAATCAGCATCTGAGAATCCAACTAGATCAAACTCTAAGCCCTTTGGATACCATAATCCTAATGTTGGGGTGTAAGCCAAATATCGAAGAATTCGCTTCACTGCTAAGTGATGCGATTCCTTTGGTGCCCCTTGGAATCGCAAACACTAAGCATAATATCTGGCCTAGATGCACATAAATAAAGTAAAGAACAAATCATGGAACGGTATACCTTTTGATCGAACTCTTTACCATTGGCGTCAGGACCCAGATGACTCTTGGTTGGCATTGGCGTCGTGTAACCTCTGCAGTCTTGCATTCCAAACTTCTTGAGGCAATCTTTGAGGTATTTCTCTTGAGATATGAAGATGCCATTTCTTTGCTGACGAATTTGAAGACCAAGGAAGAATTTCAGCTCACCCATCATGGACATCTGATATTGCTCTTGCATCATGTGTCCAAATTCATCACTGTATTTCTGGTTGGTGCAGCCGAAGATAATGTCATCCACATAATTTGGCACACAAACAGTTCACCATCATATGTCTTCGTGAAGAGTGTGGGATCCAGGGAACCAGGTATGAAGCCTTTGCTCTTCAGGAAGTCTTTGAGCGTGTCATACCAAGCGCGAGGGGCTTGTTTCAGGCCATATAGTGCCTTGTTTAGCTTGTACACCATATCAGGATGTTTTGGATCTTCAAAGCCGGGAGTTGTGCAACATACACTTCTTCAATCTTGCCGTTGAGAAATCCACTCTTCACATCCATTTGATACAGCAAGATGTTGTGATGGTTAGCATAGGCTAGCAATATGTGAATAGCTTCAAGACTAGCCACAGGAGCAAATGTTTCATCAAAGTCAAACCCTTCAACTTGAGTGTATCCTTGAGCAACGAGACGAGCTTTGTTTCTGACAACTTGACCATGCTCATCTTGTTTGTTGCGATATATCCATTTTGTGCCTATTATGTTGTGCTTGCGGGGGTCAGGACGCTTGACAAGTTCCCAGACATTGTTCAGCTTGAACTGTTGAAGCTCTTGTTGCATAGCTTGAATCCATTCAGGTTCCATGAAGGCTTCAACTTGGGTTCAAATATTGAGACAAAAGCAAAGTGCCCACAGAAATTTGCTAGTTGAGTTGCTCTTGAACGAGTGAGTGGACCAGGCGCATTGATGCTATCAATTATCTTCTCAACTTGTACTTCATTTGCAACACGAGGATGAACTGGACGAAGATTTTGCTCTTGTCGATCATTGTCATCGTTGGGTGGATTGTCTTCGGGCTGAGCATTGTCTTCAGGTTGATTAGGTGCAGAAATGATAAGTTCCTCTTCAGGCTGTGCTTCAGACGGTATAATTTTACCAGTTCCCATTAGCTTGATGGATTCACTGGGTGGAACTTCATCTAACACATTTGGCAGGTGCTCTCTTTGCGAGTCGTTAATCTCATCGAACCGCACATCCACAGTTTCAACCACTTTATAGTGAAAGAGGTTGAAGACTCTGTAGGAGTGCGAATCCTTTCCGTAACCAAGCATAAAACCTTCATGTGCTTTCAATGCAAATTTTGAAGTGTGATGTGGATCCTTGATCCAGCACCTAGCACCAAATACCCTGAAGTAACTGACATTTGGCTTCTTACCAGTGAGGAGTTCATAGGATGTTTTCTTCAGAAGCTTGTGAAGATAAACACAGTTGATGACATGGCATGCAGTATCAATAGCTTCAGGCCAGAACTTCCTTGGTGTCTTGTATTCATCAAGCATCGTCCGAGCCATCTCAATGAGGGTTCTGTTCTTGCGCTCCACGATGCCATTCTGCTGAGGTGTGTACGGAGTGGAGAATTCATGAGTGATTCCCAATGTATCCAAGTAAAGGTCGAGGCCGGTGTTCTTGAACTCAGTGCCGTTATCACTTCTGATATGCTTGATCTTGACGCCATAGTTGTTCATGGCACGGTTGGCGAAGCGTCTGAAGACATCCTGCACTTCAGTCTTGTAGAGAATTATGTGCACCCACGTATATCTTGAGTAATCATCAACAATGACGAAGCCATAAAGACAAGCAATAGTAGTGAGAGTAGAGTAGTGAGTAGGGCCAAATAAGTCCATGTGTAGCAGCTCGAAGGGTTGAGATGTCGTCATGATTTTGTTCGAGGGATGCTTGGCCCTAGTCATCTTTCCAGCTTCGCAGGCACCGCACAAGTGATCCTTCTTGAACTTGACACCCTCGATGCCTATGACATGCTTCTTCTTGGCGAGAGTGTGTAAGTTCCTCATGCCAGCATGCCCTAGCCTCCGATGCCAGAGCCAACACTCTGAAGCTTTTGCAAGAAGGCATACGGCAAGCTGTGGTCCTGCTGAGAAATCTACCATGTACAGATCATCTTTCCGGTACCCTTCAAAGACTAGAGACTTGTCAGATTCCATTAGTAAAAGGCAACAATATTTTCCAAATATCACAATCATGTTCAAGTAACAAAGCATTGAGACAGACATTAAGTTGAAACCAAGGGATTCAGCAAGCATCACTTTATCCATGTGCTGATCCTTTGACTTTGCAACTCTACCTAGACCTAATACCTTGCTTTTACCAGTGTCAGCAAATGTGATGTGACTCTTGTTAGATGGACGTAAGGTTGAGTCCATGAGAAGACTTCGATCACCAGTCATATGATTAGTGCATCCGCTGTCCATAATCCATTCTGAAGCATGGCGTGTCTTACCCTACAGTACAGTTAGGGGGATAGGCTTCACCAAGAGTATTGTGAAGCATAAACACTTGACGGGCAAGAAGATTATCAAAGCTCAGATCAAGATTAGGACTGATAGGATGATTGGCAAATGATCCAGGAACAAAATACATAGTGAGACCATTTGGGCATTTGATCTTGCGCCCTACAAGATATTTTAGGTCCCCAGCAATAGCATCAGACGCCTTTGATTTCCGGCTGGAGACCTTTCCCTGCAAAAGAAAGTTAATTCTTCTTAACCACCCACATCTTCAGGGGTGGCTTAGAAGCAATGAGTCTAAGTGCAGCATCTGAGAACTTCGGCTTTGAAGCCCTAGCTAATAGCCTTGCAGGAGGTGAATAGTACTCATATGAATAAGCAGAATAGTTCTTAGTTTTATGAACATAGCGGTTTGAAGAAACACGCTCATATTCATAAGTCTGAGTATGGTTTCCCTACAAAACATTGGCGTTAGGGTGACTCAGGTGAGTCCTCTGTCTGTATGAAGCCTTTGGACCATACGAAGCCTTTGGTCTGGGATTTGTCTTCTTCCCAGGTGGTGCCATGATGACATTCACAGGAAGATTCTCGAGACAACTTTTGGGAACCCAGATCTTCTTCATAGGTGGCCCATTCCTGCAGTTAGTACCAATATACCTGGCAAACACTTCACAATTCTGATTCTTAAACAGTTTATAGTTTGCATCAAATGATTCATCAATAATAACAGGGTTAGCACAAGTGAAGCTAGATAAGGTGGATGGATCCACTGAAGGTCCTTTTGCAGCAACCCATGTGGTTTTGGGGTACTACTCAGGCTTCCAGTAGGAGCCATCAACATTCATTTTCCTCTCGAACCAACACCCTCTTTCCTAGGGTTTCGGTTCAGAATCTGCTTTTTGAGGACATCGCACAGTGTCTGATGCCCTTTGAGACTTTTGTGCATCCCTGTTTCAAGCAATGTCTTCAACCTAGCATTTTCATCAGCAATAGTAGTGGTATCCTCCGCAGAGGGGTTAGTTACCACATCAGCAGTTGAAGATATTGCAACAGTAGCAGCAGTAGAACATTCAGCAATAGAAGTAGCGTTATCACGCTCAAGGCATTTTAGACAAGGTGGTTCAAATCCTTCCTGAGCGGAACTGATCTGTTGAGCGCGAAGTGACTCATTCTCTTTTTCAAGATCTTCATGAGCCGCTCTCAATTTCTCAAGCTCTTGCTTCCTTTGAAGATAATCATAGGAGAGCTTTTCATGAGTGGTTGAGAGCATTTCATGACGACTTTCAAGTTCCTGGTACTTAACATGAAGATTTTTTATATCTTCAATTAAGGACTGAGAACAGCTCATTTCAGCGTCCAACATGTCATCGCTTTTGTCTAACAGTTTTTGAGTATGTTCCATAGCTTTCTGTTGTTCAGTTGCAATTTTAGCAAGTGTTTTGTAGCTGGGTTTGGATTCACAATCAGAGTCATCTTCACTTGATGTTTGAAAGTAAGCATCGCGTGATTTTACCTTGGCACCACGTGCCATGAAGCAGTAGGTGGGAGTAGAGTCGTCCTTGTCATTAGCTTCAGCGTTGGTGACGGAGCCATTGTCTTCAGTGTTGAAGATGGACTTGGCAACGTAGGCTGTAGCTAGAGCCAGACTTGCAATGCCAGGGTCGGACTCCTCCTCGGACTCCACCTCCGCCTCCTCAGAAGAAGACTCCTCCTCTGAATCCATCTCCTTGCCGACAAAAGCACGAGCCTTATCAGATGAGCTCTTCTTATGAGATGAAGACTTGGATGAGGACTTGGAGGAAGACTTTGAGGATTTCTTCTTCTTGTTGTTATCAGAATCATATTCCTTGCTCTTCTTCTTGTTGTTGTTCTCATTGTCCCACTGTGGACACTCAGAAATGTAGTGTCCAGGTTTCTTGCACTTGTTGCATGTTCTCTTCTTGTAGTCATGAGTGGAAGCTTCATCATTTCTTGAGCTAGATCGTGAAGACTTTCTGAAGCCCATCTTCTTAGTGAACTTCTGGAACTTCTTCACAAGCATAGCAAGTTCCTTTCCAATGTCTTCAGGATCATCAGAACTACAGTCAGATTCTTCTTCAGATGAGGAAACATCTTTTGCCTTCAAAGCACGAGTTCGGCCGTAGTTGGGACCATAGATATCTCTTTTCTCAGATAGCTGGAACTCATGTGTGTTGAGCCTCTCAAGTATATCAGACGGATCAAGTGTCTTGAAGTCAGGGCGTTCTTGTATCATGAGGGCAAGGGTGTCGAACGAGCTGTCAAGTGATCTCAGTAGTGTCTTGACGATTTCATGCTTGGTGATCTCAGTGGCGCCGAGAGCACGAAGCTCATTTGTGATGTCAGTGAGCCGGTCAAACGTGAGCTGGACATTCTCATTGTCGTTTCTCTTGAAGTGGTTGAAGAGGTTGCAAAGAACACTGATCCTTTGATCTCTCTGGGTTGAGACGCCTTCGTTGACCTTGGAGAGTCAGTCCCAGACTAGCTTCGACGTTTCCAGAGCACTCACACGGCCATACTGTCCTTTGGTCAGATGACCACAGATGATGTTCTTGGCAGTAGAATCTAGTTGAATGAACTTCTTGACATCAGCAGGGGTGACACCTTCACCAGTCTTGGGAACGCCATTCTTGACGACATACCAGAGGTCGACATCAATGGCTTCAAAATGCATGCGCATCTTATTCTTCCAGTAGGGATATTTAGTTCCATCGAAGACGGGGCAAGCAGCGGATACTTGGATTATCTCTGCAGTCAACATAGCTAAAACTCCAGGTGGTTAAACCGAATCACACAGAACAAGGGAGTACCTTGCTATTATACCAATTGAAAGTGCTAGTTACCGACTAGACGGGGGGTGAATAGGCGATTTTTATGAAAGTCTTCAAAACATGAGAGTTTCGAAGACAAACACAAAAAGAACCTATTGATATGCAGCGGAAGGTAGACTACACTAGGCAAGCCATAGTCAAGTATTCAATGAAAGTGAAAGTACGAAGACTAATAGCAGCTAGGTAGTAAAGATCAGGACGAAAGATAGTATGAAGCCAATCAACGATGGAAGTCACACAGTGAAGTCAAACAGGTAATGCAAGCAGGCAATGACTTCACGAAGACAGACTGTAAGTAAAGAGAGGGAGAGGATAGAACCAGTCACTTGTTGAGGACACAGGATTTGTTGGACCAGTTCCAGTTGCTGTGACAACTGTACGTCTGTTTAGGGAGGCTGAGATTCAACTCAGAAGACTGCGTCTTCACCTTATTCCCCTTGAGCTAAGGACACCCAGTCCTCGCCCAATCACTCTGGTAAGTCTTCAAGGTAGACTTCCAAACCTTCACAGACTTCGTTCACCGGCGATCCAGAATGACTCTTGGATGCTCAGAATGCGACACCTAACCGGCTGGAGGATTCACAGTCCTCAAGTGTAACAAGTCTTCAGGTCACGCGGACAGAAAGACTTCAGTGATGCCTAACACTCTTTGGCTCTGGGTGTTTGAGCTTTGTCCTCGCAAGGATTTCTCTCTCTTAAAAGCTTCGGAGGTGGGTTGCTCTCAAACGACAAAAGCCATGCACTAACTCTGAGCAGCCACCAATTTATGGTGTAGGGGGTGGGCTATTTATAGCCACTAGGCAACCCGACCTGATTTGTCCGAAATGACCCTGGGTCACTAAGGAACTGACACGTGTTCCAACGGTCAGATTTCAAACACACGCGGCAACTTTACTTGGGCTACAAGTAAAGCTGGCTCATCCAGCTCTGGATATGATTTTCTCTCATTGTCTTCGCTCGAAGACATAGGATTTTGGTTGAGCATCACTTCAGTCACTCTGACTTTGTTCATTAGGACCCCACTTAACAGTACGGTGGTTCCTATGACTCAACAAAGAAGAAAAGGAAACAATGAAACAACTAAGTCTTCGCGCTCCATAGTCTTCATGCAATGTCTTCTCTTGTCATAGTCTTCAATGTGAATATCTTCACATACCACCATTGCCTTCAATGTCTTCATACATTTTTAGGGGTCATCTCCGGTAGGTAAACCGAATCAATGAGGGACTACTACCTGTGTTATCCTGCAATTCTCACAAACACATTAGTTCCTCAACCAGTTTTGTCGTCAATACTCCAAAACCAATGTAGCGACCAGACCTCAAATGGCCTGTGCTGCTGTGCACCAGTGTCATCCCTGGATCAGTAATGCTGACACGCACAGTACAAATGGAGGATTTATAACAGAGTAGCAATCACACACTTATTACATCGAATATCTCCAAAGAGATTAAGTATGAAAACATGGCTTAAGGCCATCTAATATCGATAACAGCGGAAGACTTGGAAGATAAGTGAGTCCATCAACTCCAGCGGCATCACTGAGTATAAGACCACGACCTAAGGCATCTTACTCGTCGTCTGAAAAGTCTGCAACATGAAACGTTGCAGCCCGAAAACGGGTCAGCACATAGAATATGCTGGCAAGGCAACACATAGAGAATAAATGAAATAATGTTATACTACATGCATATATGGCTGGTGGAAAGCTCTATGGTTACAGTTTTGCGAAAAGCCAATTTTATCCTACTTCAAAGGAATAAATTTTATTTAACTATCATGGTGGTTGTGAAACATTGAGATGGTTGACAGCATCTCAATCCCAATTAAAAAGTCATCAATAACCCAACAAAATTAATTAGAAGTAACATGGTGTTGAGATTCACATGATAATCCAGGTACTAGATACTCAAATTGTCCATAACCGGGGACACAGCTAATCATGATCAGTTTGTACACTCTGCAGAGGTTATTGCACTTTTCCCCACAAGACTTGATCTCCTCCGTTGGATTACTCGCACTACATGGTGTTTGAGTAACGGATGACCAAGACACAGTCTTTCAGAAGTGTTTGCACCTTACGTATGGGTAGACAGTTACACCTACTTTCCCCTACATCTGCTAGTCTACCACTATAAGAGTTCACACAACTTAATCAACTATGCTAGAGCCCATAATAGCTTGCGGCTGCACACGGAAGTTTCTAGCATGAATAATCTCATGATCCCTTTGAACCTGGGTGGCGGTCCAAAAGAAAAACAGGCAATCCTGGAATACCCAGGTACCTCAATCCACCCAGATGTGAGTTTAAGTTGCCACCTTAAGTAAACCATTATTAACAATCTCACATCTGTCATGAATAGCACTCAAACCCAATCCACGTCTACGAGCATAGTATGGCAATATAATAGCAACGTAGAAGTAACTCCCAAGGGTTTGAATAGAAAACAGGTGATAGGTACTACCTCAACTACTTCCCAATACCCACAATTTAATTAGATCCTAATCATGCAATGTTTGAGGGAAACAGATCTAATGCAATAAAACTGGGTATGAACGGGATATGATCAAAGTGTTACTTGCCTTGCTGATGATCCGCAAAACCTAGCGATTCGAAGTAACAAGCGGCACACTCCGGGTACTCTATCGCAAACAAACAAGCATACAATCAGTACTCATCTAATGCACAGGTAAAACTCAAATGAAAGATCTAACCAGAAAGTTCAACTTAAGAACTCCGGTTTGCAAAAAGAATCAACTCGAAAGAAGCAACGAAAGTCAAACGGCGAAAGAAAGAAACTTCGTTTGCTAATCTGGATCTAGGTCAAATTTTACTGTAGCAAAAACTTGTTTGAGTAGATTAAACGGAAAGAGAATTTCAAAATGAAACTCTAGGCGCTTGAATCACCTGATTCCGATAAACGAGCGAGAAGTTAAACAGAATCGAAGATTCGATCAGAAATCGAATCTGAGAAAATAACGAGAAAATCCGACGAAAAAGAAAAACGGACGAACGGTTAAATAACGGACGTTCGTTAACAGAGAAAAACCGACGAACGCGTTCGTTAAAACGAACGGTTCGGTGAACGCTCGCAAAATAAGAAAACCGAAAAAACCGATCTAGGGTTTTTTTTAAACGAAGGGTTTTTTTTTTAAAAAAACGGTCAACGACGGAAAACGGCTGGCGGCAGTACCTCGACGGCGGGCTCCGGCGAGGGGCTCCGGCGGGGCGGGGCTTGGCGGCGGGGTGCGGGGCTCGGGGAGGCGGCGAGGGGCGGCGGCTCCGGGGCTCCCGGCGGCGGCGGCGGGCGAGATGCGGGCGGGCGGCGGCGGCGATGTCGGCGGCGGCGGCGAGGGGTGAGGAGAGAAACGAGGGGGGGTATTTAAGGAGGGGGGGCGTCGGTGCTTGGGGAAGGGGTTGGCCGGCGGCGTCGTGCGGCGGCCGGACTCGGGCGGCGTCCCGTGCGGGAGGAGGACAGGGCGCGGCGGGCCGTCGGCTGGGCCTTTGGCCCAGTCGGCACGGGCGCATTTTTTTTAAATACATTCTGTGGAAAATATTGCGTAGAAAAATAAATAAAAATCAGAAAAATATGAAATAAATTTTCCCCGTCTTGTTAGAAAATCTAGAATAGGGTGAACATTTTTATAATCAAAAATAAATATTTTGAAAACATGCAATATTTTTAATGCAATAAAAATTGCAAATAAAATCCAAATAAATTCCAAATAATGATTTTAACATTTTTCCTCCAGTATTTCAAATGTTTTGGAGAAGTCATATTTTCTCCTCTCGTTTATTTAAAATGAAATATTTTTCGGAGAGAAAAATAATTAAAACCACAATCCTCGTTTGAAAAATCAAATTTAAAAATTCGAGAAAATCCCCAACTCTCTCCGAGGGTCCTTGAGTTGCTTAGGATTATCGAGGATTTGTCAAAATGCAACAAAACATGATATGCAATGATGATCTATGTATAACATTCCAAATTGGAAATTTGGGATGTTACAAACCTACCCCCCTTAAGATGAATCTCGCCCTCGAGATTCGGGTTGGCTAGAAAACAGGTGGGAGTGGTTTTTCCGTAGATCTTCCTCTCGCTCCCAGGTGGCTTCATCCTTTGTGTGGTGACTCCACTGAACTTTGCAAAACTTGATAACCTTGCTGCGGGTAACTCGGCTGGCATACTCGAGAATCTTAACTGGTTTCTCCTCATAAGTCAAATCACTTTCCAACTGAATCGCTTCCAGTGGAACAGTATCTCTTAGTGGTATCTCAGCCATCTCTGCGTGGCACTTCTTCAACTGCGAAACGTGGAATACATCATGAACTCCAGACAATCCTTCGGGCAATTCCAGCTTGTAAGCAACTTCTCCCATACGTTCCAACACTCTGTATGGTCCGATAAAACGGGGCGCTAATCTTCCTTTAACTCCAAAGCGCTTCACTCCTCGAAGGGGTGATACCCGAAGATACACTCTGTCTCCGACTTCGTGAACTGTCTCCTTTCGTTTTGAATCGGCATAACTCTTCTGCCTGGATTGGGCTACTTTGAGCCTATCGCGAATCAACCTCACTTTCTGTTCAGACTCCTTAATCAAATCTGGTCCAAACAACTGACGGTCTCCAACTTCGTCCCATAACAACGGTGTTCTATACCTCCTTCCGTACAAAGCTTCGAAAGGGGCCATCTTCAAACTGGTCTGATAACTGTTGTTATACGAAAACTCCGCATATGGCAAATTGTCGTCCCAACTAGATCCATAATCTAGGGCACAAGCTCTCAACATGTCCTCCAAAATCTGGTTGACTCTCTCGGTCTGTCCATCTGTCTGTGGATGAAATGCTGTACTAAATTCCAGCCTGGTTCCCAACGTTTCATGTAACTGCTTCCAAAACTTCGAGGTAAATTGGGTTCCTCTGTCTGATACAATGGTCCTCGGAACTCCATGCAAACATACGATCCTCGTCATGTATATCTTTGCCAACTTAGCACTGGTGTAAGTGGTTTTCACTGGAATGAAATGAGCCACTTTCGTCAATCGGTCGACTACAACCCAAATTGAGTCATAGCCTGAACGAGTCCTGGGTAATCCCGTGATAAAATCCATGCCTATTTTATCCCACTTCCATTCGGGTATCGGCAATGGCTGTAGCAATCCTGCTGGCTTCTGATGCTCTGCCTTCACTCTCTGACATACATCACAAACTGCTACATACTCCGCAATATCCTTCTTCATTCCGGTCCACCAGAAAGTATTCTTCAAATCCAAATACATCTTGGTATTCCCTGGGTGAATCGAGTACGGTGAATCATGAGCTTCTTGCAAAATCAACTTCCTGATCTCCGGATCATTAGGCACATAAACACGGTCCTCGAACCATAAGGTATCGTGCTCATCCTCTCGAAATCCCTTGGCTTTTCCTTTGCTCATCTTCTCCTTTATCTCCTCAATCTCCTTGTCTGTCTTCTGAGCTTCTCTGATCTTTTCCATCAAGGTAGACTGAATCTCCAATGTCGCTAAATAGCCTCTTGGGACTATCTCCAAACATAGCTCGCGAAGGTCCTAGGCTAACTCCTGAGGTAACTCTCCTGTCATGAGGGTGTTGATATGACTCTTGCGGCTCAACGCGTCTGCTACTACCTTAGCCTTTCCAGGGTGATAATGCAATCTCATATCATAATCCTTGATGAGCTCCAACCATCTCCTCTGTCTGAGATTTAACTCCTTCTGCGTGAAAATGTACTTCAAACTCTTGTGATCCGTGTACACTTCACAATGGTTTCCGATGAGGAAATGTCTCCATGTCTTCAGTGCATGCACCACGGCTGCTAATTCCAAATCATGCGTAGCATAATTCTTCTCATGGGGTTTAAGTTGTCGTGAAGCATACGACACAACTCTTCCTTCCTGCATAAGCACTGCTCCAAGTCCTCGACGAGAAGCGTCGCAATAAACTTCATAATCCTTGCGTTGATCTGGCAGAATCAACACTGGTGAGGTAACCAATCGTTTCTTCAACTCTTGGAAACTAGCTTCACATTCCTCAGTCCAATTGAATTTGGTGTCCTTCTTCAATAGCTCAGTCATGGGCTTAGCAATCCTTGAGAAATTCTCGATGAATCTCCGGTAGTATCCTGCCAGTCCAAGAAAACTCCGGATTTCTCCAACTATCGTGGGTGATTCCCAACTGGTCACTGTGTCAACCTTGGCAGGGTCTACTGCTATTCCTTCTCCAGAAATAACATGTCCAAGGAATCCAACTTCCTTCAACCAAAACTCACATTTGCTGAACTTGGCATATAACTGATGTTCTCTGAGCTTCTCAAGTACCAATCGCAAATGCTCCTCATGTTCTTCTTCATCCGTGGAAAATATTAAAATATCATCAATGATCACCACGACGAACTTATCCAAAAACTCCATAAATACTTTGTTCATCAGGTTCATGAAATAGGCCGGTGCGTTAGTCAGTCCAAATGACATAACGGTATACTCATACAATCCATATCTGGTGGTAAATGCCGTCTTGGGTATATCCTGCTCTCAAATCTTTAACTGATGGTACCCTGATCGTAGATCGATCTTGGAAAATACTTTAGCTCCTTGCAAGCGGTCAAACAAATCATTGATCATCGGCAGTGGGTACTTGTTTTTGATGGTCACTTCATTCAATCCTCGGTAATCAACAACCATCCTCAGCGATCCATCTTTCTTCTCCACTAGAAGTACTGGTGATCCCCAAGGTGACGAACTTGGGCGAATATAGCCTTTATCCAGTAACTCCTTGATCTGCTTCTTAATTTCCTCCAAATCCTTTGCGGGCATCCTGTACGGTCTCTTAGATATTGGCCCTGTGCCTGGCAAAAGTTCAATCAAGAACTCAATGTCTCTATCCGGTGGCATGCCTGGCAACTCTTCTGGAAATACATCCGGATAATCCTTCACCACTGGTACTTCCTCCTGTACAACTCCTGATAAGGAATTTACTTGAGTCCTCTTCGGCATATGCCGGGATACATACTTGATCCTTTTTCCTTCTGGGGTGGTAAGCAAAATCGTCTTGCTGGCACAATCGATGTTTCCTCCATACAACGATAGCCAATCCATTCCCAAAATCACATCCAAACCTTGCGATTCCAAAACAATGAGGTCTGAGGGGAATACATGCCTACCAATGGCCAATGGTATTTGAAAACATCCTTGGGTGGCCATATACTCTGCTCCTGGCGAGGTTACTAACATAGGGTTTCTGAGAACTTTGGTGGACATCTTAAACTTATTCACGAATCCCCTTGATATGTATGAATGCGATGCACCAGTATCGAAAAGAACGGTTGCAGTAAATGACTTAACCAAAAACTTACCTATTACTGCATCAGGCTGAGCTTCAACCTCCTCCACGCTCACGTGGTTCACATGTCCTTTGTTGAACGGGTTCGGCTTCTTCCCAGAGCTTCCATTGCCATTTCCATTTTGGGCTTCAGGACATTCATTGGCATAATGTCCATTCTTCTGGCACTTAAAACAAGTGACTTGGCTCAAGTCCCTCTTGGCTGGGGTAGATGGGTTGGTGCGGTTCTATCCGTTGCTTCCTCCATTCCCATTACCATTTTTAGGGCCATTATGGTTGTGCGAACTACCTCCTCCATGGGTATGCTGAAACTGTCCTCCCGGCTTCGGGGTAAAACGGGGCTTCTGTTGGGCTCCTGAGTTATACTTCCCTTGTCCATACTTCCTCTTACGGTTTTCAATCTGCTGTTGCTTCCCTTCAATCATGAGAGCTCTATCTACCAGCTCCTGGTAGTTGTTGAAGGTTGCTACCATCAACTGCATACTCAGTTCATCATTCAGTCCTTCCAAAAACTTCTCCTGCTTGGCTGCATCTGTAGCAACGTCATCTGGTGCATAACGTGCTAACTTACTGAATTCCTCCACATACTGGCCTACGGTGCGTCCTCCTTGGCGTAGGTTGCAAAACTCACGCTTCTTCATAGCCATAGCTCCTGCTGAAACATGAGCTGTACGGAAAGCTTGCTGAAACTGGTCCCATGTGACAGTGTCAATAGGGTGCGTGGCTGTATAATTATCCCACCATGATGCTGCGGGTCCATCAAGCTGATGTGCGGAAAAACGCACTCTTTCCGCATCTGTGCATCCTGCAGTGGTCAACTCCCTTCCAACTTTGCGGAGCCAATCATCTGCTACAATCGGCTCGGTGCTACTGGAAAATACCGGCGGGTTTAGCCTTAAGAAACGGGCTAAGTGATCAACGGGTGGTGGTGGCGGTGGGTTGTTGTTGTTGTTGTTGCCTTGGTTCTGAACTAACACTTGCATCAGGGCATTCTATTGTTGAATCAACTGGGTGATCTCCGGCGGGAAAACAAATCCGGTGTCGTGTCTCGAAGGCATCTGATCGGTTTAGAAAAGACGAGAGTTAAGAATAGAATGAGGTCTAGAGAGAAAACACTACCCATATGCTCATGAGACAAATTCAATCAATATCACTCAATCAATCCAAACAAGGCAAAACAATCGATCTAACTAGCGTTACAAAGTGCTTGAACTATACTATTAAATGGGGGAAAACTACTACTGATATGGTGGTCTACTAAAAATTCTGATCCGTTGAAGACTCCATGATGTCTGCTCCAGCTTCATCAATCCATTCATCTTCACTTGGTTCCGAGTCGGCGTCGTCGATGATGATGTAGTTATCCGGACAAGTGCATTCGTCGACTTCTGCTTTTGGCACTGGATTTCCCACGAATGCTCCAATCTTATTCTCCAGGTCGTCAATCTTCCCTACTAGTGCGTTGATTTCCTCCAAGTAATCTTCGCGTGTAGTCTTGAGTTCTTCTTGGAGTTCCTTGATCTTCGTGAATGCCTTCTTCAGTTCTTCCTTGTCCGTGCATATCTGATTCTCATGGCGTCGAATATGTTGGTTCTGCTCCTGGATGAAAGCTGCAATTGATCCATCCTTCTTGGTCTTGATCATCTCCCATTGCGCGTCTCGACGTCCACAAATCTGATAAATCGTATCCTTAAGCTCCTGGTGGTAGACTTCTCCGATGCGTCCCATGGCGATGTGTGCGGCCATGCTCTTCCCTAAACTCCAAGTTGGTGCTTCGAAAACCAATCTCATGGGTTTCGTAATTGGCACAAAAGTCCTTCCTGGAATGATAACTTGAATCTTCCAGCTCTCCTCTTCAGGTAATGTGGCGTTGTAGGTTCCGGTGACGCTTGGTATTCCTATGTTCAAGTACTTAGTGACTTCCTTCAAGTGTCGACCAAACGGCGTGTCTTCATCTGGTTGCATGAACTTGCTCCTTGCATTCGCCATTCCTAAAAGAGTAGAAAGTGGAGAGGGGTCAGAAATGAGAAGAGAGAAGCTTTCTAGGGCTTAAGCTTAGTGGTCGTGTCCTATAGTCAGCGTGTGCTCTGATACCAACTTTGTAGCGACCAGACCTCAAATGGCATGTGCTGCTGTGCACCAGTGTCATCCCTGGATCAGTAATGCTGACACGCACAGTACAAATGGAGGATTTATAACAGAGTAGCAATCACACACTTATTACATCGAATATCTCCAAAGAGATTAAGTATGAAAACATGGCTTAAGGCCATCTAATAACGATAACAGCGGAAGACTTGGAAGATAAGTGAGTCCATCAACTCCAGCGGCATCACTGAGTATAAGACCACGACCTAAGGCATCTTACTCGTCGTCTGAAAAGTCTGCAACATGAAACGTTGCAGCCCGAAAACGGGTCAGCACATAGAATATGCTGGCAAGGCAACACATAGAGAATAAATGAAATAATGCTATACTACATGCATATATGGCTGGTGGAAAGCTCTATGGTTACAGTTTTGCGAAAAGCCAATTTTATCCTACTTCAAAGGAATAAATTTTATTTAACTATCATGGTGGTTGTGAAACATTGAGATGGTTGACAGCATCTCAATCCCAATTAAAAAGTCATCAATAACCCAGCAAAATTAATTAGAAGTAACATGGTGTTGAGATTCACATGATAATCCAGGTACTAGATACTCAAATTGTTCATAACCGGGGACACGGCTAATCATGATCAGTTTGTACACTCTGCAGAGGTTTGTGCACTTTTCCCCACAAGACTTGATCTCCTCCGTTGGATTACTCGCAGTACATGGTGTTTGAGTAACGGATGACCAAGACACAGTCTTTCAGAAGTGTTTGCACCTTACGTATGGGTAGACAGTTACACCTACTTTCCCCTACATCTGCTAGTCTACCACTGTAAGAGTTCACACAACTTAATCGACTATGCTAGAGCCCAATAATCTCATGATCCCTTTGAACCTGGGTGGCGGTCCAAAAGAAAAACAGGCAATCCTGGAATACCCAGGTACCTCAATCCACCCAGATGTGAGTTTAAGTTGCCACCTTAAGTAAACCATTATTAACAATCTCACATCTGTCATGAATATCACTCAAACCCAATCCACGTCTACGAGCATAGCATGGCAATATAATAGCAACGTAGAAGTAACTCCCAAGGGTTTGAATAGAAAACAGGTGATAGGTACTACCTCAACTACTTCCCAATACCCACAATTTAATTAGATCCGAATCATGCAATGTTTGAGGGAAACAGATCTAATGCAATAAAACTGGGTATGAACGGGATATGATCAAAGTGTTACTTGCCTTGCTGATGATCCGCAAAACCTAGCGATTCGAAGTAACAAGCGGCACACTCCGGGTACTCTATCGCAAACAAACAAGCATACAATCAGTACTCATCTAATGCATAGGTAAAACTCAAATGAAAGATCTAACCAGAAAGTTCAACTTAAGAACTCCGGTTTGCAAAAAGAATCAACTCGAAAGAAGCAACGAAAGTCAAACGGCGAAAGAAAGAAACTTCGTTTGCCAATCTGGATCTAGGTCAAATTTTACTGTAGCAAAAACTTGTTTGAGTAGATTAAACGGAAAGAGAATTTCAAAACGAAACTCTAGGCGCTTGAATCACCTGATTCCGATAAACGAGCGAGAAGTTAAACAGAATCGAAGATTCGATCAGAAATCGAATCTGAGAAAATAACGAGAAAATCCGACGAAAAAGAAAAACGGACGAACGGTTAAATAACGGATGTTCGTTAACAGAGAAAAACCGACGAACGCGTTCGTTAAAACGAACGGTTCGGTGAACGCTCGCAAAATAAGAAAACCGAAAAAAACCGATCTAGGGTTTTTTTTAAACGAAGGGTTTTTTTTAAAAAAAAACCGGTCAAAGACAGAAAACGGCCGGCGGCAGTACCTCGACGGCGGGCTCCGGCGAGGGGCTCCGGCGGGGCGGGGCTCGGCGGCGGGGTGCGGGGCTCGGGGAGGCGGCGAGGGGCGGCGGCTCCGGCGCTCCCGGCGGCGGCGGCGGGCAAGGCAACCGGCGGCGGCGGGCGAGATGCGGGCGGGCGGCGGCGGCGATGTCGGCGGCGGCGGCTCGGGGTGAGGAGAGAAACGAGGGGGGTATTTAAGGAGGGGGGCGTCGGTGCTTGGGGAAGGCGTCGGCCGGCGGCGTCGTGCGGCGGCCGGACTCGGGCGGCGTCCCGTGCGGGAGGAGGAGAGGGCGCGGCGGGCCGTCGGCTGGGCCTTTGGCCCAGTCGGCGCGGGCGCGTTTTTGTTTTTTTAAATACGTTCCGCGGAAAATATTGCGTAGAAAAATAAATAAAAATCAGAAAAATATGAAATAAATTTTCCCCGTCTAGTTAGAAAATCTAGAATAGGGTGAACAGTTTTATAATCAAAAATAAATATTTTGAAAACATGCAATATTTTTAATGCAATAAAAATTGCAAATAAAATCGAAATAAATTCCAAATAATGATTTTAACATTTTTCCTCCAGTATTTCAAATGTTTTGGAGAAGTCATATTTTCTCCTCTCGTTTATTTAAAATGAAATATTTTTCCGGAGAGAAAAATAATTAAAACCACAATCCTCGTTTGAAAAATCAAATTTAAAAATTCGAGAAAATCCCCAACTCTCTCCGAGGGTCCTTGAGTTGCTTAGGATTATCGAGGATTTGTCAAAATGCAACAAAACATGATATGCAATGATGATCTATGTATAACATTCCAAATTGGAAATTTGGGATGTTACAACCAACTAGGGGTGGCACTAGACGCACTTACTCAGCTCCCGGTATCTTTCTCTTATTTGTAAAAATATCCTTCATATACTTAGCATAAGGATTCATTTTAAGCAAATCAGTAAAACGCATACGCAAAAAGATAGGTCTAATCATTTTAGCAAAGAGCTCAAAATCCTGATCATCCTTTTTGTTGGATGGTTTAGGAGGAAAGGGCATGGGTTTCTGAACCCAGGGTTCCCTTTCTTTACCGTGGTTCCTAGCAACAAAGTCTCTCTTATCATAACATTGATTCTTTGATTGTGGGTTATCAAGATCAACAGCAGGTTCAATTTCTACATCATTGTTATTGCTAGGTTGAGCATCAACATGAACATCATCATTAACATTATCACTAGGTTCATGTTCATCACCAGATTGTGTTTCAGCATCAGAGATAGAAATATCATTGGGATTCTCAGGTATGTCAACAACAGGTTCACTAGAAGCATGCAAAGTCCTATCATTTTTCTTCTTCTTTTTAGAAGGACTAGGTGCATCAACATTAGTTCTCTGAGAATCTTGCTCAATTCTCTTAGGGTGGCCCTCAGGATACAAAAGTTCCTGAGTAATTTTACCCCCTCTAGTCATAACTCTAACAGCATTATCATTCTTCTTATTATTTAATTCATTGAGCAAATCATTCTGGGCTTTAAGCACTTGTTCTACTTGAGTGGTAACCATAGAAGCATGTTTACTAATGAGTTTAAGTTCACCATTAACTCTAGACATATAATCACTCAAGTTTTCCATCATATAAGCATTATGTTTCAATTGTCTACCAACATAAGCGTTGAAGTTTTCTTGTTTAACAATAAAATTATCAAACTCATCTAAGCATTGGCTAGCATACTTATAACGAGGAATATCACCTTCATCAAATCTATAGAGAGAATTTACCTTTACTACCTGTGTCGGGTTATCAAGACCATGTATTTCTTCAACAGGCGGTAAATTAAGACCATGTATTTCTTCAATAGGAGGTAAATTCTTAACATCTTCAGCTTTAATACCTTTTTCTTTCATAGATTTCTTTGTCTCTTGCATATCTTCAGGACTGAGAAATAGAATACCCCTTTTTTCGGAGTTGTCTTAGGAGTTGGCTCAGGAAGTGTCCAATTGTTTTCATTAGTCAACATATTATTCAATAGCAATTCAGCTTGATCAACTGTTCTTTCCCTGAAAACACAACCAACACAACTATCCAGGTGGTCTCTGGAAGCATCGGTTAGTCCATTATAAAAGATATCAAGTATTTCATTTTTCTTGAGAGCGTGATCAGGCAAAGCATTAAGTAATCGGAGAAGCCTCCCCCAAGCTTGTGGGAGACTCTCTTCTTCAATTTGCACAAAATTATATATTTCCCTTAAAGCAGCTTGTTTCTTATGAGCGGGGAAATATTTAGCAGAGAAGTAATAAATCATATCCTGGGGACTACGCACACAACCAGGATCAAGAGAATTAAACCATATCTTAGCATCACCCTTTAATTAGAACGGAAATAATTTAAGGATATAGCAGTAGCGAGTTTTCTCATCATTAGTGAACAAGGTGGCTATATCATTTAATTTAGTAAGATGTGCCACAACAGTTTCAGATTCATAGCCATAAAAAGGATCAGATTCAACCAAAGTAATTATCTCAGGATCAACAGAAAAATCATAATCCTTATCAGTTACAAAGATAGGTGAAGTAGCAAAAGTAGGGTCATATTTCATTCTAGCATTCACAGATTTTTCTTTCAGCTTAGCTAATAATTTCTTAAGATCACTCCTATCATTGCAAGCAAGAAAATCTCTAGCAGTTTCTTCATCCATAACATAACCCTCAGGCACAACAGGCAATTCATATCTAGGGGGAGAATCTTCATCATCACTTTCATCAATATTATCAGTTTCAATAACTTCATTCTCTCTAGCCCTAGCAAGTTGTTCATCAAGAAATTCACCTAGTGGCACAGTAGTATCAAGCATAGAAGTAGTTTCATCATAAGTATCATGCATAGCAGAAGTGGCATCATCAATAACATGCGACATATCAGAATTAATAGCAGAAGCAGGTTTAGGTGCCGCAAGCTTACTCAAAACGGAAGGTGAATCAAGTGCAGAGCTAGATGGCAGTTCCTTACCTTCCCTCGTAGTTGAGGGAAAAATCTTAGTTCTTTCGTCTTTCAAGTTCCTCATAGTGACCAGCAGATATAAATCCCAAGTGACTCAAAGAATAGAGCTACGCTCCCCGACAACGGTGCCAGAAAATAGTCTTGATAACCCACAAGTATAGGGGATCGCAACAGTTTTCGAGGGTAGAGTATTCAACCCAAATTTATTGATTCGACACAAGGGGAGCCAAAGAATATTCTCAAGTATTAGCAGTTGAGTTGTCAATTCAACCACACCTGGATAACTTAATATCTGCAGCAAAGTAATATGATAGTAGCGGTAACAGTGGCAAAAGTAACAGTAGCAGTTTTGGTTTTGTAGTGAATGTAACAGTAGCAACGGAAAAGTAAACAAGCGAAGAACAATATGTGAAAAGCTCGTAGGCATTGGATCGGTGATGGAGAATTATGCCGGATGTGATTCCTCATGTAATAGTTATAACATAGGGTGACACAGAACTAGCTCCAATTCATCAATGTAATGTAGGCATGTATTCCGAATATAGTCATACGTGCTAAAAGAACTTGCATGACATCTTTTGTCCTACCCTCCCGTGGCAGTGGGGTCCTATTGGAAACTAAGGGATATTAAGGCCTCCTTTTAATAGAGTACCGGAACAAAGCATTAACACTTAGTGAATACATGAACTCCTCAAACTACGGTCATCACCGGTAATGGTCCCGATTATTGTCACTTCGGGGTTAACGGATCATAACACATAATAGGTGACTATAGACTTGCAAGATAGGATCAAGAACTCACATATATTCATGGAAACATAATAGGTTCAGATCTGTAATCATGGCACTCGGGCCCTGGTAACAAGCATTAAGCATAGCAAAGTCATAGCAACATCAATCTCAGAACATAATGGATACTAGGGATCAAACCCTAACAAAACTAACTCGATTACATGGTAAATCTCATCCAACCCATCACCGTCCAGCAAGCCTACGATGGAATTACTCATGCACGGCGGTGAGCATCATGAAATTGGTGATGGAGGAAGGTTGATGATGACGATGGCGATGAATTCCCCTCTCCGGAGCCCCGAACGGACTCCAGATCAGCCATCCCGAGAGAGATTAGGGCTTGGCGGTGGCTCCGTATCGTAAAACGCGATGAATCCTTCTCCCTGATTTTTTTCTCCCCGAACGTGAATATATAGAGTTGGAGTTGAGGTCGGTGGAGCACCAGGGAACCCACGAGGCAGGGGGGCACGCCCAGGGGGTAGGCGCGCCCTCCACCCTCGTGGACAGGGTGTGGGCCCCCTGGCCTTGATTCTTTTGCCAGTATTTTTTATTAATTCCAAAAATATTCTCCGTGAAGTTTCAGGTCATTCCGAGAACTTTTATTTCTGCACAAAAATAACACCATGGCAGTTCTGCTGAAAACAGCTTCAGTCCGGGTTAGTTCCATTCAATTGCAAGTTAGAGTCCAAAACGAGGGCAAAAGTGTTTGGAAAAGTAGATACGATAGAGACGTGTCACTTCTCCAACGGCTGCAGAAGGTGGAACTCGCCGGAGTTGAAGAAGACGGCGACGTGGGGCTGCACCAGGGGCTCCTACGGGTTTGGACGGCACTAGAGGGCCACTAGTGAGTCGCCTGAGGAGTTGATTGAGCTTGCGGAGCACCGGGTGAGGAGGAGGAGCTGAGGGGATCGCCGGCGAGCTCGGGTTGGGGACGGCGGCCAGAGGCCTGCCCGGCCGAGCTGCGGCTTTGCTACGGGTTTGTGGAGGTTGGGCGATGAGCTTGGAGTGCTCAGAGAGGCTGGAGGGGGTCAGAATATACAGGTGGAGGGGGAGGAGGTCTCGGCTCCGCCGAATGGGTCTGGAAGCGGCGCACGGCGACGAGGAGCGCCAGTGGGGAGGGGGCAAGGCTTCAGAGCTCACGCGGGCACTGTGAAGCTGGAAGACGAGCACAGGAGGCGGTTGGGGAACAAGATAGGGGCACGGGCACACTGTGGCTTTGGCCGCGACGTGCCCATGCTCGCTGCGACTGCTCCAGCGTCGGCGAGCGGCAGGGAGAGGTCAAGGGCGATGAGACGAAGCTGGTTGCGCGGTGCGGCAGTCGGCGGTGAGCGCTGGAACGAGCACGTGCCGAATAGAGCGTCGGGCGCAGCGCAGAGCGCGCCAAACACCTGCCAGCGCGCGTGTCCACACACGGTCACCGCGCGAACTATGCCAAAACGGTGCCCAGTGGTTGCCAAACCATGTCTAGCGTGTTGTCCGTGCAGTGTTTGGTCTAAGTGAGGAGATGGCACACTACCAGGCCGACCAGATTTAACAAGAGAGAAATGGCTTGTGCACTGTGTTTAGAGAGGTTCTAGAAGGAGTTTAGGGCTAATCTCCTGGATCTAAGCTTTTCTTAGGAGGGTAATGAGGCTCAAGAAAAATCAGCCTCATTGGATCAAGGAAAAGTATACTTGGTGTAGAAACTACATTTTGAGGCCAGAACAGAAATGATTTTCTGTAGCAAAAATATTCCAAAAACTTATGCAATATTTTTGCTCACGGAGGTGAGCCAAGGTCCAAATAATATTTGGGAAGTTTCTCAGATTTTTGGGACCAAGAAAAATGGGGTTGCTTTTGGAGCATAAGTTTCTGAATTGAATATCAGAGAGGAAAATGAATATTTTTCTTTTATGAAAAATATTCCTTGGGTTATTTTGGGATTTTTCAGAAAGAGAAGGATGATTATGGGAAGAATAGGTCACTTGGGTGAAACTCAAGGACATTCCCAACTGTTTAAGTCCATTTGTATTGATTCAAAAACTCCAAATTCAAAGCAGAGGCAAAGAGGTCCGGAAAAAGAGAGAAGGCAAAAACCAGGTTGTCACATTCAAGTATCCTTTTATGCAATCCAAAAATTACGTATCATTTCCAATCAATAATATGTCATCCACATATAATATCAGAAATGCTACAGAGCTCCCACTCACTTTCTTGTAAATACAGGCTTCACCGCAAGTCTGTATAAAACTATATGCTTTGATCAACTTATCAAAGCGTATATTCCAACTCCGAGATGCTTGCACCAGTCCATAGATGGATCGCTGGAGCTTGCACACTTTGTTAGCACGTTTAGGATCGACAAAACCTTCTAGTTGCATCATATACAACTCTTCTTTAAGAAATCCATTAAGGAATGCAGTTTTGACACCCATTTGCCAGATTTCATAATCGTAAAATGTGGCAATTGCTAACATGATTCGGACAGACTTAAGCATCGTCACGGGTGAGAAAGTGTTGGGGAACGCAGTAATTTCAAAAAAATTCCTACGATCACGCAAGATCTATCTAGGAAATGCATAGCAACCAGAGGGGAGAGTGTGTCCACGTACCCTCGTAGACCGAAAGCGGAAGCGTTTAGTAACGCGGTTGATGTAGTCGAACGTCTTCGCGATCCAACCGATCCAAGTACCGAACGCACGGCACCTCTGCGATCAGCACACATTCAGCTCGGTGATGTCCCTCGAACTCTTAATCCAGTTGAGGCCGAGGGAGAGTTCCGTCGGCACGACGGCGTGCTCACGGTGATGATGAAGTTACCGGCGCAGGGCTTCGCCTAAGCACTACGACGATATGACCGAGGTGTGTAACTGTGGAGGGGGGCAGCGCACACGGCTAAAAGATCAACTTGTGTGTCTTTGGGGTGCCCCCTACCTCCGTATATAAAGGAGGGAGAGGGAGAGGCAGCCGGCCCTAGGGGCGCGCCAAGGTGTGGAGTCCTACTAGGACTCCCTAGTCCTAGTAGGATTCCACCTCCCACACGGAGTAGGAAAGGGGGAAGGGAGAAGGAGAAGGAAAGGGGCGGCGCCTTCTCCTAGTCCTAATCGGCCTCCTGCCCAAGGGGGGGCGCACCAGCCCCTTGTGGGCTGGTGTGCTTCCCTCTTATGGCCCATAAGGCCCATGACTTCAACCGGGGGGTTCCGGTGTCCAAATGCAACCTTCCAATATATGAATCTTTACCTCTCGACCATTTCGAGACTCCTCGTCATGTCCGTGATCTCATCCGCGACTCCGAACAAATTTGGGTACATCAAATCACATAACTCATAATACAAATCGTCATCGAACGTTAAGCGTGCGGACCCTACGGGTTCGAGAACTATGTAGACATGACCGAGACACATCTCCGGTCAATAACTAGTAGCGGAACGTGGATGCTCATATTGGCTCCTACATATTCTACGAATATCTTTATCGGTCAAACCGCATAACAACATACGTTGTTCCCTTTGTCATCGGTATGCTACTTGCCCGAGATTCGATCGTCGGTATCATCATACCTAGTTCAATATCGTTACGGGCAAGTCTCTTTACTCGTTCCGTAATGCATCATCCTGCAACTAACTCATTAGTCACGTTGCTTGCAAGGCTTATAGTGATGTGCATTACCGAGAGGGCCCAGAGATACCTCTCCGATACATGGAGTGACAAATCCTAATCTCGATCTATGCCAACCCAACAAACACCTTTGCAGACACCTGTATAGCATCTTTATAATCACCCAGTTACGTTGTGACGTTTGATAGCACACAAGGTGTTCCTCCGGTATTCGGGAGTTGCATAATCTCATAGTCAGAGGAACATGTATAAGTCATGAAGAAAGCAATAGCAATTAAACTCAACGATCATAATGCTAAGCTAATGGATGGGTCTTGTCCATCACATCATTCTCTAATGATGTGATCCCGTTCATCAAATGACAACACATGTCTATGGTCAGGAAACTTAACCATCTTTGATTAACGAGCTAGTCTAGTAGAGGCATACTGACACTTTGTTTTGTCTATGTATTCACACATGTATCGAGTTTCCGGTTAATACAATTCTATCATGAATAATAAACATTTGTCATGATATAAGGAAATAAAATAATAACTTTATTATTGCATCTAGGGCATATTTCCTTCAGTCTCCCACTTGCACTAGAGTCAATAATCTAGTTCACATCACCATGTGATTTAACACGAATAGTTCACATCGTCATGTGATTTAACACTCTATAGTTCACATTGCCATGTGAACAATACCCAAAGGGTTTACTAGATTCAATAATCTAGTTTACATTGCCATGTGATTAACACCCAAAGAGTATTAAGGTTTGATCATGTTTTGCTTGTGAGAGAGGTTTAGTCAATGGGTCTGCCACATTCAGATCTGTATGTATTTTGCAAATTTCTATGTCTACAATGCTCTACACGGAGCTACTCTACCTAAATGCTCCCACTTTCAATATGTCTCCAGATCGAGACTCAGAGTCATCCAGATCGGTGTCAAAGCGTGCATCGACGTAACTCTTTACGACGAACTCTTTATCACCTCCATAACCTAGAAATATCTCCTTAGTCTTCTAAGGATAATTTTGACCGCTGTCAAGTGATCAACTCCTGGATCAATATCGTACCCCCTTGCCAAACTCATGGCAAGGTACACAATAGGTTTGGTACACAGCATAGCATACTTTATAGAACCTATGGCTGAGGTATAGGGAATGACTTTCATTCTCTTTCTATTTTCTGCCGTGGTCGTGTTTTGAGTCTTACTCAACTTTACACCTTGCAATACAAGCAAGAACTCCTTCTTTGACTGTTCCATTTTGAACTACTTCAAAAAATCTTGTCAAGGTATGTACTCATTGAAAAATCTTATCAAGCGTCTTGATCTATCTCTATAGATCTTGATGCCCAATATGTAAGCAGCTTCACCGAGGTCTTTCTTTGAAAAACTCCTTTCAAACACTCCTTTATGCTTTCTAGAAAATTCTACATCATTTCCGATCAACGATATGTCATTCACATATACTTATTAGAAAGGTTGTAGTGCTCCCACTCACTTTCTTGTAAATACAGGCTTCACCGCAAGTCTGTATAAAACTATATGCTTTGATCAACTTATCATAGCGTATATTCCAACTCCGAGATGCTTGCACCGGTTCATAGATGGATCGCTGGAGCTTGCATATTTCGTTAGCACCTTTAGGATTGACAAAACCTTCTAGTTGCATCATATACAATTCTTCTTTAATAAATCCTTTAAGGAATATAGTTTTGATATCCATTTGCTAGATTTCATAAAAATGCGGCAATTGCTAACATGATTCGGACAGACTTAAGCATCGATACGAGTGAGAAAATCTCATCGTCGCCAACATCTTGAACTTGTCGAAAACCTTTTTTGACAATTCGAGCTTTGTAGATAGTAACACTACCATCAGCGTCCATCTTCCTCTAGAAGATCCATTTATTCTCAATGGCTTGCCGATCATCGGGCAAGCCGACCAAAGTCCATACTTTGTTCTCATACATGGATCCCATGTCAGATTTCATGGCCTCAAGCCATTTCACGGAATCTGGGCTCATCATCGCTTCCTCATAGTTTGTAGGTTCGTCATGGTCAAGTAACATGATGTCTAGAACAGGATTGCCGTACCACTCTGGTGCGGATCTTACTCTGGTTGACCTACGAGGTTTGGTAGTAACTTGATCAGAAGCTTCATGATCATCATCATTAGCTTACTAATTGGTGTAGGAATCACTGGAACTGATTTCTGTGATGAACTACTTTCCAATAAGGGAGCAGGTACAATTACCTCATCAAGTTCTACTTTCCTCCCACTCACTTCTTTCGAGAGAAACTCCTTCTCTAGAAAGGATCCACTCTTAGCAATGAATATTTTGCCTTCGGATCTGTGATAGAAGGTGCACCCAACAGTCTCCTTTGGGTATCCTATGAAGACACATTTCTCCAATTTGGGTTCGAGCTTATCACGTTGAAGCTTTTTCACATAAGCATCGCAGCCCCAAACTTTAAGAAACGACAACTTCGGTTTCTTGCCTCATATGGTGTCGTCTCAACGGATTTAAATGGTGCCCAATTTAACGTGAATACAGCCGTCTCTAAAGCATAACCCCAAAATGATAGCGGTAAATCAGTAAGAGACATCATAGATCGCACCATATCTAATAAAGTGCAGTTACGACGTTCGGACACACCATTACGCTATGGTGTTCCGGGTGGCGTGAGTTGTGAAACTATTCCGCATTGTTTCAAATACCAAACTCGTAACTCAAATATTCACCTCCACGATCAGATCGTCGAAACTTTATTTTCCTGTTACGATGATTTTCCACTTCACTCTGAAATTCTTTGAACTTTTCAAAATGTTTCAGACTTATGTTTCATCAAGTAGATATACCCATATCTGCTCAAAATCATCTGTGAAGGTCAGAAAATAACGATACCCGCCGCGAGCCTCAACACTCATCGGACTGCATACATTAGTATGTATTATTTCCAACAAGTCTGTTACTCGCTCCGTTGTTCCGGAGAACCGAGTCTTAGTCATCTTTCCCATGAGGCATGGTTCGCAAGCATCAAGTGATTCCAAAAGCCCATCAGCATGGAGTTTCTTCAAGCGCTTTAGACCAATATGACCTAAACGGCAGTGCCACAAATATGTTGCACTATCATTATTAACTTTGCATCTTTTGGCTTCAATATTATGAATATGTGTATCACTATGATCGAGATTCAATAACCCATTTATATTGAGTGTATGACCATAGAAGGTTTTATTCATGTAAATAGAACAACAATTATTCTTTGACTTAAATGAATAACCATATTGCAATAAACATGATCCAATCATATTCATGCTCAACGCAAACACCAAATAACATTTATTTTAGGTTCAACACTAATCCCAAAGGTAAAAGGAGTATGCAATGGTGATCTTATCAACCTTGGAATCACTTCCAACACACATCATCACCTCGCCCTTAACTAGTCTCTGTTTATTTTGCAACTCCCATTTTGAGTTACTACTCTTAGCAACTAAACCAGTATCAAATACTGAGGGGTTTCTATAAACACTAGTAAAGTACACATCAATAACATGTATATCAAATATATTTTGTTCACTTTGCCATCCTTCTTATCCGCCAAGTATCTAGGGCAGTTCCACTTCCAGTGACCATATCCTTTGTAGTAGAAGCACTCAGTTCCAGGCTTGGGTCTAGCTTTGGGCTTCTTCATGGGAGCAGCAACTTGCTTGCTATTCTTCTTGAAGTTCCTCTTTCTATCCCTTTTCCCTTTTCTTGAAACTAGTGGTCTTGTTAACCATCAACACTTGATGCTCTTTCTTGATTTCTACCTTTGCTGATTTCAGCATCACGAAGAGCTCGGGAATTATTTTCTTCATCCCTTGCATATTATAGTTCATCACGAAGTTCTAGTAACTTGGTGATAGTGACTAGAGAACTCTGTCAATCACTATCTTATCTGGAAGATTAACTCCCACTTGGTTCAAGCGATTGTAGTACTCAGACATTCTGAGCACATGCTCACTGGTTGAGCTATTCTCCTCCATCTTGTAGGCAAAGTACTTGTCAGAGGTCTCATACCTCTCGACTCGGGCATGAGTCTGAAATACCAATTTCAGATCTTGGAACATCTCATATGCTCCGTGACATTTCAAAACATTTTTGAAGTCCCGGTTCTAAACCGTAAAGCATGGTGCACTAAACTATCAAGTAGTCATCATACCGAGCTTGTCAAACGTTCATAACGTCTGCATCTGCTCCTGCAATAGTTCTATCACCTATCGGTGCATCCAGGACATAATTCTTCTGTGCAGCAATGAGGATAATTCTCAGATTATGGACCTAGTCCGCATCATTGCTACTATCATCTTTCGACATAGTTTTTCTCTAGGAACATATCAAAAATAAATGGGGAGCTACATCGCGAGCTATTGATCTACAACATAGTTATGCAAATACTATCAAGACTAAGTTCGTGATAAATTAAAGTTCAATTAATCATATTACTTAAGAACTCCCACTTAGATAGACATCCCTCTAGTCATCTAAATGATCACGTGATCCATATCAACTAAACCATGTCCAATCATCATGTGAGATGGAGAAATTTTCAATGGTGAACATCACTATGTTGATCATATCTACTATATGATTCACGCTCGACCTTTCGGTCTCAGTGTTCCGAGGCCATATCTGCATATGCTAGGCTCGTCAAGTTTAACCCGAGTATTCTGCATGTGCAAAACTGGCTTGCACCCATTGTATGTGAACGTAGAGCTTATCACACCCGATCATCACGTGGTGTCTCAGCACGAAGAACTGTCGCAACGGTGCATACTCAGGGAGAACACTTATACCTTGAAATTTTAGTGAGAGATCATCTTATAATGCTACCGCCGTACTAAGCAAAATAAGATGCATAAAAGATAAACATCACATGCAATCAAAATAAGTGATATGATATGGCCATCATCATCTTGTGCTTTTGATCTCCATCTCCAAAGCACCGTCATGATCACCATCATCACCGGCTTGACACCTTGATCTCCATCGATGCATCGTTGTCGTCTCGCCAACTATTGCTTCTACGATTTTAGCTACCGCTTAGTGATAAAGTAAAGCAATTACATGGCGATTGCATTTCATACAATAAAGCGACAACCATATGGCTCCTGCCAGTTGCCGATAAATGTTACAAAACATGATCATCTCATACAACAATTTATATATCATCATGTCTTGACCATCTCACATCACAGCAAGCCCTGCAAAAACAAGTTAGACGTCCTCTACTTTGTTGTTGCAAGTTTTACGTGGCTAATGCGGGCTTCTAGCAAGAACCGTTCTTACCTACGCATCAAAACCACAACGATTTTTCGTCAAGTCTGCTGTTTTAACCTTCAACAAGGACCGGGCGTAGTCAAACTCGAGTCAACTAAAGCTAGAGATACAGACACCCACTAGCCACCTGTGTGCGAAGCACGGCGGTAGAACCAGTCTCATGAACGCGGTCATGTAATGTCGTTCTGGGCCGCTTCATCCAACAATACCGTCGAATCAAAGTATGACATGCTGGTAAGCAATATGAATATTGTCGCCCACAACTCTTTTGTGTTCTACTCGTGCATATAACATCTACGCATAGACCTGGCTCTGATACCACTGTTGGGGAACGCAGTAATTTCAAAAAAATGCATACGATCACGCAAGATCTATCTAGGAGATGCATAGCAACGAGAGGGGAGAGTGTGTCCACGTACCCTCGTAGACCGAAAGCGGAAGCGTTTAGTAACGCAGTTGATGTAGTTGAACGTCTTCGTGATCCAACCGATCCAAGTACCGAACGCACAGCACCTCTGCGATCAGCACACGTTCAGCTCGGTGACGTCCCTCGAACTCTTGATCCAGTTGAGGCCGAGGGAGAGTTCCATCAGCCCGATGGCGTGGTGACGGTGATGATGAAGTTACCGGCGCAGGGCTTCGCCTAAGCACTACGACGATATGACCGAGGTGTGTAACTGTGGAGGGGGGCACCGCAGACGGCTAAAAGATCAACTTGTGTGTCTTTGGGGTGCCCCCTGCCTCCGTATATGAAGGAGGGAGAGGGAGAGGCAGCCAGCCCTAGGGGGCGCACCAAGGTGTGGAGTCCTACTAGGACTCCCTAGTCCTAGTAGGATTCCACCTCCCACACGGAGTAGGAAAGGGGGAAGGGAGAAGGAGAAGGAAAGGGGGGCCTTCTCCTAGTCCTAATCGGCCTCCTGCACAAGGGGGGGCCACCAGCTTCCCTCTTATGGCCCATAAGTCCCATAACTTCTCCCGGGGGGGTTCCGGTAACCTCCCGGTACTCCGGAAAAATGCCTGAATCACTCGGAACCATTCCGATGTCCAAATGCAACCTTCCAATATATGAATATTTACCTCTCGACCATTTCGAGACTCCTCGTCATGTCCGTGATCTCACCTGGGACTTTGAACAAACTTCGGTACATCAAATCACATAACTCATAATACAAATCGTCATCGAACCTTAAGCGTGCGGACCCTACGGGTTCGAGACTGAGAGAAGGTACACTTACCTCATCAAGTTATACTTACCTCCCACTCACTTCTTTTGAGAGAAACTCCTTCTCTAGAAATGTTCCATTCTTGGCAACAAAGATCTTGCCTTCGGATCTGTGGCAGAAGGTATACCCAATTGTTTCCTTAGGGTATCCTATGAAGAGGCACTTCTCCGATTTGGGTTCGAGCTTATCAGCCTGAAGCCTTTTGACATAAGTGTCGCAACCCCAAACTTTAAGAAACGATAGCTTAGGTTTTTTGCCAAACCACAGTTCATACGGTGTCGTCTCAATGGATTTAGACGGTGCCCTATTAACGTGAATGCAGTTGTCTCTATGCATAACTCCAAAATGATAGTGGTAAATCGGTAAGAGACATCATAGATCTCACCATATCTAATAAAGTGCGGTTACGATGTTCGGACACACCATTAAGCTATGGTGTTCCACGTGGCGTGAGTTGTGAAACTATTCCATATTGTATTAAATGAAGGCCAAACTCGTAACTGAAATATTCGGCTCTGCGATGAGATCGTAGAAACTTTATTTTCTTGTTACGATGATTCTCTACTTCACTCTGAAATTCTTTGAACTTTTCAAATGTTTCATATTTGTGTTTCATTAAGTAGATATACCCATATCTGCTCAAATCATCTGTGAAGGTCAAAAAATAACGATACCCGCCGCGTGCTTCAATACTCATCGGATCGCATACATCGGTATGTATTATGTCCAATAAGTCATTGGCTCGCTCCATTGTTCCGAAGAACGGAGTTTTAGTCATCTTGCACATGAGGCATGGTTCACAAGTATCAAATGTTTCATAATAAAGTGACTCCAAAAGTCCATCTGCATGAAGTTTCTTCATTCGCTTTACACGAATATGACCTAAACGGCAGTGCCACAAGTATGTTGCACTATCATTATCAAGTTTGCATCTTTTGGCATCAATATTATGAATATGTATATAACTATGATCGAGATTCAATAAACCATTCACCTTGGGTGTATGACCACAGAAGGTTTTATTCATGTAAACAGAAAATCAATTATTCTATGACTTAAATGAATAACCGTATTGCAATAAACATGAACTAATCATATTCATGCTTAACGCAAACACCAAACAACATTTATACTAATCCCGAAGGTAGAGGGAGTGTGCGATGGTGATCATATTAAACTTGGAATCACTTCCAACACACATCGCCACTTCGCTCTTAACTAGTCTCTGTTCATTCTGCAACTCCTGTTTCGAGCTACTAATCCCAGCAACTGAACCGGTATTAAATACCCAGGGGTTGCTATAAACACTAGTAAATTACACATCAAATAACATGTATATCATATATACCATTTTTCACTTTACCATCCTTCTTATCCGCCAAGTATTTGGGGCAGTTCCGCTTTCAGTGACCATTTTGTTTGCAGTAGAAGCACTCAGTTTCAGGCTTGGGTCTAGCTTTGGGCTTCTTCATGGGAGTGGCAACTTGCTTGCCATTCTTCTTTGAAGTTCCCTTTCTTTCCCTTGCCCTTTTACTTGAAACTTGTGATCTTGTCAACCATCAACACTTGATGCTCTTTCTTGATTTCTACCTTTGCCGATTTCAGCATCGCGAAGAGCTCGGGAATCGTTTTCGTCATCCCTTGCATATTATAGTTCATCACGAAGTTCTAGTAGCTTGGTGATAGTGACTAGAGAACTCTGTCAATCACTATATTATCTGGAAGATTAACCCCCACTTGATTCAAGTGATTGTAGTATCCAGACATTCTGAGTTCTTGCTCACTGGCTGAGCTATTCTCCTCCATCTTGTAGGTAAAGTACTTTCAGAGGTCTCATACCTCTCAACACGGGCATGAATCTGAAATACCAATTTTTAGCTCTTGGAACATCTCATATGCTCCGTGGCGTTCAAAACGTTTTTGAAGTCCCGGTTCTAAGGCTTAAAGCATGGCACACTAAACTATCAAGTAGTCATCATATTGAACTTGCAAAACGTTCATAACATTTGCATCTGCTCTTGCAACAGGTCTGTCACCTAGCGGTGCATTGATGTCGGCTAGGACTACGTCGGTATTTCCCCAAAGAGGACGGGATGATGCAGCACAGCAACGGTAGGTATTTCCCTCAGTTATATGAGACCAAGCTTATCGAACCAGTAGGAGAACAAAGCAACACTACGTAAACAACACCTGCACACAAATAACAAATACTCGCAACCCGACGTATTAATGGGGTTGTCAATCCCTTTCGGGTAGCGGCTCAGAAATTGGCAAACGGACGTGAGAGAGTTGTAAATATTGATAGATCGAATGCCAAATAAAATAAAGTGCAGCAATGTAATTTTGTATTTTTGGTTTAGTGGATCTGAAAATAAAAGGCAAATAAAATAGATCACAAAGGCAAATAATATGATAAAGAGACCCGGGGGCTATAGGTTTCACTAGTGGCTTCTCTCGAGAAAAATAGCAAACGGTGGGTAAACAAATTACTGTTGGGCAATTGATAGAACTTCAAATAATCATGACGATATCCAGGCAATGATCATTATATAGGCATCATATCCAAGATTAGTAGACCGACTCCTGCCTGCATCTACTACTATTACTCCACACATCGACCGCTATCCAGCATGCATCTAGTGTATTAAGTTCATGGAAAAATGGAGCAATGCAATAAGAACGATGACATGATGTAGACAAGATCTATTCATGTAGAAATAGACCACATCGTTTTATCCTTAGTAGCAACGATACATACGTGTCGGTTCCCCTTCTGTCACTGGTATCAAGCACTGTAAGATCGAAACTACTACAAAGCACCTCTTCCCATTGCAAGATAAATAGATCAAGTTGGCCAAACAAAACCCAAATATCAGAGAAGAAATACGAGGCTATAAGCAATCATGCATATAAGAGGTCAAAGAAACTCAAATAACTTTCATGGATAAAAAGATAGATCTGATCATAAACTCAAAGTTCATCTGATCCCAACAAACATACCGCAAAAAGAGTTACATCATATGGATCTCCAAGAGACCATTCTATTGAGAATTAAATGAGAGAGAGGAAGCCATCTAGCTACTAACTACGGACCCGAAGGTCTACAAGAGACTACTCACGCATCATCGGAGAGGCACCAATGGAAGTGGTGAACCCCTCCGTGATGGTGTCTAGATTGGATCTGGTGGCTCTGGACTCTGTGGTGGCTGGAATTGATTTTCGTGGACTCCCCTAGGGTTTCTGGAATATTGGGGTATTTATAGAGCAAAGAGTCGGTTCAGGGGGCACCCGAGGTGGGCACAACCACCAGGGCGCGCCTGGGCCTCCAGGTGCGCCCTGGTGGGTTGTGCTCCCCTCGGAGCACCCCCAGGCGCTTCTCCGGCCCACTGGATATCTTCTGGTCCAAAAAAATCCACAAAAAGTTTCACTGCGTTTGGACTCCATTTGGTATTGATTTCCTGCGATGTAAAAAATATGCTAAAAACAACAACTGGCACCTTGCACTATGTCAATAGGTTAGTACCAAAAAATGATATAAAATGATTATAAAACATTCAAGAATGATAATATAACAGCATGGAACAATAAAAAATTATAGATACTTTGGAGACGTATCAGCATCCCCAAGCTTAATTCCTGCTCGTCCTCTAGTAGGTAAATGATAAAAAACAAATTTTTTGATGTGGAATGCTGCCTAACATGTCATCTCATATTCTTTTCTTTAAATCATGGACATTTGGACTTTTATATTTTTCAAAGCAATAGTCTAGTTTTGACATGATAATTTAGATACTCAAGCATACCAACAAGCAACCAAGTCTTTCAAAATATCAACGCTAAAATAAGTTATCCCTAGCTCATCATGCTCAATCATTGATCCATTCATGAAACACACTCACATATTAGCTACACCCAATGCTCAAGTACGATCATAGTGCCCCCTAGTTGGTGCTCTATAAGAGAAGATGGAGACTCAAAATAAAAATTGCATAAAGTAAAAGAAAGGCCCTTCACAGAGGGAAGTAGGGATTTGTAGAGGTGCCAGAGCTCAAAGCGAAAATTAGAGATAAAAACATTTTTGAGAGGCATATCTTTCCCACCAACGAAAATGACTTAGAGTTCCCAACACTTTCCATGCTAGATGTATCATAGGCGGTTCCCAAACAGAAAATAAAGTTTATTCCTTTTTCAACCATACTTTCACTTTCCATGGCTAACCGTATCCACGGGTGCCCTCCATACCAACACTTGCCAAGGAATTTATTATTTGACAACATAAAGTAAATTCATTTTTTTTCATTTTGGGACTGGGCATCCCTAATACCTTTGCCTTACTCTCGTGCAATGACAAGTGAATAAACACTCATCGTGAGAATAACACATCTAACATGGAAAATATTAGCCACCCCTCGCCGCCTTGTTAGCGGTACGAGCACACACAAGAGAAATTTATTTTGAAAATTAGAGATGGCACATACAAATTTGCCTAGAACGGCAAATGAATACCGCATATAGGTAGATATAGTGGACTCATGTGGCAAAACTAGTTTAAAGGATTTTGGATGCAAAACTAGTGATCATACTTAGTGCAAAATGAAGGCTAGCAAAAGATTAAGAAGCGACCAACCAAGAAACGAATAATCTCATAAGCGAGCATTAAGCATAATTAACACCGAATAATGCACCACAAGTAGGATGTAATTTCATTGCATGACTATTTACTTTCGTGCTTGCATAGGGAATCACAAACCTTAACACCAATATTCTTACTAAAGCATAATTACTCATCAACATGACTCACATATCACATCATCATATCTCAAAACTATTACTAAGAAACAAGTTTATTTTGTCCGATGATCTTCATGAAAGTTTTTAATAAATCCTTTTTGGATATCTATCACTTTGGGACTAATTTTTATGTGTTGCTTTTGATAAGCTCAAACAAATATAAGTGAAGATCATGAGCATAATATTTCTTTTCTCTCAAATTAATTTAAGTGAAGCAAGAGAGAATTTCTTTAAAATTTTACTGACTCTCAAACAAATCTAAGTGAAGCAAAGAGAGCATTTCTTCAAAAATACTAAAGCACACCATGCTCAAAAAGATATAAGTGAAGCACTAGAGCAATTCCATAGCTCATAAAGATTTAAGTGAAGCATAGAGAGCAATTCTAACAACTCATGGCATAATTTTGGCTCTATAAAATAGGTGTGTCCAGCAAGGAATCAAGACTTAAAACACAAAGCAAAACAAGCAAAGACTCATATCATACAAGACGCTCCAAGCAAAACTCATAGTATGTGACGAATAAAAATATAGCTTCAAGTAAGATTCCGATGGTCGTTAGAAGAAAGAGGGGATGCCACTCGGGGCATCCCCAAGCTTAGTTGCTTGCTACTCTTTGGATAATAGCTTGGGATGCCGGGGCATCCCCAAGCTTAGGCTCTTCTTACTCCTTATTCCTTCATCCATCGTAAGATAACCCAAAACTTGAAAACTTCAATCACACAAAACTTAACAAAACCTTCGTGAGATCCGTTAGTATAAGAAAACCAATCTTTACTTTAAGTACTATAGAAAACTTATCCAAATTTTGTTATTGCTTTACGTCTACTGTATTCTAACTTTTTCATGGCAAAAACTCTTCAAAGAAAACCATAGAATCATCAAAATAAGCACATAACACAACGAAAACAGAATCTGTCAAAAACAGAGCAGTCTGTAACGATGCGAATTGTTCTCATACATATGTAACTCCAAAAATTCTGACATTTTTGTCAAACGTAGGCAATAGGTATATCAATCTACTGTAAACAATTCAGAGTTTTTCGTCACTTCGGTGAATATTGAAAATTGTAACTCTTGACGCAAAAGTTTCTGTTTTTTCAGCAAGATCAAACAACTATCACCCATGAAGATCCTAAAGGCTTTACTTGGCACAAACACTAATTAAAACACAAAATACACAATCATATCAGTAGCATAATTGTGCTAACACTCAAGAACAGAAAGCAAAAAGAAAAAATAAATTTTATTCATTGGGTTGCCTCCCAACAAGCGTTATAGTTTTATGCCCTTAGCTAGGCATAAATAATTTTAATGATGCTCACATGAAAGATAGCAATTGAAACACGAAGAGAGCATCATGTAGCATGTGAAAAACAAGTTTAGGTCTAACATACTTCCTATGCATAGGCATTTTATAAGCAAACAAATTATCAAGACAAACAAAAACTAGCATATGCAAGGAAGAAGAAAGAAATGATAGTAATCCCAACATAACGAGAGTTAATTTAGTGACATGAAAATTTCTACAACCATATTTTCCTCTCTCATAATAATTACAGGTAGGATCATAATCAAATTCAACAATATAGCTATCATATAGAATTTTCCTTTCATGATCCACATGCATGCAAAGTTGACACTCTTCCAAAATAGTGGGATTATCATCAAATAAAGTCATGACCTCTCCAAGCCCACTTTTATCCAAAAATTCATAAGATTGAACACTCTCCAAATATGTGGCATTATTTTTACCTAGAGTTGACACTCTTCCGAACCCACTTTCAATATCATTGCAAACATATTCATCATGAGGCTTAAATAAACTATCAAGATCATAAGAATCATCATCACCCCAATCATGTCATTGCAATAAGTAGCGGGCATAACAAAACAAGCATCCCCAAGTTTAGGGTCTTCTGTATCACTAACACAATTGACATTAATAGAATTTATAATAATATCATTGCAATCATGCTTTTCATTCAAGGATCTATCATAAATCACTTCATAATTTCTTCAGCACAATTTTCAGATTCACGAATCTCAAGCAAAACTTCATAAAGATAATCTAGTGCACTCAATTCACTAGCAATTGGTTCATCATAATTGGATGTTTTGAAAAGATTAGCAAGTGGATGAGGATCCATAACAATATAATTTTAGCAAGCAAAGATGCAAGCAAATAGAAGGCACATGGCAACACAAGCAAACATGAGATCTGACGAGAAAAAGGCAAACAAAAAAGAGGGCGAATAAAATGGCAAATTTTTGTGATGTGGGGGAGAGGAAAATGACAAGCAAATGGCAAATAATGTAAATTGCAAGGAGATGAGATTTGTGATTAGGAACCTGGTAGATGTTGATGATCCTCTCCGACAACGGCGCCAGAAATTCCTTTTGATGTCGGCTAGGACTACATCGGTATTTCCCCAAAGAGGAAGGGATGATGCAGCACAGCGATGGTAGGTATTTCCCTCAGTTATGAGACCATGGTTATCGAACCAGTAGGAGAACCAAGCAACACTACGTAAACAGCACCTGCACACAAATAACAAATACTCGCAACCCGACGTATTAAAGGGGTTGTCAATCCCTTTCGGGTAGCGGCGCCAGAAATTGGCAAACGGACGTGAGAGAGTTGTAAATATTGATAGATCGAATGCCAAATAAAATAAAGTGCAGCAAGGTACTTTTGTATTTTTGGTTTAGCAGATCTGAAAATAAAAGGCAAATAAAATAGATCACAAAGGAAAATAATATGAGAAAGAGACCCGGGGGCCGTAAGTTTCACTAGTGGCTTCTCTCGAGAAAAATAGCAAACGGTGGGTAAACAAATTACTGTTGGGCAATTGATAGAACTTTACATAATCATGATGATATCCAGGCAATGATCATTATATAGGCATCACATCCAAGATTAGTATATCGACTCCTGACTGCATCTACTACTATTACTCCACACATCGACCGCTATCCAGCATGCATCTAGTGTATTAAGTGTTGGGTAACATAGTAATTTCAAAAAAAATCCTATGCACACGCAAGATCATGGTGATGCATAGCAACGAGAGGGGAGAGTGTTGTCTATGTACCCTCGTAGACCGTAAGCGGAAGCGTTTTATCAACGCGGTTGATGTAGTCGTACATCTTCACGATCCGACCGATCCAAGTATCGAACGCACGGCACCTCCGAGTTCTGCACACGTTCAGCTCGATGACGTCCTCGCCTTCTCGATCCAGCAAGAGGGGCGAAGTAGTAGATGAGTTCCGGCAGCACGACGGTGTGGTGACGGTGTTGGTGAAGAACAATCTCCGCAGGGCTTCGCCTAAGCACTACGAAAACTATGACGGAGGATAAACTAGAGGGGACGGGGTTGCCGGCACACGGCTTGGTGTTTCTTTATGTGTCTTGGGTGCTAGCCCTACCCCTCTATTTATATGTTGAGCCTTGGGGTCGAAACTTGGAGTAAAAGCCTCCACAAAGTCGGTTTCACCCGAAAGGCAAGAGTCCTTCTCGGACTCCAGGGCCAGACGCCAGGGTTCCCGGCGTCTGGACCCAGACGCCAGGGACCCTGGCGTCTAGCCCCTAGACTCCGCAAAACTTCCTTTTGCGCTTTCCAAAAACCTCGTGGGCTTTCCCCTTTGGCGCAGATGAAGTGTTCTTGTGCCCAAACATTTCGGGAAACATCCGGAACCCCTTCCGATGGATTCCGGAACCTTTCCGGAGATCAAACACTACTATCCACATATCAATCTTTACTTCCGGACCGTTCCGGAGTTCCTCGTCATATCCGTGATCTCATCCAAAACTCCGAACAACATTCGGTCACCAACATACATAACTCATAGTACTATATCGTCAACGAACGTTAAGCGTGCGGAGCCTACGGGTTCGAGAACTATGTAGACATGACCGAGACACCTCTCTGGTCAATAACCAATAGCGGGACCTGGATGCCCATATTGGCTCCTACATATTCTACGAAGATCTTTATCGATCAGACCACATAACAACATACGTTGTTCCCTTTGTCATCGGTATGTTACTTGCCCGATATTCGATCGTCGGTATCTCAATACCTAATTCAATCTTGTTACCGGCAAGTCTCTTTACTCGTTCTGTAATACATCATCCCGCAACTAACTCATTAGTTGCAATGCTTGCAAGGCTTATAGTGATGTGCATTACCGAGTGGGCCCAGAGATACCTCTCCGACAATCGGAGTGACAAATCCTAATCTCGAAATACGCCAACCCAACAAGTACCTTCGGAAACACCTGTAGAGCACCTTTATAATCACCCAGTTACGTTGTGACGTTTGGTAGCACACAAAGTGTTCCTCCGGTAAACGGGAGTTGCATAATCTCCTAGTCATAGGAACATGTATAAGTCATGAAGAAAGCAGTAGCAACATACTAAATGATCGAGTGCTAAGCTAACGGAATGGTTCAAGTCAATCACATCATTCTCCTAATGATGTGATCCCGTTAATCAAATGACAACTCATGTCTATGGCTAGGAAACATAACCATCTTTGATCAACGAGCTAGTCAAGTAGAGGCATACTAGTGACACTCTGTTTGTCTATGTATTCACACAAGTATTATGTTTTCGGTTAATACAATTCTAGCATGAATAATAAACATTTATCATGATATAAGGAAATAAATAAGAACTTTATTATTGCCTCTAGGGCATATTTCCTTCAGTCTCCCACTTGCACTAGAGTCAATAATCTAGATCACATCGCCATGTGATTTAACATCAATAGTTCACATCACCATGCGATTAACGCCCATAGTTCACATCGTCATGTGACCAACACCCAAAGGGTTTACTAGAGTCAATAATTTAGTTCACATCGCTATGTGATTAACACCCAAAGAGTACTAAGGTGTGATCATGTTTTGCTTGTGAGATAATTTTAGTCAACGGGTCTGTCACATTCAGATCCGTAAGTATTTTGCAAATTTCTATGTCTACAATGCTCTGCACGGAGCTACTCTAGCTAATTGCTCCCACTTTCAATATGTATCCAGATTGAGACTTAGAGTCATCTGGATCAGTGTCAAAATTTGCATCGACGTAACCCTTTACGACGAACCCTTTTTGTCACCTCCGTAATCAAGAAACATATCCTTATTCCACTAAGGATAATTTTGACCGCTGTCCAGTGATCTACTCCTAGATCACTATTGTACTCCCTTGCCAAAATCAGTGTAGGGTATACAATAGATCTGGTACATAGTATGGCATGCTTTATAGAACCTATGGCCAAGGCATAGGGAATGACTTTCATTCTCCTTCTATCTTCTGCCGTGGTCGGGCTTTGAGTCTTACTCAATTTCACACCTTGTAACACAGGCAAGAACTCTTTCTTTGACTGTTCCATTTTGAACTACTTCAAAATCTTGTCAAGGTATGTACTCATTGCAAAAAAACTTATCAAGCGTCTTGATCTATCTCTATAGATATTGATGCTCGATATGTAAGCAGCTTCACCGGGGTCTTTCTTTAAAAAACTCCTTTCAAACACTCCTTTATGCTTTGCAGAATAATTCTACATTATTTCTGATCAACAATATGTCATTCACATATACTTATCAGAAATGCTGTAGTGCTCCCACTCACTTTCTTGTAAATACAGGCTTCACCGCAAGTCTGTATAAAACTATATCCTTTGATCAACTTATCAAAGCGTATATTCCAACTCCGAGATGCTTGCACCAGTCCATAGATGGATCGCTGGAGCTTGCATATTTTGTTAGCACCTTTAGGATTGACAAAACCTTCTGGTTGCATCATATACAACTCTTCTTTAATAAATCCATTAAGGAATGCAGTTTTGTTTATCCATTTGCCAGATTTCATAAAATGCGGCAATTGCTAACATGATTCGGACAGACTTAAGCATAGATACGAGTGAGAAACTCTCATCGTAGTCAACACCTTGAACTTGCTGAAAACCTTTTTTCGACAATTCTAGCTTTGTAGATAGTAACACTACTATCAGCGTCAGTCTTCCTCTTGAAGATCCATTTATTTTTTATGGCTTGCCGATCATCGGCCAAGTCAACCAAAGTCCACACTTTGTTCTCATACATGGATCCCATCTCAGATTTCATGGCTTCAAGCCATTTTGTGGAATCTGGGCTCACCATCGCTTCTTCATAGTTCGTAGGTTCGTCATGGTCTAGTAACATAACCTCCAGAACAGGATTACCGTACCACTCTGGTGCGGATCTTACTCTGGTTGACCTACGAGGTTCAGTAATAACTTGATCTAAAGTTTCATGATCATTATCATTAGCTTCCTCATTAATTGGTGTAGGTGTCACAGGAACCGGTTTCTGTGATGAACTACTTTCCAATAAGGGAGCAGGTACAGTTACCTCATCAAGTTCTACTTTCCTCCCACTCACTTCTTTCGAGACAAACTCCTTCTCCAGAAAGATTCCGAATTTAGCCACAAAAGTCTTGCCTTCGGATCTGTGATAGAAGGTGTACCCAACAGTCTCCTTTGGGTATCCTATGAAGACACATTTCTCCGATTTGGGTTCGAGCTTTATCAGGTTGAAGCTTTTTTCACATAAGCATCGCAGCCCCAAACTTTAAGAAACGACAACTTTGGTTTCTTGCCAAACCACAGTTCATATTGTGTCGTCTCAACGGACTTAGACGGTGCCCTTTTTAACGTGGATGCAGCTGTCTTTAATGCATAACCCCAAGACGATAGTGGTAAATCGGTAAGAGACATCATAGATTGCACCATATCTAATAAAGTACGGTTACGATGTTCGGACACACCATTACACTGTGGTGTTCCAGGTGGCGTGAGCAGTGAAACTATTTCACATTGTTTTAACTGAAGACCAAACTCGTAACTCGAATACTCTTCTCCATGATCAGATCGTAGAAACTTTATTTTCTTGTTACGATGATTTTCCACTTCACTCTGAAATTATATGAACTTTTCAAATGTTTCAGACTTCTGTTTCATTAAGTAGATATACCCATATCTGCTCAAATCATCTGTGAATATGTGTATCACTATGATCGAGATCCAACGAACCATTTTCATTGGGTGTGTAACCATATAAGGTTTTATTCATGTAAACAGAACAACAATTATTCTCTAACTTAAATGAATAACCGTATTGCAACAAACATGATCAAATCATATTCATGCTCAACGCAAACACCAAATAACACTTATTTAGTTTCAACACTAATCCCGAAAGTATAGGGAGTGTGCGATGATGATCATACCAATCTTGGAACTACTTCCAACACACATCGTCACCTCGCCTTTTACTAGTCTCTGTTTATTCTGGAACTCCCGTTTCGAGTTACTACTCTTAGCAACTGAACCAGTATCAAATGCCGAGGGGTTGCTACGAACACTAGTAAAATACACATCAATAATCTGTATATCAAATATACCTTTGTTCACTTTGCCATCCTTCTTATCCACCAAATACTTGGGGCAGTTCCGCTTCCAGTGACCAGTCCCTTTGCAGTAGAAGCACTTAGTCTCAGGCTTAGGACCAGACTTAGGCTTCTTCACTTGAGCAGCAACTTGCTTGCCGTTCTTCTTAAAGTTCCCCTTTTTTCCTTTGCCGTTTTCTTGAAACTAGTGGTCTCGTCAACCATCAACACTTGATGTTTTTCTACCTTCGTCGATTTCAGCATCACGGAGAGCTTGGGAATTGTTTCCGTTATCCCTTGCATATTATAGTTCATCACGAAGTTCTACTAACTTGGTGATGGTGACTAGAGAATTCTGTCAATCACTATCTTATCTGGAAGATCAACTCCCACTTGATTCAAGATATTGTAGTACCCAGACAATCTGAGCACATGCTTACTGCTTGAGCTATTCTCCTCCATCTTTTAGCTATAGAACTTGTTGGAGACTTCATATCTCTAACCTCGGGTATTTGCTTGAAATATTAACTTCAACTCCTGGAACATCTCATATGGTCCATGACGTTCAAAACGTCTTTGAAGTCCCGATTCTAAGCCGTTAAGCATGGTGCACTAAACTATCAAGTAGTCATCATATTGAGCTAGCCAAACGTTCATAATGTCTGCATCTGCTCCTGCAATAGGTCTGTCACCTAGCGGTGCACCAAGGACATAATTCTTCTGCGCAGCAATGAGGATAATCCTCAGATCACGGATCCAATCCGCATCATTGCTGCTAACATCTTTCAACATAATTTTTCTCTAGGAACATATCAAAATAAACATAGGGAAGCAACAACGCGAGCTATTGATCTATAACATAGATATGCTAATACTACCAGGACTAAGTTCATGATAAATTTAAGTTCAATTAATCATATTACTCAAGAACTCCCACTTAGATAGACATCCCTCTAATCTTCTAAGTGATCACGTGATCCATATCAACTAAACCATGTCCGATCATCACGTGAGATGGAGTAGTTTCAATGGTGAACATCACTATGTTGATCATATCTACTATATGATTCACGCTCGACCTTTCGGTCTCCGTGTTCCGAGGCCATACCTGTTATATGCTAGGCTCGTCAAGCTTAACCTGAGTATTCCGCGTGTGTAACTGTTTTGCACCCGTTGTATTTGAACGTAGAACCTATCACACCCGATCATCACGTGGTGTCTCAGCACGAAGAACTTTCGCAACGGTGCATACTCATGGAGAACACTTATACTTTGATAATTTAGTGAAGGATCATCTTATAATGCTACCGTCAATCAAAGCAAGATAAGATGCATAAAAGATAAACATCACATGCAATCAATATAAGTGATATGATATGGCCATCATCATCTTGTGCTTGTGATCTCCATCTCCGAAGCACCGTCATGATCACCATCGTCACCGGCGCGACACCTTGATCTCTATCGTAGCATCGTTGTCGTCTTGCCAATCTTATGCTTCTACGACTATCGCTACCGCTTAGTGATAAAGTAAAGCATTACAGGGCGATTGCATTGCATACAATAAAGCGACAACCATATGGCTCCTGCCAGTTGCCGATAACTCGGTTACAAAACATGATCATCTCATACAATAAAATTTAGCATCATGTCTTGACCATATCACATCACAACATGCCCTGCAAAAACAAGTTAGACGTCCTCTACTTTGTTGTTGCAAGTTTTACGTGGCTGCTACGGGCTTAGCAAGAACCGTTCTCACCTACGCATCAAAACCACAACGATAGTTTGTCAAGTTGGTGTAGTTTTAACCTTCGCAAGGACAGGGCCTAGCCACACTCGGTTCAACTAAAGTTGGAGAAATTGACACCCGCCAGCCACCTTTGTGCAAAGCACGTCGGAAGAACCAGTCTCACGTAAGCGTACGCGTAATGTCGGTTCGGGCCGCTTCATCCAACAATACCGCCGAACCAAAGTATGACATGCTGGTAAGCAGTATGACTTATATCGCCCACAACTCACTTGTGTTCTACTCATGCATATAACATCAACGCATAAAACCTGGCTCTGATACCACTGTTTGGTAACGTAGTAATTTCAAAAAAAATCCTAAGCACAGGCAAGATCATGGTGATGCATAGCAACGAGAGGGGAGAGTGTTGTCTACGTACCCTCGTAGACCGTAAGCGGAAGCGTTTTATCAACGCGGTTGATGTAGTCGTACGTCTTCACGATCCGACCGATCCAAGTACCGAACGCACGGCACCTCCGAGTTCTGCACACGTTTAGCTCGATGACGTCCTCGCCTTCTCGATCCAGCAAGAGGGGCGAAGTAGTAAATGAGTTCCGGCAGCACGACGGTGTGGTGACGGTGTTGGTGAAGAACAATCTCCGCAGGGCTTCGCCTAAGCACTACGAAAACTATGACGGAGGATAAACTAGAGGGGACAGGGTTGCCGGCACACGGCTTGGTGTTTCTTTATGTGTCTTGCGGGCTAGCCCTACCCCTATATTTATATGTTGAGCCTTGGGGTCAAAACTTGGAGTAAAAGCCTCCACAAAGTCGGTTTCACCCGAAAGGCAAGAGTCCTTCTCGGACTCCAGGGCCAGACGCCAGGGTTCCCGGCGTCTGGACCCAGACGCCAGGGACCCTGGCGTCTGGCCCCTGGACTCCGCAAAACTTCCTTTTGCGCTTTCCGAAAACCTCGTGGGCTTTCCCCTTTGGCCCGGATAAAGTGTTCTTGTGCCCAAACATTTCGGGAAACATCCGGAACCCCTTCCGATGGATTCCGGAACCTTTCCGGAGATCAAACACTACTATCCACATATCAATCTTTACTTCCGGACCATTCCGGAGTTCCTCGTCATATCTGTGATCTCATCCAAAACTCCGAACAACATTCGGTCACCAACATACATAAGTCATAGTACTATATCGTCAACGAACGTTAAGCATGCGGACCCTACGGGTTCGAGAACTATGTAGACATGACCGAGACACCTCTCTGGTCAATAACCAATAGCGGGACCTGGATGCTCATATTGGCTCCTACATATTCTACGAAGATCTTTATCGGTCAGACCGCATAACAACATACGTTGTTCCCTTTGTCATCGGTATGTTACTTGCCCGAGATTCGATCGTCGGTATCTCAATACCTAGTTCAATCTCATTACCGGCAAGTCTCTTTACTCGTTCTGTAATACATCATCCCACAACTAACTCATTAGTTGCAATGCTTACAAGGCTTATAGTAATGTGCATTACCGAGTGGGCCCAGAGATACCTCTCCGACAATCGGAGTGACAAATCCTAATCTCGAAATACGCCAACCCAACAAGTACCTTCGGAAACACCTGTAGAGCACCTTTATAATCACCCAGTTACGTTGTGATGTTTGGTAGCACACAAAGTGTTCCTCCGGTAAACGGGAGTTGCATAATCTCATAGTCATAGGAACATGTATAAGTCATGAAGAAAGCAGTAGCAACATACTAAACAATCGAGTGCTAAGCTAACGGAATGGGTCAAGTCAATCACATCATTCTCCTAATGATGTGATCCCGTTAATCAAATGACAACTCGTGTCTATGGCTAGGAAACATAACCATCTTTGATCAACGAGCTAGTCAAGTAGACGCATACTAGTGACACTCTGTTTGTCTATGTATTCACACAAGTATTATGTTTCCGGCTAATACAATTCTGGCATGAATAATAAACATTTATCATGATATAAGGAAATAAATAATAACTTTATTATTGCCTCTAGGGCATATTTCCTTCATTAAGTTCATGGAAAAATGGAGTAATGCATTAAGAATGATGACATGATGTAGACAAGTTCTATTTATGTAGAAATAGACCCATCGTTTTATCCTTAGTAGCAACGATACATACGTGTCGGTTCCCCTTCTGTCATTGGGATCAAGCACCGTAAGTCAAACCCACTACAAAGTAGATCTTCCCATTGGAAGATAAATAGATCAAGTTTGCCAAAAAACCAAATATCGGAGAAGAAATACAAGGCTATAAGCAATCATGCATATAAGAGATCAAAGAAACTCAAATAACTTTCATGGATACAAAGATAGATCTAATCATAAACTCAAAGTTCATTCGATCCCAACAAACACACCGCAAAAAGAGTTACATCATATGGATCTCCAAGAGACCATTGTATTGAAAATCAAACGAGACAGAGGAAGCCATCTAGCTACTAACTACGGGCCCGAAGGTCTACAAGAGACTACTCATGCATCATCGGAGAGGCACCAATGGAAGTGGTGAACCCCTCCGTGATGGTGTCTAGATTGGATCTGGTGGCTCTGGACTCTGCGGCGGCTGGAATTGATTTTCATCGACTCCCCAAGGGTTTCTGGAATATTGGGGTATTTATATAGCAAAGAGTCGGTTCGGGGGGCACCCGAGGTGGGCACAACCCACCAGGGCGTGCCCTGGTGGGTTGTGCTCCCCTCGGAGCACCCCCCAGGCGCTTCTCCGGCCCACTGGATGCCTTCTGGTCCAAAAAAATCCACAAAAAGTTTCGCTGTGTTTGGACTCCGTTTGGTATTGATTTCCTGCTATGTAAAAAACATGCAAAAAAACTGCAACTGGCACTTGGCACTATGTCAATAGGTTAGTACCAAAAAATGATATAAAATGATTATAAAACATCCCAGAGTGATAATATAACAGCCTGGAACAATAAAAAATTATAGATACGTTGGAGACGTATCATGCATCAAGGACATAATTCTTCTGTGCAACAATAAGGATAATCCTCAGATTACGGACCTAGTCCGCATCATTGCTACTATCGTCTTTCAACTGAGTTTCCTCTAGGAACATATCAAAAATATAAGGGAGCTAAATCGCGAGCTATTGATCTACAACATAGATATGCAAAACTATCAGGACTAAGTTCATGATAAATTAAGTTCAATTAATCAAATTACTTAAGAACTCCCACTTAAATTGTCATCCCTCAAGTCATCTATGTGATACGTGATCCAAATCAACTAACCCATGTCCGATCATCACGTGAGATGGGGTAGTCATCAATGGTGAACATCTCTATGTTGATCATATCTACTATATGATTCACGTTCGACCTTTCGGTCTCCAATGTTCCGTGGCCATGTTTGTACATGCTAGGCTCGTCAAGTTTAACCCAAGTATTCCGCATGTGCAAAACTGTCTTGCACTCGTTGTATGTGAACGTAGAGTCTATCACACCCGAGCATCACGTGGTGTCTCAACACGGAGAACTATAGGAACAGTGCATAATCAGGGAGAACACTTTTACCTTGAAATTTAGTGAAGGGGTTATCTTATAATGCTACCGCTGTACTAAGCAAAATAAGATGCATAAAAGATAAACATCACATGCAATCAAAATATGTGACATGATATGGCTATCATCATCTTGTGCTTTTGATCTCCATCTCCAAAGCATCGTCATGATCTCCATCGTCACCAGCTTGACACCTTGATCTCTATCATTGCGCCGTGCTCGTCTCGCCAACTATTGCTTCTACAACTATTACTAACCCATAGTGATAAAGTAAAGCAATTACATGGCATTTGCATTTCATACAATAAAGAGACAACCATAAGGCTCCTGTCAGTTGCCGAGAACTTTTACAAAACATGATCATCTCATACAATAACGTATATCACACCTGCAAAAACAAGTTAGACGTCCTCTACTTTGTTGTTGCAAGTTTTACGTGGCTGCTACGGGCTTCTAGCAAGAACCGTTCTTACCTACACATCAAACCACAACGGTGTTTCGTCAAGTTTGCTGTTTTAACCTTCTTCAAGGACCGGCCCAGTCAAATTCGATTCAACTAAAGTAGGAGAAACAGACACCCGCCAGCCACCTTTATGCAAAACTAGTTGCATGTCTGTCGGTGGAACCGGTCTCATGCGCGTGGACATGTAAGGTTGGTCCGGGCCGCTTCATCCCACAATACCGCTGAATCAAATAAGACGTTCATGGTAAGCAGTATGACTATCACCGCCCACAACTCTTTGTGTTCTACTCGTGCATATCATCTACGCATATACCTGGCTCATGATGCCACTGACGGGAATCATTGCATGGAAAACAAAAAATTTCTACGCACACGCAATGATCTATCCATGGAGATGCATAGCAACGAGGGGGAGAGTGTGTCTACGCACCCTTGTAGACCGTAAGCAGAAGCGTTTCACAACGCGGTTGATGTAGTCCAACTTTCTTCGTGCTCCACCGATCGAGCACTGAACATACGGCACCTCTGAGTTCTGCACACGTTCAGCTCGGTGACGTCCCTCGCCTTCTTGATCCAGCAAGGTGTCGAGGTAGTAGATGAGTTCCGTCAACACGACGGCATGGCGACGGTGATGGTGAAGTGATCCTCGCAGGGCTTCGCCTAAGCAACACGAGAATATGACCGGGGGTGTAAACTGTGGAGGGGGCGTCGCACACGGCTAAGATAATGTCTGGTGTGTACTAGGTGCCCCCCTCCTCATATATATAGGTGGGAGGGAGAGGGGAGAGGCCAAGGGGCGCCCCAAGTGGGGCCGAATCCCACTTGGGCTCCTGCCCTGGTTCGCCCCCCCCCCTTCCTTGTATAGGCGCCACGGGAAGGAAGGGGGAGGTGGCGCCCCCCCCCCCTTTCCTTTCTCCCTTGAGGAAGGGAAGGAAGGAGGGACGTGCCCTCCCCCTTTTGCTTTCCCTAGGGCTGGCTGGCCTGGTGGAGGAGCGCACCAGCCCCTTGTGGGCTGGTATGTCCCTCCCTTTGGCCCATTAAGCCCATATCTTTGCCGGGGGTGTCCGGAACCCCTTCCGGTGACCCTACCATCGTCCTATATATCAATCTTGACCTCTTGACCATTTCGAGACTCCTCGTCATGTCCATGGTCTCATCCGGGACTCCGAACAACATTCGGTCACCAAATCACATAACTCATATAATACAATATCGTCATCGAACGTTAAGCGTGCGGACCCTACGGGTTCATGAACTATGTAGACATGACCGAGACACCGCTCCAGTCAATAACCAATAGCGGAACTTGGATGCTCATACTGTCTCCTACATATTCTACGAAGATCTTTATCGGTCGAACCGATATGACAACGTACGTTATTCCCTTTGTTCGTCGGTATGTTATTTGTCCGAGATTCGATCGTTGGTATCTTCATACCTAGTTCAATCTCGTTAATGACAAGTCTCTTTACTCGTTCCGTAATACATCACTTCGTGAGCAACTCCTTAGTCGTTTGCTTGCAAGCTTATGATGTGTATTACCCGAGAGGGCCCAGAGATACCTTTCTGATACTCAGAGTGACAAATCCTAATCTCGATCTATGACAACCCAACAAAAACCTTCGGAGATACCTGTAGAGCATCTTCATAATTACCCAGTTACGTAGTGACATTTGATAGCACACGAGGTATTCCTCCGGTATCCAGGAGCTGCATAATCTCATAGTCGAAGGAATATGTATTTGACATGAAGAAAGCAATAGCAATAAAACTGAACGATCATAATGTTAAGCTAACGGATGGGTCTTGTCCATCACATCATTCTCCTAATGATGTGATCCCGTTATCAAATGACAACTCATGTCTATGGTCAGGAAACCTTAACCATCTTTTATCAACGAGCTAGTCAAGTAGAGGCTCACTAGGGACACAGTGTTTGTCTATGTATTCACACGTGTATTTAGGTTTCCGATCGATACAATTCTAGCATGAATAATAAACATTTATCATGAATAAGGAAATATAAAATAACAACTTCATTATTGCCTCTAGGGCATATTTCCTTCACCTCTAACGCCTCCTGATGATTTGTTTCTTCTCCATTTTCCTTCCTTTCCCTTCTCCCACGTGATATCTTCCATTTTTTGCCCATTTCCTGTGGAAAAATATTAAAGAAAGGATTTGTGGAATCGTTTGCATTCATTAGTCATTAGTGGCATACATTGAGCGAATATCTCTCTTTTAATGAAATATCTTGGTTTAAAAAAGGTTGAAACAAGTGTAAAAATATCACTCATCACCTTGCAGACCTACCGGGGCTCCTCCTGGTGTTGCACGAGTCGACGAAGGCCCCATAGCGCCACCCCGATTACCCGGTTGACACGTCGGGGTTGTAACAGGCGGTCGTCGCCTCGGTGGCCGACGCCACCATCGACCTCATGAGCGAGGACTACGACGATGGAAAGTAGGAGGACGACGACGAGGATGGCTGCTTTAGCGATGACGACGACTCCGACGTGGATGATGATGATCAATAGATTAGGTTTAATAACTAGCGTTATTTTGTCAGTAGTTATGTTTAGAGTTTATGTCTGTAAAAATTATGAATTTAAATGAAATTTTTGTTGTCTGCATGTTTAAACGTCCAATTTGTGCCTTGTTTGCATGCTTGAATGTCCGGTTTTAGTAATTTTATTAAAATAACTGGGTGCTATCAATCAAATAGTGGCAAATTTTCACCCAAACAGTTCAAAAGTTCCTTTATGATTTTCCCACCAACTAGTGCACATAATATGGCTCAATGCAAAGGTATTTCAAGTTTTGAGGCTTTTTCATTTTCTTTGATTTTTTTTCCATAATGGGTTCAAACTTACAATGTGGGCCATTCATACCAAATGGTTTGGAATTTAAACTTTGGTTGTCCCAAGGTCATGCACCACAAACACTAGAGCATAAAATGATTTTCATCAATTTTCAGGACTAAACAACATAACACTTGTAGTTCAAATTTGGCCAAGTTCTGCTAATTCACTAAATGTCAATTAAATGGATGGAGTATAGCAATTGTACTCTAAAATTATTGAAACTTGGGTAGTGGGCATCTAGTGTGGCCTACTTTTGACGAAAAATGGAAGGGTCCAATTTCCAAATTTATTTCAGGCACTTCCTTCACAAAAAAGAGTCATTTCTGGGATGTGGAAAATGGGAAATTATTTTTTTTCACTAAAAATTCAAGATTCCTGTGGCAACATTGTTCATAATGGTAATGCCCATGGTTGTGCCCAATTTGGGAACGTTATCATGGACTATTCCATGTATGTGGCCATTTCCATGTGCATATGCCTTGAACTTCTTGACATGGTGATGTCCGTAGGATGCTCCGCATCATCCCATCCCTAGGATCATATTCTGAACACGAATCTGTAGGTGGAGCTACTGAAGTTCAAGCCGTGGGGTTTTGGAGAACTCCCCTAGGCCCTTGCGCCGGTGGCGACTCCGGGCCCCACGGCCACCCTCCCTTCCGCCTACCACTCCGGCAGTGGCAGCCACCCTCTGGATCTTGCTCGGTGGCCATCACTTGGTGGTGCTCATGGATCCAACATCCCTCAACTTTGCTAGAAGTAAATATTTCAAATTGCTATGAGGCAAAAGTTTGGGCATCCCATGGTGTTTTTGCCTTGTTTTTGTCAAAGAGAATTTGTGTTGGTTGTTTCCTTCTGTCGTGCTCACTTTCGTTTGGATTTCCACACAGTGCGCATTTCGTTGCAATCATGTTTTGGTGGTTATCCACATGGGTTTTGTGCGCAGTAGCCCCTAAGGCTGTGGGCCAGGAGAGCTAAAATCATGGTCGTATTGTTGAAAAGGACTTTGAGATGGTTTTTAGCCTATGGGGTGAGGGTGGTCCGAACTGGTGCCATGAAGAGAGATTGTTCTATCAAGAGGAAGAAGCTTCTTGGACCACTGTTAGACGTGCGGATGGTTCGAAGCACATGCCAATCCTTCTGTCAGTGCTGCAAGCATTTGGTTCTGAGTTGCGCATGTAAATGTTTTGAGTTAATAATATTTTTGCTGCTATCAAAATGTATTTATTTATTTATTGAAAAATATACCTGCTTGATCTACATGCAACTTCGATCAAACTTCATTGTGTTAAATGGATACACCGCACTGCAAGCCCGACTGATGCTACTGCAAGCGGGGCATCACCGATGTAACATTGAGCGTCCAGGGCGTCTAGCCAGAAACACATTAATGCAACACCAATTGCTGCTATCCTTTTTTTACTGGAAATTCGGACCGCCATGTTGCATAATCATGACATGGACGCTGCAAGGACAGTCCTCGCTGCTACAAGTTGGATGAAAAACGTTGCAAAGCCAACCACGTGAACCTGCTAAGATGACCAACCTTGCAACAGATCAGACGCATGTCATTGCAAGTTTGTTTCGTGGTTAATGTGCAACTGATATGCATTTCTTCTAAACATCGATGTGCACCTTCCTACAGCTGACAGGTCGCACCGTTCAGATGTCATCGTGCATCGCTGATGGATGTTTTCATGGACACAATTGTTTTCATTCCTGTTGGAACGCACAGGCATATGTGCTAGTGAAATAAAAGGGCGATAAAACAACGCTAGTGACAAGATGGGCCGGCTCATCCCTGCGGCTTCAGGCGCCAATGGGGCAAAGTGGCGCCTAAAGCGTTGCATAGAACCTCAATGTCTGCTACGCTTATGTGTGGGTTAGTTGATGGAGTTTAATTCTTGTATTTTTAGGGGTCTAATGTTGTTGCACAGTCAAATCTGCGGGCCCTATATCTCCGAAACCACTAATTGTGAAGTCTTCCTTGCAAAATCCACAAGTGGCGCGCTGCATGTGCGCCACTTGTGGCAACCTGGGGGTTTTCCTTTTTTTCATAAATATGTTTATTCAAAATGTTTTATCTCTTAAACCATGCGTCCACATCTCAAACCATTTTCACCGTTGGATTCCTCGCGTCGAGATCTTCAAAACAAGATACCACGTTGATAGTTTTTGAAGAACTTTTTTCATGAAATTAACCGGACAAAAAAACGAACCGGGAGCACGTTTCTTTCTTGTTCTGGAAGCCGTTTTTGAGAGGCACGGCCGTGCCTCCCGCTGAAGCTAATCCGTGCCTCACGCGGAAGCAAAACCATGCCTCTCACAGAGGGAAAAAAAGAAAAACGTGTTTTTTCGTTTTCGAGAGGCACGGCCGTGCCTCTCGCGGAAGCAAAACCGTGTCTCTTACAGAAGAAGAAAAAAAGAGAAAGTGTGTTTTTTTTCGAGAGGCGCGGCCATGCCTGTCGTGGTAGCAAAACCGCGCCTCTCATGGAAAAAAAGAGAAAACATGTTTTTTTTAAGAGGCATGGACGTGCCTCTCATGGAAGAAAAACCATGCCTTTGATGGAAGGGAAAGGAAGAGAAAACACGTTTTTTCATTCCCGAGAGGCACGATCGTACCTCTCGTGAAAGTCGTGCCTCTGGCGGAAGAAAAAAAGATAAAACACGTTTTTTCGTTTCCGAGAGGCACGGCCGTGCCTCTCGCGAAAGCAAAACCATACCTCTCACGGGAAAAACGTATTTTTTGGCGAAAAAAATGATCTTATTTTTGTCGAAAAGCAAAGAAAAACCAGTGGAAAACCAAAAAATAAAACAAAATCCTGGAAAAAAATATCTAAAAAGCTGAAAACGCGCGCGAAATAATAAAAAGAAAATTTGAAGGAAGCATCCAGAGCGCGACATGTGGCGGCGGCTGAGAGCGCGCTCTCAGGCCACCCCATGTCAGCATTCGTTGCTCTCCTATATATCGCATAAAGCGACATATTTGATCCACTCATCTCAATCGCGATACAATCTGGCCGGCCCACTACTTCAGCTGTCCGAGCGTTAACATATTTATTTTAATATACGTTAAAGGTATTTAAAATACATGAGGCATATTTTTATACACACTAAACATTTTTAATACACGTTAAACTTTTTTGAAATACATGATGTATATTTTTTATTCAATACATATTTTGAACCCTTTTTGCATAAACGATAAGAAAATCAAATGCACATTAGACCATATTTTTTATCTTAACAACCTTTCTTAAAATTATGAACATTTTCTAATATTATATATGTTTTTGTAAAATGTCAAAAAAATATTGTATCTGTATAAAACTACACAGAATTATTTTGAACGACAGAAAACATTTATTATACTACGACAAACATTTTTTTACATTCTATAAAAATTTCTGAAAAGGTTAACATATGTTATTTTGAATGGCTGGGACATTTTTTGTTGTCACAAACATTTTTATGGAAAGTCATCAACATTTTTTAATTTCTGAACATTTTTTATACCATGTTAAAGTTTGTTTACAGCACATTTATTTTTAATTGTTTATGTAAATTTATATTCCTTAAATATTTTCGTTTAAAATATTAATATAAGGAAACAAATAGAAAGGAATTTAGGATGTCCCTGGACCGGCTCTACACCGATTCTCTATAGCGATGCTACCTCTCACCTCGCGTCAGGCGATGTATAATTCGCCCAGTTATGTCTCGCTTCCTGCTACTGTTGCATTGCTCAGAAAACGCCAACCCTGTTACAAATTTGTTCGTTTATTCTGTCCTTCATTTTTTATTTTTCTTATTTAGGAATTTTTGATATTTCGAAAATATTTAAATACAAGTTCGACAATATTACATAAATATGCAGAACATTCATCGCATATTTAAAAATGTTCATTCAATGTTAGAAAATGTTCATAAAACTTTTGATAAACGTTCGTATAATGAAAAATGCTCATGACATTAAGAAAATGTTTATGTGTGTTAAAAATCATATTTTTTGAATTTTCTAAAAATATATACAAGTAGAAAATTGTTCATGTAATTATTCAAAAATATTTTGTACCATTCAAAACATTGTTAGTAACATTTCAAAAATATTCCTCTGTTTCAAAAATATGTTTGTGGCATTTTGATAAATTTTTTAATACAATTCAAAAAAATTGTATCATTCAAAGAAATTTCAATGTGTATTTGAAAATGAAAAATTTATTCAAATAAAATGTTCAAATATGTATTTGAAAATATATTTCAGACCTATCAAAACATGTTCTACGTGAACGCGACAAATGTCAAACATGTATTTGAAAAAATGTCCAAAACATGTATTTGAAAATATTTAACTTGTATTAGAAAACTATTCCATATGTGTACATAAAATATACAGCATGCTTTAAGAATAGCATGCATAGGAAAAAGTAAAAGGGAAATTGAAAGTGGAAAAAAATTCTAAAGGTGAATACAAAAATGGAAAACATGAAAAAACCCAGGAAAACTGATGGAATTCAAAAGTAGTCCAGTTCGTAGACTGCTATAAGAAGAAAAAATAATGTACAATAATTGAGCGAGCTAACTAGAAAATTCGTCAGATGAGCCGGTCCATTTGCATTGACGATGATGGCGAGAGCTATATTAATCTCGCAGTAGGTGGCAGTTAGCTCCCGCGACACGAGGAGGTCCGGCTGCTCCGCCGTCAGATGGCCCAAAGGTCCATGCCAATGCAGGCTCGCTCGCTTTTTGGGCCGGTACGTGCCACCGGCTATTTTCTTTCCTACGTCCACTGCTCGACACGGTAGACTCCAACATAGGGAGAATATCCAGTGATACCAACTCCTACAAGCTCCCAAGGAGTTTGTCTACAACTCCTAAAAATTTCAAGTCCAAATTCGAAATGGACATTGAAAGACAAAAGAGATATTTTTGTTTCCCAATGTGTATTTTGAATTTGGATTTGATTTTTTAAGGGTCAGAGAGAACACTAAATTACCTCATCCAGAAAGGTCGATTCACATCCACATTTTTCTTATCTTTAGAAGCCTACTTATTTGTTGCAAAATACTTTAAAAATATTGTGATGTTTTTCGTGATCACTCGAACTTCATACTCCATAGAGAAGAACATGCAATTTTGTTGAAAATTTGTGCTCCACATTGACCGTGTATATATTGACATGTCCAAATACAACGGATTATCATTAAAATAGAGAAATGAATTGTAATATTCATTTAATAAAGCGAATTATGTGCATCGCCGATCATGGTCGGTCCAAATTATAGCATTGTGAACAAATCATGTTGTTTATAGAAATTTATGGTGTACACGATCCTTATCAGATCAATATTGAATACAAGTCTATTTTAGAGAAACGGCACGTAAATACATTTATTGTTTTGTGGATTGTAGATACAATCCCATTTTCACTAACAAAAAAGGATTTCTTTATTTTTCTAATGATTCCTATGTGAAAGCCACACATTGAAATGTTGGGACAAATGATGTATCCAGATAGGTTAGTTTTGTATATGATAGAATTAATTTAAAAATATAGATGAACTTAAAATAAATATAGAAATTTTGTATGCAAATAAGTTTGTTTCGCATATGAACATAATTTAAAACATAAAGAACCGTTAAGTTTAGAGATGAGCGGCACACATTTAAACATGTAGCGCTACGTAAAAATGTTATTTTGCACATATGATGTATGTCACGTACGTGTTCTAATAGGAAAAGTGAAACCAGAAAGTGTGTCAGATGAACACCTACAAAGATTACAGTGCCAATGTGCCATCATCACGTACTCAATCCCGATTTGAGTTTTAAAAAAAGGGCATAAAAAGCAATGGACAGGCACGCTATACATGGGCCAACCTGGCACCAACTCCATCAGATCAGCAAGGCCTATGGCGACCAATAGTGGAGCACCCAACAAATAAGAGGTTTCTGAAAAACATAAAAAATGTGGTTATAAAGATTAAAAGGCAAAAACAAACATCCATCCAATTGAAAGATAACTCTTATCTTGCCGGATGAATAAATATTCTGCTTTATATTTGAAATTCAAAAATAAGGAAAAATCTGGCCATCCACATAGATTAAATTATCATGATCATTATTTTAGTTTTAGACATTTTTTGAGGATTTACTTTTAGACATTTGATTGCTGAGATTTACACACAAAATATTTCCACGTACAACCTATTCAACACGTCAGATGTAAACAATTGAACACGTCTATTTCATTCGACTCGTGTTTTTCCTATAAAAAATACTGTCTGAAACAGTCATGGGTAAGCTAAACTAGGTTTGCAAACTATGACAGCCAAGCAAGGAAACAGTTGGAGCAAAATTGCATGTGTGATGTCATCAATCCTTTATATACCTAAGAGAGTGATCCCTACTAATTTATTTATCTTAGGATGCAAGGATGCCACATCAGGCTGGAATAAGGCCCACCTCAACATGCAACCATGTATAAGAAAAGACCCACCACCACAAGCCATGCATGGAAAAATATTTTTCATTTTATTATTCTACTTACATTCAATAAATATTTTACAAGTATACATAATCAAATGAAATAAGTTGTATGTATTTTAGTTCTTATTCATGTGTATTAATTTAAGATTTTATATTCCACACAATCAAATACCAATGAAATATACTGCAACCAATTCTGCAGCAACGCAATCCGGAATCATGCATTAGTGCATCACGTGAAGATAGAAAATCCATCTCTACTCAAATTATATGAAAAATAGAAAATAAATGTGTATGTGCATAGAACGAAGGGACATAGCTAAATCACTTCCCCCAGAAAGGTCGAATTACACATAAATTTTCTTATCTTTAAATGAATACTTCAAACTGTTACAAAATAATTTAAAAATACATGATGTTTGTCGTGGCCACTGCAACTTCATACTCCATAGAGAAGTACATGTAATCTTATTTGAAATTTTGTTCCGCATTGACCGTGTATGTATTGACATGTCCAAATACAGTAGACTATATCATGCTTTCTTTTCTGCGAGGGAACCAAATCATGTTGTTTTATAAAAAATTATAGTGTACACGATCCTTATGCGATGGATATTGAAAACAAGTCTGCTTTGGAGAAACCCCACATAAATACAATTATTTGTTTAGTGGATAGTAAATACAAGCCTTTTTCTCACCAATGGCATTGCAAAAAAGGATGTCTTTTAATTTTCAGACGAGTCCCATGTGAAAGCAACAAAATTCAAAATTTGGGATAAATGCTGTATCCAAATAAGTTAGTTTTGCATATGACAAAATTTATTGAATATGTTGATAAATTTAAATATGCAAATTTAAGTTTTTTGTATGAAAATAAGTTAGTTTGCATATGACATAACCTAAAACATAAAATGGCACATAATTTTTTAAATAAAATTATATTTAATTTACATTTACTAAAAGCAATATATACGCAAGAATTTAGTTACAAAGAAATGAACAATTTGTTTCTACCATATCATATACAATATGTAGCAATGGGGTCTACAAGTCATATTTCTAAATATAACATGATTCAGAGCTATGAACTCATGTATTTATATATGAAGTTCGGCATGAAACAAAAATATGGAAAGATTATCAATTTGATTTTCATGTAAGAATGTAATTAGAAGTTGTATTGATTGAGTTCCAATGCCAATGTAACATGAATCAGTTGTATCAAGATGCATGGGTGTGTTACTTACAAAAACAAACGAGTTTTAGGTACATGAAATACAGTGATGCAGCCAGAATGAAAAAAGCAAGCGACGACAAAAGTGAATGAGATAAATAATCTTCAAGTGCGGCTAGTTAGCGTGGCTTCACCACCAATTTAATATAATTAAAGAAAAATCAAATAATATTTTTGATGACAATTATATTTAAAATAATATATTTTATTATGAATAAAAAATAACATTGTATAACACTGTAGTGGTGAGTGAAATGAAATAATAATTGACAACGAGAGCAAATAATTCAAGAGAAAAATAATAGTGCGTACAACCATGTATAGAAAATCTAGCGCGCAAATGTGCGGCTCATTCTTTTAATCAAACAAGTTGTTTTAGTGAATTAATCAAACAAGCTCTAAGGGATTTTGGATGGGGAGTGCAGTGGTGAAGAGAAACAAACACAAAACAAATTGGGTATCTCTCTTGGGACACAACCTGGTCAATGGAGAAGTGAAAGAAAAAGATATATCAACTTCTCCACTAGGAGGATGAGCTTAGTCCGTAGAATCTAGAATGTGGGAAAGAACTTCATTACCAACCTTTTAAAGGAATTTTATATATATATATATATATATATATATATATATATATATATATATATATATATATATATATATATATATATATAGAGTAGAGGCAATAATAATAAATAATAATAAAATCTAGCCACGCAAATGTGCTTGTGACCCTGCTAGTTTTATATAACCTTTTTTTTAGCAAAACCTGGAATATTTTTTATAACATAAAGCAGAGTATGACACCAAGGCGTGAGATAAGCCAAAAAGAAGAAGAAAACAAGAAAGTGAGGAAATTACAAGATGTCACTTAGCCATGATCTACATTGCCCCCTTATTGCTTAATAAAAGTGAAAGTTTGCATCGCTTCTGCTACTACTGCGAGAAGCCAAGAAGAACTACATTGCCCCCTTCAAGCTTTGCACCAGGAACAACTGCTGCAGCGTCGGCGGCGGCACCGAAACCTCTGGTTCCGCCGACAAATACGTTGAGCTGCGAGGACACCACCACGCAGCTGTCCGTCCACAAGCGGAAGCTCCTTCGTCCGCCACCTTGGGGGACAGCTCTTGTAGTGTTTCCGTCCCGATCTGCCGGTAGTGCCGGGAGTACGTCTCGGGCACAAGATGGGGAGTGATATGGCATGCCAATTTCAGAAGCTTGTTCTGGTCCGCAGGCGCATCCGGCGAATCGTTCTGCGGCATGGCGAAGTACACGGCGTCGACTCGAACGATCGGCCACGGCAGCCGCGGCATACCGTCGGTCGCCGCGCATCCCCCGTCCGTGGAGTTGCGGTGACACCTCCATGCCGACGAGACGCACCGCATCGACATGGACGACGCGCTGGTATAGCTCGTTTCCTGCGCCCGCGCCTCCCTGACGAACTCCCTTGCCGTCGCACAGGCGGCGCCGAACTGGGGAGGCAGCAGCTGCAAGGAAGACATGACGATGTCCAAGACGTCAGTGTGCTCGAGCAGTCGGAAGACAACGCAGAGCTTCACGTTCCTCTCCCACGCCGCGCTGTCGTCGCAGGAGAGGAAGAGAACGATCTCCCTGTTGCACGGATGGAGCAGCAGGAGGGCGTCCCGGCTGCCGCTCCGGAGGGAGAACTCCAGCGTCTTCCCTGCAAGCAGCGGCTCTGCAGGAACTTCCATGGACGCCGTCAAGCTCTTCGGACGGCCCCCAAGCTGGACGTACCGGAAGAACTCGTCGGCGACACGCGCTAGCCTCTCGAACCTCCGCACCGTCGCATCGCTCGGATCGCCGTCGTCGTCCTTGCCGCGGCGGAAGGGCAAGAAGCGTGTCGCCGCTCGAGCGACGCGCTTATGAACGGGAACAGCCTTCCTCGCAACCCCATCGCCCCGTTTGCGCTCCGCGGATCTCCTCGTGTGAGCGCGCAGGATGCCATCGCCTTCCTTGGCCACGCGCTTCAGCCTCGCCTTCCAGTCGAGCAATGGTTGGTGAAGTATGCGCCAATCTTCGGAGACGGCGACAACGCTGTGGATCTTCAGCACCGCGAACTTCAGCCTCTCGGCGTTGTCCTCCGCACCCCCATCCTCTCCCGAGTTGCCTGATATGATCGAGAAAATTCTGCTTACAGACTCGCTTGCAACCGCGGATCCTAGTATCGCAGCCATGGGACTTCCTCTGGTAAATCAGAGCTCCTACACTTAGTGATGGCACTTCTTTTTCCCTTGAGAAAATTGTTCGGCGTGTTGGACTGGTAAACCATAAAAATTGTTTACCTGAAAGTCTTCACGTCACTGTTCTGATGGACAAAAATGCGACCCTCGAGAATTGAAAATGACATCGATTATCGTTCAAGGCGTCTTCCTTAGACAATAATGCCGAGCACAAAACAAACCAAGAAAATGGAAAACTAAAAATTTGTTAGAAAGTTGACAGGAGAATAAATTAGGTAAACATGTGGTTGAGTTATCATAAAAGGATAATTCAAGAAAAAGGAGAAATTAGGACATATACAAGCAACTGGTCAGTTACAGAGAAATAAATAAAGTACAAAAAATTTCGCCAAAAAAAATTAAAGTATAAAATAATTATCATCATGAAGAAAAACAATATGACTGTTCAAAATTAGGGGGAAAAAAGAAAATGTACAATGCAAATTAAAAAATGTTTATTATGTGTGCTTAAAATATAAGTTTTTTGACTTGAGCTTGTTGTATTCTTATGCCTTCGTTCATTATCATGTTGAATTTTATGCATTTAGTTTTCCCCCAATTTCTTTTCATGGATGCCATCCATATTTCAAGCATTAACAATATTTATATATTTAACTGGACTTCAAAATTAATTTTGGAGATTTTTCTCACTATCTCATGTAAAACTTACGATCTGTCTAGATTGTTTTGATTTCTTTCTAAAAATAGTAATCTTTATTTATATTTCTTATTTACCTTTTTTTAGAAAATCTATATTTTTTTGTTTCACGAAACATTACTTAGAAAAGTTTCTCTGTCTCAGGGAACACTTAAGATCTATTTATGTTTCAATATTTACCCTAAGTTATCATTATTGTTCTGATTTTGTAAAGATATGTCCAAATTTTCATATTTAGCTTGATTTTTTTTATAAACTTGAGTTTTTTATGCAGACTGGTTTGCCACGTCTGCGAAAAAGTTGACACATCATTCAATACTACTCCCTCCGTTCCTAAATATAGGTCTTTCTAGAGATTTCAACAAGTGACTGCATACGAAGCAAAATGAGTGAATCTATACTCTAAAATATGTTTATATACATCCGTACGTGGTTGTCCATTTGATATCACTAAAAAGACTTATATTTAGGAACGGAGGGAGTAGAATCAAAGGCGTGCTTTGCCGCTGAATTTTTTTTGCTGGTGTTATAAAATTGCAGGATACCAAACAATGGGCTAGCATGCATCGAATCAGTACGGAACCAATTTCTCTGCATAACACGTGTCCATGATGTAATTAACAAAATAAAAATGGTGAAGCACACATGGTCAACCACAACTTGTAATTCACTTGCTTTGTGTACTATATTGAATTTATGAATCAATACACTGGCCAGTATGCGTTGCTCCTATGCTTCCAACACATGCCCCAGACTTCCCTGAAGTTGCATTTCAGGGTTTACCTGGTTTCAGGGATTTCAAGGTTAAAATTAGCTGAAAAATGGACTTCTCGCCACTAGAAACAGAGTGAAAAACGTTCAAAAAAAAAGCAGAGTGAAAAAAAAAATCCAAGGCCAACATACAACAAGAGATCGGTAGCTTTGGTTTTGGCATTTTCTCTGCGCCCCTCCACAGATACTACAAGGAATGGCCAGTTCCTGCATCGCATACATTTCTCAACCCAGTCTGGTTGAGCAAAAACAGGTCCTAATACGCCATCTGCAAGTTGTTTGGTTGCCTGCTTCTAATGTCCCTGCATTAGGTAATACGTAAATACACTTTGTTTGGTTGCCTGCATTGGCCCAAGCGGCACATGAACATGGTGTTCGGTTGCATACGGCGTACATGTTGTGCTTACCTTGTATCCTAGTTGATGAGCTATAAGGGCATATTTATCCCTTAGTTGTTTTGATGATTGATGACAATGCTTTTGCGGACTAATCGTGTGTATGGAGTATTTCAGACATATCATGACTAGGCACAAGACGATTTGGTGCCCCTCGAAGACTATTGAAGACGGCGTTTCTCTACGTTTCTTTTTTGGTGGATTTGAGTCGTAGGAAAGCCGTACTATTAAGAGGGGGTCCGCTTTGGAAAGGTTTGGGTGGAATCATCATGTACACGTCTACACCTTTTGCACCACCTTTCCTTTGGCTCTTTGGAGCATCCTCCGTCTCTCCTTATCTATGCGAAATGAAGGACTCCTAGTGTTGTTCAACCTGGGCTTGTGGTAGTACTGCTCTTGGGAGTGGTAGTACCGCAGGCCCTTGCGGTACTACCGGCCTCTAGCGCGGTAGTACCGCAAGTACCCACGGTAGTACCGCACCTTGGGAGCGGTAGTACCGTGGCCTCAGGCCAGGCGCTGCTGCTAGTGCGGTAGTAGGGATGGATGTAATTTTTTACATCCACGCCCTACGCGGTAGTACCACGCCATGGGCGCGGTACTATCGTGCGCTCTGGCTAGGTTCAGCAGCATGAGCGGCAGTAGGGGCGGATGTAATTTTTTACATCCGCGCCCCACGCGGTAGTACCGCTCTAGACAAGAGAAGAAGTCAGAAGGGCAGGTTCTCTTTCATCCGTCTTTTCTAGGTGCGCATCTCCATCTACTAAAAGTAGGGGTGGTTGCCATAGATAGATTGGGTCATTCGTAACCTGAGCAATAACCGATGTTCAGTGGGTATCGAACTGCGAAGCGAGGAAGCTATTTCAATTGAACGGGCTTACTTTCTTACTTGGTTCTTTTGTAGAACAACCTTGGTATGAAGCTAGACGATTCAAACTATATAAGCATAAGCAATTCAAAAATGGAACATTTATTGGCCATAGAGAAACACGTGGGCTCAGTTGGTGAGGACTCAAGAGGCCAAGGATGAAAGGTAGCCATGTTGACAACGTGATCGGGAAAGGCGCGAGGCTTGCGAGTATTATCCCGTGTGCGAGTAATCGTAGGATGAGTGGATTGAGTTGAAAGAGATAAGTTGAACAAGTATGGTGGTCCTTTATTGGGATGTACTATTAAACCAAAATTGGGATTATCCGCAAAAAATTATGGTCCAATATCTTATTCCACGAAGGAAGTATCCTGAAAATCCTTGATTTAGTCTTCTTTTCATTAATCAACAACTTTCTAACATCATCCTGATACATATCAACATTAGAAGTCTTTTTCGTTTTGTCAATATCCAACAGCTTAGCGTAGTAATCGTTCCAGAACTCCTTAATAATACGTGCATTTTGCAAAGATTTCTCATTCTCAATGCTATCATCATATGTCTCGGAACAATAAAATAGAACCTGCATACTTTACCGAAACCAACTCAAATAAGTTCAAGGAGGAAAAGAAGACGGTCATGATAGATTGGTGAATGAGGGGGCAGCAGTGGGGAATCTTGGACAATGGGCGAAAGCCCGATCCAGCAATATCGCGTGAGTGAAGAAGGGCAATGCCGCTTGTAAAGCTCTTTCGTCGAGTGCGCGATCATGACAGGACTCGAGGAAGAAGCCCCGGCTAACTCCGTGCCAGCAGCACGGTTTTGCATGAGAGAAAGAAGCGAGGAATCCTCTTTTCGACTCTGACTCCCCCACTCCAGTCGTTGCTTTTCTTTCTGTTACTTCGAAAGTAGCTGCTTCAGCCCTGTAAGCTCATCTTGCATACAAATTTTGGGGGTACCAGGGCCTGCATCCACCAAGAACATTTCTTCCCTTAAGCGTAAGCGTAAAACTGAAGATTGTGAGGCGTTTCCACGACCCTTGGGAGGACTTCCATTTAATAGCTAAGCAGTTCTATTCCTTGCCCGGAATGGAATGCAAATGTTCGGTTCTGAATGACATTTTTCTATCTGTGGACCGAGGAGAAAGGGGGCTCAGCAGGAAGAGGGTTGTACCATGAGAGAAGCACAGAGGTCAACCCGCTTCAAATATGGAACATGGATTCTGGCAATGCAACGGAGTTGGGAGTTAGGGCTCCCATATAAAACGTATAGTCAGTGGGTTGAGTGCTATCAACCAGATAAGATGCTGATAGTCTCGCAGAAGTACTTAACCTTGAAGATCAAATAGGATTTACCATTTCTAGATCAGACCCGGGGTCAGTTCGAAATACGACTCCCGTAAATAGATCTGGTCGAGGAAAGCATGTTGAATATCCGGTTTCATAAAAATAACTACATTCTCGCATTTCTCGATCAGAAAACGAATAAGATCAAAAACGCCATCATTCTTATTTTAGCTATTGAGTCTGACTCATAGTGATCATTTCTCTTTAGCAAAGAATGACCTTGGTTATCAAAGGATTGAACAACCGGGATCCATTTACTTATGATACCTAGTTGGCATTGATAACAAGGATCTAATGAATTATGAGTTTAATAGATCCTCTTTAGCAGAAAGACGTATATTCCTTGCTTGCGGTAGTACCGTGTCGGATTTTTGCATGGATCAAAACTCAGCGGAAGTTGCCACGGATGTATTTTTATATGCCCGTGCCTTCCCAGCCTAGTCCATTCCTGCCTTGCAGTTGTACCGCGCCAGTGGTTCTACCGCTCCTTGCGTCAGCGCTTCAGGACTGGACTTAGGCTCTACCGTGGCAGCGGTAGTACCGTGAGCCCTTGCAGTAGTACGGCTTGTTTGGTGTGGTACTACCGCAAGTCGCGGGCTGGTTTAGTGGATAACGATTGAATTTATTCTTTCACTATATAAGGGGTGTCTTCTTCTCCGAGTGGACTACCTCTTCTATTCCTAAGCTCCATTGTTGCTCTAAGTTCCATTTTCGCCCGATCTCTCTCCCTAGCCAATCAAACTTGTTGATTCTTTAGGGATTGGTTGAGAAGGCCCCGATCTACACTTCCACCGAGAGAAATTTGATTCTCCCCACTAATCCCTTGCGGATCTTGTTACTCTTGGGTGTTTGAGCACCCTAGACGGTTGAGGTCACCGCGGAGCCATATTCCATTGTGGTGAAGCTTCGTGGTGTCGTTGGGAGCCTCCAATTAAGTTGTGGAGATTCCCCCAACCTTGTTGGTAAAGGTCCGGTCGCCGCCTCCAAGGGAACCAATAGTGGAATTACGGCATCTCGCATTGTGTGAGGGCGTGGGGAGAATAGGGTGGCCCTAGTGGATTCTTAGGGAGCATTGTGCCTCCACACCGCTCCAACGGAGACGTACTTCCCCTCAAAAGGAAGGAACTTCGGTAACACATCCTCGTCTTCACCGGCTCCACTCTTGGTTATCTTGTACCTTTACTTGTGCAAGCTTATTTGTGTTATATCCCTTACTTGCTTGTGTGCTTGGTGTTGTTGCATCATATAGGTTGCTCACCTAGTTTCATATCTAGACAACCTACTTTGATGCAAAGTTTAAATTGGTAAAGAAAGGCTAAAAATTGATAGTTGCCTATTCACCCCTGATGACTCACAAGTATAGGGGATCTATGGTAGTCCTTTCGATAAGTAAGAGTGTCGAACCGAACGAGGAGCAGAAGGAAATGATAAGCGGTTTTCAGCAAGGTATTCTCAGCAAGCATTGAAATAATAGGTAACAGGTAGTTTTATGATAGGATAATTTGTAACGAGCAACAAGTAACAAAAGTAAATAAAGTGCAGCAAGGTGGCCCAATCCTTTTTGTAGCAAAGGACAAGCCTGGACAAACTCTTATATAGAGAAAAGCGCTCCCGAGGACACATGGGAATTATTGTCAAGCTAGTTTTCATCACGTTCATATGATTCGCGTTCGGTACTTTTATAATTTGATATGTGGGTGGACCGGTGCTTGGGTACTGCCCTTACTTGGACAAGCATCCCACTTATGATTAACCTCTATTGCAAGCATCCACAACTACAACAAAAGTATTAAGGTAAACCTAACCATAGCATGAAACATATGGATCCAAATCAGCTCCTTACGAAGCAACGCATAAACTAGGGTTTAAGCTTCTGTCACTCTAGCAACCCATCATCTACTTATTACTTCCCAATGCCTTCCTCTAGGCCCAAATAATGGTGAAGTGTTATGTAGTGGAAGTTCACATAACACCACTAGAGGATAGACAACATATATCTCATCAAAATATCGAACGAATACCAAATTCACATGACTACTAATAGCAAGACTTCTCCAATGTCCTCAGGAACAAACGTAACTACTCACAAAGCATATTCATGTTCATAATCAGAGGGGTATTAATATGCATAAAGGATCTGAACATATGATCTTCCACCAAATAAACCAACTAGCATCAACTACAAGGAGTAATCAAACTAGCAACCTACAGGTACCAATCCCGGACTTAGAGACAAGAATTGGATACAAGAGATGAACTAGGGTTTTGAGAGGAGATGGTGTTGGTGAAGATGTTGATGGAGATTGCCCTCTCCCGATGAGAGGAGCGTTGGTGATGACGATGGCGATGATTTCCCCCTCCCGGAGGGAAGTGTCCCCGGCAGAACAGCTCTGCCGGAGCCCTAGATTGGTTCCGCCAAGGTTCCGCCTCGTGGTGGCGGAGTCTCGTCCCGAAAGCTTGCTTAAGATTTTTCTTCAGATGAAGGACTTCATATAGCAGAAGATGGCCACCGGAGGGCCAACAGGGGGCCCACGAGGCAGGGGGCGCGCCCAGGGGGTAGGGCACGCCCCCACCCTCGTGGCCAGGTGGGGCCCCCTCTGACGTACTTCTTCCGCTCAATATTTTTTATTATTTCCAAAAATAACTTTCGTGGAGTTTCAGGACTTTTGGAGTTGTGCAGAATAGGTCTCTAATATTTGCTCCTTTTCTAGCCCAGAATTCTAGCTGCCGGCATTCTCCCTCCTTATGTGGACCTTGTAAAATAAGAGAGAATAGGCATAAGTATGGTGACATAATGTGTAATGACAGCCCATAATGCAATAAATATTGATATAAAAGCATGATGCAAAATGGACGTATCAACTCCCCCAAGCTTAGACCTCGCTTGTCCTCAAGCGAAAGCCGATAACAAAATATGTCCACATGTATAGAGGTAGCGGTGTCGATAAACTAAAATACGGACATGAGGGCATCATGATTATTCTCATAACAACAACATATATGAATATTGTCATATGATTTCTTATGCTCAAGTAATAATCTATTCACAATGCAAAGTATGAATCAGAAACTTTATTGAGAACCAACAAACTATAATCTCAGTCATTGACGCAATTGCAATTTATCATAACATCAGAAAGAGTCTATGTCAGAGCTTTCTAGCAAGTCCACATACTCAACTATCATTTAGTCTTTCATGATTGCTAACACTCATGCAATACTTGTGGTTATGGAGTTTTAATCGGACACAGAGAAAGATAGGGGCTTATAGTTTTGCCTCCCAACCTTTTACATCAAGGGTAATGTCAACAATAATAACTCATGCTAACTTACATCCAATTAGATATATCTATCAGGATCTTTCCAACATCCTGTGCTTGCCAAAGGATAAAATGTAAAAAGGAAAGGTGAAGATCACCATGACTCTTGCATAAGGTAGAAGATAATAATAAAAGATAGGCCCTTCGCAGAGGGAAGCAAAGGTTGCCATGCGCTTTCAGCGTTGGATGCACAAAATCTTAATGCGAAAGAACGTCACTTTATATTGCCCCTTGTGATATGAACCTTTATTATGCAGTCCATCGCTTTTATTTCTTCCACATCACAAGATCGTATAAAGCTTATTTCCTCCACACCAATCAATCATACATATTTAAAGAGCAATTTTTATTGCTTGCACTGATGACAACTTACTTGAAGGATCTTACTCAATCCATAGGTAGGTATGGTGGACTCTCATGGCAAAACTGGTTTAAGGGTTTTTGGAAGCACAAGTAGTATCTCTACTTGGTGCAAAGAATTTGGCTAGCATGAGGGGGAAAGGCAAGCTCAACATGTTGGATGATCCATGACAATATACTTTATCTCAGATATAAGAAAACATAACCCATTACGTTATCTTCCTTGTCCAACATCAACTCTTTAGCATGTCATATTTTAATGAGTGCTCCCAATCATAAAAGATGTCCATGATAATATATTTATATGTGAAACCTCTCTTTCTTTATTACTTCCTATTAATTGCAACGATGACCAAAACTATGTTTATCAACTCTCAACAATTTTTAATCATCATACTCTTCCTATGTGAAGTCGTTACTCTCAATAAGATCAATATGATCTCTTTATTTCTTTTCTCTATTCTTTTATTCACTCAAGATCATGGCAAAATAGTCAATCCCTTGACTCAACACTAATCTTTATTATATAGCTCACGGACTTGATTACAAAGAAGGGTCATAAAGCAAGACTCAAAACTAGATCATACCAAAACTTTATGCTACTAGATCAAGATACTACTAATAGGATCGAACTAAGAAAAATGGTAAAGATAGGAGATGTGATGTGATATGATACCGGGGCAACTCCCCCAAGCTTGGCAGTTGCCAAGGGGAGTGCCCATACCCATATGATTATGTCTCCTTTGTTGAGGAGGAAGATGATGGTTTAGTTGATGGCGTAGTCTTCTTCCTTAATTTGTGCTTGAGGACAGAATTTTGATCCCTCAAGTCATCAAGCTCCTGCTCCAGGCTTAATATCCTTTTACATAGTTCCTGCTTGTTTTCCTGCAAGAGACGAAAAGGGATAAACTCGATCTTAAGTTTCTTTGCTCTATCAGGGAGGCTTGACTTTTTGAACTCCACATGCATGTCCCCAGGTTGAGGTAATGGGACTTCATCTTCATCTGATCTCGTCTCCTCCCTCCTCTTGGGTTCGTAGTCCTCTTCTTCTTCCATAGTCCAACCACAATGCTCCACATCTCCATAGACCTTCGGATTTGCAAGGTAATCAGCCACATAGCTTTCTCCTTCAGAATCCTGGGAAGACATGTTGCTCTAATCTGCAGCAGGACAACTCGAAAAGAAAACAGAGGATATTTGCGTGATACAGGAGTCAAAACCTTCGGGAGATTATATAATGAATTTTTACCGACTAAAATACGTATCGTGCAAGAAAACGGAGTCCGGAGATCACACGAGGTGCCCACGAGGTAGGGGGCGCGCCCAGTAGGGTAGGGCGCGCCCTCCACCCTCGTGGAGGCCTCGTGTCCTTACCGGACTGCTTCTTATTTTTCTATTTTTCTAAATATTCCAAAACGGAGAAATATTGCCATTAGAACTGTTTTGGAGTCGGTTTACTTATCGTACCACATACCTATTCCTATTCGGAGTCTGGGACGTTCCGGAAAGTGTCCCTTATGTATTCCTCCGGGGTTACGGTTTCAATAACATTGGTTTCAACATTTATAGGATTAGCTGAGATATAATGTTTAATTCTTTGACCGTTCACCACCTTCGGATTTGTGCCCTCGAAGTTGTTGATTTTTATGGCACCGGAACAATAGACCTCCTCGATAACGTAAGGGCCTTCCCATTTAGAGAGAAGTTTTCCTGCGAAAAATCTTAAACGAGAGTTGTATAGCAATACATAATCACCTACATTAAACTCACGCTTTTGTATTCTTTTGTCATGTCATCTTTTAACTTTTTCTTTAAACAACTTGGCATTCTCATAAGCTTGGGTTCTCCATTCATCAAGTGAGCTAATGTCAAATAACCTCTTCTCACCGGCAAGTTTGAAATCATAATTGAGCTCTTTAATGGCCCAATATGCCTTATGTTCTAGTTCGAGAGGTAAGTGACATGCTTTTCCATAAACCATTTTATACGGAGACACACCCATAGGATTTTTATATGCAGTTCTGTAGGCCCATAATGCATCATCAAGTTTCTTGGACCAATTCTTTCTAGATCTATTAACAGTCTTTTGCAAAATTAACTTGAGCTCTCTATTACTCAATTCTACTTGATCACTAGACTACGGGTGATAAGGAGATGCAATTCTATGATTAACATCATACTTAGCAAGCATTTTACGGAAAGCACCATGAATAAAATGTGAACCACCATCAGTCATTAAATATCTAGGGACTCCAAACCTCGGAAAAATAACTTCTTTAAGCATTTTAATAGAAGTGTTATGATCAACACTACTAGTTGGAATAGCTTCTACCCACTTAGTAACGTAATCAACAGCAACTAAAATATGTGTATATCCATTAGAGGCAGGAAAAGGTCCCATATAATCAAAGCCCCAAACATCAAATGGTTCAATAACGAGTGAATAGTTCATAGGCATTTCTTGACGTCTACTAATATTACCTATTCTTTGACATTCATCACAAGATAAGACAAACTTACGGGCATCCTTGAAGAGAGTATGCCAATAAAAACCGGATTGCAATACCATATGTGCAGTTCTATCTCCAGCGTGGTGTCCTCCATAAGCCTCGAAGTGACACTTGCGTAGGATCTGTTCCTGTTCATGCTCAGGTACACAACGTCTAATAACACCATCTACTCCTTATTTATAAAGATGTGGGTCATCCCAAAAGTAATGTCTCAAATCATAGAAAAACTTTTTCTTTTGCTGGTATGTGAAACTAGGTGGTATAAATTTAGCAACAATATAATTAGCATAATCAGCATACCACAGAGTACTACGAGAAGTATTTACGACATTTAATTGCTCATCAGGAAAGCTATCATCAATAGGTAGTGGGTCATCAAGAACATTTTCTAACCTAGACAAGTTGTCTGCAACGGGGTTCTCAGCTCCCTTTCTATCAATAATATGCAAATCAAATTCTTGTAGCAAGAGAACCCATCTAATAAGTCTAGGTTTAGCATCTTTCTTTTCCATAAGATATTTAATAGCAGCATGATCAGTGTGAATAGTTACTTTAGAATCAACAATATAAGGTCTGAACTTATCACAAGCAAATACGACTGCTAAGAATTCTTTTTCAGTAGTAGCATACTTTCTCTAAGCATTGTCTAGAGTCTTACTAGCATATTGGATAACATTTAATTTCTTATCAACTCTTTGCCCTAGAACAGCACCTACAGCATAATCACTAGCACCACACATAATTTCAAAGGGTAAATTACAATCAGGTGGCTGAACAATAGGTGCAGAGATCAATGCTTTCTTAAGTATTTCAAATGCTTCTACACAATCATCATCAAAAACAAATGGTATGTCTTTTTGTAATAAATTAGTCAGAGGCCGAGAAATTTTTGAGGAGTCCTTAATGAACCTCCTATAAAATCCGGCGTGACCAAGGAAACTTCTTATACCTTTGATGTCCTTGGGACATGGCATCTTTTCAATAGCATCAACCTTGGCTTTATCAACTTCGATACCTCTTTCAGAAACTTTATGCCCCAAGACAATACCTTCATTAACCATAAAATGGCACTTTTCCCAATTTAGGACAAGATTAGTTTCTTCACATCTCTGCAAAACTCGATCAAGGTTGATCAAGAAATCATCAAAAGAGGATCCATAGACGGAAAAATCGTCCATGAAAACCTCACAAATCTTTTCACAAAAGTCAGAGAATATAGCCATCATGCATCTTTGAAAGGTAGCAGGTGCATTAGATAAACCAAAAGGCATACATCTATAAGAAAAAGTACCAAAAGGGCAAGTAAAAGTAGTCTTTGATTGATCATTGGCTGACACAGGTATTTGAGAGAAACCGGAATAACCATCTAGAAAGCAAAAATGTGTATGTTTGGATAATCTTTCTAGCATTTGATCAATAAAAGGTAAGGGGTAATGATCCTTTTTAGTAGCTTTATTTAATTTGCGGAAATCAATTACCATCCTAGTAATAATTGTTTGCGGGATCAACTCATCTTTATCATTAGGAACGACAGTAATACCTCCCTTCTTAGGGACACAATGGACAGGACTTACCCATTGACTATCAGCAACGGGATAAATTATACCTGCCTCAAGAAGCTTTAGTATTTCCTTTCTTACCACTTCTTTCATCTTAGGATTCAGCCGTCTTTGATGATCACAAACTGGTTTGGCATCTTCCTCCAAATTTATTTTATGTTGACATAGAGTGGGACTAATGCCCTTAAGATCATCAAGAGTATATCCAATAGCAGCACGGTGCTTCTTCAGAGTTTTCAATAATCTTTCTTCTTCCTGCTCTGAAAGGTTAGCACTAATAATAACAGGATATATCTTTTTCTCATCAAGATAAGCATATTTAAGAGTACCAGACAACGGTTTAAGCTCAAACACGGGATCACCCTTGGGTGGAGGAGGATCCCCTAGGATTTCAACAGGCAAATTGTGTTTCAGGATAGGTTCTTGTTTAAAGAATACTTCATCTATTTCCCTTGTTTCATTCATAAACATATCATTTTCATGGTCTAGCAAATATTGTTCTAAAGGATCACTAGGAGGCACGGCAATAGAAGCAAGACCAATAATTTCATCCTTACTAGGTAATTCCTCTTCACGGTGTTGTCTACTAAATTTAGAAAAGTTGAACTCATGAGACGTATCACCCAGACCAATAGTAACAACATCCTTTTTGCACTCTATCTGAGCATTAACAGTGTTCAAGAAGGGTCTACCAAATATAATGGGACAAAAGCTATCTCGTGGGGAACCAAGAACAAGAAAATCAGCAGGATATTTAGTTTTCCCACACAAGACTTCAACATCTCTAACAATTCCCATGGGTGCAATAGTATCTCTATTGGCAAGTTTAATTGTAACATGAATATCTTCCAACTCAGCAGGTGCAATATCATGCTTAATTTCATTGTATAGGCCAATAGGATCACTAGCACTAGCACCCATGTCACATAGGCCATGATAACAATGATCTCCTATTTTAACAGATATAACAGGCATGCCTACCACAGGTCTATGTTTATCTTTAGCACAAGGTTTAGCAATTCTAGCAATTTCATCACAGAAATAAATAACATGCCCATCAATATTATCAGCCAAGAGATCTTTAACAATAGCAATTTTAGGTTCAACTTTAATTTTCTAAGGAGGTGTATAAGTTCTAATATTGCTTTTACAGACCACAGTTGAAGCTTTAGCATGATCCTTTATCCTAACAGGGAAGGGTGGTTTCTCAACATAAGAAGTAGGAACAATAGGATCATTATAAGTGATAGTCTTGTCTTCAACTTTAATAGGTGCAGCTACTTTTACTTCTATCGGAGGATGATATTTAAACCACTTCTCCTTAGGGAGATCAATATGAGCAGCAAAAGATTCACAAAAAGAAGCTACTATCTCAGAGTCAAGTCCATATTTAGTGCTAAATTCACGGAAAACATCAGTATCCATAAAAGATTTAACACAATCAAACTTAGGTGTCATACCTGACTCCTTACCTTCGTCGAGATCCCAATCTTCAGAGTTGCGTTTAATTCTATCCAATAAATCCCATTTGAATTCAATAGTCTTCATCATAAAAGAGCCAGCACAAGAAGTATCAAGCATGGTGCGATTGTTATCAGAAAGCCGAGCATAAAAATTCTGAATAATCATTTCTCTTGAGAGCTCATGATTGGGGCATGAATATAACATTGATTTAAGCCTCCCCCAAGCTTGAGCGATGCTTTCTCCTTCGCGAGGCCAAAAATTATATATATAATTGCGATCACGATGAACAAGATGCATAGGATAAAATTTCTGATGAAATTACAATTTCAATCGTTTGTAGTTCCATGATCCCGTATCATCACATAGCCTATACCATGTCAATGCATCTTCCTTCAAAGATAAAGGGAAGACCTTCTTCTTAATAAAATCACCGGGTATACCTGCAAGCTTAAATAATCCACAAACTTCATCCACATAGATTAGGTGCTCATCAGGATGCTTTGTTCCATCTCCTGCAAAAGGATTAGCTAGCAGTTTTTCTAACATACCCGAAGGAATCTCAAAGTGGAAATTTTCATTTTCAGTAGGTTCAGTAGGTTGAGGAGCAACCCTTTGCTCTACTGGTCGGGGTGAAGATACCCCAAACAAGCCCCTCAGAGGATTACTTTCCATAGTAACAAGTGACAGTAAATTTCAGCACACTATATAAATTTTTTCCTTACCAAATTCCACCTACCAAAGGCGCTTCACTCCCCGGCAACGGCGCCAGAAAAGTGTCTTGATGACCCACAAGTATAGGGGATCTATCGTAGTCCTTTCGATAAGTAAGAGTGTCGAACCCAACGAGGAGCAGAAGGAAATGATAAGCGGTTTTCAGCAAGGTATTCTCGGCAAGCACTGAAATAATAGGTAACGGGTAGTTTTGTGATAGGATAATTTGTAACGAGCAACAAGTAACAAAAGTAAATAAAGTGCAGCAAGGTGGCCCGATCCTTTTTGTAGCAAAGGAAAAGTCTGGACAAACTCTTATCTAGAGAAAAGCGGTCCCGAGGACACATGGGAATTATCGTCAAGCTAGTTTTCATCACGTTCATATGATTCACGTTCGGTACTTTGATAATTTGATATTTGGGTGGACTGATGCTTGGGTACTGCCCTTACTTGGACAAGCATCCCTCTTATGATTAACCTCTATTGCAAGCATCCGCAACTACAACAAAAGTATTAAGGTAAACCTAACCATAGCATGAAACATATGGATCCAAATCAGCCCCTTACGAAGCAACGCATAAACTAGGGTTTAAGCTTCTGTCACTCTAGCAACCCATCATCTACTTATTACTTCCCAATGCCTTCCTCTAGGCCCAAATAATGGTGAAGTGTTATGTAGTCGATGTTCACATAACACCACTAGAGGATAGACAACATACATCTCATCAAAATATCGAACAAATACCAAATTACATGACTACTAATAGCAAGACTTCTCCCATGTCCTCAGGAACAAACGTAACTACTCACAAAGCATATTCATGTTCATAACCAGAGGGGTATTAATATGCATAAATGATCTGAACATATGATCTTCCACCAAATAAACCAACTAGCATCAACTACAAGGAGTAATCAACACTACTAGCAACCTACAGGTACGAATCCCGGACTTAGAGACAAGAATTGGATGCAAGAGATGAACTAGGGTTTTGAGAGGAGATGGTGCTGGTGAAGATGTTGATGGAGATTGCCCTCTCCCGATGAGAGGAGCGTTGGTGATGACGATGGCGATAATTTCCCCCTCTCGGAGGGAAGTGCCCCCGGCAGAACAGCTCTGCCGGAGCCCTAGATCGGTTCCGCCTCGTGGCGGCGGAGTCTCGTCCCGAAAGCTTGCTTAAGATTTTTCTTCAGATGAAAGACTTCATATAGCAGAAGATGGCCACCGGAGGGCCAACAGGGGGCCCACGAGGCAGGGGGCGCGCCCCCACCCTCGTGGCCAGGTGGGGCCCCCTCTGACGTACTTCTTCCGCTCAATATTATTTATTATTTCCAAAAATAACTTTTGTGGAGTTTTAGGACTTTTGGAGTTGTGCAGAATAGGTCTCTAATATTTGCTCCTTTTCCATCCCAGAATTCTAGCTGCCGGCATTCTCCCTCCTTATGTAGACCTTGTAAAATAAGAGAGAATAGGCATAAGTATGGTGACATAATGTGTAATAACAACCCATAATGCAATAAATATTGATATAAAAGCATGATGCAAAATGGACGTATCAACCCCCCCTCTAGTCAACTATATCGATCCTTTCAATTGGTATCAGAGCATCATCTCTTTATTAAGGACGTTGCCATCCGAAGAGTATGGTTGACACCGTAGACGGTGGGGAGGAGCACTCCGGTGTGAATCTGTTCTCGTCTACGGCCGATGGGGGAACCGCGGTCTCTCATGAGGAATTCAATGTGGCTTTGGACACATTGAAAACCTCCATGATGACCGAGGTTGAAAGCATGTTTAACAAATTCTTAGAAGTCCTTAAATTATCCACCGCACCGATGAAAGTGGGTGATCCCACTAACAAGGTGACGGATGCTAACTCTGACAAGGGGTGAGCTACTAGTGAAAAGGCTCCTTCTTCTAGTGGTAAAAATGGCAACGGCATCTTTGCCCATGTGGAACCTCCACTTATTTATGGTGGACCAATTCCTTCCACTCATTTGAATCATGCCGGTCCTCCCCCTAAGATTGTGAAAAATGAGGAATTTGATTCTTGGGTTTATCGCTTTAAGCGTCATTTAAACCATGTTAGTACTAATCTTTGGAGAATCATTGAAGAAGGTTTTTATCCGCATGACCGAAGCAACTTCACCCCTAGAGAAGCCGCGGATAGTCAATTCAATGAGAATGCTCTCTTCATCATCCAAGATGCAATTCCACCCGAAGATCTTGCTCATCTCCGGCCCTTCACCGTGGCCAAGGATGCATGGCGTCATGTTGTTTCCCTGTACAGGGGAAGCGCAAGCATTCAACGCTCCAACTATGAAGTGCTGCAAGATGAAGTCGATGAATTTGCAATGAAAGAAGATGAAGAACCTCGTGAGCTTTATCGGAGATTAACTACTCTCGCGGTCTCACTCTGAGATCATGGGAGCAAGGATACGGATGACAATTGGATCAAGCGCAAATTTCTCAAGGCCATGATGCCTTACCACAAGGCCATGTCCTCCGTCATTCGTCAAAGGCCAGATTTCCACACCTTGTCCTCAAGTGAAGTGTTGGATGAGTTTGTGGCTATGAGTATCTTGGAGAAGACCGCCGACAATGCGGTGTTACGTTCTCAAAGAGAAAAGAAGCCCAACCTTGCCTTGAAGGCCAAAGTTAGTGTGCAAGAAGAGGACGAAGAGGAAGAAGAGGAGAGCAATCCCGAAGATACAAACTATGCTTATCATGAACACATGGCTCTTGTTTCAAGGCAATTTTGGAGCAAGAAGAACACAAGGCCCAACTTCAACAAGAACAACTCAAGTGGCACGAAGGGCAAGCTACGAGTGAGGACTTGCTATAATTGTGGCAATGTGAGCCACTTTGTTGCGGAATGCACCTTATGAGAAGAGGGAAGACAATGGTGGCAAGCTCATCCAAAAAGACAAGGCCAAGTCCTTCCCCAACAAGAGCAACTTCACCAAGAAGACTCCTCCCAAGGGGTTGGTCGCACAAGAAGAGTACACTGAGGATGATGATGATGAAGATGGTGATTCGGTTGCCATGGCCTCCGTTGCCATTGCGACAACTCCACGAGTGTCTCTCTTCGACTCACCCAATGAGAACATCACCGCCAAGTGCCTCGTGGCTAAAGCCACCAACAAGGTAACCCCCAACATCAAAACTACCATCATTAATAATCCTTCTTTGACGGATTGCATTGATGAACATGAGGGGTCTAATGTGGAGGAGAATGAATTTGAGTCTTTTATGAGTAAATTCAAGGGTAAGTCCAAGAAGCACTTCGTTGCTCTCTTGGAACAACTTGGTGAAGCCAATGACATGATCGAGGCTCACGAAGATACCATCTCGAAGATGGAGGGGCATAGTCGTGACTATGCCGATGAGATTTTGGATCTTTCCAATGCTCTTAAGAAAGAGCGAGGTCTTCGTTTGGCTCTTGAGGAGTCATACAACGATGACCACGCTAAATTAAAGAAAGATCTTGATCATGCTCTTGTTGTATCTCGTGTCCTAACCTCCGAGAAGGCCAAGCTTGGGGTTGATCTTGCTAGACTCAAAGAGGAGTTTGACTTACTTGACAAGGCTCAGAAGGTCTTGAAGAGTGCTCATTCTAGCCTCAAAGAGTCTCATGATCAACTCCAAGTAAAGCTAACCAATGAGAAAGCCACTTTTCCTCATATGGTCTTAATTGATAATGCAAATGCTACTAACCCGTGTTGTGAGCATGTGCATCTTGTTGAGGAGAATGCAAAGTTGAAGGAGCAACTTGAGAAAGGCCTTGTGTCTTGCATACAAGGCGAGAAGAATCTCCATGACCTTTTGAGCAATCAAAAGGAAGTTGTGGCCAAGGAAGGGATTGGGTACGCGCCCAGGTCCAAGAACAAGAAGAAGAATGACAAGGCCAAACGACCTCCTCCTCTCAAGCAAACCTTTGTGAAGGAGGGAGAGGGTGCTTCTAAGGAGAAGAAGAAGAACAATGTGAAGGGTAGTGATGCCAAGAAGGGCAATTCTACCCCTCCCAACAAAGCCGGCGACTTTAACCCTTCTTATGTGTTATGCCGTGCTAGTGATGGACATGTTTATGCCAAATTTGTTGGTTCTCCTTATGAGTACATTGAATGGTCTATTTGGGTTCCTAAGACCCTTGTTACTAACATCAAAGGACCCATTACAAAATGGGTACCTAAAACCAAGCATTGATCTCTTGTAGGTGTTTGCTTCCGGTGGTGGATCATGGTTGCTCGATAATGGAGCCACTAATCATATGACCGGAAGCAAGGACTTGGTGGTAGACGTTCACAAGATTCCATCTATGCCCACCAATGTCGAGTGGGATGATGCCTCGTCCTCTAAGGTGATGGGACGTGGCAAGGTTGTCATTTCTCATGATCTCACGATCGAGAAGGTCATGCTTGTTGAGTCCCTTGCATACAATTTACTTTCCGTTCGTCAACTTGCACTCATGGGCTTTGCCACTTTCTTTGATATTGATACTGTGGCCCTCTTGTGGAGCAAGACTCTTAAAGTAGCCTTTGTTGGGCATGTCGAGAACGGTCTCTATGTGATTAACTTTTCGGAGCGACTCACTAAGACCGCGACATGCCTAATGGCTAAAGTTGACGTGGGATGGCTTTGACATCGCCGTTTAGCCCATGTCAATATGAGATCTTTGCAAAGTCTTCTCAAGGGGGACCATGTCCGTGGACTAACAAATGTTAGTTTTGCTAAAGATCGTGCTTGCAGTGCTTGTATCAAAGGAAAGCTACATTAAAAAGGCTCACCCTCCCACGATTATCATTTACTCGAAGAGACCTTTGGAGCTCCTTCACTTGGATCTCTTTGGGCCTCCATCCTTTGATAGTCTTGGGGGTAGAAAGTATTTGTCGGGGGGATGAACCCCGGGCAGGCAACAGAACCCGGATCCTTTTCAAAAACATCGGGGCTAGCATCGCCCCTCAATCCGGCTCGCACTTGGCCGGGTCGCTCGACCCGGCCAAGCCCCTCGACCCAGCCCGATCCTCGACCCGGCCGGACTCCTCAACTCGGCCCCGACAACCAGCTCAAGATAGCCGAGCCCGGCGCACCAAGACTTCTCCAACAAGCCAGCTCCCCCCTTGGCATGTACTCCAACCCGGCCAAGGGTCAGCGGCCGTCCCATCCAAGCCGTATGATGGGACGAGTCTCCACCAACTGATGACCAAAGCCATAGTGCCCCGTCCACGCCTCTGGTCAGCCGGGCGAGGAAACAGTGCCCCCCACCTACCTGCTGACCAGAGCCGGCGTGGCAATAGTGCACCCGTCGACTTCCTCCGTGAGAATCGGGATACCTTTGCATGGACTCCTAAGGACATGCTGGGTATCCCGAGGAAGTACGCCGAGCACAAACTCCACGTCCACAAGGACACCAAGCCCCTCCGTCAACCCCTGCGACGTTTTTTCGAAGAGAAGAGAAGGACCATCGGTGAAGAGGTCGCCAAGCTTTCGGCGGTCGGCTTCATCATGGAAGTCTTTCACCCCGAGTGGCTGGCCAGCCCAGTCCTGGTCCTGAAGAAGAACAAGACCTGGCGCATGTGTATCGACTACACCAGCCTGAACAAGGCCTGCCCCAAGGACCTGTTCGCCCTCCCGCGGATCGACCAAGTCATCGACTCCACTGCCAGGTGCGAGCTCCTATCCTTCCTGGATGCTTACTCCAGCTATCATCAGATCAAGCTGGACCCAGCCGACGCCCTGAAGACGTCCTTCATCACGCCCTTTGGGGCGTATTGCTACATCACCATGTCGTTCGGCTTGAAGAACGCCAGCGCAACCTTCCAGCGCTGCATGCAGAAATGTCAGCTGCCGCAACTCGGCCGCAACATCCACGTCTACATGGACGACATCATGATGAAGACCCAGCAGCACCTCACGCTCCTCGACGACCTGAAGGAAACCTTCCCCAACCTGCGCGAGTACAAGGTTAAGCTCAACCCGGAGAAGTGCGTTTTCGGCGTCCCGGTCGGAAAGCTACTCGGCTTCATCGTCTCGGAGCACGGCATTGAGGCAAACCCGGAGAAAATCAAGGCCATCGCGCGCATGCGCAAGCCGGCTCGGCTGCGCGATGTCCAGAAGTTCACCGGCTGCTTGGCCTCGGTCAGCCGGTTTCTCAGCTGGCTGGGCGAGAGCGCCTTGCCCCTATATCAGCTGATGAAGAAGACGACGCCGTTCGGACGGAACGACCAGGCGGACGAGGCTTTCCGGGATCTCAAGCGCATGCTCTCCACCGCACCAGTCCTGGCCGCACCGACCGAGAAGGAGCCGTTGTTGCTCTATATCGCCGCAACCTCGCGGTCGGTCATCACGGTGATGATGGTCGAGCGACCAGAAAAGGACAAGGTCCAAGCCGTCCAACGGCCCGTCTACTACCTGAGCGAGGTGCTCTCCGCCTCAAAGCAGAACTACCCGCACTACCAGAAGATGTGTTACGACGTGTACTTCACCGCCAAGAAACTGAAGCAGTACTTACAAGAGCACGTCGTCACCGTGGTCAGCACGACCCCTCTCGGCGAAATCATCGGGTGCCGGGATGCCTCTGGCCGGGTCGCCAAGTGCGCGTTCGAGCTAGCCGGCCACACCATCCTCTACGAGCCCCGCACTACGATCAAGTCCCAAGCGTTGGTCGACTTCCTTGTCGACGGGACCGAGACCCAGTACCTGCCACCGCCACCGGAGTCGACGCACTGACGCATGCACTTCGACGGCTCGAAGATGCAACTCGTCCTAGGGGCCGGCATCGTGCTGTCCTCCCCCAAGGGCGACCGGCTCAAGTACGCACTGCAGATCCACTTTGCCGCCTCCAACAACGTCGCCGAGTATGAAGCCCTTATGCACGGCCTCCGGCTTGTGAAGAAACTCGGCATCCGACGCATCCTGTGCTATGGCGACTCGGACCTGGTGGTGCAGCAGTGCTCCGGCAAGTGGGACGCCCACGACTCCAACATGGCAAGCTACCGCTTCCTCGTCCAGAAGCTGTCCGGATTCTTCGTGGGCTGTGAGTTCCTCCACGTCCCGCGTGCAGAAAATGAGGCGGCCGACACGCTCGCCAAGATCGCCTCGTCCCGGCAGTCCATTCCGTCCGGCGTCTCCCTCGAGCATCTGCACAAACCGTCCGTCAAGCCATCTCTGGACTCCGAGTCCATCCACGTCCCAGCCGACCCGGCCGCGCCCCAACCCGGCCCGGGGACTGCTCCACCCAGCCCGGGAACTGCCGAACCCGGCCCGGGGGCTGTCGAACCCGGCATGGGGACTACCGAACCCTGCTCGGTGGCTGCTCAACTCGACTTGGGGGCTGCTGCCCCAGAGCCCGAAATGGTGGCCGTCTTCGCCGTGGTGACGACACTATCCTGGGCCCTGCCCATCTCGAAGTTCCTGGAGAACGGGGTCCTCCCCATGGACGAGACTGAAGCTCGGCAAGTGCAGCGCCGGGCGTCCGCCTACAACATCATCAACAACGAGCTCGTGAAGCGCAGCTCCACCGGCGTATTCCATCGCTGCGTCGAGCAAGACAAGGGCATTGACATTCTCCTCGACATACACCAGGGCGAGTGCGGGCACCAGGCTGCCTCACGGTCCCTGGTGGCCAAGGCTTTCCGCCATGGTTTCTACTGGCCCACGGCCCTCAAAGACGTAGAGTCACTCATCCTCAAGTGCGAGGGATACCAGCGCTTCAGCAAGCGCAGCCACCAGCCGGTGTCGGCACTCCAGACCATCCCGATCGCCTGGCCATTCACGGTCTGGGGACTCGACATGGTGGGGCCCTTCAAGACCGCTCGAGGCGGCATGACGCATTTGCTGGTGGCAGTGGACAAGTTCACCAAGTGGATCGAAGCAAAGCCGATCAAGAAGCTGGACGGGCCAGAAGCTGGACGGGCCAGAAGCAGGCCTCCGGGTCCGTCTCCTCAGAGCTGCCCTCCGGGTCGCACAAAAGCAGGCCGTAGTCGTCAGCAGCCACGACTCCGCCATCCTCTACCCGCTCCGGCTGGATCTCGTCATGGAAGGTGAACCCGGCGATGTAGCTGGCCCGGGCGGCGATCCGTCCGGCCTCCACCTGCAGCTGGCTCTCCCAGTCGGCTCGCTGGTCCATCAACGCATCCAGCGCCAGGTCCGGATGCCAAGACACTGCGAACCTGAGTGCCATCTTGGCACCGACATGAGCGGCGGAAACCCGCCACTCATGAAGATGGTCCGGGCCCGCCTCCAACCACCGCGCCAGCCGCGTGAAGCTGGTCGGCGCGACGGCACCCGGCCAGAGGGCCGCCGTCATCGCTGCGCCGGCCTCAGAGAGCCGCCCATCTGCTCGCTCAAGACTCGTAGACGGGCCTCGGCGGCAGTCACAATCTTCGGGAAGGTCCAGGCCACCCTCGGGTCGGTCCCAGAGCTGACGATCCCCTGCGGGTCGCGCTGAAAGCGGACCGCCTCCTCCGCCAGCTGGCGTGTCTCCGGGAAGGCCCCTGTCGAAAAGAGAAGCAAGTCAGAAAAAAGTCACCAAGAACGAGAAGCCGGAGTCCCAACCTGGCAACAAGAAAACCAAAGGAAAGCACTTACTGGAGAAGGATTCTTCCAGGTGCTGCGCTTCGAGCAACGTATCGCGCCGCTCTCGGGCAATGGTGCGGTCACGCTCCTGGAGCGTCTTCTCCAGATCGGCGACCTTGGCAAGGGCCTCCTTTAGCTCGGCGTCCTTGTCTTCACGGCCTCCTCGCGGCGCTGGGTCTCCTCCGCCGTGGCCACCAGCGCCTTCAGGCGCTCCACCTCGGCCTGGAGCTGCCCCTTGTCCTCGGCTAGCTTGCCGCGTTGTTGGTCTACCTCGGCAAGGGCCTGCTGCGCCTCCACAACCTTGGCGGCCTCCGCCCTGAGGCGCTCCACCTCGGCCTCAAGATGGCCCTTGTCGCCCGCCAGCTGCTCCTGCAGCTGGCTGGCTTCGTCGAGCGCCCGCCGGCCTCCCGTCGCTTCCAACCTCGCCTGCTGCACCTCGGCTCCAAGCCGACTGGCGTCAGCAACGAGCCGGTCCTAGTAGAAGCCAGCCCGAATCAGTCGGGTCCTCCAAGACAGCACCTCGGCTGCAGAAGAGAGACTCAGAAACAAAGTACAATTTTAAGATTCGACCCAGCTGGTACGCAGTTGGCCCGAATCTCGGGGGCTGCACCCAGTGGGTGCGCTAGCGCGCCCCCACTAAAAAAGAGCATGAGAGAAAAGTACCTGCCGCGGCGTGGAGCTCCTCCTCCTTGGCAGCGAGCCTTTCCTTGAGACGCCGGTGCGTCTCAAGGAGCCGGTTGAAGACGCCGACCCAGTAGGAGTCCAGTTGTTGCAGAAAGCAACGATCAATACAAGACAGCAAGATAAGATTCGACCCAACTGCTACGCAGTTGGCCCGAATCTCAGGGGCTACACCCAGTGGGTGCGCTGGCGCGCCCCCACAAAGAAGAAGCAACGAAAAAAGAAAAAAGCAGAATGCAACGGAAAACTTACAAACACGGCGCGCTCCAACTCCTGCGTCGCTGCTACCTCTTGAGTGCTGCGTTGGTTTTCCCTTGAAGAGGAAAGGGTGATGCAGCAAAGTAGCGTAAGTATTTCCCTCAGTTTTTTAGAACCAAGGTATCAATCCAGTAGGAGGCTACACGCAAGTCCCTCGCACCTACACAAAACAAATAAATCCTCGCAACCAACGCGATAAGGGGTTGTCAATCCCTACACGGTCACTTACGAGAGTGAGATCTGATAGATATGATAGGACAATATTTTTGGTATTTTTGTGATAGAGATGCAAAGTAAAAACGGCGCCAGAAATAGCATGTTGTCGGGAGATTAATATGATGGAAAATAGACCCGGGGGCCATAGGTTTCACTAGTGGCTTCTCTTAAGAGCATAAGTATTTTACGGTGGGTGAACAAATTACTGTTGAGCAATTGACAGAATTGAGCATAGTTATGAGAATATCTATGTATGATCATGTATATAGGCATCACGTCCGAGACAAGTAGACCGACTCCTGCCTGCATCTACTACTATTACTCCATACATCGACCGCTATCCAGCATGCATCTAGAGTATTAAGTTCATAAGAACAGAGTAACGCTTTAAGCAAGATGACATGATGTAGAGGGATAAATTCATGCAATATGATAAAAACCCCATCTTGTTATCCTCAATGGCAACAATACAATACGTGCCTTGCTGCCCCTACTGTTACTGGGAAAGGACACCGCAAGATTGAACCCAAAGCTAAGCACTTCTCCCATTGCAAGAAAGATCAATCTAGTAGGCCAAACCAAACTGATAATTCGAAGAGACTTGCAAAGATAACCAATCATACATAAAAGAATTCAGAAGATTCAAATATTGTTCATAGATAAACTTCATCATAAACCCACAATTCATCGGTCTCAACAAACACACCGCAAAAGAAGATTACATCGAATAGATCTCCACGAGAGAGGGGGAGAACATTGTATTGAGATCCAAAAAGAGAGACGAAGCCATCTAGCTAATAACTATGGACCCGAAGGTGTAAGGTAAACTACTCACACTTCATCGGAGAGGCTATGGTGTTGATGTAGAAGCCCTCCGTGCTCGATGCCTCCTCCGGCGGAGCTCCGGAACAGGCCCCAAGATGGGATCTCATGGGTATAGAAGGTTGCGGCGGTGGAATTAGGTTTTTGGCTCTGTATCTGATCGTTTGGGGGTACGTAGGTATATATATAGGAGGAAGGACTACGTCGGTGGAGCAACATGGGGCCCACGAGGGTGGAGGGCGCGCCTGGGGGGGGGTAGGCACGCCCCCCTGAAGGAAATATGCCCTAGAGGCAATAATAAAGTATTATATATTTCCTTATATCATGATAAATGTTTATTATTCATGCTAGAATTGTATTAACCGGAAACATAATACATGTGTGAATACATAGACAAACAGAGTGTCACTAGTATGCCTCTACTTGACTAGCTCGTTAATCAAAGATGGTTATGTTTCCTAGCCATAGACATGAGTTGTCATTTGATTAACGGGATCACCTCATTAGGAGAATGACGTGATTGACTTGATCCATTTCGTTAGCTTAGCACCCGATCATTTAGTATGTTTCTATTGCTTTCTTCATGACTTATACATGTTCCTATGACTATGAGATTATGCAACTCCCGTTTACCGGAGGAACACTTTGTGTGCTACCAAACGTCACAACGTAACTGGGTGATTATAAAGGTGCTCTACAGGTGTCTCCAAAGGTACTTGTTGGGTTGGCGTATTTCGAGATTAGGATTTGTCACTCCGATTGTCGGAGAGGTATCTCTGGGCCCACTCGGTAATGCACATCACTATAAGCCTTGCAAGCATTGTGACTAATGAGTTAGTTGCGGGATGATGTATTACGGAACGAGTAAAGAGACTTGCCGGTAACGAGATTGAACTAGGTATCGAGATACCGACGATCGAATCTCGGGCAAGTAACATACCGATGACAAAGGGAACAACGTATGTTGTTATGCGGTCCGACCAATAAAAGATCTTCGTAGAATATCTGGGAGCCAATATGGGCATCCAGGTCCCGCTATTGGTTATTGACCGGAGAGGTGTCTCGGTCATGTCTACATAGTTCTCGAACCCAAAGGGTCCGCACGCTTAAAGTTACGATGACAGTTATATTATGAGTTTATGTGATTTGATGTACCGAAGGTTGTTCGGAGTCCCGGATGTGATCATGGACATGACGAGGAGTCTCGAAATGGTCGAGACGTAAAGATTGATATATTGGACGACTATATTCGGACGCCGGAAGTGTTCCGGAGAAGTTTCGGATTAAACCGGAGTGCCGGAGGGTTACCGGAACCCCCCGGGGAAGTATTGGGCCTTGGTGGGCCTTGAGGGGAGAGAGAGGGCAGCAGCCAGGAGGTGGCGCGCCCCCTCCCAAGGGGAGTCCTAGTTGGACTAGGAGAGGGGGGCGCAGCCCCCTTTCCCTCTCCCTCTCCCTCTCTTTCCTTCCCCCCTCTTTTCCTAGTAGGACTAGGAAAGGGGAGTCCTACTCCTACTAGGAGGAGGACTCCCCCTCTCTCCTTGGCGCGCCTAGGGCAGACGGCCTCCCCCTTGCTCCTTTATATACGGGGGCAGGGGGGCACCTAAGGACACACTTGATATACGATATTTTAGCCGTGTGCGGTGCCCCCCTCCACCAGATTACACCTCGATAATACTGTCGCGGAGCTTAGGCGAAGCCCTGCGTCGGTGGAACATCGTCATCGTCACCACGCCATCGTGCTGACGAAACTCTCCCTCAACACTCGGCTGGATCGGAGTTTGAGGGACGTCATCGAGCTGAACGTGTGTAGAACTTGGAGGTGCCGTACGTTCGGTACTTGATCGGTCGGATCGTGAAGACGTACGACTACATCAACCGCGTTGTGATAACGCTTCCGCTGTTGGTCTACGAGGGTACGTGGACAACACTCTCCCCTCTCGTTGCTATGCATCACCATGATCTTGCGTGTGCGTAGGAAATTTTTTGAAATTACTACGTTCCCCAACAGTGGCATCCGAGCCTGGTTTTATGCGTTGATGCTATGCACGAGTAGAACACAAGTGAGTTGTGGGCGATATAAGTCATACTGCTTACCAGCATGTCATACTTTGGTTCAGCGGTATTGTGAGATGAAGCGGCCCGGACCGACATTACGCGTACGCTTACGCGAGATTGGTTTCACCGTTCAGAGCACTTGTTGCTTAAAGGTGACTGGCGGGTGTCTGTCTCTCTCACTTTAGTTGAACCGAGTGTGGCTATGCCTAGTCCTTGCGAAGGTTAAAACAGCACCAACTTGACAAACTATCGTTGTGGTTTTGATGCGTAGGTAAGAACAGTTCTTGCTAAGCCCGTAGCAGCCACGTAAAACATGCAAAAACAAAGTAGAGGACGTCTAACTTGTTTTTGCAGGGCATGTTGTGATGTGACATGGTCAAGACATGATGTGATATAATGTGTTGTATGAGATGATCATGTTTTGTAACCGAGTTATCGGCAACTGGCAGGAGCCATATGGTTGTCACCTTATTGTATGAGATGCAATCGCCATGTAATAGTTTTACTTTATCACTAAGCGGTAGCGATAGTCGTAAAAGCAATAAGTTGGCGAGACGACAACGATACTACGATGGAGATCAAGGTGTCGAGCCGGTGACGATGGTGATCATGACGGTGCTTCGGAGATGGAGATCACGAGCACGGTGCTTCGGAGATGGAGATCACAAGCACAAGATGATGATGGCCATATCATACACTTATATTGATTGCATGTGATGTTAATCCTTTATGCATCTTATCTTGCTTTGATTGACGGTAGCATTATAAGATGATCTCTCACTAAAATTTCAAGACAAAAGTGTTCTCCCTGAGTATGCACCGTTGCGAAAGTTCTTCGTGCTGAGACACCACGTGTTAATCGGGTGTGATAGGCTCTACGTTCAAATACAATGGGTGCAAAACAGTTGCACACGCGGAATACTCAGGTTAAACTTGACGAGCCTAGCATATATACAGATATGGCCTCGGAACACAGAGACCGAAAGGTCGAGCGTGAATCATATAGTAGATATGATGAACATAGTGATGTTCACCATTGAGGCTACTCCATCTCACGTGTTAATCGGACATGGTTTAGTTTCTTTGGATCACGCAATCACTTAGATGATTAGAGGGATGTCTATCTAAGTGGGAGTTCTTAAGTAATATGATTAATTGAACTTAAATTTATCATGAACTTAGTACCTGATAGTATCTTGCTTGTCTATGTTGTAGATAAATGGCCCGTGCTGTTGTTCCGTTGAATTTTAATGCGTTCCTTGAGAAAGCTAAGTTGAAAGATGATGGTAGCAATTACACGGACTGGGTCCGTAACTTGAGGATTATCCTCATTGCTGCACAGAAGAATTACGTCCTGAAGCACCGCTAGGTGCCAGGCCTCCTGCAAGAGCTACGCCAGAAGTTATGAACGTCTGGCAAAGCAAAGCTCATGACTACTCAATAGTTCAGTGTGCCATGCTTTACGGCTTAGAACCGGGACTTCAACGATGTTTTGGACGTCATGGAGCATATGAGATGTTCCAGGAGTTGAAGTTAATATTTCAAGCAAATGCCCGGATTGAGAGATATGAAGTCTCCAATAAGTTCTATAGCTGCAAGATGGAAGAGAATAGTTCTGTCAGTGAGCATATACTCAGAATGTCTGGGTATAATAATCACTTGATTCAACTGGGAGTTCAACTTCCGGATGATTGCGTCATTGACAGAATTCTTCAATCATTGCCACCAAGCTACAAGAGCTTCGTGATGAACTATAACATGCAAGGGATGGATAAGACGATTCCCGAGCTCTTCGCAATGCTAAAGGCAGCGGAGGTAGAAATCAAAAAGGAGCATCAAGTGTTGATGGTCAGTAAAACCACTAGTTTCAAGAAAAAGGGCAAAGGGAAGAAGAAAGGGAACTTCAAGAAGAACAGCAAGCAAGTTGCTGTTCAGGAGAAGAAATCCAAGTCTGGACCTAAGCCTGAAACTGAGTGCTTCTACTATAAGCAGACTGGCCACTGGAAGCGGAACTGCCCCAAGTATTTGGCGGATAAGAAGGATGGCAAGGTTAAAAAAGGTATATGTGATATACATGTTATTGATGTGTACCTTACTAATACTCGCAGTAGCACCTGGGTATTTGATACTTGTTCTGTTGCTAATATTTGCAACTCGAAGCAGGGGCTACGGATTAAGCGAAGTTTGGCTAAGGACGAGGTGACGATGCGCGTGGGAAATGGTTCCAAAGTCGATGTGATCGCCGTCGGCACGCTACCTCTACATCTACCTTCGGGATTAGTTTTAGACCTAAATAATTGTTATTTGGTGCCAGCGTTGAGTATGAACATTATATCTGGATCTTGTTTAATGCGAGACGGTTATTCATTTAAATCAGAGAATAATGGTTGTTCTATTTATATGAATAATATCTTTTATGGTCATGCACCCTTGAAGAGTGGTCTATTTTTAATGAATCTCGATAGTAGTGATACACATATTCATAATGTTGAAGCCAAAAGATGCAGAGTTAATAATGACAGTGCAACTTATTTGTGGCACTGCCGTTTGGGTCATATCGGTGTAAAGCGCATGAAGAAACTCCATACTGATGGAATTTTGGAATCACTTGATTTTGAATCACTTGGTACTTGCGAACCGTGCCTTATGGGCAAGATGACCAAAACACCGTTCTCCGGAACTATGGAGAGAGCAACAGATTTGTTGGAAATCATACATACAGATGTATGTGGTCCGATGAATATTGAGGCTCGTGGCGGATATCGTTATTTTCTCACCTTCACAGATGATTTGAGCAGATATGGGTATATCTACTTAATGAAACATAAGTCTGAAACATTTGAAAAGTTCAAGGAATTTCAGAGTGAAGTTGAGTACCATCGTAACAAGAAAATAAAATTCCTACGATCTGATCGTGGAGGAGAATATTTGAGTTACGAGTTTGGCATACATTTGAAACAATGCGGAATAGTTTCGCAAATCACGCCACACGGAACACCACAGCGTAATGGTGTGTCCGAACGTCGTAATCGTCCTTTATTAGATATGGTTCGAACTATGATGTCTCTTACTGATTTACCGCTATCATTTTGGGGTTATGCTTTAGAGACGGCTGCATTCACTCTAAATAGGACACCATCGAAATCCGTTGAGACGACGCCTTTTGAACTATGGTTTGGCAAGAAACCAAAGTTGTCGTATCTTAAAGTTTGGGGTTGCGATGCTTATCTGAAGAAACTTCAACCTGATAAGCTCGAACCTAAATCGGAGAAATGTGTCTTCATAGGATACCCAAAGGAGACCGTTGGGTACACCTTCTATCACATATCCGAAGGCAAGATATTCGTTGCTAGGAATGGATCCTTTCTAGAGAAGGAGTTTCTCTCGAAAGATGTGAGTGGGAGAAAAGTAGAACTTGATGAGGTAACTGTACCTGCTCCCTTATTGGAAAGTAGATCATCGCAGAAATCAGTTTCTGCGACACCTACACCAAGTAGTGAGGAAGTTAATGATAATGATCATGAAACTTCAGATCAAGTTATTACTGAACTTCATAGGTCAACTAGATCAAGATCCGCACCAGACTGGTACGGTAATCCTGTTCTGGAGGTCATGTTACTAGACCATGGCGAACCTACAAACTATGAAGAAGCGATGGTGAGCCCAGATTCCGCAAAATGGCTTGAAGCCATGAAATCCGAGATGGGATCCATGTATGAGAACAAAGTATGGACTTTGGTTGACTTGCCCGATGGTCAGCAAGCCATTGAAAATAAATGGATCTTCAAGAAGAAGACTGACGCTGATGGTAATGTTACTGTCTATAAAGCTCGACTTGTTGCGAAAGGTTTTCGACAAGTTCAAGGGATTGACTACGATGAGACCTTCTCACCCGTAGCGATGCTTAAGTCTGTCCGAATCATGTTAGCAATTGCCGCATTTTATGATTATGAAATTTGGCAAATGGATGTCAAAACTGCGTTTCTGAATGGATTTCTGGAAGAAGAGTTGTATATGATGCAACCGGAAGGTTTTGTCGATCCAAAGGGAGCTAACAAAGTGTGCAAGCTACAGCGATCCATTTATGGACTGGTGCAAGCCTCTCGGAGTTGGAATAAACACTTTGATAGTGTGATCAAAGCATTTGGTTTTATACAGACTTTTGGAGAAGCCTGTATTTACAAGAAAGTGAGTGGGAGCTCGATAGCATTTCTGATATTATATGTGGATGACATATTACTGATTGGAAATGATATACAATTTCTGGATAGCATAAAGGGATACTTGAATAAGAGTTTTTCAATGAAAGACCTCGGTGAAGCTGCATATATATTAGGCATTAAGATCTATAGAGATAGATCAAGACGCTTAATTGGACTTTCACAAAGCACATACCTTGACAAAGTTTTGAAGAAGTTCAAAATGGATCAAGCAAAGAAAGGGTTCTTTCCTGTACTACAAGGTGTGAGATTGAGTAAGACTCAATGCTCGACCACAGCAGAAGATAGAGAGAAGATGAAAGATGTTCCCTATGCTTCAGCCATAGGCTCTATCATGTATGCAATGCTGTGTACCAGACCTGATGTGTCCCTTGCTATAAGTTTAGCAGTGAGGTACCAAAGTAATCCAGAAGTGGATCACTGGACAGCGGTCAAGAACATCCTGAAATACCTGAAAAGGACTAAGGATATGTTTCTCGTATATGGAGGTGACAAAGAGCTCATCGTAAGGGGTTACGTTGATGCAAGCTTTGATACTGATCCGGACGATTCGAAATCGCAAACCGGATACGTATTTACATTGAACCGTGGAGCTGTCAGTTGGTGCAGTTCCAAGCAAAGTGTCGTGGCGGGATCTACGTGTGAAGCGGAATACATAGCTGCTTCGGAAGCAGCGAATGAAGGAGTCTGGATGAAGGAGTTCATATCCGATCTAGGTGTCATACCTAGTACATCGGGACCAATGAAAATCTTTTGTGATAATACTGGTGCAATTGCCTTAGCAAAGGAATCCAGATTTCACAAGAGAACCAAGCACATCAGAAGACGCTTCAATTCCATCCGGGATTTAGTCCAGGTGGGAGACATAGAAATTTGCAAGATACATACGGATTTGAATGTAGCAGACCCGTTGACTAAGCCTCTTCCACGAGCAAAACATGATCAGCACCAAGACTCCATGGGTGGAAGAATCATTACTATGTAATCTAGATTATTGACTCTAGTGCAAGTGGAAGACTGAAGGAAATATGCCCTAGAGGCAATAATAAAGTATTATATATTTCCTTATATCATGATAAATGTTTATTATTCATGCTAGAATTGTATTAACCGGAAACGTAATACATGTGTGAATACATAGACAAACAGAGTGTCACTAGTATGCCTCTACTTGACTAGCTCGTTAATCAAAGATGGTTATGTTTCCTAGCCATAGACATGAGTTGTCATTTCATTAACGGGATCACCTCATTAGGAGAATGACGTGATTGACTTGACCCATTTCGTTAGCTTAGCATCCGATCGTTTAGTATGTTGCTATTGCTTTCTTCATGACTTATACATGTTCCTATGACTATGAGATTATGCAACTCCCGTTTATCGGAGGAACACTTTGTGTGCTACCAAATGTCACAACGTAACTGGGTGATTATAAAGGTGCTCTACAGGTGTCTCCAAAGGTACTTGTTGGGTTGGCGTATTTCGAGATTAGGATTTGTCACTCCGATTGTCGGAGAGGTCTCTCTGGGCCCACTCGGTAATGCACATCACTATAATCCTTGCAAGCATTGTGACTAATGAGTTAGTTGCAGGATGATGTATTACGGAACGAGTAAAGAGACTTGCCGGTAACGAGATTGAACTAGGTATCGAGATACCGACGATCGAATCTCGGGCAAGTAACATACCGATGACAAAGGGAACAGCGTATGTTGTTATGCGGTCCGACCGATAAAAGATCTTCGTAGAATATGTGGGAGCCAATATGGGCATCCAGGTCCCGCTATTGGTTATTGACCGGAGAGGTGTCTCGGTCATGTCTACATAGTTCTCGAACCCAAAGGGTCTGCACGCTTAAAGTTACGATGACAGTTATATTATGAGTTTATGTGATCTGATGTACCGAAGGTTGTTCGGAGTCCCGGATGTGATCACGGACATGACGAGGAGTCTCGAAATGGTCGAGACGTAAAGATTGATATATTGGACGACTATATTCGGACACCGGAAGTGTTCCGGAGAAGTTTCGGATTAAACCGGAGTGCCGGAGGGTTACCGGAACCCCCCGGGGAAGTATTGGGCCTTGGTGGGCCTTGAGGGGAGAGAGAGGGCAGCAGCCAGGAGGTGGCGCGCCCCCTCCCAAGGGGAGTCCTAGTTGGACTAGGAGAGGGGGGCGCAGCCCCCTTTCCCTCTCCCTCTCCCTCTCTTTCCTTCCCCCCTCTTTTCCTAGTAGGACTAGGAAAGGGGAGTCCTACTCCTACTAGGAGGAGGACTCCCCCTCTCTCCTTGGCGCGCCTCGGGCAGCCGGCCTCCCCCTTGCTCCTTTATATACGGGGGCAGGGGGGCACCTAAGGACACACTTGATATACGATATTTTAGCCGTGTGCGGTGCCCCCCTCCACCAGATTACACCTCGATAATACCGTCGCGGAGCTTAGGCGAAGCCCTGCGTCGGTGGAACATCATCATCGTCACCACGCCGTCGTGCTGACGAAACTCTCCCTCAACACTCGGCTGGATCGGAGTTCGAGGGACGTCATCGAGCTGAACGTGTGTAGAACTTGTAGGTGCCGTACGTTCGGTACTTGATCGGTCAGATCGTGAAGACGTACGACTACATCAACCGCGTTGTGATAACGCTTCCGCTGTCGGTCTACGAGGGTACGTGGACAACACTCTCCCCTCTCGTTGCTATGCATCACCATGATCTTGCGTGTGCGTAGGAATTTTTTGAAATTACTACGTTCCCCAACACCCCCGACCTCGTGGCTTCCTGCTTGATTTCTTGACGTAGGGTCCAAGTCCTCTGGATCATGTTCGTTCCGAAAATCACGTTCCTGAAGGTTTCATTCCGTTTGGACTCCGTTTGATATTCTTTTTCTGCGAAACTCTGAAATAGGAAAAAAATGGCAATGCTGGGCTGGGCCTCCGTTTAATAGGTTAGTCCCAAAAATAATATAAAAGTGAATAATAAAGCCTAATAATGCCGAAACAGAAGATAATATAGCATGGAGCAATCAAAAATTATAGATACGTTGGAGACGTATCAAGCATCCCCAAGCTTAATTGCTGCTCGTCCTCGAGTAGGTAAATGATAAAAACATAATTTTTGATGCGGAATGCTACTTGGCATAATTTCAATGTAATTCTTCTTAATTGTGGTATGAATATTCAGATCTGAAAGATTCAAGATAAAAGTTCATATTGACATAAAAATAATAATACTTCGAGCATACTAACTAAGCAATTATGTTCTCTCAAAATAACATGGCCAAAGAAAGTTCATCCCTACAAAATCATATAGTTTAGTCATGCTCCATTTTCGTCACACAAGAATGCTCTCATCATGCACAACCCCGATGACAAGCCAAGCAATTGTTTATACTTCAGTAATCTCAAACTTTTTCAACCTTCATGCAATACATGAGCGTGAGCCATGGATATAGCACTATGGGTGGAATAGAATATGATGATGGGGGTTATGTGGAGAAGACAAAAAAGGAGAAAGTCTCACATCAACTAGGCTAATCAATGAGCTATGGAGATGCCCATCGATTGATGTTAATGCAAGGAGTAGGGATTGCCATGCAACGGATGCACTAGAGCTATAAATATATGAAAGCTCCACAAAAGAAACTAAGTGGGTGTGCATCCAACTTGCTTGCTCACGAACACCTAGGGCACTTGAGGAGGCCCATTGTTGGAATATACAAGCCAAGTTCTATAATGAAAAATCCCCACTAGTATATGAAAGTGACAAAACAAGAGACTCTCTATCATGAAGATTATGGTGCTACTTTGAAGCACAAGTGTGGTAAAGGATAGTAACTGTGACGCCCCCGATTTGACTGTACACTAATCATGCACGCAAATGTGTACGATCAAGATCAGGGACTCACGGGAAGATATCACAACACAACTCTAAAACATAAATAAGTCATACAAGCATCATAATACAAGCCAGGGGCCTCGAGGGCTCGAATACAAGTGCTCGATCACAAACGAGTCAGCGGAAGCAACAAAATCTGAGAACAGACATAAGTTAAACAAGTTTGCCTTAAGAAGGCTAGCACAAACTGGGATACAGATCGCACGAGGCGCAGGCCTCCTGCCTGGGATCCTCCTAACTACTCCTAGTCGTCGTCAGCAGGCTGCACGTAGTAGTAGGCACCTCCAGTGTCGTAGGTGTCGTCGTCGACGGTGGCGTCTGGCTCCTGGACTCCAGCATCTGGTTGTGACAACCAGATAGAAAGGAAAGGGGGAAAAGAGGGAGAGAAGCAACCGTGAGTACTCATCCAAAGTACTCGCAAGCAAGGAGCTACACTACATATGCATGGGTATATGTGTAAAGGGGCATATCAGTGGACTGAACTGCAGAATGCCAGAATAAAAGGGGGATAGCTAGTCTTGTCGAAGACTACGCTTCTGGCCATCTCCATCTTGCAGCATGTAGAAGAGAGTAGATTGTAGTCCTCCAAGTAGCATCGCATAGCATAATCCTACCCAACGATCCCCTCCGCGTCGCCCTGTTAGAGAGCGATCACCGGGTTGTATCTAGCACTTGGAAGGGTGTATTTTATTCAGTATCCGGTTCTAGTTGTCATAAGGTCAAGGTACAACTCCGGGTCGTCCTTTTACCGAGGGACACGACTATTCGAATAGATAAACTTCCCTGCAGGGGTGCACCACATAACCCAACACGCTCGATCCCATTTGGCCGGACACACTTTTCTGGGTCATGCCCGGCCTCGGAAGATCAACACGTCGCAGCCCCACCTAGGCTCAACAGAGAGGTCAACACGCCGGTCTAAATCCTATGCGCGCAGGGGTCTGGGCCCATCGCCCATTGCACACCTGCACGTTGCGAGGGCGACCGGAAGCAGACCTAGCCTAGTGGCATTCCAGTCCAATCCGGCGCGCGCCGCTCCGTCGCTGACATCAAAAAGAGCTTCGGCTGATACCACGACGCCGGGATACCCATAACTACTCCCGCGTAGATGGCTAGTGCGTATAGACCAAATGGCCAGACTAAGATCAAATACCAAGATCTCGTTAAGCGTGTTAAGTAACCGCGAACGTCGACCAGGGCCAGGCCCACCTCTCACCTAGGCGGTCTCAACCTGCCCTGTCGCTCCGCCACAAAGATCCACTTGCGGGTACTCCTACGAGCCGACCCGACTTTAGTCATCACATGTGTCATGTATATAGTATATAAGTATATACCCGTGATCACCGCCCAAGTGATCACGGCCCGATAGTATAGCCCAGCAGACGGACAAGGATGCAGGGCCACTGATGGAAACTAGCATCCTATACTAAGCATGTATGCTTGCAGGTAAAGGTAACAACAGTAGAAGCAAGGGCAGGCTATGCATCAGTATAGGATTAACGGAAAGCAGTAACATGCTACACTACTCTAATGCAAGCAGTATAGAGAAGAATAGGCGATATCTGGTGATCAAGGGGGGGCTTGCCTGGTTGCTCTGGCAAGTAGGAGGGGTCGTCAACTCCGTAGTCGAACTGGGCAGCAGCAGTGTCGGTCTCGTAGTCTACCGGAGAGAAGAGGGGGAAGAAACAGTAAATACAATGCAAACATAAACATGACGATGCGTGACATGACAATGAGCAGTGCTAGGTGTGTGCTAACGCGACAGTAGGTGGTACCGGTGAAGGGGGGGAACATCCGGGAAAGTATTCCCTCTGTTCCGCGTTTCGGACAGACGGACCGGAGGGGGAAAGTTGCGAGTTCGATAGGTTAGGGAGGTGTGGTGGACGAACGGACTGCGTATCCGGATTCGTCTCGTCGTTCTGAGCAACTTTCATGTACAAGGTATTTCCATCCGAGTTACGGATTAAAAGATATGATTTTCAAAAGAATCTATTAATTTCTAGAATTTAATTAATTATTTAATTTAATTCGAAATTTGGATTTATGACATCAGCATGATGTCATGCTGACGTCAGCAGTCAACGTTGACCGTTGACCTGGTCAACCTGACAGGTGGGTCCCACCTGTCAGTGACTGTTAGTTAATTATCAGTAGTTAATTAGGTTAATTAGTTATTAGTTTAATTAATCTTAATTAATTAATATTAACATGATTAAATAAGTTAATTAATTATCTTAATTAACTAATTAATTAATTAATTATTTTTATTATTTGTTTTTATTATTATTTATTTTTCATTTCCTTTTTTTATTTCGTTCTGGGGCTGGGCCCCGTTTGTCATGGGCCAGGGCCGGACATGTCCGCCCGGGCCCTTTGGGCACCGGACTTGTCCGGGCTCGGCCATAGTGGGCGCGGGCGCACGGGCGAGCGGGCGCGCGTGCGGCCGTGGGCGCGCACGAGCGCGCGGACGGGCTCGGTCGCCGCACGGGCGAGCGCGGGCGCTGGACCTGGACGCGGCCAGCCGGGGCCACGGCAAGGGGGGAGGGTTCGCCGGCGTGGCAGCGGCGAGGCCACGGCAGGTCAGAAGGGGAGGAGCAGGGCGCGGGCGCCGGAGCGCCAGAGGTGGCCATGGGCGTGGGGCGTCGCCTGCGCGTGGGGGAAGGAGGCCGCAGCGACGGGACAGGGGGCGGCCGGGGTGAGGCCACGACGGGCGCAGGCCTCGGCGGCCAGAGCGAAGGAGGGGGGCCGCGGGGGCGCGGGCCGGCGGCCAGGTGCGGGTGTGCGCGACGGGGCAGAACGGGGCGAGGCCGGGCGGAGCTGCGGGAGGAGGTGTGTTGGCGGGGCGGCCAAGCGCACGAGCAGGTGCGGAGAGGAGCGCCGGCGGCGGGGCGAGCGCAGTGGCCGGACGCGGCCACGGCGGGCGCGTGCGGGCACGCACTGGGGGGCGTGGGGAAGAGGAGAAGGAGGGGGGTCCTCACGGGGGGGGGGGGGGGTCTGGGCATTGAGCGCGGGGAGGAGCGACGGGGACGACCGGCGCAGGGGAGGAGGGGGAAGCAGGCCGGCGGGGGAGTGCTCCGGCGACGGCGTCCAACGGCGACGGCAACGGGGCGGTCGGCGACGGGGCCGGGGCGGCGGCGTCGGTGGTCTCCTCCCGATCCAGATCGGGGGAGGCAGAGGACGAAGATTTTTCGGGGGGAGTGGGGGCTGTCGGTGGAGTGGGTGGGGGGTTGGTGAGTGGATAAGGGGGGGGGAGTGGGTGGCCGGCTGGGCCTGGTGGGTTGGCCCAGTTGGGCTGGCCAGCTGGGCCACAGATGGCCCAGTGGGGGGGTTTCTTACTCTTTTTTTGTTTGCTTTCTCTTTTTTTTATTTTCTTTCTTTTACTTATTTTCTTTTGTGTTTTAATTCAATTTAAATTATTTAGGCATTTTATAAAAATGTGTTTACTACACCATATTTACTTATGCAAAATATGGCACCTCCCGAACATTTTTGTTTTAAATTTTGAAAAACTTTTATCGTTGACTTTAATTTTGAATTTGAATTTTGAAACGGTTTGACCTAACGGTAGATTAGCAACAGTAATTGTGGTGACGTGGCACCATTAGCATGGGATTACTGTAGCTTGATTATCCGGGCGTTACAAAACTCCTCCACTGCAAGAAATCTCGTCCCGAGATTTAGGAGGTAGAAGGAAACAGTGCGGGGTATTCATCACGCAGGCGATCCTCGCGTTCCCAAATGGCTTCATCTTCAGAATGGTGCGACCACTGGACTTTGAGGAACTTGATCGCCTTCTGACGTGTGCGGTGTTCAGCTTGGTCGAGAATGCGGACCGGATGCTCCTTATAGGAGAGTTCTTGCTGCAATTCGAGCACTTCATGATCCACTGCTCGGATTGGGTCCTTGAAGCAACGGCGGAGCTGTGACACATGGAACACATCATGAACCTGAGAAAGGTTCGGCGGAAGCTCCAGTTGGTATGCCACTTTTCCACGCCTTTCGAGAATAGTGAATGGGCCAATATATCGAGGAGCTAGTTTGCCCTTGATTCCGAAGCGGTGAGCACCCTTCGTTGGTGTGACTCGAAGATAAGCCTTTTCGCCAGGTTGATAGACCATGTCTTTATGATGACGGTCATACTGACTCTTCTGACGTGACTGAGCAGCCTTGAGATTCTCACGAATAATGCGGACTTGTTCTTCGGCATGTTGGATAATATCCGGACCGAAGAGTGGACGTTCCCCAGTTTCTGACCAGTTCAGAGGGGTTCGGCACTTTCGTCCATATAACACTTCGAAGGGGGGCCATCTTCAGACTAGCTTGATAGCTATTATTATAAGAGAACTCAGCATACGGGAGAGATTCCTCCCATTTCTTGCCGAAGGAAATAACACAAGCTCGAAGCATGTCTTCGACAACTTGGTTGACGCGTTCAACTTGCCCCTGCGACTGAGGATGAAATGCAGTACTGAATGACAGATGAGTTCCCATAGCTTCTTGGAAACTTGCCCAGAATCTTGAAGTGAATAAGCTGCCACGGTCTGAGCTGATAACCAATGGAATACCGTGGAGTGAAACAATCCTGGACATATAGAGCATTGCCAACTGGCTAGCAGTGATCGTTTCTTCGACCGCCAGAAAATGTGCAACTTTGGAAAGCCGGTCGATGACGACAAGAATAGCATCATTACCTTTCTGTGATTTGGGAAATCCAGTGACGAAGTCCATCTCAACATGGTCCCATTTCCATTCAGGAATAGAGATAGGTTGCAGAGTTCCAGCAGGCCTTTGATGTTCTGCTTTGATACGATGGCAAACGTCACAGTCAGCAACATAACGAGCAATGTCTTGCTTCATATTAGACCACCAGAATCTCTGACGGATGTCTTGGTACATCTTTGTACTACCAGGATGGATACATAGAGGCATATCATGAGCTTCTTTCATAACCTCCTGTGTCATATCCAGGTTTTTCTCTGCACATGGCACCACTAGGCGGCCCTTGAAGTATAAAGTGCCATCTTCAGCGATAGTGAAGAATGAGGGCTTTCCTTCTGCGAGGTAGCGCTTAATCTTGTGGGCTTCAGAGTCATACTTCTGTAGCCTTTTGATGCTGTCCACGAGATCTGGTTTAGCAACTAGGGTATTGAGGGAACCCTGGGTAACAACGTGGAGGTTCACCTTGCCAAACTCCTTAGGAGGGGGAGCGAGTGCACCCGGAGGGACAATATGGAGGTTCAGCTTCCTGAATTCTTCAACAAGCGAGGGCTGAACTTTGTGAACCTGGAGGTGGTTGCAGTAAGACTTGCGGCTCAAGGCATCAGCCATTACATTAGCCTTGCCTGGCGTATAGGAAATACCCAAGTCAAAGTCTGCAACAAGCTCCATCCATCTCTGCTGACGGAGGTTCAGGTCTGGCTGAGTAAACAGATACTTTAGACTTTGGTGGTCAGTGAAGATCTCGCAACGATTACCAAGAAGGTAATGTCGCCACTGCTTCAACGCATGAATGACAGCGGCAAGTTCGAGGTCGTGAACTGGGTAGTTCTCTTCGTGAGGGCGCAATTGCCTAGAGGCATAAGCAATCACTTTGCGGTCTTGCATTAGGACACAGCCTAATCCTTGACGGGAAGCGTCGCAGTAAATGACGAAGTCCTTCTTAGTACCAGGTGGAGCTAGAACTGGGGCAGAAGTCAACTTGTCTTTGAGTGCCTGGAAACTTTCCTGACATTTGTCTGTCCATTGGAACTTGACGCCCTTATGTAACAGGTTAGTCAGAGGCCTGGCGATCTTGGAGAAGTTCTCGACGAATTGACGGCAATAGCTGGCGAGACCGAGAAAACTTCTGACTTGCTTAACGTTCTTGGGAGGAGTCCAATCAAGGATAGCCTGGACTCGTTCAGGGTTGACGACAATACCATCCTTAGAGATGACATGCCCAAGATAGGTTACTTCGGGTAGCCAGAATTCACATTTGGAGAACTTGGCATATAGTTGATGCTCTCGTAGCTTTTCCAGCACAAGTCGAAGATGTTCAGCACGTTCTTCTTCGTTCTTGGAAAATACCAGGATATCATCCAGATAAACCACAACGAACTTGTCGAGGTAATCCATGAATATATAGTTCATCAGACGAGAGAAGGTGGCTGAAGCATTGGTTAAACCGAAAGACATGACGGTGTACTCGTATGAACCATATCGAGTCACGAAGGCGGTCTTTGGGATATCCTCTTCGCGAACACGGATCTGGTGGTAACCCAACCTCAAGTCGAGCTTAGAGAACACTGACGAACCCGCCAGTTGATCATACAGATCACTGATCCGAGGAAGAGGGTATTTATTCTGAATGGTAGCTTGGTTTATAGGACGGTAGTCTTGAACCAAAAGGTTAGTCCCATCCTTCTTCTTGACAAAGAGAGAAGGTGCTCCCCAAGGAGAGCAACTTGGGCGAATGAATCCTTTGCGAAGAGAATTGTCGATTTCCTCCTTAAGCTCAAGGAGTTCATGCGGCGGCATCTTGTAGGGTCGCTTGGCTATAGGAGTGGTGCCTGGTTTCAAGTCGATGATGAATTCGACAGCTCTAGCAGGGGGAATCCCTGGAAGTTCTTCAAGAAAGACGTCGAGGAATTCACGCACGACGGGAATGTTTTCAATGCCCTCGAGTGGTGCAGCATTCAATGCATTCAATGAATAGAGCCTTGCCTTGGCATTTTGCACCAGATGGGCTTGGTAAGTAACTATCTCATCTGAAGGGTGTAGCAGATGGACGGTCTTAGTGGTGCAAACGATTGAAGCAGTATGCGCTTTTAACCAATTCATTCCCAGAATGAGATCAATGCTACAGGACTTCAGTACGATGGGAGAGACAAGAAATTCCAGTCCTTCGATTTCAACGGGGACGTCGTTGCAAATCATGGAGGTTCGACATTGGCCCGCAGGGGTGTGTACTAATAGTGAAGCATTCATGTCTTTGCTTCTAATGCCATGCATGAATGCAAAATCTTCTGACATGAATGAATGTGATGCACCTGTATCAAATAAAACGGATGCAGGTACTGAATTTACGAGGAGTGTACCCATCACAGTAGCAGGCTGGTCTTGAGCTTCGTTGAGACCAACGTGGTTGACATGAGCACGACCATAAGACTTAGCATTGTTGTTGCGGGGTTGGTTGTTACCACGGCCAGTTGCTGGAAGGGCCAGTTGATTCTGGTTCTGGTTGCATTCTCTAGCACGGTGTCCTGGTTGACCACACCTGAAGCACAAGACATTATTGGGAGTGGGAACAGGGGCTTGGGACGGTGGGGCTGGAAGTCTTGACTGCCTAGATGGTGGTGGAGGCATACGAGGTGCAGCATAGGTCTGCCTTGGGGCAGATGCATTTGGACGGTACATGCTGTTCGGGATCCATATCTTACGCTTCTGTGAGGGCGAGCCTGAAGATGAGCCCGTGTCACGGTTGCGCCTGTGAGAGCTCTGGTATTCCTGCAGACCAGTTTCGACATTGATGGCCTTGTTCACCAAGGTGGCGAAATCAGCAAAGTCATGCACTAGAAGTGCGAGCTTGATGTCGGCTTGAAGGCCATCACGGAACTTCTCCTGTCTGCGTGCATCAGTTGCAATGTTCTCCTCACCATAGCGAGACAAGTCCAGAAACTCCCGTTGATAAGCTTCAACAGTTTTGTTGCCTTGGGTGAGGTTGCGGAACTCACGCTTCTTCCGGTCCATGACTCCCTGAGGAATGAAGTGGGCACGAAAAGCTGCTTGGAAGTCTGGCCAGGTGATGATTGTTCCAGCTGGCAGAGTACGCCTGTGGCTGTCCCACCATTGAGCTGCGGGTCCCTTCAGAAAGAAGGAAGCAAAGTTGACATAGCTGGCAGGGGCTATATCGGCGGACTCCATCTCATAGGTGATGTCACGGAGCCAGTCATCAGCATCCAGAGGCTGAGTTGAGCTGTGGTACATAGTTGGGTTCAGGCGCATGAAATCCTGCAGAGTTACTGGGGTTGGTTGCTGGTCCATATTGGGGCGAGGAAACTGAGCCATCATATTTTCCATGAATTGGCGGTTCAGTTCAAACTGTTGGATCATACCAGCCATGTACTCAGGTGGTGGTGGGGCATTGCCACCACTACCACGACCACCTGGTCTAACCATCCTGCTAATATATAACAGGGGTAGTTCAGCATTGAGAAATTTGCAAAGACAAGAATCATTCATGATGAAACATGCATAATGAAAGGAGCACGATAGCTACTACATAGTAGTCGGCATAACTTACAAAAGGGGTCATGCATAGAGTTCAGTACATAGACTAAAACAACATAGGCGGCACACAGGCTCGCGGCGAATGCATCTAACACTACAAGCAAGCCTACATCAGTCCCAAGAGGTACTGTGGAGGTAATCGTAGCCCCGACAGCTGGTAGTGAGGCAACGGATAGCCCTCCACGTCAGCAAACTGGGGGCCGAGGACACTCAGGTGTAGAGCCCGACGCTCAGGTGGCAGAAGAGGACCAAGTGCGGGAGAGTAGCCTCCCACCTCTGGCCAACCGACACCGTGGGGCATCACGGTCCTGGCTGGGTAGATCGCAGTACGCGGTAGCTGTCCAGATCGGACAAAGGGGTGCAGCAGCGTCAGAGCACGGTAAAGGTGCTGTCGGGTGGTGTACAAGTCGTGACGAAGAGCTCGGTTAGCTCGATCCAGCCCATCAGCATGTAGAACCAGGTTCTGATGGTAGAAGGGCTCTCGGGTGACAGTGGAGTAGGCAGCAGTGTAGTATCCCTCCGCACCAACATCGGATGCGATAGCAATGTGCCTGAAAGGGGAGGTGTCCAACTCCCGATACTCTCCACGAAGACGTGTCAGAGCAGCATCGGCAGCATCGTGGACAGCCATATCGATAGTCACACCAACACCATGAGCGGTGTGCAGCACAGCAGTGGAGTCATACTCCCGCGAGTAGAGGTGGACGATGGCACGGTACTGCTCCTGGTTAAAGTCCTGGTACTCCTCGTAGACGGTGTACTCAGGGTGCCAGCGATAACCCAGATAGGTCATCATCTCAGCTAGCATAGCCGGTGATCCCGAGGCACCAATGGCCTTCGTGTGGCGCACGACCTGCCTCGTGGGTTCCATCTGAAAGCAAAGACGTTTCAAAGGAATCAAATGGCAGTGTGTGAATTGTTCAAAATACTATTCTAAGAATCAACTATGGCTTATCCAACTTTGTGGTGAATGCGGTCACAAGATCCTAGTGTTAGAGTTAGTAAATTCGTTTAACCCGAGTAGAAGAGAGTTCAGAGTCCCAGAGTAAAGGTCGAGGAGTAAAAGATCCTAGTACCACCCAATGGCGACGTGGGCCCGTAAGACACACAGCCAGGTTAGTAAAAAGTTTTGTAATGTCTAGATCCGACTTCGGCCAAGGAGTGTGGAAAGGGGGATTCCTACAGGCAGTCGGCTCTGATACCAACTTGTGACGCCCCCGATTTGACCGTACACTAATCATGCACGCAAATGTGTACGATCAAGATCAGGGACTCACGGGAAGATATCACAACACAACTCTAAAACATAAATAAGTCATACAAGCATCATAATACAAGCCAGGGGCCTCGAGGGCTCGAATACAAGTGCTCGATCACAGACGAGTCAGCGGAAGCAACAAAATCTGAGAACAGACATAAGTTAAACAAGTTTGCCTTAAGAAGGCTAGCACAAACTGGGATACAGATCGAACGAGGCGCAGGCCTCCTGCCTGGGATCCTCCTAACTACTCCTGGTCGTCGTCAGCGGGCTGCACGTAGTAGTAGGCACCTCCAGTGTCGTAGGTGTCGTCGTCGACGGTGGCGTCTGGCTCCTGGACTCCAGCATCTGGTTGCGACAACCAGATAGAAAGGAAAGGGGGAAAAGAGGGAGAGAAGCAACCGTGAGTACTCATCCAAAGTACTCGCAAGCAAGGAGCTACACTACATATGCATGGGTATATGTGTAAAGGGGCATATCAGTGGACTAAACTGCAGAATGCTAGAATAAAAGGGGGATAGCTAGTCCTGTCGAAGACTACGCTTCTGGCCATCTCCATCTTGCAGCATGTAGAAGAGAGTAGATTGTAGTCCTCCAAGTAGCATCGCATAGCATAATCCTACCCGGCGATCCCCTCCTCGTCGCCCTGTTAGAGAGCGATCACCGGGTTGTATCTGGCACTTGGAAGGGTGTATTTTATTCAGTATCCGGTTCTAGTTGTCATAAGGTCAAGGTACAACTCCGGGTCGTCCTTTTACCGAGGGACACGGCTATTCGAATAGATAAAATTCCCTGCAGGGGTGCACCACATAACCCAACACGCTCGATCCCATTTGGCCGGACACACTTTTCTGGGTCATGCCCGGCCTCGGAAGATCAACATGTCGCAGCCCCACCTAGGCTCAACAGAGAGGTCAACACGCCGGTCTAAATCCTATGCGCGCAGGGGTCTGGGCCCATCGCCCATTGCACACCTGCACGTTGCGAGGGCGGCCGGAAGCAGACCTAGCCTAGTGGCGTTCCAGTCCAATCCGGCGCGCGCCGCTCCGTCGCTGACGTCAAAAAGAGCTTCGGCTGATACCACGACGCCGGGATACCCATAACTACTCCCGCGTAGATGGCTAGTGCGTATAGACCAAATGGCCAGACTCAGATCAAATACCAAGATCTCGTTAAGCGTGTTAAGTAACCGCGAATGTCGACCAGGGCCAGGCCCACCTCTCACCTAGGCGGTCTCAACCTGCCCTGTCGCTCCGCCACAAACATCCACTTGCGGGTACTCCTACGAGCCGACCCGACTTTAGTCATCACATGTGTCATGTATATAGTATATAAGTATATACCCGTGATCACCGCCCAAGTGATCACGGCCCGATAGTATAGCACAGTAGACGGACAAGGATGTAGGTCCACTGATGGAAACTAGCATCCTATACTAAGCATGTAGGCTTGGAGGTAAAGGTAACAACAGTAGAAGCAAGGGCAGGCTATGCATCAGTATAGGATTAACGGAAAGCAGTAACATGCTACACTACTCTAATGCAAGCAGTATAGAGAAGAATAGGCGATATCTGGTGATCAAGGGGGGGGCTTGCCTAGTTGCTCTGGCAAGTAGGAGGGGTCGTCAACTCCGTAGTCGAACTGAGCAGCAGCAGTGTCGGTCTCGTAGTCTACCGGAGAGAAGAGGGGGAAGAAACAGTAAATAAATGCAAACATAAACATGACGATGCGTGACATGACAATGAGCAGTGCTAGGTGTGTCCTAACGCGACAGTAGGTGGTACCGGCGAAGGGGGGGAACATCCGGGAAAGTATTCCCGCTGTTTCGCGTTTCGGATAGACGGACCGGAGGGGGAAAGTTGCGAGTTCGATAGGTTAGGGAGGTGTGGTGGACGAACGGACTGCGTATCCGGATTCGTCTCGTCGTTCTGAGCAACTTTCATGTACAAGGTATTTCCATCCGAGTTACGGATTAAAAGATATGATTTTCAAAAGAATTTATTAATTTCTGGAATTTAATTAATTATTTAATTTAATTCGAAATTTGGATTTATGACATCAGCATGATGTCATACTGACGTCAGCAGTCAATGTTGACCGTTGTCCTGGTCAACCTGACAGGTGGGTCCCACCTGTCAGTGACCGTTAGTTAATTATCAGTAGTTAATTAGGTTAATTAATTATTAGTTTAATTAATCTTAATTAATTAATATTAACATGATTAAATAAGTTAATTAATTATCTTAATTAACTAATTTATTAATTAATTATTTTTATTATTATTATTTTTCATTTCCTTTTTTTATTTCGTTCTGGGGCTGGGCCTCGTTTGTCATGGGCCAGGGCCGGACATGTCCGCCCGGGCCCTTTGGGCACCGGACTTGTCCGGGCTCGGCCATAGTGGGCGCGGGCGCACGGGCGAGCGGGCGCGCGTGCGGCCGTGGGCGCGCACGAGCGCGCGGACGGGCTCGGTCGCCGCGCGGGCGAGCGCGGGCGCTGGACCTGGATGCGGCCAGCCGGGGCCACGACAAGGGGGGAGGGTTCGCCGGCGTGGCAGCGGCGAGGCCACGGCAGGGCAGAAGGGGAGGAGCAGGGCGCGGGCGCCGGAGCGCCAGAGGTGGCCATGGGCGTGGGGCGTCGCCTGCGCGTGGGGGAAGGAGGCCGCAGCGACGGGACAGGGGGCGGCCGGGGTGAGGCCACGACGGGCGCAGGCCTCGGCGGCCAAAGCGAAGGAGGGGGGCCGCGGGGGCGCGGGCCGGCGGCCAGTTGCGGGTGTGCGCGACGGGGCAGAACGGGGCGAGGCCGGGCGGAGCTGCGGGAGGAGGTGCGGTGGCGGGGCGGCCAAGCACACGAACAGGGGCGGAGAGGAGCGCCGGCGGCGGGGCGAGCGCAGTGGCCGGACGCGGCCACGGCGGGCGCGTGCGGGCACGCACCGGCGGGGCGTGGGGAAGAGGAGAAGGAGGGGGGTCCTCACGGGGGGGGGGGCGCGGGGTCTGGGCAGTGAGCGCGGGGAGGAGCGACGGGGACGACCGGCGCAGGGGAGGAGGGGGAAGCAGGCCGGCGGGGGAGTGCTCCGGCGACGGCGTCCAACGGCGACGGCAACGGTGCGGTCGACGACGGGGCCGGGGCGGCGGCGTCGGTGGTCTCCTCCTGATCCAGATCGGGGGAGGCAGAGGAGGGAGATTTTTCGGGGGGGAGTGGGGGCTGTCGGTGGAGTGGGTGGGGGTTGGTGAGTGGATAAGGGGGGGGAGTGGGTGGCCGGCTGGGCCTGGTGGGTTGGCCCAGTTGGGCTGGCCAGCTGGGCCACAGATGGCCCAGTGGGGGGGGGTTTCTTACTCTTTTTTTGTTTGCTTTCTCTTTTTTTATTTTCTTTCTTTTACTTATTTTCTTTTCTGTTTTAATTCAATTTAAATTATTTAGGCATTTTATAAAAATGTGTTTACTACACCATATTTACTTATGCAAAATATGGCACCTCCCGAACATTTTTGTTTTAAATTTTGAAAAACTTTTATCGTTGACTTTAATTTTGAATTTGAATTTTGAAACGGTTTGACCTAACGGTAGATTAGCAACAGTAACTGTGGTGATGTGGCACCATTAGCGTGGGATTACTGTAGCTTGATTATCCGGGCGTTACAGTAACATTGTCCCTTCTCTCTTTTTCTCTCATTTTTTTGGCCTTCTCTTTTATTATGGCCTTTCTCTTTTTTTTATTCCTCACTTGGGACAATGCTCTAGAAAATGATGATCATCACACTTCTATTTATTTACAACTCAATGATTACAACTCGATACTAGAACAAAATATGACTCTATATGAATGCCTCCGGCGGTGTACCGAGATATGCAATGAACCAAGAGTGACATGTATGAAAGAATTATGAATGGTGGCTTTGCCACAAATACTATGTCAACTACATGATCATGCAAAGCAATATGACAATGATGAACGTGTCATGATAAACGGAATGGTGGAAAGTTGCATGGCAATATATCTCGGAATGGCTATGGAAATGCCATAATAGGTAGGTATGGTGGCTGTTTTAAGGAAGATATAAGGAGTTTTATGTGTGAAAGAGTGTATCATATCACGGGGTTTGGATGCACCGGCGAAGTTTGCACCAACTCTCAATGTGAGAAAGGGCAATGCACGGTACCAAAGAGGCTAGCAATGATGGAAAGGTGAGTGTGCGTATAATCTATGGACTCAACATTAGTCATAAAGAACTCACATACTTATTGCAAAAATCTATAAGTCATCAAAAACCAAGCACTACGCGCATGCTCCTAGGGGGATAGATTGGTAGGAAAAGACAATCGCTCATCCCCGACCGCCACTCATATGGAGGACAATCAAAGAACACCTCATGTTTCAAATTTGTTACATAACATTTACCATACGTGCATGCTACGGGACTTGCAAACTTCAACACAAGTATTTCTCAAATTCACAACTACTCAACTAGCACAACTTTGATATCACTACCTCCATGTCTCAAAACAATCATCAAGCATCAAACTTCTCTTAGTATTCAACACACTCATAAGAAAGTTTTTACTAATCTTGAATACCTAGCATATTAGGATTTTTCTAAGCAAATTACCATGCTATTTAAGACTTTCAAAATAATCTAAGTGAAGCATGAGAGATCAATAGTTTCTATAAAACAAATCCACCACCGTGCTCTAAAAGATATAAGTGAAGTACTAGAGCAAAAACTATATAACTCAAAAGATATAAGTGAAGCACATAGAGTATTCTAATAATTTCCGAATCATGTGTCTCTCTCTCAAAAGGTGTGTACAGCAAGGATGATTGTGGTAAACTAAAAAGCAAAGACTCAAATCATACAAGACGCTCCAAGCAAAACACATATCATGTGGTGAATAAAAATATAGCTCCAAGTAAAGTTACTGATGGAAGTAGACGAAAGAGGGGATGCCTTCCGGGGCATCCCCAAGCTTTGGCTTTTTGGTGTTCTTAGATTATCTTGGGGGTGCCATGGGCATCCCCAAGCTTAGGCTCTTGCCACTCCTTGTTCCATAATCCATCAAATCTTTCACCCAAAACTTAAAAACTTCACAGCACAAAACTTAGCAGAAAATCTCGTGAGCTCCGTTAGCGAAAGAAAACAAATAACCACTTCAAGTTACTGTAATGGGCTCATTCTTTATTTATATTGGTGTTAAGCCTACTGTATTACAACTTCTCTATGGTTTATAAACTCTTTTACTAGCCATAGATTCATCAAAATAAGCAAACAACACACGAAAAACAGAATCTGTCAAAAACAGAACAGTCTGTAGTAATCTGTAACTAACGCAAACTTCTGGAGCTCCAAAAAATCAGCAAAAATAGGACGACCTAGACAATTTGTTAATTGATCAGCCGAAATTGGAATCAATATTTTATCACGTTCTGGTGATTTTTAACAATTATTTTCGTGAACAGAAAGTTTCTGGAATTTTCTGCAAGATCAAATAACTATCATCCAAGAAGATCCTATAGGTTTAACTTGGCACAAACACTAATTAAAACATAAAAACACATCTAACAAGAGGCTAGAACAAGTATTTATTGCTAGACAGAAGCAAAAAGCAAAAAAACTAAAAATAAAATTGGGTTGCCTCCCAACAAGCGCTATCGTTTAACGCCCCTAGCTAGGCATAAAGGCAAGGGTAGATCTAGCTATTGCCATCTTTGGCTTTCAACTTTTTAGCGGAATCAAGCTCAAATCCGGGAGGTTCTTTACGTTTCCCTTCATATTCTGAAATTTTCAGATATAAAGAGTAATCAACATATTCATGCGGTGAATATTTCCGCTAACGTTTTTAAGAGGTTCAAGAGACTTCTGAAAAATCTTAGTTACTTCACAATTTTTTTCAAAAACTTGAGTCTCTTCCTGGGTATGATGAGGCCCCTTTTGTTGAGGTAGTGTTCCCACTATACCTTCTATAACTTCATGCGCAATATGGGGATCAATTTCAATAAAATTGCCTTTGGCAACGCAATCCAAGAGTTGTCTATGAGACATATTTAATCCAACATAAAAATTGCGAAGCAAAATTCTCAGGTTCACTTCAAAGGTACATTTATGGTAAGACTCCATTATTCTCACCTAGGCATCTTTTAAGTTTTCTCCTTGTCTTTGTTTGAAGTGAAAGACTTCAAACTCAGGGGACAAAGGAGTCGATAAGGGACTAGCCATGACGACAAGGCAAGAAAAAGAAAAAGAGGCGAATGAAAAAGAGAGGGCGAATAAAACGGCAAGGGTGAAGTGGGGGAGAGGAAAACGAGAGGCAAATGACAAATAATGTAATGCGGGAAATAAGGGTTTGTGATGGGTACTTGGTATGTTGACTTTTGAAGGAAATATGCCCTAGAGGCAATAATAAAGTATTATATATTTCCTTATAACATGATAAATGTTTATTATTCATCCTAGAATTGTATTAACTGGAAACGTAATACATGTGTGAATACATAGACAAACAGAGTGTCACTAGTATGCCTCTACTTGACTAGCTCGTTAATCAAAGATGGTTATGTTTCCTAGCCATAGACACGAGTTGTCATTTGATTAACGGGATCACCTCATTAGGAGAATGATGTGATTGACTTGACCCATTCCGTTAGCTTAGCATCCGATCGTTTAGTATGTTGCTATTGCTTTCTTCATGACTTATACATGTTCCTATGACTATGAGATTATGCAACTCCCGTTTACCGGAGGAACACTTTGTGTGCTACCAAACGTCACAACGTAACTGGGTGATTATAAAGGTGCTCTATAGGTGTCTCCAAAGTAGGTCATCACAGAAATCGGTTCCTGTGACTTCTACACCAATTAGTGAGGAAGTTAATGATGATGATCATGTAACTTCAGATCAAGTTACTACCAGACCTCGTAGGTAAACCAGAGTAAGATCCGCACCAGAGTGGTACGGTAATCCTGTTCTGGAGGTTATGTTACTAGACCATGACGAACCTACGAACTATGAAGAAGCGATGGTGAGCCCAGATTCCGCAAAATGGCTTGAGGCCATGAAATCTGAGATGAGATCCATGTATGAGAACAAAGTGTGGACTTTGGTTGACTTGCCCGATGATCGGCAAGCAATTGAGAATAAATGGATCTTCAAGGGGAAGACGGACGCTGATAGTAGTGTTACTATCTACAAAGCTAGAATTGTCGCAAAAAGGTTTTCGACAAGTTCAAAGTGTTGACTACGATGAGAGTTTCTCACTCGTATCTATGCTTAAGTATGTCCGAATCATGTTAGCAATTGCCGCATTCTATGAAATATGGCAAATGGATAAACAAAACTGCATTCCTTAATGGGTTTATTAAAGAAGAGTTGTATATGATGCAACCAGAAGGTTTTGGTAATCCTAAAGGTGCTAACAAAATATGCAAGCTCCAGCGATCCATCTGTGGACTGGTGCAAGCATTTCGGAGTTGGAATATACGCTTTGATAAGTTGATCAAAGGATATAGTTTTATACAGACTTGCGATGAAGCCTGTATTTACAAGAAAGTGAGTGGGAGCACTACAGCATTTCTGATAAGTATATGTGAATGACATATTGTTGTTCGGAAATAATGTAGAATTATTCTGCAAAGCATAAAGGAGTGTTTGAAAGGAGTTTTCAAAGAAAGACCTCGGTGAAGCTGCTTACATATTGAGCATCAAGATCTATAGAGATAGATAAAGACGCTTGATAAGTTTTTCGATGAGTACATACCTTAACAAGATTTTGAAGTTGTTCAAAATAGAACAGTCAAAGAAAGAGTTCTTGCCTGTGTTACAAGGTGTGAAATTGAGTAAAGACTCAAAGCCAGACCACGGCAAAAGATAGAAAGAGAATGAAAGTCATTCCCTATGCCTTGGCCATAGGTTCTATAAATTATGCCATGCTGTATACCAGATCTATTGTATACCCTACACCGATTTTGGCAAGGGAGTACAATAGTGATCTAGGAGTAGATCACTGGACAGCGGTCAAAATTATCCTTAGTGGAATAAGGATATGTTTCTCGATTATGGAAGTGAAAAAAGGTTCGTCGTAAAGGGTTACGTCGATGCAAGTTTTGACACTAAATCTAGATGACTCTAAGTCTCGGTCTAGATACATATTGAAAGTGGGAGCAATTAGCTAGAGTAGCTCCATGCAGAGCATTGTAGACATAGAAATTTGCAAAAATACTTACGGATCTGAATGTGTCAGACCCGTTGACTAAAATTATCTCACAAGCAAAACATAATCACACCTTAGTACTCTTTGGGTGTTAATCACATAGCGATGTGAACTAGATTATTGATTCTAGTAAACCCTTTGGGTGTTGGTCACATAGAGATGTGAACTATGGGTGTTAATCACATGGTGATGTGAATTATTGATGTTAAATCACATGGCGATGTGAACTAGATTATTGACTCTAGTGCAAGTGGGAGACTGAAGGAAATATGCCCTAGAGGCAGTAATAAAGTATTATATATTTCCTTATATAATGATAAATGTTTATTATTCATGCTAGAATTGTATTAACCGGAAACGTAATACATGTGTGAATACATAGACAAACAGAGTGTCACTAGTATGCCTCTACTTGACTAGCTCGTTAATCAAAGATGGTTATGTTTCCTAGCCATAGACATGAGTTGTCATTTGATTAACGGGATCACCTCATGAGGAGAATGACGTGATTGACTTGACCCATTCCGTTAGCTTAGCATCCGATCGTTTAGTATGTTGCTATTGCTTTCTTCATGACTTATACATGTTCCTATGACTATGAGATTATGCAACTCCCGTTTACCGGAGGAACACTTTGTGTGCTACCAAACGTCACAACGTAACTGGGTGATTATAAAGGTGCTCTACAGGTGTCTCCAAAGGTACTTGTTGGGTTGGCGTATTTCGAGATTAGGATTTGTCACTCCGATTGTCGGAGAGGTATCTCAGGGCCCACTCGGTAATGCACATCACTATAAGCCTTGCAAGCATTGTGACTAATGAGTTAGTTGCGGGATGATGTATTACGGAACGAGTAAAGAGACTTGCCAGTAACGAGATTGAACTAGGTATCGAGATACCGACGATCGAATCTCGGGCAAGTAACATACCGATGACAAAGGGAACAACGTATGTTGTTATGCGGTCTGACCGATAAAGATCTTCGTAGAATATGTGGGAGCCAATATGGGCATCCAGGTCCCGCTATTGGTTATTGACCAGAGAGGTGTCTCGGTCATGTCTACATAGTTCTCGAACCCAAAGGGTCCGCACGCTTAAAGTTACGATGACCGATAAAGTACAGTACTCAGAGTCTGGGAGCAGATTCAACCGAGTTGATACTTGTAAAGGAAACGGCCGGGTCACCCGAACCGTTTTTCTTCCCGGACATTTTTCGCGTGGGTGGCCTCCAGCGTTCACTCTTGCTAGCCGGACAGCCGCTCTGCGGTCTGTGACTAAGAGTGGGCCTTTGGTACCACGCACGCTACTAAGCCGTCTGCGGGAACAAACGTCTCGGGCCAAGCGGCCAGCCCCCGGGCCAACTCTGGCTGGCGCCGAGGCGAACAGTGATGTAACTGTAATGAAATGCGGAGATAGCCCCCGAGCATCGCTCGTGGTTATCCGTGCTCTCGCGGTGAAAAAATATGCGGGTGAGGAGCTCACATTGGTTTTCATGTAGCCAAGGCGGAGTTTGCCGAAGACAGCCGGCGCGGCTCGGCGCTCGCGGAGCGCACCGGCGCACCCGCTGGGTGTTGCCTTCGAGCCCCCGGGTGCTCGAAGGGGGTTCCCGGCCGGTCAGGCTCGACCGGCCAGGCGGCGAGGCGTCTTGCAGCGCCCTTTTTCTTCTTCTGCCGGCTGCTGGCAGCCGGACGAAACTCTTCTCTTGTCTGCGATCTTCCGTGGGGGCGCGCCAGCGCACCCACTGGGTGTAGCCCCCGAGATTCGGGCCAACTGCTGAGCAGTCGGGCCGGATCTTCCGGCAACTACTTTGTCTTCTTTCCTCATGGGGGTGCGTCAGCGCACCCACTGGGTGTAGCCCCCGAGATTCGGGCCGACTGCTGAGCGGTCGGGCCGGATCTCCCGGCGACTACTTTGTCTTCTTTCCCCGCGGGGGCACGTCAGCGCACCCGCTGGGTGTAGCCCCCGAGATTCGGGCCGACTGCTGAGCAGTCGGGCCGGATCTCCTGGCGACTACTTTGTCTTCTTTTCTCGCGGGGGCGCGTCAGCGCACCCGCTGGGTGTAGCCCCCGAGATTCGGGCCGACTGCTGAGCAGTCGGGCCGGATCTCCCGGCCACTACTTTGTCTTCTTCCTCGCAGGGGCGCGTCAGCGCACCCGCTGGGTGTAGCCCCCGAGATTCGGGCCGAGGCTCGACCAGCCAGGCGTCGAGGCGGACAGGCAGGCCAGGTCGCGTCCAGCCGTCCGAGTGACGAAGCAGGCAGACGGATAGACGGAGTTTTTCCTTTTCTTTGTCCCAGCCGACCTCTTTCTTTCCTTCTTTTTTTTCAGTCGGCTGTGTGCAGTCGGACACACTCCAGCCGGCCTCAAGCATCCGACCTTTGACTTTTTCAGCTGGCAGTCGGCCTCTTCTTTTCTCTCCTTTTTTTTAGGACTCGGCCACTTCTTTCTCAGCCGGCCTGGGCAACCGGCCCCTGACTTTTCTCTCACCCGCCCCCCCCTTTTTTTTGCTTCTTTCTTCATCTTTTCTGCAGTCGGCATCTTTTTCACTGCCTGAGCAGTCGGCAGGAGCGGGACGGCGGCAGCCGGCGGCCGGGTCGCGGCGAAGCTGGCGGCCAGGTTGCGGCGGAGACGGCAGGCGGCGGAGCCGGTCGTCCGTGTTGCGGGGGAGCCGGCAGGCCGGGTCGCTGGGCGGAGCCGTCCAGCGCAGGAGGCCGGGTCGCGGCAGCAGCCGGCGGCAGGGACGCGGCGCGGGAGCGGAGGCGGCGGGCCGGGTTGAAGACGAGGCCGGAGCAGCTGGTCGGGGTAGAGACGACGAGCAGAGGAGGCCGGCGTGCCTCTGTAGGCAGCCGAATTGGTGGTGCTGCGAGGCACGAGCGGGACCGGAGCCGGCCGGGATGCGGACGGAGCCGGTGCTGCACGCGGAACCGGACGGAGGCACGGAGCCGGCGCGGAGACGACGTGTGGGGCCCGGGGCGGATCCGGAGAAGGCACGCAGACGCGCGGGGCGAGCGGGAGTCGGCACGGGGCGTGCGGAGGCGCCGATGGGCGCGGTTGGTGGAGACGGCAACGGGGCGCAGGGCGGCTTCCCGGCCGCTGGGGTGGGGAACCCGGAGCCGGCCGGACGGGCAGTTGGGCGCGCCGGGACCGAGCACGGTCGAGGGGCTTCAGCGGAAGTTAGAGCGGGGCGACGCGGACCTGCCATGTAAAGGAGGAGGTGCGCGCGAGCAGCGGGGACGGCCGGGGCCCGGAGCTGGAGAGCCGAGGCCGGACTACGCGGGCGTAGCGGCAGCGGACAGCCGGAGCGGCAAGCCGGCGTCCCGGAGGTAGAGCCCGCGCGGGGGCGGACCCGGTGGCCGGGTCGGAGGCGGAGCCGGCATGGGACGGCGAGCCGGCCAGTGGGTGCACGGGAGCCGACGGTGCGGAGCGGCCGCCGCGGAGGCGGCGCGGGGGAGTCGGCCTCGCGGGAGGAGGCCGGAGGCAGGGGCGAGGCGGCCGCGGGGACCCGGCAGGCGCGGAGGAGCGCAGCAGGGCCGGGCACGGACCTGGTGAGACGGCCGGGGTGCAGCGGCGAGGCCGAGCCGGGTTGCAGGGAAGTCGGCAGGCGGCCGGGTTGGCGGGTAGAGCCGGCTCAAGGCCGGGTTGCGGGGAAGCCGGCAGGCGGCTGGGAGCAACGCGGACGACCGGGTCGTGGAGCCGGCCGGGTTGGAAGCCGGCGAGCGATGCAAAAGGAGGCAGCGGGGGAAGCAGGGGCTCGGCGCTGCAGGGAGCCCGCCGGCGCGCGAGGCAGGAGGCGGCGCTGGGGAGCCGGACGCGCAGGAGTCGGCCAGGATGCGCGGGAGGCGGCAGCGCATGGCCACGAAACGGCAGGCGCGGCCGCGGATGCGCGCTGGCGTTGGAGGGTGGTTGGCATGCTCCGGACGGTTGAGGAGGCGCCGAAGAAGCGAGACGGCGTTGATGTCAGCGTCGGAGCTCACTGGATCGAACGCATCGGGCGAGGAGTGTGGGATTTGGGGATGGCGAAGCACCCGATGGCTGCGGTTGCAAGCGGCCAGCGAGGAGGGCACGAGGCGGAGCGGATGCGAAGGGAGCCAAAGGCGGCGGACGACTTGACGCGGCCGAGGCAGACCGGAGCGGCCGCGGGGCCGCGGGCACGAGTCTTCGACAGGCAGCTACGGCGCCGCGGGCGTGGGCGCTCGCCCGCTGCCTGGTGCTGGAAGGTCGAACACTGTCCGGGCGTAGCCCGAGTAGTGTACATGGATTATCTGGCCAATATCTTGGGCATGTATAGAGATACTCTGGCCTGCGTCTGGACATCATCTGACTTGTGTACAGACTCTATCCAACTCGCATTGGCTGGTGTATGGGTTGTATCCGACCATGGTTTGGCCAATGGTTTGACCATGTTTGTCTTACATCTAGCTAGCTAGCATAGATGGTATATGGAGGAGCGACGCGTGTTTCGGCCGGAGCAAAGCACAGCGCGGAGGGCAGTGGACGCGAGCGGTGCGCGGACGGACGCGGCCGACCGAAGTGAGGCCCCGCGCGCGGCGCGCGCGCGGACGGACAGCCGGCGTCGCAACGGTGGGGATGACGAAGAGGCCGACGACGGGGACGCGCCGCCCCTCACGGCCACTCCGGGGGCATGTCAAAGTCGAGCCCTCGAGCGCTACCGGAGAGACGGCGCGACGCCGTGGCGAGGATGATGAAGATGGCGAGGCCGACGGCGAGGGCGCGCCGCCCCTCGCGGCCACTCTGGGGGCATGTCGATGTTGAGCCCCCGACCGCTATCGGAGAGACGGCGCGACGCCGCGGCGGTGAAGACGAAAATGGTCCCGCCCGGACTACGAAACCAGCAGCAGCGTGGTAGCATAGTAGTAGTACCACACCACGGTGGACGCCAACTGTCGTGGTATTCTCACCGGGGGGTGTGAGGCGACAGATGCCACAACGGCTTAGTGTGAGGGTAAGACTGCTGCTGATAGGCCCGGGAGCGGGTATGCGAGTAGCACGCGCTAGTTTACCCAGGTTCGGGGCTCTCCGGAGAGATAATACCCCTACTCCTGCATGTCTGTGTATCTGTAGTATATCTGGTACAGAGTTGCTCCTGGAGCTGTATCTGAGATCAGTGCAAAGTGCCTCTGATCTGGTATATGCATGCGTATGGGGCATGCTAGTGGCCGGCCATGCTCATGGTCGTGAGCATATGGGTGCTCACGTGTGAGTGTGTGTGAGAGTGAGTCCATCCCCTGGATGGATGGATGTGTGGCTATATATAGTGTGGAGCTAGCTTACTATCTAAGCTATGTGGTGGTATGGGAGCAAGGCATGGTGCATGTCATGCTTGTCCCCTAGGTCACTTTATAAATAGTGCCAGGGGACAAGTGAAACTATACATGATGGCTGGGGTGTCACGTGAATAGTGCTCGGGTACGACCGTCTCGTCGGTGTCGAGTCGGGCTGAAGCCGGCAGCCGGCTAGTTGGTGCAGTCGGCAGCCGGCAGCCGGCCAGGCAGAGCAGTCGGACGGGGAGCCGGCAGGAGCAGCCGGGCAGTCGGACTGAGGGGCTTTGCTAGCCCCGATGTCTTGAAATATTGTCTTGCCGTCTTCGGGATACCCGTGTCCAATTACTCCGACAACGCAGCTGTACGGGGGTTTCCCGAACTGCCAGTCGTCCCGCAGGTTGGCCTTGGAGATGTCGTTGACCCGGCGCGCAACCTGGACCGACCCCAGCCGCAAGTTCGCCAGGCGGTTAGGGTCCTGAAGGCCGTTCATCTGGCCGATGAGGTGCCTGCGCTGCTGCAGCGGCAGCACCCAGCGGATGATGAAGGCGGTGATGAGGTCGGTGTGGGTAAGCCCCTCCTGCTCCTTCATCACCGACACCCGCTTGCACAGGTTGAGCACCTCCTGCGACGGATGCTTGGGGTAGTACCCCCAGTTCTGCTTCTCCCTCGGCGGCGAGTTGACGAAGGGCAGCAAGTTGATGCGGTTCGTGCCGAGGTTGCGGACATAGAAGAAAGAATTCTGCCACTTCTTGGCAGAACTGTCCAGCGGCATCTTCGGGCAGTCAGCGCCTGACCGCTTGGAGATGACGACGGCGCTACACTCAGACATCTCCCCGGCCCTCGGCCCTGCTGCTTCAGGGAGAAGAAGCGCACCCAGAGGTCGATCGAAGGCTCAACCCCCAGGTACCCCTCACAGAAGGTGACGAAGCCCGACAGCTGCACGATGGCACCGGCGCCCATATGATGGGGTCGGAGCCCGAAGAACTCCAGGAAGTCGCAGAAGTGCCCGAACCCGCGCTTGAAGTGCGGGAAGAAGACTACGTGCTCCGTGCCCTCGGGCCGGGGCTCCCGCTCGCCCTGCGGAACGCGTGCGGTGACCTCCGTCGCCCCCGGCAGGCGCCTGGTTGTGCGGAGGTAAGCGATGTCGTCGAGGGTGACGGTCGAGCCCATCCACGAGCCCGACGGCAGCGCCATCGACGAAGATACGAAAGAAGGAAGGAGAAGCTGGCTACAAAGCTTTGCTCAAAGCAACGAGCGTCGCGGTGTGCGGCGGTCGCAAGAAGCAGAGGAAGGAAGACGAAGGCAGGGGCGCGAGCGAGAATGATTTCTGCCGCCCCCTCCTCGCCCCAATTTATAAGCCAGGGTTCGAAACGTAGGGGAGTGGGATCGTTTGCACTCGCCTTTCCCACTTCCCAGCAATAACTGTGCACGTACGCGCGCAGTAACTGCGTCGAGAATGGCAACCGACTTGTAGACGCCGCAATAAATCCGCGTGCATGGGCCGAGGGCGCGCGGCCGCGGGCCCCAGCGCGTCACCCTGTCCCGTCGCGCACCTGGCCTGTCAGCCCCTCCGGCTCCCAGACGCCACGTGGCGCCCGCGCGAAGCCCAAAAGATTGCCTCAAAGATTCGGTGGACTCCTCGGTTTCCCTCCGCTGCCGGGATGCCGCGATCCGGCTTCCGGAAGCCGGCACACAGTGGGTGTTGCCGGACCCGGCGGTCTCAAAATCCGCCTCCTTCAAAGGGGGAAACTGCAAAGGCTTCCCCATCCGAAGACGGCGGAGCTTCACAGCTTCGGGGACTACTGTCGGGGGGATGAACCCCGGGAAGGCAACTGAACCCGAATCCTTTTCAAAAACATCGGGGCTAGCATCGCCCCTCAATCCGGCTCGCGCTTGGCCGGGTCGCTCGACCCGACCAAGCCCCTCGACCCAGCCCGATCCTCGACCCGGCCGGACTCCTCAACTCGGCCCCGACAACCAGCTCAAGACAGCCGAGCCCGGCGCACCAAGACTTCTCCGACAAGCTAGCTCCCCCCTTGGCATGTACTCCAACCCGGCCAAGGGTCAGTGGCCATCCCATCCCAGCCGTACGATGGGACAAGTCTCCACCAACTGATGACCAAAGCCAAAGTGCCACGTCCATGCCTCTGGTCAGCCGGGCGAGGCAACAGTTCCTCCCACCTACCCGCTGACCAGGGCCGGCGTGGCAACAGTGCACCCGTCGTCACCCATGACGCCAGCAAGCGGCTACCTGACGGAGCGCCACTGTAGCGACTCAACCTGGCCACTCCCTGATGATCGACAAGACGGCGCACAGTGCCCCCCCGTTCCCGGCGGGTCCCGCCCGCGGGGAACCCGGCGAGGCCTGGTACCCGGCGGGTCCCTGCACCCGGTTCCTTGACACTGACAACCCGGCCCTACGGCCTTGTAGTGTTACCATTGTACCCCTGGGGGGTTGACCTATAAAACCCCCCAGGAGCCCTCATGCATACAGAGAACACCTACGACAGTAGTAGCAGCGAACTCTTTCACTCGCACATGCGATCACTCACACGCGCACCCAGCAAGCAACACCCGAGGAGAGGGAGCTGCCTAAGCCCTGGCCAGCCTTCCTTCTTCCTCCATACAGCTCTAGGAGCAACACTGTACTGTTACATATAAACCACACTCGGCAGGACTAGGGGTGTTATCTCTCCAGAGAGCCCCGAACCTGGGTATGTCTTGCGTCCCGCGCTCGCTCATGCCGACCTCGCCTCTGGAGCCCACCAGTGCCCTCGAGCCTCCTCCTCTCTTTAGCCATCGCTTGGCATCTGCCGTGCGCCCACCACGACAGTATTGCTTGGTGATCATGGATGATTATTCAAGATACACTTTGGTATATTTCTTCAAGAGGAAGAGCGAGACCCAACAAACCGTCATTGACTTTGCAAATGAAGCACAACGTCAACACAATGCAAAGATCTTGACAATAAGAAGTGACAACGGCACCGAGTTCAAGAACTACACCTTGGATGAGTTTCTTAGTGATGAGGGAATCAAGCATCAATATTCCGCACCATACACCCCTCGACAAAATGGTGTAGCGGAGAGGAAGAACCGGACATTGATGGATGCGTCAAGGACCATGATGGCGGAGTTCAAGTCTCCTTACAACTTTTGGGCCGAAGCCATCAACACCGTGTGTCATGCATCCAATCGGCTCTATCTCCGCAAAGGCTTGAACAAGACTCCTTATGAGATACTGATAACCCACAAGTATAGGGGATCAATTGTAGCCTCTTTCGATAAGTAAGAGTGTCGAACCCAACGAGGAGCTAAAGGTAGGACAAATATTCCCTCAAGTTCTATCGACCACCAATACAACTCTACGCACGCTTAACGTTCGCTTTACCTAGAACAAGTATGAAACTAGAAATACTTTGTAGGTGTTTTCGAAAAGGTTTGCAAGATAATAAAGAGCAAGTAAATAAAAGCTAGGGGCTGTTTAGATGAAGACACAACTAAATTAGTTTTAGTAGAGAGCTTTTTGTTACGAGAAAGTTATTTGTCCCTAGGCAATCGATAACTAGACCGGTAATCATTATTGCAATTTTATTTGAGGGAGAGGCATAAGCTAACATACTTTCTCTACTTGGATCATATGCACTTATGATTGGAACTCTAGCAAGCATCCGCAACTACTAAAGATCATTAAGGTAAAACTCAACCATAGCATTAAAGCATCAAGTCCTCTTTATCCCATACGCAAACAACCTACTTACTCGGGTCTATGCTTCTGTCACTCACGCCACCCACCATAAGCAAATCATGAACATATTGCAAACCCTACAGCGGGGATCCCTCACGCTTGCGTGACACGGAGAGCACCATAGGACAGCACCAATAATAAAACATGCAACTCAAACCAATCTTGATCATCAAATAACCCATAGGACAAAACGGATCTACTCAAACATCATAGGATAGCCATACATCATTGGGAAATAATATATAGCGTTGAGCACCATGTTTAAGTAGAGATTACAGCGGGTAAGAGAGAGCTTACACCGCTGCATAGAGGGGGGAAGAGTTGGTGATGATGGCGGTGAAGTTGTTGGTGAAGATTGCGGTGATGATTATGGCCACGACGGCGTTTCGGCGCCACCGGAAGAGAAGGGGAGAGGGGGCCCCTTCGTCTTCTTCTTCCTTGACCTCCTCCCTAGATGGGAGACGGGTTTCCCCTCTGGTCGTTGGACTCCATGACGTGGGAGGGGCGAGAGCCCCTCCGAGATTGGATCTGTCTCTCTGTCTCTCTCTGTTTCTGCGTTCTCCTCTGCTGCCCTTTCACCGTTTCGTATATATATGGAGATCCGTAACTCCGATTGGACTGAAACCTTGGCCGTGATTTTTTACAAAAAATTAGCTTTCTTGAGGCCGAAGAAGGGCATCAACCGCCTTACGGGTGGCCCACGAGGGTCAGGGGCGCGCCCAGGGGGGCAGGCGCGCCCCCTGCCTCGTGGCCACCTCGGGCACCATTTCGCGTTGATCTTTCTCCCAGATTTTCCAAATATTCCAAAAATAAGCTCCGTCCGTTTTTATCCCATTTGGATTCCGTTTGATATGGATATTCCACAAGATGACATAGATATTCGTAAAGCACACACGGATCTGAAAGGTTCAGACCCGTTGACTAATAACCTCTCTCACAAGCATAACATGATCAAACCAGAACTCATTGAGTGTTAATCACATAGTGATGTGAACTAGATTGTTGACTCTAGTAAACTCTTTAGATGTTGGTCACATGGTGATGTGACCTGTGAGTGTTAATCACATGGTGATGTGAACTAGATTATTGACTCTAGTGCAAGTGGGAGACTGTTGGAAATATGCCCTAGAGGCAATAATAAATTGGTTATTATTATATTTCCTTGTTCATGATAATCGTTTATTATCCATGCTAGAATTGTATTGCTAGGAAACTCAGATACATGTGTGGATACATAGACAACACCATGTCCCTAGTAAGCCTCTAGTTGACTAGCTCGTTGATCAATAGATGGTTACGGTTTCCTGACCATGGACATTGGATGTCATTGATAACGGGATCACATCATTAGGAGAATGATGTGATGGACAAGACCCAATCCTAAGCCTAGCACAAGATCGTGTAGTTCGTTTGCTAAGAGCCTTTCTAATGTCAAGTATCATTTCCTTAGACCATGAGATTGTGCAACTCCCGGATACCGTAGGAATGCTTTGGGTGTACCAAACGTCACAACATAACTGGGTGGCTATAAAGGTGCACTACAGGTATCTCCGGAAGTGTCTGTTGGGTTGGTACGAATCGAGACTGGGATTTGTCACTCCGTGTAAACGGAGAGGTATCTCTGGGCCCACTCGGTAGGACATCATCATAATGTGCACAATGTGACCAAGGAGTTGATCACGGGATGATGTGTTACGGAACGAGTAAAGAGACTTGCCGGTAACGAGATTGAACAAGGTATCGGGATACCGACGATCGAATCTCGGGCAAGTACTATGCAGCTAGACAAAGGGAATTGTATACGGGATTGATTGAATCCTCGACATCGTGATCCATCCGATGAGATCATCGAGGAGCATGTGGGAGCCAACATGGGTATACAGATCCCGCTGTTGGTTATTGCCGGAGAGTCGTCTCGGTCATGTCTGCGTGTCTCCCGAACCCGTAGGGTCTACAGACTTAAGGTTCGGTGAGGCTAGGGTTATAGAGATATTAGTATGCGGTAACCCGAAGTTGTTCGGAGTCCCGGATGAGATCCCGGACGTCACGAGGAGTTCCGGAATGGTCCGGAGGTAAAGATTTATATATGGGAAGTCTTATTTTGGTCGCCGGAAAAGTTTCGCGCATTATCGGTATTGTACCGGGAGTGCCAAAAGGGGTCCGGGGGTCCACCAAGGGGGTCCACCAGCCCCGGGGGGCCACATGGGCTGTAGGGGTGTGCGCCTTGGCCTATATGGGCCAAGGGCACCAGCCCCAAGAGGCCCATGTGCCAAGAGATAAGGGAAAGGGAGAGTCCTAAAGGGGGAAGGCACCTCCGAGGTGCCTTGGGGAGGATGGACTCCTCCCTGGCCGCACCCTTCCTTGGAGGAAGGGCCAAGGCTGCGCCCCCCCTCTCCCTTGGCCCTATATATAGTGGGGGGGAGGGAGGGCAGCAACATCTAAGCCCTGGCGCCTCCCTCTCCCTCCCGTGACACATCTCCCTCCTCCCGCAGCGCTTGGCGAAGCCCTGTTGGAATCCCGCTACTTCCACCACCACGCCGTCGTGCTGCTGGATCTCCATCAACCTCTCCTTCCCCCTTGCTGGATCAAGAAGGAGGAGACGTCGCTGCTCCGTATGTGTGTTGAACGTGGAGGTGCCGTCCGTTCGGCGCTAGGATCATCGGCGATTTGGATCACGACGAGTACGACTCCATCAACCCCGTTCTCTTGAACGCTTCCGCTCGCGATCTACAAGGGTATGTAGATGCACTCCCCTTCCCTCGTTGCTAGATTACTCCATAGATTGATCTTGGTGATGCGTAGAAAATTTTGAATTTCTGCTACGTTCCCCAACAGTGGCATCATGAGCTAGGTCTATGCGTAGTTTCTATGCACGAGTAGAACACAAAGTAGTAGTGGGCGTCGATTTTGTCAATTTACTTGCCGTTACTAGTCTTATCTTGATTCGGCGGCATCGTGGGATGAAGCGGCCCGGACCGACCTTACACGTACTCTTACGTGAGACAGGTTCCACCGACTGACATGCACTAGTTGCATAAGGTGGCTAGCGGGTGTCTGTCTCTCCCACTTTAGTCGGATCGGATTCAATGAAAAGGGTCCTTATGAAGGGTAAATAGAAATTGGCATATCACGTTGTGGCTTTTGCGTAGGTAAGAAACGTTCTTGCTAGAATCCCATAGCAGCCACGTAAAACATGCAACAACAATTAGAGGAGGTCTAACTTGTTTTTGCAGGGTATGCTATGTGATGTGATATGGCCAAAAGGATGTGATGAATGATATATGTGATGTATGAGATTGATCATGTTCTTGTAATACGAATCACGACTTGCATGTCGATGAGTATGACAACCGGCAGGAGCCATAGGAGTTGTCTTAATTTATTGTATGACCTGCGTGTCAATGAAAACGCCATGTAATTACTTTACTTTATTGCTAACCGTTAGCCATAGTAGTAGAAGTAATAGTTGGCGAGACAACTTCATGAAGACATGATGATGGAGATCATGGTGTCATGCCGGTGACGAAGGTGATCATGCCGCGCCTCGAAGATGGAGATCAAAAGGCGCAAGATGATATTGGCCATATCACGTCACTTTATGATTTGCATGTGATGTTTATCATGTTTACATCTTATTTGCTTAGAACGACGGTAGCATAAATAAGATGATCCCTCACTAAAATTTCAAGAGACGTGTTCCCCCTAACTGTGCACCGTTGCGAAGGTTCGTTGTTTCGAAGCACCACGTGATGATCGGGTGTGATAGATTCTAACGTTCGAATACAACGGGTGTTGACGAGCCTAGCATGTACAGACATGGCCCCGGAACACATGCGAAACACTTAGGTTGACTTGACGAGCCTAGCATGTACAGACATGGCCTCGGAACACAAGAGACTGAAAGGTCGAACATGAGTCGTATAGTAGATACGATCAACATGGAGATGTTCACCGATGATGACTAGTCCGTCTCACGTGATGATCGGACACGGCCTAGTTTGACTCGGATCATGTATCACTTAGATGACTAGAGGGATGTCTATCTGAGTGGGAGTTCATTAATTAATCAGATGAACTTAATTATCATGAACATAGTCAAAAGGTCTTTGCAAATTATGTCATATCTTACGCTTTAGTTCTACTATTTAAGATATGTTCCTAGAGAAAATTTAGTTGAAAGTTGGTAGTAGCAATTATGCGGACTCGGTCCGTAAACTGAGGATTGTCCTCATTGCTGCACAGAAGGCTTATGTCCTTAATACACCGCTCGGTGTGCTGAACCTCAGCGTCGTCTGTAGATGTTGCGAAACATCTGACATACACGTTTTGATGACTACGTGATAGTTCAGTGCGTAATGCTAACGGTTTAGAATTGTGGCACCAAAGACGTTTTGAAACGTCGTAGAACATATGAGATGTTCCGAAGACTGAAATTGGGATTTCAGACTAGTGCCCACGTGAAGAGGTATGAGACCTCTGGCAAGTTTCTTAAGCCTGCAGACTAAGGGAGAAAAGCTCAATCGTTGAGCATGTGCTCAGATTGTCTGAGTGCCACAATCGCTTGAATCGAGTGGGAGTTAATCTTCCAGATGAGATAGTGATGGTTCTCCATAGTCACTGCCACCAAGCTATTAGAGCTTCGTGATGAACTATAACGTATCAGGGATAGATATGATGATCCTTGAGCTATTCGCGATGTTTGACACCGCGAAAGTAGAAATCAAATAGGAGCATCAATTGTTGATGGTTAGTAAAACCACTAGTTTCAAGAAGGGCAAGGGCAAAAGGGATACTTCACGAAACAACAAATCATTTGCTGCTCTAGTGAAGAATCCCAAGGTTAAACCCAAACCCGAGACTAAGTGCTTCTGTAATGAGGGAAACGGTCACTGAAGCAAAACTGCCCTAGATACTTGATAGATGAGAAGGCAGGCAAGGTCGACAGAAGTATATTGGATATACATTATATGAATGTGTACTTTACTGGTACTCCTAGCAGCACCAGGGTATTAGATACTGGTTCGGTTGCTAAGTGTTAGTAACTCGAAATAAAAGCTGCGGAATAAATGGAGACTAGCTAAAGGTGAGATGACAATGTGTGTTGGAAGTGTTTCCAAGGTTGATGTGATCAAGCATCGCATGCTCCCTCTACCATCAAGATTGGTGTTTGCGTTGAGCATAAACATGATTGGATTATGTTTATCGCAATACGGTAATTCATTTAAGGAGAATAATGGTTACTCTGTTTATTTGAATAATACCTTCAATGGTCTTGCACCTAAAATGAATCTCGATCGCAGTGATACACATGTTCGTGCCAAAAGATATAAAATAGTAATGATAGTACCACATACTTGTGGCACTGCCATTTGAGTCATATTGGTATAGAACGCATGAAGAAGCTCCATGTAGATGGATCTTTGGACTCAGTCGTTTTTGAAAAGATTGAGACATGCGAACCATGTCTATTGGTATATATGCATGAAGAAACTCCATGCAGATGGATCGTTTGGACTCACTTGATTTTGAATCACTTGAGACATGCAAATCATACCACATGGGCAAGATGACTGAAAGGCCTCGTTTTCAGTAAGATGGAACAAGAGAGCAACTTATAGGAAGTAATACATTTTGATGTATGCAGTCCAATGAGTGCTGAGGCATGCAGTGGATATCGTTATGTTCTTACTTCACAGATGATTTGAGTAGATGCTGAGTGTATTTACTTGATGAAACACAAGTCTGAATTATTGAAAGGTTCAAGTAATTTCAGAGTGAAGTTGAAGATCGTCGTGACAAGAGGATAAAATGTCTGTGATATGATCATAGAGATGAGTATATGAGTTACGAGTTTGGCACACAATTAAGACATTGTGGAAAGTGTTTCACAATTAATACCGCCTGGAACACCACAGTGTGATGGTGTGTCCGAACATCATAACTGCACCCTATTGGATATGGTGCATGCCATGATGTCTCTTATCGAATTACCACTATCGTTTATGGGTTAGGCATTAGAGATAACCGCATTCACTTTAAAAGGGGCACCACGCAATTCCGTTGAGACGACACCGTTTAGAGAAACCTAAGTTGTCGTTTCTTAAAAGTTTGGGGCTGCGATGCTTATGTGAAAAAGTTTCAAGTTGATAAGCTCGAACCCAAAGCGGATAAATGCATCTTCATAGAAAACCCAAAACAGTTGGGTATACCTCCTATTTCAGATCTGGAAGCAAAAGTAATTGCTTCTAGAAACGAGTCCTTTCTCGAGGAAAAGTTTCTCTCGAAAGAATTGAGTGGGAGGATGGTGGAGACTTGATGAGGTTATTGAACCATGACTTCAACTAGTGTGTAGTAGGGCACAGGAAGTTGTTCCTGTGGCACCTACACCAATTGAAGTGGAAGCTTATGATAGTGATCATGAAACTTCGGATCAAGTCACTACCAAACCTCGTAGGTCGACAAGGATATGTACTACTCCTGAGTGGTACGGTAATCCTGTCTTAGATATCATGTTGTTAGACAATACTGAACCTACGAGCTATGGAGAAGCGATGGTGGGCCCATATTCCGACAAATGGTTAGAAGCCATGAAATCCCAGATAGGATCCATGTATCAGAAGAAAGCATGGACTTTGGTGAACTTGCCCGATGATCGGCAAGCCATTGAGATAAATGGATCTTTAAGAAGAAGACGGACGTGGACGGTAATGTTACCGTCTATGAAGCTCGACTTGTGGCAAAAAGTATTTTCACAAGTTCAAGGGGTTGACTACGATGAGATTTTCTCATCCGTAGCGATGCTTAAGTCCGTCGGAATCATGTTAGCATTAGCTGCATTTATGAAATCTGGCAGATGGATGTCAAAACAAGTTTCCTTACCAGTTTTCGTAAGGAAAGGTTCTATGTGATACAATCAGAAAGGTTTTGTCGATCCTAAGGATGCTAAAAGGTATGCTAGCTCCAACGATCCTTCCATGGACTAGAGCAAGCATCTCGGAGTCAGAATATACTCTTTGATGGAGTGATCAAAGTTTTTGGGTTTATACAAAGTTTGTTAGAAACTTGTATTTACAATAAAGTGAGTGGGAGCGCTACAACATTTCTGATAAGTATATGTGAATGACATATTGTTGATCCCAAATGATGTAAAATTTCTGGAAAGCATAAAGGGTTGTTTGAAAGGAGTTTTTCAAGGAAGACCTGGATAAAGCTGCTTACATATTGGGCATCAAGATCTATAGAGATAGATCAAGACGCCTGATGATACTTTCAAAGAACGCACACCTTGACATGATTTTGAAAGAGTTCAAAATAGATCAGCAAAGAAGGAGTTCTTGGCTGTGTTACAAGGTGTGAGTATTGAGTAAGACTCAAGACCTGACCACAGCAGAAGAGAGAGAAAGGACGAAGGTCGTCCCCTATGCTTTAGACGTAGGCTCTACAGTATGCTATGCTGTGTACCGCACATGAAGTGTGCCTTGCCATGAGTTGGTCAAGGGGTACAATAGTGATCCGGGAATGGATCACATGACAGCGGTCGAACTTATCCTTAGTATCTAGTGGACTAAGGAATTTTCTCGATTATGGAGGTGAAAAGGAGTTCGTCGTAAAGGTTACGTCGATGCGAACTTTGACATTAATCCGGATGACTCTGAGTAGTAAACCGGATTCGTATAGTAGAGCAGTTATTTGAGATGGCTCCAAGTAGCGCGTGGTAGCATCCACAAGATGACATAGATATTCGTAAAGCACACACGGATCTGAAAGGTTCAGGCCCATTGACTAATAACCTCTCTCACAAGCATAACATGATCAAACCAGAACTCATTGAGTGTTAATCACATAGTGATGTGAACTAGATTGTTGACTCTAGTAAACTCTTTAGATGTTGGTCACATGGTGATGTGACCTGTGAGTGTTAATCACATGGTGATGTGAACTAGATTATTGACTCTAGTGCAAGTGGGAGACTGTTGGAAATATGCCCTAGAGGCAATAATAAATTGGTTATTATTATATTTCCTTGTTCATGATAATCGTTTATTATCCATGCTAGAATTGTATTGCTAGGAAACTCAGATACATGTGTGGATACATAGACAACACCATGTCCCTAGTAAGCCTCTAGTTGACTAGCTCGTTGATCAATAGATGGTTACGGTTTCCTGACCATGGACATTGGATGTCATTGATAACGGGATCACATCATTAGGAGAATGATGTGATGGACAAGACCCAATCCTAAGCCTAGCACAAGATCGTGTAGTTCGTTTGCTAAGAGCTTTTCTAATGTCAAGTATCATTTCTTTAGACCATGAGATTGTGTGTGACGCCCCCGATTTGACCGTACACTAATCATGCACGCAAATGTGTACGATCAAGATCAGGGACTCACGGGAAGATATCACAACACAACTCTAAAACATAAATAAGCCATACAAGCATCATAATACAAGCCAGGGGCCTCGAGGGCTCGAATACAAGTGCTCGATCATAGACGAGTCAGCGAAAGCAACAATATCTGAGTATAGACATAAGTTAAACAAGTCTGCCTTAAGAAGGCTAGCACAAAAGTAGCAACGATCGAAAAGGCAAGGCCTCCTGCCTGGGACCTCCTAACTACTCCTCGAAGCCGAACTCCATGTAGAATCATCCTCGGGATCTGTAGCTCCTGGACTCCAGCATCTGGTTGCGACAATCCGGTATAGAAAGGGGAAAAGAGGGAGAAAAGCAACCGTGAGTACTCATCCAAAGTACTCGCAAGCAAGGAGCTACACTACATATGCATGGGTATATGTGTAAAGGGTCATATCAGTGTACTGAACTGCAGAATGCCAGAATAAGAGGGGGAGAGCTAATCCTGTCGAAGACTACGCTTCTGGCAGCCTCCATCTTGCAGCATGTAGAAGAGAGTAGATTGAAGTCCTCCAAGTAGCATCGCATAGCGTAATCCTACCCGGCGATCCCCTCCTCGTCGCCCTATTAGAGAGCGATACCGGGTTGTATCTGGCACTTGGAAGGGTGTATTTTATTCAGTATCCGGTTCTAGTTGTCATAAGGTCAAGGTACAACTCCGGGTCGTCCTTTTACCGAGGGACACGGCTATTCGAATAGATAAACTTCCCTGCAGGGGTGCACCACATAACCCAACATGCTCGATCCCATTTGGCCGGACACACTTTCCTGGGTCATGCCCGGCCTCGTAAGATCAACACGTCGCAGCCCCACCTAAGCACAACAGAGAGGTCAGCACGCCGGTCTAACTCCTATGCGCGCAGGGTTCTGGGCCCATCGCCCATTGCACACCTGCACGTTGCGTACGCGGCCGGAAGCAGACCTAGCCTAGTGGCGTTCCAGTCCAATCCAGCGCGCGCCACTCAGTCGCTGACGTCACGAAGGCTTCGGCTGATACCACGACGCCGGGATACCCATAACTACTCCCGCGTAGATGGTTAGTGCGTATAGACCAAATGGCCAGACTCAGATCAAATACCCAGAACTCGTTAAGCGTGTTATTTTAAGTAACCGCGGACGCCGACCAGGCCCAGGCCCACCTCTCTCCTGGGTGGTTTTAACCTGCCCAGTCGCTCCTCCACAAAGTAACAGTCGGGGGCCGTCAGGAACCCAGGCCCACCTCTACCGGGAAGGAGCCACCTGTCCTTTTAGCACCCTCATCAAAATCACTTGCGGGTACTCAACGAGCCGACCCGACTTTAGTCACCACATGTGTCATGTATATAAAGTATATAGTATATACCCGTGATCACCTCCCGAAGTGATCACGGCCCAGTAGTATAGCATGGCAGACGGACAAGAGTGTAGGGCCACTGATGGAACACTAGCATCCTATACTAAGCAGTAGGATAGCAGGTAAGGGTAACAACTGTAGCAACAATGACAGGCTATGCATCAGGATATGATTAACGGAAAGCAGTAACATGCTACACTACTCTAATGCAAGTAGTATAGAGAAGAATAGGCGATATCTGGTGATCAGGGGGGGCTTGCCTGGTTGCTCTGGCAAGTAGGAGGGGTCGTCAACTTCGTAGTCGAACTGGGCAGCAGCAGTGCCGGTCTCGTAGTCTACCGGAGAGAAGAGGGGGGAAGAAACAGTAAATACAATGCAAACATAAGCATGACGATGCGTGACATGACAATGAGCAGTGCTAGGTGTGTCCTAACGCGACAGTAGGTGGTACCGGCGAAGGGGGGAACATCCGGGAAGTATTCCCGATGTTTCGCGTTGTCGGACAGACGGACCGGAGGGGGAAAGTTGCGAGTTCGATAGGTTAGTGATGTGTGGTGGACGAACGGGCTGCGTATCCGGATTCGTCTCGTCGTTCTGAGCAACTTTCATATACAACGTTTTTCCATCCGAGTTACGGATTAAAAGATATGATTTTTTTTAGATTTTATCAATTTCTAGAAATAATAGATTTAATTTAATTCAAAAAATGCGTATTGCGTCAGCATGACGTCACCCTGACATCAATAGTCAACCTGACGCCTGGGACCCACCTGTCAATGACAGTGGGGGGTTCACAGTGTTAAGAACTAATCTAATTTAGCCAACTAACCTACTGGGCCCACCTGTCACGGGGTAATTAGGTTAAACTAATTAAATTAATTATTCCAAAACGTGGTTTGGCTAATTAAAGGGTGGGACCCGTCTGTCTGTGGTACTGGGCGGTCCAGTCAGCAGTTGACCAAGTCAACATGGTCAACAGGGCCCACGGGACCCACCTGCAGCGACCCAGGGATGGCCCCAGGGCCAGCCACGTCAGCGGCGTCGGCGTTTAGCCGCCGGCGGCCACAAACGCGGCGGCGGCGCACGGGAGGCCGCGGGATTTGGCTACAGGCCACCAAAATTGACGCGGGCTGTTGCGTTCGAACGGGGAGTCGATGCCGCGTCTACTAGGACCGGTGGCGTCGCCGGAGTTCGCCGAAGCTAACGGCGGCGACCACCGAGGCGGATGCCGGAGCTCGGGTGTGGGCGGCTACGGCGAGGAGAGGCACAGCCGGGGACAGGGATAGGTGCGTTGGGGCCCTGGAGATGTGCTGAGAACGACGACGCGGTCGGGCGCGAGCCACGCTTGCGGTGGCCGCGACGGAGAGCTCGACCGCGGCGGCGGGAGGGTGAGCGCGACGGGGGAGCGAGCTACGGGATGCGGTGAGCTAGGAGGGGAGGAGGAGGAGGTTCAGGGGCTCACGACCGTTGCAGAGACGGCCCGGGGAAGACTCGATGTGCTCGGGGCGGCGCGGATTCCGGCGATGGTGACAAGAGAGCAGAGGAGGGGGACGAGGTCGCCGCGGTCGCTGCAGGGGCTTCGAGTTCCAGTCCGCGGTGGCAGGAGGCGTAGGGGACGACGGCGGGGCTGTTGAGCACGTCTACGAGGTGATGGAGGGTCGGTGGCCGCGTCGACGGCGAGCAGCGGCGACGAGCTCGAGCGGCCGAGGTCGGGATCGAGCGTGAGGAGAGGGGAGAGGTGAGGTGGATCTGATGGGAGGGGGAGATCTGGCAGGGGGCGAGTGGGGAGGAGAACCCGAGGAGGCGCGGGTGCGGCATCCTTATCCATCCGCCGTCGACGGCGAAAAGGTTCGACGGGGGCGTGCCCTTGTTTAGGCGCGGTCGGGGGAACAGCGCACGGGGAAACAAGACGACAAAGGGGGGCGGGGAGTGGGCCTGCGACGGTGGTCAGTCGGCTGGGCTGGCTGCCAGCGGGGCCGGTTGGCCCAGTGGGGGGTTCCTTTCCCTTTTTTATTTTTTTGTTAGTTTTGTTTTGTTTTACTTTTCTTATCTTCGTTTTCTTTTAGTCTTTAATGTATTTTAGTTTAAATAAAATACAAAAGAAACTCCTAAATTAGTATTATCTTTTAACCCACTGCCACAAAAAGTTTGACCCCCAATTAAGATGTTTTAATATTTCATAATTTATAAAAGGCATTTAATTAATGTTTTAGCTGTTGTTTTAATTACTTCAGTGCATTTAACTATCTTATATAAATGTGGTTACTCCACCAGTATTACATATGATTTATTTGCCACATTCAGAACATTTTTGTTTTAACATTTGAAAACTTTTGTTGTTTGCCATATTTTGAATTTGAATTTTGAATCGGTTTCGAACTAACGCGAGATTAGCAACAGTAATCGAAGTGACGTGGCACCATTAGCGGAGGGTTACTGTATCCTAATTATCCGGGCGTCACAATTCTCCTCCACTACAAGAAATCTCGTCCCGAGATTTAAGAGGTAGTGAAAGGGAGAAAGGTTTGGTAAAGAATCTAGTGGGTCTTCTCATTCTGGCTTGCTCTTCTCGAAGAGGTCGATCCATTACGTTGATGTCTTCATTCCTCTGCTTCAGGTCATCATGATGAAGTCGGCATCCTTTCTTCGGGAACTCTATCGTGCTTACGAAAGAATAAAGGGGTATTCCAGGAGAACGGACCTGTGCAAGGTCGACTATCTGGTCGATAACATCGAGGAAGGTGGCGAAAGTATCTCTCGAATTGAAATTTAAGAAAATATCTAGAGCAATATAAAGAAGGTACCATAAGAAGTTTCAAGCCGATAGGCAAGCGTTCGATGCCTACCAGAAGGTGAAAGGGGTTCAGAGCAACGAGAATAAGTATTGCGTCTGATACCCGAATAGATCACTAGGAAGGTGGCCCGCGAATTAAATACGGAGCCAAGTGTGAGGAATAACCATTAGAAACAGGGTTGTATAGAAGAGTCAGGTTTCGATCCTGTGGAACTGTGGGTTATGGGCCCACCATGTGGGTTTTTTATAGGAGCAGTGACATCTTGCACGGTCATGATAGCAAGGCATGTCAGAGAATACACTGTCAGTTATGTCGGCAACACGTTGGTACCAAGGGCGAGGGACGAAGAGAACCATTTTCCTGCTCGTTGAAACAAGGCGGACCAATAGGCAAAGTTCTCATCCATCGGTGGCTACCGAAATGTCATCAACAAAAGTAACATGGTCTACCAAGAGAGTGGTACAACGAGGTGCTCAACTAAGCAGGGAATTATCTCTGCTCAGCTAAGTTAGATTACAAGAAAGGTTAAACAAAACAATGGAAAGGAAAATATGATTATCAGAGTAAATAGAACAATGGAAAGGAAAATGTGTTTAAACACATATTTCAAGGGTAGATCCTTCCCAAGGACAAGCAGAGCATGATATCCATGACAGGATATTATGTAGAAAACCCTTTAGGTAAGGGAGAGCAATTTCATGACATTACCCATACAACGGTGTTTGGATAATTGAGCAAGAAAACATTTAGCATTGGGCTTCAAATGTTCTTGTCGAAAATCGGAGTACCACAGACATGCTTCGGGATAGCATTGACATGGTCTTCAAGCAAGGGTCGGACTTTGGATACTCAAAGGATCTATCAGGAACAACTTATAGAATAAGTCTCACAATTTCCTCTAGGAAGAATGGTTATCCTTTCAAAAGGAATTGTAATGATAGGTCCTCCAGCCAGGGGGTGCTAGGCATGACATCATGTTACCGGGTCATATAAAGACCAACATTATAACTCTTGGAAATATGTTCCAACCATCATATCTGACCGAGGTTCAGACCTGATTGGTGTCAGGATACCTCAGACTCAGGATGTCTGAGAAGAAAGGTGCAACACAAATTGATGGGACGACATTGTAAGATTCTCGGAAAATGAACTATGAAAGCAAGTTCCGAAACAAGAGTTCATCATTAAACCAAGGAGAGGATGAGGTGGTGGCTGATGGACTCAGCGACCATTCCTCGAGATTTCCAAAAAGAGGGATTTCCACACTTATGTGAACAAGGAGATAACATTTGTCAGATCAAATGATATAGTGAGGTATGCTTGAGGAAAACATACTCAATGAAACATTGGTTGAAAGGTGCACCCGAAATATGGGCTTAGGTAGAATGATCAATGTTAGAACGGGGATTCGATAACCAATGGTCTAAGAATGAGATATCGACCATTAACTTCAAAGCAATAGGGTTGCTAGAAGTTTTGAAGTCGCACATCATAGTTCAGTTGTCGGTTTTCCGGTTAGAAACAACACGGGGATCAGTAAACAAATGGAGATGGCGAGAAGTATTACTATATCAAGAATTCTCAAGAGGTGGAGAAATTCTCACAATATCCTTGACATAAAAGATGGTAATACTACAAGGTAGAACATAACATAAGCTGGTTAGCAAGGAGCTCCATAACATGATCAAGTTTGTGATGAAAGGAATGTAAGGATGTTGTCGATGGTAACTCAAATTACCAAGGAACGAGGATGGCACTTATCATCAAGAATTCCATTGATATCCTGGAAGGAGTCAAAATGTTGATGAAAATTACGACATTTTGTTGTCGAGGGGATCCATGAAGAAGCAATTGATCAGTGACTGCATCAAGCAAAAGGACTGATGCAACAAAAGATTATTGGAGCCACATATACTACACAAACTCGGGGTCAAGTTTGTTGTTCGAGGTGAAGATATGACGAGGAAAATCGACGTAAGCTTAGCTCATCGTCGAAAGTGGTGCTCCGGGAATAAGGACCAGGTAGCACAGTTAAAATCATCAAGATAATGATATAGCCAAACATGCTAGGAATGGCGTGATCGGGTACAAACTCGTACTTAAAGAAGATTACTAAGAGTTGTTGAACCATAGTGCGGACTCGGTTCAGTTATCGGTGTCTTTGCGTGATTAATAACTCAGAGCCCGTGAAAAATTGGAATCAGTGAGAATGTAGCACTTGATGAAGAACTCATAAGAAGTTATGCAGTTCCATGATAATCTCGAGATACCAGGGGGTAATACTCGACGACAGTTCAAGGTAAAGGTTGGACTAGGGTATTGCCCTGCCGAAGACAAGTGCTCAAACTTGCACGAGAAACGGAATCAAGGAGAAACATGGTCGGAACCACGATTGAAAAGGCCAGATCCCAGATATAAGGTGAACTTATACCCAGGGAATAATTAATTTAAGAGAAGCTTTTAATGATAAGATCTACATCGTGTCCATGGGCATGAACACAAAGTTCAAGGTCGACTCCCACTTCTGCAATGCATAACCTTTCATTCATTGCTCTATTAAAAATAATTTGAGTGCAAAGACCTACCTGGTGAATTACCAGAGGAGTATGAACCTTGGAAAACTTTCGGGTTCACACAGATTAAGGAAGGCATAGGTTCAACCCATCAGGGCATCTTAGGAACATATACCACAAACTTCAGAGTAAATATTACAAGCTCGAAAGAAGAGCATTGTTCAAAAGCAGATGATACAATTTACCAAAGGCATTATATACCCATGGAAAGACTCACAAGGTTATTCAATAGGAAGGACACTGTCGAATAAAATCCAACAAAGGAACCGATGGTCCACAAGGGATCTGATGTGAGCATCGGTACTCAACCAGAGGAAGAAGAATGCAAGGAGATCTGATTATAGAAACAACTGACTAACTCAAAGTTCAAATGCAAAAGAATTATGATTTCCAAATCAGGGGGTCAGAAGCAACGCTCTGATCAAGGATGGATAAGTTGAGTAGGCTTAGGGGTACAATTGATGGCAATTTGATAGGTCGAGATCCAGCTCACGTTTAAAACGACGTCTGAGCCGGAAGGATGAATTCTAGGATATGATTGAGGATTGCGAGCATTCGCAACAAATTGAATCAACGGACTCAAAATGATAATGACAAGAGATGCCAATAAGATTATGAGACTTATGGGATTAACCATAATGCAAGCAAACAAGAATTTCAAGAGCAATAGGCTCCTGAGGATTTTCGGAAGATCGAATAGTATTTTGAAGACTATTGTGAAATACTTGAATCAACTGGGGATGAGTGGATACTCGGTAAGTGCGAGAATTATCCGTAGGGGTATTCAGGTGACAAAGAACAGCAAGGTAGTAAGCTCAAAGGATTCTCGGAACAACAGAGAGAATATCGGGGTATCTTGTAATGACAAGATCAACTGGGAAACATTGTATGAATGGCGAGTATACGTGGTTATCCATAGGAGTTTATCGATGAAAGGGAATTGCAAAAGCGATGAACACAAGTTCTCGGGTTATCAGCAGAGAGTATCTTCAGGGTCTTCACGTGCAGCAGACGATCATCAGTAATAAGGGGCTCTCCGGGTGAAAGTGATAACGAGATCCTAATGTTAGATTTAGCAAAATTCATTTAACCCGAATAGAAGAGATGTCAGAGTCCCAGAGTATAGGTTGAGGAATAAAAGATCCTACTACCACCCAATGGCGACGTGGGCCCGTAAGCCACACAGCCATGTTAGTAAAACAGTTTTCACTGACTAGACTCGACTTCGGCCAAGGAGTTGGAAAGGGGGATTCCTACAAGCAGTCGGCTCTGGTACCAACTTGTGACGCCCCGATTTGACCGTACACTAATCATGCACGCAAATGTGTACGATCAAGATCAGGGACTCACGGGAAGATATCACAACACAACTCTAAAACATAAATAAGCCATACAAGCATCATAATACAAGCCAGGGGCCTCGAGGGCTCGAATACAAGTGCTCGATCATAGACGAGTCAGCGGAAGCAACAATATCTGAGTACAGACATAAGTTAAACAAGTCTGCCTTAAGAAGGCTAGCACAAAAGTAGCAACGATCGAAAAGGCAAGGCCTCCTGCCTGGGACCTCCTAACTACTCCTCGAAGCCGAACTCCATGTAGAATCATCCTCGGGATCTGTAGCTCCTGGACTCCAGCATCTGGTTGCGACAATCCGGTATAGAAAGGGGAAAAGAGGGAGAAAAGCAACCGTGAGTACTCATCCAAAGTACTCGCAAGCAAGGAGCTACACTACATATGCATGGGTATATGTGTAAAGGGTCATATCAGTGTACTGAACTGCAGAATGCCAGAATAAGAGGGGGAGAGCTAATCCTGTCGAAGACTACGCTTCTGGCAGCCTCCATCTTGCAGCATGTAGAAGAGAGTAGATTGAAGTCCTCCAAGTAGCATCGCATAGCGTAATCCTACCCGGCGATCCCCTCCTCGTCGCCCTATTAGAGAGCGATACCGGGTTGTATCTGGCACTTGGAAGGGTGTATTTTATTCAGTATCCGGTTCTAGTTGTCATAAGGTCAAGGTACAACTCCGGGTCGTCCTTTTACCGAGGGACACGGCTATTCGAATAGATAAACTTCCCTGCAGGGGTGCACCACATAACCCAACATGCTCGATCCCATTTGGCCGGACACACTTTCCTGGGTCATGCCCGGCCTCGTAAGATCAACACGTCGCAGCCCCACCTAAGCACAACAGAGAGGTCAGCACGCCGGTCTAACTCCTATGCGCGCAGGGGTCTGGGCCCATCGCCCATTGCACACCTGCACGTTGCGTACGCGGCCGGAAGCAGACCTAGCCTAGTGGCGTTCCAGTCCAATCCAGCGCGCGCCACTCAGTCGCTGACGTCACGAAGGCTTCGGCTGATACCACGACGCCGGGATACCCATAACTACTCCCGCGTAGATGGTTAGTGCGTATAGACCAAATGGCCAGACTCAGATCAAATACCCAGAACTCGTTAAGCGTGTTATTTTAAGTAACCGCGGACGCCGACCAGGCCCAGGCCCACCTCTCTCCTGGGTGGTTTTAACCTGCCCTGTCGCTCCGCCACAAAGTAACAGTCGGGGGCCGTCAGGAACCCAGGCCCACCTCTACCGGGAAGGAGCCACCTGTCCTTTCAGCCCCCTCATCAAAATCACTTGCGGGTACTCAACGAGCCGACCCGACTTTAGTCACCACATGTGTCATGTATATAAAGTATATAGTATATACCCGTGATCACCTCCCGAAGTGATCACGGCCCAGTAGTATAGCATGGCAGACGGACAAGAGTGTAGGGCCACTGATGGAACACTAGCATCCTATACTAAGCAGTAGGATAGCAGGTAAGGGTAACAACTGTAGCAACAATGACAGGCTATGCATCAGGATAGGATTAACGAAAAGCAGTAACATGCTACACTACTCTAATGCAAGTAGTATAGAGAAGAATAGGCGATATCTGGTGATTAGGGGGGGCTTGCCTGGTTGCTCTGCCAAGTAGGAGGGGTCGTCAACTTCGTAGTCGAACTGGGCAGCAGCAGTGCCGGTCTCGTAGTCTACCGGAGAGAAGAGGGGGGAAGAAACAGTAAATACAATGCAAACATAAGCATGACGATGCGTGACATGACAATGAGCAGTGCTAGGTGTGTCCTAACGCGACAGTAGGTGGTACCGGCGAAGGGGGGGAACATTCGGGAAGGATTCCCGATGTTTCGCGTTTTCGGACAGACGGACCGGAGGGGGAAAGTTGCGAGTTTGATAGGTTAGGGATGTGTGGTGGACGAACGGGCTGCGTATCCGGATTCGTCTCGTCGTTCTGAGCAACTTTCATATACAACGTTTTTCCATCCGAGTTACGGATTAAAAGATATGATTTTTTTTAGATTTTATCAATTTCTAGAAATAACAGATTTAATTTAATTCGAAAAATGCTTATTATGTCAGCATGACGTCACCCTGACATCAACAGTCAACCAGCCAGTTTGACTGGTCAATCTGACGCCTGGGACCCACCTGTCAATGACAGTGGGGGGTTCACAGTGTTAAGAACTAATCTAATTTAGCCAACTAACCTACTGGGCCCACCTGTCACGGGGTAATTAGGTTAAACTAATTAAATTAATTATTCTAAAACGTGGTTTGGCTAATTAAAGGGTGGGACCCGTCTGTCTGTGGTACTGGGCGGTCCAGTCAGCAGTTGACCAAGTCAACATGGTCAACAGGGCCCACGGGACCCACCTGCAGCGACCCAGGGATGGCCCCAGGGCCAGCCACGTCAGCGGCGTCGGCGTTTAGCCGCCGGCGGCCACAAACGCGGCGGCGGCGCACGGGAGGCCGCGGGATTTGGCTACAGGCCACCAAAATTGACGCGGGCTGTTGCGTTCGAACGGGGAGTCGATGCCGCGTCTACTAGGACCGGTGGCGTCGCCGGAGTTCGCCAAAGCTGACGGCGGCGAGCACCGAGGCGGATGCCGGAGCTCGGGTGTGGGCGGCTACGGCGAGGAGAGGCACAGCCGGGGACAGGGATAGGTGCGTTGGGGCCCTGGAGACGTGCTGAGAACGACGACGCGGTCGGGCGCGAGCCACGCTTGCGGTGGTCGCGACGGAGAGCTCGACCGCGGCGGCGGGAGGGTGAGCGCGACGGGGGAGCGAGCTACGGGATGCGGTGAGCTAGGAGGGGAGGAGGAGGAGGTTCAGGGGCTCACGGCCGTTGCAAAGACGGCCCAGGGAAGACTCGATGTGCTCGGGGCGGCGTGGATTCCGGCGATGGCGACAACAGAGCAGAGGAGGGGGACGAGGTCGCCGCGGTCGCTGCAGGGGCTTCGAGTTCCAGCCCGAGGTGGCAAGAGGCGTAGGGGACGACGGCGGGGCTGTTGAGCACATCTACGAGGTGATGGAGGGTCGGTGGCCGCGTCGACGACGAGCAGCGGCGACGAGCTCGAGCGGCCGAGGTCGGGATCGAGCGTGAGGAGAGGGGAGAGGTGAGGTGGATCTGATGGGAGGGGGAGATCTGGCAGGGGGCGAGTGGGGAGGAGAACCCGAGGAGGCGCGGGTGCGGCATCCTTATCCATCCGCCGTCGACGGCGAAAAGGTTCGACGGGGGCGTGCCCCTGTTTAGGCACGGTCGGGGGAACAGCGCACGGGGAAAGAAGACGACAAAGGGGGCCGGGGAGTGGGCCTCCGACGGTGGTCAATCGGCTGGGCTGGCTGCCAGCTGGGCCGGTTGGCCCAGTGGGGGGTTCCTTTCCCTTTTTTATTTTTTTGTTAGTTTTGTTTTGTTTTACTTTTCTTATCTTCGTTTTCTTTTAGTCTTTAATGTATTTTAGTTTAAATAAAATACAAAATAAACTCCTAAATTAGTATTATCTTTTAACCCACTGCCACAAAAAGTTTGACCCCCAATTAAGATGTTTTAATATTTCATAATTTATAAAAGGCATTTAATTAATGTTTTAGCTGTTGTTTTAATTACTTCAGTGCATTTAACTATCTTATATAAATGTGGTTACTCCACCAGTATTACATATGATTTATTTGCCACATTCAGAACATTTTTGTTTTAACATTTGAAAACTTTTGTTGTTTGCCATATTTTGAATTTTGAATCGGTTTCGAACTAACGCGAGATTAGCAACAGTAATCGAAGTGACGTGGCACCATTAGCGGAGGGTTACTGTAGCCTAATTATCCGGGCATCACATTGTGCAACTCCCGGATACCGTAGGAATGCTTTGGGTGTACCAAACGTCACAACGTAACTGGGTGGCTATAAAGGTGCACTACAGGTATCTCCGAAAGTGTCTGTTGGGTTGGCACGAATCGAGACTGGGATTTGTCACTCCGTGTAAACGGAGATGTATCTCTGGGCCCACTCGGTAGGACATCATCATAATGTGCACAATGTGACCAAGGAGTTGATCACGGGATGATGTGTTACGGAACGAGTAAAGAGACTTGCCGATAACGAGATTGAACAAGGTATCGGGATACCGACGATCGAATCTCGGGCAAGTACTATGCCGCTAGACAAAGGGAATTGTATACGGGATTGATTGAATCCTCGACATCGTGGTCCATCCGATGAGATCATCGAGGAGCATGTGGGAGCCAACATGGGTATCCAGATCCCGCTGTTGGTTATTGATCGGAGAGTCGTCTCGGTCATGTCTGCATGTCTCCCGAACCCGTAGGGTCTACACACTTAAGGTTCGGTGAAACTAGGGTTATAGAGATATTACTATGCGGTAACCCGAAAGTTTTCGGAGTCCCGGATGAGATCCCGGACGTCACGAGGAGTTCCGGAATGGTCCGGAGGTAAAGATTTATATATGGGAAGTCTTATTTTGGTCGCCGGAAAAGTTTCGCGCATTATCGGTATTGTACCAGGAGTGCCGAAAGGGGTCCGGGGTCCACCAAGGGGGTCCACCAGCCCCGGGGGGGCACATGGGTTGTAGGGGTGTGCGCCTTGGCCTATATGGGCCAAGGGCACCAGCCCCAAGAGGCCCATGCGCCAAGAGATAAGGGAAAGGGAGAGTCCTAAAGGGGGAAGGCACCTCCGAGGTGCCTTGGGGAGGATGGACTCCTCCCTGGCCGCACCCTTCCTTGGAGGAAGGGCCAAGGCTGCGCCCCCCCTCCCTTGGCCCTATATATAGTGGGGAGGAGGGAGGGCAGCAACATCTAAGCCCTGGCGCCTCCCTCTCCCTCCCGTGACACATCTCCCTCCTCCCGCAGCGCTTGGCGAAGCCCTGTTGGAATCCCGCTACATCCACCACCACGCCGTCGTGCTGCTTGATCTCCATCAACCTCTCCTTCCCCCTTGCTGGATCAAGAAGGAGGAGACGTCGCTGCTCCGTATGTGTGTTGAACGCGGAGGTGCCTTCCGTTCGGCGCTAGGATCATCGGTGATTTGGATCACGACGAGTACGACTCCATCAACCCCGTTCTCTTGAACGCTTCCGCTCGCGATCTACAAGGGTATGTAGATGCACTCCCCTTCCCTCATTGCTGGATTACTCCATAGATTGATCTTGGTGATGCATAGAAAATTTGGAATTTCTGCTACGTTCCCCAACAGACGTATCAGCATCCCCAAGCTTAATTCCTGCTCGTCCTCGAGTAGGTAAATGATAAAAAAGATAATTTTTGATGTGGAATGCTACCTAGCATAATCTTGATCATGTATCTAATCATGGCATGAATATTAAGACACGAGTGATTCAAAGCAATAGTCTATCATTTGACATAAAAACAATAATACTTCAAGCCTACTAATAAAGCAATCATGTCTTTTCAAAATAACAAGGCCAAAGAAGGTTATCCCTACAAAATCATATTGTCTGGCTATGCTCCATCTTCACCACACAAAATATTCACATCATGCACAACCCCGATGACAAGCCAAGAAATTGTTTCATACTTTTGAAATTCTTAAACCTTTTCAACTTTCACGCAATACATGAGCGTGAGCCATGGACATAGCACTATAGGTGGAATAGAATATGATGGTGGAGGTTGTGTGGAGAAGACAAAAAAAAGAGAAAGTCTCACATTGACGCGGCTAATCAACGGGCTATGGAGATGCCCATCAATTGATGTCAATGTGAGGAGTAGGGATTGCCATGCAACAGATGCACTAGAGCTATAAGTATATGAAAGCTCAAACTGAAACTAAGTGGGTGTGCATCCAACTTGCTTGCTCATGAAGACCTAGGGCATTTGAGGAAGCCCATCGTTGGAATATACAAGCCAAGTTCTATAATGAAAATTCCCACTAGTATATGAAAGTGATAACTCAAGAGACTCTCTATATGAAGAACATGGCGCTACTCTGAAGCACAAGTGTGGAAAAAGGATAGTAACATTGCCCCTTCTCTCTTTTTCTCTCTTTTTTTGTTTTTTTCTCTTTTTTTTGTAGGCTTCTTTGGCCTCTCTCTCTTTTTTTGGGGGCTTCTTTGGCCACTTTTATTTTGATAACCTCACATGGGACAATGTTCTAATAATGATGATCATCACACTTTTATTTACTTACAACTCAATATTACAACTCGATCTAGAACAAAGATATGACTCTATATGAATGCCTCCGGCGGTGTACCGGGATGTGCAACGATATAGCGTAGCAATGACATCAAAAAATGGACAAGCCATGAAAACATCATGCTAGCTATCTTACGATCATGCAAAGCAATATGACGATAAATGCTCGAGTCATGTATATGATGATGATGGAAGTTGCATGGCAATATACTCGGAATGGCTATGGAAATGCCATAATAGGTAGGTATGGTGGCTGTTTTGAGGAAGATATAAGGTGGTTTATGTGTGATAGAGCATATCGTATCACAGGGTTTGGATGCACCGGTGAAGTTTCCACCAACTCTCGAGGTGAGAAAGGGCAATGCACGGTACCGAAGAGGCTAGCAATGATGGAAGGGTGAGAGTGCGTATAATCCATGGACTCAACATTAGTCATAAAGAACTCACATACTTATTGCAAAAATCTATTAGTCATCGAAACAAAGTACTACGCGCATGCTCCTAGGGGCATAGATTGGTAGGAAAAGACCATCGCTCGTCCCCGAGCGCCACTCATAAGGAAGACAATCAATAAATACCTCATGCTCCAACTTCGTTACATAACGGTTCACCATACGTGCATGCTACGGGAATCACAAACCTCAACACAAGTATTTCTACAATCCAAAACCACCCACTAGCATGAATCTAATATCACCATCTTTATATCGCAAAACTATTGCAAGGAACCAAACATATCATATTCAGTGATCTACAAGTTTATGTAGGATTTTATGACTAACCATGTGAATGACCAGTTCCTGTCATCTCTCTAAATAGATATAAGTGAAGCAAGAGAGTTTAATTCTTTCTACAAAATATATTCCCACGCTCTAGCAATTATAAGTGAAGCAAAAGAGCATTCTACAAATGGCGGTTTTCTATGTAAAGAGAAACAGGCAATCCAAACTTCAAATGATATAAGTGAAGCACATGAAGCATTCTATAAAGCCATACTCAAAAGATATAAGTGAAGTGCAAAGAGCATTCTATAAATCAACCAAGGATTATCTCATACCAGCATGGTGCATAAAATAAAAAAGAAAACTAAATGCAAAAGACGCTCCAAGATTTGCACATATTGCATGAACGAAACGAATCTGAAAACATACCGATACTTGTTGAAGAAAGAGGGGATGCCTTCCGGGGCATCCCCAAGCTTAGACGCTTGAGTCTCCTTGAATATTTAATTGGGGTGACTTGGGAATCCCCAATCTTGAGTTCCTTCCTCTCTTCCTTCTTCTCACATCGAGACCTCCTCGATCATCGAACACTTCATCCACACAAAACTTCAACAGAAAACTCGGTAAGATCCGTTAGTATAATAAAGCAAATCACTACTCTATGTACTCTTGCAAACCAATTCATATTTTGTTTTTGCATTGTGTCTACTGTAATATAGCTTTTCCATGGCTTAATCCACTGATATAAATTGATTGTTTCATCAAAACAAGCAAACTATGCATCAAAGACAGAATCTGTCTAAAACAGAACAGTATGTAATAATCTGAACATTCACCATACTTCTGATACTTCAAAAATTCTGCAAAAATTAGGAAAAATAAAAAATTTGTATAGAAAGATAGTGCAAAAAGAGTCAGAACCATTTGACATTCCAGTAAAAAAATGAAAAATCGATCACTACAGCCAAAGTTTCTGTCCTGCACCGTACAAACCAACAAGCATCGTAAACATCCTAAAGGCAAACCTTGGCACATTATTTTTATAATACAATGGAATTGTACAAGGGGGTAATTATTTTTTCTGAAAAGTTTCTGTAATCAAGATTCAAAAAATTTCCGTGAGCATGAACAAAGTTCAAGGCTAGCTCCCACTTCAACAATGCTTGTCTCTCTCACTTTCACTTTCCTTTTTGAAAAAGTTTTGGGTACCCCTCTTTATTTTTGTTGTTTTTAAACTATATGAAAGCACTCAACAGAAATAAATGACTCTCTAAAACTTCCTGGTTGTCTCCCTGGCAGCGCTTTCTTTAAAGCCATTAATCTAGGCATATAGTGCTCAAGTAATGAATCCACCCGGATCCCAAGGTATATCAAAGCCAATTTTAATTAGCAATGATTTGTTATTTAGTAATGAGCACAAAGTAACATATATCATGCAACAAAGAAGTCTAACTCTCTTCCTATGCATCGGCATGTCATAAAAGAACAATTCATGCACACATAGTAAAGGCCAATGCATAGTAAAACAGTTTCTTGCAATTTTATTTTGTTGGAAACATAGAGAGGTTGAGATATAGTTCCTCTCTCATAATAATTACAAGTAGGAGCAGCAAGCACATGCATATTATATTCATCAAAATCATCATGTGCAACGGTAAAATGCAACCCATAAATATAATCCTTAATAAGGGTAAACTTCTTCGATATAGTATAATCGGGAGAATTCAAAAAGATAATAGGACTATCATGCGTGGGTGCAATAGCAACAATTTCATTCATAACATAAGGAACTATAGCAAGTTCATCTCCATAAGCATAATTCATATTGGCATCTTGGCCACAAGCATAGCAAGCATCATCAAAAAGGGATATTTCAAGAGAATCAACGGGATCATAGTAGTCATCATAGCAATCATCCTTCGATAAGCACGAAGGGACATTAAACAATGTATGAGTTGAAGAGTTACTCTCATTAGAAGGTGGGCACTGGTAGCTAATCCGCTCTTCCTCCTTTTGTTCTTCGCTCCCCTCCTCATCTTTTTCATCCAATGAGCTCACAGTTTCATCAATTTCTTCTTCCATAGATTCCTGCAAAATATTAGTCTCTTCTTGGACAGCAGAGACTTTCTCAATAAGTGCATTAATATCGGAATTGTATTCATAATTCTCATAGCAATATTTGAGGATAGCTAAATTTTCAGGTCTATAAGCAGCATCATCAAAATCTTCAAACTCTTTAAACATAGATTCAATTTCATAAGCACCCATAAAAGCAACAAATTCTTCTATTTGTTCCACATCATAGTAATCATATATACCATTAGCATAAGAAGCTAAGGTTTTATTATCATTAAATTTGCATGAAAAGGGAAGGTGTGGAGCCTTCATCCTAGAGCAACAAGTATAATCATAAATCAGGCATACTTGCCGAGCATACCACTTCAGTATATGAATTTGATCCCATAATAGTTTCCCTTTTTGTGTCAAGCGATAATCCCTAAAGTATTCACGTTGATCCAACGTTACTCCCATTACATAGTTGAATGGGGCTTTCTCAGGATTATCAAAGTAGTACATAATATCTTTCACATAACCAGCATCGAGGGTTTTAGGAGGTTCCCCATCTCCATGAGCAGAAAGTACACCTAATTTTGTTGGTATTTCGTGTTCCATATCCATAACTAAAGATAGAGAAGAACTAAGAACAGCAAATAAAAATTACTTAGTGATAAAGCAAACAAGCACACACGAGAATATTCACCCCACGCTACTGCTCCCCGGCAACGGCGCCAGAAAAAGGTCTTGATAACCCACAAGTATAGGGGATCAATTATAGCCTCTTTCAATAAGTAAGCGTGTCGAACCCAACAAGGAGCTAAAGGCGGAACAAATATTCCCTCAAGTTATATCGACCACCGATACAACTCTACGCACGCTTAACTTTACCTAGAACAAGTATGAAACTAGAAATACTTTGTAGGTGTTTTCGGAAAGGTTTGCAAGATAATAAAGAGCGAGTAAATAAAAGCTAGGGGCTTTTTAGATGAAGACACAACTAAATTAGTTTTAGTAGAGAGATTTTTGTTACGAGGAAGTTATTTGTCCCTAGGCAATCGATAACTAGACCGGTAATCATTATTGCAATTTTATTTGAGGGAGAGGCATAAGCTAACATACTTTCTCTACTTGGATCATATGCACTTATGATTGGAACTCTAGCAAGCATCCGCAACTAATAAATATCATTAAGGTAAAACCCAACCATAGCATTAAAGCATCAAGTCCTCTTTATCCCATACGCAAACAACCTACTTACTCGGGTCTGTGCTTCTGTCACTCACGCCACCCACCATAAGCAAACCATGAACATATTGCAAACCCTACAGCGGGGATCCCTCACGCTTGCGCGACACGGAGAGCACCATAGGACAGCACCAATAATAAAACATGCAACTCAAACCAATCTTGATCATCAAATAACCCATATGACAAAACGGATCTACTCAAACATCATAGGATAGCCATACATCATTGGGAAATAATATATAGCGTTGAGCACCATGTTTAAGTAGAGATTACAGCGGGTAAGAGAGAGGTTACACCGCTGCATAGAGGGGGGAAGAGTTGGTGATGATGGCGGTGAAGTTGTTGGTGAAGATTGCGGTGATGCTGATGGCCACGGCGGTGTTCCGGCGCCACCGGAAGAGAAGGGGAGAGGGGGCCCCTTCGTCTTCTTCTTCCTTGACCTCCTCCCTAGATGGGAGAAGGGTTTCCCCTCTGGTCCTTGGCCTCCATGGCGTGGGAGGGGCGAGAGCCCCTCCGAGATTGGATCTGTCTCTCTGTCTCTCTCTGTTTCTGCGTTCTCCTCTGCTGCCGTTTCACCGTTTCGTATATATATATATATGGAGATCCATAACTCCGATTGGACTGAAACCTTCGCCGTGATTTTTTACCAAAAATTAGCTTTCTTGCGGCCGAAGAAGGGCATCAACCACCTTACGGGTGGCCCACGAGGGTTAGGGGCGCGCCCAGGGGGGCATGCGCGCCCCCTGCCTTGTGGCCACCTCGGGCACCGTTTCGCGTTGATCTTTCTCCCAGATTTTCCAAATATTCCAAAAATAAGCTCCGTCCGTTTTTATCCCGTTTGGATTCCGTTTGATATGGATATTCTGCGAAACCAAAAACATGCAAGAAACAGGAACTGGCACTCGGCACTGGATCAATATGTTAGTCCCAAAAATAGTATAAAAAGTTGCCAAAAAGTATATGAAAGTTGCATAATATTGGCATGGAACAATCAAAAATTATAGATACGACGGAGACGTATCAGATACTCACCGGTAACAAGCCCAACCTCAAGAACTTTCGGGTGTTCGAGTGTAAGTGTTTCATTCTCAAGAAAGGTGTTCGTTTGTCTAAATTTGAGGCTAGAGCTCAAGAGGGCATATTTGTTGGTTATGCTACAAACTCTCATGCTTACCGTGTCCTCAATAAGTCCACGGGACTTATTGAGGAGACGTGTAACGTGGATTTTGATGAGAATAACGGCTCCCAAGTGGAGCAAAGTGGTACTTGTGATGTAGGTGATGAAATTCCTCCCCAAGCCATAAGAAGAATGGGTGTTGGTTTTATCCTACCCATTGAGGATCCCCTTGTGGCTGAAGGAGAAGGACAATGTTCCACTCAAGTGGAACCATCATCAACCCAAGGCCCACATGCTTCCGAAGAACAAAGTGAAGGCCCTCAACCTCATGAACAAGACCAAGGGCAAGATCAACCTCAAGACGGTGTTGAACCACCAAATGATGCCCAAGGTCAAGTTCTCTCCTCCGAGCAAGTTCAAGATCAAGAGCAAGCTCAAGATCAAGAACAAGCTCATGACGACGCTCAAGATGATCAAGTTTCCGCTCCTCAACTCACCCCTGAGGAGGAATTGGAGCGTCGTGCCACTAAGATTGCTTCCAAGCTATCCACCAAAGATCATCTCATGGCAAATGTGCTTGGAAGCTTAAGAAAGGGGGTAAGCACTCGTAGACAATTAGCAAACTATTGTGAACATCACACGTTTGTCTCTTGTGTTGAACCCCAAAAGGTCTATGAGGCGCTCGAGGATCCAGATTGGCTTAATGCCATGCATGAAGAACTCAACAACTTCGAGCACAACAAGGTGTGGAGATTGGTGCCAAGGCCAACGGGGAACCATAATGTCATTGGAACCAAGTGGATATTCAAGAACAAGCAAGATGCTCATAGAATTATCATTCGCAACAAGGCTTCTTTGGTAGCACAAGGCTACTCCCAAGTCGAGGGTATCGACTAGGGTGAAACCTTTGCTCCTGTTGCTCGCCTTGAATCCATTCGCATGTTGATTGCTTATGCTTCTCATCATAACTTTAAGTTACAACAAATAGATGTGAAGAGTGCTTTTCTTAATGGTCCTATTAATGAGTTGGTGTATGTCAAGCAAACCCCCGGGTTCGAGGATCCCTATTTTCCCGATCATTTGTATCAACTCCATAAGGCACTCTATGGCCTTAAGAAAGCCCCACGTGCATGGTATGACCACCTTACCGAGTTGTTGCAAGATCGTGGTTTTGAAATTGGGAAAATCGACCCCCACTCTTTTTACTAGGAAGTTCAAAGGGGAGTTGTTTGTGTGCCAACTATATGTTGATGATATTATCTTTGGTTCCCATAACAAAGCTTTCAATGAGGAATTTGCCGCTCTCATGACCTCCAAGTTCAAGATGTCCATGATGGGAGAGTTGAAGTTCTTTCTCGGGTTCGAGGTCAAGCAAAGAAGAGAACGAACCTTCATCAACCAAGCCAAATACACTCAAGACATGCTCAAGAGATTCAAGCTAAGTGATGTCAAGCCGGCCTCCACTCCAATGCCTGTCAAATGCCAACTTGACATAGATCCCAATGGTAAAGCGGTGGATCAAAAGGTATATCGCTCCATGATTGGCTCCTTGCTTTACCTTTGTGCATCTAGACCGGATATCATGTTGAGTGTGGGAATTTGTGTATGGTTTCAAGCCGCACCTAAGGAAAGCCACTTTGTGGCGGTCAAGCGAATCTTTCGATATTTGGCTCATACCCCAAACTTTGGCTTATGGTATCCAAGAGGATCTAACTTCAATCTTATGGGCTATTCGGACTCCGATTGGGCGGGAGACAAAGTGGATAGGAAGTCCACTTCCGGAGGGTGCCAATTCCTTGGTTGCTCTTTGGTGAGTTGGTCTTCCAAGAAGCAAAGTTGTGTGTCTCTCTCGTCCACCGAAGCGGAGTATGTGGCCACCGGTAGTTGTTGTGCACAACTTCTTTGGATGAGGCAAACTTTAAAGGATTACGGTGTCATTTGTGACAAAGTGCCTCTCTGGTGTGATAATGAAAGTGCCATCAAGATTTCTCTCAACCCGGTTCAACACTTCAAGACGAAGCATATTGAGATTCGGTATCACTTCATCCGGGATCACATTAGGCGATGGGAGATCGAGCTCAACTATGTCAACACTCATGATAACCTTGCAGATATTTTCACAAAGCCCTTGGATGAAGCAGGATTTCGCGAGTTAAGGCATGAGCTAAATATCATTGATTCGAGCAATGTTGCTTGAACCCTTGCACACCCCACCATACTCAACTTGTTGTCTTGTTTAGGTGTAGGCATGGACATAGGGGGAGTGTTGTTCTCTCCATGAACTCTCCCTCCCCCCATTATGCATAAATTGATCAACTCTTTCACATTAGCCATTGTTGATGGTACTTGTGCCTCAAAGACGAGTTTTGGTCATGGGCCCAAGGATAATTCTTCGCGGCGCCATACCAATTGGCTCAAACATAGGTGGCTCCGGCTGTCGGTGTCAAAACCGGTGGATCTTGGGTAGGGGGTCCCGAACTGTGCGTCTAAGGCTAATGGTAATAGGAGGCGGGGGACACAGTGTTTACCCAGGTTCGGGCCCTCTCTATGGAGGTAATACCCTACTTCTTGCTTGATTGATCTTGATGATATGAGTATTACAAGAGTTGATCTACCACGAGATCGTAGAGACTAAACCCTAGAAGCTAGCCTATGATTATGGTTGTTGTTATATCTATCGACTAGCATGGCCTCGGTTTATGTAATGCACCAGAGGCCTAGGATAACAAGAGTACTAGCCGAATACGCCGGTGGGAAGGAGTCCTTGTCTTGATCACCAAGTCTTGTGGAATCTTCCTTGTATGCGGCAGCTATCCGAACTGCCCATGAGTATACGGCCATGAGGGTCCTCGACCCAATCTAACAGATAGGGAGGTGACGTGGTGAGTACCCCCTAGTCCAGGACACCGTCAGTAGCCCCCTGAACCGGTCTTCAAGTTAGGGACGCTCCTCGATTCTTCCGAACTGTTCTTCATCTTCGGTCGTCGGTCTTGAAAACTGGTTCAACAAATTTTCCCATCATCTGCCTTGAGGATTGCCGAGCTAAATCTGACGAGTTTATACATCGGGTATCCGAGGTGTCCTTTAAGTCTTCGGCCTTTATCAATGCCTTGTTATTTTTATGCCATGCCTCAGGTTTGAAGTTGTTCCCGTGCGGCGGTGTCCTCTTGCATCCGAGCCCCAACGTCGGACTGCATTCGAGGTATTCTTTGCAGCCAAGCACCAACGCCGGACTGTGTCCAAGCTCCAACGTCGGACTGTATCCGAGCTCCAACGCCGGACTATATCCGAGGTTTCATAGATCACCTTGGTTCAAAAAGGTTTAAGGAGCTTAGCCGAGCTTAATGCCAAAAATGCCCTCTATGGAGCCAGCCACTGGCGCCCGAGCTTTATGCCGGACTGCTTCCGAGGTGGTGCACCACCCGACAGCGGGCCGATTTTTTGTGAATATTTTTTATTGGTGCAATTTATTCTCTACCGAGATATATAGCCGGTATATGTATATCCAGTAGCCCTCAAGGTGTGTGTCGGTCTAAAACCCGAGATGCACCTGAAGGAAAACATAAAACTGCTGATCCTAGTAGCCCCTGAGACTCAGGTCGATTTGCGAAATCGGCATGAGGATCAACTCCTAGCTCGGCAGCATACATAGGAATAGAAACGCAGTGTAATATATTAGAAATAATAATGATCAGCGGACGGGCCCTTGAGAGAGGGTCGTGAGAAGTCGCCGTGATATATTAGCTTGATGCTAGATAGGTCCAGATGGTACTTATTGTTGTCCGAAGATGCGCTTTCCCATAGTTCGATCAAGCCGAACACTGAGCCCTTTGAATTTTCTATATTGAATAGGCAATGCGGTAGCCCCTAAGACACTGGTCGGTGGCAACACCAGATCAGGGGATCGATGTGCCCCTTTAATATTTGTAAATAATGAGCGCAAAGCCCAGTAGCCCCCGAGCCTTAATGTGGGCACGGGTGGCCGAATTAAGGATCGATATCCAGAGTAAAATCACAGATTATGTGTAATGATTCTATGTATCCAAGTACTTTACATCATTATTTTGACTCCATTCCGACCGTTTATCAGTTGAAAGTGGCCCATCGTCGGCTTCTAACCCTTTGTAGATACTACGCAGGGTGTTTCCGCAATAACAAGAGAACCCTTAGCCGACGTCTCGGTGCCCGAAGGCGGTTGTGTTAGCGGAAACGAGGCAATCAGATATGCGGGCTTTATAACTTTCGCTTAGTCATAGGAGCTTTAAACTGGGGAAGCTAGCTATGAGCCCCCGGTTAGTGTTCGGCGACATCCAAGGTCAAGCCGTAAACACTTCAGCCAATGTTATGAACGACCCGTCATTTAACATAATCATCGGATCGCTGACCAGTTTACACTTATTGTGACAGTCAGTTTTTGACTTTCTCCACTGAGATGCTTAACCATGCGAGCTGGAAGCACAATCACAGTGGTTCTCCCTTTGCACACCTAGCCGAACAAAGTGGGACGTAGGAGGCAAGCACAGGAGCCGGGCAACCCAACTATTGACCAAAGACACAATTCGAAACCAATGCATATATAGTAGTGTCCGAGAATGTTTTTGCCGAATCTTTAAAGGTGTCCGGCGTTGCACTGCGAGACTTATGCTGGAAACACACAAATAGTTTAAAAGTGCCATAGGCTTGGAAAACCAAAAAACGTCAGTGAAAACCTGACGTCCGAACAAGATCAAGTGTTCGGTGCCAATCTGAAAATTGGACTTTAGAAAAAGAAGTGCTTCTGCCGTGCTTTAACATGACACATCCTATCTCAAGACTTCAAGCGGGTCAGCCTACGGCTTCAACCTCCTATCCCGAAGGCGGAGTACTTCTCATTAGGCCAATTTAGCAAACTAAACTCTAGCGGCTTTGAGAGACAAATTAGGGTCCCTGGCTAGTGACCACACACTCGTGTCAAAAAAAGGAGTGATAAATAATAATAATAATAACAACAACAACTTTGCAACGACTAAGAAGAAGAACACTTATTATAAAACGGCTCATATAAATTTAAGAGCCCCCAAGTGACTTGGGTAAAAGAATTTTATGTAAAATGATTCTATGTACCTAAGTACTTATATCATATCTGTGTTCACCCGAACTTTAAACGCGTCTTAACCGACCGTCGGCTTCTCCCTCTTCGGTCAAGGGCCGAAAAGTGTTATGTACTCCACCTGTCGAGAATATCGACGGTGTTTCCGATAACCAGGAAATCAGGCCATAAGGCTGTAACAGACAAAGTGCGCTCAGGGAACTTATGCTATATTACTGACGAAGTGTAAGAAGCATCTTCGAGGAAAATAGTACCCCCACTGATACCTTTCTTCGGTTTCTCATTGCTACTATGAGACTTGTGCAATAGATTTTTTGTACTCATGAGTTCCGTTGTGTGCCGACCATAATTGAAAACAATAAGAGTGCTAGCTTTCGGCTTCACCCAGTCTGAGGTCCAGTTCGGATGACCCGATCGTGACAATCGCAGAGGTGCTCCCTTTACTCCCTAGCCGAACAATCAGGAACGTAGGGGTAAACACAGGAGCGAGGCAACCCAGCTTGCAAATCGCTTAAGTCAACATGGTGCATATTGTGGCGTAATACACGAACAAGGAACGGAGCCGTACAAGTGTAATCATTTGCAAGAGGAAAGGCTTCATAAAGGAAGCCCCCAAGTAAACGGGGTATTTGAATTTGTGTGTCACAAACAAAGTTTTGACAAGGAGATTTTTTACTAGCAACTTTTTTCCAAAAAATTATAATGCTTGGTCGAACCGAACACAAGTTAAAAATTTAAAACTTTGAGCATGAAAGCGACTTAGCTGGTTAATGTGTTCGGCATTGATGACGCGGTCCGAGCTTGATGCGGGACAAGGTTCCATCCCCCAAGCCGGTCCTGAGGTGGCGCAGGAAAGAGCTCGGCACTCCGAATTGGTGACATAGCACGGTCAATGCAGGCCGGCATAGTGATGCCGAAGTCCCCGGCATGGGGTAATGAAGTGTTGACGAAGCCCCCCGTCCAGCCGAGGTGACGTGGTATGTCAGTATGCCGAGTTGACGATACTGCCAAACCCGGATCATTTTCCTGTGCAAAAAAAATAGTGCAAACCGGAGATAATAGTAATAATAATAAAAAAATCATTGCATAATAAATAATTTATGCAAAGTGAGTAATAAAAGAAATATGGCCTGGCGCCGAAGTCAATGTCGATGCAGGGCGTCGGCGTGATGCGGTAAAGGCGTGGCAAAGCCTGAATTCAAAGGTCGGTCCGAGTTCCGGATGCGGCGTTCGCCGGACTATGTACGGAAACTGACCGAACCACCATGCGACCGTCGTTAATGTGGCCACCATTTGATAGACCTGCGTACATATGATGGACAAACCAGAGTAATAATTTCTTGGGAAAAATGTACCCAAACAAGCAAAAAATACTAGGATTAATAGCACCTGGTTTATTTGTTGTACCAATCCGAAGAAAGGTGATTCCCAAAATTGGGACTCGATCCGCACACCCATTGCCTGATGGGCGATAAAGCGACGGCATGGCGATGCTGGCAAAGGTTGGCTCGCCGAGGCCTCGGTCCAGCTAATGTGACGGAGTTGGTCGGCTAGTGACGCCGAAGTCTCCGGAGTAGGTTGATGAAGAGATGGCGAAGCCCTCGGTCCAGCCGAGATGTTGAAGCCTCGATGTTAGCCGATGAGTCGAAGTAGGCCAGCGTGATGGACATCGGCTTGAAAAAGCAACAGTGCGGCCCTGCCGATGCAGGTCGTGACGTGGTCAATGCCGGCTTGATGAAGTGACCGTGCGGCGATGCCGGTGTGCCCGCTCCGTGTAATCCGTGGGGCGGCGATGTTGGTGATGATTTATCCTTCGCGATGCTGAACTCTTGTTCGGCTTACCGAGATGATGATCCGAAGAAGTTGAGCTCGGCTCAGCAAAGCGACGACGTGTCTAGTGCAGGTCGGTAGCCTTGGAGCAATATTGTCGGACTGGTTTGACACCAGCATGATGTGAAGACGACCTCAGAGGAGGCTTAAAATTTTATGGGCACGTGTTTAAAAACGACGCACAATACCCTAGAAGAGAATTCCTTTAAAAAGGTTATCCACTATCACGTTCATAAAGAAACATGAATTCGGGTTGGATCCATATTCGTGCAGAAAACAGATCCGAAAATTGGTCAACTCATCGGAAGGCTCCCGGAATTTGAACCGTCGGATCGAGCTGAAATTTGGAGGGGGGGTAGATATGGGAATTCCGCAGTAGATGAACGGCTGGATCTTCCAAAGGACCTCCGAGCTGAGCTCTGGGGACCACGCCCTAAACTCATCCAGATTCCCGTCCAGATTTGACAGGGCTCCGGTATATCATAGATTGTCGGAGATTCCTCCATCGGAACTCGACGAAATTTGCATGGCTGTTGTAGACGTAATTCCGCACTATTCCACTGAAGCAATCGTCAAACCGATGCTCGAGGAGGCGGTGACGGCGGATACAAGTTCGCTGTCCAGAAAACCAGCACGGTCGCCCGAGGGCAATGTTGACGTTGAGCCCTCGAGCTCCATGGATGATTCCTCTATGATCATGATAGAGATTGGAGTTGATGTTGATGAAGGCCCCCGTCCGAACATGACGATCGGAGATGGAGCGCGGTCCTCGGTCGAGCCAAGGTAACCAGTCGAGCCAGCGACGAAGATGTCGGCGTCGCAGTTGACCTGCGGGCGAGCCATTAATCCTTTTGCCGATCACACAACGGAACTCTCAATGAAAGCACCAATGTCGGTGTCAAAACCGGCGGATCTCGGGTAGGGGGTCCCGAACTGTGCGTCTAAGGCTAATGGTAACAGGAGGCGGGGGACACAATGTTTACCCAGGTTCGGGCCCTCTCTATGGAGGTAATACCCTACTTCCTGCTTGATTGATCTTCATGATATGAGTATTACAAGAGTTGATCTACCACGAGATCGTAGAGGCTAAACCCTAGAAGCTAGCCTATGATTATGATTGTTGTTATATCTATCGACTAGCCTAGCCTCGCTTTATATAATGCACCAAAGGCCTAGGATAACAAGAGTCCTAGCCGAATACGCCGGTGGGGAGGAGTCCTTGTCTTGATCACCAAGTCTTGTGGAATCTTCCTTGTATGCGGCAGTTGTCCAAACTGGCCCATGAGTATACGGCCATGGGGGTCCTCGACCCAATCTAACAGATCGGGAGATGACGTGGTGAGTACCCCCTAGTCCAGGACACCGTCACCGGCCATCGCCTTCTCTTTGGAGAGGTTGTGTTACATGTTTAGTCCTTGTTGTCTCATGCTTCCCTTTCCTCGTGCCGACCTTGCGTGTATTGTCTCGTGGGTTAGCTCTTTGGTGTGTCCGTTCGCTTGAAGGTTGCTTTGCAAAGGCCCCTATTCTTCTCTGTTTTCGAAACGTGCATTTTTTTGGGTCTACGGTACTACCGTGGCTCACCACGGTACTACTGCATGAGCTGCGCACTGTAGTACCGTGCAGTCGCGAGCGCATGGGGGTTAAGAGCGGGCAGGGGGAGTTCCAACTCCCCCATACCCATTCAACTCTTTTTCCCCACGCCATCTCTCTCTCTCCTGCCCAAGAACGGCGCCGGAGAACCTCGGCGGATCTCCGACTCCGGCCGCTCTCCTCGCATTCCGTCCGGTGGGATCGTTCCCCACCACGTCCTCTTGCCATGGAACAAGGTTTCTCCCCAAATCCCTCCCTCTTTGGTTCGTTCTTTCGTTTCTAGGTTTTTGGGGAGATGCATGTTGTTCTTGAGATTTTAGGCCAAATCTTTGCAAGAATAGGATGTAGGAGAGTAGTACTGCGTAGAGATGGTACTTGGTATGTTGCCCCTTGGTAGATTTGATCAACTGTAGTACCGCTTCGTTGTCACTGTTGTGCTCAGATCCGTTTGTGGTTCGGATCTGTCCCCGTGCGGTACTACCGCACCTCCCGTGCGGTACTACCGCTCGTATGGTACTACCGCTCCTCAGGAGCGGTACTACCACGCGAGCGCGGCACTAAAATTTTACTTCCGCTCCAAGGCACGGTACTACCGTGCCATTCTGGCGTGGTACTACCGCGGCTGGAGCGGCACTACTATTTTAGTTCCGCGCATCCATGCGGTACTACCGTTGATGTCCAATCTCCCAAGTGGAAATTACCCAATGCTAGTTCTACTTGTTTCACCTGTTTTGCTGTGGTCTTTGCATTGATCCTTCTCGCTTCTCTTGCGTGGTTGTGTGTTTTGTGTCATAGGTGGTGGCTCCGGTGCCCCTGCACGCCGTTCCAATCCCAGTCGTGACACGGGCTCCAAGCGTCTGCGCAACCAAGATGAAGCTCCAGAGGGCTCCAATGCCCCCAACGCAGGACCAAGACCACCACCACCAAGAACAAGGAGCCCTCCATGGGCATGGATGAGATTCCACTTGCTGAGTTTGTCACTCGAAGGAGGATCAACCCCTCTATGAATCCTCGTGCCAACTTCAGAGGGAATGATCTGTTCTGGACCAAGCAGCAGAATCTCATTTATCTGGATGTGATTAAGGTGAAGCAGAACATATATGTGGACGCGCACTGGATTGACATGAATCAAATGAGGGAGGATAAGCACCGTGACTACTTTGGTGAGGCTTTGGACCTCGTGGAGCAGTTTGGCATTGAGGATGTGATCTCTTTCCATCTGGATTATGACCCTAAGATCGTGGCCCAGTTATTTGCTTCGGTCCACTTCCATACTGATGAGGAACGGTCCATGACCTGGATGACCAATGGACAACAGATGACTGCTAAGTGGAAGGACTTCATGGCTTTGCTGTAGGTGCCTGATGAGGGGCTCAACACGCCCGTTGGTGTTCGCCCTCATGCCAACCCCGAGTCCGCTAACAAGAACAAGCTCCAGCAGTACCTTGTTGAGAAGAAGCTTCCCAATGACAAGAAGACGTGGGTGCTGAACCCTTTCCTTGACATCATGCACCAGATCTTCGCAATTCCCTCTTTCCACGCATTGGGGACAAGGACAAGGTGCATGCCTATATTGTGGATATGATGCTCATTTGTGAGGAGGCACGTCACTCTCAGTCTCAACCACGTGACGTCCTCACATCATGTGGTGCGAGCTTCGGTTTGCGGTGTTCAACCGTAAGGCACCCATCTATGGTCCTTATCTGTTTCTCTTGATCATGAGGACTTTGGAGAAGCTCTATCCCGATGAGGAGTTTGTTGCCCCTGACTGGATCCATCACGACCCCATCAAGCTCCGCATCAAGCCTCAGTGGGCTAACACTACTACTCGTGCTGAGGCAGAGGCTGCTCGAAAGGATGTTGATGAGGATCAGTTTGAGGAGGAGGAAGCGGATGAGGACAGCTCTGCCGGGTATACCCCTCCCTCTACTGAGCCCTCATGAGCTAACAAGCTGAAGGCCAAGATGAAGGCATTCACTACAAAAAAATACACTTCCGTGATGATACGTGTTTGTCACAGTAGGTCACGTTTTCTTTCATGCATGTACATCCATGACAAATTTATGACAGAATCAAGATAGTCATACCTGTGTTGTCGTAGAAGTGTTCCATGACATTACCAAAATTATCATCACGGAAGTGTCCACTTCCATGACGATAAATCGTGTGTCACAGAAGTGCTTTCATCAAGGGTGATCGACACGTGGCATCCACCGTAACGGAACACCATTAAGCTATTGGGTCCGGTTTTGGATCCGATAACCCATTAATAGCCCCGACCAATGGGGATTTTCCACGTGTAAAATCATCATTGGCTGGAGGAAACACGTGTCGGCTCACCGTTGGGACAGATGTCATCCACTCATTGGACCCAAAGCACATATGATACATTGACACGTGGCACGCCCAACAGAGGCCCATTCCTGTGAAAAGGCCGGCCCGTTTGACTTGGTCAAAAGGTGGCGGGCCGGCCCACGGCAAGCCTGTTAACGGCATGTTCGCATATAGCCCATTTACAGCCCGCTAACCCAGGGCCCGTTTACGGCCTATCCGAATTAGGCCCAGTAGCATCATCTAGGCCGTCCAATATAATTCCAGCCCGTTTTAACTTCCGGCCCATGTATGGCCCATGACGTCTTTTGGCCCATATGAGGCCCTTAGTAACCCTTGGGCCCTTAATGGCCCGTGGTAAAACTGGCCCGTAATGAACAGTGTATCACTTTATACCCATTAACGGCCCATTATTCAGTTGGGCCGTTTTCAGCCCATGTTATGTTTCGGCCTTCTCAGGGCCCATTTATTCTTAGGCTCATTTCCAGCATTCGTTTACTTACGGCCCGTTACTGTCATTTTCTGCTTGTGGGCCAAATTCAGCCCGTGGTTACAGTCGGCTCGTTTGTGGCCCGTTAATACGTTGGGCCGTTTTCATAGCGTCATCAAATATGGCCGATTAACGATGGCCCGTTATGGTCGGCCCATGAACGGATGATTTCAACTCTAGCCCATTTACGGCGATAATGTGGTCTGTTATTGGCCCATGTTTGGCCAACCGATCATACGGCCCGTAGAAGGCCCATTGTGTCTACGGCCCGTATAAGGCCCATTGCTTCTACGCCCCGTAGAAGGCCCATTGTTTGTACGGCCCTTAGAAGGCCCATTGTTTCTACCGCCCGTAGGAGGCCCATGTTAACTACGGTAAATATGTAGCCCATGGTTAATGTGGCCTAGTTTTAAAAAAATAGGTTATTGCGGCCACTAGCAAACCGCGGAAAAAGAACTGCACTGACTACAAGAAAACAAATAAACAAGACAATAAGGAAATAAATAAGCAAGCAACTTACGCTAGGCTATCACGGCTATTACACATATTACATCCACTGGGCATCAAAGTTCGCCACCAGTGCAAATATAGGGAACACCCTGCACTATACAAAAATGGCTTGCTGTTTTCTTCAGCCAGTGGCTGCACATTAAGAACAAATTTTGTATCGCACCAAAACAAATTACAACTATAAAACAAAAGGAAGGTTGGCATAAAAGTTAGCAGCCTAGCAGATAAATGCACCACCAGAAGTTCAGAAGCTCAGTTCATTTGACCTGACTGTTACGTTTTCATGCTGTATTGTCCAATGGAGCACCATAACCTTTGCCTTCAGTTCTCCTAGGCTCCTGAACAACATAGCAAATGTCTGATAGTATGGTTTCAAAACTATGCATATCTTGACAACATCGAACAATGTCTCTCATTGTTTCACAAAGGGTCTCTGTTAGGGAATGGACTTGTGTCTGGAGCGTAGATACAACATTGTTTTGAGCTTGCATATCTTGATCATGAGGCAGTTTGGACGAGATTGCCTTAACAACCAACCCAATATTACGCAGGAACGTGCTTTTGGCACTGTTAGTGGACAGGTACTGACCCACTGCAGCAAGAGCTGACATTGCGGTTATAGTTGCCTCGCCACCTTCAGAAGGTGCCGGTTCCACCAGTTTTTCCATAGCTCGCTGAAAAGTTGAGGTTTTACATTAGTAGTACCAGAACAGAAGATATTAAGGAGGCTGCAAAACCAAACAAAATAGCTTTGGTCTATATACAGAACTTATTCTGGTGAACCCATGTAAAATATTAGTTGTATTTTATTGCAAAGTACATAATAAAACCAGGTTCCAAACATATGACCATGTACCATCGCTAATGTATTGTCTATTTCTTCACATTGTATTGAGGGCTAAGGATAAAGAGATGAAGTTTATAATACGGTAAGCATAGTATGACATCATTCATATCACAAAACAACTGAGAACAGACAAACAGGCAATTGTAACATTGTGTGGGCAAGTCCAGCACGGAACTAGATTACAGGTCAAGATCAAAGGAACATCACTCCTCTCTTTTAAACCTTGTAAGGTGCAATGATACGCTAAGACAATTGTGTATAAAATTGAAAAGAGTAATAGACATTGGTTGCAAACCATGCAGTTCAAGGCACAAGTCAGAGTAAGTAGTAGTTAAAAGGCATGAGGATTAAGGACTTACAACAGCGGCTTTGACTGGTGTAGTCATGCCCTTCTTCTTGCTGGTGTGATAGTCCTTGAAGATTTCCACAGCATTTGGTTCAGGTACTTTTTGGTCCTTGCGGGCTTTCCTCTGCATTTGGAACAAGTCAATATAGATCTGATAATATGGTACAACGAATAGAGTGAAACACAGCTAATTACAAGAGCCTCGCAGTGTGCAATATAGCTACGAGATCATGTCATCTGTTGGAATTTCACTTTCGTACCGTTGGCCTTGTTCTTTGAACAGTTCACCTACAAGAAGATAGATTTGTGTGGCACATGCGTAAATAGGACTTCAACATGTGATCTGATCACATATATATAATGTACCTGATACTTCGGATCGGACCAGTGTTTAACGAGGCCTCTCCAGTCTTCATCAGATATATTTTCCACTGGAGATTTTTGGGCAAGTTCACTGTTAGCCTTGCCTTCAAATGAGTTTTCCTCAAGTTATACCGATACTGTCACAGAGCAGACTTGAAAACATGGGTGCAAGATTGTCTGGTTGCATCATCTTGGCTATCCAACTTGAACCTCATCTGTTGAAAATTATGGGAGTCTCATTATCAGCAACCTAGAAAGTATTGGACAGAGCAAGACGATATTACTAGTTTCCATACATAACCATACTTACAGATAAATGGTCGAGGAAGGTGTTGAACTGGGTTTTGTCTTTGTCATTCCTGTACTGAATCCATGTTGGGAGGATACGTACATGACACCTAACAGCAACCGCTGCCTCTGATACTAACTTGGCTGACTCTGTAGCATCACGTGGACTTTTTAAACCTGCCTCAAAACGGATCTCCATTCTTCCTCCTCTAGATTTAGTTAACCTATCGAGCATTATCCCTGATGTTTGTTTCCTCTTGCGCCTAGGTGCTAGTCCAACAACAAACATAGGAAGTGTTAGTGTACATCAAACTGTGAGACTACATATAAAGAAGCATGCAACTGTAACTTGACTCCAGCAACTACCTTCTTGTTGTTGAAGCTCACAAAGTTCATCTGATCTTGCCAATTCATCTTGTGTCAAGAGTGCTTCGGAAGTAGTGTCAGGTGGCAAGGGAGCTTGGGAACGTGCTGCTAGCTGAGTTGACCAACGAGTAAATCGTGCAGCTGGTGGTACTGTGGAAGGTGTTGCAACAACTAGGGTTGTCTCTACTTGTTTGGTGGCAGCTATTTGTTTCTGTTTGGCTTGTTCTGCAGCTCGTTTAGCATGGGATACCCTGTCGGTACAATTTTCCGCTGGACTTTGACCTTCTATTGCACCATCAGTACCAGCAGAATCTGCAGGATTCTTCCGCTTCCCTTTCCCTGTCGTTCTGTCTTGCTTCCTCTTTCTCTGTGCCATGTTATGTCAAGACGACAAGAAAAAGGAATAAGAATTTAGTTCTTCAGAACAAATTGATGTGTGATAAGGACGAACTGAACTTTGATGTTAGACAAACACATGATAGGAGGATGTAATATGTAAGAAAAATAGGACGGCATGAGATAACCAGAACTATGATGTGTAAACTAAGCAGAACACATTTCACTAAATTAGAAGCAATGCAATGGAAGGTAGACACCATACGAAAGATGCTACAAATATCGCTCTGCCAAGTTAACAGTGTCTCATCATAAATGCCGTTTAAACAAATGTGAAGTGGTACAAGAAATAAATCATATGCAAGATGCAAACAACATCACACTATCAAGTTAAAGGTCTCTCGTCATTAGTGCCATTGCATATTCACAGCATTGCATATTCACATCTTATGACATGTAAACTAAGGAGAAGGCATTTCAACAAATTAGAAGCAATGAAAGCAAGACACCATATGAAAGATGCAACGAATATCACTCTACCAAGTTAAAACTGTCTCGTCATAAGTGCCATTTCAACGAATTAGTAGTACAAGCTAGAAAAGAATGTGAGATGTAACCTATATCACACTCAGAAGTCAAACGTGTCTTATGATAAGTGATTGTTGCAGGTTACACAACAGTAGTAATTTGATGTAAGAACATGGTGTGATAGACAGATATTGTATGTTCTAGAAACAGGAACACGTGTCTTATTCAAGTATAATGTGTAAAGTAAGCAGATGGAATTCAACAAAATTAGAAGCAATACAAGCTAGACATCACACATAACAAGCAACCACATATAACAGTGCCAAGTTAGAGGGAGCACCGGTGATGGTGCACTAGGGGAGACGTGCTCATCATAAACACAGCTACCTTGAGTGTTGATGCATGTGTTATCTTGGAAATCATCTTGGGGGTGGAGGAGTACAAACTGTAGAGGCCCTTTGTTTGGAAGGAGCACCTTTATCCGCTGCCTTGCTAACTTCCTTCTGCTTTATTGATTTTGAATTGTCAAGTAAAACTGACAAGAAAAAGCAATAAAATTCTCTCTTCAAAACTCATTCATGCATGATACTGACAATCACTACTTTGATCTAAGGCAAACACATGATACCGGGATGGAATATGTACGAAAAACAGGACGCCATGGCATGTTCACAACTGTTTGTGTAAACTAAGCAGAAACCATTCCAACAAATAAGAAGCAATGCAAGCTAGACACCACATGAAAGATGCAACCAATATGACTCTGCCAAGTTAAAAGTGTCCCATCATAAATGGCATTTCAACAAATTAGAAGCAGCGCATGATATAAATCATATCAAAGATGCAACTAATATCACACTGCATATACTGAAGGTGTTTCGTCATATTGATTTATGCGGGATAAAAAAAACAATAGTTTTATGCGAGGACATGCTTAATAGACAGATGTACTATATACTAAAAACAGGAAGGCATGTCACAGTAACAGGTATAATGTATAAACTAAGCATAATAGCACATGCAATTTAACCATATTAGAAGAATTACAATCTAGACACAATATGCGACATGCAACCACATATCACTGTGCCAAGTTAGAGCAAGCACCTGCGATGCTAGTGTAGGGGAAATGCGGTAATCAACTATAGAGCTACGTTCACTATCTTCATCTAGCCTTGTTGTTTCTTGAGAATCATGTGGGGAGGCTGACGCTGCATTCTTTAAATGAGGATCTTTTATCACAGTAGTCCACTGGCCTGACTGCCTCATCATAAGTGATTGAAGAGGGATACACAAGAACATTAGTTTGATGTAAGAACATGGTTATAGACAGATGTACTAGTATGTACCAAAAATAGGAAGGCGTGTCATATTCAAAGGTATAGTGTGTAAGCTAAGTAGATGCAATTTAACCAAATTGGAAGCAATACAAGCTAGACATCCGGCTGGAGTGGTGAGCATGATCATCTAGGACCTGAGAGCCTGGTGGGAGGCGGGCTACTTCGCCACCATCGTGGCTTTTTAGTTGGCTTCCAGGTGATGCATGTCCGTGCTGGGCTTGTCACTAGCTCGGCCAGTGCCCTGACTAGCATTTGTCTTCTGGTGCTCCCGGGATGACGGTTCATGTAAAAAATATCTTTCCTTATCTTGATAAAGACCGACTTCGGCCTTTCGAATATAAGCTAGACACCATATGTAACATGCAACCACATATGACACCGTGAAGTTAAAGCAAGCACCTGGGATGGTGGTTCACGGCGAGCGAGATCATCAACTCCAGAGCTACATTCCCCGTCTCCATCTGCTGACACTACATCCTTTAAAGCCTTGAAACGTGTCTGGCCTAGCCGCGTACCATGCTGGAGCGACTTCTCTCTATTCTTTTCTGCTTCTGTCAAGGCAGGGTCTGAAATACCCTTGCATAAAAACACAAAAGTGAGACTATGGGTGAAGTGTGTGCAGAACTAGTGCACTGTAAAAGTAGTAGATAGCAAGTGGCTGAAAAATAAATGACAGGAGACATATGATAGCTCTACAACATTGCATGGCAAAATTAGATTCTACTCCGTAAGAATTTGTAATATATGAGCACAGGAAATGCAGGTACTCCTCCAGCACACCACCACATGTGGTCCTATCAAGATAACAGTCGACTGAAAATAAATAGGTCGGTCGTTTTTTTATGAACCGTCCGATCTATAAGGAACGGGCAGATGGCCTTTGTCTACCTCCCGCCAGTCACTGTTGACGATCTTTCTTGAACCGCCAGCGACCATCGGCCCAGACCCCTGCCTCCGCCGCCCTGCCCTCCCCTCGACCTCACACCACCGCCGTGCTTGGCAGCGCCCCCAGGCCATCCCTTTAATCCCGGCCGACGTCCAGATCGGGCGCCAGCAGCTCTAGGCCCCACACGCCCCTAAGATAAACACCGAGGCGCTGCTTCCCCGGCGTAATAGGCGGACTAGCGCCTGTTACGCCGGGGAATGCTTCCGTTAATTGGGAATCAACTGACCAAGAATTGAAATCCAGGGGGCGACGGACCTCTAGCTAAGGTGAAATAGTATATGAGGATAAACCTTGTGCATCGCGAGTAACTAGGAACATCTAGTATCAAGAAGAAGCGGTCAACTAGTGTCTTCTGTGGGATGAATACCGTGCAAGCAGTAGGGGTGGAGCCAGGATTTAGGCATAGGGGAGGCCAGACGACATGAAGCCGGCACAAATTTTTTTTTGGCAGTCGGAGCGTCTGTAGCAATAGGTAATATTGGTCAATAATTTCACTTAAACGGCAAGAAGACGAATTTTATTATCAAACTACTCTGAAATACGACATGAAATGCCATGCAAACATTGTCATATGGGAATTTAAGATATACGAGCACGATTAATCATGTATTATCACATGGTTGGTTTTTAACTTGCATTTATATAGGTTTGAATGAGAAATCATCACTTTATTAGAAAAAATTACTGTTTAGTTGGCAAAAATTGATGGTGTGATACGGCTAGTTCGTTGGCTAGCATGAAGAATTGGCAGGTGTGTCGCCGTATGAATCAGATTAGATGGAAGAGAAGAGATAGGCAGGCGGCGAAGGCATAGACAGCAGCGGCTCAGCGCTAATCATGGAGATAATGCTCATCGCCAAGAGATTTAGCGGAGGCCCATCGTACAATCTTTTTTTTCTTTGCCTTGGCATGGACTTAGGAAACAACTAACTAGTGGGCTTATACATGGGCCGTTTCCGTTTCTCCAGTATGCACGTAATGATAGGGGGGCCAACAACGTTGTACGTGTAAATATTATCGCTAATTAACTGCTGATACGATATGTTCGCTCGATCGTTGGGGGGGCCTGGCCCCTGCTCGTCCCCCCTTGGCTCTGCCACTCGCAAGCAGACACGTAATATTTACACGAATAAGGGAAGAGGAGTACCATTTTCGGTTGCCGGTGTGGTCGCCTCCACATGTCGCGTCGATCTTCTTCTTTTTGTTGGGGAAACCGCTGTTCTGGAGGAGGGTGCAGGCTTGGACGAACCCATGGCCAAATTGTTGACTGTGTTGCCGTGGCCGTATGTCAGCGGAGGGGAAGCAGATCTGAGGCGGCGAAGGACGGCATAGTGGGAACAGCTCTAGTGCGGTGGAGGGTGGCGAAGTTGGAGCGGCAGCGGTGAGGCGCAGGACGGCGTGGTTGAACTGGCTCGGGTACGGACGGCTCGGCCTCGGCTTCAACTACTAGCCGTGGAGGGCGTTGTGGTTGAGGTTGCGGTGGACGACGACGTAGGGGTATCGGCTCTGGCGTGATGGAGGAGGGCGGCGGTTGATGGGTGGGATGGGGTGGCGGACGGAGGACGCCGGGGTTTCACGACTGGTGGAGAGGTAGTTTTTGCGCCCACATAGTACGAATGGGGAATAGGACGGGTGGGTGGGGGGAGGGGGGAGAACCATGTTTCGGTCTGGGACGCGCTTGTTTTTGGCTTTTTTGAACAGAAGATGGGACGCGCTTGTTTGAAATTTGGGGAAAGTACAAACTTTGCCCCCCTCTTAAATTTCAGACCTACTGTGGGTCGGGGGTAGGATGGTAATCCCAGGTGTCCCAAATAGTGGGCAGGAGCGATTTCGGCCGCGCGCATGTGTGCTTAGGTGGCCATTGTGTATGAATGTTTTTCGGAGGTGGTTGTGTGGCATCTAGATGAAGCTACAAACCTACCTCGGTTTAGACCTTTGGACGTCGGGCCGGTAGGTTTCACGGGTCGGAGTTATTAGAAAAGTAATTTCCTTGTACTACCAAACATTGGTCTCACGCGGTTTCGGGCGAGTAGAGGCTCTTTTGGCGCTTCGTTCGAAATTATGAAACACAAACATTCACGTTTAGAGTACTCTTGAACTTTGAGGATTGACCTAAATAGACAACGTTAAATTTGACCTTGTATGTTTGAAAACCTCATTAAATTATCCGCTTCTTTTTGAAATTTTGACACTTGAAAATCCTATAACTACAATTATTTTGGAATGGAGGAGCTAAATTTGAATCTATTTTGTACACGGCTACATATGCTATTATGTACAAAATTAGAGCAAAGATTGGTGCCCCCATAATTTAGGTATGATTTACAAATGCCATGATATCAAATTCAAATAATTGAATGGACTTCATGTTGAATTCGATTTTTTTAAACCACCTTAAGTTGAATTCAAATGTATGCTAGTTCATAGGTAGCTATTTATAATGTTCATTGTGTAACTTTCGTATGTATAATGTGCTTTACACACACAACATGAACTATACTCACGTTTATATTCGATTGCTAAAGCGATGCATTGTCTGGAGTTCAAAATACTAACTATATGGATCAATTGTGTCGAATAATAACATAGACATGCTCAAATTCGATAGAATCTAGATGTCTGATGGATCGATGACCGTTCCTTACGTGAATTGCAAATATCATGATCCCATCCTAATATTTGGATACAATTTATATCTTTAATCAATGTGTACAACAGTCTTTTACGTGTAGTTTCACTCTCCATCGGTGATCTCTCACACATGCTCACACACTCTCTCCCGAGGTGTCTTTCTCGCACACATGCTCTCGATATAACCCTCCCTCCCTCTCCTAACCATTTACGAATGTTTTCACTAACCTTTATCACAAGCACTCTTCCTCTCGCAAGCATACACACGCATAATCCCCATCGACCCTTTCTATATACATAGACCTGCCTACGTGTCTCCTGTACGCACATTATCTTTAGGCTTGTCTCTCACGCATTGTCTCACACCTCTCTTCCTAATCGACGAGTATGATTCTAGCAGAGCATTCTGTAGGATGCCCCTTAAAGTTAGGTTGGATGAATAGTAATATCAGAGATAAAGGGGTTACCTTAGTCCGAGAATCTAGTGTTACAAATCCTAGCCGGCTTTGTCAGTGGACATAGAGTCCTTCACAATTATGTTATCTTTGTCTTGTACGACTAGTCATCCATGGGTCTCCCTAAATGCGTCACGGGCCGACCAATGTGGCGCAGGACGGAACCGAACAAGGGTCTCACCTCGACCCACCGGACCTCACGCGGTGACACACCCTCTGCCCCCATGTCTCGTTATCTTCTCACACCCACACATACCAACACAGACACCACACATAAAAAAATATTCTCCTGGTGCCTCTATCCACTCCCCCCTTGCATATACACACTCAAGGGAATCTCTTGTCGTGACGTCATATTCGTCTCTCTCTCTCTCTAGACCACTCTCATTTCTCGTGCTATCTCTCCCACGCCCCCCCCCCCCCGCCGGCCCCTCTATCCATGCCTCTCTCGAATACGTAATACACACACATACCTCTCTAGGCCCTGCCAAATGCATCAACTACACATTCACACATGTTACATCCCGTACCCCATTGATCTAAAAAGCCCTCTCTTCACGTTTATTTCGCATAACAACATTCCTTTTGAATAAAGTGTGGCCAAAAAATTATTTTAGAATTTCTACATATATACAACATTACAAAGTTATATGGAGGAGTATGAACTCTTGCATTGCATGGTGCCCACAATGATATTTATTCCGCACTGTGAATTTGTATATTTTTATACTATATATAAAGTTAGTCATAATAAAGAGAAATGAAGAGCATCTCTCTCTCTCTCTCCATCGCATACCCCCCCCCTCTACGCCCCTTTCACGTACGCACACAAACTATCTCCGGGTCCTCTAAAAGTAAGCCCCCAGCACATTCACGCATGTTTCATCTTTATCTCCCGATATATACAGTGACGATCATTGTATTTTAAGCGAAAGCACGATACGTACATTGGACTTCAGAATCCACTCATTATGGTCACCATTTACATTCTGTGGTTATTATAAAGTCACGGGCTCACCGTACAACTCTGTATTTGCTCAAGACACGACTAGTTGACCAGTTAAATGCTCCACGTGGCACCTCTAGTGTTGCATCACATTATCTCACTACCATCGGGCCCACCTGTCGGCTTGTATCTACTCTACATCTACACTCTTATAAAATATAAAATACACTCTTATAAAAAACAGAGTTGGTGATGATGGTGTGCCTGCCATCCTGCAATATAGGCCGTCCGATTTATATCTGACGGATAGGAAAGAAACTATGACAACTTTGCAAAAAGGTACCCACACACCTCTCCACATTTTCAAATAAGGCCTTCCCTCCTTCATCCTTTTCTCTCACAAGATAAACTAGTCATACAAATGCATCTTGATGTTACGTGCAACGCACGGGCATCTTGCTAGTAAGAATGAAAACAAACGACAAAAAAATATTGGACGGTGGTTCGAAGTCATGACCGCGGGCACAGCGGACAAGGTGGCCTTGTATTGGTATGCTGAGCCATCAATTTTAACACACAAGAGTAGGTGTGGTGATTATACACACACGCACGCATGCACACGAAACGCACGCATGCAACACTCACACGAACACATGCACCCACGCACGCACGCAACACTCACACGTACACACGCAACCACGCACGCACGCAACACTCACATGCACACAAGCACGCATCCATGCACACACCAGTACACCACACGACCAACACACACTCTCACGCTCAAGTGCTCAACCTACACATGCATGCGCACACATCAGGCCCTGACAGACACATACACAACCAGGTGATTCCCGCGCATGGGGTGGAATCTTGTCGCGCCTGCGTAAATTTGTGTTTATCTAACCTTTTCCCTATGCGAACTGACAGGTGGGACCCACAAGGAACGTGGTCAATTTAACTAGTCAACATGGTGCCACGCGGACTATTTGGCCAGTCAACAGAGTGCAATCCGATGCTGAACCGTGAGCAAGTGACTGTGTAATCACCGGAAAACGTATATAGTGACCGTAATCAACTTATTCTAAAGTTCGGTGAAGGTATTACACTTTTCTCTCTGTAGGCCCTCCAAAACTACATCTCTACACGTTCTCGGATGTTACATCTAACAACTATGCAATACAGCACTACTACTACACTCTAACACAATAAATCATATGTGTTTTTAGTTTTACTAGATATCATATTGTTACTTAATTATTCAGTTTGCATACATTAAAATTGCCTTTGAAATGTATGGCCAGTATCATATACCGCGCGGGAAAAATCCCGCCCTTTCCTGTTTAATCGGGTTTGTATCGATGGATCGTGCGAAACAGCAAAACTATAGTACTATACAGTACAAGTGACAGTTCACTGGGCCATCGTGTCGTGTGCTCCTCCATCGTAAGAGTGGAGCGCTTGCTTTCATAAATCTTCTAGTCCCTTTCGCCGACATGTGGGCCATCAAGCTACTGGGTCCACGTGCCATACCGGAATACAGTGCAGAGCAGGCGGGGTGAAGCACCCAGTCATGGCGCCAGCGTAGTAATGAGCAATGAGGCGTCAAATCACAAAGCTGCACCTTTTCCCGCAGTTAAGTTGGAGGGACAAAGTAACAATGCTAAAAAAAGAAGTTGGAGGGACGAAGCAACCATCATTTCACTCTTTGTTGAATCCGCTTCTCCCACATCTTCTTCAAGCTAACCACGTGTTGCTTCTGCCGTTGTTCTGCCTCATGTGGGAAGCAGATCGGCTTGGTAAAGCACTGACACGTGGGACCGCATGTTAGCAAACCGCCAGGACAACGTCCTCTAAAAATAAGAAACCTCCCCCGCCATCCGCGCGGCAAAATCACCTCCTTTTTACTAATCTTGATTCTCTAATTTTTTAGATCAATATAATTGAGATTTGTATAGATAGCACACAGGAGCAAAACCAAGTGGTACGGTTAAGGGCATCCACAATGTGTAGCCAAATGTGAAAATAGCTTTTCGCATCATGGGAACCATTGTGGACGGTGTTGCCAAAGCCAAAAGGATGGAACCGAAGCTCCCTGATTGATTGATTGATTGATTGAAGGAATAGAAAAATGCAACGTCTCTCCTCTTTCTCCCGTGCTTGGACGCATGTACAGTATAGAGCACAGAGTCTACTCCCCTGTCCCTTCTATCACAAATCACAAAGCAGTGCGGCGTCAAATCACAAAGTACGGACGAAGCAACCATCATTTCACTCTTCGCTGACTCCGCTTCTCCATCGTCTTCTTCGAGAAACCATATCACCGCACTAAGCTGGACGGACGACGCTATTGTGTACGAGTAGTACTAGTACATTTACGCGTCCTTTGGTTCAATGGACTTCCTGGATGCAAATAAGGCAGTTGACTCGGCTTGCAGGCGGCACTTGTGAACGACTTACCGTGGTCTCCCTCAATGGTGTTCTCCGTCGAACGCACTTCGCCAAACCACAACGTTCGAGATATCGTCGACGTCACCGCAATGGGGAAGGAAGTCAAATATAGTTACTACCTCCATTTTTTTGTACACAAGGCCAGTATATCAAAATTAGAATTTGCAAAAGGCCACTAACACTAATCAAGGCAAAATTGATGGTGTTTGCCTCGTACTAGCAACCAAGGACATTAATATCCCCTGCATGCGTGCGGAAGTGAGAAGGTTGGTTTGCATGGCGCTGCATTAATCAAGCGATGAGGAGTGAGATGGTTATCTCTTTGGGCTTTGGAGAAAAAAATACGCATTAATTGACACGTGAAACGAGGATTTGTATCGATTAATCCCGTGAAGGAAAACTCCGCCTTTCTTTTTTAACACTAGTACTCCTAGTACGTAGTATGTACTTATCCTGTTTGGGTCTAGACCATGCATTGCATACTTCGCCACACATTTTTGCAAGCTTGCCTAAAGTTTTCAAAATGAAAAGGAGGTACACTTGTGCACGGCTGTCGCGGTCGCACCGCACCCTCACACGGTCGCTCCTGCACGCCGTGGTCGCACCGCACCCTCACACAGTCGCTCCTGCACGCCGCAAACCCAACCAAGGGAACGCACCCTCACTGACACGTGTTGTCGCATGTGAACAAACCAAACTCAGCCATCCTACCGCTGACACATAATTTTCGTTCATAGAGTATGTTTATCCAACCGCATGTTGGGGAGTATCCGTACGGCCCGTGCGGTGGTCTGTTGGGGAAGAAGAAGAGGTGAGGAAGAAGGGTTAGGACACGTAGGATATTCATCCAATCGCCTAAAATGGTAGACTGACCCAAGTCAGGCGACTTGCATAACAATATATGTTTTTACACAACAAAAGATCCATAAAATCAACAACATAAAGAAAAACTATCACTGCTCGCGGAACGAGACGACCTCGTTCTCTTTGGCTGCCGGCGCGAACCAGCCGTAGTTGCCGACGTGTGTCTCCGCACCGTGGTTGTCCTCGGCCTCCAGCTACTCGTTCATGCGGAGCATGCGGGCACTCTGCACGAACGAGAGCACCACCCGGTTCAAGTCGAGGACGTCCGGTTCTGCCTGCAGGAGGGCCTCGATGGCAGCGGCATCCGCGCGCTCCGTGTCGAGTCGAGCCTCCGCCGCCCGGTTCAAGTCCAGGACGTCCGGTTCCTCCTGCAGGAGGGCCTCGATGAGAGTGGCATCCGCGCGCTCCGCATCGAGTTGAGCCTCTGCCGCCCGGTTCAAGTCCAGGACGTCCGGTTCCACCTACAGGAGGGCCTCGATGGCAGCGGCATCCGCGTGCTCCCCCTCAAGTTGAGCCTCCGCCGCCCGGTTCACATCCACGACATCTGGTTCCGCCTTCAGGAGAGCCTCGATGGCAGTGGCATGCGTGCGCTCCGCGTCGAGTTGAGCCTCTGCCTCCCGGTCCTCATTTAGTATCGCCAGGTTGAACCGCTGGTCCACCTCACCATGGGGGACTCGGACGCCGGCACAAAGTCGACGTCCATCAACTCATACCCATCGGGGGCCTTCTGCGCCGCGACCTCCGCCATGAACATTGGATCGGCTTCCTCCTCCTCGTAGCTTGGCTCCAGAGAACTCGGGGATTGGCCCTCGCAAAGCGAGCTTGGGAACGGAGGTCTGTGGCTCCGACCGCCGCCGCGATTTCTGCGCGGCGCTCCGGTATCAGCATCTTGTAGTACGTGATCTTGGGGCGCACCATGGCTTTCGGCGAACTAGGGGACGCTTGATGCGGGCTAGGGGATCGAAAGGTGGGGGGAGGGACTGGAGATTAGGTGTGGTTTTAGGGCAGTGGCTGGCGTAGGCCGAGCAGCGAAGGTTCTGGTGTGAATAGTGGTTCTAGTGACGACCGGTGAATCGGTTTTGACTGTAGATCGCTCTTGTCGCGTTCGCGTTGCAGCCCGGCACGCTGGACCGTCCACGTTGCTCACCGAATGGAACGCGCTTCGTCTTGCATTTTCGCTCGCTTGTGGGACCGCAGTTGAGAGCAAACCGACGTCCCTCCCCCTCCCCCGCCCGCGTCATTTATACTACTACTCCCTCCGTTTTATGCGGAGTAAATAAAAACAGAGGCAGTATACTACGGATGAGGATCCCCTGACGTGGCCGAACCCATTGAGTAACTGACATGCGTGGCCTAGCAAGCATGGGGTCTGCCAGTAAGTGACCGAAAGGGAGGGTAAGGCAGGGATACCTACGTCAGAGGGTCCACTTCCACTACTACTCCCTCCGTCCATTTACTATACAGGGCCCAATGCGTTTTTCGAGGCTAACTTTGACCAAATGTTAGAGTAATAATATATGACATGCAACTTACACAAAGCATACGGTCAAATTCGTATGTGAAAGGAGCTTCCAATGATATAATTTTCACCTTATACATCTCATGTACTATTAATCTTGTCAATAGTCAAATGCGGTTTTGAAAAACGCATTAGAAAATGGTTAATAATATAGCCAGTCGATGGCTATAAGGAACTGCCATGTCATCTATAGCCATCATCTATTATATGCACTCATACAGTAGTGTGGGCTATAAGGTTGGCTATTTCCCGCAAAAAAAATTATAAGGTTGGCTATTGTATTAGTACTTTTTCCCATCTCCTCTCCATCTCTTTCTTCATATTTATTGTATTTAACTAGGAATGCGTATATAGCTAGGCTCTTGCATGAGAGCTCACTCCCCTTACTTTTTCACATCTCTCTCCTCCACATAGGCCCTATATAAATGGAAGGAGGGAGTACTACTATGAGCACTGCATAATCTAGTACAGATGTTGTCAGTACTCCACTAGTACTATTGGACAGGGAGCTTAAAAAGGTTACTATTGGACTGGCTATACGTGGCGAAATCCTAGTAGGAAGAGCATGCGCGAGAACAAGCACATTCACGTGGTTGAAAACAAATTGGAAACCATCTCGAGTACAAATCTAGGAGTACGTACGAATCTAACAATATTGATTGGGCTTTGTTGAATGTTGATACTTTTTTTTATCATAGTAGAGGTACTTTGACTACACATAAAACTTATATGTAAACTAGAAAGGATAGGAGGGAGTATATTGTACGTTCAAAAATGAAACGAACATTCAATACCCTTTATATATGATTTGCGGATGCTATGATCACCGGTTCAAAATTTTGAATCCGCCTTAGGTATCACACATGCCCCCACTCGTTCTCTCTCGATTTCATCTCGGGGTCTGGAGATCGATTGTAAGAGGACTAGGGTGGGTACAATACGTTCGTTTCGCTTATGAACATACAATATACTCCCTCTGATCCCCACAGACCCCCCTGCGGGTCATTTCTATCATAGAAATAGACCAAACCTTTATCTCCTTGCACGACACGCAATTGATCTCTGAACATCAATCGATCTCGTCAACATGTGTCGGGGAATGAACTGAACGGGATGTCAAAACTAAGATGCGAAGCGACACGTAGTGGAGGCAAAGTGAAACATTAAACGAACCGTTTGTTTGTATGCATGTTGGACAAATTACAAAACATTGGAAATACAAGCATGGCCTAGGCCCACATGCGAATGATACTCAGCGGAATGTTCAAATGAGGCATGCGGGAGGATGGACTCGACCGGAGGGCGACATGATCGATGGAGAAGAGGGTTGGAGAGGAATGAGAAATAAGCAAACGCCACATGATTATACTTGAACGGCTCAAATAAACAATAAGTTGTCTCGCTTGGCCTACATAGTGAAAGGCCTAATACGCAACACGGAGCACTGACGCTCGAATATGGCCAGGAAAACAGGGCAACTGACATGTGGGGTACACCTGTCGGGACAACGTAGCGCAGACTAGTCCAATGGAGGAGCTGGCCCACGACCTCCTCGCCATCGGCAACCGTTCATGTGGGTCGTGGGGGCCAACAACGTGGCGCAGCTCTAGCACCGCCTCTGGACACGGCGACCGTGGTGAGCGACACGCTCATCGTTGCTAGACACGGTCGGTTTCAGTGTGCCGAGGGTGGCGTTAGTGCTGTGGCACGACCAACAGTATGTTTGGTTTGTGCCCATGGTTGCCCCATCAAAGCATTGGGTAGCCAAAATTTTGGTTGAGGTTTTGGTTGCCCATGATTTGGCCGACATTGGCAAGAAAAATGAACTAGAGTTGGCTAGAGTTCATTGGCATGCCAAAAAAATGGCAACCATCCAAACAAAGACCAATCTTTGGGTCATGACCAAAATTTTGGTAAGGTGCACTTTGGCCACAACCCAAACACATCCGAACACCTGGCTCGTCAAGGATGCACGGGGCGCCGGGACGCGTCTGCGAAGTGGTGTAGCGCGACCAACTGCATCCTCAGGACCTGAGACCATGCCGGGTCGTCTTGCTTTTTCAGTGACATGCGTCGATTGCATGTGAGCAAAGGACATCTCCAACATTGCCACGACCGCAGCTGACTACCCTGGCACACCAAAAACCCTCGTCCCTCGCGCCATCGCGCGGTGCGTTCCCATCCGGCGCCAGCTGCCTGCATTCATGTCGTCCGTCCGTATGCCGTCGTTAAGAGGCTCGGTGCCTGAGGAACCAACTCCGGCGACTTAATGATGCACCAGGACGCTTGGCCTCACCGGAATGCGCTACTTAAAGCGGCAACGCCCAGCTAACCTCCGCACCATAGCGCATCGTCCTCCTACCTAGCACGATATCCGCCATGACCGCAAGCGCGAACGCTCTGCGGGAGAGCTTGTCTTCAGGGATGAAGCTCGAGATCGCCGCCCTCGCTCAAGTTGCCGCACAAGCGGTGGGCACGCTGGCGGCCAACGATGGGAGCACCGACAGCCACGCGTCCTACTTGCCGCCGTCCAACGTCCGGCACTGCCGAGGTCGGGGACTCCTCCGAGGATGAGTAGGGCATGGGAGGCGGCAGGGCATGGTGTGCCAACTGGCCAGTCCGTCTCCCGTGTTCTACTTTTCCTCGCCGGAGACCGCACCTTCACTTCACGGGTCTTGAACCCCGCCCCTGTACATGGAGATCGCAGATGGAGGATGTCGGTCACTGCCGTAGAATAGGTTTAGGGTCGGTGTATATGGAGGACGTCGGTCTTCACGGGTCTTTTATTTTTCTGTCCTATAAAAGTTCAAAATGTAATGAAAATATGTCGTGTTTGCATTAATCTCGTCCGATGTATATGAACTTTCACAATAATATAGTATATTGTAGGAGTACTAGCAAGATGCCCGTGCGTTGCATGGAAGATCAAGATCTTGTGGGAGAAAAGGATGAACGAGGGAAGGCCTTATCTGCAAATGCACATTCACGCATTTCACATCTTTCTACATCTACGGGAACCTACGAAAGGGTTAACGTAAATTGCCTCTCTCTCCTCCCCTGATTTTCGTGGTGGTGAGCCCCTCCCTCCCCCCAATCTACAATGAACAGCTCACATGTTTCACATTACGTTAATTACGTAACTGGGATTATGTAGGTGTAGCATTACTCGTCCTAAAAAACCCAACTAAGCCAACCTCCCAGCATATCGCACGGGAAAAGACCCGGCCGCGCCGTTTTAGTCGGGATTACCGGATTACTAGTAGTAGTATCGATGGATCGCGCGAAGCAACAAGTTTTTTTAGGGGGCGAAGCACCTAGTTTAAAAGGAAAAAAGGCGGTACACTCACAGCACCCCCTGTCGCGGTCGCATTGCACCCCACACACGTTCGGTCCTGCACACGGCTCACGCAAACGGAATGCGCTTCGGCTTGCCTCTTCACTGACTGTGGGACTGCACTTGGAGAAACCGACCATGCGCCAAACTCCCCCCGCCCACCGCGCAAAAATCCTCCCCCCCCCCCCAAAAAATTTCCCCCAAATCCTAGATTCAACCGCCCTTTGGCCAACTAGCCAATAATATTCCCCAAACCCCCCTCCCCCCCCCCCCCCGTCCCCCTCCACTCCATTCGCTCTGCCAAAGCCGCACTCCCCGCCGCGTCGATACGTCGGCGCCGCGGTTCGTCGAGGGGGACGCATGGCGATCCTCTCGCTCCCACAGTACGCTCTCGTAGACTGCCGCCCTCTAGCCGCGCCGCCACCGCTGGCGACGTTCTTGTGGATGCGGGGCCGCCACCACTGGCGACGTTCATGTGGAGCCACACGGCGGTCAGCTTCTCCCACGGTACGCGCATTCTAGACTAAGGCCCCGTGCAAGTCGGTGTAGCGCTGAATGTTAGCTCATAGACGCTGTTAATCTTACTATTGGCCGAAGTAGTTTACAGTCAATATGCTCTGCTTAAGAAGCTTCCTTGCCGTGTTCTGCACTCAATCTGCTTAGCTGAGATGGCATGCCAAGGCCGATTAGTTGCTAAAATATCCTACCATATATCTATTGTGATGTAGATTGCCATGGTCTAGTAGCCAATCTGTTAGGTGAAATAGCTCTACACCGTTTTATACTCGATCTTTGTTGTTGTGATGGCCTTCGATAGTTTGATCGCTGTGTGCTCGGCCTCATTGACTGCTGAAACAGCCTGCCACAATTTAGCACTCAAATCTGTTTTCTGAATTAGCTTTACATATATTTCGTTACTTAGATCTGCTCGTCCAAATATCTTGCCATAGCTTTAGACATCGACCTAGGTATTTTTTTCTGGACTTGATACAAAAGCATATATGTTTTTCTGTAATATCTAGTAGAAGAATTAATTTGTATGTCTAACAGATGGACAGGACTTGGATAACTTCTGCTCGAAGATTCTCCGCTGCATATGTCGAGGGGGTTGAAAACTTCATGAACTTTATCAGAGCTGAGTACTGTGGTCCAAAATCAGATGTGCTCTGCCCGTGTAGCAGTTGTATGAATTCAGTTACAAGACCCCAGTCAACTGTGCAAAATCATCTACACTTGTATGGGATGTCGGTCACATATACTAGGTGGGTTCATCATGGTGAAGCCGTGAACGTCAATGTTATCGACTACGTGGAAGCAGCAGATCACCATCTTGATCTGCCTGATGCTCAGGTGGAAGAGGAGGAGGAGGAGGTGGTGGCGGAGCCAGTGAGTTTGACCAACATTGAAACAATGCTACGAAATGCTCGTGCATTCCGTGAACTTTCACCTGCAGAAGAAAAACGGTGGGCCTGCATGTTGGAACAATGCAACGTGGTTGTCACCCCAGGAAATAAGCTGTCAGTATTCTCAACTATGGTCACCTTTCTTCAGGTGAAGACATCTGAGCGGATGACCAACAAATCATTCGATGCGATGTTGGCTGCTTTCCGCAAAGCTTTCCCAGATGCGTCTGAGCTGCCACACACCTACAGTAAAATGAAGAATTTCCTTCGTGCAGTTGAAATTGGATATGATATGATCCATGTTTGTAAGAATAATTGTGTTCTGTTCCGGAAGGACTATGCCAACTTAAGTGAATGCCCGAAATGCAAATCATCAAGATGGAAAGATGGCGATGCTGTGAAGAGGATTCCTCATAATGTTCTGAGACATTTTCCAATTACACCAAGATTGCAGAGGTTGTTTCATGATGCTGAAACAAGAGAGGATGTACTGTGGCATTCTAGGAACCAGGAGTACAGAGATCAGAATGTAATGAGCCATCCATCACATGGTAATGAGTGGAAAAGCTTCAATCAGAAACACAAAAAGTTTGCTGCTGACCCGAGAAATATTAGACTTGACTTAGCTTCAGATGGATTTAACCCGTTTGGCCACTAGAGTGCCACATATAGCATGTTGCCAGTGCTTGTTATCCCTTACAACATGCCTCCAAATGTCTGCACCAAAGAATCAAACTACATGATGGCCTTGCTCATCCCAGGTCCAAAAAGTCCTGGAAAGGATTTTGATTTGTTCATGGAGCCTCTTGTGGAGGAACTTCAACAGCTATGGAGGGGTGTTCTCACTCGAGACCTTTATAGCAGCCCACCAGCTGATTTCTTTCTGCGTGTTGTTATAATTTGGTGCATCCATGATTATCTGGCTTTGGGCACTATGTCAGGGCGAACGACACATGGTTACAATGCATGTGTTCGCTGTGACTGGAATCCGTTGTCATACGCAATACTTAGCAAGATCTGTTACATTGGACACCACCGTTTCCTTGCCAAGGACAAGCCGCATCCTATAAAATACCGAAGACATGTGTTCAATGCAAAGCATGAAAACCGTGATGCGCCAAAGAGGCTCACCGCCGATGAGTTGCAAGTGGAATTAGAGAAGGTCGGGCATATTACACCAGGAAACCATCCTTGTAATGGTAGCGGGAAAAGGAAGTGTGGCGGGGCAGAAGAGAGATTATTGTTTACCCGCGGGTCCACTTTGTGGGACTTGGAGTATTGGAAAGATTTGGATCTGCGGCATAATCTTGATGTGATGCACATCGAGAAAAATATATGTGACAGCATTATCGGCACACTTCTTAATATTGAAGGCAAGACGAAAGATATCTTAAAATCTAGGATTGATTTGACACACCTGGGTATCAGACAGGATTTGCAAGTGCAAGATGAAGGTAAACCACGGGATATGGCACCAGCTATGTACGTCTTGGACAAGGTAAAAAGACAAGAATTCTGCGAGGTCCTCTCACGTGTGAGATTCCCACATGGTTTTGCTTCCAACCCTGAAAGGAGAGTCATTGCAGATGGAAACAAGGTACAAGGGTTGAAAACTCATGACTGTCACATCCTACTTCAAAGGGTTTTACCTGTTATCCTCAGAGGATTGGGCTGCCCTGACTTATACGGAGCAGTTGCAGAGTTGGGACAATTCTTCAGGGAACTCTGCAGTAGAAATATCAGGATAGATGCTTTGGAGCGTCTTAGAGACAACATACCAACTATCCTATGCGACCTTGAGAAGATATATCCTCCAGCCTTCTTTGATGTGATGGTGCATTTGGCTATTCATCTACCTGATGAGGCACTACTTAGAGGTCCAGTACAGTATGGCTGGATGTACCCTATTGAAAGGCGGCTAGGCACTTTCAAGGGCTATGTTAGGAACAGAGCTAGACCCGAGGGTTCCATTGTAGAGGCCTACATTACTATAGAAGCGTTGACATTCTGCTCAAAATATATTGAAACAGCTGATCAGCTTAGCAAAGAGGTGGATGAAGACAATCCCGGGCTCAATGTTTTCGATTATTCAGTTCGAGTTACAGGGAAGAGTCGACAAGAGGACAAACCTAAAGATTTGGACAAAATGGTTTGGTATGTGTTGAATAACTATCCTGAGATACTACCTTATATCAAGTGCTAAGTACTGCAGCTTATACATCGTAATCTACTAAACTTGTAGCACATTCTTATATATTTAGATGTTTGACGCGATCACTATGTTGTGTAGCATCTACAAAAAGGAGTTACTGCCGCAAAATCCAAGAAACATTGACAAAATAGTTATGGCAGGATTTGCGAAATGGTTCAACAGCCATGTAAGCTTTTGAATTGCACTGTTAGTTTTTTTAATATATTGAGTACATAAGATGATCAGCTTGTCTATTTTTAACCATAGGTTAAGAAGATGCGGGAGGATGGGCAGGCAGTTGATGATGCCCTTTACTCACTAGCAATGGGTCCTGATACTCGGGTAAGACATTATGAATCTTGCGTTGTTGGAGATGTGCACTACAACACCCTTGCACGAGACGAAGGCAGGAAGACACAAAACAGTGCCATCATGAGCACGGATACGTATGACAAAGAGACAACTGAAATGTATGCTAACATAACAGACATTGTTCAGTTGCAGTATATCTCCAGTTTTGAGGATCATCGGTGTGAGGTTCTGTTGTGTTGTCATTGGTATAACCTGTTTTCCAGGATCGCAAAACCCAGAGTTGATGATTATTTCAAATCCATCAATGTCAAGGCAGCGTACCAGACCAACGAGCCTTTTATTTTGGCAAATCAAGCAACACCGATATTTTTCTTTGAAGACACATTTGCACATAGCGATGACTGGAGAGTATTGCAAAGGTCTGAGCAGAGGAATTCGTTTAATGAAGTTGCACAACAAGATGATGCTTACACTGCTCCTGATGTACAAGATAACACAGATGTTCCTAATATCTTTGAGAACCATCACGTCAATGACGCCGGCGAAAAGATTGCTTGTCGTGCTGTGAACATACAAGAGTTGATCAAGAAGAAGCCAACGTTCGAGGACGTTGAGGACGAAGAACAAGATGACACCATGGGGAATTACGATTCAGACTGATACACATGGCGAAGATGTTGACGTTGCTGTTGCGGATGATGATTACATTGCTTTTGTCGTATTTGCCTATCAGAAGACGTTTTTTTATCTACTATGTGAAATTGTGTTTGCTATGACAACTGAAACCTGATGAACATGTTGTTTAGTATTTTCCTGTGAGAACATCACTTGTTATGTATGCTGATTTGTGTTTGGTGATTGTATGACGACTAAAACATGATGACATTGTTGTTTAGTTGAACTCATATTTGGCTGTGAAACTTGAATTTGATGACATAGTTTGCTGTTGACTGCAATTTGATCGACGTCTTCGAATGAGAACAAAGCGGACCCGACAGGGCCTCTGCTAATTTATTTATTTATTACCAAAAGGGCCTCTGCTATTTATTTATTTATGAGCAAAAGGGGATACCCCCTGATTTTTGTTAATAGAAATCATTAGATGTTCACAACACTATGCCCAGCCTGCTACACAGGTTTCATTCATTACTAGTTTCAGCAAAGTGCTCATGTCATAGCCACAGAATACATCACGAGTGCTACATACACTGCAAATAAAGAGACAATCATCCTATAGAGCACATCTATTTTGCCCATTATCTTCACAAGCTCTTTCATCTCCTCATTGCTGCCAAGGCCGTTCAGCAAGCTGTTGCTTGGCCATGATCAGAGGAACTGCATCTTTAACCTTGTGCTCTGCATCTTCCTCTTTTGTAGTTCCTTCAGTTACTTGTCCAACACCCCAACCTGCTGGTATTGGGATTCCTCGGCTAACCAAATAATCAGCATAGTTGCACTCCTCCACATCAGCAACTTCCCAGAAATACAAATCACACGAATCTTCCCCTTTCTGCACGAATCAAATTGGAAGATCATCAACCAAACTATTAAAAAAATCAGCAACTGAAAGCAGCAGAACAACACTTAAACATATTATTACCCCATGATCCGGGCATTTGTAGAAGACTCGGCCAGGGTTGAGGATTGTGGTTGAGACGCGACGGATGACTCTGCGTGATTCGCAGCAGTGGCACCACACCAACGGAAGCGGGTTGCGATGAGCAACCGGCTGCGGTGCGCGTGCCGGCGGGGGTGTGATGAGACCCACAGGCGATGGTACAGGTGGCGACTTGGCGCATATTTGGTTTTGCCTGCGGAAGAGCAGGTGGACGAGCAGCCAGCGGACATGGTTCATGGGGCCAGAGCTTCTGATGCTAGGCAGAGTAAGTAGAGAAGAGGAGAAGCGAATGTTGGATATGTCAGTTTCATTACTTGCAGAGTAGCATAGCACTATATATAGTCATAGTCTAGGTTTGGATTCGAACCAGCTACAGGAGCACGTCTCTCTTTTTTCTAAAACTCAGCAACCTCTCTTTACTGGTACACTAGCTTGTTCTGTACGCCTTCTCAAGTCTTTGATTCCTCCACCTGACATCTGGGACCCACCGGAAGGGCCTCTGTATTTCGCGAAAAAAACGTGCCCCCCGATGACAGGTCGGACCGACCAGCTATCTTCGCACGCAAGGAAGTGCCTCCTTATTACGCACAAAAAAATGAATACTCCCCCTACCAGCTGGAACCCAGCATAGTGGGAAGCTGACTTGTGGGCCTACCAAGTTGACGGGGACGGAGGGCTTTGTCAACTTAGTCAATATGAACGATTCTAGCTCTAGTTACCGTACGATGTTCATCCAACGGCCGTAGTGCTTCTTCAACCTCTAGTCTTCTTGCTCCAGCCGCCCAAACCAGCACCGGTCGTGCCGCGTGCTCCTGCCTCCCGTGGCCGGCTGTGATGCCGCGGAGGCCTCACCGCCCCCTACTACTCCCACCGCTGGCCAGGGCATCCCTCTACTCACCCACACCCCCTGTTATTCTGCGACGACAGCAGCCTCACACCGCAGCCGAACCAGTGAACCCTCGTACTCCTCTCCGCGTGTGCATCCACTGCCGCATCTTCCCCGGCTCCGCATCGTCCCCTTCCTAGGCCTCGCTGTCGTCCACCGCCTTGGTGCTCTCGGCGCGGCGTGGTCAATGTGGTCAACGACCGACTTCCATCGGAAGAGTACTGTACGTGGAGAAGCTGACAGCTGGGTCCACGGCCGTAGCTGGGTCCACGGCCACAGCCCAGTTTTTTTGTGATTTGCCAAGTAAGTCGCTTTGTTAGGCCTGTTGGGCTGCAAATCTTTCAAGATGAGGAGAGCTTCATTCGGCTGGCCTTGAAAATGTCCTATCAGTAATGAGAAATGGGTTGTACATTTTTAAAACACATCAAACCGACAATTAGTTTCAAATTTCTTTTTTTTCATTTCGAGATTTTAAATTGCATTGATTTTTATGCATGGACAATTTGTTGGATTTTATATTGATATACATTTATATTTAAAATCAGTTTGAATGTGACTCGAAATTTCGGGATTAAAAACAGTTAGGACCGCGCCGAAATATGCAAAATTTCGTACAATTTTTTAACCGTGGCCACAATATTGGCTGTAATGCTAACAAAAAGAATATGGGCTCAAAAAAACCTTAAGAATTAGCAAATGGGCTGTAAATTATTAGAAATAATGGCAGATGGGTTGTATGCTGTTTTCCACAGATTTGAGGCTTGCCTAAAAAAAAGGTTGACGCACAAGCAGTGACTGTTGGATGTCCATCCAACGGCCGCCGTGCTTCTTCAATCTCTGCTCTTCCTGCTCCAGCCGCTCAAACAAGCACCGGCGGGACTGCCTGCTCCCTCCTCCCCGCGGCCAGCTGTGCTGCCGTGCAGGCCTCACCGCCCCACCGTACTCCCATCGCTGGCCTAGCCATCCCTCTACTCACCCGCACCTGCTGTTATTCTCTGGCGACGGCAGACGAACCAGTAAACCCTCGTACAGTCGTACTCCCCTCCGCGTGAGAAACAACTGCCGAGTCTTTCCTGCCTCCGTGTCGTTCCCTTCCTAGGCATCACCGTCGTCCACCGCCCTGGTGCTCTCGGCGCGGCCTGGTCAACATGGTCAACGACCGACATGCATCTGAAGTGGACTGTACGTGGAGAGGCTGACAGCTGGGTCCACGGCCGCACGCAAGGAAATGCCTCCTTATTACGCGCAAAATAATTATTCCTCCACCTGACATCTGGGACCCACCGAAAGGGCCTCTGTATTTCGCGAAAAAATGTTACCGCTGCTGACAGCTCGGACCCACCAGCTATATCTTCGCATGCAAGGAAGTGCCTCCTTATTACGCACAAAAAAATGAATACTCCCCCTGCTAGCTGGGACCCAGTATAGTGGCAGGCTGACTTGTGGGCCTACTAAGTTGATGGGGACGGAGGGCTTTGTCAACTTAGTCAATATGCACGATTCTAACTCTAGTGACCGTACGATGTCCATCCAACGGCCGTAGTGCTTCTTCAACCTCTGGTCTTCTTGCTCCAGCCGCCCAAACCAGCGCCGGTCGTGCCTCGTGCTCCTGCCTCCCGTGGCCGGCTGCAATGCGGCGGATGCCTCACCGCCCCCTACTACTCCCACCGCTGGCCAGGCCATCCCTCTACTCACCCACACCCCCTGTTATTCTGCAGCGACGGCAGCCTCACACCGCAGCGAACCAGTGAACCCTCATACTCCTCTACGCGTGGGCATCCACTGCCACGTCTTCCCCGGCTCCGCGTCGTCCCCTTCCTAGGCCTCGCCGTCGTCCACCGCCCTGGTGCCCTCGGCGCGGCGTGGTCAACGTGGTCAAGGAACGACATCCATCGGACGTGGACTGTACGTGGAGGGGCTGACAGCTGGGTCCACGGCCGCAGCAAGGAAGTGCCTCCTTATTACGCGCAAAATAATTATTCCTCCACCTGACAGCGGGGACCCACCGGACGGGCCACCGTATTTCACGAAAAAAACGTTTCCCCCTGACTACTGGGACCCACCAGCTACATCTTCCCACGCAAGGAAGTGTGTCCGGGCATAAAAAAAAATTGCTTCGCCCCCCTGACTGCTGGGACCCACCAGCTACATCTTCGCATGCAAGGAAGTGCCTGACAGTCGGGACACACCTGGTCGAAGCGTAAGTAGCGTTGTCCTTCTGGTCGCAAATGTGTACGTACATACTGGTCGATGTAGAGGCGCGCACGTGTCGTAGTAGAGGCGCGCACGTAGCATGTACACGTACGTACAGCGGCCAGTGTGCAAGAAAGAAAATACGGCCACGTACGTACATACGGGCGGGGTCTCGAATGCCTACTTGCGCATACGTACGGCCAGGGCTCGTGTACATGGCTGGGTCAGAACGGAGAAACAGCGTCATCGTCGTGTTCATGGGGAGCCAACCGGCTGGGTCGGAACGAAATGCGTCCCGTGTTCATCGGGAGGGCTTGGACGGAACAGCCGATGGAAACGAGGCCTGGCATACCGCAGAACGGAGGAAACCGCCTTGTGTTCGATCGGCCACGTTCGAAACAGGATCCTGTTCATCGGGAGGGGTCTGGCGTACCGCAAAACGGAGGAAACGGACCTCCTACGGTCGAAACGGGGGTCCTGTTGATCGAGAGGGGTGTGGCGTACCACAAAACGGAGGAAACGGATTTGTGTTGGAGCGCTACGGTCGAAAAGGGGGTCCTGTTCATCGGGAGGGGTGTGGTGTACCGCAAAACGGGACTCCACAGGATACTGTTCATCTCCACCGTCGACCCCCTCCAGCCTCCAGGGGCTACTGTTCATCCACCGTCAACCTCCTCCAGCCTCCACCTGCGACTGTTCATCCGCGGGCTCCTGTTCATCCAGCCTCCACCGCGCGCTACTCCACCGGCTACTGTTCAACCAGCCCTCTCCACGGGCTACTGTTCATCCAGCCCTCCACCATCTACTGTTCATCCAGCCCTCCACGGGGTGGTCCTGTTCATCCAGCCCTCCACGGGGTCCTGTTCATCCAGCCCCAACCGGCTCGATCGATCGGGGTCCTGTTCATCCAGAGGCAACACCACGGGGTCCTGTTCATCCAACCCCCCCCCCCCCCCCGCCCAGCAACGCTCACTTTTCATCCAGAGGCAGCATCGATCGGCTTCAGTTAGCAGCAGTAGCGAAGGAATTACTCGATCGGGTTCAGTTAACAGCCATCGATCGATCGCTCGGGTTCAGTAACGCGTAGCCTGCAATGCAATCGCTCGGGTTCAGTTAGAGCCCAATGCCTCGCACCCACGCGCGTGCGTGTATGAGAGAAACGCGCATTTCTCGGCCCCGACCACCCACCATAACCGGGAACACCCCGATATTTTCCTCGCCCTCGCTTCTACCATGGTTTTTTCCGTCATGGACGGCCCAAAGAATGTCATGCAGCTGCGTCTCCGGCCTGCCCAGGACGAAAAGCCCATTTTCTATCATGATTTTTTCTCATAGAAGTAGGAGCCCACCACATCTATGATGATACCGGGTTTTATCACAATTATCGTCATAGAAGTGTCATAAGTATGATAGAAAAAAAATTCGTTCGGCCCAAAATGTCACGGATGTGTCTTTTTTTTGTAGTGATTGTTCTGCATGCAAGCCAAGGGGCAGTACAGGACTCACGTTGCTTCCAAGGAGAGTCGCCGCCGCGACAAAAGGATGTTGAGGACATTTGGAGAGGACATATCCAGTGGACCCGAGAAGCACATCACTTCAGAGGTAGAATGGATGGCAAAGTAGGAGTATCAGTGGACTGAGTCTGAGGAGGAGCCCATCCCCGCTGCCGAGCCCGACGAAGAGCGTGATGAGCGATCCTTTTAGTTTGAGCCACCATTTGTGTCATAGGTGTCCTCTCTGCCTTTTTGGTGTCTCGATGCCAAAGGGGGAGAGAGTGTAGGATTTTCTTTTTATCTTGTGTGTCGTCTTTCGTCTTGTCGCTTTGCTTTCGTTCTGTTGAACCTCGTTTGCTTTGGTTTGGTTTGTGCTTGTGAGACCTTTTATCATATGGTGTAAGACATATACACTCTGGCGTACCTTATTGAGCCTATGCTATCTTGTGACCATTACTTTATGCTCTCAGTTATCATCTTGCTTAGTTTTAGCTTTATCTTTGCAAGATATGCCATGTCTATAAAATATAGGGGGAGTGTTGATCCTAGTATGTGTGCCATGCAGTCCAAAGCACTTCTCTAGATAGCACACATCTAGAGGGAGCCCGTCTATATATTACAGGTGTTGGGTTTGCCCATGTTCCTTTTTATCTACCTTTGTGCAAATCCCCTATTGTCATCAATCCACCAAAAAGGGGGAGATTGTCAGGGCATATTTATCCCTTAGTTGCTTTGGTGATTGATGACAATGCTTTTGCGGACTAATCGTGTGTATGGAGTATTTCAGACATATCATGACTAGGCACAAGACGATTTGGTGCCCCTCGAAGACTATTGAAAACGGCGTTTCTCTACGTTTCTTTTTCGGTGGATTTGAGTCGTAGGAAAGCCGTACTATTAAGAGGGGGTCCACTTTGGAAAGGTTTGGGTGGAATCATCACGTACACGTCTACTCCTTTTGCACCACCTTTCCTTTGGCTCTTTGGAGCATCCTCCCTCTCTCCTTATCTATACAAAATGAAGGACTCCTAGTGTTGTTGAAATGGGGCTTGCGGTAGTACTGCTCTTGGGAGCGGTAGTACCGCAGGCCCTTGCGGTAGTACCGGCCTCTGGCGCGGTAGTATCGCAAGTGCCCACAGTAGTACCGCACCTTGGGAGCGGTAGTACCGTGGCCTCAGGCCAGGCGCTGCTGCTAGTGCGGTAGTAGGGGCGGATGTAATTTTTTACATCCGCGCCATGGGCGCGGTAGTACCGTGTGCTCTGGCCAGGCTCAGCAGCATGAGCGGCAGTACCGTGTCGGATTTTTGCATGGATCAAAACTCAACGGAAGTTGCCACGGATGTATTTTTATATGTCCGTGCCTTCCCAGCCTAGTCCATTCCTGCCTTGCGGTAGTACCGCAAGGGGGCGCGGTAGTACCGTGCCAACGGTTCTACCGCTCCTTGCTTCAGCGCTTCAGGACTGGACTTAGGCTCTGCCGTGGCAGCGGTAGTACCTACCGTGAGCCCTTGCGGTAGTACCGCTTGTTTGGTGCGGTAGTACCGCAGGTCGCGGGCTAGTTTAGTGGATAACGGTTGGATTTGTTCTTTCACTATATAAGGGGTGTCTTCTTCTCCGAGTGGACTACCTCTTCTATTCCTAAGCTCCATTGTTGCTCTAAGCTCCATTTTCGCCCGATCTCTCTCCCTAGCCAATCAAACTTGTTGATTCTTTAGGGATTGGTTGAGAAGGCCCCGATCTACACTTCCACCAAGAGAAATTTGATTCCCCCCACTAATCCCTTGCGGATCTTGTTACTCTTGGGTGTTTGAGCACCCTAGACGGTTGAGGTCACCGCGGAGCCATATTCCATTGTGGTGAAGCTTCGTGGTGTTGTTGGGAGCCTCCAATTAAGTTGTGGAGATTGCCCCAACCTTGTTTGTAAAGGTCCGGTCGCCGCCTCCAAGGGCACCAATAGTGGAATCACGGCATCTCGGATTGTGTGAGGGCGTGAGGAGAATACGGTGGCCCTAGTGGCTTCTTGGGGAGCATTGTGCCTACACACCGCTCCAACGGAGACGTACTTCCCCTCAAAAGGAATGAACTTCGGTAACACATCGTCGTCTTCACCGGCTCCACTCTTGGTTATCTCGTACCTTTACTTGTGCAAGCTTATTTGTGTTATATCCCTTGCTTGATTTTGTGCTTGGTGTTGTTGCATCATATAGGTTGCTCACCTAGTTGCATATCTAGACAACCTACTTTGATGCAAAGTTTAAATTGGTAAAGAAAAGCTAAAAATTGTTAGTTGCCTATTCACCCCCCCCCCTAGTCAACTATATCGATCCTTTCATGAGCTTACCCACAATGATCACACCTAGCACACCAATGCCACAACACAGCAATGGCGATTAACTGGACAAAGATGATGAAGTTCTTCAGCTTCAGCCCAAACTGACGATCCACCTTGGCACCTCCAACCTTGCCACTGTCAACACTGTTGCCTCCGTGCTTTCGCACCCAGTCGGAGTAAGCTTGTTCTGCTGCCTGCCTAGTCTTCAACCCTCTATGGATGTTGTTGCTATACGATGCCACTTGTGCACTGACTTCTTCCCATGAACTGTAAACCCCTGGAGCCTTATCGATGAACACGGCATACCACTTGCCCTAGCCATGCACAAGAGCAAGAGTTGAAGCAGCAAATCAATGGAGCACACAAGTAGCAAGCAAAGCAACACACAAACAACAATGGAGCGGAAGAGAAGAAGTAAAGCATGCATGATCATACGGCATAGCAAGTTCTACCTAGCACTACCTTGGTGTTAACCTACCACCACATCCAAAAGAAGGTGTCGTCCTAACACCGCAAGTTCACCATCAGCATGAGGGGTTAGTATATACCACCTCACCAAAATATAAAGACCAACAAATAGTTTTTCAGCCCTATCTACACAAAATGTACGTCGTCATCGTCATCGTCGTCGTCGTCGCTGATACGTCTCCAACGTATCTATAATTTTTTATTGTTCCATGCTATTATATATTCTGTTTTGGATATTTAATGGGCTTATTTATACACTTTAATATTATTTTTGGGACTAACCTATTAACCGGAGGCCTGATGACCCACAAGTAGAGGGGATCTATCGTAGTCCTTTCGATAAGTAAGAGTGTCGAACCCAACGAGGAGCAGAAGGAAATGATAAGCGGTTTTCAGCAAGGTATTCTCTGCAAGCACTGAAACAATAGGTAACAGATAGTTTTGTGATAGGATAATTTATAATGAGCAACAAGTAACAAAAGTAAATAAAGTGCAGCAAGGTGGCCCAATCCTTTTCGTAGCAAAGGACAAGCCTAGACAAACTCTTATATAGAGAAAAGCGCTCCCGAGGACACATGGGAATTATCGTCAAGCTAGTTTTCATCACGTTCATATGATTCGTGTTCGGTACTTTGATAATTTGATATGTGGGTGGACCGGTGCTTGGGTGCTGCCCTTACTTGGACAAGCATCCCACTTATGATTAACCTCTATTGCAAGCATCCGCAACTACAACAAAAGTATTAAGGTAAACCTAACCATAGCATGAAACATATGGATCCAAATCAGCCCCTTACGAAGCAACGCATAAACTAGGGTTTAAGCTTCTGTCACTCTAGCAACCCATCATCTACTTATTACTTCCCAATGCCTTCCTCTAGGCCCAAATAATGGTGAAGTGTTATGTAGTCGACGTTCACATAACACCACTAGAGGATAGACAACATACATCTCATCAAAATATCGAACGAATACCAAATTCACATGACTACTAATAGCGAGACTTCTCCCATGTCCTCAGGAACAAACGTAACTACTCACAAAGCATATTCATGTTCATAATCAGAGGGGTATTAATATGCATAAAGGATCTGAACATATGATCTTCCACCAAATAAACCAACTAGCATCAACTACAAGGAGTAATCAACACTACTAGTAACCTACAGGTACCAATCCCGGACTTAGAGACAAGAATTGGATACAAGAGATGAACTAGGGTTTTGAGAGGAGATGGTGCTGGTGCAGATGTTGATGGAGATTGCCCTCTCCCGATGAGAGGAGCGTTGGTGATGACGATGGCGATGATTTCCCCCTCCCGGAGGGAAGTGTCCCAGGCAGAACAGCTCTGCCGGAGCCCTAGATTGGTTCCGCCAAGGTTCCGCCTCGTGGCGGCAGAGTCTAGTCCCGAAAGCTTGCTTATGATTTTTCTTTGGACGAAAGACTTCATATAGCAGAAGATGGGCATCGGAGGGCCAACAGGGGGCCCACGAGGCAGGGGGCGCGCCCCCAACCCTCGTGGCTAGGTGGGGCCCCCTCTGACGTACTTCTTCCGCTCAATATTTTTTATTATTTCCAAAAATAACTTTCGTGGAGTTTCAGGACTTTTGGAGTTGTGCAGAATAGGTCTCTAATATTTGCTCATTTTCCAGCCCAGAATTCTAGCTGCCGGCATTCTCCCTCCTTATGTAAACCTTGTAAAATAAGAGAGAATATGCATAAGTATTGTGACATAATGTGTAATAACAGCCCATAATGCAATAAATATCGATATAAAAGCATGATGCAAAATGGGCATATCAACTCCCCCAAGCTTAGACCTCACTTGTCCTCAAGCGAAAGCCGGTAACGATAAATATGTCCACATGTTTAGAGGTAGAGGTGTCGATAAAATAAAATATGAACATGAGGGCATCATGATTATTCTCATAACAGCAACATATATGAATATTGTCATATGATTTCTTATGCTCAAGTAATAATCTATTCACAATGCAAAGTACGAATCAGAAACTTTATCGAGAACCAACAAACTATAATCTCAGTCATTGAAGCAATTGCAATTTATGATAACATCAGAAAGAGTCTATGTCAGAGCTTTCTAGCAAGTCCACATACTCAACTATCATTTAGTCTTTCATGATTGCTAACACTCACGCAATACTTGTGGTTACGGAGTTTTAATCGGACACAGAGAAATATAGGGGCTTATAGTTTCTCCTCCCAACCTTTTACCTCAAAGGTAATGTCAACAATAATAACTCATGCTAACTTACATCCAATTAGATATATCTATCAGGATCTTTCCAACATCCTGTGCTTGCCAAAGGATCAAATGTAAAAAGGAAGGGTGAAGATCACCATGACTCTTGCATAAGGTAGAAGATAATAATAAAAGATAGGCCCTTCGCAGAGGGAAGCAGAGGTTGCCATGCGCTTTCAGGGTTGGATGCACAAAATCTTAATGCGAAAGAACGTCACTTTATATTGCCCCTTGTGATATGAACCTTTATTATGCAGTCCGTCGCTTTTATTTCTTCCACATCACAAGATCGTATAAAGCTTATTTCCTCCACACCAATCAATCATACATATTTAAAGAGCAATTTTTATTGCTTGCACCGATGACAACTTACTTGAAGGATCTTACTCAATCCATAGGTAGGTATGGTGGACTCTCATGGCAAAACTGGTTTAAGGGTTTTTTTTTGGAAGCACAAGTAGTATCTCTACTTAGTGCAAAGAATTTGGCTAGCATGAGGGGGAAAGGCAAGCTCAACATATTGGATGATCCATGACAATATACTTTATCTCATATATAAGAAAACATAACCCATTACGTTGTCTTCCTTGTCCAACATCACCTCTTTAGCATGTCATATGGTGGACTCGATTACATAGAAGGATCATAAAGCAAAACTCAAAACTAGATCATACCAAAACTTTATTCTACTAGATCAAGATACTACTAATAGGATCGAACTAAGAAAAACGATAAAGATAGGAGTGTGATGGTGATACGATACCGGGGCATCTCCCCCAAGCTTGGCAGTTGCCAAGGGGAGTGCCCATACCCATGTGATTATGTCTCCTTTGCTGGTGAAGAAGGTGGAGTTGTTGATGATGGGTAATCACATCGAGCGTAAGAGATCCTCCAACTTGCGGATAATGCCCTTGAGTGCGACAATATGCTCCTTCAACAAAATATTTTCACGGGTGAGATACTTGTTTTGTATACGAGCTAACTCAATCTTCTTGAAAGCTTCGATCTCAGTTGAGGTAAGAAGATTGCGATCAAGTTGAAGGATGTCTTCTGTTGCCGGAACTTGGTCCTCCGTGAACTTCTTGATCCCTTCATCCTTGTTGATCTCCATGGGATCTTCCCTCTTCAGCTCTATCTTCATTTGCCAAGCATCGTTGTCACCATTGTTGGAGGAGGGGGACGACATGATGCCCGGCCTTAACAACCCTGACAGAAAACAGCTCGAAACAAGAACAGAGGATAATTGCATGATACGGGAGTCAAAACCTTCGGGAGATTATATAATGAATTTTTACCGACCAAAATACGTATCGTGCAAGAAAACGGAGTCCGGAGAGCACACGAGGTGCCCACGAGGTAGGGGCGCGCCCTCCACCCTCGTGGAGGCCTCGTGTCCTTCCCGGACTGCTTCTTATTTTTCTATTTTTCTAAATATTCCAAAATGGAGAAATATTGCCATTAGAACTGTTTTGGAGTCGGTTTACTTACCGTACCACATACCTATTCCTTTTCGGAGTCTGAGATGTTCCGGAAAGTGTCCCTTATGTATTCCTCCGGGGTTACGGTTTCAATAACATTGGTTTCAACATTTATAGGATTACCTGAGATATAATGTTTAATTCTTTGACCGTTCACCACCTTCGGATTTGTGCCCTCGAAGTTGTTGATTTTTATGGCACCGGAACGATAGACCTCCTCGATGACGTAAGGACACTCCCATTTAGAGAGAAGTTTTCCTGCAAAAAATCTTAAACGAGAGTTGTATAGCAATACATAATCACCAACATTAAACTCACGCTTTTGTATTCTTTTGTCATGCCACCTTTTAACTTTTTCTTTAAACAACTTCGCATTCTCATAAGCTTGGGTTCTCCATTCATCAAGTGAGCTAATGTCAAATAACCTCTTCTCACCGGCAAGTTTGAAATCATAGTTGAGCTCCTTAATAGCCCAATAAGCCTTATGTTCTAGTTCGAGAGGTAAGTGACATGCTTTTCCATAAACCATTTTATACGGAGACATACCCATAGGGTTTTTATATGCAGTTCTATATGCCCATAATGCATCATCAAGTTTCTTGGACCAATTCTTCCTAGATCTATTAACAGTCTTTTGCAAAATTAATTTGAGCTCTGTATTACTCAATTCTACTTGACCACCAGACTGCGGGTGATAAGGAGATGCAATTCTATGATTAACATCATACTTAGCAAGCATTTTACGAAAAGCACCATGAATAAAATGTGAACCACCATCAGTCATTAAATATTTAGGGACTCCAAACCTCGGAAAAATAACTTCTTTAAGCATTTTAATAGAAGTGTTATGATCAGCACTACTAGTTGGAATAGCTTCTACCCACTTAGTAACGTAATCAACAGCAACTAAAATATGTGTGTAACCATTAGAGGCAGGAAAAGGTCCCATATAATCAAAGCCCCAAACATCAAATGGTTCAATAACGAGCGAATAGTTCATAGGCATTTCTTGACGTCTACTAATATTACCAATCCTTTGGCATTCATCACAAGACAAGACAAACTTACAGGCATCCTTGAAGAGAGTAGGCCAATAAAAACCGGATTGCAATACCTTATGTGCAGTTCTGTCTCCAGCGTGGTGTCCTCCATAAGTCTCGGAGTGACACTTGCGTAGGATCTGTTCCTGTTCATGCTCAGGTACACAATGTCTAATAACACCATCTACTCCTTCTTTATAAAGATGTGGGTCATCCCAAAAGTAATGTCTCAAATCATAGAAAAACTTTTTCTTTTGCTGGTATGTGAAACTAGGTGGTATAAATTTAGCAACAATATAATTAGCATAATCAGCATACCATAGAGCAGTACGAGAAGCATTTATGACATTTAATTGCTCATCAGGGAAGCTATCATCAATAGGTAGTGGGTCATCGAGAACATTTTCTAATCTAGACAAGTTGTCTGCAACGGGGCTCTCAGCTCCCTTTCTATCAATAATATGCAAATCAAATTCTTGTAGCAAGAGAACCCATCTAATAAGTCTAGGTTTAGCATCTTTCTTTTCCATAAGATATTTAATAGCAGCATGATCAGTGTGAATAGTTACTTTAGAATCAACAATATAAGGCTTGAACTTATCACAAGCAAATACGCTGCTAAGAATTCCTTTTCAGTAGTAGCATAATTTCTCTGAGCATTGTCTAGAGTTTTACTAGCATATTGAATAACATTTAATTTCTTATCAACTCTTTGCCCTAGAACAGCACCTACAGCATAATCACTAGCATCACACATAATTTCAAAGGGTAAATTCCAATCAGGTGGCTGAACAATAGGTGCAGAGATCAGTGCTTTCTTAAGTATTTCAAATGCTTCTGCACAATCATCATCAAAGACAAATGGTATATCTTTTTGTAATAAATTAGTCAGAGGTCGAGAAATTTTTGAGAAGTCCTTAATGAACCTCCTATAAAATCCGGCGTGACCAAGGAAACTTCTTATACCTTTGATGTCCTTGGGACATTGCATCTTTTCAATAGCATCAACCTTGGCTTTATCAACCTCCATACCTCTTTCAGAAACTTTATGCCCCAACACAATACCTTCATTAACCATAAAGTGGCACTTTTCCCAATTCAAGACAAGATTAGTTTCTTCACATCTCTACAAGACTCGATCAAGGTTACTCAAGCAATCATCAAAAGAGGATCCATAGACGGAAAAATCATCCATGAAGACCTCACAAATCTTTTCACAGAAGTCAGAGAATATAGCCATCATGCATCTTTGAAAGGTAGCAGGTGCATTACATAAACCAAAAGGCATACGTCTATAAGCAAAAGTACCAAAAGGGCAAGTAAAAGTAGTCTTTGATTAATCGTTGGCTGACACAGGTATTTGAGAGAAACCAGAATAACCATCTAGAAAGCAAAAATGTGTATGTTTGGATAATCTTTCTAGCATTTGAAATAAAAGGTAAGGGGTAATGATCCTTTTTAGTAGCTTTATTTAATTTGCGAAAATCAATTCCATCCTATAACATGTAATAATTTTTTGCGGGATCAACTCATCTTTATCATTAGGAACGACGGTAATACCTCCCTTCTTAGGGACACAATGGACAGGACTTACCCACTGACTATCAGCAACGGGATAAATTATACCTGCCTCTAGAAGCTTTAGTATTTCCTTTCTTACCACTTCTTTCATTTTAGGATTCAGCCGTCGTTGATGATCACGAACTGGTTTGGCATCTTCCTCCAAATTTATTTTATGTTGACATAGAGTGGGACTAATGCCCTTAAGATCATCAAGAGTATATCCAATAGCAGCACGGTGCTTCTTCAGAGTTTTCAATAATCTCTCTTCTTCATGCTCTGAAAGGTTATCACTAATAATAACACGATATATCTTTTTCTCATCAAGATAAGCATATTTAAGAGTATCAGGTAACGGTTTAAGCTCAAACACGGGATCACCCTTGGGTGGAGGAGGATCCCCTAAGATTTCAACAGGCAAATTGTGTTTTAGGATAGGTTCCTGTTTAAAGAATACTTCATCTATTTCCCTTCTTTCATTCATAAACATATCATTTTCATGGTCTAGCAAATATTGTTCTAAAGGATCACTAGGAGGTACGGCAATAGAAGCAAGACCAATAATTTCATCCTTGCTAGGTAATTCCTCTTCACGGTGTTGTCTACTAAATTTAGAGAAATTAAACTCATGAGACATATCACCCAAACCAATAGTAACAACATCCTTTTCGCAGTCTATCCTAGCATTAACATGTTCAAAAGGGTCTACCAAATATAATGGGACAAAAGCTATCTTGTGGGGAACCAAGAACAAGAAAATCAGCAGGATATTTAGTTTTCCCACACAAGACTTCAACATCTCTAACAATTCCCATTGGTGAAATAGTATCTCTATTGGCAAGTTTAATTGTAACATCAATATCTTCTAACTCAGCAGGTGCAATGTCATGCTTAATTTCATTGTATAGGCCAATAGGTATTGCACTAGCACTAGCACCCATGTCACATAGGCCATGATAACAATGATCTCCTATTTTAACAGATATAACAGGCATGCCTACCACAGGTCTATGTTTATCTTTAGCACAAGGTTTAGCAATTCTAGCAGTTTCATCACAGAAATAAATAACATGCCCATCAATATTATCAGCCAAGAGATCTTTAACAATAGCAATATTAGGTTCAACTTTAATTTTCTCAGGAGGTGTATACGTTCTAATATTGCTTTTACGGACCACAGTTGAAGCTTTAGCATGATCCTTTATCCTAACAGGGAAGGGTGGTTTCTCAACATAAGAAGTAGGAACAATAGGATCATTATAAGTGATAGTCTTTTCTTCAACTTTAATAGGTGCGGCTACTTTTACTTCTATAGGAGGATGATATTTAAACCACTTCTCCTTAGGGAGATCAATATGAGCAGCAAAAGATTCACAGAAAGAAGCTACTATCTCAGAGTCAAGTCCATATTTAGTGCTAAACTTACGGAAAACATCGGTATCCATAAAAGATTTAACACAATCAAACTTAGGTGTCATACGTGACTCCTTACCTTCGTCGAGATCCCAATCTTCGGAGTTGCGTTTAATTCTATCCAATAAATCTCATTTGAATTCAATAGTCTTCATCATAAAAGAGCGAGCACAAGAAGTATCGAGCATGGTGCGATTGTTATTAGAAAGACGAGCATAAAAATTTTGAATAATCATTTCTCTTGAGAGCTCATGATTGGGGCATGAATATAACATTGATTTAAGCCTCCCCCAAGCTTGAGTGATGCTTTCTCCTTCGCGAGGCCAAAAATTGTATATATAATTGCGATCACGATGAACAAGATGCATAGGATAAAATTTCTAATGAAATTCCAATTTCAATCGTTTGTAGTTCCATGATCCCGTATCATCACATAGCCTATACCATGTCAATGCATCTTCCTTCAAAGATAAAGGGAAGACCTTCTTCTTAATAACATCACCGGGTATACCTGCAAGCTTAAATAATCCACAAACTTCATCCACATATATTAGGTACTCATCAGGATGCTTTGTTCCATCTCCTGTAAAAGGATTAGCTAGCAGTTTTTCTAACATACCCGAAGGAATCTCAAAGTGGAAATTTTCATTTTCAGTATGTTCAGTAGGTTGAGGAGCAACTCTTTGCTCTACTGGTCGGGGTGAAGATACCCCGAACAAGCCCCTCAGAGGATTACTTTCCATAGTAACAAGTGACAGTAAATTTCAGCACACTATATAAATTTTTTCCTTACCAAATTCCACCTACCAAAGGCGCTTCACTCCCCGGCAACGGTGCCAGAAAAGAGTCTTGATGACCCACAAGTATAGGGGATCTATCGTAGTCCTTTCAATAAGTAAGAGTGTCGAACCCAACGAGGAGCAGAAGGAAATGATAAGCGGTTTTCAGCAAGGTATTCTCTGCAAGCACTGAAATAATAGGTATCAAATAGTTTTGTGATAGGATAATTTGTAACGAGCAACAAGTAACAAAAGTAAATAAAGTGCAGCAAGGTGGCCCAATCCTTTTAGTAGCAAAGGACAAGCCTAGACAAACTCTTATATAGAGAAAAGCGCTCCCGAGGACACATGGGAATTATCGTCAAGCTAGTTTTCATCACGTTCATATGATTCGCGTTAGGTACTTTGATAATTTGATATGTGGGTGGACCGGTGCTTGGGTGCTTCCCTTTCTTGGACAAGCATCCCACTTATGATTAACCTCTATTGCAAGCATCCGCAACTACAACAAAAGTATTAAGGTAAACCTAACCATAGCATGAAACATATGGATCCAAATCAGCCCCTTACGAAGCAACGCATAAACTAGGGTTTAAGCTTCTGTCACTCTAGCAACCCATCATCTACTTATTACTTCCCAATGCCTTCCTCTAGGACCAAATAATGGTGAAGTGTTATGTAGTCGACGTTCACATAACACCACTAGAGGATAGACAACATACATCTCATCAAAATATCGAACGAATACCAAATTCACATGACTACTAATAGCGAGACTTCTTCCATGTCCTCAGGAACAAACGTAACTACTCACAAAGCATATTCATGTTCATAATCAGAGGGGTATTAATATGCATAAAGGATCTGAACATATGATCTTCCACCAAATAAACTAACTAGCATCAACTACAAGGAGTAATCAACACTACTAGCAACCTACAGGTACCAATCCCGGACTTAGAGACAAGAATTGGATACAAGAGATGAACTAGGGTTTTGAGAGGAGATGGTGCTGGTGAAGATGTTGATGGAGATTGCCCTCTCCCGATGAGAGGAGCGTTGGTGATGACGATGGCGATGATTTCCCCCTCCCGGAGGGAAGTGTCCCCGGCAGAACAGCTCTGCCGGAGCCCTAGATTGGTTCCGCCAAGGTTCCGCCTCGTGGCGGCGGAGTCTCGTCCCGAAAGCTTGCTTATGATTTTTCTTCAGACGAAAGACTTCATATAGCAGAAGATGGGCATCGGAGGGCCAACAGGGGGCCCACGATGCAGGGGGCGCGCCCCCCACCCTCGTGGCCAGGTGGGGCCCCCTCTGATGTACTTCTTCCGCTCAATATTTTTATTATTTCCAAAAATAACTTTCGTGGAGTTTCAGGACTTTTGGAGTTGTGCAGAATAGGTCTCTAATATTTGCTCCTTTTCCAGCCCAGAATTCTAGCTGCCGGCATTCTCCCTCCTTATGTAAACCTTGTAAAATAAGAGAGAATAGGCATAAGTATTGTGACATAATGTGTAATAACAGCCCATAATGCAATAAATATCGATATAAAAGCATGATGCAAAATGGACGTATCAAGGCCCAGCCCAAATTGCTATTTTTTTGCCTATTTCAGTGTTTCGCAGAAAAAAGATATCAAACGGAGTCCAAACGGAATGAAACCTTCCGGAGCGTGACTTTTGGAACAAACGTGATCCAGAGGACTTGGAGTGGACGTCAAGCAACCAACGAGGAGGCCATGAGGCAGGGGCGCGCATACCCCCTGGGCGTGCCCTCCAGCCCTCGTGGGCCCCTCGTGGCTCCACCGACCTACTTCTTCCTCCTATATATACCTACGTACCCCCAAACCATCGAAGAGCACCACGAAAACCTAATTCCACCGCTGCAACCTTCTGTACCCGTGAGATCCCATCTTGGGACCTTTTCCGGCGTCCTGCCGGAGGGGGCATTGATCACGGAGGGCTTCTACATCAACACCATAGCCTCTCCGATGATGTGTGAGTAGATTACCTCAGACCTTCGGTTCCATAGTTATTATCTAGATGGCTTCTTCTCCCTCTTTGGATGTCAATACAAAGTTCTCCTCGATTCTCTTGGAGATCTATACGATGTAATCTTCTTTTGCGGTGTGTTTGTCGAGATCCGATGAATTGTGGGTTTATGATCAAGATTATCTATGAACAATATTTGAATCTTCTCTGAATTCTTTTATGTATGATTGGTTATCTTTGCAAGTCTCTTCGAATTATCAGTTTGGTTTGGCCTACTAGATTGATCTTTCTTGCAATGGGAGAAGTGCTTAGCTTTGGGTTCAATCTTGCGGTGCTCGATCCCAGTGACAGTAGGGGAAACGACACGTATTGTATTGTTTCCATCGAGGATAAAAAGATGGGGTTTATATCATATTGCATGAGTTTATCCCTCTACATCATGTCATCTTGCTTAAAGCGTTACTCCGTTCTTATGAACTTAATACTCTATATGCATGCTGGATAGCAGTCGATGTGTGGAGTAATAGTAGTAGATGCAGGCAGGAGTCGGTCTACTTGTCACGGACGTGATGCCTATAACATGATCATACCTAGATATTCTCATAACTATGCTCAATTCTATCAATTGCTCGACAGTAATTTGTTCACCCACCATAATACTTATGCTATCTTGAGAGAAGCCACTAGTGAAACCTATGGCCCCCGGGTCTATTTTCCATCATATTAATCTTCCGTCAACAAGCTATTTCTTTCATCGTTTATTTTGCAATCTTTACTTTTAATCTTTATCATAAAAATACCAAAAATATTATCTTATCATCTCTATCAGATCTCACTTTTGCAAGTGGTCGTGAAGGGATTGACAACCCCTTTATCGCGTTGGTTGCAAGGTTCTTATTTGTTTGTGTAGGTGCAAGGGACTTGAGTGTGGCCTCCTACTGGATTGATACCTTGGCTCTCAAAAACTGAGGGAAATACTTATGCTACTTTGCTGCATCACCCTTTCCTCTTCAAGGGAAAACCAACGCAGTGCTCAAGAGGTAGCAAGAAGGATTTCTGGCGCCGTTGCCGAGGAGTCTACGCACAAGTCAACATACCAAGTACCCATCACAAACTCTTATCGCTCACATTACATTATTTGCCATTTGCCTCTCATTTTCCTCTCCCCCACTTCACCCTTGCCGTTTTATTCGCCCTCTTTTCCGTTCGCCACTTTTTTGCTTGCTTCTTGTTTGCTCGTGTGTTGGATTTCTTGCTTGTCACGATGGCTCAAGATAATACTAAATTGTGTGGCTTTGCCAATACCAACAACATTGATTTTCTTAGCACTCCGATTTCTCCTCTTACCGAAGCTGAATCTTGTGAAATTAATGATGCCTTGCTGAATCTTGTCATGAAAGATCAATTTGCCGGCCTTCCTAGTCAAGATGCCGCTACCCATCTAAATAGCTTTGTTGATTTGTGTGATATGCAAAAGAAGAAAGATGTGGATAATGATATTGTTAAATTGAAGCTATTTCCATTTTCTCTTAGAGATCGTGCTAAAACTTGGTTTTCGTCTTTGCCTAAAAATAGTATTGATTCTTGGAATAAGTGCAAAGATGCTTTTATCTCTAAGTATTTTCCTCCCGCTAAGATCATCTCTCTTAGAAACGATATTATGAATTTTAAGCAACTTGATCATGAACATGTTGCATAAGCTTGGGAGAGGATGAAATTAATGATACGTAATTGCCCTACTCATGGTTTGAATTTGTGGATGATTATACAAAAAATTTATGCCGGATTGAATTTTGCCTCTAGAAATCTTTTAGATTCGGCCGCGGGAGGCACTTTTATGGAAATCACTTTAGGAGAAGCTACTAAACTCCTAGATAATATTATGGTTAATTATTCTCAATGGCACACTGAAAGATCTACTAGTAAAAAGGTGCATGCAATTGAAGAAATTAATGTTTTGAGTGGAAAGATGGATGAACTTATGAAATTGTTTGCTAATAAGAGTGTTGCTTATGATCCTAATGATATGCCTTTGTCTACCTTGATTGAGAATAATAATGAATCTATGGATGTGAACTTTGTTGGTAGGAATAATTTTGGTAACAATGCTTATAGAGGAAACTTTAATCCTAGGCCGTATCCTAGTAATTCCTCTAATATTTATGGTAATTCCTACAACAACTCTTATGGAAATTTCAATAAGATGCCCTCTGATTTTGAGACTAGTGTTAAAGAATTTATGAATTCCCAAAAGAATTTCAATGCTTTGCTTGAAGAAAAATTGCCTAAGATTGATGAATTGGCTAGGAACATGGATAGAATTTCTCTTGATGTTGATTCTTCGAAACTTATATCTATTCCACCTAAGCATTATATCAATGAGTCTCTCAAAGCCATGAGAATTTCCATTGATGAGTGCAAGGAAAGAACCGCTAGGATGCATGCTAAGAAAGATTGCTTTGTGAAGGCGTGTTCTTCTAATTTTTATGAGAATAAAGATGAAGATGTAAAAGTTATTGATGTGTCCCCTATTAAATCCTTGTTTTGAAATATGAATCTTGATGATGATGGGACTAGAGATGAGTCAACTTTAGTTAGAAGGCATCCCAAAAATTCGGAGTTTTTAGATCTTGATGCTAAAATTGGTAAAAGTGGGATTGAAGAGGTTAAAACTTTAGATAGCAATGAACCCACTATCTTGGATTTTAAGGAATTTAATTATGATAATTTCTCTTTGATAGATTGTATTTCCTTGTTGCAATCCGTGCTAAATTCTCCTCATGCTTATAGTCAAAATAAAGCTTTTACTAAACATATCGTTGATGCTTTGATGCAATCTTATGAAGAAAAACTTGAGTTGGAAGTTTCTATCCCTAGAAAAATTTATGGTGAATGGGAACCTACAATTAAAATTAAAATTAACTATCATGAATGATATGCTTTGTGTGATTTGGGTGCTAGTGTTTCCACGATCCCAAAAACTTTGTGTGATTTGCTAGGTTTCCGTGAATTTGATGATTGTTCTTTAAACTTGCACCTTGCGGATTCAACCGTTAAGAAACCTATGGGAAGAATTAATGATGTTCTTATTGTTGCAAACAGGAATTATGTTCCCGTAGATTTCATTGTTCTTGATATAGATTGCAATCCTTCATGTCCTATTATTCTTGGTAGACCTTTCCTTAGAACGATTGGTGCAATCATTGATATGAAGGAAGGGAATATTAGATTCCAATTTCCGTTAAGGAAAGGCATGCAACACTTCCCTAGAAAGAAAATTAAATGACCCTATGAATCTATTATGAGAGCCACCTATGGATTGCCTACCAAAGATGGCAATACCTAGATCTATCCTCGCTTTTATGCCTAGCTGGGGGCGTTAAACGATAGCGCTTGTTGGGAGGCAACCCAATTTTATTTTAGTTTTTTGCTTTTTGGTTATGTTTAGGAATAAATAATCCATCTAGATTTTGTTTAGATGTGGTTTTGTGTTTTAATTAGTGTTTGTGCCAAGTTAAACCTATAGGATCTTCTTGGATGATAGTTATTTGATCTTGCTGAAAATTCCAGAAACTTTCTGTTCACGAAAACAATTGTTAAAAATCACCAGAACTTGATAAAATACGGATTCCAATTGAAGTAGATCAATAAACAAATTATCTAGGTCTTCCTATTTTGGTAGAATTTTTAGAGTTCCAGAAGTTTGCGTTAGTTATAGATTACTACAGACTGTTCTGTTTTTGACAGATTCTGTTTTTCGCGTGTTGTTTGCTTATTTTAATGAATCTATGGCTAGTAAAAGATTTTATGAACCATAGAAAAGTTGGAATACAGTAGGTTTAACACCAATATAAATAAAGAATGAGTTCACTACAGTATCTTGAAGTGGTGTTTTGTTTTCTTTCGCCAGCGGAGCTCACGACATTTTCTGTTAAGTTTTGTGTTGTGAAGTTTTCAAGTTTTGGGTAAAGATTTGATGGATTATGGAACAAGGATTGGCAAGAGCCTAAGCTTGGGGATGCCAAGGCACCCCAAGGTAAAATTCAAGGATAACCAAAAGCTTAAGCTTGGGGATGCCCCGGAAGGCATCCCCTCTTTCGTCTTTGTCTATCGGTAACTTTACTTAGAGCTATATTTTTATTCACCACATGATATGTGTTTTGCTTGGAGAGTCTTATATGATTTGAGTCTTTTCTTTTTAGTTTGTCACAATCATCCTCGCTGTACACACCTTTTGAGAGAGACACACATGATTCGGAATTTGTTAGAATACTCTATGTGCTTCACTTATATCTTTTGAGCTATATAGTTTTTGTTGTAGTGCTTCACTTATATCTTTTAGAGCACGGTGGTGGTTGTATTTTATAGAAATTATTGATCTCTCATGCTTCACTTATATTATTTTGAGAGTCTTAAACAGCATGGTAATTTGCTTTAATTGTGAAATTAATCTTCCATATTGAGTTCATTGAATATCATGAGAAGTTTGATACTTGATAAGTGTTTTGAGATATAAAGGTAGTAATATTAGAGTGTGCTAGTTGAGTAATTGTGAAATTGAGAAATACTTGTGTTAAAGTTGGCAAGTCTTGTAGCATCCACGTATGGTAAAAGTTGTGTGACAATTTTGACACATAAGGTGTTCTTTTATTGCTTTCCTTATGAGTGGCGGTCGGGGACGAGCGATGGTCTTTTCCTACCAATCTATCCCTCTAGGGGCATGCGTAGTAGTACTTTGCTTCAAGGGTTAATAAACTTTTGCAATAAGTATATGAGTTCTTTATGACTAATGTGAGTCCATGGATTATACGCACTCTCAACCTTCCACAATTTTCTAGCCTCTACGGTACCGCGCATTGCCCTTTCTCACCTTGAGAGTTGGTGCAAACTTCACCGGTGCATCCAAACCCTGTGATATGATACGCTCTATCACACGTAAACCTCCTTATATCTTCCTCAAAACAGCCACCATGCCTACCTATCATGGCATTTCCATAGCCACTCCGAGATATATTACCATGCAACTTTCCATCGTTCCGTTTATTATGACACGCTTCATCATTGTCATATTGCTTTGCATGATCATGTAGTTCACATCGTATTTGTGGCAAAACCACCATTCATAATTTTTCATACATGTCACTCTTGATTCATTGCATATCCCGGTACACCGCCGGAGGCATTCACATAGAGTCATATTTTGTTCTAAGTATTGAGTTGTAAGTAATAAAAGTGTGATGATCATCATTATTAGAGCATTGTCCCATGTGAGGAAAGGATGATGGAGACTATGATTCCCCCACAAGTCAGGATGAGATTCCGGACTAAATAAAAAAAAGAGGCCAAAGAGAAAGAAAAAGAAGGCCCAAGAGAAAAAAAAAGAATAAAAAAAATAAAAAATGAGAGAAAAAGAGAGAAGGGACAATGTTACTATCCTTTTTCCACACTTGTGCTTCAAAGTAGCACCATGATCTTCATGATAGAGAGTCTCCTATGTTGTCACTTTCATATACTAGTGGGAATTTTTCATTATAGAACTTGGCTTGTATATTCCAATGATGGGCTTCCTCAAATTGCCCTAGGTCTTCGTGAGCAAGCAAGTTGGATGCACACCCACTTAGTTTCTTTTGTTGAGCTTTCATACATTTATAGCTCTAGTGCATCCGTTGCATGGCAATCCCTGCTCCTCTCATTGACATCAATTGATGGGCATCTCCATAGCCTATTGATTAGCCGCGTCAATGTGAGACTTTCTACCTTTTTGTCTTGTCTCATAACCCCCCGTCATTATACTTTACTCCGCCCATAGTTCTATATCCATGGCTTGCGCTCATGTATTGCGTAAGGGTTGAAAAGGCTGAAGCGTGTTAAAAAGTATGAACCAATTGCTTGGCTTGTCATCGGGGTTATGCATGATGAGAACGTTTGTGTGACGATATTGAAACATGGCCTAACTATATGATTTTGTAGGGATAAGCTTTCTTTGGCTATGTTATTTTGATAAGACATAATTGCTTGGTTAGCATGTTTGAAGTATTATTGTTTTTATGTCAACATTAAACTTTTATCTTCAATCTTTCGGATCTAAATATTCATGCCACAATAAAAATAATTACATTGAAAATTATGTTAAGAAGCATTCCACATCAAAAATTCTGTTTTTATCATTTACCTACTCGAGGACGAGCAGGAATTAAGCTTGGGGATGCTTGATACGTCTCCAATGTATCAATAATTTTTGATTGTTCCATGCTATTATATATTCTGTTTTGGATGTTTAATGGGCTTATTTATACACTTTAATATTATTTTTGGGACTAACCTATTAACCGGAGGCCCAGCCCAAATTGCTGATTTTTTGCCTATTTCACTGTTTCGCAGAAAAAAGATATCAAACGGAGTCCGAACGGAATGAAACCTTCTGGAGCGTGATTTTTGGAACAAACGTGATCCAGAGGACTTGGAGTGGACGTCAAGCAAACAACGAGGAGGCCACGAGGCAGGGGGGGCGCCCTCCACCCTCGTGGGCCCCTCGTGGCTCCACTAACCTACTTCTTCCTCCTATATATACCTACGTACCCCCAAACCATCGAAGAGCACCACGAAAACCTAATTCCACCGCTGCAACCTTCTGTACCCGTGAGATCCCATCTTGGGGCCTTTTCTGGCGTCCTGCCAGAGGGGGCATTGATCACGGAGGGCTTCTACGTCAACACCATAGCCTCTCTGATGATGTGTGAGTAGTTTACCTCAGACCTTCGGGTCCATAGTTATTAGCTAGATGGCTTCTTCTCTCTCTTTGGATCTCAATACAAAGTTCTCCTTGATTCTCTTGGAGATCTATTCGATGTAATCTTCTTTTGCGGTGTGTTTGTCGAGATCCGATGAATTGTGGGTTTATGATCAAGATTATCTATGAACAATATTTTAATCTTCTCTGAATTCTTTTATGTATGATTGGTTATCTTTGCAAGTCTCTTCGAATTATCAGTTTGGTTTGGCCTACTAGATTGATCTTTCTTGCAATGGGAGAAGTGCTTAGCTTTGGGTTCAATCTTGTGGTGCTCGATCCCGGTGACAGTAGGAGAAACGACACGTATTGTATTGTTGCCATCGAGGATAAAAAGATGGGGTTTATATCATATTGCATGAGTTTATCCCTCTACATAATGTTATCTTGCTTAAAGCATTACTCCGTTCTTATGAACTTAATACTCTAGATGCATGCTGGATAGAGGTCGATGTGTGGAGTAATAGTAGTAGATGCAAGCAGGAGTCGGTCTACTTGTCACGGACGTGATGCCTATATACATGATCATACCTAGATATTCTCATAACTATGCTCAATTCTATCAATTGCTCGACGGTAATTTGTTCACCCACCGTAATACTTATGCTATCTTGAGAGAAGCCACTAGTGAAACCTATGGCCCCCGGGTCTATTTTCCATCATATTGATCTTCCGTCAACAAGCTATTTCTTTCGCCGTTTATTTTGCAATCTTTACTTTTAATCTTTATCATAAAAATACCAAAAATATTATCTTATCATCTCTATCAGATCTCACTTTTGCAATTAGCCGTGAAGGGATTGACAACCCCTTTATCGCGTTGGTTGCAAGGTTCTTATTTGTTTGTGTAGGTGCAAGGGACTTGAGCGTGGCCTCCTACTGGATTGATACCTTGGTTCTCAAAAACTGAGGGAAATACTTACGCTACTTTGCTGCATCACCCTTTCCTCTTCAAGGGAAAACCAACGCAGTGCTCAAGAGGTAGCAGTCGACATCGCCGTCGGGGATCATGCACGCTCACAGGCAGCACTACTCTAGTAGTAGTGCTTGCCCAGCCAGCTCTTGAGCCACAGCACCCTGTGAGCGTCTGCCATGGCAACGAACTCAACACCCTGGGCCTTGTTGTCAAGCAGGTGGCCCCATGAGAGCCTCGTCGCTGAAGCCACCCTGGGTCATGACAGCGCCATACAGGTCAGGGTGGACGTCGAGGGGTTGCACTCCCTGATGGCTGTTGCCACCTCCTTCACCGCCTCAGTCATGCTGCAAAAGACATTGATCTCCTCCTCCATCAGGCCTCCTCTCTTCCTCTTCCTATCATGGACGGGGTCAAATGGCTTGTCGAAGGGATTCGGGAAGGGCTTGTTAGGGCCATCAAGGACCTCGACGTCTGGGTCCCAGGGAAGTCTGGCATGGGAGAACCAAGAGGCTCCCCCGAGCCCATGGCATGCTTCCCAGTTGCCAGCCCGAAGGAGAAGATGTGTTGCATCTGACTGTAGTTCTGTATGGGTGTGTTGAGGAACTCAGCGTCCCTTGGGTGGTCCTAAGAATGAAACACAAGTGATGTTAGTTGCGATTAGGAGTAGGCAATGGTGGACAGTACGAAAAGGAAGAGGGTTGTGAGCTAACCGCGACATGGCTGGCGTAGTGCTCTGCCTCCAAAACTATGGAGAAGTGTTCTCATCCCATGAGGCGCTGCTAAGGTCTCCCAGCTTGGACACTTGGATCCATCAACTTCTCCACTTCCTCAGGTGGTTGTACACTTGGGTGGCAGACACCTCCTCCCCACAGAACTCAAACACCTGCTTCGCAACGGTGTTCAAGTGCACCTCCTTGAAGCCCTTGTCAGTCCTAACTCCACTAGAGATGAGCTCACACATCTTGTTTAGCATGAACGTGGACATGAACGGCTGCCACTTCATGTTGTTCGACCTACCATCCTTCTTTGCCTTTGCTATTGCTACCTTGAGTGCAGCGGCAGCGGCAGCAGGAGTTGGCTCAACGAGCACTACTGGCACATAGAGGGAATCAGATGCGAACACCTCTGAATCAGGTGCCATCTCGGACATAGGCTGCGAGTCCTCGACAAACGATGGAGCAAACTGGCTGTCGGACAGGACAAGGGCCTGACTAAGATCTTGTGTCTGCGTGGTCATGTCCTACAATCGTAGCATGCATCGTAGAAGATCAACACCGGCCGGTGAAGGAGCGCCGACACCGTGGACCGCCGGCCGATGAAGATGCGCCGCTTACCTGTTCGTCTGTGCCGATGCGCATCGGTGGGAAAGCTCGAACGGAGGGACAATGGTGGTGGGAGTTGGGCGGTGAGGGAGGGGCTAAATAGGGTGGACCCAACGGGAGGTGAGCCGAAATCCTCCCGTCGATTTTTTGGCGACGCGGGCGAGCTCGCGCCATCTCCCTGATCGCACGAGGAGAGAAGCGCGCCGCCCTCCCCTGCCTCGCGAGCTACTGCCGGTTCGGGAGTTTCCCCTGGACCTGTCCTGGACGTGCTTTAAATTTTGTGCGATGTGGGCCGCGCAGTAAACGCGGCCAACCAAACGGGCCAAGTTCTTCCTGCGCGGGCCAGGCTGGGCCATATGCAGGCAACCAAACACGCCCTTAGTGATAAGTGATAAGTGATAAGGATGGGCGACTGTATCTCCGAAGCCGTTGGGCATATTATATCCACCAGAACGAGCATGCCGTAATGAATCGACATTGATCCAAGATCCTTAGGGCGTGTTTGGTTGCAGTTTGCAACAGTAGTTGCATTGCATGTCCATCTCCAGCCAGCCTGGTTCTTCAAATGCAGCCTCATATGCAGCAGATGCAACCTGTTTGGTTGTCTGCACCGCATGGAGGGGCACTTTCCCCCTGGTGTTTGGTTGCCGTTTTTGTCCTTAGGATGTGAGCAGATGCAAACTTCCGCTGTTGGTTTGCAAACAGCGTTTGTGTTCTGCTCACCCCATTTAAATGTGGTGGCCTTACCACCACATGATCAGCACAACATCAAGATCAAACAAAGCAAGCACCCAAATCAAATCAAACACAGCAAGCAAGGAAATGACAGCAAACTACTTAACTACATAGCATAAGTCTAGATTAACAGCAGGGGCATCCTCCTTCCCTGCTAGTCGTGGATATACCCCGCGGTGTAACCCGCCGAATGTATGACCCGGCTGGAGCTTGACGACTCACTGGCGACCCGCTCGGACCTGGCGGCTTACGGACAACCCGCCCGAACATTGTGACTCACTGGTGACCGGCGGGCGGGTCAGATAGAGGACTAGGCCCAAGGCCCAGAAGGCCGGCTCATGTTATGGTGGGCCGGCTTAAGAGGAAAGCGTAAGGAGTATTCCCTTACAGAAGCAAGACTAGGACTCCACTTGTAATAGAGTAATCCTAATCCTACTAGGACTAGTCATGTAAACTGCCCCTTCAACATATATAAGGAGGGGCAGGGCACCCCAAGAGGGACAGAAAAATAATGTCTAAGGCTAGACACCACTAGGAGAGCCGGTTTATGCTGCGACTCTCTCATGAGAATAATGAAACCTAGCCACAAACAACATGTAGGGCTATTACCGGATAATATTTCCCGAGGCCCGAAGCTGTCTAAATCCTTGTCTTGTGTTGCGTCTCTCTATTCCGATCAATCCCTCTCAAGCTACCACATAGATGCATTGGCCTCACGACTAAGTCCTCACACTAGGACATCTGCTGTGACAATTCCATGACACTGCTCGAAGCCAGGGTGCTGCTCCTGGCCAAAATATGAACAAGTTCCCAGCAAAAGTCTCGCCACACACCATAAAAGTTCTCCACTAACACCTTACTTAACTTAACTACATAGCATGCTCGATGTTACCAACGCAATTGTGCCTGCTGCAACGAAACCTGCACATGACCGAGGAGTCGTGGTTGTAGATCTGGACCTTCAGTCCGAGTCCTGAGATGCGCACAATGACAAGGTCGCCGGGGACGATCCGATGGCGGCGGCAGAAGTAGTTCCAGCCCCGGCCAAGCACCATGTGCCCCTCGAAGTTCTGGACCTGCACCCAGAACACGCACCGCTTGTTCGCCGACAGCCTGACCACGTGCGGGAGCCGCTTGATGACCAACCAGGTGTTCATCACCTCCACGAACTTGCGAGGGACGACGAGCATGGCGAGGTCCTCGTTGTCCTTGATCTGCTGGTAGAAGCACAGCGGCTCCCTGGCCCCCTCCTCATGGCCCTGCCTCGGAGATCGTCCCCTTGAACGAGGCAGGCTCATGAAGGCGATCCTGCCAGGCAGGTCCACCGTCCTGAGCCACCTGTTCGTGGGGATGAAATCCTCGACGCACTCAGCTCCGGCCACCACCTGAGCTCCTCCTCCCGCTACATCCCAGTCAGTCTTCAATATCTTGTCAGGTAAGATGACAAGTATTAGTGCACAAACTCTTTGCAAAATGGCACTGATCAGAGACATTTGCCCAAGAGCAAATGCCACTGATCAGTGCACAAACTCTTTTAGCTAATGCCACTTATCAATGGCACTTGTTGTTAGGCAAATGCCACTGATCAGTGGCACTGATCATTGGCAAATGCCACTTATCAATGACACTTGTTGTTGGGCAAATGCCACTGATCAGTGGGCAAATGCCACTTATCAATGACACTTGTTGTTGGGCAAATGCCACTGATCAGTGGACTTGCTATTGGGCAAGTCCACTGATCAGTGGCATCTGCTTTGCTGCAACTGCCACTCATCAGTGCACTATCCTAAACATGGAAACATCTAAAAATAGCAACAACAAGTGCCAATAGCACCCATGTGTAGCCATGCACATTTGGCAACATCCTAAAATGGTCCTACTACATGCACGTATAACATTCAACACAAACCCTAGCTTGAACATGTATATTAGCAACAGGAACAACAACATGAACATGATCCTAGCTTGAACATGAACATGCCATCAATCAACATGATTCTAGAATTCATCAGTCAACATGAACATGCCATCAGTATAACATTCATCAGTCAACATGAACATGATTCTAGCATGAACACATCTACTAGCATGAACACAGATCATAGGACACACTAGCAGTAGCACAAGAAAATTATCCTAGCACACACACTGTACAAAACAAGAACAGATCAGTCCGATTGGATTTGATTGGGATCGCATCCAATCGGATCTGCTAGAATCCTATCTAATCCTATCAAATCCACTAACTACTAGCACATGCCTAAGAAATAAACCCCTAATCTACATCTACGAGCAAGCATTGAGAGGGTTTGACTCACCGGAGCACGCGCAACCGCGGCGAACCGAGGCCGGGGTGAAAACCCCGGCGGGAAGGAGAGAGGTGGCGGAGCAGAGGAGGAGCCGACCCTGGCGACGGCCCGCGGCATCGGTCCCGTGCTCATCGCCACGCCGGAGGTCGAGGAGGACGGCCCGCCGACAGGAGAAAACCCTTGGACGGGGGTCAAGAAAACCCCCCTGCCCAATGGGGTCCCAAGAAGGGGCGGCTCCGTGGACGGCGCCGGCGCCGAGCCCAAGACCTCAAGGTCCGGAATCGGCGGCGGAGCAGGAGCGGCCGGCGCTCGTGGTGGCCGGCAGCAGATGGGGGACGGCCAACCAGCGCTCCTGGATGCTGGCGATGCGCTGGTCGACGGGGGTCAGAGGGCGGTGCGGCGGTGGGCATGGCGGAGCCATCGCAAGAGAGGAGAAGGAGGGGCGGTGAGGAAGAGAGAGGGAGCGATGGAAACAATGCATCTGGACGGTGACAGAAGAGTGGGGGTGAGTTATAAGACGTTCCCTCCGTCTCCCGCGCTGCTCGAGACGTGCAACTGCCTCGCACACGTGGCCGCGCCCAGCCAGACTCGCGAGAAACTGCCGATTCGACAGTTTTCGCCGGGCAAGGCTGCAGGCTGCTTTAAACTCCGTGCGAGTCATAAACCGCATGCAGCCCAACCAACCAAACAAACCGCGCACATCCCGCGCGGGCTTGGTTAGGCTGCATGCGGACAACCAAACACGTCCTTATCCAATGACCGGCCTGTGCACCGATGAGGAAACGCCGGCCGAAAGCAGCATTGATTGCCTGACCTTGTGTCACCCGTCATGCACATGCGTACGTACGCACCGGCCGGATCGATGTGCTGTGGTAACATAAGAGGTGGTATAAATTGCGTGCGTGCCCGATCGCAAGTCAAGCGAGATCTGTGGATGCAATTGGCCCTGCCCGATCGGAAATCAATCAAGCCACGGCGGAAGCGGAATACAGTAATGCATTATTGCTGCAACTTGCAGAACGGGAAGCTGATTTTTAGCACTGCCCTCGCAACACATGCGCGTCTGCATAACATGGCATCTACCAATGTTGATGCATCATCATCATTCCGAAATGGAGCTCTTAATTTGTTCCTTGCTAACTCTACCGACAGAAAGTACGCTGCGAACTTGCTAATCCAGTCCCGGCTCCGAGGATTAAAGGATTGTGATGCGGGCTCAGAAGATGACACATTGATACTCTAATCTCCAGCAGCTTGTTAGTAGTTGTACACCACTAATAGATTGCTTAAGAGCAAAGCAATCTACATATGCATTGACGAATCGGATGGCGCCACATGGAGGTCACCATCGATACAACTGATGAGATGATCGGTTCTCCGTCATAAGTTCCAAAATATAGTGCGTCCATGTTTTTTGAAGTTCAACTTTGATCATAAATTTAACCAACGAGACCGACCGCGGTGGGAGCAAAAAATATATAATTGAAAATTTCTTTTGAATATGAATTCATTGGTATAACTTTTGCTCCCGCCGCAGTAGGTCTCGTTCATTAAATTTATGATCAAAGTTGAAGCACGGAAATCGAGGACACACTATATTTTAAAACGGAGGGAGTAGTAATAAAGAAGATAAATATCAGCCCGTCAACACCTACACCCGCATGAGTAATTAATTGTGGCATGGACTGGACGGCCGTTTTATTTGTAGGGAAAAAAGAAGAAGATAAACCTCAGTGCGTTTTAGTACGTATACGTACGAGTCCAAGAGTCCCGTCATCACGTGTCTGCATCAGAATTCAAAGTGGTATGCAGGTATGTATAGCACGTACGAAACGGACCTGTCGAACGGTCGTCACTTTCCCCGTACCGTCTCTCGTGACCGCTAGCGTCTCCGTCTTCTAATTCATCCACTTCACACTTTTGACTAAGCAATCGGTCAACATCGTTTTCCTCCTTGTAGCGAATTCTAGCCGCCGCCACTAGGAGAGCCGTTCCTTCCCGCGCCGTCTTCCGGTGTTGATCTTTTGGTCGTCGGTGATGAGGAGTCGACGAATCCCGCGCGTGTGGATCATTTTAGTTTTAGGTTTGAGGTCCAAGATGCTTAGGGTTTTCGATCGTTCGATGTCTTGGTTTCAGCGGCAGCAACGGCGGTGCTAAATAAAGAAGTTTTGGATTCTTGTCCAGTGAGGCGATCGTCTCTATGATCGGTGAAGGATCTGGAAATCAGTCTGTTCAAGCGGGGATGTTGTGATGGTGATGGCATCTTTGTGGTGGACATGTGTCCTCGGGCTTCGCCGTTGCGACGGCGTATGCTCTATCGTCAGTGCGGAGCTTGGGAGATAGTCGAGGAGCGGATGCAGATTGTGGTCTGTATCAATGACATCTGAAAAACGGAACGTTTGTTGAGCTCGTGGTTCGTGGATGGTAGGTATGGTTTCCTCCTCTGAAGTCTTAGGCATGTAAGGTACCGGATCTGGAGTTCTATGGCGTGTCCAGGGTGCTGTCCTGATCTGGTTCGTTCAATGGTAATGATTTCTCCTTTGGCGAGCCACCTTGGACAGGCCCGGCCCTGATGGGGGGCAGGGGGCGGCCGCCCCGGGCCCCCGGAACATAGGGGCCCCCACGTATGTGTCCTCTGTGTATTAGCCCAGTGAAAAAACTTTGCCTAAAAAAGGGCCTGTGAAAGAACTGATCCTACACTAGTACGTTTCCCTCGCGTAGATTTAGACGCAACCAAGACTATCTGGGGTAAGTTAATAATGATTCCCTGAATTAGTGGAATTTCCTTTCCCTCGCGTACGCCCACAAACGCACCCATGAGCGAACGACCTAGCAGCATATCAATCCCTCAAAAGTAACCTATCCACATATCATGCACGACTGCCGCCGCCGCAACCTCCTCCCGCGGAGGCCTCGCCAATGCTTCCTCCTCCAATGGCGGTTTGGGTGATTTCATGTTTGTCGGCATGGACAGGAGTAACAATACCCCCGATTCCGGCAGGCAGTTTTGGACAAGAAAATAGGTAAACATCTTCTTGATTCATCATCATCCAAGAGCTAGCTAGGTTCTGTTGGTAGCTGGCTAGTTAGTGGCAGAATTAGGAGTAGCAAGTGAATTAGCGGAAAAGAGTTGGATGTAGTTGTCCGGCCTTCTGACTAAATAATCTGGCTGTGTCGGTGATCGATGAAAGACAAGGATAATAGCCGAGCCAAAATTAATCCATGGTGGATTTAATCTAATAGGTGGCTCAATTAATCTTAGCATTGCAAATTATGAAGTTAATTCTAGCTGTGCGCCATAAAGAGTTGTTTAAATAATTTTTCTGTGGCGAACTATGAAATATACAATGATGCAACTTCCTTGGAAAAATCTTAACAAAAGTAATATATAGTTAATATAATAAATACATAATTAAATCATGAAAGTAGGTCGACTAGTTTTACACACCATTGTGAAAAAATTAAGTGCAACCCGTGTTTTAAACAATCAAAACATGCATTATACATAAAGGGCCCCGAGTTTTATTTTCGCCCCGGGCCCCGAAATCTTAGGACTGGCCCTGACCTTGGAGATCCGTAAAGTTGCATATCAACGATGGAGCTGCGTCGAGCTCGGTGAGAAGGTGATCCCTCTTTCTTTTATGGCTGTTGTGGTGGTGCCAGAGGCAGGTGACGGGTGTTGGTGTGAAGCTTAGAGACGTTTTGTTGTCTTTTCAATTTTGTCATGTCGATTTTTATGTAATGTATACTTTAATCTTTATGATACGAGCGAGACATATATTATCATGAAAAAAAGCATATGCACCACCGGAATATACGTATCTGTCTTTTATAAACGAGGTCTGAGTAGGATCTCTCTTGTATTTGTCGTCCTATCGCTCGGGATCCTGTATGCGTTGGCACGAAGGGGACGTGTACGGAAACAGCCGCCATGTTTGAACCCTCGGCTCGCCTCTCGTCCTCTGGTTCGCGCGTGCGTGTCGGACACTCGGCCTACCCCCAACGCGCGCCGCTCGGTGGGCGCGGTCCAGCGCGAAACACGGCGCCCGCAGCACCGGCCGAGATATCGACCGTGGGTGCAGCGCACGGACGCGGTGCACGCGGGCTAATCAGCTGGTTGCACAGTTTCGGAGCTCGGCCACAATTTCTACGGCAGTGGGCGGGTACGAAGGCCGTTCTCGTCAAAAGGCAGTTTATTCTAATTTGTGGTCTTTATGTTCTCTCCAGCTTTTTGTTAGTCCAGTGGCTACGGATTTTTCGTGAGTAAAATAAGCTCACCCCGAGAAGAACCGTTGAGCATGCTTTCCTTGCCAACATGGAATTCCATGCTTGACCATCACTATACGCAAAAGAAAAAAACTACTCGCAAGGGCGGCCTAGATTGCTGCAGAATGCACAGTTGGAATAAAAGCCGGTAGCTCACGAGCTTGATGATCCACAATTTCAATTTTACTTCTCTAACCGGGATCTAGCCAATTCCCTAGACCAAATAGAAGAGGATAATTTTTACTCCGACTTCTATCCGGCACCAGTATTTACTCGGCCGCTCTTGTTTGTAGGCAAAAAACCTCCTCCCCGCTGCCTCGTCCACCCCACTCCAGCGCCCGCACCTACGTTGGCCACCACCCGCCACCGTGGACGCTCCGTAGGCCCCGTCGCAGTCCTCGCCCACCCGGATTTGAGCATATCTCGTGCCGTTGCTGGCATATAATTGGCAGATCTACGACTGCCGCTGCCTCCAGATTTGACGCATCCGGCCGCCGGCGACGATGCCTTTGTCATGGATTGGCCAGGTACCGAACCGCACAGCCCTGGTGACGCCTCTGCGCTGCATGCAGGTATGGCCTCCTCCTCTAGCCGCTCATATCTCACTCGTCGGTGGTTCGCCGGCAAAGACACGCATGGCCGTCGGCCGGGCTCGGCACTAGCCCAACAGCTCGTCAGATTCCCACGCCAGGTGATGCGCCAAGTTTTGACCACACCGAAACATTCTGGATGGGTGTTCTTCAAGTGCAAAAAAAATGGGATGAGTGCTTTGTTTTGATTCGGTTGTTTATCGGATTTGGCGCAATTTGTAGCTCATTGTTTGCTCAAATTTGTGTGTAGCATGGATGCAAGTTTTGGTATTGGGAAAAAGGTTACATCGATCTATTGATAGCAAGAAATTTGATAGATGTTCATGCACTCCTTACTAGAGTAGAGACTAGAGATGAGACTAGATGTGACGCATATCAAATTTGTCAAAACCGAAGAAGAAAAAAGTGTGCACGCTCGAGAAGCCAATAGAAGAATGAACAATGAAGACATAGAGAAAATATTAATCCAACTAGTGGGAGTAGTTATGGAAGTTAAATATTTATTAAAGTGTCTAATTGTGGTTCTTGTTTTTTTTTACTTTTGTTCACGTAGCGAAGAATCGGCGAATTACATACTCCAATCTATCAAAATGTCGTTCAATGAAATAAATAAATAATGAAATGTTTCGGTGGTCGAAAATGAATACATTCAGGGGACAGGTTAGGTCCGGCCAAAACTTAATGGAGTAAATACACTTCATATTCACCCTACGTTGGAGTTAGATATGATGGGCGCCGGACAGCCCGCGCATTTGAGGCCGGTTTGAAATGCCCAAATAGATTAGATTTTTTTGATCGGTCAATGGCCGGGCGGCATGCATACTCATTTAAGACCGGTTTAAGACGTCCGACTTATAAGCACTTACCACACACTCCCAACCCTCCCATCTTCTTTTTTCTTGAGGGGCGCACGGGCCAGCTTTCACCAGAATGAGAACCGGAGGTCGGTAGCTTTGGTTTTGGCATTTTGTCAACGCCTCTCCAGTCTCCACATATATAAGGAGGAATGGCAACCCATACAACTTGGTGATAAGTGATAAGGACGGGCGACTCTGGGTCTCGGAAGCCGTTAGCCATATATATCCACGAGCACGAGCACGGGCACGCCGTACACGAATCGACATCGATCCAAGATCCTTAATCCAATGGCCGGCCCGGTGCACCGATGAGGGAAGGCCTGCCGAAAGTGGCATTGCTTGCCATTGCCTGACCCTGCGTCGCCCGTCATGCACATGCCTACGTACGAACCAGCCAGATCGATGTGCTGTGGTCACATGAGCGAACAGAGGTGGCATAAATTGCGAGTCAAGCGAGATCTGGGGATGTTGTCTTGCATGCAAATGGCCCTGCCCGATCGGAAATCAATCAAGCCACGGCGGAAGTGGAATACAGCAATGCATTATCGCTGCAACTCGCAGAACGGGAGGCTGATTTTTAGCATTGCCCTCGCAACACATAGGCGCGTCTGCATAACATGGTATCTACCAAAGTTTGTCGATTGCTTGCAAGTTGCATTTCGCGATCAGCGACCGACCGACGATCGAAGCCAATAATTAAGATTTCGGCAAAAAGAAGCCAATAATTAAGCACCCCTAATGGTAGCTCGACTCACTGATCTGGTAATATACACGCACTGCGTCGGTCGCTGTCAGGGGCGCCGAAGAGGAGACCCGGGCCTATATATCTCGCCTTACCATCATCATTCCGAAATCGAGCTCTTAATTAGTTCCTTGCTGTCTACGTCCTAGTACGAACCATGACTCACATTGATGCTTGCTTTGCAGGTTCCACCTATGGGAACCAGCCAGGAAGCCTCAAGTGTTTCCCTACGCAGAGAAAGCAGGACTATGACTTGGTTAAGGTCAGGCCCTAACGAAGTCCTCGGAGAAGTCCGTAGATTGCAAGGACATTATGATTGAGTAATACAAGTATTTCCTCCCGCAAAAAAAGAAGAAGAGTGTTTCCCTACGAAAGTCCGTCGTGAACTTCCTAATCCATTCCCGGCCCCGAGGATTAAGGGATTGTGCTGCAGGCTCAAAAGATGATACATTTGATACTCTAATCTGCAGCAGATTTAGTAGTTGTATACTACTAACAGATTGCTTAAGAGCAAAGCAATACACATTTGCGTCGACGAATCGGATGGCGCCACATGGAGGTGACGGTCGATACAACTGATGAGGGTGATCGGTCGCTCCGTTGTCAGGTTTCAAAAAAGAAGACGATGATGATAAATATAGTACTCCCTCTGTAAACTAATATAAAAGCATTTAGATTACTATTTTAGTGAGCTAAACGCTCTTACATTAGTTTACAGAGGGAGTATCAATCAGCTCGTCAACAGCATCGACGGACGTTTTATTGGTCTATACAGGGAAAAAATAAGAAGATAAACGTCAGTGCGTTTCAGTACGTATACACACAAGTCCACCAGTCCCGTCATCGCGTGTCTGCATCAGAATTCAAAGTGGTAGGCAGGTATGTATAGCACGAACGAAACGGACCTGTCAAACACTTTCCCCGTACCGTCTCTCGCCACCGGTAGTGTCTCCGTCTTCTAATTTATCCACTTCACACTTTATCCGTATCTTTTAAACGAGGTCTGAGTAGGATCCCTCTTGTATTTGTCGCCCTATCTGTTTTGAGTGAAAAGTAAAGAACGAGAGAGTTTGAATGAAAAATGATCCATCAGTCTTTATTGATGATAGAAGTGAGGTATTTATACCCAGGCGGAAGTACACATGATGCTTGGCGGTCAAGTAAACACATAGTTACTTCAGAGCCAAGGAATTACATAGTTGCCTTGAAAGCCAACAGGAAGTACATGGTTGCTTGAGAACCTAGTAACCTATCTAATAGTTAACTTAATCCTAATTAGCTTAATTAATAAGCAACTATTCTATTCTTAACACTATCGCTCGGGATCCTGTATGCGGTGGTACGGAAACAGCCGCCATTTTTGAACCCTCGGCTCGCCTCCCGTCCTCTGGTTCGCGCGTGGGCACTCGGCCTGCCCCCAGCCCGCGCCGCCCGGTGGGCGCGGTCCAGCGCGAACCACCGCACACGCAGCCCGGGCCGCGATATCGACCATGGGTGCAGCACACGGACGCGGTGCACCCGGGGTAATCTAGCTGGTCTCACAGTTTGAGAGAATTGCCACTATACCACTAATGGAAACCACGAGTGCCAAAATACCACTATGAAAAACCGAAGTGTCAAAATAGCACTCTTCTCTCCGTTTCTCAGGCCACAATAGCACTCCCGTTAGATGTCAAACAAATTCAGTGACTCAAACCGTTAGCTCCTTGTCACTTTTTCTGGTATTCCCAAAATACCCCCGGTAAACCTAAAGAGATATACTCGTACACATCTCTCCCGTATCCTCCTCCTCCCAGCCCACTCATGGCGGCGCGCCGGCGCTCGCTCCGCCTCCCTTCCGCTCGCCCCACCGCCCTCCCCTAGCCTCAGCGCCCAGCACCGCGTCCCGTAGCCTCGCCGCCCTCCCCAGGCTCCCTACGCCGAGCTCCAAGAACCCCGACGAGGCCCGACGCCGACCTCACATGACCCCGACGAGGCCCGACGCCGTCCTCCCAGGTCCTCCACGACAGCTGCTGGGGCGGCCTCCCCAGGCTCCCGACGCCGCCCTCCCAGGCCCTCGACAGCAGCTTCCGACTCGGCTCTCCCCAGCAGCTCAATGCCATCCTCCCAGGGCCCCGACCTTGTATGATTTTCCCCCTGTTACCTTAGTATTTTTCATTTCAAGTGCAGCAAATCTTTGGTATTTTTCATTGCAAGTGGATGGGAATATTTGGTGTTTTGTCAGGTATAGACTTTTTGTGTGGAAAAGAAGCAATGGGATACAACTTTCTTAAAATAATTTAACATTTCAATTCTGTAGTAGTCTCTACCTGCTAGTATGTATTGTCTCTAGCAACTAGTATCTACTGTGAATGGTGCTAGTATCTACTCTCAATGGTGAATGCTCCTAGATGATGAGCCTCTGTTTGCGTGTTTCAGATTCGATGGGCGATTTCCAAGTAGAAATAGATGTTCAGTCTTACTTGACGATTGTAGACGGCAGAAGAGTGTACACAGGGGGGAAAACATGGAATTTTATGGCCGGTCGGGGCTTGTCTATGGCGCGGATAAAGGAGGTTGTGGAGGAGAGGTACAAATGGTCTGCTGATCAGAGAATGACCATTAGGTATGGACCCGGAGATAACGCCGTCCCATTGATCTCTGACTCAGAGATAGCTCAATTGTTTGATACATGTTCTAACACAAAAGTAGTAAGGTTCGGTGTGACCATTGAGAGCAAACAGCAACGCAATGAACCTGCTCCTGTCATGACCGAGGAGATGGATGATCAGCCGGTTCACGCTCCATTCTTTGCTTTGCCGAAGCAAGCCTATGAAGGGGAGTACGAGGATGATGAGCCTGTGGGATGCAATGAGGAGAACACCTATTTGCATGAGGAGAATGTTGAGTCAAAGGAGAATGCCAAACCACAGAAAAATGCCGAGCCAAAGGCTGCAAGAGTTCCACTGGGAACACTGGATGTTGACAACTCTTATGATCCACGACATGTGTGAGGGGATGATGAGGCCTTACTGCGAACAATATGGCTCCTACTTATATCCATGATAAAAACAATCCTCGAATCGAAGTAGGAGCCACATTTCCTAACTCTAAAGCATTTAGAGTTGCATTGAGACAACTAGCAATTAGAGAAGATTGGTCCTTTGGCACGCAGTATAGTGACACTCAGAGATTTAGGGCTAATTGCACTGATGAGGATTGTCCATGGAGGATACATGCCTCAAAGTTACCGAACACTAAAACTTTCATGGTATGATTAGTACCGTTGTTTGTTTCTTGCTTTGGCTGATGTTATTGTTGATTTTTTTTTTACCGTTGTTTATTTGGCATTTATGTTTCTTATGTTATTGCAGGTAAAGAAACTTTCTTTTGGCCATACTTGTGGGAGTACCAATTGCAGCAAAGGAATGGCAAATAGAGATTGGCTTGCTAACAAAGGGAATGCTGCGCTTGAGGAGAACCCCACGGTGAGTGCAAAACAACTTAGAGAAACTTTGCAAAAGGAGTATGATATTAAGCTTCAGTACACTGATGTTTGGAAAGGAAGAGCTCGTGCAAAGGATCAATTGGAAGGTACATATAAGGAGAATTTTCAGCAGTTGTGGAACTTTAGAGCCGAATTGTTGGCAGCCAATCCTGGAAGTATATTTGAGATAGACATAAAAACAACTACCAACAAAAAGGGTGACATTGTGCATGTTTTCAATAGGTTGTTCATTGCCTTCAAGCCATGCATTGATGGGTTTTTGGCAGGGTGTAGACCATATTTGGAGGTTGATGCAACTTTTCTTAGTGGGAAATACACCGGACAATTGGCAGCCGCAATTGGTGTGGATGGGCATAGTTGGATGTTTCCGGTAACATTTGGAATATTTGAGAAAGAAAATATAGAAAATTGGGTATGGTTCATGGAGCAGCTGAAATTGGCCATTAGAGAGCCAAAAGGGCTTGCGATCCATACAGATGCATGTAAGGGATTGGAGAACGCCGTTTCGAAGGTCTACCCAAATTGTGAACATAGAGAATCCATGATGCATCTAATGCCTAACTTCAAGAAAAAGTTCAAAGGTGACATACTAGATAATATGTGGCCTACAGCTTGGACATATGAAGTAGAGAAGCATGATTCCAGGATGGCAGAAATACAAGCACAAAGCACCGATGCAATAGCCTATTTGAATATGCATCACAACCGTGTGTGGACAAGAAGAAAATTTTCAGCAATGACAAAAGTTGAGTATGTCTGCAATAATTTGGCAGAGGTTTTCAATAATTGGATTAAGGACATGAAGCAGCTTGCACTTGTTGAGCTTTTGGACAACCTTAGGGAAATGATAATGAAATTGATAGAGAAAAGGAGAGTCGTTGCTGATGCATTGCTAGGTTACATAGTACCTTGTGTGATAAAGGAGTTGAATTTGAAAAGCAAGGGGCTGCATTATTTGGAAGCAAGAGCATCGCCAAATATAGCTGAGATTTCAGGAAATGGATGGATGCACACCGTTAACTTGGAGAAAAACGAGTGCTCTTGTAGGAGATGGCAGATTTGTGGCAAGCCATGCACACATGCTCTTCGGTTCATATTCTCCAAAAAAGCCAAGCTAGAGGATTATATTGATGAGTGCTTCTCAGTGGCAAGGTTCAAAGCGGCATATGAGGGAATTCTCATGCCAATTAGGGGCAGGTCCCAATGGCCCAAGGTAAATCCTGGATTTGATATGATCCCTCCAAAGCTTACCAAGAGTGCTGGATGTCCAAGAACTAGGAGGATAAAGAATTACACCGAAGGTGGAACTGGCAGAAAACATAAATGCAAAAGGTGTGGAGCATTAGGTCATCTTCGAAAGACATGCAAGGAGCCAGATATTGAAAGTGACGTGGACCGAGATGCTACTCCTCCTCCACGGTAATTATTTCATGAGTCTAAATTTCTTTCACTTGCTGCCAAATGTCTTGCATATTAATTGCTAACAATGTTGTATTGAACTGTAGGAAAAAAATCAAAGGTTGAAGCAAGCATTGCAGCTACTTCTCCTAAGACACCAACTAAGCAAGGTACTCAACTTGGTACTCCTACAAGTCCAATGACAAGGCAAAGGGCAGCAGCTATTGCAATTGCTTCAACACCTCCTAGTGCATCTACAAGGAGCAAAACTGCTACTCCTAGCCCTCTTCGGTGAGTTTAGTTCATTTGGTTGTGAGAACCGTGATCTTTTGCCTATGGTATGAGTTTTGCTTTACTGGAATGCAAATTTTCTGTTTTCTCTAAATTGCCACTTGTCTTGTCTGTTCATTAATTCTATTTTCTCTAAATTGCCTTCATCCTGATCCTTAATCTCTTTTTTCTAGAAACAACAATGCCATGTGAAGGAGGATATCAGCAAGCTTTTGGATGTTGATCGCCCAAATCAGGTTGCATACTTTGTTCTTTTATGTTATATGACTGTTGGTTCTTCTTTGTTGGATGTTGAGCGCCCAGATCAGGTTGCTCACAACCTTTCTTTTTTGCTATCTTGTGGCTAATACTAGAAAGAAGAAATCCAACACTAGGACATCTACATTTAGGAAATGTCATAATACTAACTAGTACCATTTTCAACTTGCAGTTATATGGATTTTGGTTCGTTAACCAGGGAGAGCAGAGAGCTGCATGTCCTTGATCAGTTGCAGTTCTAACTCTCTTTATTATAACTTTAGGAGATTAATTAGATGCTATGTAACCGGAGCCAGTACTCCTATCCTATGGTATGATGACTGTTTGCAACCGTGCATGCATGCTTAGTAGCCGAATGGTGTACGTGACTAGGAGGTGCTCTTTTGCTAATTGCTATACTGTGTTGTGAGAACCATTTTGTGTCCATGTACATTTTGTTGAAGAGGTAAGGGCATGCAAGTCTTTTTTGGATGATGTTAGTCTCAGTTATGAACTAGTGGTATTTTGGCTAGAGAAAACTGAAATGGGTGCTATTTTGGCAAGTTGGCTTTTACTAGTGGTATTTTGGCATGTTTGGTTTTGACTAGTGGTAGTTTGGCTATTGTCTCAATTTCTCACAGTTTCGGAGCTAGCCCACAATTTCTACGGCAGTGGGCGGGTGCGAGGGCCATTCTTGTCAAAAAGGCAGTTTATTCTAATTTGTGGTCTTTATGTTCTCTCTAGCTTTTCGTTAGTCCGGTGGCTACGGATTTTTCGTGAGTAAAATAAAGCTCACCCCGAGAAGAACCGTTGAGCATGCTTTCCTTGCCGACTTGGAATTCCAAGCTTGACCATCACTACTACTTGCAAGGGCGCTATAGGTTGCACTGCAGAATGCACAATGGCCACAAAGGTACTACGATGAAGTGCACATTCTGTGATTCCGTCCCCATAACAAGTGCAAATACTGAATCATGACAATTTTATTTACGAGGAGCATGGAAGACTGAAGTGTACTAGTGTAGTTTCTATTTAGGGAGGCCTTTCTTAATCACCGAATTTTGTTTTTTAACCATCACAAACCATGGAAGAATTTCTTTCAAGGAAGGCACAAACATGTTCATTGAAAAAACATTACTCTTTTTTACCATTTTCAAAATTTTAACATTCATAGGCGATCATATGAGCCAAAGCCATTTTGAATTTCTACTTTTTTTGGGGAAATATAACCATTGCTTTGTGCATTAGCGTGTCTTGCTAAGAATCACTAGAAAAAGCATACATGGAATGCACATTGGTATTAAAAAAATTAATTGCATATTGATATTACGTAGGATATCAATTACACGTTTATGTGTTTAGCAAGATGTTGATATTTGGTATGATATTAATTACATACTAAACATGTTGAGCGCTCATCATTGGAGCAATTTAGGTCGTTGGATTGACATGGTTTTAAGGTCGAGATTAATTTAGCTGCCCCTTTGACTGTCTTTGTATTGGTATATACTAGCAAAAGGGCATGTACATTGCAACTGGATAATAAAGTCATGGTTTTGAAATCAAGTTTCAGATATTCACACTCCATGCATTCACGTATTTGAATATTTGTGCAACAACCGGCGCGCATGCAGACATAAGACACGTGCATTCTAACATGCTCACGATGGATCGAGGTTGGACTTGATCCTTGATGCGTGTATTTTCTTTAAGTACATCCTCGATGCATGTATGAGAAGGAAAGAAAATGCCAGTCTTACGATAAATGGAAAACTGGAGGGCCCTATGATATACGAATAGTTCAGAGGAACGCTCGTTTTTTCACTTTTACATGTGATAGGGTAGGTAATTTACTTCAATTTTAGTGGCAGTTTCGATGACAGTAGAAAATTCTGAAAAACAATTAATGAAGAGTTTTTTCACTTACGGGTGACAGTTTAGGGGCAGTTTCGATGACAGGCAAAAAAAATAGAAATAATTAACGAAGAGTTTTTTTCACTTACGGGGGGTAGGGTGGGTAATTTACTTCAATTTTATGGGCAGCTTTGGGTAGGTGGATAGACAAAAAATTGGAGAAATGCATCGTCCTTTATTATTAGGTAATGAAGCGGCAGACAGAATGGAACCTCGGACTAAAGCTCAAAGTGCAAGCACAATCCCGATGGATCGCCTAGCCATGGGGTGCGCTACTCGAGCACCTGGTGGCCCCTCTTGGACGCCCTTTCTAACATGTGTATGTCTTGCCCTGCAATCCTAATCAAAATTTTGATCGATTTTATCAGGGCGACAAAACAGAAAGGTATTCCTTCACCCGGAGGGGCTAGATTTTCCTATTCCACCATCTCCACTAAGAGAACTTGTCTACGTATTATCAACACCAAGGAAACATAGGAAGCATTATCTCCATCATTGTCTTCGTCTCCATCTTCAATGGTATCCATTGTGCAATTGGTATATCAAACATTGTAATCATTTCACAGTGTTGTCTCCTTATTGTTGATTGTCATGTTTGTTTATTTAGTATAATATTTCATTCAGATTGTATCTTATTACAATATGTGATTGGTTCGTTATGCTCTTGAGGACATTTGTTGTACGAAATGTCAGTTTGCATTGCATTTTTTATTCTTTTTAAACGAGTCACTTAACTATTATTAAAAAAATACATCTATCACGATGGTTTGGGTGCATCGTGTGCTGCTATTTAATTTTATTATGAACAAAAATATATATTTTATTTTTCATGTAGTTTGTTCATGTACAACATAAGGTAGAAAATGTTATCGTCGGAGGTTCTTGTTGAAGGTTATAATACAGCATGGGTTCATTTTTATTGGATGTTGTTTAGTCATGGAATAATAAATTGTAGTATAAATTTTGAGATTTGAAAATATCATGAATAACGACATTAATAAAATTTATTTATTTATTTACCACACAATAAATGTATTCGTATTTGTTGTTATTACAGTGAAATATTTTTTATTCAATTCACATTAACATAGACACACAGTTAAATTTAAATTCCGTTGTGTGAAGTATTTTTTCGATTATAAACCCGGTACTCTTGATAGAAGAGGCTAGAGTTGGGCCCACGATACATGCGGGTTTTGTTAATTTATATTTATTCATATATTTTATTGAGTTAGCATATGATAGTTTTTTTTATTGCTTAATTGAGACAATAAATCACAACTTTAAAGCACAAAACCAATTTCACGCGTCTTCAGAAACATTTTATATAATCATATTATACTCAAAGAGCTTCTAATATGTCCGGTGGTGAAGCATAAATCGCTTATAGTGTACATAATAACATCGATCACCATGCACATATATGAGCTAAGAAATACCCTCCCTCCATTTCAATTTATATCACATGTATTATTTTTATTTAACCTTTTCAAGTTACATCACGCATTAAGAGATTGAAACACACCAATCAAACACATGCATAACATTTGTAACCAACGACTCCATGAGCAAATGCATGAAGCTTAAACCCTTTTAACTTCTTATTAGTTATATAGTTGTGTCCATCAGTTGGATGGTTCCGTATGGAAATGCCCATCGATGCAACTGAGGTAATCGTCCATACGTCTTGGTCTTCCAGAAAACGCTGATGACTCGATCAACTCACCTAACTAGTGATTAGTTGTCGCTGTCGAGGATACGTTTCCGAACGAGAAAAAGCGCACCCCTCCCTGCGTGTCAGTATACGCATATGCCCGGTTGTCCATGCCACCGCAGTGTGTCTGCGTCACAATTCAAAGCGGCGGTGCTCGTCAGGCTCCACAATGGGCGGCCGATTAAGCAAGCTAGACTAGGCGGGGAAGGGGAGCCCCTGCTGTCCGAGTAAGCGGCCACTGTCGCGTAAAGCGCGAGCCCAAAGCCGACCCCCGTCCGTCGCCCCGGGAAGAAAAGGCAGATGGGATCAAAGCGGCCAGGGTCGCACTGTTTTGGCCGGTTCGATCGCACGGAGTAGTGGTTTGTTTGCGCTACTCCGGTCACTGGACTACGGCTCGGACGCCGCCGTTCTTGAACCGTCTCTCGCCTCCCTCGTGCGCGGCGCGGCCAACGCGAGCGTCCGAGCCCAACCCCCACCTTGCGATTGCGATGCGCCGCTCGGTGGCACGCACGCACGCACGGCCGGTCCGCCGCCCGCGGGCCGTTCGCTTCCGTGGCAGCGGCGCACGCACAGGTACTAGTCTCGCAGGTAGCGGTCCAAGGATTTCTCCGGATGCCGAGAGGCGGCCGCTTTTCTCGGCTCACACACCTCGCGCCTCTTTCCCACGGCCACGGGTACAGACCAAACTACAGACGGCGGGTCATTTTCGACCAAAGGCATTTCCGCCACTGTACGACCCACTTTTCTCGCGGATTATCGTTGCACAATCCACTGGTGTGGCTCCGAGATTTGACGGCCGGGCTATAGTATACGACCCTAACCTTGAGTGGACAGGAATACTAGCAGTACTACTCTCTCTGCCTACCAACTGAGGACCCAGACCATGCAGCTCGACTACAATACACTAGTAGTATAGATTGCTTGCTGCGGCATGAATGAATGGATACGTACAGCCTGCGAGCGTACTTTTCTCCGATATAAGTAGGAAACCCGAGGGCAATAGGGTAAAAAAGGGGCCGCCCAGTCCCACCCGCAAAGCTCTGCTTCCGCCGGACTTCCCCTGCCTACCTGAATAGGCTCCACAGCAGGAGTGCAGCTGCTTCCCAACGACAACGCCACACCTCCCTCCTTCCTTCCCCACGATTCGTCCCTCACTCTCCCTCTCTCGCGCCCGGATCAGGACGTGGCCTCTCGCTCTGCGCCAAACGCACCGCATCGAATTGTCCGCGGCCGCGCCCATGGACCGCGCCGACGGGCCGCCGCCGCCACGCTCCGGCGACCGCGCGGTGAGATCCCCACCACCCCCGCTCTTGTGTACCCCGGCCTCCACTACCTCCCTTGCTTTTCTGCGTGAATTCTGCGGCGCTCTGCTGACTGCTCGTGCCTGCGCTGTGCTGCCGGGACGCAGAGCTCGTTTACCATCTACGAGTACCGATTGCTCGCCTCTGTTTCCCGTTAAATTCTGCGGACAATTCGGTGCTCGGTTAATTTCGCCTGCTCCTGCTCGGGAGATGCGAGCTTTCGCGGTGAATCGATCGAGGCTGCGCTGCGCGAATCTTTGGGTGTTAATTTGATTTCCCTTTTTCTATTGTGGCAAGTTCAATTGCTGGTGGAGGATCGATTTTCTTCTTGATATTTTCCTTTTACCAAAGCGGCTTTCCTCAATTGTCATAGACGGGCCCTGTGTGTGCCTACCATGATTTCCATGTCCGTCTGCCACTGTCCTCGCATGACCTATAACTATAGCAGTAGCTAGCGTCTGTTATCAGGTTTCCTGACAGTTTCTCAAGAATTTGCGCCACTGAAACGGCTTGCTCCATGTGTGTCCATGTGGCTACAAGTGTGATTGTCTTGCATAGTTAGCTGTGGATAAATTGTTCAACACAAAAAAATACGAAGTTGGATACATTGATGCCTTAGGAATAGAGGACCAGCTTTCAGTTATTATTAGCAGTACAAATGGTATGATCATTGGGTAGGTATTTTATTTTGAGCCATGGTCCTCGTAGACTCATGGGTCATGGTGATGGTGTTGTCACACTCCTCATATTCTTGTTTCTTATCAGTGCGTGAATTACTGAATTTAGAGTGCTAGACTATGTGGAAGAGCACTGAAAGAGAACATCTGAGGGTGCTACTCCATGTGTTTACAAGCTATAAGATCAGTGCCCTGAGCTTGATGTTAAGTGTATCGGCTCAAGAATCATGATGCTGCTCTTACATCTGTCGATGCTTTGCTCTTCTTTCTACTCCATTAGTAATACAGGCTCAATCTAATTTTGTTCTTTGCTTGACCATGTAGGTACAGGACCAGGATGACACTGCCCAAAGTGCACAGGGCAACAATTCGCGAAGGCCAAACCTTTCTTTGCAAATACCAACCAGGACCTTGGATAACCATTTGCCTACTTCAACGAGGATTAATATATCCGCTAGCCCCAGTTCAACAAGAGCTGGATTGCCACCAAGGCCTAATTCAGCTAGACCAAAATCATCGATCAAGCAGCAGAGTTTCAGGTTAAGGAGTTCAGCACAGGAAGGTGACCGGACAATCCTCCTACTTCCTGGGACGGCGTCGGAAGGGTCACAAGATAATACAACTCAACCAGGATCTTTCTCTTTTAGAAAGGTCATTAACTCGTTATCGGCAAAACGTACCTATTCTTTGCCAGTCACACCTGTTGGAACCTCTGATAAAGCTTCTCCTCCGGGAATTCAGATAGTCGACCACCCAACTACATCCGTAAGTACATACATATTTTCTGCTGTATCCAGATAAATGCGAGATTATATGCCTTTTACACGGGCCAGTTGGAAATGAGGCCTTGCACTGTCTTAAGCATTGCAGTTTTACAAAGGTCCCATTTTTTTAAAGTAGTATGTTATATGATGTTGGCAGAAACAAGAAGTTCAAGCACAAATTAGGCGATCACTTTCAGTACCAGGAAATCGCAAAAACAGGAGTTTGAGGAGAGCAGATTCATTGGGTGTCATCCGTGTGATTCCAGCAACTCCGCGACCTGTTCCAGCTGATACCATTGCACCAACTGATGTCATTGAAGAAACAGTTGACGGTATCTACTCTCTTTAAACCTTTACTCTGGTATTTTATTAGACTAAACCATTGCCTTCCAGAAGCAGCATTTGTTCATTCCAGTCATCCTTGTCAGGTCCTGAAGACGGAGGTGAAGATATTCCTGAAGAAGAGGCAGTCTGCAGAATTTGTTTTGTTGAACTCAACGAAGGCGGGGAAACACTTAAAATGGAGTGTAGCTGCAAAGGAGAGCTTGCCCTCGCGCACCAAGATTGTGCTGTCAAATGGTTTAGCATCAAGGGTAACAAGATATGTGATGTCTGCAGACAAGAAGTTAAGAATCTGCCTGTGACTCTGTTGAGAATTCCGACTCAAACCGTTACCAGGCGACTAGCAAATGGTGCTCAGCAAAGAGCAGCTCAACAGTACAGGTAAGAATGCTTCAGAGAATAGTTTGGTTCGCAAATACGGAGTACTTTTAGGTTCAATGCTATCTGGATTGATAGGTAGGAATGCTACCAGATAGATTCAATACATTTTCTCCTGGTTATGTGCACTTTCTGAAACAGAGAAGGGAAAACTAATTTCAAATGTATTTTCCAGTAATTTTTTTGATTGACCTACTCTTAGAAGTTACTAGAAAACAGCAATATAAAAAATATTGATTGATGAGTTTGCATGTTTGGCAAAATCTGATACTTCCAGTTTCTTACAGATTTTGGCAGGACATTCCAATTTTAGTGATGGTTAGCATGCTTGCATACTTCTGTTTCTTGGAACAACTTCTGGTATGTGTTTGGTGCTTGTTTCTTTACCAGTTCACTTGAATGTAGCTCTACCTTTTTTCCAGTTCTGTGAAAGCCATCTAAATTGCATATACTCTTTCACTGGAACAGGTTACTGATTTGCAGTCACGTGCACTGGCAATTTCATTGCCTTTCTCATGTGTGTTGGGCCTCCTTTCTTCCATGATAGCATCCACTATGGGTAAGTAAGCATACTCTATTCCTTGGGCCATTTTTGCTACTGCAAGAAGCATTTCCAGCATGACGAACACTAGATATTTTATAATTGAGAATTTGAGATAGTAAACAGGCTTTTCAGTGTTGTCTATGCAGTGAAAGACCAAAATTCTAGTGTTCCACTACTGCGCCTTCCGATTTCTAACTCAAATTAGTGTTGAGTTTGCTGAAAATTTTGAGTAAATCATGAGTTTATAATGTATAACAAGTGTCAATGGTGGCACATTCGATTCCAGTAGTGCTGCAGTTGAACTGTTGCGCCAATTTGCTTAGGGTTATTTATCTGTTATATGTAGTGGACTTGTCAACATTATAATCCGAATCTTCTTTCCTCCTGCAGTGACCAAGAGCTACCTATGGGCCTATGCATCCTTCCAGTTTGCTATCGTGATCCTGTTTGCACATATCTTTTACAACGTGGTATGGAACCTCTTCCTTACTTACATCCGATGCAGATACATAATGTCTGCAACAGCTCGTAATGTTATCGCCAATCTTGCAGCTAAGAGTGAATGCAGTCCTTGCGGTCCTACTGTCATCATTCACCGGGTTCGGGATCGCTATCAGTACGAACTCACTGCTAGTTGAGTGCATGAGGTGGAGATCCAGGAGGAGGAGCCAACGGTTGGCTCAGGGTCAACCTCAGCCCGGGAATGAAGGTCAGCATCCAGGATCCGGGAGTAACGCTACGAGCGAAAACTCTGGTGATAGGCAGCAACAGGGGCAGCCTCCACAATCCGGTGTTCACATCGTCTGATCATCCAGGTTTGTTACCGACAAAATATCATAGATCCACTCCATCGCCTCTCTTTTTCTCTAGTGAGAACATTAACTGATCTTTATAGCTGTGCTTACCACCGCTCTCGCTGTCGGTTTCTGCAGATCAAGACGAGAGGTGATCCAAAATTGTGAATAGCTAGCTTTGATCCGTGCAGTAGTCATAGCTCGTCGGACCTCAGAATCATAATGGTGGCAAGAATAGATACACGGGAGAAGATGTTCCTGGCCTCTGCATCGGAGGCAACATGCCGCCTAGAGTTTGGCCATGGGTATAGTTAGTCTAGCAGTTTGACATAAAATACCTGGTTTTATTGAGTGTAAGCATTTTATATAGGTCTGAGCCTACAAAATCAGAGAAGCAGAGTGCAGAGATGGTGGTTTGTGTTTTACGTAGTAGCCACACAGGAATATAGGCAAATGAGACAATAGTATGCGAGAGCTCCTTAGCTTTGCTTGTGAGAAGCTTTCACGAATTACTGTTTCTTAAAGAGTGAATTTCTTTATTTTTTTAATGGGTGTGACACAATTTGTCTGAATTCACAATATGTGTGTGTGTGTGTGTGTGTGTGTGAGAGAGAGAGAGAGAGATGGAGTGTCAGAGTCATGCTCACTTGAACCTGAGATCCTCACATGATGATGATGCAAGAGACTACTCTCTCGGTCCTGCTCTTGAGGTCTTCCAACTTGGTCCAGCAGGCTCTGCTCTGTACATCCGTGTTCAAATGTTGATAATTAAATGTGTGTGCTAAAGGATGTGGTATGTTTTAGCAGATACGTAGAATGCATCATCAAAACAAGCAGCACGCAGAAGGAAGACATATCCAGCTGCTTGTTTCTCATATGGTGCTTCAGTAGTCATATGGTGCTTCAGAAGGAGAGCATCGTTCCGTGTTATGATTATTGAAAAAAAAAACTATGGGCATCATCTCCGAACGATGCTCTCCCAGTCTCCCTGTATCAATCAAATAATGGGGCGATTCAGTACTCATGGTAGAGCGCCTTTGGTGTACTGACACTTGAAGCGGTGTGTTTGAATCGGGCGCATCGCCGCTGCTTCACATGACCAGGCAGACCCTCCGGGAGCAGGGAGTCTTTTCTGGCATGTGGCAACACCTTCGTGTTTTTTTTTCTGAAACATTTTGTCACATTTTTGTAAGCAAAGCTAACAAATGGATGGCCTAATGACACTGAGTAGAAATGAATGGATGAAATGCCGTTTTCCCTCGTCGAAGACGCGTCGGGTTTGTAACTCTACCGTGGCCATGTCGCCGCGTTGGAACGTGACTTTAGTGTATTCCTCAGTGTCACGCATGGTTTGTCGGTATTTCGCGACGAGCTCCGGTCACTGAATCACGACGGGTCGATCGACGCAGGTGAAACAAACTCGGTTTCGACCGCGCGGATCGATTTCGGACACCACGGCTCCACTAGACGCCGTAGACAAAGACCCACCGATATCGCTCAGTTCCGGGCACCGCCGCCGTCTTTAAGCTGTCCCTCGCCGCTCGTCCTCTATCCCCTCGTGCGCGGCGCAACCAACCCGAGCCTACCCCACCACGCGATGCCCTGCTCGCTGGTGGGCACGTTCCGCAGCGAACCCACCGCCCGCGGGGCCTTCCGTTCGGTGACAGCGGCGCACGGGCACGCCGCACGCGGTAGGCTCCTCCATGGACCGCGCCGAGGGGCCGCCGCCGCGCTCCGCCGATCGCGCGGTGAGATCCCGACCACCCCCACCCGCTGCTCCCCGTAGCTCCATCCGGTATTCCTGCCTGCTGTTTTTCTCCTGCGGCGCTCGGCTGATTGCGTGTTCCCGTAAAATCCGGCGCCTAACTTCTTCGATTAATCTGCCGTTCAATTTTGTTTGCCCCTGCTCGATCGGGAGATGCGGGCTTTGGCTTTGAATCGTGGCTGCGTGCGTTTAATCACCTAGCAAACCACACTGGACATTTGGATCTTTGTCTATACTAGGTCACCAGCACGCAGGACATACAAAGATGCCTGGAAAACTAAACATGACAGGAGCAAAGCAAACGACCTACACGAGCTTGACTCTCCCTTCTCCGAGGAGGAGGTCATCGAGGCAATAAATAGCATGCCTAGCGACAAGGCGTCTGGGCTGGATGGCTTCACCGGCCTCTTCCTCAAGAAGTGTTGGGCATCATCAAACACGACCTCATGAGGGTGATTCAATGCTTTGACTCCCTCCACACAATAAATCTTCACTCACTCAACTCTGCGAATGTTGTGCTGCTTCCAAAAAGGATGGAGCGGAGAGCATCGTCGATTATAGACCCATCAGTCTCATTCATGGAATCGCCAAGATCATTGCGAAAGTGCTTTCCATAAGGCTCGGACCGCACATGTCCATCCTCGTCTCCAACGCTCAAAGTGTTTTCATCAAAACACAGAGCATGCACGACAACTTCATGTATGTTCGAAACCTCGCGTGGCGCCTTCACAAGAGCAAGGCCCCCTCCCTGCTATTCAAGTTGGACATTCACAAGGCCTTTGACTCTGTCAAATGGGAGTATTTGCTTGACCTCCTTCAGAGACGAGGTTTCCCAAGCAAATTTTGAGAGTGGATTGCGGCACTTCTATGTTCCTCATCTTCGAGGATCCTCTTGAATGGGGTACCTGGTGCTCCCATCAAGCACGGCCAGGGGCTACGGCAAGGGGACCCATCTCTCCACTCTTGTTTGTCATAGCTATTGACCCCCTACAACGTATCTTCGACATAGCGACAAAAAAGGGGCTGCTTCATAAGCTCCGAGGGAGAGGTGTCATGGTGTTTGTAGCTCCGATTAAAAGTGATGTGGACGACGCAGCCGTGTTTGTAGCTCCGATTAAAAGTGATGTGGACAACCTTGCGACTATTCTGAGAGGCTTTGGGGATGTCACCGGTCTGTGCACCAATTTCCATAAGAGCTCGATGGTTCCGATTCGGTGCGGTAACCTTGACTTGGGGCAAATCACCCAAGGGCTGCCGGCTGTTAGGGCCTCCTTCCCGCTGCGATATTTGGGCCTACCACTCTCTGTGTGGAAGCTAAAGCTCGTTGACTTGCAATTCCTTGTGGACAAGGTGGCAAGCAGATTGACAACATATGAGGGCCAGAACATCACCACCATTAGGCGCACGACTCTTGTCAAGTCGGTGCTCGCTTCCCAAGTGATCTACTTCATCACGCCGCTTGTCATACAGCCCACGATCCTTCAAAACATTGACAAGCTTGAGAGGGCCTTCCTATGGTCTGGGTCAGATAAGACAACCGGGGCAAACTGCAAGGTCAACTGGGACATTGTTAGTCGGCCGCTTGCTTATGGTGGGCTTGGGGTCCTCAACACCAATAAGTTCGAGCAGGCTTTGAGACTGCGATGGCCTTGGTATGAATGGAAGGAGCCAACAAAATTGTGGGTTGGGAGAGGTAACCCGTGTGATGAGGAAGATCTCAACTTCTTCTATGCTAGCACCACAATCGAGGTCGGGAATGGGGCGAAGACACCCTTCTGGGAATCCCCTTGGCTTCTTGGGCGCAAGCCCAAGGACATTGCTCCTCTCATCCACGAGTCTTCATCGCGGAAACATTGGAAGGTACGAGAGGCCCTCAAGGAAAATGCGTGGATCCTCAAAATCAGTCCACCTGCGATTGTTTCCACCGAACATGTAATACAATTCTTCACCCTTTGGATGCTTCTGCATGAGGTGCATCTTGGTGAGCTTGCTGAGGACGACATATGTGACGCCCCCGCGCGACCGTACACTAATCATACACGCAAATGTGTACGATCAAGATCAGAGACTCACGGGAAGATATCACAACACAACTCTAGACACAAATAAAATAAAACAAGCTTCATATTACAAGCCAGGGGCCTCGAGGGCTCGAATACAGAAGCTCGAAAGACAAGAGTCAGCGGAAGCAACAATATCTGAGTACATACATAAAGTTAAACAAGACTGCCTTAAGAAGGCAAACACAAAAGCAACAACGATCGAAGAGGCAAGGCCTCCTGCCTGGGACCTCCTAACTACTCCTGGTCTTCGGCGGCCTCCATGTAGTAGTATCCAACGGCGGTGGCATCTGGCTTCAGGGATCCACCATCTGGTTGCAACAACCGGAAAGAAGAAAGAACGGGAAAGGACACAACTAGAGAAGGACTCGCCAACGCAGACTCTGCACAACAGCAAAGCCCAACCATCCACACCACCGCCCACCGGGTGTGCCCACCAAAAAACTCTCCAAAAAGAATGCTTGCAGCAAAGTAAGGCCACCAAGGCCGTCCCATTGCCAATTCGACAAGGCGGATCTAGATTTTCACCCGAAAAAAGGATCCCAAAGGCACGAGGGTGATAGATCTCCTCGGTGATGTGTTCAAGAAGGAAAAACAACCCCAGATGGTGCCATCACCGACATCAAGCAGACTTTTGTCCAAAGAATCCGCACTACCACCAGCCGACCAAACATCACCTCGCCCCCCCCTCCCGAGCACCTTATGCAACGGCACCCCACACCGCTCCAAAAGCGACCACATGCGCCCAAACATAGGACCGGACGCGGATAGATTGGGCCCGTTCGCCTGCTCGCAACCACCACTGTCCACCCGCCGAAGGCCAAAGTCTCCTCCCAAGACATCACTGCATAGCCGGCCCGAGGCAGAGTCATCGCCGAGTCACCTGTGCCCAACATCGACCCGGACGGGCCCATATCTGGCTCGTCCACCCACATCCTCTGTCGTGCGTTCACAGGAGGAAGGCATAGTCGCCGCAGCCTTAGCGTTGCACCTCCGGCGGCCACGTCCACCACCAGTCTCGGCTGAAACCGGCCCGAGATCCGAGAGCCAGCCGATGGTCGAGGACATGCCTCCGCGAGCCTCCTTTCCCTAGGAAGAACGCTCGGCCGCCGCCATCATCGAAGCCGACCAGGCTTCGCCGATGAGCCCCTAAGGCGGCAGCGAGTGAAGGAAGGGAGGGGAGGCTCGAGAGGGGATGGAGTACGAAAGGCATCCTTAATCGCGGTTGCGTTGGACGGATCTTTTTGGCAACTTCGATTGCTATTGGAAGATCGGTATTTTTCTCTTGATATTTTTCTTTTACGAAAGCAGTTTTCCTTAATTTTGATAAACGAGTTTCTCTTTCTTTTAAAAAGAGGAGTTTCACGGGCTCTGCATCATATGATGCACACAGCCATATATTCCTACCTTGATTTCCATGTCTGCCACTGTCCTCACATGAGCTATAATTGTAGCATCAGCTAGCGTCTATTATGAGGTTTCCTGGACCTTTCTGAGCATTTTGCACTTCTGAAATGTCTTGCTCGATGCGTGTCCATGTGCCCACTACTGTGATTGTTTTGCATAGTTAGCTGTGGATAAATTGATCAACGCAAAAAATTCGAAGCTGGATGCATTGTTGCTTTGGAATAGACCAGCTTTCCATTTGGGGCATTGGAAATGATGTGATCGTCCGGAGAGGAATATACTCCCTCCGTTCCTAAATATAAGTCTTTCTAGAGATTTTAACAGAAACTACATACAGAGCAAAATGAGTGAATCTACACTCTAACATCCGTATGTAGTTTCTATTAAAATCTCTAAAAAGACTTATATTTAGGAACGGAGGGAGTATTTAACAAAGAAGCTATCACAATTCGTCTGGCCCCTACTTACATGCTATCACTTTACGAATTTGTCTCAAAAACTATCACTTCTGACTATCATAAAAACTATCATGTCTGTAAATCGACAGATTCGTCGATTTTAAGCATGCTTATGACATTTTCGTAAAAAAAAGGCGCTTATGACAAGGCTGACCCGCATGTAAGTGCTGACATGTCACGGTAATTAGTCAACGCCGTTTGGTTGACCGTTAAGTTTGTACGTGGGCGGCGGCCAGCTCCGACCACCGCGCCGTCAGCATGTCGCTGGTGCTGCTGCCGTCGTTCAGCATAACAAATACATGTCCTCCAGCCTCGTCGAATCACGCGCTGGTGCTGCGCGCTGCTCTGCCCCATCGGCGGCTTGCTAGTGCTGCGTGCGTTGCTCTGCTACTGTAGAGAGGAGAGCGCCTGGACGTACGCGGCGACGAAGTCGAGCTCTCGCGAGCTAAGCGACGGCCTCAAGGAGCGCGGCGGCGAGGAGGAGCTACCACCACCTGGCGCTGCGGCCAGCCCGCCCATCGGCGCGGAGGCCAGCCAACGCGGCGGCGAGCTCCTGCCCCCGGCAACGGCTAGAGGCGGCCGGCAACCAGCTCCCCCGGCTGCGCGGAGGCCAGCACCGCGGCAGCGGCTAGAGGCGGCGCGCAGTGACGGGTGGAGGCGGCGCCCGGTCGCGGCTGTCGAGCTCCTGCCGGCGGCGGCATGCTCCTCCTGCAAGGCCGTCGAGCTCCTGAGCTGGCGGTCACAGGAGCCGGTGCACACCAAGTGTTTGTTAAAATGTCCATCAGTAACTTAGCAGTCAACACAAACTGTCAAACAACTCAATGCCATGTCAGCCCTGAAGAGTGGGCCCAACCTGTCATAATCAGGTTTAATTTCTTGCTAATCAGTCATTAAGTCGATGTGGTAGTTTTTAGTCAAAAAATAGGCGTAAAGTGGTAGTTTTCGGGACAAAGTCATAAAGTGGTAGCTTGCAGGTAGGGTTGGATGAATTTTGGTAGTTTCTTTGTTAAATACTCTCCGGGAAGGTATTTTATTATAAGCCATGGTCCTCGTAGACTCATGGGTCATGGTGATGGTGCTGTCACACTCCTCAGATTCTTGTTTCTTGTGTGAGTTACTCCCTCTGTAAACTAATATAAGAGCGTTTAGATCACTATTTTAGTATTCTAAACACTCTTATATTAGTTTACGGAGGGAGTACTGATTTAGAGTTCTACACTACGTGATAGAGCGCTGAAAGAGAACATCTGATGGTGCTACTCCATGTGTTTACAAGCTAAGATGAGAGCCCTGAGCTTGATATTAAGAGTACAGGCTGAAGAATCATTGCACGTCTCTTACATCTTTGTATGCCTTGCTATTCTTCCTACTCAATTAGTTTACAAGCTAAATTAATTTTGTTCTTTGCTTCACCATGCAGATACAAGGCCAGGATGCACAGGGGCGACTAGCAAATGGTGCTCAGCAAAGTGCAGCTCAACAGTTCAGGTAAGATGCTTGAAAGAATAGGCTGGTTCACAAATACGGAGTATTTTGAGGTTAAGTGCTATCCGGATTGAGAGATACAAATGCTACTGCTTTCTCCTGGTTATGTGTACTTCTGAGTAAGAGAAGGGAGAACTAATTTCAAATGTATTTTCAAGTAGTTGATCTACTCTTAGAAGTTCGAAAAGAGCAAATTTGTAAACATTCATTCATGATTTTGCATGTTCCGCAAAATCTCACTCTTCCCATTTCTAACAGATTTTGGCAGGACATTCCAATTTTAGTGATGGTTAGCATGCTTGCGTACTTCTGTTTCTTGGAACTACTTCTGGTATGTGCTCCTTACTTGTTTCTTTACCAGCTCATTTGAACTTAACTCAACCCTTTTTTACCAGTTTTATGAATTCAATCTGAATGACATCTGCACTTTCACTGGGACAGGTTACTGATTTGCAATCACGCGCGATTGCAGTTTCATTGCCTTTCTCGTGTGTGTTGGGCCTCCTTTCTTCTTTGATAGCATCCACTATGGGTAATTACATTTACTACTCCCTCCGATCCAAAAGAAGTGTCGTGGTTTTAGTTCAAATTTGAGCTAAAACCACGGCACTTATTTCGGATCGGAGGAAGTATCATCTTTGTTATTCTTGCTATTCTAAGAAGCACTTGCAACATCACGAAACCTAGTTCTTGTAATTAGATAGTAAACAGGCTTTTAAGTGCTTTCTATGCGGTGAAAGACCTAAAACGGTGGTAGGTCACTATTGAGTTTTTTGAATTTGCATAATGAGTGTGTATAACAAAAGTCAATGGTGGCACATTCGATTTCAGTATTGCTGCAGTAAACTGCCGCGTCAGTATTGCTGTAGTATTTTGTGTACTTATTGTCAACATCCTAATCCCAACCAGTTTTAATCCTGCAGTGACCAAAAGCTACCTATGGGCCTATTCATCCTTCCAGCATGTTATTGTGATCCTGTTTGCGTATATCTTTTACAACGTGGTATGAAGCTTCTTCCCCTAATTACACCCGATGCAGGTACAACGCGTTTACAGCACCTCTTAACGTTTACCACTAAACCTGCAGCTAAGAGTGAATGCAGTCCTGGCGGTCCTACTCTCGTCGTTCACTGGGTTCGGGATCGCTATCAGTACGAACTCACTGCTAGTGGAGTGCATGAGGTGGAGATCCAGGAGGAGGAGCCAACGGTTGGCTCAGGGTCAACCTCAGCCCGGGAATGAAGGTCAGCATCCAGGATCCGGGAGTAACGCTACGAGCGAAAACTCTGGTGATACGCAGCAACAGGGGCAGCCTCCACAATCCGGTGTTCACATCGTCTGATCATTCAGGTTTGTAACCGACTAAATATCAGAGATCCACTTCGTTACCTTTTTCTCTAGTGAGAACATTAACTGATTTTTATAGCTGTGCTTACCACCGCTCGCTCTCGCTGTCGGTTTCTGCAGATCAAGACGAGAGGTGATCCAAATGTGTGAATAGCTAGCTTTGATCTGCGCAGTAGTCATAGCTCGTCAGACCTCAGAATCACAATGGTGGCAAGAATAGATACACGGGAGGAGATCTTCCTGGCCTTTGCATCGGAGGCAACGTGCCACCTAGAGTTTGGCCATGGGTGTAGTTAGTCTAGCAGTTTGTGACATAAAATACCTAGTTTCTTGAGTGTAAGCATTATACAAAATCACACCAGAAAAGCAGAGTGCAGAGATGGTGGTTGTGTTTTACGTAGTAGCCACACAGGGACATAGGGAAATGAGACATAGTATGCGAGAGCTCCTTAGCTTTGCTTGTGAGAAGCTTTTACGAATTATATTTGTCTTTTTTTTACGAATTATATTTGTCAAGAGTGATTTTTGAATGGGTGTTACACAATTTGTCTGAATTCACAACCATATATACGAGTGTGTGTCTCGAGAGAGATGGAATGCCAGTTTCATATGATCACTCCAACTTCGTTCTGCAGGTTGGTACATCCGTGTTCCATTGTTCATATATACGTGTGTGCTAAAGGTTGTAAATGTTTTAGCAGATGGAAAGCATCATCAGTGCTTCTTTCTCTAATGGTGCTTCTCTGTTGCCTAGGGACAGAAAGACGATTCAAAATTGTGATTATGATTATGAAAAAGCACCAACAGCTTCACACCGAACACTAAACATGACCAAACCGACCCTTGTTTCGTATCAAATTCAGCACACTCTAATGGCTCAAAGTATTATTCAAATCTAGATATGAATGGTCGAATGGCTGGAAATTTGCTAAAAAAAGTACTTACCACTCGAAATCCCACATGTCATCCAACTTAAAGCAAAAGGGTCCCGCATGTCATGAGAGTCAGTGGAACGTTAAACTGTGTGGAATCCCCCAAAGCCGAGTCGTCTTCTCCGAAAGCTCCGAATAGCCATGGCCTGCAGCCTGCTCCTGCGAGCGACAGCGCCGGCCCGCCGCCTCTTCCAAGCCGCACGGCCGACGCGTGGAGAAGAATGTGCCGCTGCACGGAGCCGAATCGTCCTCGCCGTCCCGCCGCCCGCCGCGTCCGCGCCGCCGTCACCTCGAGGCTCTAGCACCCGCAGGCCTGCGCCAGGTTAGCCACCGAACCCGAATTCGAACCCCCCATCTCTCAGCTTCCGCAATCCAGAAACCGTGGAGCCCAGCAATAATGTGCAGGCAGGGCTGAACGCCACCGCCCACCGCTACGGCACGTCGGCACCTACTCACCGCACAGTCAGCTACAGCACGCGCACCCGCTCCACGACGTTCTTCACGGTTCACACAACCCACTAGCTGCTGGCCGCGCATATATGTGGCGTGGCGTGCGCGCTAACAAACTGCCTAACAGATCGGGCCGGACAAGTCAGATCGAGTCGGCCAGCCAGCTTCTCCACGTCCACGCGCGGGGAAGCGATGGCGGACGGCATGGAGGCGCCACACGTCGTGGAGGACTGCCGCGGCGTGCTGCAGGTGCTCAGCGACGGGACGACCGTGCGCTCCGCCGCGGCGCCGTACACGGTGGAGGACCGCGACGACGGGCGCGTCGAGTGGAGGGACGCCGTGTACCACCCGGCCCACGGCCTCGGCGTGCGCATGTACAGGCCGGCGCGACGGGAAGCGGAGGGACGGCTGCCGGTGCTGGCCTACTTCCACGGCGGCGGCTTCTGCATCGGCAGCCGCGCCTGGCCCTCCGTGCACGCCTGCTGCCTCCGCTTCGCCCACGAGCTCCCCGCCCTCGTGCTCTCCTTCGACTACCGCCTCGCGCCCGAGCACCGCCTCCCGGCCGCCCACCAGGACGCCGCCGACGCCCTCGCCTGGCTCCGCGACCGCCTCGCCCCCGGCCCTGCTGATGGATCTGGGTCAGACGGGGACGTCCAAGCCTGGCTCGCCGACTCCGGCGCCGACCCGGGCAGGCTCTTCGTGTCGGGCGACTCCGCCGGCGCCAACATCGCGCACCACATGGCCGCGCGGTTCGGCGCGGCGGGGCTCGACCCCGTGAAGACAGCCGGGTACGTCCTCATCATGCCGGCGTTCACCTCGGAGGCGCCGACGCAGTCCGAGCTGGGCTCGCGGGGCAGCGCGTTCCTGAGCCGGGACGTGGCCGAGCGGTACAACCGGCTCGCCCTGCCGGCCGGCGCCAACAAGGACTACCCGCTGATGAACCCGCTCGGGCCGGACAGCCCGGGCCTGGGACTCGTGGGCGGCCGCGTGCTCGTCGTCGTCGGCGGCGACGACATGCTCAAGGACAACCAGGTCCGGTACGTGGAGCGGATGAAGGCCGCGGGGAACGACGTCGAGCTCGCACTGTTCGCGGGCATGGAGCACGGCTTCTTTTCCAGGGACCCATGGTCGGAGACCAGCGGCGAGGTCGTGCGAGTCGTCGGCCGGTTCATGGGCAGAGACGCAGCCGATTCAACCGGCGCCGACGGTCAGGACTAAGTAGTGATTAGTCTGCTAGTGATCTAGAGTAGTATTCAGCATGCAATGAGTGCTATAGAGGAAAATATCAGGTGATACAGTACTATTTAGATGCTCCATGCTACGAATTCGAAAATTTCAAATTTAAATGTTTTGGAAAAATTGCATCCCCGCAAAAAGTGCCTCTACAAAACGCCAGCGTTCCCGTATCTCCTACTATGTAGAGAGACGATCCAAGGGCGATCTTCGTTCCCCCCTTGGCCGCCGACAAACCTGTGGGTTCCCTCCCACTCTGCCGGCCACTCCGACGGCGGGAGGGTGGGGAAACCCTGGATCTTCGTTTTGGCGTGTACATAGGGAGTATGGAGTCGTGTGTGTGTGTGGCTTCGTCGTTATGTAAGAGGTGGCGGCAGGGTCTGCGTTTGTGTTCCCCGAGCTTTCATTTCCTCTCGATGTGGCGGTGAGGTCAGGTTTTCAGTTTTTGGCCGGCAAGGCGGCGACAACGGTCAAGATGTTGTATTTGTGTCGGGGCTCTTCCCCCGCCCCGTTGGCATAGTTTCCGGCGCCGACGAAGAGCCCTGTGGTTGCTTGTTCATGGGCGGCCCCAGTTCTTTCTTCCCCTTCGTCTTCGGCAAGGGAGATTTGGAGAAGTTTCTGGTGATTCCAACTTTGAAGTTGGCGTGGGGTTCCATTTGGGCCTTGGATGGAAGACTTCCGTCTGCCAAATAGTCGGATTGTTGTATCCAAGGGTAAGCCGGCTCCAGGAAGGAGCGGTGGCATCGGCGGCGACGACGACGCGCTCTCTTCCCGCGACGGTGTGTGTGGTGGGTTGGTTCCCAAGGACCTGGATGTAATTTCTATCTTTGTTAGGGTATGTTGTATCACTAGACTTCTCTAATATAGTTCTGGGGTCCTTTTCGCAAAGAAAATATTCAAAACATTCTAAGAAAAATCATGAATGCTCACAGCATATGTGTTTAAAACCCCTAGAATATTCAGATCCAAATTCAATATACATATTGAGAAACAAAAAGACAAATCCATGTATGAATAGTATAGTTTTTCACACCATTCATTTTTTTGTCTTTATTCACACTATTCACGGTGAATTTGTCATTTTTGTTTCTCTATGTGTACTTTGAATTTGGATCTGAAGATTTTAGCGTTTGTAGACATGTGTTCTGAACATTCACAAATTTTCTTAAGAAAATTAATCATTTAAATTTGTTTCTTTTTCGAATTGATAGCATGAGAGCATCTATGTTATGGTATCACCTGATATTCTCCCGGTGCTATTACACGCAGACTTACTATTTAGTGGAAGGTGACATAGATATACTCGGTTATGTGGAGTTTTGATCTTGTGCATAAAAATGTTTTTGCAAATGTAAAAAAATGACAATTTCATATTTGCTATATATGAGACACCTGAAAATAGAATTCATATCAGCCGAATTGAGTGTTAGAGCCCGAAGCTGACGAAGCTCAGCAAAGTGCGGGGACAATGTCTAGGGCTCGCACGGGAACGACCCGAAGCCCGTGAGACGTCCCAGGCAGAGGGGGCGGAGGTTGATTGATCTGGGTGCCCCTAGGGGACGGGGCTATTGATGCCGGAGAAGAACATGAGGTGTGAGTGCTTAGTGCGATGGCATGAGCAGTGATTCAGGGGAGGACGAGCGCGGCGTGGTGAGCATGGTAACGCCTCGGCCGCGGAAGGTGAGAGTAGGCAGTTAGGACGGCGTTGGTTGGAAGAAGAACAACATGAGGGCAATTGTGGCCGTTGGATGAAGATCCAACAATCCGGAAAATCAACGGGCATGTTTTATTTTCTAGTAGCTAATATATCAGACAAATAGGTTGTCCCAAAAAGCTTAGACATGTACCTGTTCATCTCTAAATATTATCCGTAAATGTTTCGGGGTCCAAATAATTTGACCTCCGATAACAATGGTCTAGCGCTAAATTGGCACTTTGAACCGCCGATTTTCCTTTTACCAGCGTGACACAACTGCTCTTGCCAAGCATGCTTTTGACACAGACATGCACGAATAAATCAGTTTGTTTTATAAAAAAGAATGTGTTTTTACTGTTCGTCTGCATAGCTAAACGTGATCTCTCTTGGCGTGCGAGCCTCGTGCGAGAGAGCGTGATGACCGATGACTCGGCGCCGGCGAAGCGATATGCACGCCACGCCGGAACGAGCCCCTTCCCACCTGCTGCACGGCTCGTCCCCTCCTCTCTCCACCCGTCTCCCCCACCCACCGGTGAAGGCAAGCTCCCGCTTCTTCTTCCGTCCCAATCGCGAGATTGGGTGAGTGACCGCGCTTCCGCCGTGCCGTTCGCCGAATCCCAGGCTGACAGAGTGAGTGGATCCGGTGCCGCGCCTCGCTTGGATCATCGTTCCACGACGCGCGGATCCATCGAACCTGACTGATGTTATCCGCTCTCTGTTTCCTGCAGCGAACAGTCCGGATTCAGGGCTCCACTGATACCTGATAGAATCAGCGAGCGAGCATGGGTGGTGTTGGATGGAGGAGACTTGGCTCCAAGCTGCGGCAGAGATGGGGCTGGGAGAGCCGCCTCCGCGCCCGGGGCTTCTCTTCCGCTCCTGCCGCTCCACCTCCACCCCACATGGAGGTTTCTTTCCTCTTATGTTCATCTTGCGTTCTTGCCTGCAGTATCCACATCCGAATGCTTAGCCACTTCCTCTCTGCTTGTATCACCTGAAACTTGAGTCGAGCAGAGCTTAGTTGAAATAAATAAATTTGGAAGGAGCTTTGATCTTTGGTCAATGCATCCTTCTGATTTAGGACAGGCACAGACAGTGTATATTGCTTCCTTTGTTTATGATTATGAGGTGTTGACATGCTTTGCAGAGTGTTGGATTCATAGGGCTTGGAAACATGGGCTCCCACATGGCAAGGAACCTGGTGAGGGCTGGATACAGAGTGTCAGTTCATGATATGTGAGTGAGCCCTTCTTGCCAACTTCCACTTTTTTGTGGTCCAATGTTCATCCATCTATTCCCTGTTCAAAATTGGTTTGCTTATACCAATTATATACACATTGATTCTATCATGTTCAGCAATGAGGATGCCATGAACAAGTTCTCGGACGATGGAATTCCCACGAAACGGTCGCCGCTTGAAGTGTCCGAGTCGAGCGATGTCGTAATCACCATGCTACCTTCCTCTGCACATGTAAGTTGGTTTAGTTTTCTTTATGAGAAATTGGTGATTCACAAGCACTAGCTGTAACTTGAGTTATACCGAACTCCGTTACCAAATCAAATGCTTAGTGCTACAAGGCTCTTTTCAGGTCTTAGATGTATACAGTGGAGGGAACGGCTTGCTCGGTAATGGGGGGCACCTTGGACCGTGGTTATACATAGATTCATCTACAGTTGATCCTCAGACATCAAGAACGATATCTACGGACATGTCAAGATGCAGTTTAAAGGAAAGGAAAGGTTATGATCTGCCATCATACAGAATCACCATTTGAGATTAGTAGTTGGAAACCTGAATACTTCAGTGTACACCTGGAAAAGATGAAATCATCAACAGTCTTCACTGTATTTTTATCTGTCCCCGGCAACAATTAATACTAGAAATGTATCTGCACATTTGAGTTATGAATGTGTGCCTCTTCTGTATCTTCAGGTTACGCCGAAAAACCGATGATGCTGGATGCTCCTGTCTCCGGAGGTGTTCCTGCCGCAGAAGCTGGGACACTGACTTTCATGGTACCATTCCTTGCTTCGCAGAACTTATTGTTACCGTCAGAAAATACAGAGACTTTGTTGGTGAAAAACTAGTATTACATACAAGGGCTTGTGTCTTACTTTGGTGCAAAGGAATGATATATAGGTGGGTGGTTTAGAAGAAACATACATAGCAGCAAAGCCGTTACTTCTCGCAATGGGCAAAAAGCTGATCTACTGCGGCGGGGCTGGAAATGGCTCGGTAAGTTTGGTTTACTCCAGCTCTTGACTGAGACTTCTTTATATAATTATTCATGCACAGATGATTCAGGCTCACTTTTGATATGTACTTTTAAGGCTGCAAAGATTTGTAACAATACGGCCATGGCTATCAGCATGCTTGGAGTCTCTGAGGCCTTTGCTCTTGGTCAGAATCTTGGGATCAAAGCAAGCACTCTCACAGATATATTCAATTGCTCTAGCGCCCGATGCTGGAGTAGGTATTATCTCCTTATCACTTTATTGTTGCTTGAGAGGCATTAATATGGTCTTAGCTTGTTCAAACGTTAAATTATGGTGATGGACCGTAATTTTCTATTCAGGTGTAAATGTGTAGTGACATTTTTTTTTACTGAAAATTCTCATCTTCAGCTTATGCCTTATAAGTTGAATGATCTAAAGTTTATAATTTTTTACGCTCCTTTTGGGGCTAATTCCAAACAGTGACACATATAACCCAGTTCCTGGGGTAATGGCGGGAGTGCCATCGGCGAGGAATTATGATGGTGGTTTCACCTCCAAACTAATGGTATGATTCAAATGCGACGCAAAATGTTCTGTTCGTCAAATATTTTATATAAATAGATTGCTTGGTAAAAGAACATTCGTCTCAAATCCTGTAATCACACGAACATATTTTGTAATGGTTTTCCTTAGCAAATTAAGAATAAAAGAATGTAAACCAACTGCACAGGATTATCATATTAAACAGAGCTCAAACTTCATAGTTTCCGTTCCTCATTTCCTCTGCAGGCTAAAGATTTGGATTTGGCCATGGCCTCTGCATCTGGAGTTGGCTTCAAATGTCCCATGGGTTCTGAAGCACTTGACATGTACGATCATTAACAGAAAAAAGTTACTAAAAACCTTACATTTCACCTCTTCTTTTGCTGCATCACTAATCACTAGTTTCTGCAGTTACCGGAAGTTATGTGACGAGGGCTGTGAATTCAAGGACTTTTCATGCGCGTTTCGCCACTTTTACACGGGGAAGGATGAGAAGTGATCCTGTAGTCATCCCAGCAAACTTGTCGCCGGTTTAAATAAAACAATAATGTCCTCCAATTGATTGAATTTAGTTGTTAGTTAAACAGTGCCCAGACAAGGTTGGAGTCTTCTTTGTACATATTGTTAGTTCGGTTTGCTTCTCGGCAACCAAGTTTCCAGATTGTCTTCCTGTTTTGGAAAATAAATCGAGGTGTCGATCTGCATCTCTTACTCCATTTTTGTCTGCTTGGACTCTGTTCATAAAGTTCACCCATACCCTTGCAAAAAGCTGACATAAAGTGGACCTTTAATTTAGGTGAATTAAGCGGCTAGGCAAAGTGTAAAACTGATCTATCAGAAGGCCCCTGCGTCGGGCGACTCGGTTGGATCCAAACCCTAGTCGCCGGGGGCACCATCTCCTCTCTCCCTTCCTTGCGTCGCCGCCGGGCTAAGCCCAGGCGGCCGACGGCGGTGGCGGAGGCTCTCCTCACTTCCCTACATCGGTGGGTGGTGCGGAACCTCCCGGTGCGTGGAGGGATCACCAAGATCCGGGCCAGGGTGGCGCTCGGCTGACTCCCGGCAATGGCTTGGACGGCGGCATGGGTCACAGGGCGGCGGATCTCATCGCTCTAGTCCTCATGGAGAACTCTGGTCCTGGGGCGGTGGCCCATTAGGTGTGGCGGCGACGTCCTCGACTAGAGGTGCTCGCGGGTGGTGGATGGACGGCTTCTTGACCGCATGGGCCGTGAGTTGCCGGTGGATCTCCTCTCCGCCGCATCCTCTCTCCCGCTGCACCTGGTGGCTTGCGGTCTCGGCCGCCGGGCTCGGTGTGTTGGAGGGGGCTGGTAGAGGTGGTTTCGGACTGAAGGAAACTCTGGATGGCCCGCTCGTCCCGATGGTGGCGACGACCAAGGTCGTCGTTTTCCTTCTTGCAGGCGCCATCGAGGCCCCTCCACTCCGGCCGGACCCCATGCCCGGGTGAAGACCCAAAGTCTCCTCGGATTGGGCGGCGGCGGCACTACGTGTGTCGTGCTCTTCTTGGAGGCGCCGCCTGGGGTGTTCGAGTGCTCGGTTAGTGGAACTGCGGGCGGAGGGGATGGGACCAGTGGCAGCAGGTGGTGCTCGCGAAGGTGGAGTGGCGTGGCATCTAGCGCGTTGATAACGGCGGGTCTCAGCGGCATTGGGTAGCAGGTCTCGACGATGGACACGTGTTGATGGACACACGCATGATGGTGGCGTTGCCTGGCGTCAACGGAAGTTGGGCCTAGCAAGGCCTATGTACTGGTCTCTCCTGAAGATGGGACATTGGAAGATGGCGGCGGCGGATTCTAGAGTGTGTGCATGCGATGCGCGCTGAGTGTTTGTTGTATGGGTTGGTGCTCGGCTCACCATGGGGCAACCTGGTGAGGCCACCGGATTAGACGAGGTGCGTGGATGCGCCAAGGCATTCCATCGGACTTATAGGTGTAGCGATTGAGGTCACGAGGAAGGTGGCTTTGGGTTGATCCATGTATCTGCTTTGTCATACTCTATTCAATAATTTAATAAAGATGGCTTTGTGCTTCGCTTGATGAAGAGGTCAGGTAATTCTTCTTTTTGTTTTTTTTTAACTCCACTGTAGAATGTTCAAAACAGAGCTCGGGCACATATGGTCTGCAAGAAACAGTAAAAAAAAGAAGCAAAGTAAAGTAAAGATTGAAAATCTGATTTTTTTACACAACAAGCATGTTGGTGTCTTCTACTCCCTTCGTCCCATAATATAAGAACGTTTTTGACACTAGTCTAGTGTTAAAAACGTTCTTATATTATGGAATGGAGGGAGTACTTGCGTGTGTAAAGAAACGACATGTGTGATGATCTTGGAAAAAATTCCAAAAATCGGTGCTCTAAAAACCGCTTTACATGTCTTTCTCCCTAACGTCTCCCCAACGCAACGCAAATGCTTTCTTCCTCTCGGCTCGGCGCCCCTTGAGCATTCTGGAAGTGCCTGGTGAGTGATTGGCCTGGTGATTGACCCTGGCAACTTGCTTAGCCTAGATTATGACCCGGACAATTTGCACGCTCGGAAGGAATTGCCTGGCGTTCAAGTGAAGCCGCCTCAATCAATGTCTTCCAGCCTTGTTGACCATATGAGCATGTAATAATGCTAGTAAACTATTCAATGCTTTCACATGCCATAGTAAAATAATCATAATCATGGGCAGACTCATTAGAAAAATAATATAAACTACTCCCTCTGTTCCATAATGTAAGACGTTTTTTGACACTGTTGTAGTGTTAAAAAACATCTTATATTATGAGACGGAGGGAGTATATATTAAGCTAAAGCCGGATATCATCTTTTTCGCTGCATAAGCGCAGGACACTAACCAATGAAACCCTTGATCACTATATTTCTCAAACCCGAGAGGCGGTGTAACCTCTTTGACATTGGTGAGCCCGTGGTGATGGAGATCGCCGCGACACCTCACCCTTATACCTTTGTGTCTTCATATATTTTTTTGCTCCGTTGAACCTCTTTCTATCGCATATTCTCTCAGATTCAGTGCAAATTATTCTTATCCCATATCAAACAACAGGTGGGTAGCTTTTTGAAATAGAAAGGATTGACGTGAGTGCGATAGTTTGGAGCCAATCATATTTTGTAGTTGTAGATACCTGAACAATTTTTCTTCCTCCGTCTCATAATATAAGAGCGTTTTAGTGTAAAAAATGATCTTATATTATGAGACGGATGGGGTAGATCTTTAATATAAAAATATTACCTCAGTAATCCGTTAGATCCATATATGCTTGTCTCTCTTTTAGCCCAAAAAAGACATATTTATTTATGAAATTTTATAGGTGTGTAGTGAGCATATATTAATTGTGTGTTTCTGTGAAATTTTGATTACACCGATTTTTTCATATCTTGTGAAGAAAGGGGGTTTGGGATCAGGGTTTTATGGCGGCTGCTGTGCAATTACATCACCGGATTACAATTACGGACGATGGGAAGGGCGTATGTGCAAAAACGGATTACCCACTGTAGGAGAAACTCTTCTCTGCTCGAGATCCAACTCCCCCCGACCCCCAGCCGTCACCGGAGAAGCAACGAGATGCACGGCCAGCCTCGCCGGCCGAAGCAGCCGGAGGATGACGCGGCGGCGGCGGCGAAGGCCGCCAAGCTCCGGGAGCTCCAGGTCCAGGTCCTCCACAACCACCACACCTGCACGTAAGCCTCCCCCTCCCCCTCCCGCCCCTCGCTCTAGGGCCCGGCCGAGTCTCTCGCGAGATCGAACTCTGACGAGCCGCTTACCCCACCGCAGCGAGGGGGGATCAGGTCCTCTTGTCGGCTGCTGTAGATTTCGCCCTTCGTTTCCTCGTCATCAGCACGAGGGAGCGAATGCGGCAGAAAGATACAAGATCCAGATTTTAGCCGTCGTGCTTAGTACCACAATGATAAGCCAAGATTTTTGGGTGTCTGGGGTGTGCAGGTACACCGAGGAGGCGCTTGGGCTGAGCTTCAAGCTTCTCGAGATAAACCCGGAGGCCTACACGGCGTGGAACTACAGGAAGCTCGCGCTGCAGCACAACCTCAAGGAGCTTTCTGATCCAGAGGCCATCAAGTCTTCCGTCGATGCCGAGCTCAGAGTGGTATGTGCTGATCTATCGGTTTCGACATTATATCAGATTCTTCTATGTTCTTCAGTAGCGCATTCGCAAGAAATAAAGTCACAACTAGTGGGTAGCTCTTTGTTTTGGGCTCTAGTTGTAGTTGGTTGCTTGGCGATCTTCAGTTGTGGGATTTGAAATTTTGAAGGTGGAGCTTGCTCTGAGGCAGAACCCAAAGTCCTATGGAGCGTGGTATCATCGCAAGTGGTTGTTAAATCAAAAGCTTGCCCCTGTGGATTTCAAGCGTGAATATGGCCTCTTGGATAAGCTATTAAAGGTGGATGCGAGGAATTTCCACGGATGGAATTACCGCAGGTAAAATTATTGTTGTTAGCAGTTAATACTAAGATGGTGCTTGGACTGATTTCCACACTTCACAGGTTCCTTGCAAAATTTATGGGGGTGCCAGAAGAGAAAGAGCTTCAGTACACAATGGATAAGATCAGTGAGAATTTCAGTAATTACTCAGCATGGCATAATCGTAGGTATGTAATTGTTCTGATCTAGATGCTCTTCCCAGAATTCCATTTGGTGCCTGAATGAGAATTCATCAATTTAAGCTACCCTAAATCATTTTTTTTCCGTGTAGTGAGAGATGCACAACTGCATTGGCAACTGGACTGATATTTGATCCATAGAAATTTCAGTGAATTTGATGTAAACTAGCAAAGGATAACCTGAGGACTTAGTTTCTTATGATTCAGGCTGAATTGAAGATGCTTACTCTGTTTAACTAGTTTCACACTTTTTGAGTAATGTGTATATTGTATTATCTCAAGTTTTGATGATTACTTTTTATGATATGTTGAGTTGTGTGCTATAATATCTCACGTGTTGTATTGCAGTATACTTCTGTCCAATCTGCTAATCCAACGAAGTGAAGGTTTTGAGTCAAAGGAGAAGATCTTCTCAGAGGAGTTTGAACTTGTAATTCAGGCACTGTTTACAGACCCTGGTGACCAAAGTGGATGGTTCTATCACCTCTGGCTTTTAGCTCAGACATCTACCCCTGATAACCCACAGCTGATTTCATCTTGGCCTTCTAATGGTGCAAAGCTCAGTTTATTTCCGACCAGGAAAAATGGGGACCAGAACATGGTGTCTTCCCCGAGCTCCATTTGTTGTTACTCTCTGAAGGAAGGGATTATACCCATTGTGCTTTATTTCAATGATCCCGTCAAAGGATTAAATCCATCAAATGTGAAGTTAAATTCTGATTTTGTGTTTGATAAGGATCTTCAGTGGAGACCCCTCGTGATAACCGACTCCGGTTATTCTAATTGTTGGGCCACATATCTTGAAATTAGAAACAAAGATTGTAGCACTTCACAGCAATTTTCTGTTGAAGTAAGCATACCCTGCTCGGATGATATCATGTCAAGAAGTGGCTCTCACTGCAATTGCCCTGTACATTTTACATTTACCGTTGAACTGGGCAACAATAATGATGAAGCACATGATATCGATTTGTTTCATGACCCAATCTCCTGGAGTAGCTCAGAATCATTCCAGTCTCATGGGAAACCCAGTTGTGTCGCTTTTGATCAGCTAAATATCACCAGTGCCTTGGTTCAAGAGGAGTCAAGATGGAATTTGGATAGACTATCTGATGAAATCGACCTTTTCAGAGATTTACCTGATGAGAATAGGTTAGGCTCTGCATTACCTTTTTCATCAGCTGATTAATGCATTTGACCTCCATTTTCACATCATACTCTCTTCCACAGTAAATTTGCCAAATTGACACTAGCACGGCTATTGCTTGCTTGCGCTGCAATAAAGTCCCGCGGAAGTTCTTTGATTGAAAGGAAGGGATATTGCGAAGAGGCGCTAGGGTTCTTCAGTGACTTGATTAATTTGGATCCTTCTCATAAAAGATATTATGAAGATGAGCGGAGCTTAGTCCTAATGGATCAGGTAACATGGAAAATGTTTGAACACAGTTTGCTTAATAGAAGATCTAGACAATTTAGTATTGCTCAGCTTACTTGGTTCTTATGAAAAATAATGGAAGCTTCTAATATTTGTGGAATCGTGTACCTCAAAACATTCATTTCACCATTTTGACAATTTTAGATTCATTGTTGTTTACAAGTTCTTTTATCCCACATGTAGTTAAGGCCTTTCTTTTTTCGCACTTATAATAATGAGGCTGTAATGTTAAATAAGTGCAAATTGCACCTTTAGCAACCTTATTGTGCTAAACCCAATTAATCAATGTATATTCTTATCATCTGCATAGTTCTTGAAAGCATTTAGTAATCCAGGTAAACTAATTCACACTTTGATCTGGTGATACTTTGAGCTTATCAAAATTTGAATTAACCGTGTGATATTTGTAACACCTTTTGGGACTATGGTCAATCAAGTTAGAAAGATAATAGTGCCAATGGAAATGGTGGAGTTTGATTAGTTTGCATTTTGCAGTAAAAGATGGTCTGTTCATGTTATTATATCATTTAATGAATCTTATTTTGTAGCTATCTAACTTTTCCTTTTGTTGCAGCTAACATGTGACATGGAGACTTTCATGAAGTACTGTTCAGTCCAAGTTAGATCAAATTCAGCTACATTAAACCATGTGCAACTTTGCAGATTGTCTTTAACACGCATTGGATTTACTGAACGCATGTTGTGGGTTCAAATGCTGGACCTAAGCCATAATAAGCTCAGATCCATTGAAGGTCAGATATTAAAATCTTATAACTCTGGTCTGTACTTTAGAGGCATTTTTTATACTTATCAGTTTAGTGTTACTATGGCACCTGGAAAGCAAACACAATTTACAGTTGCATTAAGCTAATAGCTACCGCCAAAGATAAATTGCTTGAGTTAGAAGCTGGTATCTGATGAATAATCTTCACGGTGCAATGTCTACAAGAAACTAAATTCTTGACCTTTTCAGGTTTGGAGGCCTTGCAGCAGCTTGTGTGCCTGAACATCAGCAACAACCAGATCAGCAGTTTCACGTCACTCGAACCCCTGACCAAGATAGTTTCCTTGAAAGCGTTGGATTTGTCTTTCAATGAGATTGGAGCTCACCCGATCGACACGACACGGTACATGTGTTCATCCCCGTTTTCACACAAAGTCGAACGGTGTGAAGCCTTCGTGGAGTGCCGAAAGAAAAGCGTCAACGTGGAGGAGTTCTGGGACGCCATACTCTTCTTCAAATCCGTGAACCTGGTGCAGCTTGACATCAAGGGAAATGCGGTCGCCGACAAGGATAGCTTCGTGACTGTTGTGACGACGCTCAGCCCTTCTCTGAAGTGGCTTGACGGCACATGTATCCATTAGCTGTTCGTTAGAGGATGGAACTTGGATAGGATGTTGAAAGTAAACACTGTACACTTATATTTTACCTCGCAGCCATTTTCTGCCTCGTGTATTACAGCTCGTTAGGCAGCTCTGAGAGACGAACACGAGCATTGCACTAGTTTAACCACGGTGCGACTCTTTTCAGAATCGTATTTATTATCTGCCTTGGGCATTTGCCAGTTACCACTAATCTATTGCCAGCAGAATGAAAAATAAACTAGAGATATACTTCCACATAAACAAACATTATAAAAATAAAATTTATTTTGGCCGTGCAGTCTTGTACTCCCTCCGTTCCTAAATACTTGTCTTTCTAGGCATTTCAACAAGTGACTACATACGGAGTAAAATGAGTGAATCTACACTCTAAAATATGTCTACATACATCCGTATGTGATAGTCATTTGAAATGCCTAGAAAGACAAGTATTTAGGAACGGAGGGAGTATATGTCTCAGCCATTGCGATTTCACTTTGACGACTTTACAAAAGTTACGGTATGAACTTGTATGTCATCGGTTACCATTTTTTTGTTTTATAAATCTTGGAGTGTATCGAAACAAAACTCAAAATCTTGATTGAAGAGCCAACAAGTGATGCCGAAAGAAGATTTAAGCAGGAGTAGCATTTGAGGTGAAACAACAACAAAAGAAAATGCAGGGAAACTCCAATATGACAGAATTTGGTTAGAAATAGTCACAGCAGGAAGGTTTCCAGTCTCCAGACACAGCTTCATCTAAGTTACACAGCTTGAGAAACCAGAAGAAAGAATTTAGAAGCATCCTTCACTGTTCAGGGACAGCAGGGACATATGCTCTTTTGGTGGTATTTTAACCACATTGCAATTACTTCCTCTGTAAACAAATATAAGATGTTTTAGATCACTAAAACAATGACCCAAAACGTCTTATATTTATTTACAGAGGGAGTACTTTTAGAATCGTACTACCATGGGCATTTCGCTAGTTACCACGAACCTTCACAGCAGAGGACTGAAAAATTAACGAAAAACACTAGTATTTACATAAAACATCGAAACAAATTTTCTGTCTGTGTTGTGCAATCCTGTATGCATCATCAGCATCAGGATTGCATCAGCCAGAGTAATTTCACTTGATCACTTTATGAAAGTTATGGTATGAGCTTGTATGTCATCAGTTACTGAATTTGTGTACAAAATCTTGTTGATTGAAGAACTCACAGCCAGTGACACTGATTGATGAATACCAGCTTCTAGCTGAAATAACAAAAAAAAATATGCAGGGTAACTCCAATATGGCACAACTGATTACAAATAAAAGTGACAGTAAGGTCTCCAGGCACAGATTCATCGACGCCACATAGCTTGAGAAACCAGAAGAAGAAAGAAATCAGAAGCATCCTTCACTTGCACAGGGACAGCAGGGCCATCTGCTCTTCGATGAAGCAGTCGACATGGCAGGACGAGCGGCAGGACGCCGGGATCAGGATGAGCCCGAGGCACCGCTCCTCCTTCGGCGCCGACGGGGATGAGCGGCGCGCGCTGCGGTACTCCACCGCGTCCTGCAGGATTATGTTCCCCTGCTTGTCGACGCAGTGGAACAGCCCCAGGAAGTAGCGGCCGTCGTTCACCCCGACCAGCATCCTCCGGAACAGCAGCTTCCGCAGCGTCGCGACGTGCTGCGAGCCGCTGCTGGTGGCGTCCATGGGCGCGGCCGAGCTGTTGAGGTGAGGGTCTCCTGCGGTGGAGGGGATCAGTTGGCCGTCAGACGGTCCTTCCATTGCCCCCCTCCCTGTGCTGGACTGGGGAGCGGGATCCTGCACGTACGGGTGGTCGTCAGATGGAGCCCCTGAAATCCGGTCAGCGAATCGCCGCCGCTGCGCCGCAGCCGCTGGGGTTTGGCGAAGGGCGGGAGAGGGCGGAGTGAAGGGCGAACGGGGAACGATGTGACGCGAAGCCTTGGATTGGGGAGTGCGAGGGACTCACCTGAGCAGCGGAACGAAGGGTGAGGAAGGTGGCGACGCGCCGCGAGCGGCCGCCGGGGTCGAAGCGTGTGCAGGCGGAAGGAGGAAGCACGGCGGCTCCGGTTGATGGAGATCGGAGGATGGATGGGAAGGAAAGGGGACGATACGGGCGGACGCATGGGCCTTGTGGGCTACTAAAAATCACGAGGCGGAGTCCGGATGTATGTCTCAAAAAAAAAAGTTTTGATCGTGGTCAAAACTTGAGTAAAACTAGTAATAATGTAAATGCAATGTACGTTTATATTAGGTAGGATATTAGTTGCACGTTATATTAGGTAAGATATATCCGTTGCACGTTGGTATTTTGTAAGATATCAATTACTTTTTTCGTGAGAATGGTAGGATATTAATTACATGGCAGATTTCATGGGATAACATTGAGTCAAAACGTGTTTATAACCAATGGCAGTGGTAGATAATTAGAGCGTTAAACATGTTTGGTGCTCAACATTGGAGCGATTTGAACCGCTAGATAACATAATTTGATGGTCGAGATGGTTTGGATTTGGCCCTTTGGGTCTTTTTATATTGGTATAGATATAAATATAGATATAGATAGATGCATCGGAAGTCACTGAATTTGCGTCGTGTGCTCACTTTGGTCACTGTACTTAGAAGTTCATCCATTATGGTCCATTATATACAATAAGATGTGATTATACGGTCACTATGCCGGGTATTGAGCTCGTACGTGCCGCTGTTGACCACTGTTGACCAGTCGATCGTGCCAGCTGGCAGGAAGCGGCCGCCCGCGGGTCGTATTTGCACAAAACCCCATGTGTCCTTGGAAATGGACCAAATCCCCTTGCCTTTTCGTCTTCAATCTCACCGAAGTAGGGTGCGGCGCAGGGGAAAGGGAGGTGATCGTCGCTGGCGTCGGCTCATCGCTGTCGGACAGGAAGGGAGGGTCGAGACGCACTGTTCGTCAACCCCTGTTCATCGAGGGGGGGGGGGGAGGGGGCGCAGAGGCGTGGCGGCAATGGCCCTTGTTCGTCGCCCTGACGGCGCGCTGCCCCCAAACTACAGTAAGCCCCAAACTTTCCCCTCAAGTCTTGGATTCTTGGGATGTTAATCTCCAATATTTTGTTTGGGCATCAACAATGTTGAGTTAGTTTGATAGAGTCGCCTGCATTGCAGTCGATATTTCGCTAGGCTAGGGTTTTGCGCCTGATTTGGGGGTTCAAAGTAGGGTTTTTGTTGTGTAGTTGATTCTAACGATTTTGTACTTCTTTTAAATGGAAACAATTTGTTTGGGCATCATCAATTTTGAGTTAGTTATGTAGGATTGCTCGCATTGGAGTTTTGACTCCGCTAGGGTTTGGGGTTTTGATTTGGGGGTTTCGAAATAGAGTTTTTGGTGTATAAAGGTGGTGCCTTGTAGATGATTTTGATACTTGTGTACATGTTTTATTGTTGCTAGGCGACGGAGCAAAAAAATCTGTTCAGGTCAACCATGGTGGATATTTGCTTGGACGTGGTAGCAACTGTTCTTATGTGAATGCCCATGTTGTGTGGTATGATAAACTAGATGATGTGACATGGTCTCCAAATATGGTTGAGAACTTAGTGGAGGAGATTGGGTGGGAGATGACATGCAGATTAAAGGTGTATTACTTGATTCCTATCATGTCAATCAAGCGGAATGGTTTGAGAGAATCAGAGGAGATGCAGACATTGATGAGATGCTGCCATTTCTGTCTCTTGGTCACAACTCATTCAGTCTCTATTTGGACCATGATAACAGCTTGGATGCAGACCTTACTGAGGATGATCTAGTGAATTTCCCAATAACTCACCTGCCTCCAGTGTTCAGTCCTACAAAGGCAAGTAACAATGAACCAGAAATGACTGAAGAAGCACATGTTCAAGCAGAGCATGATGTATATGAAAATGAAGAAGAAGCGCATCCTATTCCTATACACGTAATTTACCTATAGAGTCCATCAGATAATTTCAGTAACTATGTCTTTGCAATGAGAAACTGCTCTGTTGGCAATCATGAAGATGCAAATATGGAAGAGCCATACACTGTTGTGATACAACCACCGCAACTTGAGGTAGCACAGCCACAACTTGAGGTAGCACAACCACAACCTGAGGCAGCAGAACCACAACCCGAGGCATCACAACTAGAGCAAGAAGCTGCGAGTGCTAGAACAAGAAGACAATTCAATTCTTTATATGCAATGGTAGCAGCAGATCCAGATGTTGGCAGTGATTCAGACTTTGATCCTAGTGCCATAGTAGACAGTGGTTATAACATTACTGATGGTGATGATGATCTATATGTAGACAATGTTAACATGGATGAACCTGAGGATAAAGAGGTGAAAGGGAAACATGGAGCTATTAAAGCTAGTGGAAAAGAAAAGAATTTAGACAAAGGAAAAGAGAAAGGTGGAGATAAAGGAAAAGAGAAGCAAGAGGATGAACTATATGAGTTTGAAGGTGATGATTTGTGGCTACCAGATGAATATGATGAAGAAGTGTACACGAAGTTCACGGCTTTTAGGGAAGAGGACCTACACTGTCCTAAATTCCATGATGGCCAAGTTTTTCAAACAATTGAACTGCTCAGGAAAGCCATCAAAGAGTATTGCTCCAAGAATAGAGTTGATGTCAAATTGCCTGTCAATGATAGGAAAAGATTAAAGGCCAAATGTGATGATGATTGTACTTGGTATATGTGTGCCTATTATGATAGCATAACCAAGTGCTACATGGTGAAGAAGTATGTCAATGAACACACCTACACAAAGAAGTGCAATATCAAGGCTTTCATTACTCCATTCACTGCCTGTCGTGGTTTTGTCACGGCAGATGTCCTAGCGAAAGGACTTAGTCGTGGAGCCATCGCTACGGGTTAGCTTAAAGGGGTTAAAGCGGACAAGGGACGCAAGAGAGTTTTATACTAGTTCGGCCCCTTAAGATGAAGGTAAAAGCCTATGTCTAGTTGTGATGGAATTGATGGGGTTTCGATGACCAGGGAGCGAATACGCTTTGCCTGAGTCTCGAGTTGTTGTCTGTTCTCCTTGAACCGCCGCCGGGTCGTCCCCTTATATACATGGGTTGACGCCCGCCGGTTTACAGAATCCCGAGGCCGGCTCATAATCATGTCCGGCTCGGTCTCTGCTACTTCTATCTTACAACACAAGTTTACATATCAATGCCGGTTTATGTCTACAGGCCTTTAAACCGGCTTTGGGCCCTGGGCCTTCATGAAGCGTCACCATCTGTCTTCATGGACTTCAGATACAGATGAACCACTTATGGGGTTAACCCGGCCTCCTGGCCGGTTTACGCCCAGTGGTAATATCCCCAACAATAGGCCCCAGATTGATTTGAACTGGTTCATGTCAATCCTCAATACTTAAGAAAATTTCTTCTTCAACATCTTCACATAATCTTGTAAACCGGCGTGACATCATCTTCTAGGATCATGGTAAACCGCCGTGACGTCACCTGTCATTAACGAGCCTCCGACAATCGAGGCGACAGCTCCACCTCATATCCAAAATTTAGGCTCCTCGATTTTCGTGCCCGACGCTTATCTTTCTGCCCTTATAAATAGGGCCAGGGGGTCTTTCCATTTTCCCCCTCGTGCCTCTTCACCTCGTCCTCTTCCTTACGCTGCCCGACCTTTGGAGCTCCGCCGCCACCGTCGACCTTTGCTTCTGCCTCAACTCCGGCCGCTGCATCACCCTGAACGCACCAGAGAATCGTGGCGCCTCTTCGCTCTTCCATCAGCATCGGTAAGCCTTCTTTCCTTCCGCCATAGATCTGTCATTAGGGTTTCAGTGTTCATCGGTGTTCGTCATTGTGCAATAGCTCTTTGATTCAAACCTTGATATTTATCCTGTACAGCGATAGCCGTAGCCCTTCTTTTCCATCCATGCATCTCGTTTAAGTAGAAAATCCCATCTGAACTTTCATCAACTGCTTCGGTACCAATATTTAGGTCTGAATATATTTTCATTTTCTGACATGCGGTAGATCCAAAATTATAATGCCAACTTGTGAAACCTGTTTTTCCCTTCACTTATACATCTTTAATACCAGATTGGGCGGTTTAACTTCATATAAAAAATGATGACCCAGTAGATACCATTAGTCCCCTGTTGAACCGCCAATGCTTTCATCATTGTACTGTTTCCATTGTCAGACTCCAGTTTACGAATAACCAATTCTGGTTTATCAATATGCTTGTATCCTTAAACTGTTGTATAGTTGTCCACTGTAAATCTTAAACCGGTAATAATCATGTTTCAGATTTCTATTGCCATGGCCAAGCAAGTCTATGAGTGCAATTGGGCTCCTTCTCGAGTAACCGAAGAACAGTTAAACAACCTTGTTAAAACGGGCACTTTAGCCAAGAAAGATGTCATCCACTGGAGGGTCACTGGCCCGGAAAATCCTCCTACACCCAAGGATGGAGAGGTAGTCGTGTTTGCTGATCATCTCGGACGAGGTTTTAGCCCTCCCGGTTCAAAAATTTTCCAAGATGTACTAGCCAATTTTCAGCTGCGCCCTCAAGACATCGCTCCCAACTCTATGACCAACATCTGCCACTTCCAAGTATTCTGTGAGGTTTATCTGCAAGAGGAACCTACAGTCGAACTGTTTAGGGATTTCTTTCACTTAAACCGTCGCATAGAGTTCTCGGATGGACCCAATACGGAACTGGGCGGAATGGCGGTTCAGAAAAGGAAAGAAGTCACCTTCCCTCATCCCAAACTCCACAGTCACCCCAAAGAGTGGAACCAGACTTGGTTTTATTGCATGGATACCTCTCCATCTGATGAAAACCCCCTGCCGGGTTACCGCCCTGAACGCCTGAGCAATACACATCCTTTTCCTCAGAGGCTGACTGCAAGAGAAAGGGCCAACTATGCTCCTCAATTATCAAAGCTTAGAGCCTTCATGGCAAACGGTTTGACAGGAGTTGATCTTGCTCGTTGTTGGATAAGCTGGAGTATTCTGCCCTTAAGTCGGCGCTCCGGTTTGATGTGTGAATATACGAGGAGTTTGAAGGATGCTCAACGGCACATTGACATTCAGCTTATAGATGCAGAAGTCACTGAGGCCGTAAAAAAGATATTAAACGAACCGGAGGCTATCTGTGCCCAAACCGGACTACTCCCTTTCTGCACCTTCAACAAACCACCAGCTGTAAGAATCATATAATCTTTTTATCTGAAGTTGCTTCTGTCCAAATATTATCTGAAAGTGTGATAATTTTCTGACAGGGTGATGATCCGTTCTGGAACAAGAAACCATCACAGGACAAACCGGCGAAGCTGCAAGACAAACCGGTCAAGCCAGTTCGTCCAAAGACCAAGGTTGTTAAAAAACCTGCCAAGAAAAGGACCACTGCATCCTCCGATCTACCACCTGATGACGATGTGGGTAATCCGGAACCAGAGGTAGAACTTGACTCTCTTGGTTCATTTTTCGTACATCTCATTGACAATGATTATTATCAGGACGACACTGAAGGCAGTCATGCTGAGGACGTAGAGGTAACCATTCTTTCCTCCGATTCAGATCCTCTGCCAACATAAAAAAATCCATCAAGCAAACCGGAAAGTAAAATTTTCTCACCCTCTTGCTTACTTGGACCCAAACTTTCTTTTGAAGACGCAGCAGCACGAGGCTCACCGTACAACCCGGCACAGCGGCCAGGTAGTTACCTCCGCCGGTTTACCGAACAGTCCGGTTCAGAAACGCCGATCAGAGGTCTCTTATCCCATTGATACTTCATACCCCAAAGCAGGTTGTTTCCGCCAGCCTCTTAACCCGTCTGATTCAAATTATCAGGGTACTTCTCACTCATCTTCTGGCGAGTCATCGGCCACACAGCTTCCACCCCTCAAAACAGTTCCTGGGTGAGCTTATGCACGTCTCTTTATTCTTGATGTGTTATCTTTTCATACTGTATTGATCCTCATGTCTATCTTTTCTCAGCGCCAAGCCGAGACCCAGCAAGAAGGCTCGGTTAAGCAAACCGGCTGATGATAATGTAGCTGTTGAACCGGAAAAAACGCCAGATCCAGAAGAAACCGACGTTGACGACATGCTTAACGATCCACCACCTCAAGACCATGACTTCCTTGCCGAACAAGTGCAAGTTGACACTACAAGCCATGCAGACCGGCCAACCAGCCCTGTCCGAACTGATGACAAACCGGGCAGTCCAGTTAAGGATACTGATAAACCGCCGACTCCAGTGAAGGCTGCTGATGACCAAGATGATGACATTATGATTACTGGCACTGGCCACACCACTCCTGGCAACCCTGTCGCTTTGTCAAAGCATACTGCCAAGGACGACCTCTCTGCTATCGGCAAAGGCAAATGGAATGCCGATTTATCAAGCTACGCCCATCTCAATGCTCAAGACATTCACTCTGGCTTCTTGAACTGTCTGTATACCAGCCGTGACTATGAAGCTAGTTTGGTAAACTTGATGAAGGAGCGATATGAGGTAACTACTATTTTTCTCTTTTATCCAATTGCAGTTTATCAACTCCTAGTAGCCCCCAAGTGACGGTTTATGATACCAATCTAAACCGGGACTGTTGTCATAACTTAACTTTGCATATTTAGCCTCCAGGGACCGGATTACCTCTTTATGATGAACCGGTTCCTTAAAATTTGCCATACTGCTCTTTCACCGGTATAGCCCCCAAGGGCCGGTTTAACTTTATAAAGATGAATCGGGACTGTATAAGAATTCCCATACCAACAGTTTTTGAGCAAACACACATTAGCCCCCAAGTGCCAAGATTAATACTTGTATTGTGCTTGGGACTTGTAGAAATTTCTGATAAGGAGCAAATATGCATTAGCCCCCAAGTATCAAGGGCATAACTTGTTATGTGCTTGGTACTTCAAATGTGTACTGTCAACTCATTATGTATCTGTCTTTTTATAGGCTGAACTGAGCAAGAAGGAAAGCCAAACCGCTGATCTGCAAGAGAACATCAAGTCCCAACAGGCCGAAACTTCCAAAGCAAAAGATGAGCTGACGAGCGCCTTAGCCGCTATGGAAAGCTAAAGGAGAGCTTCGCCAAGGAGCGGGCGGATTGGAACACAGAGAAATCCGCTTTGCGGAAAAGAGCTGAAGACACAGAAGCAGCTCTCAAACCGGTGGTAGACGAGCTGACTGGTGTAAAGCGGCAGATACATGCCATGACTGCTGCTGTGTTCGGTAAGCATCCTTGCTTTATACTTTCAACATATCTTCCCATGCATTGCCGGTTTATTGATGTTTGTAATGATACAGGAACTCGCATTAGTCATCTGGGCTCTGATGTTCAGAAGAAGCTGAAGGCTACCTACACGCTGATAGAGCAACTATATACCGGCGCACAACGAATTATCTGCACCGCTTCTCACAATAAGCCGCCCCCGACGTTAATCAAGGATACCTTAGACAGGCTATCTATGCTTCCTGCCCGGGTAGAAGATCTAAAGAGGTCTGATGCAAGGGCTGGCGCTCTGACCGCACTAACCCGGGCAAAAGCATGGGTGCCTGACCTTGATCTGACGGACGTGGCTAAAGGCTACCCAAGCTTAAAAGAAGATGGATCAGAATTTGGCACTGAAGATCTCCGCGCCATAAACCGGTAAGTACGTCCTATGGCTTGTGAACTTGCTGAAGAGGCTGATCTTTCATTTTACCAGGCGAGTTATGATACCAATAACAAGCGGGTTGCTACACCAACTCCTGAGGCTCAAAACCTGATCCCTCCAATCCGTAAGCACACTTATGCCCCTGATATTGAACAGTCAACCCTTATAAGCGACGAAGCTGTGTTCTAAGCTTTAACTGGGATCGACTGGACAACTGTTGACTTCCAGCCGCTGGGTAGAGACGAAGAAGATGAACCGGTGCAAGATGATCCGCAGCCGTCAGGTCAAGCTGATAAGCAATCATAATTCGGGGGCCGGTTTAGTCTTCCACGTACTGCAATGCTTATTGAGAAAAATTATCCCTTTGGGCACTGAAACGCCTTGTAATAGGCTAGTTAAAACACTTGGTCTGTTATGCCTTCGTGCATATTTATCTGCAACTGATGCATGTTAATCCGCCATGCTTTAAGATATGATGTTCATAATCCATAGCTATTTATTCAAGTTGTTCCTGCAGATAAGAAGCTTAAAGCGCCCTGACGGTTTACCACCGGGCGGGTCATGATACCCAAATATATATATGACCATGGTTTATAACCAAGGTTGTAAAAGATAACCAAATATGGAAATATATGATACCTGTGACCTTTAGGCATAGTGTTGGCTGACCAACTTTGTAATGAGGGAATAACCCTAATCCGGAGTAGAAGTAACTCCTGTTATATGATGCCGGTTTATCAGAAAACCGTTCCGGGCTGTGATAAACACCGGTTTATTCCATACTGGTGACTTTTAGCCAAAACCAGACCGGGCTGATAGTCTCTGGATTATAACTTGATCATGTACTAACAACTTGTAGTTGACAGCCTAACCGGGTTGATAAACGACGGTTTGAAAACGTCACAAATCTTATGAAAACAAAGAAAACTCAGCAAAAGGCAAATAAAAACCGTTGTAGTCGAGGCTTTTCACGGGCTGCCAGGCCCTAAATTCGATAGCAAAGAAATCCCAAGCAACATTGTGAGCTGTGCTTAGTGGGTGCCTATGTTTGAGCTGTTGTTTTACAACACTCTCTTTGGCCCCAGATTGACGTGGCTTTGAGCCGATCAAGAGGTGTGACTGTGGTTCGGATACGACCAAGCCCCCAAGTGATGCTGTGGCATTGCGCCGATCAAGAGGTGTAGCTATGGTTCGGGTTCGACCAAGCCCCCAAGTGATGCTGTGGCATTGCGCCTTTCAAGAGGTGTAGCTATGGTTTGGATACGACCAAGCCCCCAAGTGATGCTGTGGCATTGCGCCGATCAAGAGGTGTAGCTATGGTTCAGATACGACCATGCCCCCATGTCGGGGATATACCCCGCGGTATGACCCGGCCGGACTTGGCGCTTCATCGTAACCCGCCGGAGGATTGGCGACTCACAGGTCTGGTGGTTCACTGGTGTGATGACTCACGAGCCTGGCGACTTAATGATGGCCCCGACGGAGGGTCAGACGGATGACAAGGGCCCAAGGCCCAGTAGGCTGGCTCATGTTATTGTGGGCCGGCTTAAGACAGAAGGCATGAGGAATATTTCCTTTGCAAGTAAGCAAGTCCCGTACTTGTATCCGACTTGTAATAGAGAATAAGTTAGTTTTAATCCTACTAGGACTCTACATGTAAGCCGCCTCTTCAACCTATATAAGGAGGGGCGGGGCACCCCAAGAGGGACAAGCAAGAAACAAGAAACAATCTCTAGGGCTAGACACAAAGAGCCGGCTTACCGGCGACTCTCTCATGATCATAATGAGACCTAGCCACAAACAGCATGTAGGGCTATTACCGGATGATGTTTCCCGGGGCTCGAAGCTGTCTAAATCCTTGTAGTGTGTTGCGTCTCTCGATTCCGCCCAACCCCTCTGAAGCTACCGCATAGATGCGTTGGCCTCACGACTAAGTCCTCAGACTAGGACATCTGCCGTGACGATTCCACGATAGTTTGCGCCCACCGTGGGGCTGGCGCACGATGGTGTTGAGTTCTTGAAGGGATCTTTTTTAGGGTTCGAGGGGCTCATAGTTTTTGGATGAAGAAGAGCCAGTTTGGAAGGATCAGCATTGGCGTTGAGTTCGTCCGTTCAAATTTACAATCTGTGAGATCAAAAAGTTCAAGGAGATCAAGGTTGCGACTATCACTAAAGGATCAGGACCTGAAGTTGACAAACAAAACGTGTGATCCATCCGTCCTATAAAAAAGGGGGTCAAAATAACTACGACCACGACTCAGACTCGAGATTCATCTTCAATTCTACTCCTGAGCCGTCTTCGTCAAGTCACCGGTCGCCTCGCCTGTCAGTCTCCTCCGGCCGTGCCACCGAGCCACCCGGATCCGCGGTCTCCCTCCGATCCAAGCCGGCCGCCCACGCCTGTATGAGCTACCCCTGTGCGACCTGCTTCTGCGGTTTCTCCTCGCCTCTGCTCCCGCGGCGTCAACCACTTGCAACCACGGCTGAGATCCGTGCGGATCGTCCAAAACCAGCACGACCCGAAGAAAGAGTTCGACCTGCCTGGCTTCGCTCTGCCTTTGCCGTTGTGGTCTTGCTCCGCCGCAGTGGCTCTGTCTCCACCAACTCGTCGAGCGCCTGCTCCACTACTCCCATCAAACCGCAACTGGCATATCAAGTCCCGTGTAAGCTAGCGCGTTGCCTCAACCTCAAGTGCTAATTGTGTCCATCGGCTCAGGTGCTAGTACGTACTCAAGTCAAATCCAAAAGTACTTCCAAAAGTACTCCAGTAGCACGTGATGAGGGCATGTTATTTGAGTGCTACTCCGATAACTACTACAACCGCTGATTGACTATAGGTCAACCATTAGTCAACAATGAAAAAAGCAACAACCAGGAGGAAGACGCAGATGCAGACACGGATTCGCTTCCGCCACTGCTGCCTTTCACGACTCGCCTTCGTTCGCATACCTCGAGGCACTGTTTGAGCGCCGCGTCAAGTTTGCCTGCGCCTCCAGATCGCCGCGATGACTGGGCGACTTACAGCGGGCCTCGACCGCAAATCGACCACACCCAAACTCACCATGCTCTGCCTCCATGTGAGACTTTTTGGTTTGTATAGCCGACACACGATGAGCCGCCACCTGCCCCCGGATCGACTCGCGTCCGTTTCAAGCTATTCAATTCGCCGCTTCTGCCGTCTCAAACACGCTGCCGCTGCAGTTCCTGAGCCACCGCCATGGTGATGCGTCCGTTTCTCTGCTGTTGACCCGCCATGAGTTGCCGGTTTGCCTGAGCCATTTTTTGTTGCGTTGAATGGATCATCGGTCATCCGAACAAATCAGGTGACATCCATCTAAGTTTATTTTATTAGCCTATATTGTTCTTTGTCAAAGGACAATTACTTTGATCTGTACGTTTTTTGTATACAGGATAATTGTTCACTACAAAAGTGACTTATACGGCGGGTGCGGGGTGTACGCTAGCAATATTCTGCATCGGCGTTCACCCATGTTGTGCTGCTGAATGTATATGTGAGCAAATCACCGCCCCCCGCTTCATCAACACACGGGACTGACTCGTCGTTCGTGCCCGCGGCCGGCTCACCCGTGTCCGTGACGTTTTTCCAACACCGCTACCGACTCACCCGTCCGCACCGGTTTACAACGCCGCGGCCAACTCGTCCATCCAATATATATTTTATCAGCGCCGCTGCCGACTCAGGTGCTATCCTTTCTATGTATTTTATCAGCACATATTAAATCATTTGATAAACAATTACTTTGGCCTGTAATATTTTTATGCAGGACGGCTATTAAAAGAAAAAGGGGTGGCATTACACCGCGGAGGCATGTTCGGTTGTGCCGCGCAGCTTCACGGACACGCGTATCGCGGTCCGGTTTACATCAACGCGCCGGCCGACTCGCCCGTCCGCACCACCTTACAACGCCACGGACGACTCGCCCGTCCGCCCTCGCCGCCGGGTCATGCGTCCGTGCCGGTTTGCAACGCGGAGGACAACTTGCTCGTCCGCACCGGCTTACAACGCCGCGGCCGGCTCATTTGTCTGCTCCCGCGGCCGACTCGGCCGTGATTGATTTCACCTTCACCGTGATGATCATCAACTACGCGGTGGATAATTTTTGGCCTAACATATCAGGTGAAATCAATCCAGTAAATTTTTATATATTATATATTGTTTTCTTTAAAAAGAGCAATTACTCTGGCTTGCGATTTTTTTGATGTAGGACAATTGTTCACTACATCAACATGACGTGGTTGACTCGCCCATCCGCGCGGCTTACCGCGCCGGCGATTGACTCGCCCGACCGCACCGGTTTACAACGTCGTGATCAACTCATCTGTCTGTACCACCTCTGATGCTACGGTTGTTTTTACCATCTGTCTCTCGCGGCCTGGTCTATATCAACATACCAAGCCACACCCGTCTGCGTGAGCTGATTATTGAGTATGAGCAAGTCACTGCTTGGGAAGCCCGGTTTTTTCTTCCAACAAAACTGGAGGCAAATTATCATGCATTATCAGCCGCCGTCTGCACTGGATGGTTCAAATGGGCAGGCGCACAAGTCGCCGCCACTACAGTTTGGTTAACTTCAAACAACCAGTTGGAAGGGACCATTGGCCGAGTTGCTGACACGGCTCATACAGGATCAATTATAACCCGCCGCAGTCACCTCAACCTTCTGTGGATTCACATCGCGCTATCAACATCAATGATATACATCTTATGCTATGGTCAATATGGAGAATCTCAAAGCCAACTCCTCGAGTCGTCTTGAGACTCGGGGGCTACAATGATATGACTCAGCAGCATTGGTCGGTTTCAATGCATTCAGGAACTCCGGGTCATTGGAGGGAAAAATAACCCGGTCCCGGAGGCTATCGCCACATTGGTGAAAAGTTTAAAGGCCGTCAGAAAATTTCTGGCTTAAAAAGAAGGATTCCGGTTTAGATCCGGCGCAAGAGACTTGACATCTCCCACAAAGCACTGAAGCTCTTAATATGCGGTTTAAAATTCGGTTCAAGGGAAATTTATCTGCCACAAAGTTTTGAAGCTCTCAAATCCGGTTCAAAATCTGGTTCAAGGTAAATTTGTCTATCACAAAGTTTTGAAACTCTCAATATCCGGTTTTTCCGGTTCAAAAAGAATTTATCTCTCGCAAAGTTCGAGTTCTCAGGAAAAATTAAAGGGACCAAAAAGAGTCTGTTACAAAGCACAACCCAAACATAGGTAGCCTGCTTTAATGACCATTGGGAGATGATCGTATCCGAATTTAGCTTAACCCTTTTGGTGTGACCCTGATCGTATTCGAATCAGAGTCGTTAAATATTCTCATGATCACTAGGGGGCTTCCTGTTCAAACATAGGTCGTATTTGAACCAAAGAGAACATAGCTGTCGGTACCCTCTTGATCGGCACACTGCCGAGCTCACTAGGGGCCTTCTTGATCGTATTCGAATCATAGCTCAACCCCTTTTGGGAACCGACGTGGATCGTATTCGAATCAGCGTCGTTAAACAACTCTCAAGGTCATTTGGGGGCTTCCTGTTCAAACATAGGTCGTATTCGAACCAAAGAGAACATAGCTGTCGGTACCCTCTTGATCGGCAACGCCAAAGCCACTGGGGGCTATATGATCGTATTCGAATCTTAGCTTAACCCCTTTGGGACGGTTTTCTGATCGTATTCGAATCAGAAGCCTCAAAAAAAATATTTTTGAAGTCTCTTTTTGCAATTTTTTTTTGGATTTTACTTGAAGCTTTTTTGATCATATCTGAAGCATATATGAGTGGTTTCTATTTAACCCGGCTTGATTTTCGATGATAAATCGCCAGCTTATGACGATCATCATCTATGTGGAAGCATTGGCTTCTAAGGATTGGGTTATCACCCTTACTGCACAGGTCATGTAAACCGGCAGTACAAATTCAATATCACAGTGGTTATATGTGAGATATTATGACCCGCCCTGCGGTAAACCGCCAAGGGATCTTGTGATCTACTTGTGTGCAGGATAAGACTACATTTGGGTGGTTACCTGCCCTGGCTTTTGACGTTAAGTCGCCAGGGCATATGTTGTTTAAACTCTGTGCAGGATTTACAGAGCTATGACTTACATAAATGATTTAGTTCAAGCCCATCATCAAAGATTGAAATTGGTGTCTCAAAAGGGTTATCAATTCTTGATTTTCTCAAAGGCTATAAGCCGCCGGGTTATAAAAATTCCGGCTTACAATGGAGGCGTATTAAATTTCCATCGGCCAAGAGCCGCCGGGTATTTAAACTCCGGGTTTACTTATCAACAGATGAGGTATTCAAAGTCGCTTTGGTGCAATGGCTATTATTTTATCAATGGATATGATTTATTCTACAATGGAAGGAATAGTCCCGAGTCGCTGCAGGCTTACGACCCGACACTTGGGGGCTACATTATTCAAATTGATATTACATCGAATATGCAAGTCCCATGTTACTGCCAGCATGTACCATGGCACTTGGGGGCTAATGCAAAGTCATTGTTTTCTCAACTTATTGAAGACCCGACTCATCACATTCTAAATGAGCCGGCCCTTGGGGGCTACCAATTGCTCCTGTCGAAAATTCAAGGTACACAAGCCTTAATCCATTATATTGAAAGATCCACTACTCAGTTGGTAGAGTACAAAGCTCTTAACCTTGTGGATGTGGGTTCAAGCCCCATGGTGGAGATTACATCATATGCTGTTATTATCAATGAATCATATACAAAGTCCCAGCTCGGTAATATCTTACTGACCCGGCCCTTGGGGGCTACACGTTGCTAGTCAAGTTTACATGATCATATTTACAAAGTCCCTGCTCATTATTATATAATGACCCGGCCCTTGGGGGCTACACTGGTTGAAGTTTTTATGAGCATAAGGCAATTACAAGTCCCAGGTTGCTACAAGCATGACAACCCGGCACTTGGGGGCTACATATGTGGAATATTCAGTTTATGACTAATGATTGAGATGAATAACCCGGTTTTCTTCAAGGTTGCAACACTTATATTGAAGCAAGTCTTAAGTTATCACTATGTTCTCCTCTTAAGACTTGGGGGCTACAGGTGATATGCATATAAGGGAGAAAAAATCTTCAAATTCTCAGTTTGGAGCAGACCAGATTGACCCGGTGTTTGCAACAATTATGACCCGGTGTCACCAATAATAATGACCCGGCGTCGGCAACAGTTATGACCCGGTGTTATCAATATTTACAAGCCGGTAATTTTGGCAATTATAACTAGCCAGCCTCTACATCTTTAAACTGGCGGATCACCAGATGAATCTTGAGTCTAAGATGTTTATTAAGCCGGGGTTTTGGAAACTGACTCAAATGGATTATTTCGTATAATATTTCTTTATAAGAGCCAATGTCAGCAAATGGATTATGAAGCTGGCCTATTGACCCGGATATTCCAGGAGAAAATGTCAAGGACTTAAGGATGATCAGGTGCCGGCTTACAAGAATATTTAACCCGGAGCACAACCTGTCAAATTTATTCTTGAGTTATTTTGCAGGATCAGTTTAACATGGATAAATCCAAATTAAACTGGGGGCTAATGTCGGGGATATACCCCGCGGTATGACCCGGCCGGACTTGGCGCTTCATCGTAACCCGCCGGAGGATTGGCGACTCACAGGTCTGGTGGTTCACTGGTGTGACGACTCACGAGCCTAGCGACTTAATGATGGCCCCGACGGCGGGTCAGACGGATGACAAGGTCCCAAGGCCCAGTAGGCCGGCTCATGTTATTGTGGGCCGGCTTAAGACGGAAGGCATGAGGAATATTTCCTTTACAAGGAAGCAAGTCCCGTACTTGTATCCGACTTGTAATAGAGAATAAGTTAGTTTTAATCCTACTAGGACTCTACATGTAAGCCGCCTCTTCAACTTATATAAGGAGGGGCGGGGCACGCCAAGAGGGACAAGCAAGAAACAAGAAACAATCTCTAGGGCTAGACACAAAGAGCCGGCTTACCGGCGACTCTCTCATGATCATAATGAGACCTAGCCACAAACAGCATGTAGGGCTATTACCGGATGATGTTTCCCGGGGCCCGAAGCTGTCTAAATCCTTGTAGTGTGTTGCGTCTCTCGATTCCGCCCAACCCCTCTGAAGCTACCGCATAGATGCGTTGGCCTCACGACTAAGTCCTCACACTAGGACATCTGCCGTGACGATTCCACGTCACCCCAAGTGATCTAATATAAAGCTTTGAGAAGCTAAATCAAGGGGTAAACCGGACGCCGCTTTGTAAGCTCCATGTAACCACACATGATGGAAGGAAAACAACAGATACCCCACTTTAGCTGAGGTTCTGGTTTATTATATTGATCATAATATATACAATGTCATAATATGTACATAAGCAGAGCCTGTAGCTCAAGTATAGTAGGGCCGAAGATGAGCAATATTCCATGGCCGGTTGGTCTCCTCCTCCAATTTACGTGAGTCTTTGCGCTCTCGAACATCGATTAGGTAGTATGACCCGTTGTGCAGATTCTTGCTGACCACAAAGGGTCCTTCCCAAGGGGGGGATAGCTTGTGCATGTCCGTCTGATCCTGGATGAGTCGAAGCACCAAATCGCCTTCTTGAAAAGTTCTGGTTCTAATCCGGCGGCTATGATAACGACGCAGATCTTGCTGATAAATCGCCGAACAGGCTACCGCCATGTCACGCTCCTCATCTAACAGGTCAAGAGATTCTTGCCGTGCCTTCTCGTTGTTAGCTTCAACATATGCCGCTACACGAGGTGAGTCATGACAGATGTCACTAGGAAGAACCGCTTCCGCTCCATAAACCATGAAGAACGGTGTGTATCCTGTCGATCTGTTGGGTGTGGTATTGATACTCCATAACACAGAAGGTAACTCCTCAACCCAACAACCCGGCGTCCGTTGCAAAGGAACCATAAGCCGGGGTTTGATGCCTCTCAAGATTTCTTGATTGGCCCTCTCCGCTTGACCATTAGACTGTGGGTGAGCCACTGATGACACGTCAAGCCGGATGTGCTCACGTTGACAGAACACCTTCATGGCACCTTTTGACAGATTGGTACCATTGTCTGTTATAATGCTGTGTGGAAAGCCGAACCGGAAGATCACCTTTTTGATGAATTGAACCGTCGTGGCTGCGTCACACTTACTAACTGGCTCTGCCTCCACCCACTTTGTGAACTTATCAACCGCCACCAAAAGGTGGGTCTTCTTGTCCTTGGACCTCTTGAAAGGCCCAACCATATCCAGCCCCCAAGTGGCAAACGGCCAGGTGATTGGAATCATCCTCAATTCTTGAGCCGGTACATGAGCGCGTCTTGAGAATTTCTGACAGCCATCACATCTTTTGACCAAGTCCTCGGCATCAGCATGAGCTGTCAACTAATAAAAACCGTGACGAAATGCCTTGGCCACCAAAGATTTTGAACCGGCGTGGTGACCACAATCTCCTTCGTGGATCTCACGCAAAATTTCACGGCCTTCCTCAGGAGACACACAGCGTTGAAACGCCCCTGTCACACTGCAATGATGTAACTCTCCATTGATAATAGTCATGGATTTGGACCGCCGGATTATCTGTCGGGCCAGAGTTTCATCCTCTGGTAACTCGCCCCGATTCATATACGCCAGATATGGAACCGTCCAATCCGGGATAACATGAAGGGCCGCCACCAACTGAGCCTCCGGATCAGGAACATCCAAATCCTCTTCACCAGGGAGCTTGATGGACGGATTATGCAAAACATCCAGGAAGACGTTAGGTGGAACCGGTTTACGTTGGGAACCCAGGTGGCTTAAAGCGTCCGCCGCTTCATTCTTTCGCCGGTCCACATGATCCACCTGATAACCTTTAAAGTGACCTGCAACAATATCCACCTCACGACGATATGCTGCCATTAGTGGGTCCTTGGAATCCCAAGTGCCGGACACTTGTTGAGCCACCAGATCCGAGTGACCGAAGCACTTAACTCGGCTTAGGTTCATCTCCTTAGCCATCTGAAGACCATGGAGTAAAGCCTCATATTCAGCTGCATTGTTAGTGCAAGGGAACATTAAAGAGAGAACATAACAAAACTTATCACCTCGTGGGGAAGTTAATACGACTCCAGCCCCCGAGCCCTCCAATTGCCTGGACCCATCAAAATGAATAGTCCAATAAGTATGATACGGCTTCTCCTCTGGCGCTTGTAATTCTGTCCAATCATTGATGAAATCCACAAGTGCCTGAGATTTGATCGCCGTTCGGGGTATGTATTTCAACCCGTGAGGCCCGAGCTCGATAGCCCACTTAGCAATCCGGCCGGTTGCTTCCCTGTTCTGGATTATATCCCCCAAAGGAGCAGAGCTGACCATCGTGATGGGATGACCTTGGAAATACTGCTTAAGTTTCCGGCTTGCCATAAAAACACCATACACCAATTTTTGCCAATGCGGGTACCTCTGCTTGGACTCAATAAGTACCTCACTAATATAGTAAACCGGCCGCTGAACCGGATATTCCTTTCCTGCCTCCTTGCGCTCCACCACAATAGCCACACTAACAGCCCGAGCATTAGCTGCCACATATAGCAACAATGGTTCTTTATCCACTGGAGCGGCGAGAATCGGCAGATTAGCCAGCTGCCGCTTTAAGTCCTCAAATGCTTCATTAGCGGCGTCACTCCAGACGAAGTTATCCGTTTTCTTCAGCATCTGATACAAAGGGATGGCCTTCTCGCCAAGGCGACCGACAAACCGGCTCAACGCGGCAATCCGGCCTGCCAGACGTTGATCATCATTGATACACTTCGGTTTAGCCAAGGAGGTGATGGCTTTGATCTTTTTTGGATTAGCTTCAATGCCCCTGTTAGACACCAAAAAGCCCAAGAGCTTGCCTGCAGTTACACCAAAGACACACTTGGCCGGATTAAGCATCATTTTATAAACCCGCAGGTTATCAAAGGTTTCCTTCAAGTCATCAATCAATTTCTCCTTCTTTCTTGATTTTACCACAATATCATCCACATAGGCGTGAACATTGCGGCCGATCTGTTTACGAAGACAATTCCGCACACACCGTTGATAAGTCGCCTGGGCACTCTTGAGCCCAAAAGGCATGGACACATAGCAGAAGGCTCCAAAGGGAGTTATGACGGCTGTCTTCTCCTAGTCCTTAACTGCCATTTTGATCTGATGATAACCAGAATATGCATCCAAAAAGCTTAAATGCTCACAACCCGCCGTAGCATCAATAATTTGATCAATACGGGGAAGGGCAAAAGGATCTCCTGGACAAGCTTTGTTGAGATCTGTGTAGTCCACACACATACGCCAAGTGCCATTCTTCTTGAGGACCAGCACTGGATTAGCCAACCACTCAGGATGAAATACTTCAACGATAAATCCAGCCGCCGAGAGTCTGGCTACTTCTTCTCCAATAGCCTTGCGTCTTTCTTCATTGAACTGGCGGAGAAACTGCTTGACCGGTTTATACTTGGGGTCAACATTGAGAATGTGCTCAGCGAGTTCTCTCGGTACACCAGGCATGTCAGAGGGATTCCATGCAAAGATGTCCCGATTCTCACAGATGAACTCGATGAGCGCGCTTTCCTATTTTGGATCCAAGTTAGTGCTGATGCTAAACTGCTCGGACGAATCGCCAGGAACGAAGTCAACAAGCTTAGTCCCATCAGCCGATTTAAATTTCAGGGCCGGATCATGCTCTGTAGTTGGTTTCTTCAACAAAGTCATATCTGCCGGATCAACATTGTCTTTGTAAAACTTCAACTCTTCTGTTGCACAAACCGACTCAGCATAAGCCGCACCACCTTCTTCACACTCCAGAGCAATCTTGCGGCTCCCATGCACGGTTATAGTTCCCTTGTGACCCGGCACCTTGAGCTACAGATAGACATAACAAGGCCGTGCCATAAACTTAGCATAAGCTGGCCGCCCAAATAGGGCATGATACGGGCTTCTGATTTTCACCACTTCAAAGGTCAAGGTTTCTGATCTTGAGTCGTGATCATCTCCAAAAGCCACCTCCAGAGCTATCTTACCAACAGGATACACCGATTTACTAGGCACCACACCATGGAACACCGTGTTGGACGGTTTAAGATTTTTATCTGTTAACCCCATGCGACGGAAAGTTTCATGATAAAGGATATTGATACTACTCCCTCCATCCATGAGTACCTTAGTGAACTTATAACCTCCCACCCGAGGTGCCACCACCAGAGCCAGATGACCCGGATTGTCAACCCGGGGTGGATGATCTTCTCTACTCCACACAATCGGCTGCTCGGACTAGCACAAATAACGGGGCACCGCTGGTTCAACGGCATTCACCACCCTTTTATGAAGCTTCTGATCGCGCTTGTCCGAGCTAGTGGTGAAGACATGATACTGTCCGCCATTCAACTACTTCGGGTTGCTCTGGTAACCCGACTGCTGCTGCTGCTGATCGCCCTGATTATTATAGCCACCTTGGTTACCCTGATTACTTTGATTGTTATGTCCACCCTGATTGCCGTGGAAGCCTGAACCGGAATTTCCTCCGCCATAACCCGGCCCATGAGAGCCGGGGCCCGAACCGCCTCCTGGTCCATGATCATACCGGAAAGAATCAGAATTTTTGAACTCCTGCATGATGTAACAATCTTTCCAGAGGTGCGTGGACGGTTCCTCCTTCGTCCCATGCTTTGGGCAGGGCTGGTTCAACAGATAAGACAAATGGTCCAGATTAGGACTTGGCCTTCCACCGCACTGGGGTGGTTTACCCTTACGCCGCTGGCCCTTGTCATGTGCATTAGTATTAGCCACAAAGTCTAAACCGTGGTGCGCCTTACACTTGCCGCCATTTCCATGACCCGCCGGGTTGTGGTGCTGCCCCTTGGCGTTGCCACTCTTTTTTCCCTTCCCTGTCTTATCATCGTCAGATTCGGGATCCTTGGTACTATCAGAGTCGGCATACTTCACCAGCGCAGCCATGAGGGTTCCCATGTCATTACAATGACGTTTGAGCCGTCCCAATTTCAACTTCAGGGGTTGAAACCGGCAATTGCCTTCCAATGTTAAAACTGCGGTGTCAGCGTTGATGCGGTCCGATGAATGGAAAATCTCCGAAACCCGGCACACCCAATGGGTTGTTGACTCTCCTTCCTCCTGGACACAGGCAGCTAAGTCCACAATTGACATGGGCTGCTTGCATGTATCCTTGAAATTCTGAATAAACCGGCCTCTCAACTCGGCCCATGACCTGATAGAATTAGCCGGTAAGCTCTTTAGCCAAGTGCGGGCCGTCCCTTCTAGCATCATGGTAAAGTATTTCGCACATGCCGCATCATCCACATCCAGCATCTCCATGGCCATCTCATAGCTTTCGACCCATGTTTCAGGGGATAAATCGGCGGTGTAATTTGGCACCTTGCGTGGGCCCTTGAAATCCTTGGGCAGGCGCACATTGCGTAACGCCGGGACGAGGCACGACACTCCCAAAGAACTTGAGGTAACTCCTGGTTCCACCGATGTGGTTGGATGAACCGGAGTAAGCTGACGGGCCTCATGCTGCGTCGCTAACTCGGCCTCTCCGCGTGCCCGAGCCCGGTCCACCACCTCCTGAGCATCACCAGCACCACCCGCCGGGTTATTGCCACGGGGCGGATCACGGTTCCGCACATTGCTTGACACTGCCGGTTCATCCATATGCCTGCTGTAACTCCGGCTTGGACGGGGAGTGGAGTGAATCCGATCGCGACTATATGAATAAGCCTCCTGTTGAACCAAGGCTGTCTGAAGAAGCTCCTTAACCCGACGCATCTCGACCGCCGCCGGAGAATCGCCTTCGATCGGGATGGCCGCCAGCCGTGAAGCGGCAGCGACAATGTTGTCCATCGGGTTAGAATAATGACCAGGTGGCGTGGGGACATGCGGTGCTACAATGTTGTTCTGACGAGGCGGATCCACTAAACGTGGCTGAACCGGCGCCCCTGCTCCAGGTGCCTCCGCCCGGTTTACCACCGGCGGATTACTGGTCCCTGCTCCTGGGGTGTTAAAGAGATTTCTAGCATCATAAACCGGCGGCAGGTGAGATCGGTGCCTCCTCTTCAGGACTTCGTTCGACGCACTCTGATCCAGCATAATCCGGTAAGCTTGTGCATCCAAAGCGGCCCACTCCGCGGCTATCCTGGTATCCTTAGCTGCTAAGTCAGCTTTGGCCTGGGTGATCTGATCTTTCACTTTCGCAATTTCCGCATTGTGTGCATCCTGATCCGCCGGGTTAACCTCCGCCATCAGCGTCGCCAACGCGTCAAACAAATCAGATAGAACCTGAGCTGGCGGTCGCAAAGGGCCTCCTGCCCCGGCCGCTGCCGCCGCTACCGATCTGGAAATCATCGCCGCTGCGGTCGAATAGTGGAGCGCCGGTTGCGTGCCGGCCATGAATATCGCAACCCGGTTTGGCAGATCAAAGGGGTCCGGAATACTGTCGCCATCGGAACAGCCCACAATCCGGCCATCTTGTAACTGATATAACGACTCGGTCTCTCCGGTTGATGACTCGTCGCCGGAATAAACGACGGTCTCACCACCAGATTCCGATCTATCCTTAGATTCCCCTCCATGGATAACTCCCACGAAGGCACGCTTCATGACAGGCTTGACCCGGGCAGATCTCGCACGCTGAGCCGTTTTGACGAGGTCGGTGCAGATGTCCGGCTCAGGGCCCGGTTCGCCGATCTTGCCAATAAAAACGTGTATGCCACCAAAGGGGGCCCGGTACCCGTACTTGATTGAGCCGGCCTTGGGGCCCTAGCCTGCATCATCGATGTAGAGCTTCCCGCGATGACTCTTGGTCATCCGGCCCACAGCGTAACCCTTGAGTCCTTCGAAGTAGCCCTCCAAGAACTTGAAACCATCGTGCGATAGCCCCACGGTGGGTGCCAACTGTCGTGGTTTTGTCACGACAGATGTCCTAGAGAAAGGACTTAGTCATGGAGCCATCGCTACGGGTTAGCTTAAAGGGGTTAAAGCGGACAAGGGACGCAAGAGAGTTTTATACTAGTTCGGCCCCTTACGATGAAGGTAAAAGCCTACGTCTAGTTGTGATGGAATTGATGGGGTTTCGATGACCAGGGAGCGAATACGCTTTGCCTGAATCTCGAGTTGTTGTCTATTCTCCTTGAACCGCTGCCGGGTCGTCCCCTTATATACATGGGTTGACGCCCGCCGGTTTACAGAATCCCGAGGCCGGCTCATAATCGTGTCCGGCTCGGTCTCTGCTACTTCTATCTTACAACACAAGTTTACATACCAATGCCGGTTTATGTCTACATGCCTTTAAATCGGCTTTGGGCCCTGGGCCTTCATGAAGTGTCACCATCTGTCTTCATGGACTTCAGATACAGATGAACCACTTATGGGGTTAACCCGGCCTCTCCTGGCCGGTTTACGCCCAGTGGTAATATCCCCAACACTGCCCAAATGTATTTGGAGAGCTTCATAGCTGATCAGGATATGAACTTGAGAAGGTTCTCTAGGGTTGTGCAGAAGGCGTGGCACATGACACCAACAAGGACCAAATTGCACGGGGCCAGGAGGCTAGCTATGAAGATCATCCATGGTGATGAGAAAGGGCCATACAAATTGTTATGGGACTATGCAATGAAATAAGGAGTAACCCAAGTAGCTCTTTCTTCATGGTACTTGATGAAGAAGCAAGGTTCAACAAAGGCCTGCATGTGTCTAGATGCTTGCAAAAGAGGGTTCCTTCAGGTCTATCATCTTTATAGATGGCTGCCATTTTAAAATAAGGTATAAAGAACAGTTGCTCGGTGTTGTTGGAATAGATCCAAATGACTGTATATTTCCAATTGCAATAGTTGTTGTTGAAGTGGAGGACAAACCCAATTGGTGTTAGTTCTTGGAGAGATTGAAAAATGATTTGGGCATTTTTAACACTGCCCCATGGATAATTATGAGTGACAAACAGAAGGTACAAATTCCATTATTAGCTTATTTTACCTTATGAGCTTTTGACTGCATTGTTGTCTTGTGTTACCTAGTGGGCTTTTGATTGATTGTTTTTCTTTAACCTTTGCAAGGACTAATCAATGTTGTTGATGAGGTGTTTCCAGATTCAGAACATAGGTTCTGTGTGAGACACATGTGGCAGAATTTTCAGCAGCTACACAAAGGTGATGTACTGAAGAATCACTTGTGGAAGATTGGTAGAAGCAACACAAGAACTAAGGCCCAGTTCTTTTGGGCAATTCTCCCAGAATTGACCCCCTCCCCAGCTTCTCCCAGAATTGCCACTCCATTTTCTTATAATTCCGAGCTAATTAGGGTCTAATTATGAGCAACATATGAATGAGATGAAGTAGATAAGTATTGATGCATACAGTTTGTTAAATGATCTGGAGCCACTGTATGATATCCTACTGAATAACAATTGTGAGGTCTTCAATAAGGGACCTTACTACTGAACATCTTACTTATGTGAATTGTCTATTGATATTTGTTTCCATAGGTACATCCTAGATGCAAGAGAGATTTCTATGTTATCCATGTTTGAAGGGATCAAAGACCAATGGATGACAAGGCACTATACCAAACTAAAAGAGACTGAAAAAATGATAGGGCACATCTGCCCCAAGATCAAGAAAAAGGTGGAGAAGATGATTGAATGGGCAAGTACATGCTATGCACATGGGGCAGGGGGAGATGGAATGTTTTAGGTTGGGGACAGAGGAACTGATTACATTGTGGACTGGCACAACAATGAATGCAGTTGCAAGAGATGGGAGAAGAGTGGGGTCCCATGTGTGCATGTTATAGCTTGTGCAAGACGTGAAAGAGTTGATCCTTTACAGCTAGTATGAGTGCTACTCTATGGAAATGTTAAGAAGGCCTACAACAACATTATATACCCGTGTAAAGCCAAGACAGAGTGGGAAAACACAAATTCCCCTACCACTTGAGCTCCTACTGTATCAGAAACATGTAGGAAGACCATGCACAACCAGAAGGAAAGCTCCAAGAGAAGTGGTTTGCGACAATGGTGTGAAGAAGCTGCCTAGGCATGGTGTGATGATCCACTATAAGTACTGTGGTGAGCCAGATCACAATAGGAAGGGTTGCCCACACTTGAACGCATGACTGCCTCCTCTAAACATGCAAGTGTGCAAGCACCCTCGGAGGCAATAGTCAACAAGCAAATCCAACTCAAGAAGCAAATACCTAGGACTTGCTTTTATTTGTGCTGGTTTGCTCAAGACCTCTACTATATTTGCTGGTAGAATGGAAGTTGTTAAAAGAAGCTAACTTGGATCTCCTGATTTTGTATGCACAGGATGACAACTCTACACAGACTAATGCAGTAATTGAAGATCTTATGGTGGATCTCCTGATGCAGCAGGTAAGCTTCAATATATTAAAATGTCTTATGATCTCATGATATTGTGAGGTCTTATTCAGTCTTGTTTCCACTTCATGTAGAGGCCAGTACCAAGAGTGACTAAGCCAAGTCCTGTTCCAGAGTCCACCTTCATCTCAGCTATACATGTTTTGATGAACCAATCACGTCCAAGCTCTAGCACAAGCACCATTAGTCAAGGTGAATTGGCCAAGAAGTTGCTAGCCCTGAAGAAGTAGAGAGGCAAGGAACTGGAGGACAAGAAACAAGCTCTACTTGCACCAAGGAGAGAAGAACAGCAGAAGAAAGCAGAATATATTGCCAGGAAAAGACACGAGCAAGCTGAAAAGAAGTTATCAGTGGCAGCAAGGAAGAGGCAGGCAGCAGCCGAGAAGAGGGAGAAGAGGAGAGAATAAGCTGAAGTATAAGCAGGCAGTAGTTGAGACAAAGAAGATAATTGCAGAGATAAAGAAGGCTATAGCAGCTGAGAATAAAGCAAAGAACCAAGCTAAAAAGAAGGCTATAGCAGCTGAGAATAAAGCAAAGAAACTTGCAGAGAGGCTGAGAGACAAAGTCAGAGGCTAGCTACTGCATCAGAAAGAGAAGCTGCAAGGAAGGAGGATATGGGGAGGCAAACTGTTGCTGCTAGTAAGAGAAAAGCTCAGGAAGACCAAGTGATTCCTAAAAGGCCAAGAAAACATCTATGTTTGATGTCTTCAGGGGAAACTTACAATGATGGGATGTGTTACGATGCTATGATGTCTTTTGTACTATGTTATGTTCACTCGGGGTGTTTCTCTGCTTAGGGTAACATTCACAAACTTGCAATGCTGGGATATGTAACAATTGTTCCACAATGATGTTAGTTTGTGAGTTTGGATCAATTGTTGATCATGTATTACCCAGGTGGAACCATAATGATTGGAACCTTTTTGCAATGAGTTTGGATCTATTTCTTGGTCACCATAACTTGTATCAACATGTTCTGCAATGAGTTTCTTTCAGCTGCAATGTTACATATTTCTTGGTCACGTGTTCATAGTCATCTAGCACAAAAATTGCATCACCAACATCATGCTGAATGCAACGACATTTAGGAAAAAACCTATAATGTTGACCAACATCATGCTACCATCAACAACATTTAACCAAAGGTGTAGAGTAAACAAGTAGGCAACAAAAAATGAAACCAATAATAGTTCAGTACCAGCTGGTCTTACATAGCCAATACATGCGTCATTATATCATTCCCAAAAGATTGTTCCCAGCATAACAACTTGATTCTTCTTCACCTAAACAAACTAAGCATTACATCATGACTACAAACTAAATAACATCATTTGCCATCATTTCTTTAGAAGTGAGATACCAAACATAACACACAATACAATGACTGATCCCATCACTGCCTTCGAAACCACAAGCATCTCCCTGCCTAACCTAAAAGTGCATCTGCCTGCTGCTTGGTCATGGGACTGCCTGAAGGTCTATTACTCTCATCCATTCCACCTCCAATGCCTCTGACAATGCCTGCAAGCCTAGCCCTTTATTCCCCTTTTCGAATCATCTCTGCCCTCCTTTCCTCTACAACGCCAATTGCATCCACTGCTTCATTGCCATTGAGGAAATGATTATCAACAAGATACACCATGTACTCCAACTCCCAATGCCAAAACCAACACGCATCCTATCAGCTAAATAGGCCACAAAAGGGGGAATTTCCAGCACACCATGTACTCAAATCCAAGAAAAATACTCAAATGGCAACACAGAGGAGAAGGGTGGTGGGAAACTTACATGGATGCACTTGTAGAACACCCAACCCTCATGTTTGTCTATGTTCGACAAGTAGAACTTCACCCGCGTGTGGCAGTGAGGGCATCAGATGAGCGGCACCACCACAGCCCGGCCGCTGAGAGATGACCTCACCAAGATCGCGGGCATGGCGAGGACAAAGGCGATAACGGCAACGAATGGAACCTCCGGTCAACTGATACGGCGGTGGTGAGTGGAGGAGGGGAGGGGGACTATGGATTTGGAGAGGAGGGGGCACGAATGGGGTATTAGGGATTTGGACCGCGGCGAAATGGAGATAAAAGACTTGGCATTTCTGCGTAAAACCCCCCATGCAAAGTGGGCCATATAACTTACGCTGATGTGGAGCCTGAGGACTAGTCAACAACAGCGGCGTACGAGCTCAATACGCAACACGATGACTGTATAATCACGTCTTGTCGTATATAGTGGTCGTAATGGATGCATTCCTAAGTACGCTGACCGAAGTGAGCACACGAGACAAATTCAGTGACTTCCGATGCATTTTACTCGTCAAAACTTCACTGCTATTTTTTTCTTAGGAAGAAACTTTACTATTTTTAAATATTTCCTCGGGAGTAAAGTTTTTCCTTGAAATTTTTTTGGTTTGGATGGTACCATCAATGTCGGTGAATAGGAATGCGTCGTAAACCTCGTCTGCTCAACCCCGGCCTCTCACGACATCAACGTCCCCTCTGTCGAAGTCAATTCTGGTCAATCTCGAGGTAGGGATCCTAAGCTATGCGTCTTTGAACAATGGTAACACTACAAAAAAAATACACTTCCGTGATGATACGTGTTTATCACAGTAGGTCGCGTTTTTTGTCATGCATGCACATCCATGACGATTTTATGACAGAATCAAGATAGTCATACCTGTGCTGTCGTAGAAGTGTTCCATGACATTACCAAAATTATCATCACGGAAGTGTCCACTTCCATGACGATAAATCGCGCGTCACAGAAGTGCTTTCGTCAAGGGTGACCGACACGTGGCATCCACCGTAACGGAACGCCGTTAAGCTATCGGGTCGGGTTTTGGATCCGATAACCCGTTAACAGCCCCGACCAATGGGAAATTTCCACGTGTAAAATTCTTATTGGCCGGACGAAACACGTGTCAGCTCGTCAGTGGGTCAGATAGGCGCCTATGATATATCGACACATGCCATGGCCCACCACTGGCCCATTTAGCTTACAAAGCCGGCCCGTTTGACTTGGTCAAAAGTTAATGGGCTGGCCCATGAAAAGCCTGTTAATGGTCTCTTCGCAAATAGCCCATTTTACGGCCCGTTAACTCATGGCCCGTTAGGCCCTAAAGGAAATCGGCCCAACAACGTCATGTGGGCCGTCGAATATAACACCAGCCCATTTCACTTTCGGCCCATGTATGGCCCACGACGTCTTTCGGCCCATATGAGGCCTTCGTGTATTTTGGCCCTTTACAGGCCCACGGTGACTCTAGCCCATAATGAACAGTAATTTTCTTTATACCCGTTAACGGCCCATGATTTACATGGGCCGTTTCCAGCCCGTGTTAGCTTTCAGCCTATTGACGGCCCATACGTTCTTGGGCTCCTTTTCGGCCCTCGATTACTTTCGGCCCGTTACTGGCCTGTTCCCCTAGTGGGCCAAATTCGGCCCATGGCAAGAGTCGGCCCGTTACTGGCCTGTTCCCCTAATGGGCCAAATTCGGCCCATGGCAAGAGTCGGCCCGTTACTGGCCTGTTACCCTAATGGGCCAAATTCGGCCCATGGCAAGAGTCGGCCCGTTTCTGGCCTGTTAACCCGTTGCGCCGTTTCCAGCCCGTCCTATATTCTGGCCCATTAATGACCCGTTATGCCTGTGACAGAATTAAGCCTTTGCTGTCCTACGGCCTGTTAACGGCCTGTTACCGTGCTGGGCCGATACCAATTACGCCCGATTACGACCCATGTAGACCCATTTATCCGACGGCCCGAGGCCCACCGATTACAGGCCCATTTACCGACGGCCCGTAGGAGACCCATGGATCCTACGGCCCATATATGGCCCATGGTAGTTGCGGCCACTAGCAAACCAGGGAAAAAGAAGACTAGGAAATAAATAAGGCCTAAACTAACGCTAGGCTATTAAGGCGATTGCACAGATTACATCCACTCGGCATCAAAGATCGCCACCAGTGCAAATATAGGGAACACCCTACACTATACAAAAATGGCTTGCTGTTTTCTTCAGCCGGTGGATGCACGTTAAGAATAAATTTTGTATCGCACCAAAACAAATTACAACTATATAACAAAAGGAAGGTTGGCATAAAACTTAATAGTCTAGCAGATAAATGCACCACCAGAAGTTCAGAAGCTCAGTTCATTTGACCTGACTGTTACGTTTTCATGCTATGTTGTCCGATGGAGCACCATAACCCTCGCCTTCATTTCCCCTAGGCTCCTGAACAACATAGCAAATGTCTGATAGTCTGGTTTCAAAACCATGCATATCTTGACGACATTGAGCAATGTTTCTCCTTGTTTCACAAAGGGTCTCTGTTAGGGAATGGACTTGTGTCTAGAGCGCAGATACAACATTGCTTTGAGCTTGCATATCTTGATCATGAGGCAGTTTGGACGATATTGCCTTAACAACCAACCCAGTATTACGCAGGAACGTGCTTTTGGCACTGTTAGTGGATAGGTACTAACCCACTGCAGCAAGAGCGACATTGCGGTTATAGTTGCCTCGCCACCTTCAGAAGGTGGCGGTTCCACCATTTTTTCCATAGCTCGCTGAAAATTTGAGGTTTTACATTAGTAGTACCAGAACAGAAGGTATTAAGGAGGCAGCAAAACCAAACAAAATAGTTTTGGTCTATATACAGAACTTATTCTGGTGAACCCATGTAAAATATTAGTTGTATTTTATTGCAAAGTACATAATAAAACCAGGTTCCAAACATATGACCATGTACCATCGCTAATGTATTGTCTATTTCTTCACATTGTATTGAGGGCTAAGGATAAAGAGACGAAGTTTATAATACAGTAAGCATAGTATGACATCATTCATATCACAAAATAACTGAGAACAGACAGACATGCAATTGTAACGTTGTGTGGGCAAGTCCAGCACGGAACTAGATTACGGGTCAAGATCAAAGGAACATCACTCCTCTCTTTTAAACCTTGTAAGGTGCAATGATACGCTAAGACAATTGTGTATAAAATTGAAAAGAGTAATAGACATTGGCTGCAAACCATGCAGTTCAAGGCACAAGTCAGAGTAAGTAGTAGTTAAAAGGCATGAGGATAAAGGACTTACAACAGCGGCTTTGACTGGTGTAGTCATGCCCTTATTCTTGCTGGTGTGACAGTCCTTGAAGATTTCCACAGCATTTGGTTCAAGTACTTTTTGGTCCTTGCGGGCTTTCCTCTGCATTTGGAACAAGTCAATATAGATCTGATAATATGGTACAGCGAAAAGAGTGAAACAACAGCCAATTACAAGAGCCTCGCAGTGTGCAATATAGCTACGAGATCATGTCGTCTGTTGGAATTTCACTTTCGTACGGTTGGCCTTGTTCTTTGAATAGTTCACCTACAAGAAGATAGATTTGTGTGGCACATGCGTAAATATGACTTCAACATGTGATCTGATCACATATATATAATGTACCTGATACTTCGGATTGGACCATTGTTTAACGAGGCCTCTCCAGTCTTCATCAGATATATTTTCCACTGGAGATGTTTGGGCAAGTTCACTGTTAGCCTTGCCTTCAAAGTGAGTTTTCCTCAAGTTATACCGATACTGTCGCAGAGCAGCTTGAAAACATGGGTGCAAGCTTGTCTGGTTGCATCATCTTGGCTATCCAACTTGAACCTCATCTGTTGAAAATTATGGGAGTCTCATTATCAGCAACCTAGAAAGTATGGGACAGAGCAAGACGATATTACTAGTTTCCATACATAACCATACTTACAGATAAATGGTCGAGGAAGGTGTTGAACTGGGTTTCGTCTTTGTCATTCCTGTACTGAATCCATGTTGGGAGGATACGTACATGACACCTAACGGCAACCGCCGCCTCTGATACTAACTTGGCTGACTCTGTAGCATAACGTGGCCTTTTTAAACCTGCCTCAAAACGGATCTCCATTCTTCCTCCTCTAGATTTAGTTAACCTATCGAGCATTATCCCTGATGTTTGTTACCTCTTGCGCCTAGTTGCTAGTCCAACAACGAACATAGGAAGTGTTAGTGTACATCAAACTGTGTGTAACGCCCACGATGTGGCTATATCTCCCACGTGTCGAGGCACGACTTAGAGGCATAACCGCATTGTGGTTTTGTCGCAAGAAGGGTCATCTTCACACAATCCCATGTAATGAACAAGAATGGGATAACGAGAGTTGGCTTACGATCGCCACTTCACACAATACATAAATTAATTCATACATCATCCAAAATCCACACATAGACCGACTACGGTCAAATCCAAATGAAAATAAGATAACCCCAAATGCTAGATCCACGATCGTCCCAACTGGGCTCCACTACTGATCATCAGGAAAAGAAACATAGTAATGACCACGTTCCTCGTCGAACTCCCACTTGAGCTCGGTTGCGTCATCTGCACTGGCATCGTCGGCACCTGCAACTGTTTTGGTAGAATCTGTGAGTCACGAGGACTCAGCAATCTCACACCCGCGAGATCAAGACTATTTAAGCTTATAGGAAAGGATGGTGTAATGAGGTGGAGCTGCAGCAGGCACTAAGCATATATGGTGGCTAACATACGCAAATGAGAGCGTGAAGAGAAGCAACGCAACGGCCGCGAAGCTAGAAATGATCAAGAAGTGATCCTGAAACTACTTACGTTCATTCATAACTCAAACCGTGTTCACTTCCCGGACTTCGCCGAGAAGAGACCATCACGGCTAGACACACGGTTGATGTATTTTAATTAAGTCAAGTGTCAAGTTCTCTACAACCGGACATTAACAAATTCCCATCTGCCTCATAACCACGGGCACGGCTTTCGAAAGATAATACCCTGCAGGGGTGTCCCAACTTAGCCCATTATAAGCTCTCACGGTCAACGAAGGATAAACCTTCTCCCGGGAAGACCCGATCAGTCTCGGAATCCCGGTTTACAAGACATTTCGACAATGGTAAAACAAGACTAGCAAAGCCGCCCGAATGTGCCGACAAATCCCGATAGGAGCTGCACATATCTCGTTCTCAGGGCACACCGGATGAGCAGACCGTACAACTAAAACCAGGCCTCAAGTTTCCCCGAGGTGGCGCTGCAAAGGGCTCTAATTTGGACCAGCACTCAGAGGAACACTAGCCCGGGGGTTTAAATAAAGATGACCCTCGGGCTCGCGAAAACCCGAGGGAAGAAGGCTTAGGTGGCAAATGGTAAAACCAAGGTTGGGCCTTGCTGGAGGAGTTTTATTCAAGGTGAACTGTCAAGGGGGTCCCATAAATCACCCAACCGCGTAAGGAACGCAAACTCAAGGAACATAATACCGGTATGACGGAAACTAGGGCGGCAAGAGTGGAACAAAACACCAGGCATAAGGCCGAGCCTTCCACCCTTTACCAAATATATAGATGCATTATTTAAATAAGAGATATTGTGATATTCCAAAATATCCATGTTCCAACATGGAACCAACTTCAACTTCACCTGCAACTAGCAACGCTATAAGAAGGGCTGAGCAAAAGCGGCAACTTAGCCAAACAACGGTTTGCTAGGAAAGGATGGTTAGAGGCTTGACATGGCAATATGGGAGGCATGATATGGCAAGTGGTAGGTAGCGCAGCATGGCAATAGAACGAACAACTAGCAAAGCAAAAATAGAAGTGATTTCAAGGGTATGGTCATCTTGCCTGCAAGGTTCTCAGAGTTGACGAAAGCTTGATCCTCGTAAGCGTACTCAATAGGTTCCTCGTTCATGAACTCGTCTCCCAGCTCTACCCATAGCAAGAACACAAGCAATGTAACCACAATCAATCACGGGAAATGCACAAACAACATGATGCAATACATGCATGATATGCGAGATATGATATGCGATACGTATGCGTGCTCCGGAAGAGAAAGGATGAACAAGACAGTAACTTGGCAAACCAAGTATGCCACTGGAAAGATGAGATGATTTCGGTCGAAATCGATATAAAGATCACCGGAAACGGATGCACGGTTTGCAAATGGCAAGCAAAACAAGAATGACACGATTCTGCGATTAACATCATAATAGTACTTAGAACACATCAAGTAACTATGCTACAGCACTCCAACATAGCAACAAAGCATATGGCAGTGATCTACAGGAGATGCTTGACAAAAGATGAACACTAAGCTATGGCTAGATCACACAATAATAGGTTCAAACAAGCATGGCAAAAGTGCAAAAGATATCAGGTTCACAGACTTAGTGAAAATACTGAACATGGCTGAAACAGCATCAGGTAGCAATGTTCAGAGCAAGCAATCAACATGCTACAGAAACTTAACATAGCAAAACAAGGCATGGCATGAATCTACTAGATGCATAGAACAAAAGGCTCTTACTGACCATGAGCCAAAAAGGATCAGAATATATGATGGCACCCATGTAAACATAGCAAGTTTCGTTAACAGGTTCCAGACTTAGCAGAAAATAGAACATGGCATTAACAACATTATGAAGGCATCTTTGTGAGCTCGATTCACACACCACAAATCAATGAATGACAAAACAAGCATACCTACAGCAAGATGACATGTTTATGAAGCTATCCATAGCAAGAGCAAGTTCACAACATGTATGGTTCAACTACAAAAACCTTGACAAATTTAAATATCATGTTAACAATCTGCCAGGAATATTTTATAGTAAACGTAGAGCAAGATTAAGACATGCTATGGCACTCCATAATTGCAAACAGGGGCATGGATGGATAAAGCACAACTATATCTACAAAACATCCTTACTGAACATACCCAAAAGAATCATGTATCTCACTGTAGACACATGGATACATGGCAACAAAATAACAGCAGTAACAGACAGCAAAATTCTAAGTCCCTGAAAACCGAAATATCACGAAGCCTAGTTTGCATGCTTGTGGTAGTCACCACATAGATCACAAAAATGCATGGTATACACCTCTGTAAAGATGGAATGGCATAGATCAAAACACCTGTAGATCTCATGCCCATAAGATGCACACATCAAATGCAACAAAAATAACAAAACCTCAAGTTCTGATAAGTAACAGCAGTAAACATCATATAGCACTCTTGCACCAGAGATTTGGGCATCAAGATTGAGTCAAACGAGCATGGCACAATGGAATAAAATGAAGAGCATCTCGAGGCGAACATTTCGATATATCATGCACGCAAAACAGAGCAGTATGCAAGGAGATATGATGCGATGAACATGAACACATAATGCAATAATTTCGGGGACTTGGAGGAAAAAAACGGGTCAACCTCTCTGGATCTGGATCTGAGCAAGCATGTGAACCGAGGTGCCGGGGCGGCTCGCCGGAGAACTTGCCGGAGAGGGCGAGGCCGGGCGCCGGAGAGGGAGGAGATGGCGGGGACGGCGTCGCCGGATCTCGGGGAGGAGGCGGCGGAGACGCGGGAGGGCGGCTCGCCGGAGTGGGCGGCGAGGACGGCGGCGGCGCCGGCGGGCGCGGGCGGCCGCGGGTGCGGGCGGCGGCGCCGGCGGGAGGACGAGGCGGCGGGGCGCGCGGGCTTCGGCGGCGCGGGGCACGGGCCAGCACGGGATCTGGCAGCGGAGGAGATGGGCTCGGGGAGGGGGGGGGGGGGGGGGGGGCGACTCGGGCTCGCCGGGCCGCGGTCGGCGGCGGGCGCGCCTGCCATGTGGCGGCCTCTCAGTGGAGCGGGGCGGCGGCGGGTTTCGTCCGGCGGCGCGCAGACATGTCCGCCGGGCGAGAGGGAGGAGAAAGCTAGGGTTTCATCTGGGATTTTGGACGGGGAGGGTATATTTATAGGTAGAGGGAGCTAGGAGACTCCAAATGGAGTGCGGTTTTCGCCCACACGATCGTGATCGAACGGCCGAGAGCATGGAGGGGACTTAGATGGGTTATTGGGCTGTTTGGAGGGGGGTTTTGCTGCAACACACAAAAGGCTTTTGCGGTTACCCGGTTAACCGTTGGAGCGTCAAACGACCTCCAAATGGAACGAAACTTGACAAGTGGTCTACGGTGGTATACCAAGGCCACTTGGCAAACCTGGTCCATTCCGAGAACGTTTAACACCCGCTCACGAAAAGAAACAAGAGGGAAGCGCCGGTGCATGTGGGAGTGCCGGATTGCAAAACGAACAACGGGGAAAATGCTCAGATGCATGAGACGAACACGTATGCAAATGAGATGCACATGATGACATGATATGAGATGCATGACATGAACAAAATGCAAAACGAAAGACAAAACCCGACCACGGAGGGAATATCATAACACATTGCCGAAAATGGCAAGAGTTGGAGTTACAAATATGGAAAGTTACATCCGGGGTGTTACACTGTGAGACTACATATAAAGAAGCATGCAACTGTAACTTGACTCCAGCAACTACCTTCTTGCTGTTGAAGCTCACAAGGTTCATCTGATATTGCCAACTCGTCTTGTGTCAAGAGTGCTTGGGAAGTAGTGTCAGGTGGCAAGGGAGCTTGGGAACGTGCTGCTAGCTCAGTTGACGCATGAGTAAGTCGTGCAGCTGGTAGTACTGTGGTAGGTGTTGCAAGAACTAGGGCTGTCTCTGCTTGTTTGGTGGCAGCTATTTGTTTCTGTTTGGCTTTTTTTGCAACTCGTGTAGCATGGGATGCCGTGTTTGTAGAATTTTCCGCTGGACTTTGACCTTCTATTGCACCATCAGTACCAGCAGAATCTGCAGGATTCATCCGCTTCTCATTCTCTGCCATTCTGTGTTTCTTCCTCTTTCTCTGTGCCATGTTAAGTCAAGCCGACAAGAAAAACGAATAACAACTTAGTTCTTCAGAACAAATTGATGCGTGATGCAGACGAACTGAACTTTGATGTTAGACAACCACATGATAGGAGGATGTAATATGTATGAAAAACAGGACGGAAGAGATAACCAGAACTATGATGTGTAAACTAAGAAGAAGACATTTTACCAAATTAGAAGCAATGCAATGGAAGGTAGACACCATATGAAAGATGCTACAAATATCGCTCTGCCAAGTTAACAGTGTCTCATCATAAATGGCGTTTAAACAAATGTGAAGCAGTACAAGAAATAAATCATATGCAAGATGCAAACAACATCACACTACCATGTTAGAGGTCTCTCGTCATTAGTGCCATTGCATATTCACAGCATTGCATATTCACAGCTTATGATGTGTAAACTAAGGAGAAGGCATTTCAACAAATTAGAAGCAATGAAAGCTAGACACCATATGAAAGATGCAACGAATATCACTCTACCAAGTTAAAACTATCTCGTCATAAGTGCCATTTCAACAAATTAGTAGTACAAGCTAGAAAAGAATGTCAGATGTAACCTATATCACACTCCGAAGTCAAACGTGTCTTATGATAAGTGATTGTTGCAGGTTACACAACAGTAGTAATTTGATGTAAGAACATGGTGTGATAGACAGATATTGTGTGTTCTAGAAACAGGAACCCGTGTCTTATTCAAGTATAATGTGTAAAGTAAGCAGATGGAATTCAACAAAATTAGAAGCAATACAAGCTAGACATCACACATAACATGCAACCACATATAACAGTGCCAAGTTAGAGGGAGCACTGGTGATGTTGCACTAGGGGCGACGTGCTCATCATAAACACAGCTTTGTTGAGTGTCTATGCATGTGTTGTCTTGGAAATCATCTTGGGGGTGTGGAGGAGTAGAAACTGTAGAGGCCCTCCGTTCGGAAGGAGCACCTTTATCCGCTGCCTTGCTAACTTCCTTCCGCTTTATTGATTTTGAATTGTCAAGTAAAACCGACAAGAAAAAGCAATAAAATTCTCTCTTCAGAACTCATTCATGCATGATACTGACAATCACTACTTTGATGTAAGGCAAACATATGATACCAGGATGGAATATGTACGAAAAACAGGACGGCATGGCATGTTCACAACTGTTTGTGTAAACTAAGCAGAAACCATTCCAGCAAATAAGAAGCAATGCAAGCTAGACACCACATGAAAGATGCAACCAATATGACTCTGCCAAGTTAAAAGCGTCCCATCATAAATGGAATTTCAAAAAATTAGAAGCAGCGCATGCTATAAATCATATGAAAGATGCAACTAATATCGCACTGCATATACTAAAGGTGTCTCGTCATGTTGATTGATGCGGGATACAAAAAAACAATAGTTTTATGTAAGGACATGCTTAATAGACAGATGTACTATGTACTAAATACAGGAAGGCATGTCACATTAACAGGTATAATGTATAAGCTAAGTAGACTAGCACATATCACGCTGCCATATACTATGCACATGCAGTTTAACCAGATTGGAAGAATTACAATCTAGGTACCATATGCAACATGCAACCACATATCACGCTGCCAAGTTAGAGCAAGCACCTGCGATGCTAGTGTAGGGGAAATGCTGTAATCAACTACAGAGCTACGTTCACTATCTTCATCTAGCATTTCTGTTTCTTGAGAATCATGTCGGGAGGCTGACACTTCATTCTTTAAATGAGGAGTAGTCCCCTTGCCTGCCTGCCTCGTCATAAGTGATTGATGAGGGATACACAAGAACATTAGTTTGATGTAAGAACATGGTTAATACACAGATGTACTAGTATGTACCAAAAACAGAAAGGCATGTCATATTCAAAGGTATAATGTGTAAGCTAAGCAGATGCAATTTAACCAAATTGGAAGCAATACAAGCTAGACATCCGGCTGGAGTGGTGAGCATGATCATCTAGGACCTAAGAGCCTGGTGGGAGGCGGGCTGCTTCGCCACCATCGCAGCTTTTTAGTTGGCTTCCAGGTGATGCCTATCTTTGCTGGGCTTGTCACTGGCTCGGCCAGTGCCCTGACTAGCTATTTGTCTTCTGGTGCTCACGGGATGGTGGTTCATGTAAAAAAATATCTTTCCTTATCTTACCGACTTCGGCCTTTCGAATACAAGCTAGACACCATATGGAACATGCAACCACATATGACATTGCGAAGTTAAAGCAAGCACCTGGGATGGTGGTTCATTGCGAGCGAGGTCATCAACTCCAGAGCTACGTTTACCGTCTCCATCTGCTGACACTGCACCCTTTATACCGCTGTAACGTGTCTTGCCTACGCACATACGAAGCTGGAGCGACTTCTCTCTTTTCTTTTTGGCTTCTCTCATGGCAGCAGAGTCTGAAATACCCTTGCATAAAAACACAATAGTGAGAGTAAGGGCGAAGTGTGTGCAGAACTAGTGCACTGTAAAAGTAGCAGATAGCAGGTGGCTGAAAAATAAATGACAGGAGACATATGATAGCTCTACAACATTGCATGGCAAACAAAATTAGATCCTACTCCGTATGATTTTGTAATATATGAGCACAGGAAATGCAGGTACTCCTCCAGCACACCACCACATGTGGTCATATCTAAGATAACAGTCGACTGAAAATAAATAGGTCAGTCGATTTTTTTAATGAACCGTCTGATCTATAAGGAACGGGCAGATGGCCTTCGTCTACCTCCCGCCAGTCACTGTTGACGATCTTTCTCGAACCGCCATCGACCATCGGCCCAGACCCATGCCTCCGCCGCCCCGCCCTCCCATCGACCTCACACCACCGCCGTGCTTGGCAGCGCCCCCAGGCCATCCCTTTAATCCCGGCCGACCTCCAGATCGGGCGCCAGTAGCTCTAGGCCACACACGCCCCTGAGATAAACACCAAGGCGCTGCTTCCCCGGCGTAATAGGCGTACTAGCGCCTGTTACGCCGGGGAATGCTTCCGTTAATTGGGAATCAACTGGCCAGAAATTGAAATTCAGGGGGGCGACGGACCTCTAGCTAAGGTGAAATAGTATATGAGGAGAAACCTTGTGCATCGCGAGTTACTAGGAACATCTAGTATCAAGAAGAAGCGGTCAACTAGTGTCTTCTGTGGGATGAATACCGTGCAAGCAGAGACGTAAGATTTGCACGAATAAGGGAAGAGGAGTACCTTTTTCGGTTGCGGTGTGGTCACCTCCACATGTCGCGCCGATCTTCTTCTTTTTACTGGGGAAACCGATGTTCTGGAGGGTGAAGGCTTGGACGAACCCATGGCCAAATTGTTGACTGTGTTGCTGTGGCCGTATGTCGGCGGAGGGGAAGCAGATCCGAGGTGGCGAAGGACGGCGTAGCAGGAACAACTCCGGTGCGGTGGAAGGTGGCGAAGTTGGAGCGGCAGCGGTGAGGCGCAGGACGGCATGGTTGAACTGGCTCGGGTACGGACGGCTCGGCCTCGGCTTCAACTACTAGCCGTGGAGGGCGTTGCGGTTGAGGTTGCGGTGGACGACGTCGTCAGGGTATCGGCTCCGGCGTGATGGAGGAGGGCGGCGGTTGATGGGTGGGATGGGGTGGCGGACGGAGGACGCCGGGGTTTCGCGGCTGGTGGGGAGGTAGTTTTGGCGCCCACGGAGTACGAATGGAGAATCGGACGGGTGGGGGGGAACCATGTTTCGGTCTGCGACGCGCTTGTTTTTGGCTTTTTTGAACAGAAGATGGGACGCGCTTGTTTGAAATTTGGGGAAAGTACAAACTTTGCCCCCCTCTTAAATTTCGGACCTACTGCGGGTCGGGAGTAGGATGGTAATCCCAGGTGTCCCAAATAGTGGGCGGGAGCAATTTCGGCCGCGCGCATGTGTGCTTAGGCGACCATTGTGTATGAATGTTTTTCAGATGCGGTTGCGTGGCATCTAGATGAAGCTACAAACCTATCCCGGTTTAGACCTTTGGACGTTGGGCCGGTAGGTTTCACGGGTCGGACTTATTAGAAAAGTAATTTCCTTGTACTACCAAACATTGGTCTCACGCGGCTTCGGGCGAGTAGAGGCTCTTTTGGCGCTTCGTTCGAAATTTTGAAACACAAGCATTCACGTTTAGAGTACTCTTGAACTATGAGGATTGACCTAAATAGACAACGTTATATTTGACCTTGTATGTTTGAAAACCTCATTAAATTATCCGCTTCTTTTTGAAATTTTGACACTTGAAAATCCTATAACTACGATTATTTTGGAATGGAGGAGCTAAATTTGAATCTATTTTGTACACGACTACATATGCTATTATGTACAAAATCAGAGCAAAGATTGGTGCCCCCATAATTTAGGTATGGTTTACAAATGCCATGATATCAAATTCAAATAATTGAATGGACTTCATGTTGAATTCGATTTTTTTAAACCACCTTAAGTTGAATTCAAATGTATGCTAGTTCATAGTTTAGCTATTTATAATGTCCATTGTGTAACTTTCGTATGTATAATGTGCTTTACACGCACAACATGAACTATACTCACGTTTATATTCGATTGCTAAAGCGATGCATTGTCTGGAGTTCAAAATACTAACTATGTGGATCAATTGTGTCGAATAATAACATAGACATGCTCAAATTCGATAGAATCTAGATGTCTGATGGATCGATGACCGCTCCTTACGCGAATTGCAAATATCATGATCCCATCCTAATATTTGGATACAATTTATATCTTTAATCAATGTGTAGAGCAGTCTTTGACGTGTAGTTTCACTCTCCATCGGTGGTCTCTCACACATGCTCACACACTCTCTCCCGAGGTGTCTTTCTCGCACACATGCTCTAGATATAACCCTCCCTCCCTCTCGTAACCATTTACAACTGTTTTCACTAACCTTTATCACAGGCACTCTTCCTCTCACAAACATACACACGCACAATCCTCATCGACCCTTTCTATATACATGGACCTGCCTACGTGTCTCATGTACGCACATTATCTTTACGCCTGTCTCTCACGCATTGTCTCACACCTCTCTTCCTAATCGACGAGTATGATTCTAGCAGAGCATTCTGTAGGATGCCCCTTAAAGTTAGGTTGGATGAATAGTAATATCAGAGATAAAGGGGTTACCTTAGTCCGAGAACCTAGGGTTACAAATCCTAGCCGGCTTTGTCAGTGGACACAGAGTCCTTCACAATTCTGCTATCTTTGTCTTGAATGACTAGTCATCCATGGCTCTTCCTAAATGCGTCACGGGCCGACCAATGTGGCGCAGGACGGAACCGAACGAAGGGCCTCACCTTGACCCACCGGACCTCACGCGGTGAGACACCCACTGCCCCCACGTCTCATTATCTTCTCACACCCACACATACCAACACAAACACCACACACACAGAAAATTTCTCCTAGTGCCTCTATTCCCTCCCCCCTTGCATATACACACTCAAGGGAATGGAATCTCTTGTCATGACGTCATATTCGTCTCTCTCTCTAGACCACTCTCATTTCTCGTGCTATCTCTCCCACGCCCCCCCGTCAGCCCCTCTATCCATGCCTCTCTCGAATACGTAATACACACACATACCTCTCTAGGCCCCGCCAAATGCATCAACTACACATTCACACATGTTACATCACGTACCCCATTGATCTAAAAAGCCCTCTCTTCATGTTTATTTCGCATACAACATTCCTTTTGAATAAAGTGTGGCCAAAAAATTATTTTAGAGTTTCTACATATATACAACATCACAAAGTTATATGGAGGAGTACGAACGCTAATTTGCATTGCATGGTGCCCACAATGATATTTATTCCGCACTGTGAATTTGTATATTTTTATACTATATACAAAGTTAGTCATAATAAAGAGAAACGAAGAGCATCTCTCTCTCCATCGCATACCCCCCTGTACGCCCCTTTCACGTATGCACACAAAACTATCTCCAGGTCCTCTAAAAGTAAGCCCCCAGAAAATTCACGCATGTTTCATCTTTCTCTCGCGATATATGCAATGACGATCATTGTATTTGAAGCGAAAGCACGATACGTACATTGGACTTCAGAATCCACTCATTACGGTCACCATTTACGTTTAGTGGTTATTATACAGTCACGGGCTCACCGTACAACTCTGTATTTGCTCATGACATGACTAATTGACCAGTTAAACGCTCCACGTGGCACCTCTAGTGTTGCATCACATTATCTCACTACCATCGTGCCCACCTGTCGACTTGTATCTACTCTACATCTACACTCTTATAAAATACATAAAATACACTCTTATAAAAAACAGAGTTGGTGATGATGGTGTGCCTGCCATCCTGCAATATAGGCCGTCCGATTTATATCTGACGGATAGGAAAGAAACTATGGCTATTTTGCAAAAAGGTACCCACACACCTCTCCACATTTGCAAATAAGGCCTTCCCTCGTTCATCCTTTTCTCTCACAAGATAAACAAGTCATACAAATGCATCTTGATGTTACGTGCAACGCACGGGCATCTTGCTAGTAAGAATGAAAACAAACGACAAAAAAATATTTGGACGGTGGTTTGAAGTCATGACCGCGGGCATAGCGGACAAGGTGGCCTTGTATTGGTATGCTGAGCCGTCTGTTTTAACACACAGGAGCTGGTGTGGTGATTATACACACACGCACACGAACTGCATCCATGCAACACTCACACAAACACATGCACCCACACACGCACGCAACACTCACACGTACACACGCAGCCACACACGCACGCAACACTCACACGCACGCACACAACACTCACACGCACACACGCACGCATGCATGCACACACCAGTACACCACACGACCAACACACACTCTCACGCTCAAGTGCTCAACCTACACATGCATGCGCACACATCAGGCCCTGACAGACACATACACAACCAGGTGATTCCCGCGCACGGGTTGGAGCCTTGTCGCGCCTGTGTAAATTTGTGTTTATCTGATCTTTTGCCTATGCGAACTGACAGGTGGGACCCACAAGGAACGTGGTCAATTTAACTAGTCAACGTGGCGCCACATAGACTATTTGGCCGGTCAACAGAGTGCAATCCGATGCTGAACTGTGAGCAAGTGACCGTATAATCACCGCAAAACGTATATAGTGACCGTAATCAGCTTATTCCGAAGTTCGTGACTGTATTACGCTTTTCTCTCTGTAGGCCCTCCAAAACTACATCTCTACACGTTCTCGCATGTTACATCTAACAACTATGCAATACAGCACTACTACTACACTCTAACACAATAAATCATATGTGGTTTTTGTTTTACTAGATATCATATTGTTACTTATAATTATTCAGTTTTCATACATTAAAATTGCCTTTGAAATGTATGGCCAGTATCATCTACCACGCGGGAAAAATCCCGCCCTTTCCTGTTTAATCGGGTTTGTATCGATGGATCGTGCGAAACAGCAAAACTATAGTACTATACAGTACTACAAGTGACAGTTCACTGGGCCGTCGTGTCGTCTACTCCTCCATCGTAAGAGTGGAGCGCTCGCTTTCATAAATCTTCTAGTCCCTTTCGCCGACATGTGGGATATCAAGCTACCGGGTCCACGTGCCATACCGGAATACAGTGCAGAGCAGCCGGGGTGAAGCACCCCAGTCATGGCGTCGGCGTAGTAATGAGCAATGAGGCGTCAAATCAAAAAGCTGCACCTTTCCCGCAGTTAAGTTGGAGGGACGAAGCAACCATCATTTCACTCGTTGCTGAATCCGCTTCTCCCTCATCTTCTTCAACTTAACCACGTGTTGCTTCTGCCGTTGTTCTGCCTCATGTAGGACGCGGATCGGCTTGGTAAAGCACTGACACGTGGGACCGTATGTTAGCAAACCGCCAGGACAACGTCCTCCGAAAATAAGAAGCCTAATCCTAGACTTACAAAGGGCTACGTCGCTGCTACGTATACTTTCCATCTAATCTATATATGCCCCCCCTGATTTTCAGGTGGGGTGGGCCTAATCCTCTCCTTTAATACAATCAAATAGTCCCACATCACATCAGTTCATAACTTTACGTAAACCATTACGTGGATGTAGCATTGCTCAAATAAGAAACCTCCCCCGCCATCCGCGCGGCAAAATCACCTCCTTTTTACTAATCTTGATTCTATAATTTTTTAGATCAATATAATTGAGATTTGTATAGATAGCACACAGGAGCAAAACCAAGTGGTACGGTTAAGGGCATCCACAATGTGTAGCCAAATGTGAAAATAGCTTTTGGCATCGTGGGAACCATTGTGGACGGTGTTGCCAAAGCCAAAAAGATGGAACCGAAGCTCCCTGATTGATTGATTGAAGGAATATAAAAATGCAACGTCTCTCCTCTTTCTCCCATGCTTGGACGCATGTAGTACAGTATAGAGCACAGAGTCTACTCCCCTGTCCCTTCTATCACAAATCACAAAGCAGTGAGGCGTCAAATCACAAAAGCACAGACGAAGCAACCATCATTTCACTCTTCACTGACTCCGCTTCTCCATCGTCTTCTTCGAGAAACCATCTCACCGCACTAGTACTCCTAGTAGTACTAGTAAAGGACTTCCTGGATGCAAATAAGGCGGTTGTCTCGGCTTGCAGGCGGCACTTGCGAACGACTTACCGTGGTCTCCCTCGATGGTGTTCTCCGTCGAACGCACTTCGCCAAACCACCAAAAAAAGATATCGTTGACGTCACCCCAATGGGGAAGGAAGTCAAATATAGTTACTACCTCCATTTTTTTGTACACAAGGCCAGTATATCAAAATTACAATTTGCAAAGGGCCACTAACACTAATCGAGGCAAAATTGATGGGGTTAGCAACCAAGGACATTAATATCCCCTGCATGCATGCGGAAGTGAGAAGGTTGGTTTGCATGGCGCTGCATTAATCAAGCGATGAGGAGTGAGATGGCTAGCTCTTTGGTCTTTGGAGAAAAAAAATGCATTAACTGACACGTGAAACGAGGATTTGTATCGATTAAATCCCGTGAAGGAAAACCCCGCCTTTCTTTTTTAACACTAGTACTCCTAGTACGTACGTACTTATCCTGTTTGGGTCTAGGCCTTGCATTGCCAAACTTCACCACACATTTTTGCCAAGCTTGCCTAAAGTTTTCAAAATGAGAAGGAGGTACACTTGCGCACGGCTGTCGCGGTCGCACCGCACTCTCACACGGTCGCTCCTGCACGCCGCGGTCGCACCGCACCCTCACACAGTCGCTCCTGCACGCTGCAAACCCAACCACGGGAACACACCCTCACTGACACGTGCTGTCGCATGTGAACAAACCAAACTCAGCCATCCTATCGCTGACACATAATTTTCGTTCATAGAGTATGTTTATCCAACCGCATGTTGGGGAGTATCCGTACGGCCCGTGCGGTGGTCTGTTGGGGAAGAAGAAGAGGTGAGGAAGAAGGAAAGAAGGGTTAGGAGACGTAGGATATTCATTCAACTGCCTGAAATGGTAGACTGACCCAAGTCAGGCGACTTGCATAACAAATATATGTTTTTACACAGCAAAAGATCCATAAAAACAACAACATAAAGAAAAACTATCACTGCTCGTGGAAAGAGACGGCCTCGTCATCTTTGGCTGCCGGCGCGAACCAGCCGTCGCTGCCGACGTGTGTCTCCGCACCGTGGTTGTCCTCGGCCTCCAGCTACTCGTTCAAGCAGAGCGTGCGGGCGCTCTGCAGGGACGAGAGCACAGCCCGGTTCAAGTCGAGGACGTCCGGTTCCGCCTGTAGGAGGGCCTCGATGGCAGCGGCATCCGCGCGCTCCGCGTCGAGTCGAGCCTCCGCCGCCCGGTTCAAGTGCAGGACGTCCGGTTCCGCCTGCAGGAGGGCGTCGATGAGAGCGGCATCCGCGCGCTCTGCGTCGAGTCGAGCCTCTGTCGCCTGGTTCAAGTCCAGGACATCCGGTTCCACTTGCAGGAGGGCCTCGATGGCAGCGGCATCCACGCGCTCCGCCTCAAGTTGAGCCTCCACCGCCCGGTTCACATCCACGACATCCGGTTCCGCCTGCAGGAGAGCCTTGATGGCAGCGGCATGCGCGCGCTCCGTGTCGAGTTGAGACTCTGCCTCCCGGTCCTCCTTTAGTATCGCCATGTTGAACCGCTGGTCCGCCTGCACCATGGGGGACTCGGACGCCGGCACGAAGTCGACCTCCATCGTCTCATACCCATTGGGGGCCTTCTGCACCACGACCTCCGCCATGAACATTGGATCGGCTTCCTCCTCCTCGTAGCTTGGCTCCAGAGAACTCGGGGATTGGCCCGCCGCAAAGCGAGCTTGGGAACGGAGGTCTGTGGCGCCGACCGCCGCCGCGATTTCTGTGCAGCGCTCCAGCGTCAGCATCTTGTAGTAAGTGATCTTGCGGTGCACAATGGCTTTCCAGCGAACTAGGGGACGCTTGATGCGGGCTAGGGGATCGAAAGGTGGGGGAATGGGCTGGAGATTTGGTGTGGTTTTAGGGCAGTGGCTGGCGTAGGCCGAGCAACGAAGGTTCTGGTGTGAATAGTGGTTCCGGTGACGACCGGTCAAACGGTTTTTACTGTACATCGCTCTTGTCGCGTTCGCGTTGTAGCCTGGCACGCTGGACCCTCCACGTCGCTCACCGAATGGAACGCACTTCGTCTTGCGTTTTCGCTCGCTTGTGGGACCGCAGTTGAGAGCAAACCGACGTCCCTCCCCCTCCCCCACCCGCGTCATTTATTATACCACCACTCCCTCCGTTTTATGCGGAGTAAATAAAAACAGAGGGAGTATACTGTCGGAGTAAGTGGCCACGGGTAGCCAAGCCGGCTACCCCTGGCTCTTCAGAAAATTTATCAGGCCTTTGGGCCTTCGAGCACTCCAAGCATTTGGGGCCGCCTTCCCCGGCCGGCTACCACTAAAGCCGACTCCCGGAAGGCGACCCAGCCTCACCGACTCCAAGAAGCCGGCCAAGAAGAACGCCGACTCCTAGAAGCCGGCCGAGACCACAACCGCCCCTACATAACGACGACCTGACGGGGCATGGCCACAGTGCGGCCCACGACCCCCGAAGCCCGAGGCAGGCATGGTTACAGGAGGCCGTACGGGAGGGATGTCTCCCGTGCGGCCGGGCACTGTAGCCACGCCAGCTACGACGTCATCCACGATCCCCTCCTGTACGGCCCAAGGACGGCGGGCCCCTTCAGCCAGAGAGAGGCGTGAAGGCGGCCCGGCTTTCCCTAGTCGGCTGGGAGCATAGCCAGCCTCCGGAAGCCGGCTACTCCCTTCCTCGAAGCAGGAGCCCCATTAAGGAGACAAGACGAGGTGAGGCTACAGTGATAGCCCCCGAGGCGGCCCACTGTAGCCATGCTTACCTCGACAAAGCCCTCATCATCAGAGGCGCGGCTACAGTAAGCAGCCGCCGACAAGACCCTAGGCGGTGGGGCCGGCCTGTCGACCGAGTAGCCGGCAGCCGGCGGGACCCACCAGCCGGTGGGACCCAGCGGCCGGCGGAGAACCCGGCAGGCGTAGACACTGACGGCTGGGGCCAGTTCCCAGTCTACCATTGTACCCCCGGGGGGTAGGCCTATATAAACCCCCCGGAGCACCCATGCAAAGGGTTCACACCCAAGCATAGTGGGCACCTCTGCATGTTTGGCTTCCAAGCATAGCACACGCACACACACACCATAGATAGAGAGAAGCAAGAGCTAGCCTTGTTCTTCTTCTCCCTTGATCCCAACAGCTCTAGGAGCGATTGTAGCTACTCTTTATCGAGCTAGTGATCATGCGGAGACCCCGCAGAGCAGGACTAGGGGTGTTATCTCCTCGGAGAGCCCCGAACCTGGGTAAGATTCGCCGGCGTGCATGTCTTCGCCTCATCCCGTTTCCAGGCACCGGCAACGTTTTATTGGCTCCCACAATGATAAGCCATCCTTTGGCATATGTTGCACCAACCACCCGACATTTGGCGCCCACCATGGGGCCAGGTGCACCGTCGTCCGGAGACCTGTTCTGGACGGGAACCTTCTTCCTTCCCCGCGAGCGCAGCCAGCCTGCTGCGCCCGATGGCGCTTGCCCCGACGCGCTGCAAGGCGTCGACGACGCCTGCGCAGCGAGCCGCCTCGCCGATCTTCTCGGCGAGACTCGCATCTCCGACGAGCCTGCGTCCGACGCAGGCACCGACTACCCCGAGAGCCGCCTCGTCAGCCTCCTCGACCAACTTCACGTCTCCAGCGCGCCTGCTGTGGACATGGAGTCTGTCGGCTCCAACGACCCGATGCTCATCGACTCCGACACCGCGTCGCTCGACGCCTACCCCTCCGACGTGGTGGTCTTCGACGACCCACTCCCTCGAGCTGACAGCGGCAGCAGCGCTGTCACCGAAGTGCTGGTCATCAGCCACGTCTCCAACTCGGGCGGGAGCGCCCGCGACGCTCAGCAAGCAGCGATGCACGACCTCACCATCCCCCTCCCGGCCGACGCCGACGCCGAGACCCTGGAGGCGCGCCGTCTTGCCCTCATCACGGAGAGCAAGAAGATAGCCTCGATGAGACGCCTCACCGAGGCCCACCAGCGCGAAGTCGACCGCGCCGCCTTCGGGACGCCGCCGCCGAGCGGCCCGAGCCGAGCCGGCTTCGTCCAGAAGCGCGGCGCAGCCGTTGCCAGCATGCTGGGTGCAGATCGCCCCGTCTACGCCACCCCGCTCGAGAATCTGCGAGCCGCTCAGGCGGCAGCAGAGGAGCTCAATGGGCTGGGAGCCGATGAGCTCCCCTACATGACAAGACGGATCCAGCAGCTGATCGACGCGGCTGCAGAACGGCACGAAGCCGGCGCCCGAGCTGATAGCCATCCCCCGCGCCGGGAGCACGCCGCGACGTCCCGCTCGCCGACTGCGAGCGTCACGCGCCAGAAGAAAGACAAGGAGCCGGCTGCCAGCCGCAGCCGGACCCGCATCACTATCGAGCGCGACGCGGAAGGCCGCCCTCGGGCGGTCGAACACCAAGGAAACCTGCCGCCTCCCCCGCCTCGAAGAGAAAGACGCCTCACTCCGCCGCCCATCACACATCCGACTCTTGGCGACCGACTCGGCCGCCGAGAAGGAGTCGGCGAGAGTGACGCCCGCCACAGGATCGACCGCCTTGCTCGGTCCCTGGCGATAGAAGAAGAAGACGATGTCGGCCCGCCATGCTTTGGCCCCCGCATCCGCGACGAGCCCTTCCCCAAAGGGTTCTCGCTCCCCAGAGACACGCCCAAGTACGACGGCTCGGTGAAGCCGGAAGATTGGCTCATCGACTACTCCACAGCCGTCAGCATCGCCAACGGCAACCGGCGCGTTGCCGTGAAGTACGTCCCCCTGATGCTGCAGGGCACGGCGCGCACATGGCTCAACAGCCTCAAGCCCTACAGCATCAACAGTTGGCTGGACTTCACCGAAGCTTTCGTCCGCAACTTCACCAGCACCTACAAGCGGCCTCCCAAGCCTCGCCAGCTCTCCCTCTGTGTCCAAGGGCCCAACGAGTCGACCCGCGACTACCTCACGCGATGGGCCGAGCTCCGCAACTCCTGCGAGGGAGTGCACGAGGTCCAGGCCATCGAGTACTTCACTGCCGGGTGCCGAGAGGGCACCCTCCTCAAGCACCGACTCCTCTGCGACGAGCCGGCTACCCTCGATGAGTTGCTGATCACCGCCGACAAGTACGCTACTGCCGACTCCTCCATGAAGGCCGAGCTCCGAGTGGACGCCTCGGGGAAAGTGGTCGCCCCGGCTCCCAAGCAGCCGGCTGGCGACCCCAACCGGCGCCCCTACCAGAACGACCACAAGCGCAAGGGCCCCATGCCGGCTTCCTCCAGTCGGCAGGTGGCCACCATTGAAGACGAGCAGCCCGAAGAGCGGCCTGCTCCCAAGAAGAAGGGAGGCCGGCCGCCCTGGCAGCCGTCCTTCTCCTACGAACAAGCACTCGATGCCCCCTGCAAGTTCCACAGCGGCGCGAAGCCGTCCAACCATACAACACGGAAATGCCATTGGCTCACCCGCATTACCAAGGGCGAAGGGATGGTGCCGCCTCCGCCTCCCGGCCCGCCGCCTCCAGCTCCCCAGCAGCCGGCGGCCCGGCCGGCAGTCGGCGCCATCCAAGACGAGTTCCCCGAAGCGCACGACGCCTACGTCGTCTTCACGAGTCAAGTCGACGACAAGCGCAGCCGACGCCGACAACACCAAGAAGTAAACGCAGTCGCCTCTAGCACCGCCGAGTTCATGCATTGGTCGGAAAAGCCCATCAGCTGGAGCCAGGCCGACCACCCAGAGGTGATGCCTTCGCCTGGCTCCTATGCTATGGTCTTGGACGTCACCCTTGCGACGGAGAGGCTAGCTGCCACATTTTCCCGCGTCCTGATAGACGGCGGAAGCAGTATCAACATACTGTACCGCGACACCATGGACAAGCTGAACATCAAAGCGAAGCAGCTCATGCCGAGCCGCACAGTCTTCCATGGTATCGTACCCGGCCTATCTTGCTCTCCAATCGGCAAGATCAAGATGGATGTTCTCTTCGGAGAAAAAGATCATTTTCGCCGGGAAGCGATATGGTTCGAGGTGGTGGATTTGGAAAGCCCCTATCATGCACTGCTTGGCCGACCTGCTTTGGCCAAGTTCATGGCTGTGCCCCACTACGCCTACCTGAAGATGAAGATGCCGAGCTCGAAAGGGATCATCACGATAGCCGGCGACTACAAGAAGTCCATCGAGTGTGCCATGGCCAGCAGCCGGCTGGCCGAGTCCCTCGTGGTGGCGGAAGAGAAGAAGATGCTGGAACGGGTTGTGGCCATGGCCGGCAAGCAGCCGACCTTGTCCCCCAACCCCAAGGACTGTGATGCGCAGGGCTCCTTCCAGCCTGCCAAAGAGACGAAGAAGATACCTCTAGACCCGGAGCACCCGGAGAGGTTCGCCGTGATTGGGGCGAACTTGGACAGTAAATAGGAAGGCGAGCTCGCCGACTTCCTCCGTGAGAATCGAGACATCTTTGCATGGTCGCCAAAGGACATGCCGGGTGTCCCGAAGGATTTCGCCGAGCACAAATTACATGTCCGAGCTGATGCGAAGCCGGTCAAGCAACCCCTCCGCCGACTATCAGAAGAGAAGCGAAGAATCGTGGGAGAAGAGATAGCCCGGCTCCTTGCAGCCGGCTTCATCATGGAAGTGTTCTTTCCAGAATGGCTTGCCAATCCAGTTCTGGTTTTGAAGAAGAATAACAAGTGGCGTATGTGTATAGACTACACAAGCTTGAACAAGGCCTGCCCAAAGGATCCGTTTGCTTTGCCACGGATTGACCAAGTGATAGACTCTACAGCCGGATGCGAGCTGTTGTGTTTTTTGGATGCATACTCAGGGTATCATCAGATCAAGTTGGACCCAGCTGACCGCCTGAAGACTGCCTTCATCACACCCTTTGGAGCTTTCTGCTACCTGACAATGACATTCGGCTTGAGAAACGCCGGTGCCACTTTTCAGCGTTGCATGCAGAAATGTCTCTTGAAACAACTCGGCAGAAATGCCCACATCTACGTAGACGACATTGTGGTGAAGACAGAGAAGCGCGGTACCTTGCTGGAAGACCTGAAGGAAACATTCGCCAACTTGCGCCGATTCCAGATCAAGCTCAACCCCGAGAAGTGCGTGTTCGGAGTACCAGCCGGCCAACTGCTAGGCTTCCTGGTCTCCGAACGCGGCATTGAGTGCAACCCTGTCAAGATCAAGGCCATCGAGAGGATGGAGACACCCACCAAGCTGCGAGATGTGCAGAAGTTCACTGGCTGCTTAGCCTCCCTGAACCGTTTTATCAGCCGACTAGGAGAGAAGGCCCTCCCCCTGTACCGACTCATGAAGAAGTCCACTCACTTTGAGTGGAATGATCAAGCTGACCAAGCCTTCCATGAGTTGAAGAAAATGTTGACCACTCCGCCTGTCCTGGCCGCGCCAACTGAGAAGGAGCCCATGCTCCTCTACATCGCCGCGACAAGCCGAGTCGTCAGCACTGTTGTTGTGGTCCAGCGCCCGGAGGAAGGCCGAGCCCAACTGGTCCAGAGGCCGGTCTACTATCTCAGCGAAGTACTATCTAGCTCGAAGCAAAACTACCCGCACTACCAGAAGATGTGCTATGGGGTGTACTTCGCTGCCAAGAAATTGAAGCCCTACTTCCAAGAGCACCCGATCACGGTCGTGTGCACTGCCCCGCTCGCCGAGATCATAGGCAGCCGGGATGCATCCGGCTGGGTGGCCAAATGGGCCATTGCCTTGGCGCCTTACACGATCTTCTATCAACCCCGCACCGCCATCAAGTCGCAAGCATTGGCCGACTTCCTCGTCGACTGGGCCGAGACCCAGTACTTACCGCCGGCTCCCGACTCTACCCATTGGCGGATGCACTTTGACGGGTCCAAGATGCGCACCGGCTTGGGAGCCGGCATCGTCCTCACCTCTCCCAAAGGCGACAAGCTCAAGTACACGCTGCAGATCCACTTCGCCGCCTCCAACAACGTGGCCGAGTACGAGGCGCTCGTACATGGGCTCCGGCTTACCAAACAGCTCGGCATACGCCGGATCCTGTGCTACGGCGACTCCGACTTAGTGGTCCAGCAATCATCTGGCGATTGGGACGCCAAGGACGCGAACATGGCGAGCTACCGCTTCCTCGTCCAGCAGATGAGCGGATACTTCGAAGGGTGCGAGTTCCTTCACGTGCCAAGGGCCGACAACGACCAAGCAGATGCCCTAGCACGGATCGGCTCCACCCGACAAGCCATACCGACTGGCGTCTCCCTCCAGCGCCTCCTCAAGCCGTCCATCAAGCCGTCTCCAGAGTCGGATTCCATCTTCGTACCGCCTGCGCCAGAAACAGCCGGATCCGGCTCAAGCAATCCCGCAGGCGGCACGGGGACTTCGACGACTGCCCCGGGAACTGACGTAGTCGCACCCGGCCCAGGGACCTCAGAGCCCGGCCCGGGGACTGCAGCAGTCGGCCCAGGGACTGCAACGACGCAAGAAGTGGTGGTCGACCCCAATACAACACCCAACCCACCCACCCGAGTCATGGTGGCCACGATAACAGCAGAAGAAGTCACAGCTCCCTCATGGGCCCAGCCCATCCTCAAGTTCCTAGTCAGCAGAGAGCTGCCGACTGATGAGATCGCTGCAAGACTAGTGCAACGACGAGCCGCAGCATACACAATAATCAACAGGGAGCTTGTGAAGCGCAGCGTCACTGGAGTCTTCTAGCGTTGCGTCGAGCCAGAAAAAGGAGTGGCAATCCTCAAAGACATCCACCAAGGCGAATGCGGCCACCACGCCGCCTCAAGATCCCTCGTGGCCAAGGCTTTCCGCCATGGGTTCTTCTGGCCGACTGCCTTGGAGGATGCTAAAGAAATAGTCAAGACCTGCAGAGGATGTCAAGTCTTCAGTTCCAAACAACACCTGCCGGCTTCCGCCCTCAAGACCATTCCCCTCACCTGGCCTTTTGCCGTCTGGGGACTGGACATGGTAGGCCCTTTCAAGACAGCCCGCGATGGCATGACACACCTGCTCGTTGCGGTGGACAAGTTCAGAAAGTGGATCGAAGCCAAGCCCATCAAGAAGCTGAACGGGCCGACTGCCGTGACATTCATCACCGACCTCACCACTCGGTACGGCGTGCCGCACAGCATCATCACCGACAACGGCACAAACTTTGCCAAAGGCGCGCTGGCACGTTTCTGCGCGACACAGGGCATCCGACTGGACTTAGCGTCCGTTGCCCACCCGCAGTCAAACGGCCAGGTCGAGCGAGCAAATGGACTTATCCTCTCCGGCATCAAACCCCGACTGGTTGTACCACTGGAGCGATCGGCCGGCTGCTGGCTCGAAGAGCTGCCGGCTGTCCTCTGGAGTCTGCGCACTACACCCAACAAGTCAACCGGCTTCACTCCATTCTTCCTCGTGTACGGTGCCGAGGCTGTCATCCCAACAGACATCGAGTTCGACTCGCCTCGGATCACCATGTACACGGAGGAGGAAGCAAAAGAAGCAAGAGAAGACGGCGTCGACCTACTGGAAGAAGGCCGGCTGTTAGCCCTCAGCCAGTCCGCTATCTACCAGCAAGGCCTGCGCCGCTACTACAACCGCAAGGTCAAGCCAAGATCCTTCCAAGAGGGCGACCTTGTGCTCCGGCTGATCCAGCGAACAGCCGGCCAGCACAAGCTCTCGGCCCCTTGGGAAGGCCCCTTCGTCGTCAGCAAGGCACTCGGCAACGACTCGTACTACTTGATCGACGCGCAAAAGCCAAGAGCACGCAAGAGAGACGACTCCGGCAAGGAGTCGGAGCGACCATGGAACGCAAACCTCCTAAGACGATTTTACAGCTGAAAAGCAGTATGTATCACGCTACCCCTTTTGTATTAAGTTACAAACCAACAGGCCCCCCGAACAGTACTCGGGGACTGCCTTTTATTTATCTATGGATGACGAGTGTCATATCCATGAATGTCTTATTACATTTTGAATTCTTGTCCGGCACCGGGTCCGACTAGTCGGCCCGGGGACTGGCCGCCTTAAGCTATATTATAAGTTCTTCCCGAAGTCAGCAAAGTAGTGCGCCGGCTCCCCAGTCCTCTCTTGTTGAAAGTCGCAGCTCAAAGAACTGACTGTCCGACTAGCAAGAGAGAAGACAGAAAGGACGCCCACTCGAAAACGGCTAAGGAACAACTAACCTATATAGCAAAAAGACGGCCTCTATATACGCCTGCCGACTGTCACAACAGCTGGCTGGCCGGCTTCCTAAAAACTTAGCTTAAGTCCGACCGAGCTAAAAGTACTTCCCCCTCCCCAATCGGCCAGGCACTCCCCGGCTACAGATTGCAGAGCAACTGTTTGACTAGGGAGGCGGCAACCAAGGGAGGGTGGCAAAGGAAAAAAGCAGAAGGACAAAAAGCGAAAGTACAAGGAAAGACCGATTGCATAACTTATATACATAAAAGCCCCCGATAGGCGGCAACAGACTTGAGTTTCAAATACACCCAGTGGGTGGAACTGCGCAGACTTAACCAAAAACATTGTTCAAAAGTAACAAGACAGGAAACAAAAGAAAGAAGACAAAGGCGCGAAGGCCGAGTTGGTCGGTGAAGGCAGCTCGCCGGCTGAAGGAGTGGCCGCCTAGCTGGTCCCGGCTTGACCGCCTCCCGCAACAGGCGACGCACTCGCACGCAGCGTAGTGCTGGAGGCGCGGTCAGGCTGGCCGGCTGCTCCACCAGCCGGCTCGACGTCTTCACCCTCCTCCTCCTCCTCTTCGCCCTCATCGCTGGAGTCGATCTCCTCCGCCGAGTCCTCGCCGTACGCTGGGTCCAGCCCGAACCAATCTTCCGGCTGGGCGACTCCTTTGTCGTCCACCTCGGGGGCGAAGACGTTGGTGTCGGTGTAGTCGGCGATTGCCGAAGCCCGTCGAATGATGGTCGGCCGCGCCGGCTCCAGCTCCGCGTAGGCTTGCTGCCGCCAGGTGGCCAGCTGGTCCAGATTCAGGCCTGGGTACCAGGCCTTGACGAACTCCAGCGCCCGCCCGGCGCCGGAGCGAGCTGCTGACGCCTTCCAAGCCTCGAAGCGCCCGACGACCACCTCCAGCCAGTCGGCGGTCCGACTGGGAGTGCGCGGGATCACTTGGCCGGGCCAAAGGGCGGCCAGGACCTGCGACCCGGCACGCTGAAGCCGGCGGAGCAGCCTGTGAGCCGGCTGGATACGAGCCTGGATCGCCAGGAGCTGCTCCTCCAGCGAGCGGCCGGCAGTCGGCGAAATCTCGAAGCCGGCTTGCCTCTTCGCCTGGCGACGAGCTTCGATGGCCTGGTTGGCGGCAGTGGAATAGCCGGGGAAGTACTCTGCGCAGAAAAGAAAAGAAGAACCCCAAATCAGAAAAACAAGTCAAAATGACAGATGGCAAGAAAGGACAAAGGGGTAGACGACTTACCGTCAACCAGATCCTCAATCTGGCCATAGCCGGAGACCAGAGTCTGCCTGGCTTCGTCCCAGCCGGCCGCCTCCGTCTCGAACTCGGCCTGGAGGGCGGCTTCGCGGTCCTGCGCGGCCTTCAGCGCCGCCTTGTGGCTTTCCTCCTGGTCGGCCAACTTCTTGACCAGGCGGTCGCGCTCCTGCACCAAGGCGGCGAGCTCCGCGTCCTTGGCACGAAGAGCAGTCTGGGACTCCCCCAGCTGTGCCCTCAGACTGGCGTTGGCCGCTGCAGAGACAGAAGAAGAAGAACAATGAGAAATCATCAAGGAAGATCCGAGCCAACTGCTCAGCAGTCGGCCCGAATCTCGGGGACTACACCCAGTGGGTGCGCTGACGCGCCCCCACATGAGATAGAGATCAAGTCACATACCTCGGCTTTCAGTGAGATCGGCGGTCTTCTGCGTCAGCTCCCGAGCCTGGGAGTTGAAGGCGGCCGCTCGGAGGTTGTGGTAGTCCTGCAAGATGGACAGAAGACCGAAGTAAGAACAAAAATAGCAAAGGCAAATCCACCAAGAAGTTCCAAGCCGCCTGCTCAGCAGCCGACTCGGAACTCGGGGACTACACCCAGTGGGTGCGCTGACGCGCCCCCACGAGAAAAGTCAAGGGCAAAATTGAGAATACGAACCCGGATGGCTGCCCGCGTGGCGAGGAATTCGTCGGTGAACTGCCTCAGCGTCGCGGCTTGGTTCTGGAGCCGGGTCCGGACGTCTTGTGCAGCGATGTGGACCCGGCTCCCCCCAGCTTCGACTGGAAGAACTCCCCCCAGAGCTCAAGGGTGGGGAGGACGCCGAAATAGCCCTCGCATAGGGTTCCCGCCCTCCGACTCCAGAAGATTTCGGCTCAGGCGACGTGCCTGAGCAAGGCCGGCTCCCAGCTGCCGGCTTGTCGCGATGGGAAGCTGTTCGAGCTTCTCGAACCCTACTCCACCTCGAAGCCCGATCAGCTTCGGGGACTACTGTCGGAGTAAGTGGCCACGGGTAGCCAAGCCGGCTACCCCTGGCTCTTCAGAAAATTTATCAGGCCTTTGGGCCTTCGAGCACTCCAAGCATTTGGGGCCGCCTTCCCCGGCCGGCTACCACTAAAGCCGACTCCCGGAAGGCGACCCAGCCTCACCGACTCCAAGAAGCCGGCCAAGAAGAACGCCGACTCCTAGAAGCCGGCCGAGACCACAACCGCCCCTACATAACGACGACCTGACGGGGCATGGCCACAGTGCGGCCCACGACCCCCGAAGCCCGAGGCAGGCATGGTTACAGGAGGCCGTACGGGAGGGATGTCTCCCGTGCGGCCGGGCACTGTAGCCACGCCAGCTACGACGTCATCCACGATCCCCTCCTGTACGGCCCAAGGACGGCGGGCCCCTTCAGCCAGAGAGAGGCGTGAAGGCGGCCCGACTTTCCCTAGTCGGCCGGGAGCATAGCCGGCCTCCGGAAGCCGGCTACTCCCTTCCTCGAAGCAGGAGCCCCATTAAGGAGACAAGACGAGGTGAGGCTACAGTGATAGCCCCCGAGGCGGCCCACTGTAGCCATGCTTACCTCGACAAAGCCCTCATCATCAGAGGCGCGGCTACAGTAAGCAGCCGCCGACAAGACCCTAGGCGGTGGGGCCGGCCTGTCGACCGAGTAGCCGGCAGCCGGCGGGACCCACCAGCCGGCGGGACCCAGCGGCCGGCGGAGAAGCCGGCAGGCGTAGACACTGACGGCTGGGGCCAGTTCCCAGTCGGATTACCATTGTACCCCCGGGGGGTAGGCCTATATAAACCCCCCGGAGCACCCATGCAAAGGGTTCGCACCCAAGCATAGTGGGCACCTCTGCATGTTTGGCTTCCAAGCATAGCACACGCACACACACACCATAGATAGAGAGAAGCAAGAGCTAGCCTTGTTCTTCTTCTCCCTTGATCCCAACAGCTCTAGGAGCGATTGTAGCTACTCTTTATCGAGCTAGTGATCATGCGGAGACCCCGCAGAGCAGGACTAGGGGTGTTATCTCCTCGGAGAGCCCCGAACCTGGGTAAGATTCGCCGGCGTGCATGTCTTCGCCTCATCCCGTTTCCAGGCACCGGCGACGTTTTATTGGCTCCCACAATGATAAGCCATCCTTTGGCATATGTCGCACCAACCACCCGACATATACTACGAATGAGGATCCCCTGACGTGGCCGAACCCATTGAGTAACTGACATGCGGGGCCTAGCAAGCATGGGGTCCGCCAGTAAGTGACCGAAAGGGAGGGTAAGGCAGGGATACCTACGTCAGAGGATCCACTTCCACTATACTACTTTGACCAAATGTTAGAGTAATAATATATGACATGCAACTTACACAAATGTTAGAGTAATAATATATGACATGCAACTTACACAAAGCATACAGGGTCTAATGCGTTTTTCGAGGCTAACTTTGACCAAATGTTAGAGTAATAATATATGACATGCAACTTACACAAAGCATACGGTCAAATTCGTATGTGAAAGGAGTTTCCAATGATATAATATTCACATTATACATCTCATGTACTATTAATCTTGTCAGTAGTCAAATTGGAAACCATCTCGAGTACAAATCTAGGAGTACGTACGAATCTAACAATATTGATTGGGCATTGTTGAATGTTGATACCTTTTTGTCAAAGTAGAGATACTTTGACTACACATAAAACTTATATGTAAACTAGAAAGGATAGGGGGAGTATATTGTACGTTCAAAAATGAAACGAACATTGAATACCCTTTATATATGATTTGCGGATGCTATGATCACCGGTTCAAAATTTTGAATCCGCCTTAGGTATCACGTGCCCCCACTCGTTCCCTCTCGATTTCATCTCGGGGTCCGGAGATCTATTGAAAGAGGACTAGGGTGGGTACATGCAAATGATACTCGGCGGAATGTTCAAATGAGGCATGCAGGAGGATGGACTCGACTGGAGGGCGACATGATCGATGGAGAAGAGGGTTGGAGAGGAATGAGAAAGAAGCAAACGCCACATGATTATACTTGAACGGCTCAAATAAACAATAAGTTGTCTCGCTTGGCGTACATAGTGAAAGGCCTAATGCGCAACGCGGAGCATTGACGCTCGAATATGGCCGGGAAAACAGGGAAATCGACATGTGGGGCACACCCGTCGGGACGACGTAGCGCAGACTAGTCCAATGGAGGAGCTGGCCCACGACCTCCTCGCCACCGACAACCGTTCATGTGGGTCGTTGGGGCCAACAACGGGGCGCAGCTCCAGCACCGCCTCTGGACACGGCGACTGTTGGGGATATAACTACTGGTGTAACCCGCCCAGGAGGGGCCGGGTTACGCTATAGCAATTCATTATATGAAGCCCAATATCAAGCTTGAAGATGGCGGTTCAATAAAGGGCCTAAAGCCCGTAGTGATAAACCGCCGTAATGGCATGACTTGTGTTGTAAGGCAAGATTAACTAGTTACCGAGCCGGATACTGTTTATAAGCCGGCCGGGACTCTGTAGGCCGTGGGGCGTCAACCCATGTATATGAGGGGATGACCCGCCGGCGGCTTAAGGGAAGTAACATCAAATCGGTAGCCAGGCATAGCGGATTCGCTCCCTGGTCATCGAAACCCTAGTAATTCCACCTCAACTGGAGTAGGCTTTACCTTCACCGTAAGGGGCCGAACCAGTATAACCCTCGTGTCCTTTGTCCCGCTTTAACCCCTTTAAGCTTCCTAGTTGCGATGGCTCCACGACTAAGTCCTTTCACAAGGGCATCTACCGTGAATATTCCACGACAGTTGGCGCCCACCATGGGGCCAGCGCACGGTGGATTTGAGTTCTTGAAGGGCAGCTTCGAAGGGCGTGGGCCGGATGACCAAGAGTTGTCGCGGCAAGATCTACATCGACGACGCAGGCTGGGGCCCCGACGCCGGCTCAATCGAGTACGGGTACCGGGTCCCCTTCGGCGGAATCCACGTTTTCATTGGCAAGATCGGCGAGCCGGGCCCTGAGCCGGCCATCTGCACCGACCTCATCGAGACGGCTCAGCGTGCGAGACCCACCCGGACTCTGCCCGCCTTGAAGCGTGCTTTCATGGGATGCATCCACGGAGGACTCTCTGAAGGATCTAGATCTAGCGATGAGACGGCCATCTGCTCTGATGATGAATCATCTACAGGTGAGACGGACTCGTTGTATCAACTTCGAGACGGCAGGCTCGGGGGTTGTTCCGATGGCGACAGTATTCCGGATCCTTTTGAGCCGCCAAGCCGGGTTGGAATCTTCTTGGCCGGCACGCAACCTGTTCAAAACTCCGCCGCTGGGGCAGGAGGCCCTGTGCACTCGCCGGCTCAGGTGCTGATGGATCTCACGGATAAGATGACTGCCCTGTTAACCGCCACGGTCATCCTAGCGGATCAAGCTCAACATGATGCAGAGGTGGCACAGTTAAAGCTGGATATAGCACGAGCCAAGGAAGATCTGGCAGCGGAAGGAATCAGGATGGCTGCAGAACGGGCGGCTCTGGACACCCAGACTCAGCTGATTCAGGCGCAGTCTTTCCAGCTCACGATGGATCAAAACGCATCCAATGAGGTCATGAGAAGGAGGCATCAGAAGGCTCAATCTCGGCTCCCTCCAGTTTATGATCCTCGAAACCTCTTCAACACGCCCGGTGCAGGGCCTAGTAACCCGCCAGAAATCACGGCACCCGGGGCTGGAACGCCGGTTCAGCCGCAAGTGATGGGGCCTCCCCGTGTGAATACTGCCCCACCTCAATATGTGCCAATACCACCGGGTCATTATTCTAATCTATTGGAAAACATGATCGCTGCAGCGGCGCAACTGGCGGCTCTCCTAGTCGAGGGTGACTCTCCAACGGCGGTCGAAACCCGCAGGGTGAGAGAACTTCTTCAGACGGCTTTGGCACAAGAGGAGGCATATTCATATAGCCGGGACAGGATTCATTTAACCCCTCGTCCAAGCCGGAGCCCAAGTTATAGCAGACACATGGTTTCAGCGGCCGGCTCAAGCAACGTCCGGTGCCGTGACTTGCCAGCTGGCCATGGCCCGGCGCATAATGGAGCCTTTAACGCGGTAGACCAAGACAGAGCACGTCAAGAGGCGGAGCTGGCGGCTCAGCTGACAGCTTACCAGCCCTTCCCGGTTTATCCGACGGCTTCTATCGAGGCAGGTATAGCTACGAGGACCGGAGGTGTCCCTTGTCTGGCGCCGGCTCTCCGTAACGAACGTCTGCCCAAAGATTTCAAAGGACCTAGGAAGGTACCTAATTGCACGGCTGATCTATAGCCCGGAGCATGGATTGAAAGCTACGAGATGGCTATGGAGTTGCTGGAGGTCAGCGAAGCGGCGATGGCCAAATACTTCACCATGATGTTGGATGGGATTGCCCGCACTTGGTTGCAGGGACTGCCACCTAATTCCATCGGGTCATGGGCAGAGCTAAAAGCCCGGTTCATCCAAAACTTCAAAGATACATGTAGGCAATCTATGTCAATTGTGGATTTGACTAACTGCAAGCAGCAAGAAGGCGAGTCTACAACCCATTGGGTACGCCGGGCAAGGAAATAATACATTCGTCTGATAAGATGGATGCCGGCTCTGCGGTCTTAATGTTGGAGCAAAGTTGTCGTTTTGCACCCCTGAAGATGAAGCTTGGGCGGGTCAAGCGCGATTGCAACGATATGGGTACGCTGATGGCGGCTCTGGTCAAGTACGCCGACTCTGATAGTACCAAGGATCCCGCGTCTGATGAGGAAAAGACAGGGAAGGGAAAGAAGAATGGCAACGGCAAGCCCCCTCAGCATAACCCGACGAGTCAAGGAGGTAATAAGCGTAAGGCTGATGATGGTATGGAGTTTGTGGCCAACACCAACACGCAGGGTAACAATCACCGACGTAAGGGGAGACCGCCTCCCCGGTCTGGCGGGTCAGGCCCAACGCTTGAGCAGTTGTTAAATGAGCCCTGCCCAAGGCTTGGCTCTAGGGAGAAGCCGGCCACTCATCTATGGAAAGACTGCGTGATCATGAAAGCTTTCAAGAATTCCAACATGTTCAACGGTAACAATGGGCAGGGCGGCAGCTCAGGTGGCGGCGGCTTTCATGGCCCAGGCGGCGGTTCAAATTCCAATTTTCAGAATTCTCAAGGTAATCAAGGTGGTTTTAACCAGCAATCTGGCCAGGGTAATCAGCAGCAGCAGTAGGGGGGATACCAGACCCATCCAAAGCAGCTCAACAGTGGACAGTATCATGTGTTTACTACCAGTTTGTGCAAGCGAGACCAGAAGCTTCATAAGAGGGCTGTGAACGCTGTTGAGCCGACAGTTCCACGTTACTTGCGATGGTCTGAGCAGCCGATTGTATGGAGTAGGGAAGATCACCCTCCCGGGGTTGATAATCCGGGTCACCTGGCCTTGGTGGTGGCTCCTCAAGTTGGTGGGTATAAATTCACTAAGGTACTCATGGACGGAGGTAGTAGCATCAACATCCTCTATTATGAGACCTTCCGTCGTATGGGATTAACTGATAAAAGCCTCAGCCAGTCCAATACTGTTTTCCATGGTGTGGTGCCCGGTAAGTCGGCGTATCCAGTCGGTAAGATCGAGCTAGAAGTGGCCTTTGGAGATGAGTGCAACTATAGGGCGGAAAAGCTAACCTTTGAGGTGGTTAAGATAAGAAGTCCGTACCATGCTTTATTTGGGCGGCCGGCTTACACCAAGTTCATGGCACGACCGTGTTACGTATATTTGCAGCTCAAAATGCCGGGTCACAATGGGACCATTACGGTGCATGGCAGCCGAAAGATAGCCTTGGAGTGCGAGGAAGGTGACGCTGCTTACGCTGAATCTATTTGTGCGACAGAAGAATTAAAGTTTTACAAGGATAATGTTGACCCGGCAGATATGACGTCTTTGAAAAAGCCGACCACGGAGCATGAGCCGGTAATGAAATTTAAGTCGGCCGATGAGACTAAGCTTATTGACTTTGTGCCAGGCGACTCATCTAAGCAGTTCAGCATCAGTGCCAATCTGGATCCTAAATAGGAAAGCACGCTCATCGAGTTCATCCGTGAGAACCGGGACATCTTTGCATGGAAACCTTCTGACATGCCGGGTGTACCGAGAGAACTCGCTGAGCACACTCTTAATATTGATCCAAAATTTAAGCCAATCAAGCAATTTCTCCGGCGGTTTAATGAGGAGAGGCGTAAAGCCATTGGTGAGGAAGTAGCCTGGCTCTTGGCGGCCGGGTTCATCGTTGAAGTCTTTCATCCAGAATGGCTAGCTAACCCAGTGCTCGTGCTCAAGAAGAACGGCACCTGGCGTATGTGTGTAGATTATACGGATTTAAACAAGGCTTGTCCGGCTGATCCTTTTGCTCTCCCCCATATTGATCAAATTATTGATGCTACGGCAGGTTGTGAGCATTTGAGTTTTTTGGATGCTTACTCTGGATACCATCAGATCAAAATGGCAGTTAAGGACCAAGAGAAGACGACGTTCATTACCCCTTTTGGAGCCTTCTGTTATGTGTCTATGCCTTTTGGGCTCAAGAGCGCCCAGGCGACTTACCAGCGGTGCGTACAGAATTGTCTTCATAATCAGATTGGGCGCAACGTTCATGCCTATGTGGATGATATTGTGGTAAAATCCAGAGAGAAGGAGACCTTGATAGAGGATCTGAGGGAGACCTTTGGTAATCTCCGGGTCTACAAGATGATGCTTAACCCGGCCAAGTGTGTTTTTGGTGTTCCTGCAGGCAAGCTCTTGGGTTTTCTGGTTTCCCATAGAGGCATTGAAGCTAACCCGAAGAAGATCAAGGCAATCACCTCTCTGGCTAAGCCGGTGTGTATAAATGACGTCCAGCATCTGGCGGGTTGGATCGCTGCTTTAAGTCGATTTATAAGCCGGTTGGGTGAAAAGGCCATACCGCTGTATCAGATGATGAAGAAAACAGATGACTTTGTCTCGAGTGATGCTGCCAACACCGCCTTTGAGGATTTGAAAAGACGGTTAGCTGAACTGCTAGTCCTTGCTGCTCCTGTTGATAAGGAGCCCTTATTATTGTATGTAGCCGCTAACACATGATCCGTCAGTGTGGCCATCGTGGTGGAGCGCAAGGAGGCGAGTAAGGAACATCCGGTTCAGCGCCCAGTTTACTACGTCAGCGAAGTACTTATTGAGTCCAAGCAACGGTATCCACATTGGCAGAAGCTTGTTTATGGGGTATTCATGGCAAGCCGGAAGCTTAAGCAATATTTCCAGGGCCACCCTATCACTGTGGTTAGTTCTGCTCCTTTAGGAGATATCATCCAAAACAGAGAAGCCACAGGAAGAGTCGCTAAGTGGGCCATTGAACTTGGGCCTCATGGTCTAAAGTATGTGCCACGCACGGCTATCAAGTCACAAGCATTGGTAGATTTCATCAACGATTGGACAGAGCTGCAGATGCCTGAAGAGAAACCGGATAACACATACTGGACTATTCATTTCGACGGGTCCAGGCAATTGGAGGGCTTGGGGGCTGGAGTCGTGTTAGCTTCCCCTCGAGGTGACAAATTTTGTTATGTACTACGGTTGATGTTTCCCTGTACTAACAATGCAGCTGAGTACGAGGCCTTGCTCCATGGTCTTCGGATGGCTAAGGAGATGAGCTTAAGCCGGGTAAGGTGCTTTGGCGACTCAGATTTGGTGCCCAACAAGTATCAGGCAAGTGGGATTCCAAGGACCCCCTCATGGCGGCTTATCGCCGTGAAGTTGATGCCATTGCCGGACATTTTCACGGTTACCAAGTAGAGCACATTGACCGCAGAAAGAACGAGGCGGCTGATGCCTTAAGCCGACTGGGCTCTCAGCTAAAGCCGGTGCCGCCTAATACTTTCTTGGATATTCTGCATAACCCTTCTGTCAAGTTACCTACAGAGGAAGACCTGGCTGTTCCGGACCCTGAAGCACAGTTGGTGGCGGCTCTTCATGTTATCCCAGATTGGACAGTGCCATACTTGGCTTATATGACCCGGGGAGAATTGCCTGAGGATGAAATTTTGGCCAGACAAATAACCCGGCGGTCTAAGTCAATGATAATTGCCAATGGCGAGTTGCATCATCGCAGTGTCACTGGGGCTTTTCAGCGTTGTGTTTCCCCTGAGGAAGGGCAAGAAATTTTACGAGAGATTCACGAGGGGGATTGTGGCCATCATGCCGGCTCAAAATCCCTTGTGGCCAAAGCTTTTCGTCACGGTTTTTATTGGCTGACGGCTCATGCTGATGCAGAGGACTTAGTCCGTAAATGTGACGGTTGTCAGAAGTTCTCAAGACGTGCTCACGTGCCGGCTCAAGAGTTGAGGATGATTCCAATCACTTGGCCGTTTGCAGTCTGGGGGCTTGATATGGTTGGACCTTTCAAAAGGTCCAAGGATAAGAAGACCCACCTCTTGGTGGCGGTTGACAAGTTCACAAAGTGTGTTGAGGCGGAGCCATTTAGTAAGTGTGATGCAGCCATGGCGGTTCAGTTCATGAAAAAGGTGATATTTCGCTTTGGTTTTCCACATAGCATTATAACTGACAATGGTACCAATCTGTCTAAAGGCGCCATGGAAGAATTTTGTCAATGAGAGCATATTCGACTTGATGTTTCATCAGTGGCTCACCCCCAATCCAATGGTCAAGTTGAGAGAGCCAATCAGGAAATCTTGAAAGGCATCAAGCCCCGGCTTTTGGTCCCTTTGCAGCGGACGCCGGGTTGTTGGGTGGAGGAGTTACCCTCTGTGATATGGAGCATCAATACTACTCCTAATAGGTCTACGGGTTATACGCCTTTCTTCATGGTTTACGGAGCCGAGGCGGTTCTCCCTGGCGACATCCGTCATGACTCGCCTCGTGTGGCGGCTTATATTGAGACGGACAATGAACAAGCGCGTCAGGATGCTCTTGACTTGTTGGATGAACAGCGTGATATAGCAGCAGCTTGCTCGGCGATTTACCAACAAGACCTGCGCCGCTATCACAGCCGCCGGGTTAAGTCCAGAACCTTTCAGGAAGGTGACTTGGTGCTCCAGCTCATCCAGGATCAAACAGATGCACACAAGTTATCCCCACCTTGGGAAGGGCCCTTTGTGGTCAGCAAGAACTTGCACAATGGGTCATACTACCTCATCGATGTTCGAGAACACAAAGATTCACGTAAGTCGGAGGAGGAGACCCGCCGGCCGTGGAATATAGCTCAGCTTCGGCCTTATTACACTTGAGCCACCGGCTCTCATAATGTACATACTTCCGTGACAATGTATATATTATGATAAATAATAAAGCAGGACCTCTGTCCTTTTTCCCCTCAAAGGTAAATGTGTCATTGTTATTTTCATTATGATATCACATGGTCACTTGGGGGCTGATCCGGCTTACGATCGTATTCGAATCTAGCCGCTAAAAATTATGATCACTAGGGGGCTTCCTGTTCAAACATAGGTCGTATTCGAACCAAAGAGAACATAGCTGTCGATACCCTTTAGATCGGCACACTGCCGAGCTCATTGGGGAGTTTCTTGGTCATATTTGAACCATAGCTCAACCCCTTTGAGAACCGACGTGGATCATATTCGAATCAGCGTTGTTAAACAACTCTCAAGGTCATTTGGGGGCTTCCTGTTCAAACATAGGTCGTATTCGAACCAAAGAGAACATAGCTGTCGGTACCCTCTTGATCCGCAACGCCAAAGCCATTGGGGGCTATATGATCGTATTCGAATCTTAGCTTAACCCCTTTGGGATGGTTTTCTGGTCGTATTCGAATCAGAAGCCTCCAAATTTTTGAAGTCTTTTCTTGTAAACAATTTTTGGATTCCATTTGAAGTTCTTTTGATCATGTCTAAAGTGTTCAAGGGTGGTTCCTATTCCACCAGCTTAACCTTGATCAATAAAGATGATGGCATATAATAGACATCGTATTACAGAGTTGGGTTCTCACCCTCATTGTTCGGGTCACATAAACCGGAAGTATAATCAAAGGGTCACAGGTATGCTGTTGTGGTTGTCTCAAAGATATAATTGAGAACCGGCTTTTTATGATTTTGACTCCGGTTTATATGTAAAATATATGACCCTCTATGCGGTAAGCCGCCAAGGGACTTGTAATTTGTTCTCTATGCAGGACAGTTAAAGGCAGCCCTTTAAACATAAGGAAGAAGAGGATCAGCATAAAACAGGGGAATATAAGATGGCGGCTCAAACAGTGTTGAGCGCCACACAGGTGCGCGATGGCACGACAAAAATAAGTGTTTTCCTACTCTATTACATGAATCCCCGAGTCCAAATAGTGAAGCATTGTTTTTTATCAAGACATAAATATGAGCCGCCTGAGGAATCAAAGGTGTTGTTGGGCTGACGCTTCCGGTTCTTCCCTTTCCACTCCTCCGGCTGTTTCCCTGTCCTGGAAAGTTGATGATTTCCAGTCAATGCCACTCAAGGCTTCAAATTCAGCTTCATCATCAGTTAACCCGGCCGGATCAACTTCAGGGGCGAAAGTATGCTTACGAGGGGGAGGGATCAGACTGATTGCCTCATAATGTGGTGTTGGAATTCTCTGATTATCGGCGTCATAACCCGGTTGGTATTTGCTAAGATCCGTATCATTACCGATCAGAGTGGCCACAGGACGTACGTCCTTCACGCAAGCGGCGAAATCCTTCTGGTCAAATGGGGTGCCGTCCTCCTTCAAACTGGGATACCCAAGGGCGATGTCGGCCGGGTCTAGCTCCGGTAGCCACGCCTTGGCCCGGCTTAAAGCAGCTATGGCTCCGGCTCTCGTAGAAGCTCGTCTCAATTCCTGGAATCGTTGAGGTAGCATGGCAAGCCGCCTTAGCACATCCGCCAGATGAGTGGGAACTTCATTTGACAGAGCCACGACGGCTAAGGCGCGTTGTGACCCGGTGTAGAGTTGTTCCACCAGGGTATAAACGGCCTTCAGTTTTGTCAGCATGTTCTGGTTGAGATTGGCACTCCTGGAGCCTGCATTACAAGGTCAGGTGAGCTGAGGACAATTGAGATGTTTGTTGAAAAAGATTCAAGCTAGCTAACACTTACAGAATAACTTACCAAATATTGCTGAGACCATCTGAGATATATGGCGTTTTAAGCCGGATAGCTCGGCGGTTGTTTCTGCAAGAGTGGCCTCCGCTTGTTCAGCCCGGTTGAGTAAAGCGGTCTTCTCATCCGCCCAGGCCTTTCTTTCTCCCTCAAACTTCTTTTTCAATTTCTCTTGTGCGGATATACTGACTTCAAACTTGGAATTTTCCTTTTTGGGTTTCAATTTCTTGAGTTTTCGGGCGATTCTTCAAGTCGGAGATCTCCGATTCAAATTGCTTAATGGCGGCCTGTATAAATTCCGGGTTACAGTTAGGATTATCATAATGCAACATTAAGTCCCAAGCACTTTGCAAGCAAAGACACTTGGCACTTGGGGGCTAATGTATGCTAAAGAGCTCTAATTACAGTGGTGTTTCATGGAGATAAAGTCCCAAGCACTTTGCAAGCAAAGATACTTGGCACTTGGGGGTTAATGCATATTGCTGTTCAAGTACTTGGTTAAAATACGGTGATGACCGGTTCAACTATGCTGTCTAAGCCGGCCCTTGGGTGCTACCGGATAAGCCGGTTTTCTTACAGTGATTATTAAGCTGATGACAAGTCTATAACATATTTCATCATAAGTAATAGACTTGGGGGCTGGCCTAGTAAGGATAACCAAGGAACAAGCAACAAGAGTTATACCTCAGATTTTTGGTGTATTTGTTTCACCATATCAACTTCCAGATCCCGGCTGTTGTTCACTTGGTTTACATAACCAGAGACGATTTCTCCAATACTCAGATGAGCATAATCAGTGACATCCAGCCGGGTTTTGCGACGTTCCAAAAGTTCTTCTTTGGCGGAGCACTTGGCCAGCACGGTGGGTCTTCCCGGTTCCACGAAGTCAGTCCGGATGATTTCGACGTCCGGGTCATCCGCCTTGGCCGGGCTAGGGTTCTCCGGGTCTTCAGAACCTTCCATGGCTTGTTCGACGAGCGGATCAGTGGTGAGAGTTGGAGTGTCATGGGCTGGTTCAGGCGATGGCTCATGAGCGGAAGTATCAGGAGCAGCCGCTCTGAGCTCCGGTTCAGCAAAGACTGGCTCTTCGGCCGGCTTACTTTTCTTCGTCCTCTTGCTGGGCTTTACTTGTACACTGAAAATTAAAGGGTTAGTACAAAAAACATGAGTAAGATAAGCACAAGATAAGCAGATTATCATTACCCTGGAGCGGTTTTGAAAGCCGGCATGCTGGACTGCATTGATTCGTCGGAGGAAGGTGAAGTTCCCTGATAGTTTGAGTCAGAAGAATTGAGTGGTTGACGAGTGAAACCCGCTAAAGGATACAAAGAATATAAATCAGAGATAACCTCAGCCCGGCGTTTTCTTGTTGCATCGGGTAAGCCGGAGGAGAGGTCCGCATCTTTACATGTCCGGGTCTGCCTCCGACTCTCATGAATCTGTTGCTTCAAAAGAAATTGAGGATCTTGATAAGAGAAAGGATGTGAAAATCTTACTTTCCGGGTTACCCTTCGGACTTTCTGTCTCGGCAAAGGCTCGGAGTCGGAGGAAATTATAGTTACCTCTTCAGTTACTGCATGACTTGCTCCTGTATCCTCCTGCTGATAATCAGTGTCAATAAGATGGTTAAAGAAGGAGCCTAAAGAGTCAAGAGTTACCTCTGACTCAGAGGTATCGTCCAGATGAAACATATCCGAGGCGCTAGGTTTATTCCCCTTCTTACGGGCAGTGGCTTTTCTGGCGGCTTTCTTGGCCTTTCTGGCCTTCTTTGCAGCCTCATGGTCATACTTGACCTTCCAGAATTTATCACCAGCCTGTAAAATATAGCAAGAGTTTTTGAGTAAAGATGAAATTGTCAAAGTGGAAAGTAAGATGCTCAAGTTAATGGTTTACCGCTGGAGCCGGGTTAGCCTTGCAGAAAGGACTTAAGCCCGCTTTCCCGCAATCTGCCAGGCTCTCGTTCAGAAGAGACTTGGTCATGTCATCAAAGATATCCTCAGGTAAGTCGTCAGGACTGTGCCGTAGAGGATCATTTTTCTGGCCTGTGTAATCGCACATCAAGCCGGGGCGGCGACTCAAGGGAATCACCCGCCAGGCAATCCAAGCCCGAACCAAGTCAATGCCGTTTAGGCCGTTCCCCAGAAGAGCTTTGATCTTGTTGATAGTGGGGGCAAGTGTTTGACGTTCAGCCGGAGATAATTTATCTGGTAAAGGGTGAGTTGACTGCAGGCGCAGGGCGCGAAAGCCGGGCAAGGGGTTCTCATCAGCCGGAGAAGTGTCCTGACAGTAGAACCAAGTCTGGTTCCAATCTTTAGGGTGACTCGGCGGCTCGGCATAAGGGAAGAGGCAGTCTCTACGTTGCTGGATTGAGATCCCGCCAAGTTCCAAACTGGGCCCGTGGGCACATTCGTTTTGACGGTTCAGATAAAATAACTCTCTAAAGAGTAGTATGCTGGGTTCTTCTCCAAGGTACACCTCACAGAATACTTGGAAATTGCAGATGTTTGACACAGAATTGGGTCAGATGTCTTGAGGCCGCAGGTCAAAAAAGTGCAAGACGTCTCTGAAATTTTTTGAGCCGGGTGGAGCAAAGCCCCGGCTCATGTGATCAGTAAAAATGACAACTTCCCCATCCTTGGGTTGAGGTTTTTCTTCTGACGGGTCAGGAGCACGATAAGACAAGATCTCTTTCTTCGGCAGATGACCACTCTTCACAAAACCATCTAAGATGCTATCAGTGACGGTGGATTTAACCCAGTTGCATGTGATGGGTGCTTTGGGAGCCTTGGGCGGCATTATGAAGGATGGAAGCCTATGACAAAAAAAAAATTTCCGGCTCAAATTTAAGCCAGAGAAAATACTTCAATTCATATTCAAGATGGCGGCTTACGAAGGGGCCTAATGATATATGGCTAATTGTGTCAGATTGTTTAAGCCGCCATGGGAAACAGTAGCAATTAAATTATTTAAATCCACTATGAGTGATCAGAATCATTCATTGAGCATTGCCTCGTTAAGCCGGCGGTAAGAGCCGCCATGGATAATGGATACAGTTTTTTGCCTAAGTATCGCACAAACAGGTTTCACAGGTTGCAGTTGCTATTTTGGATCAAACGGTGGTTCAGAAAAGAAAATATTCTAGACCTAAAAACTAGTACAGATGAGTTCGTGAGCTCTAATGAGGTCTTTTTACAAGCAAAAGGGATCCGCTAGTATTGAAAATGGATGCGAAGCAACTACCGCATGAGTTCCATACTACTTTTGGATCAAATAAAGCCGCGGTGGAGGAACTACGAAGAAACTATGTTGAACCATGAAGAACACGGAAGAACTTGAAAACCCTAAATGCAGATCTGAAGTGCGGGAAGGTGAAGACTTACGGCTGTAGATCTACTGCGGAGGATCGCCGCCGTTCTCTGGTCGATTCAGGTTGATGCAGCGGCCAAGATCGACGAAGATGAGGTGCTCTGCTGCGGCGGCGGCGGCGGAGCTCGGGCAGCAGCGGAGTCGCGAGAGGAAGAAGATGACAGAAAGGGGGAGAATGAAGAAAGACCTAAAGGTCGTGCTTATTTATAAGGAAAGACTGATAGAGAGGGCACAAGAAACGAGGAGGCCAGACATGGATATCCAGCTACTCCGACGCCTCGATTTTTGGGATGGTCATTAAGATAAAGATCCCTTGAGATATGACAGAATAAAAATGAATTTAATGGAAGATGACGTCATGGCGGGTTATCATGAATCCAGAAGATGACGTCATGGCGGGTTATAACTTTTGAACAGATAGAAGCCAGAAGGTTTTTCTTAAAGTATTGAAGATTGCCATGAACCGGTTCAAATTAATCTGGGGCCTAATGTTGGGGATATAACTACTGGTGTAACCCGCCCAGGAGGGGCCGGGTTACGCTATAGCAATTCATTATATGAAGCCCAATATCAAGCTTGAAGATGGCGGTTCAATAAAGGGCCTAAAGCCCGTAGTGATAAACCGCCGTAATGGCATGACTTGTGTTGTAAGGCAAGATTAACTAGTTACCGAGCCGGATACTATTTATAAGCCGGCCGGGACTCTGTAGGCCGTGGGGCGTCAACCCGTGTATATAAGGGGATGACCCGCCGGCGGCTTAAGGGAAGTAACATCAAATCGGTAGCCAGGCATAGCGGATTCGCTCCCTGGTCATCGAAACCCTAGTAATTCCACCTCAACTGGAGTAGGCTTTTACCTTCACCGTAAGGGGCTGAACCTGTATAACCCTCGTGTCCTTTGTCCCGCTTTAACCCCTTTAAGCTTCCTAGTTGCGATGGCTCCACGACTAAGTCCTTTCAAAAGGGCATCTGCCGTGACTATTCCACGACAGCGACCGCGGTGAGCGACACGCTCATATCGTCGCTAGACACGGTCGGTTTCAGTGTGCCGAGGGTGGCGTTAGTGCTGTGGCATGACCAACGGTATGTTTGGTTTGTGCCCAAGGTTGCCCCATCAAAGCATTGGGTAGCCAAAATTTTGGTTGAGGTATTGGTTGCCCATGATTTGGCCGACATTGGCAAGAAAAATGAACTAGAGTTGGCTAGAGTTCATTGGCATGCCAAAGAAATGGCAACCATCCAAACAAAGACCAATCTTTGGGTCATGACCAAAATTTTGGTTGAGGTATTGGTTGCCCAAGATTTGGCCGACATTGGCAAGAAAAATGAACTAGAGTTGGCTAGAGTCCATTGGCATGCCAAAAAAATGGCAACCATCCAAACAAAGACCAATCTTTGGGTCATGACCAAAATTTTGGTAAGGTGCACTTTGGCCACAATCCAAACACACCCCAACACCCGGCTCGTTGAGGATGCACGGGGCGCCGCGACGCGTCCGCGGAGTGGTGTAGCACGGCCAACTGCATCCTCTAGACCTGAGACCATGCCGGGTCGTCTTGCTTTTTCAATGACATGCGGGGATCGCATGTGAGCAAAGGGCATATCCAACGTTGCCACGACCGCAGCTGACTACCCTGGCACACTAAAACCCTCGTCCCTCGCGCCGTCACGCGGTGCGTTCCCAGCCGGCGCCAGTTGCCCGCATTCATGCCATCCGTTCGTATGTCATTGTTAAGAGGCTCGGTGCCAGAGGAACCAACTCCGGCGACTTAATGACGCACCCGCACGCTTGGCCTCACCGGAATGCGCTACTTAAAGCGGCAACGCCCAGCTAACCTCCACACCATAGCGCATCGTCCTCCTACCTGGCACCACATCCGCCATGACCGCAAGTGCGAACGCTCTGCGGGAGAGCTTGTCTTCGGGGATGAAGCTCGAGGTCGCCGCCCTCGCTCAAGTCGCCTCTCGCGACGCAATAGCGGTGTAGCCGGACGCGGACGCGACCGCACAAGCGGTGGCCACGCTGGCGGCCGACGACGGGAGCACCGTCCGCCACGCGTCCTACTTGCCGCCGTCCAACGTCCGGCACCGCCGAGGTCGGGGACTCCTCCGAGGATGAGTAGGGCATGGGAGGCGGCAGGGCATGGTGTGCCAACTGGCCTGTCTGTATCCCGTGTTCTACTCTTCCTCGCCGGAGACCGCACCTTCACTTCACGGATCTTGAACCGCGCCCCCGTACATAGAGATCGCAGATGGAGGACGTCGGTCGCCGCCGTAGAATAGGTTTAGGGTCGGGTTTCTTTTATTTTTCTGTCCTATAAAAGTTCGAAATGTAATGAAAATCTGCCATGTTTGCATTAATCTCGGCCGGTGTATATGAACTTTCACAATAATATACATATTGTAGGAGTACTAGCAAGATGCCCGTGCGTTGCACGGAAGATCAAGATCTTGTGGGAGAAAAGGATGAACGAGGGAAAGCCTTATCTGCAAATGTGGAGAGGAGTGCGGGTAAATTGTCATAGTTTCCTTCCTATCCGTTAGATATAGATCGGACGGCCTATATTGCAGGATGACAGGCACACCATCATCACCAACTCTGCTTTTTATTGAACCGAGACAAATCTAACATGCGAAGTAAAATAAACACATAGGGTCTATACATACACAAATTATCTTAGGCACTCCAATAGTACGTCCACTACACATTCATGCATTTCACATCTTTCTACATCTACGGGAACCTACGAAAGGGTTAACGTAAATTGCCTCTCTCTCTCCTCCCCTGATTTTCATGGTGGTGGGCCCCTCCCTCACCCAATCTACAATCAACGGCTCACACGTTTCACATTACATTAATTACGTAACTGGGATTACGTAGGTGTAGCATTACTCGTCCTAAAAAACCAAACTAAGCCAACCTCCCAGCATATCGCGCGGGAAAAGACCCGGCCGCGCCGTTTTAGTCGGGATTACCGGATTACTAGTAGTAGTATCGATGGATCGCGTGAAGCAACAAATTTTTTTTGAGGGGGCGAAGCACCTAGTTTAAAAGGAAAAAAGGCGGTACACTCATTGCACTCCTGTCGCGGTCGCATTGCACCCCACACACGTTCGGTCCTGCACACGGTTCACGCAAATGGAACGCGCTTCAGCTTGCCTCTTCACTGACACGTGGACTGCACTTGGAGAAACCGACCATGCGCCAAACTGCCCCCGCCCACCGCACGAAAATCCTCCCCCCCCCACACCCAAAAATTCCCCCAAATCTGATTCAACCGCCCTTCGGCCAACTAGCCAATAATATTTCCCAAACCCCCTCCCCCTGTCCTCCTCCACTCCATTCGCTCCGCCAAAGCCGCCCGCCCTGCCGCGCCGATACGTCGGCGCCGCGGTTCGGCGATCCTCTCGCTCCCACAGTACGCTCTCGTAGACTGCCGTCCTCTAGCCGCGCCGCCGCCTCTGGCTACGTTCTTGTGGAGGCGCACGGCGGTCAGCGCCTCCACCGCTGGCGACGTTCGTGTGGAGACGCACAGCGGTCAGCTTCTCCCACGGTACGCGCATTCTAGACTGAGGCCCCGTTCATGTCGGTGTAGCGCTGAATGTTAGCTGATAGACGTTGTTAATCTCACTGTTTGCCGAAGTAGTTTACTGTCAATATGCTCTGCTTAAGAAGCTTCCTTGCCCTGTTCTGCACTCAATCTGCTTAGCTGAGATGGCATGCCAAAGCCGATTAGTTGCTAAAATATCCTGCCATATATTTATTGTGACGTAGATTGCCATGGTCTAGTAGCCAATCTGTTAGGTGAAATAGCTCTACACCGTTTTATACTCGATCTTTGTTGCTGCGATGGCCTTCGATAGTTTGATGGTTGTGTGCTCGGCCTCATTGACTGCTGAAACAGCCTGCCATAATTTGGCACTCAAATCTGTTTGCTGAATTAGCTTTACATATATTTCGTTACTTAGATCTGCTCGTCCAAATATCTTGCCATAGCTTTAGACATCGACCTAGGTATTTTTTTTCTGGACTTCATAAAAAAGCATATATGTTTTTCCTGTAATATCTAGTAGAAGAACTAATTTGTATGTCTAACAGATGGACAGGACTTGGATAACTTCTGCTCGAAGATTCTCCGCTGCATATGTCGAGGGGGTTGAAAACTTCATGAACTTTATCAGAGCTGAGTACGGTGGTCCGAAATCAGATGTGCTCTGCCCGTGTAGCAGTTGTATGAATTCAGTTACAAGACCCCAGTCAACTGTGCAAAATCATCTACACTTGTATGGGATGTCGGTCACATATACTAGGTGGGTTCATCATGGTGAAGCTGTGAACGTCAATGTTATTGACTACGTGGAAGCAGCAGATCACCATCTTGATCTGCCTGATGCTCAGGTGGAAGAGGAGGAGGAGGTGGTGGTGGCGGAGCCAGTGAGTTTGACCAACATTTAAACAGTGCTACGAAATGCTCGTGCATTCCGTGAACTTTCACCTGCAGAAGAAAAACGGTGGGACCGCATGTTGGAACAATGCAATGTTGCTGTCACCCCAGGAAATAAGCTGTCAGTATTCTCAGCTATGGTCACCTTTCTTCAGGTGAAGACATCTGAGCGGATGACCAACAACTCAGTCGATGCGATGTTGGCTGCTTTCCGCAAATCTTTCCTAGATGCGTCTGAGCTGCCACACACCTACAGTAAAATGTACAATTTCCTTCGTGCAGTTGGAATTGGATATGATATGATCCATGTTTGTAAGAATAATTGTGTTCTGTTCTGGAAGGATTATGCCAACTTAAGTGAATGCCCGAAATGCAAATCATCAAGATGGAAAGATGGCGATGCTGTGAAGAGGATTCCTCATAATGTTCTGAGACATTTTCCAATTACACCAAGATTGCAGAGGTTGTTTCATGATGCTGAAACAAGAGAGGATGTACTGTGGCATTCTAGGAACCAGGAGTACAGAGATCAGAATGTAATGAGCCATCCATCTCATGGTAGTGAGTGGAAAAGCTTCAATGATAAACACAAAGAGTTTGCTGCTGACCCGAGAAACATTAGACTTGGCTTAGCTTCAGATGGATTTAACCCATTTGGCCACCAGAGCGCCACATATAGCATGTGGCCAGTGCTTGTTATCCCTTACAACATGCCTCCAAATGTCTGCACCAAAGAATCAAACTACATGATGGCCTTGCTCATCCTAGGTCCAAAAAGTCCTGGAAAGGATATTGATTTGTTCATGGAGCCTCTTGTGGAGGAACTTCAACAGCTATGGAAGGGTGTTCTCACTCGAGACCTATATAGCAGCCCACCAGCTGATTTCTTTCTGCGTGCTGTTATAATTTGGTGCATGCATGATTATCCGGCTTTGGTCACTATGTCAGGGCGAACGACACATGGTTACAATGCATGTGTTCGCTGTGACAGGAATCCGCTGTCATACGCAATACTTAGCAAGATCTGTTACATTGGACACCGCCGTTTCCTTGCCAAGGACAAGCCGCATCCTAGAAAATACCGAAGACATGTGTTCAATGCAAAGCATGAAAACCGTGATGCGCCAAAGAGGCTCACCGCCAATGAGTTGCAAGTGGAATTAGAGAAGGTCAGGCATATTACACCAGGAAACCATCCTGGTAATGGTAGCGGGAAAAGGAAGCGTGGCAGGGTAGAAGAGAGATTATTGTTTACCCGCAGGTCCACTTTGTGGGACTTGGAGTATTGGAAATATTTGGATCTGCGGCATAATCTTGATGCGATGGACATCGAGAAAAATATATGTGACAGCATTATCGGCACACTTCTTAATATTGAAGGCAAGACGAAAGATACCTTAAAATCTAGGATTGATTTGACACACCTGGGTATCAGAAAGGATTTGCAGGTGCAAGATGAAGGTAAACCACGGGATATGGCACTAGTTGTGTACGTCTTGGACAAGGTAAAAAGAAAAGAATTCTGCGAGGTCCTGTCACGTGTGAGATTCCCACATGGATTTGCTTCCAACCCTGAAAGGAAATTTAGTGCAGATGGAAACAAGGTACAAGGGTTGAAAACTCATGACTGCCACGTCCTACTTCAAAGGGTTTTACCTGTTATCCTTAGAGGATTGGGCCGCCCTAGCTTATACAGAGCAGTTGCAGAGTTGGGACAATTCTTCAGGGAACTCTGCAGTAGGAATATCAGGATAGATGCTTTGGAGCGTCTTAGAGACAAGATACCAACTATCCTATGCGACCTTGAGAAGATATATCCTCCAGCCTTCTTTGATATGATGGTGCATTTGGCTGTTCATCTACCTGATGAGGCACTACTTAGAGGTCCAGTACAGTATGGCTGGATGTACCCTATGGAAAGGCGGCTAGGCACTTTGAAGGGCTATGTTAGGAACAGAGCTAGACCCGAGGGTTCCATTGCAGAGGCCTACATTGCTACAGAAGCATTGACATTCCGCTCAAAATACATTGAAACAGCTGATCAGCTTAGCAAAGAGGTGGGTGAAGACAATCCCGGGCACAATGTTTTCGATTATTCTGTTCGAGTTACAGGGAAGAGTCGACAAGAGGACAAACCTAAAGATTTGGACAAAATGGTTTGGTATGTGTTGAATAACTGTCCTGAGATACTACCTTATATCAAGTAAGTGCAGTACTGCAGCTTATACATCATAATCTACTAAACTTGCAGCACATTCTTATATATTTAGATGTTTGACGCGATCACTATGTTGTGCAGCATCTACAAACAGGAGTTACTGCCGCAAAATCCAAGAAACACTGACAAACTGGTTATGGCAGGATTTGCGAAATGGTTCACAAACCATGTAAGCTTTTGAAGTGCACTGTCAGCTTTTTTAATATATTGAGTACATAAGATGATCAGCTTGTCTATTTTCTAACCATAGGTTAAGAAGATGCGGGAGGATGGGCAGGCAGTTGATGATGCCCTTTACTCACTAGGAATGGGTCCTGATACTCGGGTAAGACATTATGAATCTTGCGTTGTTGGAGATGTGCGCTACAACACCCTTGCACGAGATGAAGGCAGGAAGACACAAAACAGTGCCATCATGAGCACAGATACGTATGACAAAGAGACAACTGAAATGTATGCTAACATAACAGACATTGTTCAGTTGCAGTATATCTCCAGTTTCGAGGATCATCGGTGTGTGGTTCTGTTGTGCTGTCATTGGTATAACCTGTATTCTAGGATCACAAAACCCAGAGCTGATGATTATTTCAAATCCATCAATGTCAAGGTGGCGTACCAGACCAACGAGCCTTTTATTTTGGCAAATCAAGCAACTCAAATATTTTTCTTGGAAGACACATTTGCACGTAGCGATGACTGGAGAGTATTGCACAGGTTTGAGCAGAGGAATTCGTTTAATGAAGTTGCACAACAAGATGATGTCTACACTGCTCCTGATGTACAAGATAACGCAGATGTTCCTAATATCTTTGAGAACCGTCACGTCAATGACGCCGGCGAAAAGATTGCCTGTCGTGCTGTGGACATACAAGAGTTGATCAAGAAGAAGCCAACGTTCAAGGACGTTGAGGACGAAGAAGAAGATGACACCGTGGGGAATTACGATTCAGACTGATACACATGGCGAAGATGTTGACGCTGCTGCTGCGGATGATGATTACATTGCTTTTGTCGTATTTGCCTGTCAGAAGACGTTTTTTATCTACTATGTGAAATTGTGTTTGCTATGACAACTGAAACCTGATGAACATGTTGTTTAGTATTTTGCTGTGAGAACATCACTTGTTATGTATGCTGATTTGTGTTTGGTGATTGTATGACAACTAAAACATGATGACGTTGTTGTTTAGTTGTACTCATATTTGGCTGTGAAACTTGAATTTGATGACATAGTTTGCTGTTGGACTGCAATTTGCTCGACGTCTTCGAATGAGAACAAAGCTGACCCGACAGGGCCTCTGCTATATATTTATTTATATGAGCAAAAGGGGATACCCCCAGATTTCCGTTAATAGAAATCATTAGATGTTCACAACACTACGCCCAGCCTGCTACACAGGTTTCATTCATTACTAGTTTCAGCAAAGTGCTCATGTCGTAGCCACTGAATACATCACGGGTGCTACATACACTGCAAATAAAGAGACAATCATCCTACAGAGCACATCGATTTTGCCCATTTTCTTCACAAGCTCTTTCATCTCCTCATTGCTGTCAAGGCCGTTCAACAGCTGTTGCTTGGCCATGATCAGAGGAACTGCATCTTTAACCTTCTGCTCTGCATCTTCCTCTTCTGTCGTTCCTTCAGTTACTTGTCCAACACCCCAACCTGCTGGTATTGGGATTCCTCGGCTAACCAAATAATCAGCGTAGTTGCATTCCCCCACATCAGCAACTTCCCAGAAATACAAATCACACGAATCTTCCCTTTTCTGCACGAATCAAATTGGAAGATCATCAACCAAACTATTAAAAAAATCAGCAACTAAAAGCAGCAGAACAACACTTAAACATATTATTACCCCATGATTCGGGCATTTGTAGAAGACTCGGCCAGGGTTGCGGATTGTGGTTGAGACGCGACGGATGACTCTGCATGATTTGCAGCAGTGGCACCACACCAACGGCAGCGGGTTGCGATGAGCAATCGGCTGCGGTGCGTGTGCCGGCGGGGGTGTGATGAGACCCACAGGCGATGGTACGGGTGGCGACTTGGTGCATATCTGGTTGTTGCCTGCTAAAGAGCAGGTTGACGAGCAGCCAGCGGACATGGTTGCTGCGGCCAGAGCTTCTGATGCTAGGCAGAGTAAGTAGAGAAGAGGAGAAGCGAACGTTGGATATGTCAGTTTCATTACTTGCAGAGTAGCATAGCACCATATATAGTCATAGTCTAGGTTTGGATTCGAACCAGCTACAGGAGCACGTCTTTCTTTTTTCTAAAACTCGGCAACGTCTCTTTACTGGTACACTAGCTTGTTCTGTACGCCTTCCCAAGTCTTTGATTTTCTTTCCCTTTTTTGCGAGGAAGGAAGGAGGAAAAAATTGAGAGTTCCTGGGACTCGAACCCAAGACCTCTCGGTTGAAAACCAAGGGTGCTAGTCACTTATCTGGCGAACGTTCCCTGTGAGGAGGACGGCAGACGAACGCATTTTCCTCGCAGTTTTCTTCCTATATATAAAAAAGTATGCTACTTGGTGTCCGCTTAGTCAACAAACGATTGTGCCAACCTTGACCATTGGATTGACATTCAACGTATGTTGCGTTTCTTTAGTCTCTTCTTCCTCGAGCTGCCAAAGCCAAACCAGCGCCGGCGGGACCGCCTGCTCCCGCCTCCCACGGCTGGCTGTGATCTTCCCGGGCTCCTGTTCGTTCCCGTCCGTGGCCTCACCATTGTCCTCCGCCTTGGTTCGCTCGCCGCGGCGTCGCCCTCCGGTGTTGTCAACATGGTCAACAACCGAGAGGAATAAGGAGATGACTGTACATGGTGAGGATGACAGTAGGGACCCAGCAGCGCGCGCAGTAATTTTGTTTTTTCGGGACGGAGAAGGGTATCAACTGGGTTGTGCGGGACCCGTGGCCCATCTAGCCCAGGCTTTTATTTCATATGTTTAGCACATGACCAGTCCAGTTTATTTTTTTCCTTTCTGAAAATGGCTAGCCAGCTATTTTGTTTTTTGCAGAATAACCAACGTAGGCCTACTTGCTTTTCTACGCCCTGCTGGGCCGGAAATCTTTGAAGACGAGGAGGGATGCATTTTGCCTAGAAATGGGCTATAAGTAATAAGAAATGGGCTATAAGTAATAATAAATGGGCTGTAAAATGAAAAAATACAGCAAACAGGCAATTAGTTCCAAAATACTGTTTTCTTTCGGATTTTGATATTTTAAATTTCATTGTTTTTGTGCGGGTAAAATTTCATTGAATTTAAATTAAGGTATATTTAGATTTAAAATTAATTTGAATCTGGCTAGAAATTTCGGGCTGTATGCTGCCTGGGACAGATTTGGAGGCTGACTTGTGGGCCAACTAAGTTGACGGGGACGGAGGGCTTTGCCAACTTAGTCAATATGAACGATTCTAGCTCGACTGACCGTACGATGTCCATCCAACGGCCGTAGTGCTTCTTTAACCTCTGGTCTTCTTGCTCCAGCCACCCAAAGCAGCGCCGGTCGTGCCGCATGCTCCTGCCTCCCGTGGCCGGCTGTGCTGCCGCGGAGGCCTCACAGCCCCCTACTATTCCCACCGCTGGCCAGCCCCTGCGGCGACGACAGCCTCACACCGCAGCTGAACCAGTGAACCCTCGTACTCCTCTCCGCGCGGGCTTCCACTGCCGCGTCTTCCCCGGCTCCGCGTCGTCCCCTTCCTAGGCCTCGCCGTCGTCGACCGCCGTGGTGCTCTCGGCGCGGCCTGGTCAACGTGGTCAAGGAACGACTTCCATCGGACGTGGACTGTACGTGGAGAGGCTGACAGCTGGGTCCACGGCCGCAGCAAGGAAGTGCCTCCTTATTACGCGGAAAATAATGATTCCTCCACCTGACAGCTGGGACCCACCGGACGGGCCACTGTATTTCACGGAAAAAACGTTTCCCCCTAACTGCTGGGACCCACCAGCTTCATCTTCGCACGCAAGGAAGTGCGTCCGTGCAAAAAAACGATTCACCCCCTGACTGCTGGGACCCACCAGCTACACCTTCGCACGCAAGGAAGTGCGTCCGGGCAGAAATAATATTTGCCCCCTGACTGCTGGGATCCACCGGCTACATCTTCGCACGCAAGGAAGTGCGTCCGGGCAAAAAAAAGATTTGCCCCCTGACTGCTGGGACCCACCAGCTACATCTTCGCAGGCAAGGAAGTGCCTGACAGTCGGGACCCACCTGGTCGAAGCGTACGTAGCGTTGTTATTCTGGTCGCGAACGTGTACGTACATACTGATCGATGTAGAGGCGCGCACGTGTCGTACTAGAGGTGCGCACGTAGCATGTACACGTACGTACAGCGGCCAGGGTGCAAGAAAGAAAATACGGCCACGTATGTGTACATACAGGCGGGGTCTCGAACGCCTACTCGCGTATACGTACGGCCAGGGCTCGTGTACATGGCTGGGTCGGAATGGAGAAACAGCGTCGTCATCGTGTTCATGGGGAGGCAACAGAATGCGTCGTGTTCATGGGGAGGCAACGGAATGCGTCGTGTTCATGGGGAAGCAACGGAATGTGTCGTGTTCATCGGGAGGCAACGAAACGCGTGGGAGCCAACCGACTGGGTCGGAACAGAATGCGTGGTCGTGTTCATCGGGAGGGCTTGGACGGAACAGGCGATGGAAACGAGGCCTGGCGTACCGCAAAATGGAGGAAACGGACCTCCTACGTTCGGAACGGGGTCCTGTTGATCGGGAGGGGTGTGGCGTACCGCAAAACGGAGGAAACGGACCTCCTACGGTCGAAACGGGGGTCCTGTTGATCGGGAGGGGTGTGGCGTACCGCAAAACGGACGAAACGGACCTCCTACGGTCGAAACGGGGGTCCTGTTGATCGGGAGGGGTGTGGCGTACCGCAAAACGGACGAAACGGACCTCCTACGGTCGAAACGGGGGTCCAGTTCATCGGGAGGGGTGTGGAGTACCGCAAAACGGGACTCCACGGGATACTGTTCATCTCCACCGTCGACCTCCTCCAGCCGCCACGGGCTACCGTCGACCTCCTCCAGCCTCCACGGGCTCCTGTTCATCCAGCCTCCACCGCGCGCTACTCCACCGGCTACTGTTCAACCACCCCTCCACGGGCACCATCCACCGTCTACTGTTCATCCAGCCCTCCACACCACGGGGTCCTGTTCAACCACCCCTCCACGGGCACCCCTCCACCGTCTACTGTTCATCCAGCCCTCCACACCACGGGGCCCTGTTCATCCTGAGGCAACGCCACCGCTCACTATTCATCCAACCCCCCCGGCAACGCTCACTGTTCATCCAATCGATCGGCTTCAGTTAGCAGCAGTAGCGAAGGAATCGCTCGATCCGGTTTAGTTAACAGCCATCGATCGATCACTCGGGTTCAGTAACGCGTAGCCTGCAGTGCAATCGCTCGGGTTCAGTTAGAGCCCAACGCCTTGCTCGGGTTCAGTTAGAGCCAACGCCTCACACACACGCGCGTACGTGTACGAGAGAAACGCGCATCGCTCGGGCCCCGACCTCCCACCGTAACAGGGAACTCCCCGAAATTTTCCTCCCCCTCGCTTCTACCACGGTTTTTTCCATCATGGACGGCCCAAAGAATGTCATGCAGCTGCGTCTCCGGCCCGCGTAGGACGAAAAGCCCATTTTCTGTCATGATTTTTTGTCATAGAAGTAGGAGCCCACCACATCTATGATGATACCGGGGTTTGTCACAATTATCGTCATAGAAGTGTCATATGTATGACAGAAAAAAATTTCGTTCGGCCCAAAATGTCACGGATGTGTCTTTTTTTTGTAGTGTAACAAGGACACGAGAATTTTACCTAGGTAAGTCTCTCTCGAAAAGATAATACCCTAGCACCCTACGTCCCGCTTTTGTTTATTGTATTGGGTATAGTACAAGGTACTGATACGTCTCCAACGTATCTATAATTTTTGATTGTTCCATGCTATTATATTATCTGTTTTGGATGTATAATGGGCTTTATTATACACTTTTATATTATTTTTGGGACTAACCTACTAACCAAAGGCCCAGTGCAAATTGCTATTTTTTTTGCCTATTTCAGTGTTTCGTAGAAAAGAAATATCAAACGGAATCCAAACGGAATGAAACCTTCGGGAGAGTGATTTTTGGAACAAACGCAATCTAGGGGACTTGGAGTGGACGTCAAGAAAGAAGCGAGGAGGCCACGAGGCAGGGAGGCGCGCCCCGGGGGGTGGGCGCGCCCCCACCCTCGTGGGCCCCTCGTGGCTCCCCTGACCGACTTCCTTCGCCTATATATACTTATATACCCCGAAAACATCCAGGAGCACCACGAAACCCTATTTCCACCGCCGCAACCTTCTGTACCCGTGGGATCCCATCTTGGGGCCTTTTCCGGCGCTCCGCCAGAGGGGGAATCGATCACGGAGGGCTTCTACATCAACAGCATAGCCTCTGCGATGATGTGTGAGTAGTTTACCATAGACCTTCGGGTCCATAGTTATTAGCTAGATGGCTTATTCTCACTCTTTGGATCTCAATACAAAGTTCTCCTCGATCTTCTTGGAGATCTATTCGATGTAACTCTTTTTGCGGTGTGTTTGTTAAGATCTGATGAACTGTGGGTTTATGATCAAGATTATCTATGAACAATATTTGAATCTCCTCTGAATTCTTTTATGTATGATTTGTTATCTTTGCAAGTCTCTTCGAATTATCAGTTTGGTTTGGCCTACTAGATTGATCTTTCTTGCAATGGGAGAAGTGCTTAGCTTTGGGTTCAATCTGAAGGAAATATGCCCTAGAGGCAATATTAAAGTTATTATTTATTTTCTTATTTCATGATAAATGTTTATTATTCATGCTAGAATTGTATTAACCGGAAACTTGATACATGTGTGAATACATAGACAAAACAATGTGTCCCTAGTATGCCTCTACTTGACTAGCTTGTTCATCAAAGAGGGTTATGTTTCCTAGCCATAGACATGTGTTGTCATCTGATGAACGGGATCACATCATTAGGAGAATGATGTGATGGAGAAGACCCATTCATTAGCTTAGCATTGTGATCGTTACAGTTTTATTGCTACTGCTTTCTTCATGACTTATACATGTTCCTCGGACTATGAGATTGTGCAACTCCCGAATATCCGGAGGAACACTTTGTGTGCAATCAAACGTCACAACGTAAATGGGTGATTATAAAGATGCTCTACAGGTGTTTCCGAAGGTGTTTGTTGGGTTGGCATGAATCAGGATTATGATTTGTCACTCCGTGTATCGGAGAGGTATCTCTGGGCCCTCTCGGTAATGCACATCACTATAAGCATTGCAAGCAATGTGACTAATGAGTTAGTTGTGGGATGATGCATTACGGAACGAGTAAAGAGACTTGCCGGTAACGAGATTGAACTAGGTATTGAGATACCGACGATCAAATCTCGGGCAAGTAACATACCGATGACAAAGGAACAACGTATGTTGTTATGCGGTTTGACCGATAAAGATCTTCGTAGAATATGTAGGAGCCAATATGAGCATCCAGGTTCCGGTATTGGTTATTGACCGGAGATGTGTCTCGGTCATGTCTACATAGTCTCGAACCCGTAGGGTCCGCACGCTTAACGTTCGGTGACGATTTGTATTATGAGTTATGTGATTTGATGTACCAAAGGTAGTTCGGAGTCCCGGATGAGATCGGAGACATAACGAGGAGTCTCGAAATGGTCGAGACGTAAAGATCGATATATTGGACGACTATATTCGGACATCGGAAAGCTTCCAAGTGATTCGGGTATTTTTCGGAGTACCGGAGAGTTACGAGAATTCGTACTGGGCCTTAATAGGCCATACGGGAAATGAGAGAAAGGCCTCAAAAGGTGGCCGCACCCCTCCCCATGGTCTGGTCCGAATTGGACTAGGGAGGGGGGCGCCCCCTTCCTTCCTTCTCCTTTTCCCTTCCCTTTTTCCTATTCCATGTGGGAGGAGGAATCCTACTAGGATTAGGGAGTCCTAGTAGGACTCCACACTTTTGGCGCACCCTAGGGGCTGGCCGGCCTCCCCTCCTTCATCCTTTATATACGGGGGGCAGGGGGCACCTCTAGACACACAAGTTGATTTGTTGATCTCTCCCAGCCGTGTGCGGTGCCCCCCTCCACCATATTCCACCTCGGTCCTATCGTAGCGGTGCTTAGGCGAAGCCCTGCGTCGGTAGCAACATCATCACCGTCATCGTGCCGTCGTGATGACGGAACTCTCCCGTGAAGCTCTGCTGGATCGGAGTTCGCGGGACGTCATCGAGCTAAACGTGTGCTGAACTCGGAGGTGCCGTGCGTTCGGTACTTGGATCGGCCGGATCGTGAAGACGTACGACTACATCATCCGCCTTGTTCTGACGCTTCCGCTTTCGGTCTACGAGGGTACGTGGACAACACTCCCCCCTCTCGTTGCTATGTATCACCATGATCCTGCGTGTGCGTAGGAATTTTTTTGAAATTACTACGTTCCCCAACAGTGGCATCCGAGCCAGGTTTATGCGTAGATGTTATATGCATGAGTAGAACACAAGTGAGTTGTGGGCGATACAAGTCATACTGCTTACCAGCATGTCATACTTTGGTTCGGCGGTATTGTTGGATGAAGCGGCCCGGACCGACATTACGCGTACGCTTACGCGAGACTGGTTCTACCGACGTGCTTTGCACACTGGTGGCTGGCGGGTGTAATTTTCTCCAAGTTTAGTTGAATCGAGTGTAGCTATGCCCGGTCCTTGTGAAGGTTAAAACAGCACATACTTGATGAAATATCATTGTGGTTTTGATGCGTAGGTAAGAACGGTTCTTGCTCAGCCCGTAGCAGCCACGTAAAACTTGCAACAATAAAGTAGAGGACGTCTAACTTGTTTTTGCAGGGCATGTTGTGATGTGATATGGTCAAGACGTGATGAGATATAAGTTGTTGTATAAGATGATCATGTTTTGTTGAAGTTATCGGCAACTGGCAGAAGCCTTATGGTTGTCTCTTTATTGCATAAGATGCTAGCGCCAAATAATTGCTTTACTTTATCGCTATGCGATAGCAATAGTTGCAAGAGCAATAGTGCGCGAGAAGACCATGTGACGACACATTGATATAGATCAAGATGATGGAGATCATGACGATGCTTTGGAGATGGAGATCAAAGGCACAAGATGATGATGGCCATATCATGCCACATATTTTGATTACATGTGATGTTTATCTTTTATGCATCTTATTTTGCTTAGATCGACGGTAGCATTATAAGATGATCTCTCACTAAATTTCAAGGTATAAGCGTTCTCCCTGAGTATGCACCGTTGCGAAAGTTCTTCGTGCTGAGACACCACGTGATGATCGGGTGTGATAAGCTCTACGTTGAAATACAACGGGTGCAAGACAGTTTTGCACACACGGAATACTCAGGTTAAACTTGACGAGCCTAGCATATGCAGATATGGCCTCGGAACACTGAGACCGAAAGGTCGAGTGTGAATCATATAGAAGATATGATCAACATAGTGATGTTCACCATAGAAAACTACTCCATCTCATGTGATGATCGGACATGGTTTAGTTGATTTGGATCACGTGATCACTTAGATGATTAGAGGGATGTCTATCTAAGTGGGAGTTCTTACGTAATATGATTAATTGAACTTTAATTTATCATGAACTTAGTCCTGGTAGTATTAGCATATCTATGTTGTAGATCAATAGCTCGCGTTTAGCTCCCCTGTTATATATTTTGATATGTTCCTAGAGAAAACTAAGTTGAAAGATGTTAGTAGCAATGATGCGGATTTGATCCGTGATCTGAGGATTATCCTCATTGCTGCACAGAAGAATTATGTCCTTGATGCACCGCTAGGTGACAGACCTATTGCAGGAGCAGATGCAGACGTTATGAACGTTTGGCTAGCTCAATATGATGACTACTTGATAGTTTAGTGCACCATGCTTAACAACTTAGAATCGGGACTTCAAAAATGTTTTGAACGCCAAGGAGCATATAAGATGTTCCGAGAGTTGAAATTGGTATTTCATACTCATGCCCGTGTCGAGAGGTATGAGACCTCTGACAATACTTTGCCTACAAGATGGAGGAGAATTGCTCAGCTAGTGAGCATGTGCTCAGAATGTCTGAGTACTACAATCACTTGAATCAAGTGGGAGTTAATCTTCCAGATAAGATAGTGATTGACAAAGTTCTCTAGTCACTATCACCAAGTTACTGGAACTTCGTGATGAACTATAATATGCAAGGGATAACGGGAACGATTCCCAAGCTCTTCGTGATGCTGAAATCGACGAAGGTAGAAATCAAGAAAATCATCAAGTGTTGATGGTTGACAAGACCACTAGTTTCAAGAAAAGGGCAAAGGGAAGAAAGGCAACTTCAAGAAGAATAGCAAGCAAGTTGCTGCTCAAGTGAAGAAGCCCAAGTCTGGACCTAAGCCTGAGACTAAGTGCTTCTACTGTAAAAGGACTGGTCACTGGAAGCGGAACTGCCCCAAGTATTTGGCGGGTAAGAAGGATGGCAAAGTAAACAAAGGTATATTTGATATACAGATTATTGATGTGTACTATACTAGTGTCTATAGCAACCCCTCAGTAATTGATACTAGTTCAGTTGCTAAGATTAGTAACTCGAAACGGGAGTTGCAGAATGAATAGAGACTAGTTAAGGGTGAAGTGACGATGTGTGTTGGAAGTGGTTCCAAGATTGATATGATCATCATCGCACACTCCCTATACTTTCGGGATTAGCGTTGAACCTAAATAAGTGTTATTTGGTGTTTGTGTTGAGCATGAATATGATTTGATCATGTTTGTTGCAATACGGTTATTCATTTAAATTAGAGAATAATTGTTATTCTGTTTACATGAATAAAACCTTCTATGGTCATACACCCAATAAAAATGGTTTGTTGGATCTCGATCGTAGTGATACACATATTCATAATATTGAAGCCAAAAGATGCAAAGTTAATAATGATAGTGCAACTTATTTGTGGCACTGCCGTTTAGGTCATATTGGTGTAAAACGCATGAAGAAACTCCATGCTGATGGGATTTTGGAATCACTTGATTATGAATCACTTGATGCTTGCTAACCATGCCTTATGGGCAAGATGACTAAGACTCCGTTCTCCGGAACAATGGAGCGAGCAACTGACTTATTGGAAATAATACATACTGATGTATGCGATCCGATGAGTGTTGAGGCTCGCGGCGGGTGTCAGTGTCAAAACCGGCGGATCTCGGGTAGGGGGTCCCGAACTGTGCATCTAAGGCGGATGGTAACAGGAGGCGGGGAACACGATGTTTACCCAGGTTCGGGCCCTCTCGAAGGAGGTAATACCCTACTTCCTGCTTGATTGATCTTGATGATATGAGTATTACAAGAGTTGATCTACCACGAGATCGTAGAGGCTAAACCCTAGAAGCTAGCCTATGGTATGATTGTTGTTGTCCTACGGACTAAACCCTCCGGTAAATTTATATAGACACCGGAGGGGGCTAGGGTTACACAGAGTCGGTTACAAGGGAGGAGATCTACATATCCATATTGCCAAGCTTGCCTTCCACGCCAAGGAGAGTCCCTTCCGGACACGGGACGAAGTCTTCAATCTTGTATCTTCATAGTCCAACAGTCCGGCCAAAGGATATAGTCCGGTTGTCCGAGGACCCCCTAATCCAGGACTCCCTCAGTAGCCCCTGAACCAGGCTTCAATGACGATGAGTCCGGCGCGCAGATTGTCTTCGGCATTGCAAGGCGGGTTCCTCCTCTGAATATTCCGTAGAAGATTTTGAACACAAGGATAGTGTCCGGCTCTGCAAAACAAATTCCACATACCACTGTAGAGAGAATAATATTTCCACAAATCTAATCTGCTGACACATCCGACAGCCTGACATCATACCACGGCCCAGTCATTATTCGAACCATTTTTCTCAACCAGCTACTACACACATTGCGAGGCGGTTTTCTTGGCACATCTTGTCGAAGCAGAGATCGTGTCCCCTTATCACGGGATTCTCAGCAATACGGGTGTGGGTAACCCAACCGCGCCATCAATTACGGCGCTTGGGGAATAAGTGAATTTACCAGGCAGGTAGGGAGGCGTATAGTTTCTTCCGCCCTTATAAAGGGACAGGGATTCCTCTTTTTACCCACGCCCTCTTCCTCCTTGCTCACCCATTCTTGCGCACTCGAGCTCCAGCACCCAAGTTCGCATTTCCTCCTCAAACTACTCCAAGCATGTCCGTAGTAGGAGGCAAGTGGATGGTCTCCTCCGTTACGGAGGAGAACATCGCAAAGCTTCGGGGAGCAGGATATTTGGCCGCGGATATCGCACACCGGCTACCAGATGCGGGGCAGATCGTCCCTACCCAGAACCCCATGAGAGGGTGGTTTTTCTTTCCCACTTCGTCCGTGGACTGGGATTTCCCCTCCACCCGTTTGTCCGCGGGCTCATGTTCTACTACGGGCTGGACTTTCATGATCTGGCCCCCAATTTCATCCTCAACATCTCGGCTTTTATTGTCGTGTGCGAGGCCTTCCTCCGCATCAAGCCCCACTTCGGCTTATGGCTGAAGACCTTCAACGTTAAACCGAAGGTGGTGGTCGGCCAGCAAGCGGAGTGCGGAGGCGCCATGGTGGGCAAAATACCCAACGTCACCTGGCTCGAAGGCTCCTATGTGGAGACCATAAAGGGTGGCAAACGGGGTGGTTCTACATCACCGAGCCGCGCGAAACCAACTGGGTGGCGGCCCCCAAATTTCGATCCGGAATCCGCATGCTGCTCACCTCCTGGAAAGAGAAGGGCCTATCCTGGGGTTCCTCGGTAGAGCTGACCGGACTCCAGACCTGCGTCAAAAACATGATGAGCAAGAAAATCAAGCTCGTCAACGTGGTCCAAGTCATGCTCTTCCGCCGGATCCTCCCGTGTCAAAGAAGGGCATTCAATTTGTGGGAGTTCGACCCGGCCGAGCACCAGACGCTGCGAGAGCTCTTCGACACGACGGACAAGGACGTCTGGAAGGTGTTGTTCAAAGGCGCCGAGGTACCTCCTCCCCTTACCGAGGACCGCGGACTCAGCACAATGCGCCCTGCTAATCCGGTAAGTCTTTTATATCTTATAAGATGTTCATTTTCCCTGGTTTAACCATGCACGGGATCTAAGCCTCCACGCTATTTAACAGGACTGGGCAGCGACAGCGGAGCCGATCGATTGTCCAGCCCCCCTGCCCGAAGATCCAGCAGATGCTCTCCTAACGAAGATGCTGGCTCCGACGCCTTATGAGGTGCCGGCGAAGAAGGCCAAGAAGAAGGCCACGGGGACCAGGAAGGGTCTCCGACGCAAGGTTATATCGGACTCATCGTCCGAAAACACCGAGGCGCACTCCTCCCACGAAAACGAGGAGGAAGAAGAGGAAAGTTCTCCCCCCAGCCGGGGGGGACAAGAAAAGGAAGGCCGCCCCATCAGGGGAGGCCGCAGTGTCCAAGAAGGGAAGGACCCTCCTCCCGGACTGCTCCACGACGGCCGCTTTCAGCGACGAGGAGTGGTTGCCCAGGGAAAAGCCCCTGGCAAAGTCGTGAGTATCCGGATACTCTAACAATTCTTGGTACGTCTTATTGTACTGTTTCTTATCACGCCGCGCATGATTATGCAGCCCGTCCCGAGCCCACATCGACGTATCTTCGTCAGATGATTCTCTGGGCCTGTCGGATATGAACAACGATTCACTCCCGACCGCCTCCTCCACCCGCCCTATGGACGACGCCGAGGTTTTGTCTCAAAGGGGACTGAACCAAGGGGAGACAGTTTCGGAGGCGCTTCAAGGCTACATTCTAGGCGCTGGGCGCACGAGGGGCAAGACTCCTCTGGGCCCTAACGTCGAGGGCGGCAAGTCTAGCCCCAAGCCGAATACGGCGCCGGAACCTCCAGTGGTTCCGGATTCTGTCCAGCAACCCCTCGCTAAGGGGGCAAGCCATCTGTGCCGATGGCCTCTGTTCATCCAGAGGCATCAGACAACTTGCTAGAAGCGCTACGCGACGCTTCCATCGACGAAGAGCACCGCACCATTATGAGTGCGATGGTCAAGAAGGTTCAGTCCGCCAAGAGCGGACTGACTGAAGCCTGTGCCAGCCGCCTAACAGGCTTTGAGGTAAGTAACCAGATTATAAGAGAATGTTACCGCATAGACAGTAGCCCCTGATGCTCTGTTTGGCGTTCGCAAAGGAAGGCCAAATAGAGGATCAAATAATAACCACAGGAGTATAATCGGAATATGTCTATGTGCATATGCAGGCTTCACTGCTAGCCGCTGCCGCACGTACTGCGGAGGTCGCCGCACTGAAGCGGGACCTTGAGCGGTCCAAGGAAGAGCTCCGCCTTACCAAGAGGCAGCTCGAAGAGAACGAAGGTAAGTGATACCTCGTCTGTATATTATAAAAAATTTGGTTTTTAGAATAATAGGATCGTCTTGAATTTTGCTAGGGGCCACGACCGAAGTGGTGTACCTGCAGAAGGCGCTATCCGAGACCGAAGACAAAGCGGCCAAGGAGCGCATTGAGCGAGAAAAGCAAGAAGCCCGAGTAGGCGAGGTGCAGCAAGAGCTCCAGGCTCTCGCCAAAAAACACGAGTCCTTGGAGCTTGACTCTAAGACACAAGGGTCCGAGCTTGCGAAGGCCCCCAAAAGCGCACAACATGCCAAGGCCGAAGCCCAAAAGGCCCTCCGGGAAATTGAGGCGGTTAAGAAGATAGCGGCGGGTAAGGCATTCATTATGCAAAGCAAGCATGTGAAGGAAACTTTCTTTTTACTTACCCGCGTTCGGAGCTCTCCAGGAGCGTACGTAGATCTACCCCGCAGTGTGTCGGATGCCGCGGAGTTCTACCGGGCTGAGGAGGGGAGCTCGACGGAGAAGTTGTTCTGGTCTCAGTATACTGGGACCGAACACCCAATGCCCTTGAGCGACCAGCTGAAGCAACTGGTCGAGCTCCACAAGGCGGCCAAACAGGCCATGAAGGGTCTTATAGTCCGGATGTGGCCTGGCGAGCCCCTGCCTGATAGCTACTTCGGCCTGGTGAGGAGGCTTGTGAATGCCTGCCCACGGCTTGAAGTCATAAAGCGGTCCGTCTGCATCGAGGGTGCGCGCAGGGCTTTTGCCCGGGCGAAGGTGCACTGGGCGAAGCTGGACGCCGAAAAGCTGGTGAAGGAGGGGCCGCCGGAAGGCAAGGAGCATCGCCACCCCAAAATGTATTATAACAGTGTCCTGAAGGGTTCTCGCCTTGTGGCGGAGGAATGTGCTAAGGATGTAATATTCGAATGAATGTACTCATGTGATCCTGTAATATGAAACGAGTTCATGTGCGCTATGCAACGCTTGTTAATTTAAAATATTACCTTCTGTGCGGCTGTTTATGAAATCTGAGAGTTGGCCAGTCGTCGGCTTCTGCCCCCATGTAACTAGTACTGGGGTGTTCGGGATAAACCTGAGCACTCTTTATCCCAATTTTGGGTCCTTCGAAGGAGGTGTTCAGCATAGCGAACCAGGCAATCGGACTATAAAGCTTTATCACTCTCACTTAGCCATAGAAGTCTACAATTTTAAATTTTGGCGACGCCCCTAGTATTCGGAAGGCCGAATTTGGGGCGCTATATAAGACTAAGTCAGGCAAGGCCGACTCCTCGCCCGAAGCGGAAAAAGTCTTTAAGGACTTGAGACCTCTCGAACAGCGACCAGCTCTCGCCTTATCATGACAGTCAGTTTTGGGCTTTCTCTACTGAGGTGCTCGTCCGGAAGAACCGAGACACAATCGTAGTAGTTCTCCCAGCGCTATGTTAGCCGATATTGCGGCACGTAAGGTACCAAAAGATGGGAGCCGGGCAAACCCAACTATTGACCCAAGACATGATTCGTAGCTGATGAATATAATGCTATAAGTTCGGGGTGCCGCACTGTCAAAAGTGTTCGGACTTCTCACGTCGTTTTATGGGGTATACTGAAGCCCATGGCGCACTGGTCGTACCAGAATGTACTGGTGCAATTTTGTCGTAAATAAGCAGACAAGGAAAAAAGGGTAATGCAATAATAGACTAACTCTATGCATTGTTATTAAATAATACGTCGAAGCGAATGGGTACAAGTAGTGCAATAAGCAAAAAATAGGACTATTTGACATGTCCTATCCAAGGGCAAGTTGCGTATGGGTATTTAAAACGGGTACTTCGATCGTTATCAGAGAGCACCTGGGGATTCCCTTGTACGTCTTAGCTTCTTGCCTCCTTTGTTTTTCCTTCCCGTAATGTGTCCAGCAATCAGACTGCCGAAACGGGGTTCCAGAGAGTAAGGTCCTGAAAGAGAGAAAATGATAAAGATATACAACCCCTGGGGCGGTTGAGCCGCATTGTGGGACGTGTCCTGGCCGTGCCCCCGCCTATGCCCATGGTATTTTTAGTGCATAATTGCGCGGCACAACTTTCATCTCTTGACTGGGACTAGGATGGAGGCCGAATTGCTAGGCGAGCTCTGAACATGCCAGGCGATCCTGTTGCAGATTACTCCGGACTCGCTTGAAGGTGTCTGGGGGCTTTATCGCCGAATTGGCGGTTTGCCTTAAAAGGCTGCTTTGTGCTTCTGCTGCGAGGGCCGCAGTGTGCTCCTCCGTGCGGAGCGAGCGTTCTGTGTTTCCATTAACTGTTATAACCCCGCGCGGTCCTGGCATTTTGAGTTTGAGGTATGCGTAATGTGGTACCGCATTGAATCTGGCAAATGCGGTTCGTCCGAGCAGTGAGTGATAGCCGCTGCGAAAGGGGACGATATCGAAGATTAACTCCTCGCTTCGAAAGTTGTCTGGAGACCCGAAAACCCACTTCCAGTGTGATTTAGCCCGTGCAACAGGCCTCTACACCTGGGATTACACCTTTAAAGGTGGTTTTGGTGGGTTTGATACTTGAGGGGTCTATGCCCATTTTGCGCACTGTATCCTGATAGAGCAGGCTCAGGCTGCTGCCACCGTCCATAAGGACTCGAGTGAGGTGAAATCCGTCAATGATGGGGTCAAGGACCAATGCGGCAGATCCGCCATGACAGATAGTAGTGGGGTGGTCCCTACGATCGAAGGTGATCGGACAAGAGGACCATGGGTTGAACTTTGGGGCGACTGGCTCCATCGCATAGACGTCCCTTAGTGCACGCTTCCGTTCCCTCTTGGGAATGTGTGTTGCGTATATCATGTTCACCGTTTTCACTTCTGGAGGGAACCTCTTCTGTCCTCTTGTGTTCGGCGGCCGAGGCTCCTCCTCGTCATTGCTATGCAGCCCCTTGCCCTTGTTTTCGGCATTCAACTTGCCGGCCTGCTTGAACACCCAGCATTCTCTGCTGGTGTGATTGGCTGGCTTATCGGGGGTGCCGTGAATTTGACACGAGCAATCGAGTATGCGGTCCAAACTGGACGGGCCCGGATTGCTTCTTTTGAACGGCTTTTTCCGCAAATCGGATTTAGAGCCACTGAATCCGGCATTGACTGCCGTGTCTTCGGCGTTATCGCCGTTGTTGCGGCGCTTGTGTCTGTTACGATGTGGTCTGCCATTAGTATCTTTGGCATCTGAAGTTCCAGGATTCCTTGATGTGTTGTTGCTTCGAGCCAGCCAGCTATCCTCGCCCGCGCAAAAGCGGGTCATGAGTGTTGTGAGGGCTTCCATGGACTTCGGCTTCTCTTGGCCGAGGTGTCCGGCGAGCCACTCGTCCCGGATGTTATGTTTAAATGCCGCTAAGGCCTCTGCATCCAGACAGTCGACAATTTGGTTTTTCTTAGGTAGGAACCGTGTCCAGAATTTCCTGGCCGATTCGCCTGGCTGCAGAGTTATATGGCTCAAGTCATCAACATCCGGTGGTCGCACATAAGTGCCTTTGAAGTTGTCAAGGAATGCATCTTCCAACTCTTCCCAACTGCCAATGGAGTCTGCTGGCAAGCTATTCAACCAATGCCGAGCTGGTCCTTTGAGTTTTAGTGGGAGGTACTTGATGGCATGTAGATCATCACCGCGAGCCATGTGGATGTGGAGGAGGAAATCCTCGATCCATACCGCGGGGTCTGTTGTACCATCATATGATTCAATGTTTACGGGTTTAAAACCCTCTGGGAATTCGTGATCCATTACTTCATCAGTGAAGCATAGGGGGTGTGCGGCGCCTCTGTGTCGGGCTATATCACGACGCAGTTCATACGAGTCCTGTCTGCTGTATTCGGCCCGGCCGGATTTACTTTTAGTATATCCGGCGTGACGATCATCGTCCCGCGTTGGGGCGCGCCCCCGTGATTCGTAGATCAATCTTGTATGTCCTGCTTTGTTTTCCAATACGTCTCACAGGTCCCGCATATTGCCCCGGGCCTTTGTGTTTTTGTTTGTCTCGTGACGGGGTGCGGGCTGGACTTCGGGCTGATATGCCCCTCTGTCTCGGCCACGAGGTGGCCGATCAGCCGTATCATATGCTGGTGATGTGGGTTTTAATGCTTCCTCCTCGAGTTGGGGTAGCAACCTGCGCTTTGGGTAACTCTTGGTTGGGCGCTCGAGTTCGTATTCCTTGGCCGCCAGGACTTCAGTCCATCTGTCCGCTAGCAGATCTTGATCATCTCAAAGCTGTTGTTGCTTTTTCTTTAGACTGTTTGTGTCGTGGTTTTGTCACGGCAGATGTCCTAGAGAAAGGACTTAGTCGTGGAGCCATCGCGCGGGTTAGCTTAAAGGGGTTAAAGCGGACAAGGAACGCAGAGAGTTTATACTGGTTCGGCCCCTTGCGGTGAAGGTAAAAGCCTAATACAGTTGTTGTGGAATTGCTAGGGTTTCGATGACCAGGGAGCGAATACGCTTTTCCCGAGTCTCGAGTTGTTGTCTGTTGTCCTCAAACCGCCGCCGGGTCGTCCCCTTATATACACGGGTTGACGCCCGTCGGTTTATAGAATCCCGAGGCCGGCTCATAAACGTGTCCGACTCGGTCTCTGCTCTTTTATCTTACAACACAAGTTTACATACTAATGTCGGTTTACATCTACGGGCCTTAAACTGACTCTGGGCCCTGGGCCTTCATAAAGCGTCATTGTCTCTGTCTTCATGGCCTTCAGACATAATGAGCCGCTATGGGGTTAACCCGGCCGATCCCAGCCGGTTTACACCCAGTGGTAATATCCCCAACATTAGGCCCCAGATTGATTTGAACTGGTTCATGTCAATCCTCAACGCATCGTCAGCTTCACCGAAGTCTTGTAAACCTCCATGACGTCACTTTCCAGAATCATGACAAATCGCCATGACGTCCTCTGTTATTTTAAGAACAGTGCATGACCCACCTTCATTAATGGGCCTCCGACAATCGAGGCAACAGAGCTGTCACTTATCCCATTTTCTAGGGTCCTCAATTCTCGCGCCTGCCTTTTATCCATTCACTTTATAAATAAGGCCGAGGGGTCCCTTTCACTTTTCCCCCTCGTGCCTCTTCGCGTCGTCGTCTTCCTCGCGCCGACCGACCCTCGAGCTCTGCCGCCGCCGTCGTCCTTCGCCTCTACTTCGACAAAGGCCGCTGCATCAACCTGACTGTATCAGAGAAACGCGGTGATCCTCCGCTGCTTCCTCCTGCAACAGTAAGTTCCTCTTCTCCTCACCCCAGATCCACCATTAGGGTTCGGTGTTCTTCATAGGTTTCCGAATTTCTTGAAGCTGTTCTTCAGTAATACCAACGGCCAGTTAGATCTGATTGTTTTCAGTGCCTTTTGTAGTTTAAACTCCTTTCTTCTTGTTAAGGCATCTGCTTGATATCAAAACTCATCTGAACTTACTGAACTTTTTGAGCGCTTGAGATTAGACCAGAATATATTTTGATTATCCAACGCACGGTAGATCTGAAATTCCCATGCCAAACTGTGAAACTTGTTTTTCCTTCACTTATACATCTTTAGGCTTGTATCCTCAACACCAGATTAGACGGTTTAACCTCATAGAAAAAAAGATGATCCGGTAGATACCATTAGTCCCCTGTTGAACCGCCAATGCATTCCTCATTGTACTATCCCCATTGACAGAATCCGGTTTACAAGTAACCAACTCCGGTTTAACAATATGCTTACATCCTTATACCGCTTTATAGTTGTCCACTATAAATCTTAAACCGGCAATAATCATGTTTCAGATCTTCATTGCCATGGCCAAGCAAGTCTATGAATGCAATTGGGCTCCTTCTCGAGTAACCGAAGATCAGTTAAACAACTGTGTTTTAGCGGGCGCTTTAGCCAAGAAAGATGTCATCCACTGGAGGGTCCCTGGCCCGGAAAATCCTCGTACACCCAAGGACGGAGAGGTAGTCGTGTTTGCTGATCATCTGGGTCGAGGTTTTAGCCCTCCCGGTTCAAAAAATTTCCGAGATGTACTGGCCAGTTTTCAGCTGCACCCTCAAGACATCGGTCCAAATTCTGTGACCAACATCTGCCACTTCCAAGTCTTCTGTGAGGCTTATCTAACAGAGGAACCTACAGTCGAACTGTTTAGGGATTTCTTTCACTAAAACCGTCGCACAGAGTTCACAGATGGACCCAATACGGAATTGGGTGGAATAGCGGTTCAGAAAAGGAAGGAAGTTACTTTCCCTCATCCCAAGCTCCACAGTCACCCCAAAGAGTGGAACCAGACTTGGTTTTACTGCAAAGATACATCTCCAACCTATGAGAACCCCTTGCCGGGCTACCGCCCTCAGCGCCTTAGTAATACACATCCTTTTCCTCAGAGGTTAACAACAAAGGAAAGGGCCAACTATGCCCCACAGCTGTCGAAGCTTAGAGCCTTCATGGCGAACGGTTTGACAGGAGTTGACCTTGCCCGTTGTTGTGTAAGCTGGAGTATTCGGCCCTTAAGCCGGCGCTCCGGTTTGATGTGTGAGTACACAGGGAGTTTGAAGGATGCTCAACGACACATTGATATTCAGCTTACAGATGCGGAAGTTACTGAGGCTGTAAAGAAGATGCTGAATGAACCGGAGGCTGTCTGTAGCCAGACCGGACTACTCCCTTTCTGCACTTTCAACAAACTGCCAGCTGTAAGAATCACATAACTCTTTTTTTTATCTTAAGTTGCTTCTTGTCAAAATATTCTCTAAAAGTTGGACTATTTTCTGACAGGGTGATGATCCGTTCTGGAACGAGAAACCACAAGACAAACCGGCAAAGCCGCAAGACAAAACGGCCAAGCCACTTCGCCCAAAGACCAAGCTTGTTAAGAAACCTGCCAAGAAAAAGACCACTGCATCCTCTGAGCTAAATGCTAATGACGATGTGGGTAACTCGGAATCAGAGGTAGAACTTGACTCTCTTGGTTCATTTTTCGTACACCTCATTGACAATGATTATTATCAGGACGACGCTGAAGGCAGTCACGCTGATGATGTAGAGGTAATCATTCTTTCCTCCGATTCAGATCCTCTGCCAACATCAAAAATCCGTCGAGCAAACCTGAAAGTAAAATTTTCTCACCCCTTGCTTACTTGGACCCAAACTTTCTTTTGAAGACGCAGCAGCACGAGGCTCGCCACACAACCCGGCACAACGGCCAGGTAGTTACCTCCCCCGGTTTACCGAACACTCCGGTTCGGAAACGCTGATTAGAGGAATCTTATACCCTTGACACTTCATGTCCCAAAGAGGGTTGTTTCTGCCAGCCTCTTAACCCGTCTGATTCAAATTATCAGGGTACTTCTCACTCATCTTCTGGCGAGTCATCAGCCACACAGCTTCCACCCCTCAAAATAGTTCCTGGGTGAGCTCTGCACTTGTCTTTATTCTTGATGTATTATCTCTACATACTGTACTGATCCGCATGTTTATCTTTTCTCAGCGCCAAGCCGAGACCCAGCAAGAAGGCTCGGTTAAGTAAACTGGCTGATGATAATGCATCTATTGAACCGGAAAAAACTCCAGATCCGGAAGAAACCGACGCTGACGCCATGCTTAATGATCCGCCGCCTCAAGATCATGACTTCCTTACTGAACAAGTGCAAGTTGACACTACAAGCCATGCAGACCAGCCAACCAGCCCTGTCCGAACTGATGACAAACCGGTCAGTCCAGTTAAGGATACTGACAAACCGCCAACTCCACACCACTCCTGGCAATCATGTCGCTTTGTCAAAGCATACTGCCAAGGACGAGCTCTCTGCTATCGGCAAAGGCAAATGGAATGCCGATTTATCAAGCTACGCCCATCTCAGTGCTCAAGACATTCACTCTGGCTTCTTGAACCGTCTGTATACCAGCCGTGACTATGAAGCTAGTTTGGTAAACTTGATGAAGGAGCGATATGAGGTAACTACTATATTTCTCTTTTGTCCAATTGCAGTTTATCAACTCCTAGTAGCCCCCAAGTGACGGTTTATGATACCAATCTAAACCGGGACTTTTGTCATAACTTAACTTTGCATACTTAGCCTCCAGGGACCGGATTACCTCTGTAAGGTGAACCGGTTCTTTAAAATTTGCCATAGTGCTCTTTCACCGATATAGCCCCCAAGGGCCGGTTTAACTTTATAAAGATGAACCGGGACTGTAGAAGAATTTCCCATACCAACAGTTTTTGAGCAAACACACATTAGCCCCCAAGTGCCAAGATTAATACTTGTATTGTGCTTGGGACTTGTAGAAATTTCTGATAAGAAGCAAATATGCATTAGCCCCCAAGTATCAAGGGCATAACTTGTTATGTGCTTGGTACTTCAAATATGTAATATCCACTCATTATACATATGTCTCTTTATAGGCTGAGCTGAGCAAGAAGGAAAGCCAAACCGCTGATCTGCAAGAGAACATCAAGTCCCAGCAAGCCAAAACCTCCAAGACCAAGGAAGAGTTGACCAGCGCTCTAGATGCTATGGAGAAACTGAAAGAGAGCTTCAACAAGGAGCGGGCGGATTGGGAGACAGAAAAATCTGCTTTGCGAAAAAGGGTCAAAGACACAGAAGCAGGTCTTAAACCGGTGGTAGATGAACTGACTGGCGTAAAGCGGCAGATACATGCCATGACTGCGGCTGTGTTCGGTAAGCATCCTTGTTGTATCCTTTCAACATACCTTCCCATGTGTTGCCGGTTTACTGACATCTGTAATGATGCAGGAACACGCATTAGTCACCTGGGCTCTGATGTACAGAAGAAACTGAAGGCCGCCTACACGCTGATAGAGCAGTTATATACCGGTGCGCAATGGATCATCTGTGCCGCTTCACACAACAAGCCTCCCCCACTTTAATTAAGGAAACCTTATCAAGGTTATCGATGCTGCCTGCCCGGGTAGAAGAGCTAAAGAGATCTGGTGCAAGGGCGGGTGCTTTGACCGCACTAACCCGGGCAAAAGCATGGGTACCTGACCTTGATCCGGTGGAAGTGGCTAAAGGCTATCCCAGCTTAAAAGAAGACGGATCAGAATTTGATTAGGAGGATCTCCGCGCCATAAACCGGGAAGTACGTCCACTGGCTTGTCAAGTCGCTGAAGAAGCTGATCTTTCTTTATACCAGGCGAGCTATGACACCAATAACAAACGGGTTGCTGCACCGACTCCTGAAGCGCAAAATCTGATCCCTCCAATCCGTAAGCACACTTATGCCCCTGATATTGAACCGTCAACCCTTATAAGCGACGAAGCTGTGTTCCAAGCTTTAACTGGGATCGAGTGGACAACTGTTGACTTCCAGCCGCTGGGTAGAGACGAAGAAGATGAACCGGTGCAAGATGATCCGCAACCGTCAGGTCGAGCTGATAAGCAATCATAATCCGGGGCCGGTTTAGTCTTCCACGTGCTGCAATGCTTATTAAGAAACAATTATCCCTTTGGGCACTGAAACGTCTTGTAATAGGCTAGTTTAAAACACTTGGTCTGTTATGCCTTCGTGCATATTTATATGCAACTGATGCGTGCTAATCCGCCATGCTTAAGATATGATGTTCATAATCCATACCTATTTATGCAAGCTGTTCCTGCAGATAAGAAGCTTAAAGCACCCTGGCGGTTTACCACCGGGCGGGTCATGATACCCAAATATATATATGACCAAGGTTTATAACCAAGGTTGTAAAAGACAACCAAATATGGAAATATATGATACCTGGGACCTTTAGGCATAGTGTTGGCTGACCAACTTTGTAGTGAGGGTAATAACCCTAATCCGGAGTATAAGTAACTCCTATTATATGATGCCGGTTTACCAGAAAACCGTTCCGGGCTGTGATAGACACCGATTTATTTCATACTGGTGACTTTGAGTCAAAACCAGACCGGGCTGATAGTCTCCGGATTATAGTTTGATCATGTACTATCAACTTGGAGTTGACAGCCTAACCGGGTTGATGAACACCGGTTTAAAAACATCACAAATCTTGTCAAAAAGAGTAAAAACTTAGCAAAAAGCGAATAAAAACCCTTGTAGTTGAGGCTTTTCACAGGCTGCCAGGCCCCAAATTCGAGGCTTTTCATGGGCTGCCAGGCCACTGAGTTAAACCATTTCACAAAGCCTTTTAAGATGGTCCTCAATCCTTAACCAATCATCGTTTTAACTTGACAAGTTCAGGGTCTTTATTTTAGAGTAACTTGTCAAAGTTCGAAGGGTCATACCAGGTTTACCTTGGCGGAGTGACTTACTTAAATAGGCAGGTTAACCCGGGGTTTTAGGTGTAGACACCAGGCTTCCAAGCCATGACTTGATAGCCTATTACAAGTGTAGATTCTTTGTTCATTTCGACAGCAAAGAATGCCCAAGTAACATTTTGAGCTGTGCTCAGTGGGTGTCCATGTCGGAGTTGTTGTTTTATAACACTCTCTTTGGCCCCGAATTGATTTGGCTTAGAGCCGATCAAGAGGTGTGACTATGGTTCGGATATGACCAAGCCCCCTAGTGATGCTGTGGCATTGCGCCGATCAAGAGGTGTAGCTATGGTTCGGATACGACCAAGCCCCCAAGTGATATAATATAAAGCTTTGAGAAGCTGAATCAAGGGGTAAACCAGACGTCGCTTTAGAAGCTCCATGTAACCACACATGATATAAGAAAAACAACAGATACCCCGCTTTAACTGAGGTTCCGGTTTATTATATTGATCATAATATATACAATGTCATAATATGTACATAAGCAGAGCCTATAGCTCAAGTATAGTAGGGCCAAAGATGAGCAATATTCCATGGCCGGTTGGTCTCCTCCTCCGATTTATGTGAGTCTTTGCGCTCTCGAACATCGATTAGGTAGTATGACCCGTTGTGCAGATTCTTGCTGACCACAAAGGGTCCTTCCCAAGGGGGGGATAGCTTGTGCATATCCGTCTGATCCTGGATGAGTCGAAGCACCAAATCGCCTTCTTGAAAGGTTCTGGTTCTAACCCGGCGGCTATGATAACGACGCAGATCTTGCTGATAAATCGCCGAACGGGCTGCTGCCATGTCACGCTCCTCATCTAACAGGTCAAGAGCTTCCTACCGTGCCTTCTCGTTGTCAGCTTCAACATATGCCGCTACACGAGGTGAGTCATGACGGATGTCACTAGGAAGAACCGCTTCCGCTCCATAAACCATGAAGAACGGTGTGTACCCTATCGATCTGTTGGGTGTGGTATTGATGCTCCATAACACAGTAGGTAACTCCTCAACCCAACAACCCGGCGTCCGTTGCAAAGGAACCATAAGCCGCGGTTCGATACCTCTCAAGATCTCTTGATTGGCCCTCTCCGCTTGACCATTGGACAGGGGGTGAGCCACTGATGATACGTCAAGCCAGATGTGCTCACGTTGACAGAACTCCTTCATGGCACCCTTTGACAGATTGGTACCATTGTCTGTTATAATGCTGTGTGGAAAGCCAAACCGGAAGATCACCTTTTTGATGAATTGAACCGCCGTAGCTGCATCACACTTACTGACTGGCTCTGCCTCCACCCACTTCGTGAACTTATCAACCGCCACCAAAAGGTGGGTTTTCTTGTCCTTGGATCTCTTGAAGGGCCCAATCATATCCAGCCCCCAAGTTGCAAACGGCCAAGTAATTGGAATCATCCTCAACTCTTGAGCCGGTACATGAGCCCGTCGTGAGAACTTCTGACAGCCATAACACCTTTTGACTAAATCCTCGGCATCAGCATGAGCCGTTAACCAATAGAAACTGTGACGAAACGCCTTGGCCACCAAAGACTTTGAACCGGCATGTTGACCACAATCTCCTTCGTGGATATCATGCAAAATTTCACGGCCTTCTTCAGGAGACACACAGCGTTGAAACGCCCCTGTCACACTTCAGTGACGTAGCTCTCCATTGATAATAGTCATGGACTTGGACCGCCGGATTATCTGCCTAGCCAAAGTTTTATCCTCTGGTAACTCGCCCCGGTTCATATACGCCAAATATGGAACCGTCTAATCCGGAATGACATGAAGGGCCGCCACCAACTGAGCTTATGGATCAGGAATAGCCAAATCCTCTTCACCAGGGAGCTTGACGGACGGGTTATGCAGCACATCCAGGAAGACATTAGGTGGAACCGGTTTACGCTGAGAACCCAAACGGCTTAAAGCGTCCGCCGCTTCATTCTTCCGCCGGTCCACATGATCCACCTGATAACCTTTGAAGTGTCCTGCAACGATATCCACCTCACGACGATATGCTGCCATGAGTGGATCCTTGGAGTCCCATGTGACGGACACTTGTTGAGCCACTAGGTCCGAGTCACCGAAGCACTTAACTCGGCTTAGGTTCATCTCCTTAGCCATCCGAAGACCATGGAGTAAGGCCTCATATTCAGCTGCATTGTTAGTGCTAGGGAACATTAAACGGAGAACATAACAAAACTTATCACCTCATGGGGAAGTTAATACGACTCCAGCCCCCGAGCCCTCCAATTGCCTGGACCCATCAAAATGAATAGTCCAATAAGTATGATCCGGCTTCTCTTATGGCGCTTGTAATTCTGTCCAATCATTGATGAAATCCACAAGTGCCTGAGATTTGATCGCCGTTCGGGGTATATATTTCAACCCGTGAGGCCCGAGCTCGATGGCCCACTTAGCAATCCGGCCAGTTGCTTCCCTATTCTGGATTATATCCCCCAAAGGAGCAGAGCTGACCACCGTGATGGGATGACCTTGGAAATATTGCTTAAGCTTCCGGCTTGCCATGAAAACTCCATACACCAACTTCTGCCAATGCGGGTACCTCTGCTTGGACTCAATAAGTACCTCACTGATATAGTAAACTGGCCGCTGAACCGGATATTCCTTTCCTGCCTCCTTGCGCTCCACCACAATAGCCACACTAACAGCCCGGGCGTTAGCTGCCACATATAGCAACAATGGTTCTTTGTCAACCGGAGCAGCGAGAATCGGCGGATTAGCCAGCTGCCGCTTTAAGTCCTCAAACGCTTCATTAGCGGCGTCACTCCAGACGAAGTTATCCGTTTTCTTCAGCATCTGATACAAAGGGATGGCCTTCTCGCCAAGACGACTGATAAACCGGCTCAACGCAGCAATCCGACCTGCCAGGCGTTGAACATCATTGATACACTTCGGTTTAGCCAAAGAGGTGATGGCTTTGATCTTTGTCGGAATAGCTTCAATTCCCCTGTTAGACACCAAAAAGCCCAACAGCTTGCCTGCCGGTACACCAAAGACGCACTTGGCCGGATTAAGCATCATTTTATAAACCCGCAGGTTATCAAAGGTCTCCTTCAAGTCATCAACCAATGTCTCCTTCTTCCTTGATTTCACCAAAATATCATCTACATATGCATGAACATTGAGGCCGATTTGATCATGAAGACAATTCTGCACACATCGCTGATAGGTCGCATGGCACTCTTTAGCCCAAAAGGCATAGACACATAACAAAAGGCTCCAAAAGGAGTTATGAAGGCTGTCTTCTCCTGGTCCTTAACTGCCATTTTGATTTGATGATAACCAGAATATGCATCCAGAAAGCTCAAACACTCACAACCCGCCATAGCATCAATGATTTGATCAATACGAGGGAGGGCAAAAGGATCTGCTGGACAGGCTTTGTGGAGATCTGTGTAGTCCACACACATACGCCAAGTGCCGTTCTTCTTGAGCACCAGCACCGGATTAGCCAGCCACTCAGGATGAAATACTTCAACGATAAACCCAGCCGCCAAAAGCCTGGCAACTTCTTCTCCAATAGCCTTGCGTCTTTCTTCATTGAACCGGCGAAGAAATTGCTTGACCGGTTTAAACTTGGGATCCACATTAAGAGTGTGCTCAGCGAGTTCTCTCGGTACACCTGGCATGTCAGAAGGCTTCCACACAAAGATGTCCTGATTCTCACGGATGAACTCGATGAGCGCGCTTTCCTATTTCGGATCCAAGTTAGCGCTGATGCTAAACTGCTTGGATGAATCGCCGAGCACGAAGTCAACAAGCTTAGTCTCATCAGCCGATTTAAACTTTAGGGCCTGATCATGCTCTGTAGTTGGTTTCTTCAATGAAGTCATATCTGCCGGATCAACATTGTCCTTATAGAACTTCAATTCCTCAGTTGCACAAACCGACTCAGCGTATGCCGCATCGCCCTCTTCACATTCCAAAGCGATCTTGCGACTCCCGTGCACAGTGATAGTCCCCTTATGACCCGGCATCTTGAGCTGCAGATAGACATAACAGGGCCTTGCCATAAACTCAGCATAAGCCGGTCGTCCAAACAGGGCATGATATGGGCTCTTGATTTTCACTACCTCAAAGGTCAACTTCTCTGATCTCGAATCATGCTCGTCGCCAAAAGCAACCTCCAGAGCTATCTTACCAACGGGATATGCCGATTTACCAGGTACCACACCATGAAAGACCGTGTTGGACGGTTTAAGATTTTTATCTGTTAGTCCCATGCGACGGAAGGTTTCATAATAAAGGATATTGATACTACTCCCCCCATCCATGAGTACTTTGGTGAACTTATAACCTCCCACCTGAGGTGCCACCACCAACGCCAGATGACCCGGATTATCAACCCGGGGTGGATGATCCTCTCGACTCCACACAATAGGCTGTTCAGACCAACGCAAGTATCGGGGAACCGCCGGTTCAACGGAGTTCACTGCCCTTTTATGAAGCTTCTGATCGCGCTTGTCTAGGCTAGTGGTGAAGACATGATACTGCCCGCTATTCAACTGCTTCGGGTTGCTTTGGTAACCCGATTGCTGCTGCTGCTGTTGCTGATTCCCATGATTGTTATAACCACCTTGGTTGCTCTGATTGCTTTGATTACCCTGTCCACTCTGGTTGCCATGAAAGCCTGAACCAGAATTACCTCCACCATAACCCGGCCCATGAGATCCGGGGCCTGAACCGCCACCCGGTCCATGATCATACCGGAAAACATCAGAGTTTTTGAACTCTTTCATGATGTAACAATCTTTCCAGAGGTGCGTGGACTGGTTCTCCTTCGTCCCGTGCTTTGGGCAAGACTGGTTCAACAGATAAGACAGGCGGTCCGGATTAGGACTTGGCCCTCCACCGCGCTGGGGCGGTTTACCTTTACGCCGTTGGCCTTTATCCTGCGTGTTGGTATTAGCCACAAAGTCCAAGCTATTATCCGCTTTACGCTTACCGTTGTTTCCATGGCCTGCCGGGCTGTGCTGCTGCCCCTTGGTATGTCCGTTGTTCTTTCCCTTCCCTGTCTTGTCATCGTCAGACTCGGGGTCCTTGGTACCATCAGAGTCGGCATATTTCACCAGAGCAGCCATGAGAGTCCCCATATCATTGAAGTGGTGTTTGAGCCGTCCCAACTTCAGCTTCAGAGGTGCAAACCGGCAATTGCCTTCCAACGTTAAAACTGCAGTGTCAGCGTTAATGCGGTCCGACGAATGCAAAATCTACGAAACCCGGCACACCCAATGGGTTGTTGACTCTCCTTCCTCCTGGACATAGGCAGCTAGGTCCACAATTGACATGGGCTGCTTGCACGTATCCTTGAAGTTCTGGATAAACCGGGCCCTCAGCTCGGCCCATGACCCAATGGAGTTAGCTGGTAACTTTTTCAACCAAGTTCGAGCCGTTCCTTCCAACATCATGGTAAAGTATTTAGTGCACGCCGCATCGTCCCTGTCCAGCATCTCCATTGCCATCTCATAGCTTTCCACCCATGCCTCTGGGGATAAATCAGCGGTGTAATTCGGTACTTTTCGTGGGCCTTTGAAATCCTTGGGCAGGCGCACGTTGCGCAGCGCTGGGACAAGACACGGTACTCCCAAAGAGCTAGAGGTAACCCCTGGTTCCACCGATGTGGTTGGACGAACCGGGGTAAGTTGGCGGGCCTCATGTTGTGCTGCTAACTCGGCTTCTCGACGAGCTCTAGCGCGATCCACCACCTCCCGAGCATCACCTCCCGCCGGGTTATGGCCTCGGGGCGGATCACGGTTCCGCACATTGCTTGATACGGCCGGTTCATCCATACACCTGCTGTAGCTCCGGCTTGGGCGGGGAGTAGAATGGATCCTCTCGCGACTATATGAATAAGCGTCCTTCTGAACCAAAGCTGTCTAAAGAAGCTCCCTAACCCGTCGCGTCTCGACCGCCACCGGAGACTCGCCTTCGATCGGGATGGCCACCAGTCGTGACGCGGCGGCAACAATGTTGTCCATCGGGTTAGAGTAATGACTCGGTGGTGTTGGGACATGCCGTGGTGAAACGTGATTCTGGCGAGGCGGATCCACCAAACGTGGCTGAACCGGCGCCCCCGTTCCAGGTGCCTCCGCCCGGTTTACCATCAGCGGATTTCTGGTCCCCGCTCCTGGGGTGTCAAAGAGGTTCCTGGCCTCATAAACCGGCGGCAAGCGAGATTGGTACCTCCTCTTCAGGACATCATTTGATGCGCTCTGATCCAGCATAAGCCGATAAGTCTGTGCATCCAATGCGGCCCATTCCGCAGCCATCCTGGTATCCTCAGCTGCTAAGTCGGCTTTGGCCTGGGCGATCTGATCCTTCACCTTCGCGATTTCCGCATTATGTGCATTTTGATCCACCGGGTTAACCTCCGCCATCGGCGTCGCCAAAGCGTCAAATAAATCAGATAGAACCTCAGCCGGCGGTAGCACAGGGCCCCCTGCCCCGGCCGCTGTCGCTGCTGCTGATCCAGAAATCATCGCTGCTGCGGTCGAAGAGTGGAGTGCTGGTTGTGTACTGTCGGAGTAAATGGCCACGGGTAGCCTAACCGACTGCCCCTGGATCTTCTGAAAAATTATCAGGCCTTTGGGCCTTCAAGCACTCCAAGCATTGGACCACCTTCCCTGGCCGGCTACCTCTGAAGCCGACTCACGAAAGGCGACCCAGCCTCAGCAACCTCCCCCCTAGGATAACCACAGGGTGGCCGACTCCAGGAAGCCGGCCGTAAAGGATGCCGACTTCCCAGAAGCCGGCCTCGAAGAGCGCCGACTCCAAGAAGCCGGCCAAGACCGCAACCACCAAAGCTGCGCCATATAACGGTGACAAGACGGGGTGTGGCCACAGTACGCCCACTACCCCCGAAGCCCGAGGCAGGCATGGCCACAGGACGCCGTACGGGACGGCCATCTCCCGTCCGGCTCGGCACTGTAGCCATGCTAGCCTCGACGTCACCCACGGCAGACGCCAGTACGGCCCACGGGCGGCGGGCCCCTTCAGCCAGAGAGAGGCGCGAAGGCGGCCCGGCCTCCCCCAGTCGGCCAAGGGCGCAGCCGGCCCCCAGAAGCCGGCTACCCCCTCCCTCGAAGCATGTGCCACATTAAGGAGACAAGACGAGGTAAGGCTACAGTGAGAGCCCTCGAGGCGGCCCACTGTAGCCACGCTTACCTCAACGAAGCCCTCGTCATCAGGGCGAGGCTACAGTAAGCAGCCGCCGACAAGACCCTAGGCGGTGGGGCCGGCCTGTCGACCAAGAGGCCGGCAGCCGACGGGACCCACCAGTCGGCGAGCCCCAACAGCCGGCGGAGAAGCCCGCGAGCATAGACACTGACGGCTGGGACCAGTGCCCAGCCGGATTACAATTGTACCCCCGGGGGGTAGGCCTATATAAACCCCCCGGGGCACCCATGCAAAGGGTTGGCTTCTGAGCATAGCACAAACACCATAGAGAGAGAAGCAAGAGCTAGCCTTGTTCTTCTTCTCCCTTGAACCCAACAGCTCCAGGAGCGATTGTAGCTACTTTTCCTGATCTAGTGATCATGCGGAGACCCCGCAGAGCAGGACTAGGGGTGTTATCTCCTCGGAGAGCCCCGAACCTGGGTAAGATCCGCCGGCGTGCATGTCTTTGCCACATCCCATTTCCAGGCACCGGCGACGTCTTATTGGCACCCACAATGATAAGCCACCCGTTGGCATATGTCGCACCTACCACCCGACATTTGGCGCCCACCATGGGGCCAGGTGCACCGTCGTGCGGAGACCTGTTCTGGACAGGAACCCTCTTCCTCCCCCGCGAGCGCAGCCAGCCTGCTGCGCCCGATGGCGTTTGCCTCGACGCGCTGCAGGGCGTCGACGACGCCTGCGCAGCGAGCCGCCTCGCCGATCTCCTCGGCGAGACTCTCATCTCCGACGAGCCTGCGTCCGACGCAGGCACGGACTACCCCGAGAGCCGCCTTGTCAGCCTCCTCGACCAGCTTCACGTCTCTAGCGAGCCTGCCGCAGACTTGGAGTCGGTCGGCTCCACCGACCCGATGCTCGTCGACTCCGACACGGCATCGCTCGATGCCTACCCCTCCGACGTGGTGGTCTTCGACGACCCTCTCCCTCGAGCTGACAGTGGCAGCAGCGCTATCACCAAAGTGTTGGTCATTAGCCATGTCGCTAACTCGGGCGAGAACGCCCACGACGCCCTGCAAGCGGCGATGCACGACCTCTCCGTCCCCATCCCGGCCGATGCCGACGCCGAGACCCTGGAGGCACGCCGCCTCGCCCTCATCGCGGAAGGCCAGAAGATAGCCTCCATGAGATGCCTCACCGAGGCCCACCAGCGCGAAGTCGACCGCGCCGCCTTCGGTACGCCGCCGCCTAGCGGCCCGAGCCGAGCCGGCTTCGTCCAGAAGCGCGGCACGGCCGTCGCCAGCATGCTGGGGGCAGATCGCCCCGTCTACGCCACCCCGCTCGAGAATCTGCGAGCCGCTCAGGCGGCCGCAGAAGAGCTCAATGGGCTGGGAGCCGATGAGCTCCCCTACATGACAAGACGGATCCAGCAGCTGATCAACGCGGCTGCAGAACGGCACGAAGCCGGTGCCCGTGCTGATAGTCATCCCCCGCGCCGGGAGCACGCCGCGACGTCCCGCTCGCCGACTGCGAGCGGCGCCCGCCAGAAGAAAGACAAGGAGCCGGCTGCTAGCCGCAGCCGGACTCGCATCACCATCGAGCGCGACGCGGAAGGCCGCCCGCGAGCGGTGGAGCACCAAGGAAATCTGCCTCCCCCCCCCCCCCCGCCTCGAAGAGAAAGACGTCTCACCCCGCCGCCTATCACGCACCCAACTCTTGGTGACCGACTCGGCCGCCGAGAAGGAGTCGGCGAGAACGACGCCCGCGCCGCCACCGGATCGACCGCCTTGCTCGATCCTTGGCGTTAGAAGAAGAAGATGATGTCGGCCCGCCATGTTTTGGCCCCCGCATCCGCGACGAGCCCTTCCCCAAAGGGTTCTCGCTCCCCAGAGACACGCCCAAGTACAACGACTCAGTGAAGCCGGAGGATTGGCTCATCGACTACTCCACGGCTATCAGCATAGCCAACGGCAATTGGCGCGTCACCATGAAGTACGTCCCCCTCAAGCCCTACAGCATCAACAGTTGGCTGGACTTCACGGAAGTCTTCGTCCGCAACTTCACCAAGCCTCCCAAGCCTCGCCAGCTCTCCCTCTGCGTCCAAGGGCCCAACGAGTCGACCCGCGACTACCTCACGCGGTGGGCCGAGCTCCGCAACTCCTGCGAGGGGGTGCACGAGGTTCAGGCCATCGAGTACTTCACCGCCGGGTACCGAGAGGGCACCCTCCTCAAGCACCGACTCCTCTGCGATGAGCCGGCTACCCTCGACGAGTTGCTGGTCATCGCGGACAAGTATGCCACGGCCGACTCCTCGATGAAGACTGAGCTTCGAGTAGACGCCTCGGGGAAGGTGATTGCTCCGGCTCCCAAGACGCCGGCTGGCGACCCTAATCGGCGCCCCTACCAGAACGATCACAAGCGCAAGGCCCCCATGCCGACTTCCACCAGTCGGCAGGTGGCCACCGTTGAAGATGAGCAGCCCGAAGAACGGCCCGCTCCCAAGAAGAAGGGTGGCAGGCCGGCTTGGCAGCCGGCTTTCTCCTACGAGCAGACCCTCGACGCCCCCTGCAAGTTCCACAGCGGGGCGAAGCCGTCCAACCACACCACCCGAAAATGCCATTGGCTCACCCGCATCTCCAAGGGCGAAGGGTTGCTGCCGCCTCCGCCTCCCGGCCCGCCGCCTCCTGCTCCTTAGCAACCGGCGGCTCGGCCGGCAGTCGGAGCCATCCAAGACGAATTCCCTGAAGAGCACGCCGCCTACGTCGTCTTCACCAGTCAAGCCGACGACAAGCGCAGTCGGCGCCGACAGCATTAAGAAGTTAATGCAGTTGCCTCTAGCGCCCCCGAGTTCATGCACAGGTCAGAGAAGCCAATCAGCTGGAGCCAGGCGGACCACCCAGAGGTGATGCCATCCCCTGGCTCCTATGCAATGGTCTTGGATGTCACCCTCGCGACGGAGAGGCGAGCTACCCGATTCTCCCGCGTCCTGATAGACGGCGGAAGCAGTATCAACATACTGTACCGCGATACCATGGAGAAGCTGAACATCAAGGCGGAGCAGCTTATGCCGAGCCGGACCGTCTTCCATGGTATCGTCCCCGGCTTGTCTTGCTCCCCAATTGGCAAGATTAAAATGGATGTTCTCTTCGGAGACAAAGATCATTTTTGCCGGGAAGCGATCTGGTTCGAGGTAGTGGACTTAGAGAGCCCCTATCATGATTTGCTTGGCCAACCTGCTCTGGCCAAGTTTATGGCTGTGCCCCACTACGCCTACCTGAAGATGAAGATGCCGAGATCGAAGGGGATCATCATGGTAGCCGGCGATTACAAGAAGTCTATCGAGTGTGCCATGGCCAGTAGCCGGCTGGCCGAGTCCCTCGTGGTGGCAGAAGAGAAGAAGATGCTGGAGCGGGTTGTGGCCATGGCCGGCAAGCAGCCAGCCCTGTCCCTCAACCCCAAAGAATGTGACGCGCAGGGCTCCTTCCAGCCTGCCAAAGAGACAAAGAAGATACCTCTGGACCCGGAGAACCCGGAGAGGTTCGCTGTCATTGGTGCGAACTTGGACAGTAAATAGGAAGGCGAGCTCGTCGACTTCCTCCATGAGAATCGAGACATTTTTGCATGGTCCCCAAAGGACATGCCGGGTGTCCCGAAGGATTTCGCCGAGCACAAATTACATGTCCGCGCCGACGCGAAGCCGGTCAAGCAACCCCTCCGCCGACTGTCAGAAGAGACGCGAAGAATCGTGGGAGAAGAGATAGCCCGGCTCCTTGCCGCTGGCTTTATCATGGAAGTGTTCTTTCCAGAGTGGCTTGCCAACCCAGTTCTGGTTCTGAAGAAGAATAACACGTGGCGTATGTGTATAGACTACACCAGCCTGAACAAGGCCTGCCCAAAGGATTCGTTTGCTCTGCCACGGATTGACCAAGTGATAGACTCCACAGCCGGATGCGAGCTGTTGAGTTTTTTGGACGCCTATTCAGGGTACCATCAGATCAAGTTGGACCCAGCAGACCGCCTGAAGACTGCCTTCATCACACCATTTGAAGCTTTCTGCTACCTGACTATGACGTTCGGCTTGAGGAATGCCGCGCCACTTTTCAGCGTTGCATGCAGAAATGCCTCTTGAAACAACTCGGCAGAAATGCCCACGTCTATGTAGATGACATTGTGGTGAAGACAGAGAAGCGCGGTACCCTGCTGGAAGATCTCAAAGAAACATTCGCCAACTTGCGCCGATTCCAAATCAAGCTCAACCCCGAGAAGTGTGTGTTCGGAGTACCAGCCGGCCAGCTGCTGGGCTTTCTGGTCTCCGAACGCGGCATCAAGTGCAACCCCGTCAAGATCAAGGCCATCGAGAGGATGGAGATTCCCACCAAACTGCGAGATGTGCAGAAGTTCACCGGCTGCTTGGCCTCCCTGAATCGTTTTATCAGCCGACTAGGAGAGAAGGCTCTCCCCCTGTACCGACTCATGAAGAAGTCCACCCACTTCGAGTGGAATGACCAAGCCGACCAAGCCTTCCATGAGTTGAAGAAAATGCTGACCACTCCGCCTGTCCTGGCAGCGCCGACAGAAAAGGAGCCCATGCTCCTCTACATCGCTGCGACTAGCCGAGTAGTCAGTACTGTTGTTGTGGTCCAGCGCCCGGAAGAAGGCCGAGCCCAGCTAGTCCAGAGGCCGGTGTACTACCTAAGCGAAGTGTTATCCAGCTCAAAGCAGAACTACCCGCACTACCAGAAGATGTGCTATGGGGTATACTTTGCCGCCAAGAAACTGAAGCCCTACTTCCAAGAACACCCCATCACGGTCGTGTGCACCGCCCCGCTCCCGAGATCATAGGCAGCCGGGATGCATCCGGCCGGGTGGCTAAATGGGCTATTGCACTGGCGCCCTACACGATCTTCTACCAACCCCGCACCGCCATCAAGTCCCAAGCGTTGGCCAACTTCCTCGTTGACTGGGCCGAGACCCAGTAGCTACCGCCGGCTCCCGACTCTACCCATTGGCGGATGCACTTTGACGGGTCCAAGATGCGCACCGGCTTGGGAGCCGGCATCGTCCTCACCTCTCCCAAAGGCGACAAGCTCAAGTACACACTGCAGATCCACTTCGCCGCCTCCAACAACGTGGCCGAGTACGAGGCGCTCGTACATGGGCTCCGGCTAGCCAAAGAGCTCGGCATACGCCGGATCCTGTGTTACGGCAACTCAGACTTGGTGGTCCAGCAGTCGTCTGGCGACTGGGATGCCAAGAACGCGAACATGGCGAGCTATCGATTCCTCGTCCAGCAGATCAGCGGATACTTCGAAGGGTGCGAGTTCCTTCACGTGCCAAGGGCCGACAACGACCAAGCAGATGCCCTAGCACGAATCGGCTCCACCCGACAAGCCATACCGACTGGCGTCTCCCTCCAGCGCCTCCTCAAGCCGTCCATCAAGCCGTCTCCAGAGTCGGACACTATCTTCGTACCGCCTGCGCCAGATGCAGCCGGATCCGACTGGAGGAACCCCGCAGGCGGCACGGGGACTTCGACAACTGGCCCGGGGACTGCCGTAGTCGCACCCGGCCCGGGGACTTCAGAGCCCGGCCCGGGGACTGAAGCAGTCGGCCCGGGGACTACAATGACACAAGAAGCGGTGGCCGACTCCAATTCCACGCCACCCAGCCCACCCACCCGAGTCATGGTGGCTACACTAACAGAAGAAGAAGTCACAGCTCCATCATGGGCCCAGCCCATCCTCAAATTCCTAGTCAGCAGAGAGCTGCCGGCTGATGAGATCTCAGCAAGACTAGTGCAACGACGAGCCACAGCATATGCAATAATCAACAGAGAGCTTGTGAAGCGCAGCGTCACTGGAGTCTTCCAGCGTTGTGTCGAGCCAGAAAAAGGAGTGGAAATCCTCAAGGATATCCACCAAGGCGAATGCGGCCACCACGCAGCCTCAAGGTCACTGGTGGCAAAGGCTTTCCGCCATGGTTTCTTTTGGCCGACTGCCTTGGAAGATGCTAAAGAGATAGTCAAGAGCTGCAGAGGATGCCAAGTTTTTAGTTCCAAGCAACACCTGCCGGCTTCTGCATTCAAGACCATTCCCCTCACCTGGCCTTTTGCCGTCTGGGGACTGGACATGGTGGGCCCTTTCAAGACAGCCCGCGGCGGCTTAACGCATCTACTTGTCGATGTGGACAAGTTCACAAAGTGGATCGAAGCAAAACCGATCAAGAAGCTGAACGGGCCGACTGCCGTGACATTCATCACTGACATCACTACTCGGTACGGCGTGCCGCACAGCATCATCACCGACAATGGCACGAACTTTGCCAAAGGAGCACTGGCACGTTTCTGTGCGACGCAGGGCATCCGACTGGACTTAGCGTCCGTTGCCCACCCGCAGTCAAACGACCAGGTCGAGCGAGCAAATGGACTCATCCTCTCCGGCATGAAGCCCCGACTGGTTGTACCACTGGAGCGATCGGCCAGCTGCTGGATCGATGAGCTGCCGGCTATCCTCTGGAGTCTGCGCACTACACCCAACAAGTCAACCGGCTTTACTCAATTCTTCCTTGTATATGGTGCCGAGGCTGTCATCCAAACAGACATCGAGTTCGACTCGCCTCGGATCACCATGTACACGGAGGCAGAGGCCAAGGAAGCAAGAGAAGACGGCGTCGACCTACTGGAAGAAGGTCGGCTGTTAGCACTCAGCCGGTCCGCCATCTACCAGCAAGGCCTGCGCCGCTACCACAACCGCATGGTCAAGCCAAGATCCTTCCAAGAGGGCGACCTTGTGCTCCGGCTGATCCAGCGAACAGCCGGCCAGCACAAGCTCTCGGCCCCTTGGGAAGGCCCCTTCGTCATCAGCAAGGCACTAGGCAACGACTCCTACTACCTGATCGACGCGCAAAAACCAAGAGCACGCAAGAGAGACGACTCCGGCAAGGAGTCGGAGCGACCATGGAACGCGAACCTCCTGAGAAGATTTTACAGTTGAAAGTAGTATGTATCATGCTACCCTTTTGTATTAAGTACGAACCAACAGGCCCCCCGAACAGTACTCGGGGACTACCTTTGTTTATCCATGAATGACGAGTGTCATACCCATGAATGTATTATTATATTTGATTTCTTGATGGGCACCGGGTTCGACTAGTCGGGCCGGGGACTGGCCGCATTGAGCTATATTAAAAGTTCTACCTGAAGTCAGACAAGTAGTATGCCGGCTCCCGAGTCCTCTCTTGCTGAAAGTCGCAGCTCGAAGAACCGACTGTCCGACTAGCAAGAGGCAAGGCAGAAAGGATGCCCACACGAAAAACGGCTAAGGACCAACGAACTTATATAGCAAAAAGACGACCTCCAACCACGCTTGCCGGCTGTCAGAACAGCCGGCTGGCCGGCTTCCTAAACACTTAGCTCTAGTCCAGCAAAGCTAGAGTACTTCCCCCCCCCCCAATTGGCCAAGCACTCCTCCAGCTACAGATTGCAGAGCAACTGTTTGACTGGGGAGGCGGCAACCAAGGGAGGGCGGCAAAGGAAACAGCAGAAGGATAAAAAGCAAAGTACGAGGAAAAGCCAAATGCATGCATAAGTTATATATACATATAAAGCCCCCAACAGGCTGGCAACGGACATAAGTTCGAATACACCCCCAGTGGGTGGAATTGTTCAGACTTAACAGAATATTGTTCCAAAAGTGACAAGACAGGAAAACAAAAGATGGCAGACTAGACTAGGGCGCGGTGTGGGAGCCGAGCTGGTCGGTGGAGACGGCGTCGCCGGCTGAAGGAGTGGCCGCCTAGCGGGTCTCGGCTTGGTCACCACCAGTGGCAGGCGACGCACTCGCGCGTGACGTGGTGCTGGATGCGCGGTCAGGCTGAGGCTGGTCGGCTGCTCCACCAGCCGGCTCGGCGTCTTCACCCTCCTCCTCCTCTTCGCCCTCGTCGCTGGAGTCGATCTCCTCCGCCGAGTCTTCACCGTCTGCTGGGTTCAGCCCGAACCACTCCTCCGGCTGGGCGACACCGTTGTCATCTACCTCAGGGGCGAAGACGCTGGTGTCGGTGTAGTCGGCGATCGCCAAAGCCCGCCGGATGATAGCCGGCCGCGCCGGCTCCAGCTCCGTGTCGGCTTGCTGCCGCCAGGTAGCCAGCTGATCCAGGCTCAGGTCGGGATACCAGGCCTTAACGAACTCCAGCGCCGGCCTGGCGCCGGACCGAGCCGCCGAGGCCTTCCAAGCTTCGAAACGGCCGAGTGCCACCTCCAGCCAGTCGGCAGTCCGACTGGGGGTGCGAGGAACCACTTGGCCGGGCCAGAGGGCGGCCAATACTTGCGCCCCGGCACGCTGAAGACGGCGGAGCAGTCGGTGAGCGGGCTGGAGACGGGCCTGGATCGCCAAGAGCTGCTCCTCCAGCGAACGGCCAGCGGTTGGCGAAATCTCAAAGCCAGCCTGCCTTCGCGCTTGGCGGCGGGCCTCGATGATCTGGTTGGCGGCGGTAGAATAGCCAGGGAAATACTCTGTGCAAGAAAGAAAAAGAAAAGAAGAGAAGAACACCAAGTCAGAAAACGAGCCAAAAACGGCAGATGGCTAGAAAGGACGAAGAAGTAGGCGGCTTACCGTCAACCAGATCCTCGATCTGACCATAGCCAGTGATCAGAGTTTTCCTTGCTTCAGCCCAGCCAGCCGCCTCCGTCTCGTATTCGGCCTGGAGGGCGGCTTCGCGGTCCTGCACCGCCTTTAGAGCCGCCTTGTGGCCCTCCTCCTGGTCGGCCAACTTCTTGGCCAGGCGGTCGCGTTCCTGCACCAAGGCGGCGAGCTCGGCATCCTTGGCACGAAGGGCAGTCTGAGACTCTCCCAGCTGTGCCCTCAGACCGGCGTTGGCCACTGCAGAGACGGCACAAAAAGAAGGAACAGTAAGAGGAAGTCGTCAAGGAAGATCCGACCCGACTGCTCAGCAGTCGGCCCGAATCTCGGGGACTACACCCAGTGGGTGCGCTGACGCGCCCCCACGTGAGATAAAGAACAAAGCATGTACCCCGGCTCTCAGTAAGGTCGGCGGTCTTCTGGGTCAGCTCCCGAGCCTGGGAGTTGAAGGCGGCCGCACGAAGATTGTGGTAGTCCTGCAAGATAGACAGAAGATCGAAGTAAGAACAAGAATAGCAAGATCAAGAAGAAGCAAGATAAGAAGACTAACCCGGATGGCCACCCGCGTCGCAAGGAACTCGTCGGTATACTGCCTCAGTGCCGTAGCCTGGGCCTGGAGCCGGGTCCGGACGTCCTGCGCGGCCACGTTCATCACGGCCGTCCCTCCGCCCGCCGTCCACCCCTAGGTAGCGCTGGCCACCTCCACATCCTGGGCCGATGAGCTGGAGCCCGCGGCTGGCCGCGGCTCTGACGTGGCCTTCTGTGGCTCTGACGCAGCCTTCCCCGCGCGCCGGCTCGGCGGCATCCGGACCGCCAGCACAGTCCTCGCGGCCGGCTCGCCCCCCGCCGACTGCGCAGGCGGCAGATCAGGCCGGCCGCCTTGAGCCGCCCCAGTCGGCGGGGTCGGCACCGGCGCCCTCTCCAGGATGACGACGTCGTCGTCCCTCTCCAGCCCTGGCTGGTCGCCGCCGGCTCCTTCTGGCGAGGGCTCCGGGGCCCCAGGCGCTGCGACGCGCAGTGGGGTGACCAACAAGGCCCCCTCCGCCGTCGCCGCAGCTGCAGCCTCCGCTTGGGCCTTGGCTGCAGCGTCGGCGCGCGCCTTCGCCGCCTCCTCCTCCTGCGCCGCCTGGGCGGCGGCCGCCTTCCGTGCCTCCGCCTCCCGCGCCTCCCGCGCGTTCTGTTATGTCGCCTCCTGAAGGTCGGCACGGGGGTCCATGCGGCGAGTGGTGCTCCCAGACCCCCTCGGCGACTCGACGACGGAGGCGGCAGCCGCCCGCTCAAGCAACAAGAGTTCAAGGGTTCAAGAACCACCAGAGAAAAGAAAGAAAAAAGAGTATACGAAAGAGTTCAAACTTACGCCGACACCGTCTGTGGTTGCTTCACCGTCTTGCGGAAGCGAGCCGCCTTCGCGGCCGCCTCCTCCCGCCTGGTCGCCGCCGCCCCGCCCCTGGGCTTCTTCGTCCGACTGCCGAACAAACCCTGGGCGGCGCGACGCTTTTGCCCGCCGCCCCGAGCAGGCGGTGCAGCGAAGGAACCCGCGCCGCGTCCAGATGCCGGCCGGCGGCGCGGGACGACTTCGGCCTCATCGTCGTCCGGCCAGTCGTCAAAGGTGACTCCATGCCCGGAGCCGCCTGCTTCGGCGCCGGCTTGGCCACCACCCGGCTCGGTGTTGTCGTCCATAGAGGCCGCCCCCAAGTCGGGGTCCTCCAGGCCGTGCTGCGTCCGGTCGGGGACGAATCGGCGCTCCGCATCCGACCTGCTGGTAGGCCGAAGAAGAGGACTCTGTCGAAGACAAGCCGACTAGTCAGAGTCAGCCAAAGAAACTCGGCGACAAAGCTAAGAGGAAAAGAAGAGACAAGGAGAACATACCGTGGGCGGTGGATTGGCTCGGCTATATGGCTCCTTGCCGAACTGCCACTCTTCGGGGAGTTTGCAGTTCGCGAGGTAGTTCACCATATAGGCAACCTCCTCGTGCGGCATGTCCTTGGTGCACATCCGGCTCGGATCGAGCTGGCCGCTCATCTGATAGATCAGATGAAGGCGGCTCTGGAGCGGAAGTACCCGGCGCGTGACGAAGGCGGCCAGCAGGTCGGGCCCCGTCAAGCCCTCCGACTGGGTCATCGCTCGCACTTGGGCGACGGCTGCGGATCCAGCCGGCGTCAGAGTCATGGCCCGGTAGGACCACTGGGGCCGCCTGCCCTCCGGTGGGCCGGCTACGTAAGCCGGCAGGTTGACGTAGTCGCCCTGCGGGGCGATGCTCCTGACGTAGAAATACGACTTTTGCCATAGCTTCACCGACTGGATCAGCGTGATGATGGGGAAGGGGTTGTCGGCAGCCACCCTCCGCCCCGCAATAAAGGCGCCAGTCTGAGCCGGCACGCCCCGCGAGCGCATGCCCAGCTTGGACTGGAAGAACTCCCCCCAGAGCTCGAGGGTGGGGAGTGTTGGAAATATGCCCTAGAGGCAATAATAAAAGGTTATTATTATATTTCTTTGTTCATGATAATCGTCTATTATTCATGCTATAATTGTATTGTCCGGAAATCGTAATACATGTGTGAATACATAGACCACAACGTGTCCCTAGTAAGCCTCTAGTTGACTAGCTCGTTGACCAACAGATAGTCATGGTTTCCTGACTATGGACATTGGATGTCATTGATAACGGGATCACATCATTAGGAGAATGATGTGATGGACAAGACCCAATCCTAAGCATAGCATAAAAGATCGTGTAGTTTCGTTTGCTAGAGCTTTTCCAATGTCAAGTATCTTTTCCTTAGACCATGAGATCGTGCAACTCCCGGATATCGTAGGAGTGCTTTGGGTGTGCCAAACGTCACAACGTAACTGGGTGACTATAAAGGTGCACTACGGGTATCTCCGAAAGTGTCTGTTGGGTTGGCACGGATCGAGACTGGGATCTGTCACTCCGTGTGACGGAGAGGTATCTCTGGGCCCACTCGGTAATGCATCATCATAATGAGCTCAATGTGACTAAGGCGTTAGTCACGGGATCATGCATTGCGGTACGAGTAAAGAGACTTGCCGGTAACGAGATTGAACAAGGTATTGGGATACCGACGATCGAATCTCGGGCAAGTAACATACCGATTGACAAAGGGAATTGCATACAGATTGATTGAATCCTCGACACCGTGGTTCATCCGATGAGATCATCGTGGAACGTGTGGGAGCCAACATGGGTATCCAGATCCCGCTGTTGGTTATTGACTGGAGAGGCGTCTCGGTCATGTCTGCATGTCTCCCGAACCCGTAGGGTGTACACACTTAAGGTCCGGTGACGCTAGGGTTGTAGATATATATGTATGCGGAAACCCGAAAGTTGTTCGGAGTCCCGGATGAGATCCCGGATGTCACGAGAGGTTCCGGAATGGTCCGGAGGTGAAGAATTATATATAGGAAGTCCAGTTTCGGCCACCGGGAAAGTTTCGGGGGTTACCGGTATTGTACCGGGACCACCGGAAGGGTCCCGGGAGTCCACCGGGTGGGGCCACCTATCCCGGAGGGCCCCGTGGGCTGAAAGTGGAAGGGAACCAGCCCTTAGTGGGCTGGGGCGCCCCCCTTGGGCCTCCCCCCATGCGCCTAGGGTTGGGAACCCTAGGGGGGGAGCTTCCCCCTTGCCTTGGGGGGCAAGGCACCCCTTCCCCCCCTTTGGCCGCCGCCCCCCCCCCCCCTTGGAGATCCCATCTCCCTGGGCCGGCGCCCCCCCAGGGGGCCTATATAAAGGGGGGGAGGGAGGGCAGCAACCTACAGCTTTGGGCGCCTCCCTCCTCCCCTGCAACACCTCTCTCTCTCTCGCAGAAGCTCGGCGAAGCCCTGCCGGAGACCCGCTACATCCACCACCACGCCGTCGTGCTGTTGGATCTCCATCAACCTCTCCTTCCCCCTTGCTGGATCAATAAGGAGGAGACGTCGCTGCACTGTACGTGTGTTGAACGCGGAGGTGCTGTCCGTTCGGCACTCGGTCGTCGGTGATTTGGATCACGGCGAGTACGACTCCGTCATCCACGTTCATTGGAATGCTTCCGCTCGCGATCTACAAGGGTATGTAGATGCACTCCTTTCCCTTCGTTGCTAGTACACTCCATAGATGCATCTTGGTGAGCGTAGGAAAATTATAAAATTATGCTACGATTCCCAACAGTGGCATCATGAGCCAGGTCTATGCGTAGTTACTATGCACGAGTAGAACACAAAGCAGTTGTGGGCGTTGAGTTTGCCAATTCTTCTTGCCGCTACTAGTCGTTTCTTGTTTCGGCGGCATTGTAGGATGAAGCGGCCCGGACCGACCTTACACGTACGCTTACGTGAGACAGGTTCCACCGACTGACATGCACTAGTTGCATAAGGTGGCTAGCGGGTGTCTGTCTCTCCTACTTTAGTCGGAACAGATTCGATGAAAAGGGTCCTTATGAAGGGTAAATAGAGATTGGCAAATCGCGTTGTGGTCATACGTAGGTAAGAAAACGTTCTTGCTAGAATACTACAAACCACGTACAACTTGCAACAACAATTAGAGGACGTCTAACTTGTTTTTGCAGCAAGTGCTATGTGATGTGATATGGCCAGAAGATGTGATGAATGATATATGTGATGTATGAGATTGATCATATTCTTGTAATAGGAATCACGACTTGCATGTCGATGAGTATGACAACCGGCAGGAGCCATAGGAGTTGTCTTTATTATTTTGCATGACCTGCGTGTCATTGAATAACGCCATGTAAATTACTTTACTTTGTTGCTAAACGCGTTAGCCATAGAAGTAGAAGTAATCGTTGGCGTGACGACTTCATGAAGACACAATGATGGAGATCATAATGATGGAGATCATGGTGTCATGCCGGTGACGAAGATGATCATGGTGCCCCGAAGATGGAGATCAAAGGAGCATAATGATATTGGCCATATCATGTCACTATTTGATTGCATGTGATGTTTATCATGTTTTTGCATCTTATTTGCTTAGAACGACAGTAGTAAGTAAGATGATCCCTTATAATAATTTCAAGAAAGTGTTCACCCTAACTGTGCACCGTTGCGAAGGTTCGTTGTTTCGAAGCACCACGTGATGATCGGGTGTGATAGATTCTAACGTTCGAATACAACGGGTGTTGACGAGCCTAGCATGTACAGACATGGCCTCGGAACACACGCAATACACTTAGGTTGACTTGACGAGCTTAGCATGTACAGACATGGCCTCGGAACACGGAGGACCGAAAGGTCGAGCATGAGTCGTATAGAAGATACGATCAACATGAAGATGTTCACCGATCTTGACTAGTCCGTCTCACATGATGATCGGACACGGCCTAGTTAAACTTGGATCATGTTTCACTTAGATGACTAGAGGGATGTCTATCTGAGTAGGAGTTCATTAAATAATTTGATTAGATGAACTCAATTATCATGAACTTAGTCTAAAATCTTTACACTATGTCTTGTAGGTCAAATGGCCAACGTTGTCCTCAATTTCAACGCGTTCCTAGAGAAAACCAAGCTGAAAGATGATGGCAGCAACTATACAGACTGGGTCCGGAACCTGAGGCTCATCCTCATAGTAGCCAAGAAAGATTATGTCTTAGAAGCACCGCTAGGTGATGCACCAATCCCACAGAACCAAGACGTTATGAACCCTTGGCAATCACGTGCTGATGATTACTCCCTCGTTCAGTGCGGCATGCTTTACAGCCTAGAACTGGGTCTCCAAAAGCGTTTTGAGAAACATGGAGCATATGAGATGTTAGAGGAGCTGAAACTAGTTTTCCAAGCTCATGCCCGGGTCGAGAGATATGATGTCTCCGACAAGTTCTTCAGCTGTAAAATGGAGGAGAACAGTTCTGTTAGTGAGCACATACTCAGAATGTCTGGGTTGCACAACCGCTTGTCTCAGCTGGGAGTTAATCTCCCGGATGACACGGTCATTGACAGAATCCTCCAGTCGCTTCCACCAAGCTACAAGAGCTTTGTGATGAACTACAATATGCAGGGGATGGAAAAGACCATTCCCGAGGTATATTCAATGCTGAAATCAGCGGAAGGGGAGATCAGAAAAGAACATCAAGTGTTGATGGTGAATAAAACCACCAAGTTCAAGAAGGGCAAGGGTAAGAAGAACTTCAAGAAGGACGGCAAGGGAGTTGCCGCGCCCGGTAAACCAGTTACTGGGAAGAAGTCAAAGAATGGACCCAAGCCCGGGACTGAGTGCTTTTATTGCAAGGGAAGTGGTCACTGGAAGCGGAACTGCCCCAAATATTTAGCGGAGAAGAAGAAGGCCGGCAACACCCAAGGTATATGTGATATACAAGTAATTGATGTGTACCTTACCAGTACTTGTAGTAGCTCCTGGGTATTTGATACCGGTGCGGTTGCTCATATTTTTAACTCAAAGCAGGAACTACGGAATAAACGGAGACTGGCAAAGGACGAGGTGACGATGCGCGTCGGGAATGGTTCCAAGGTCGATGTGATCACCGTCGGCACGCTACCTCTGCATCTACCCACGGGATTAGTTTTAAACCTCAATAATTGTTATTTAGTGCCAGCTTTGAGCATGAACATTGTATCTGGATCTCGTTTAATTCGAGATGGCTACTCATTTAAATCCGAGAATAATGGTTGTTCTATTTATTTGAGAGATATGTTTTATGGTCATGCCCCGCTGGTCAATGGTTTATTTTTGATGAATCTCGAACGTGATGTTACACATGTTCATAGTGTGAATACCAAAAGATGTAAAGTTGATAACGATAGTCCCACATACTTGTGGCACTGCCGCCTTGGTCACATTGGTGTCAAGCGCATGAAGAAGCTCCATGCAGATGGACTTTTGGAGTCTCTTGATTATGAATCATTTGACACGTGCGAACCATGCCTCATGGGTAAGATGACCAAGACTCCGTTCTCCGGAACAATGGAGCGAGCAACCAACTTATTGGAAATCATACATACCGATGTGTGTGGTCCAATGAGTGTTGAGGCTCGCGGAGGATATCGTTATGTTCTCACTCTCACTGATGATTTAAGTAGATATGGGTATGTCTACCTAATGAAACACAAGTCTGAAACCTTTAAAAAGTTCAAGGAATTTCAGAGTGAAGTTGAGAATCAACGTGACAGGAAAATAAAATTCTTACGATCAGATCGTGGTGGAGATATTTAAGTCACGAGTTTGGTGCACACTTAAGGAAATGTGGAATAGTTTCACAACTCACGCCGCCTGGAACACCTCAGAGAAATGGTGTGTCCGAACGTTGTAATCGCACTCTATTGGATATGGTGCGATCTATGATGTCTCTTACCGATTTACCGCTCTCATTTTGGGGTTATGCTTTAGAGACTGCCGCATTCACTTTAAATAGGGCTCCGTCGAAATCCGTTGAGACGACACCGTATGAATTATGGTTTGGGAAGAAACCTAAGCTGTCGTTTCTAAAAGTTTGGGGATGCGATGCTTATGTCAAGAAACTACAACCTGAAAAGCTCGAACCCAAATCGGAAAAATGCGCTTCATAGGATACCCTAAAGAAACTATTGGGTATACCTTCTACCTCAGATCCGAAGGCAGGATCTTCGTTGCCAAGAACGGGTCCTTTCTGGAGAAGGAGTTTCTCTCGAAAGATTGAGTGGGAGGAAAGTGGAACTTGATGAGGTGATAGTCACCCCTTCCGAACCGGAAAGTAGCGCAGCGCGGGAGAATGTTCCTGTGGTGCCTACACCGACTGGGGAGGAAGTTAATGATGATGATCATGAAGCTTCGGATCAAGTTACTGAACTTCGTAGGTCCACAAGGACACGTTCCGCACCAGAGTGGTACGGCAACCCTGTCCTGGAAATCATGTTGTTAGACAACGGTGAACCTTCAAACTATGAAGAAGCGATGGCGGGCCCGGATTCCGACAAATGGCTAGAAGCCATGAAATCCGAGATAGAATCCATGTATGAAAACAAAGTATGGACTTTGACTGACTTGCCCGATGAGCGGCGAGCCATAGAAAACAAATGGATCTTTAAGAAGAAGACGGACGCGGATGGTAATGTGACCATCTACAAAGCTCGACTTGTCGCTAAGGGTTATCGACAAGTTCAAGGGGTTGACTACGATGAGACTTTCTCACCCGTAGCGAAGCTGAAGTCCGTCCGAATCATGTTAGCAATTGCCGCATACTATGATTATGAGATATGGCAGATGGACGTCAAAACGGCATTCCTTAACGGCTTCCTTAAGGAAGAGTTGTATATCATGCAGCCGGAAGGTTTTGTTGATCCTAAGAATGCTAACAAAGTGTGCAAGCTCTAGCGCTCAATCTATGGGCTGGTGCAAGCATCTCGGAGTTGGAACATTCGCTTTGATGAGATGATCAAAGCGTTTGGGTTTACACAGACTTATGGAGAAGCCTGTGTTTACAAGAAAGTGAGTGGGAGCTCCGTAGCATTTCTCATATTATATGTGGATGACATACTATTGATGGGAAATGATATAGAATTCTTGGAAAGTATAAAGGCCTATTTGAATAAGTGTTTTTCAATGAAGGACCTTGGAGAAGCTGCTTATATATTAGGCATCAAGATCTATAGAGATAGATCAAGACGCCTCATTGGTCTTTCACAGAGTACATACCTTGACAAGATATTAAAGAAGTTCAGTATGGATCAGTCCAAAAAGGGGTTCTTGCCTGTATTGCAAGGTGTGCAATTGAGCACGGCTCAATGCCCGACCACGACAGAAGATATAGAAGAGATGAGTGTCATCCCCTATGCCTCGGCCATAGGGTCTATTATGTATGCCATGTTGTGTACCAGACCTGATGTAAACCTTGCCGTAAGTTTGGTAGGAAGGTACCAAAGTAATCCCGGCAAGGAACACTGGACAGCGGTCAAGAATATCCTGAAGTACCTGAAGAGGACTAAGGATATGTTTCTCGTTTATGGAGGTGACGAAGAGCTCGTTGTAAAGGGTTACGTCGACGCTAGCTTCGACACAGATCTGGATGACTCGAAGTCACAGACCGGATACGTGTATATTTTGAATGGAGGAGCAGTAAGCTGGTGCAGTTGCAAGCAAAGCGTCGTGGCGGGATCTACATGTGAAGCGGAGTACATGGCAGCCTCGGAGGCAGCACATGAAGCAGTCTGGATGAAGGAGTTCATTACCGACCTAGGGGTGATTCCCAATGCGTCGGGCCCGATGACTCTCTTCTCTGACAACACTGGAGCTATTGCCCTTGCGAAGGAGCCCAGGTTTCACAGGAAGACCAGGCATATCAAGCATCGCTTCAACTCCATTCGTGAAAGTGTTCAAAATGGAGACATAGATATTTGTAAAGTACATACGGACCTGAATGTAGCAGATCCGTTGACTAAACCTCTCCCTAGGGCAAAACATGATCAACACCAGGATGCAATGGGTGTTCGATTCATCACAATGTAACTAGATTATTGACTCTAGTGCAAGTGGGAGACTGTTGGAAATATGCCCTAGAGGCAATAATAAAAGGTTATTATTATATTTCCTTGTTCATGATAATCGTCTATTATTCATGCTATAATTGTATTGTCCGGAAATCGTAATACATGTGTGAATACATAGACCACAACGTGTCCCTAGTAAGCCTCTAGTTGACTAGCTCGTTGATCAACAGATAGTCATGGTTTCCTGACTATGGACATTGGATGTCATTGATAACGGGATCACATCATTAGGAGAATGATGTGATGGACAAGACCCAATCCTAAGCATAGCATAAAAGATCGTGTAGTTTCGTTTGCTAGAGCTTTTCCAATGTCAAGTATCTTTTCCTTAGACCATGAGATCGTGCAACTCCCGGATACCGTAGGAGTGCTTTGGGTGTGCCAAACGTCACAACGTAACTGGGTGACTATAAAGGTGCACTACGGGTATCTCCGAAAGTGTCTGTTGGGTTGGCACGGATCAAGACTGGGATTTGTCACTCCGTGTGACGGAGAGGTATCTCTGGGCCCACTCGGTAATGCATCATCATAATGAGCTCAATGTGACTAAGGCGTTAGTCACGGGATCATGCATTGCGGTACGAGTAAAGAGACTTGCCGGTAACGAGATTGAACAAGGTATTGGGATACCGACGATCGAATCTCGGGCAAGTAACATACCGATTGACAAAGGGAATTGCATACGGATTGATTGAATCCTCGACACCGTGGTTCATCCGATGAGATCATCGTGGAACGTGTGGGAGCCAACATGGATATCCAGATCCCGCTGTTGGTTATTGACCGGAGAGGCGTCTCGGTCATGTCTGCATGTCTCCCGAACCCGTAGGGTCTACACACTTAAGGTCCGGTGATGCTAGGGTTGTAGATATATATGTATGCGGAAACCCGAAAGTTGTTCGGAGTCCCGGATGAGATCCCGGACGTCACGAGAGGTTCCGGAATGGTCCGGAGGTGAAGAATTATATATAGGAAGTCCAGTTTCGGCCACCGGGAAAGTTTCGGGGGTTACCGGTATTGTACCGGGACCACCGGAAGGGTCCCGGGGGTCCACCGGGTGGGGCCACCTATCCCGGAGGGCCCCGTGGGCTGAAAGTGGAAGGGAACCAGCCCTTAGTGGGCTGGGGCGCCCCCCTTGGGCCTCCCCCCATGCACCTAGGGTTGGGAACCCTAGGGGGGAGCTTCCCCCTTGCCTTGGGGGGCAAGGCACCCCTTCCCCCCCTTTGGCCGCCGCCCCCCCTTGGAGATCCCATCTCCCTAGGCCGGCGCCCCCCCAGGGGGCCTATATAAAGGGGGGGAGGGAGGGCAGCAACCTACAGCTTTGGGCGCCTCCCTCCTCCCCTGCAACACCTCTCTCTCTCTCTCGCAGAAGCTCGGCGAAGCCCTGCCGGAGACCCGCTACATCCACCACCACGCCGTCGTGCTGTTGGATCTCCATCAACCTCTCCTTCCCCCTTGCTGGATCAATAAGGAGGAGACGTCGCTGCACCATACGTGTGTTGAACGCGGAGGTGCCGTCCGTTCGGCACTCGGTCGTCGGTGATTTGGATCACGGCGAGTACGACTCCGTCATCCACGTTCATTGGAACGCTTCCGCTCGCGATCTACAAGAGTATGTAGATGCACTCCTTTCCCTTCGTTGCTAGTACACTCCATAGATACATCTTGGTGAGCGTAGGAAAATTTTAAAATTATGCTACGATTCCCAACAGTGGCATCATGAGCCAGGCCTATGCGTAGTTACTATGCACGAGTAGAACACAAAGCAGTTGTGGGCGTTGAGTTTGCCAATTCTTCTTGCCGCTACTAGTCGTTTCTTGTTTCGGCGGCATTGTAGGATGAAGCGGCCCGGACCGACCTTACACGTTGGGCACCGGGTTCGACTAGTCGGCCCGGGGACTGGCCGCCTTGAGCTATATCAAAAGTTCTACCTGAAGTCAGACAAGTAGTGTGCCGGCTCCCGAGTCCTCTCTTGCTGAAAGTCACAGCTCGAAGAACCGACTGTCCGACTAGCAAGAGGCAAGGCAGAAAGGATGCCCACACGAAAAACGGCTAAGGACCAACGAACTTATATAGCTAAAAGACGACCTCCAACCACGCTTGCCGGCTGTCAGAACAGCCGGCTGGCCGGCTTCCTAAACACTTAGCTCTAGTCCAGCAAAGCTAGAGTACTCCCCCCCCCAATTGGCCAAGAACTCCTCCAGCTACAGATTGCAGAGCAACTGTTTGACTGGGGAGGCGGCAACCAAGGGAGGGCGGCAAAGGAAACAGCAGAAGGATAAAAAGCAAAGTACGAGGAAAAGCCAAATGCATGCATAAGTTATATATACATATAAAGCCCCCAACAGGCTGGCAACGGACATAAGTTCAAATACACCCCCAGTGGGTGGAATTGTTCAGACTTAACAGAATATTGTTCCAAAAGTGACAAGACAGGAAAACAAAAGATGGCAGACTAGACTAGGGCGCGGTGCGGGAGCCGAGCTGGTCGGTGGAGACGGCGTCGCCGGCTGAAGGAGTGGCCGCCTAGCGGGTCTCGACTTGGTCACCACCAGTGGCAGGCGACGCACTCGCGCGTGACGTTGTCCTGGATGCGCGGTCAGGCTGAGGCTGGTCGGCTGCTCCACCAGCCGGCTCGGCGTCTTCACCCTCCTCCTCCTCCTCTTCGCCCTCGTCGCTGGAGTCGATCTCCTCCGCCGAGTCTTCACCGTCTGCTGGGTTCAGCCCGAACCACTCCTCCGGCTGGGTGACACCGTTGTCATCTACCTCAGGGGCGAAGACGCTGGTGTCGGTGTAGTCGGCGATCGCCAAAGCCCGCCGGATGATAGCCGGCCGCGCCGGCTCCAGCTCCGTGTCGGCTTGCTGCCGCCATGTAGCCAGCTGATCCAGGCTCAGGCCGGGATACCAGGCATTAACGAACTCCAGCGCCCGCCTGGCGCCGGACCGAGCCGCCGAGGCCTTCCAGGCTTCGAAACGGCCGACTGCCACCTCCAGCCAGTCGGCAGTCCGACTGGGGGTGCGAGGAACCACTTGGCCGGGCCAGAGGGCGGCCAATAATTGTGCCCCGGCGCGCTGAAGACTGCGGAGCAGTCGGTGAGCGGGCTGGAGACGGGCCTGGATCGCCAAGAGCTGCTCCTCCAGCGAACGGCCAGCGGTTGGCGAAATCTCAAAGCCAGCCTGCCTTCGCGCTTGGCGGCGGGCCTCGATGATCTGGTTGGCGGCGGTAGAATAGCCAGGGAAATACTCTGTGCAAGAAAGAAAAAGAAAAGAAGAGAAGAACACCAAGTCAGAAAACGAGCCAAAAACGGCAGATGGCTAGAAAGGACGAAGAAGTAGGCGGCTTACCGTCAACCAGATCCTCGATCTGACCATAGCCAGTGATCAGAGTTTTCCTTGCTTCAGCCCAGCCAGCCGCCTCCGTCTCGTATTCGGCCTGGAGGGCGGCCGCGGTCCTGCACCGCCTTCAGAGCCGCCTTGTGGCCCTCCTCCTGGTCGGCCAACTTCTTGGCCAGGCGGTCGCGTTCCTGCACCAAGGCGGCGAGCTCGGCATCCTTGGCATGAAGGGAAGTCTGAGACTCTCCCAGCTGTGCCCTCAGACCGGCGTTGGCCACTGCAGAGACGGCACAAAAAGAAGGAACAGTAAGAGGAAGTCGTCAAGGAAGATCCGACCCGACTGCTCAGCAGTCGGCCCGAATCTCGGGGACTACACCCAGTGGGTGCGCTGACGCGCCCCCACGTGAGATAAAGAACAAAGCACGTACCCCGGCTCTCAGTAAGGTCGGCGGTCTTCTGGGTCAGCTCCCGAGCCTGGGAGTTGAAGGCGGCCGCACGAAGATTGTGGTAGTCCTGCAAGATAGACAGAAGATCGAAGTAAGAACAAGAATAGCAAAGCCAAATCCACTAAGAAGTTCCAAGCCGCCTGCTCAGCAGCCGACTCGGAACTCGGGGACTACACCCAGTGGGTGCGCTGACGCGCCCCCACGGAAGAAATCAAGATCAAGAAGAAGCAAGATAAGAAGACTAACCCAGATGGCCGCCCGCGTCGCAAGGAACTCGTCGGTATACTGCCTCAGTGCCGTAGCCTGGGCCTGGAGCCGGGTCCGGACGTCCTGCGCGGCCACGTTCATCACGGCCGTCCCTCCGCCCGGCGTCCACCCCGAGGTAGCGCTGGCCACCTCCACATCCTGGGCCGATGAGCTGGAGCCCGCGGCTGGCTGCGGCTCTGACGCGGCCTTCTGTGGCTCTGACGCAGCCTTCCTCGCGCGCCGGCTCGGCGGCATCCGGACCACCAGCTCAGTCCTCGCGGCCGGCTCGCCCCCCGCCGACTGCGCAGGCGGCAGATCAGGCCGGCCGCCTTGAGCCGCCCCAGTCGGCGGGGTCGGCACCGGCGCCCTCTCCAGGATGACGACGTCGTCGTCCCTCTCCAGCCCTGGCTGGTCGCCGCTGGCTCCTTCTGGCGAGGGCTCCGGGGCCCCAGGCGCTGCGACGCGCAGTGGGGTGACCAACAAGGCCCCCTCCGCCGTCGCCGCAGCTGCAGCCTCCGCTTGGGCCTTGGCTGCGGCGTCGGCGCGCGCCTTCGCCGCCTCCTCCTCCTGCGCCGCCTGGGCGGCGGCCGCCTTCCGTGCCTCCGCCTCCCGCGCGTTCCGTTCTGTCGCCTCCTGAAGGTCGGCACGGGGGTCCACGCGGCGAGTGGTGCTCCCAGACCCCCTCGGCGACTCGACGACGGAGGCGGCAGCCGCCCGCTCAAGCAACAACGGAGCTCTGGTTGTTTGGAGAAAAAGACAAGGGTTCAAGAACCACCAGAGAAAAGAAAGAAAAAAGAGTATACGAAAGAGTTCAAACTTACGCCGACACCGTCTGTGGTTGCTTCACCGTCTTGCGGAAGCGAGCCGCCTTCGCGGCCGCCTCCTCCCGCCTGGTCGCCGCCGCCCCGCCCCTGGGCTTCTTCGTCCGACTGCCGAACAAACCCTGGGCGGCGCGACGCTTTTGCCCGCTGCCCCGAGCAGGCGGTGCAGCGGAGGAACCCGCGCCGCGTCCAGATGCCGGTCGGCGGCGCGGGACGACTTCGGCCTCATCGTCGTCCGGCCAGTCGTCGAAGGCGACTCCATGCCCGGAGCCGCCTGCTTTGGCGCCGGCTTGGCCACCACCCGGCTCGGTGTTGTCGTCCATAGAGGCCGCCCCCAAGTCGGGGTCCTCCAGGTCGTGCTGCGTCCGGTCGGGGACGAATCGGCGCTCCGCATGCGACCCGCTGTCAGGCCAAAGAAGAGGACTCTGTCGAAGACAAGCCGACTAGTCAGAGTCGGCCAAAGAAACTCGGCGACAAAGCTAAGAGAAAAAGAAGAGACAAGGAGAACATACCGTGGGCGGTTGATTGGCTCGGCTATATGGCTCCTTGCCGAACTGCCACTCTTCGGGGAGTTTGCAGTTCGCGAGGTAGTTCACCATATAGGCAACCTCCTCATGCGGCATGTCCTTGGTGCACATCCGGCTCGGATCGAGCTGGCCACTCATCTGACAGATCAGATGAGGGCGGCTCTGGAGCGGAAGTACCCGGCGCGTGACGAAGGCGGCCAGCAGGTCGGGCCCCATCAAGCCCTCCGACTGGGTCATCGCTCGCACTTGGGCGACGGCTGCGGATCCAGCCGGCGTCAGAGTCATGGCCCGGTAGGACCACTGGGGCCGCCTGCCCTCCGGTGGGCCGGCTACGTAAGCCGGCAGGTTGACGTAGTCGCCCTGCGGGGCGATGCTCTTGACGTAGAAATACGACTTTTGCCATAGCTTCACCGACTGGATCAGCGTGATGATGGGGAAGGGGTTGTCGGCAGCCACCCTCCGCCCCACGATAAAGGCGCCAGTCTGAGCCGGCACGCCCCGCGAGCGCATGCCCAGCTTGGACTGGAAGAACTCCCCCCAGAGCTCGAGGGTGGGGAGGACGCCGAGGTAGCCTTCGCACAGGGTGACGAAGGCAGACAGCAGCACCACCGCGTTCGGGGTGAGTTGGTGCTGCTGGAGCTGGTAGAACTCGAGCCAAGAGCGGAAGAAGGCGCTCACGGGCAGGCCGATTCCGCGCAAGAAATGCGAGCGGAAGACCACCCGCTCGCCCTCCCGCGGCTCTGGCGTAAGCTCCTTCGCCGGCGCGAGACGGACCTCCACCTTGTCTGCGCTGGGCAGCCGCCGCGTCTTGTGGAGGAATTCGACGTGATCTTCGTGGACGTTGGAGCCGTCCCAATCCCCGCCATATTGCTCTGTGGCGGGAGGCATGGTGAAAACAAGCGCGGCGGCGGAGGAACAAGTAGTGGAAGAGCGCGGCGGCGAGGCGCTGTTGCAAGAAACGGCAAGAGAAAGAAGATGGTGGAAGGGGGAGGAGCGTGCGAGAGCCTGCCGCTCTCCCTCTCCCCCTACTTATAGCCTCGCGAGGTGAAGCCGGGGAGGCCGGACGTGGGGTGGGACGTGGGATTAACTGCACCCACTCCCCCCACGCCTCGCGATTATTACGCCCTAAAGGCGTGCCAAAACTGCCGCAAGGAGACGTGCGGGCGGTTTCGGGCTGCAGAGAATCCGCGCCTGGGCCCGGGCGTGGACGTGGCGGGCCCCCGCCCTGCGGCGACGTCCCGTCGCGCGCGTGGGCTGGCAGGCTTTTTGGCCGAGAGAGGCCACGTGGTTCGCAGGCGGCAAGTGGCCAACCCGCGGCCCGGTGCACGCACTGGCGAGCTCCCGCCCTCCGACTCCGGATTTTTTTATCAAGGCGGCGCGTCTAACCAAAGCCGGCTCCCAGCTGCCGACTTGTCAAGATAGGAAGCTGATCGAGCTTCTCAACTCCTACCCAACCTCGAAGCCCAATCAGCTTCGGGGACTACTGTCGGAGTAAATGGCCACGGGTAGCCTAACCGACTGCCCCTGGCTCTTCTGAAAAATTATCAGGCCTTTGGGCCTTCAAGCACTCCAAGCATTGGACCACCTTCCCTGGCCGGCTACCTCTGAAGCCGACTCACGGAAGGCGACCCAGCCTCAGCAACCTCCCCCCCAGGATAACCACGGGGTGGCCGACTCCAGGAAGCCAGCCATAAAGGATGCCGACTTCCCAGAAGCCGGCCTCGAAGAGCGCAGACTCCAAGAAGCCGGCCAAGACCGCAACCACCAAAGCTACGCCACATAACGGTGACAAGATGGGGTGTGGCCACAGTACGGCCCACTACCCCCGAAGCCCGAGGCAGGCATGGCCACGGGACGCCGTACGGGACGGCCATCTCCCGTCCGGCTCGGCACTGTAGCCATGCTAGCCTCGACGTCACCCACGGCAGACGCCGGTACGGCCCACGGGCGGCGGGCCCCTTCAGCCAGAGAGAGGCGCGAAGGCAGCCCGGCCTCCCCCAGTAGGCCAAGGGCGCAGCCGGCCCCCAGAAGCCGGCTACCCCCTCCCTCGAAGCATGTGCCACATTAAGGAGACAAGACGAGGTAAGGCTACAGTGAGAGCCCTCGAGGCGGCCCACTGTAGCCACGCTTACCTCAACGAAGCCCTCGTCATCAGGGGCGAGGCTACAGTAAGCAGCCGCCGACAAGACCCTAGGCGGTGGGGCCGGCCTGTCGACCAAGAGGTCGGCAGTTGGCGGGACCCACCAGTGGGCGGGCCCCAACAGCCGGCGGGGAAGCCGGCGAGCATAGACACTGACGGCTGGGACCAGTGCCCAGCCAGATTACAATTGTACCCCCGGGGGGTAGGCCTATATAAACCCCCGGGGGCACCCATGCAAAGGGTTGGCTTCTGAGCATAGCACACACACCATAGAGAGAGAGAAGCAAGAGCTAGCCTTGTTCTTCTTCTCCCTTGAACCCAACAGCTCTAGGAGCGATTGTAGCTACTTTTCCTGATCTAGTGATCATGCGGAGACCCCGCATAGCAGGACTAGGGGTGTTATCTCCTTGGAGAGCCCCGAACCTGGGTAAGATCCGCCGGCGTGCATGTCTTCGCCTCATCCCGTTTCCAGGCACCAGCGACGTCTTATTGACACCCACAATGATAAGCCACCCGTTGGCATATGTCGCACCTACCGCCCGACATGTACCGGCCATGAAGATTGCAGCCCGGTTTGGCAGATCAAAGGGGTCCGGAATACTGTCGCCATTGGAACAGCCCTCAATCCAGCCATCTTGCAACTGATATAACGACTCGGTCTCTCCGGTTGATGACTCGTCGCTGGAATAAACGACGGTTTCACCACGAGATTCCGATCTGTCCTCAAATTCCCCTCCGTGGATGACTCCCATGAAGGCACGCTTCATGACAGGCTTAACCTGGGCAGATCTCGCACACTGAGCCGTTTCGACGAGGTCGGTGCAGATGTCCGGCTCAAAGCCCAGTTCGCCGATCTTGCCAATGAAGACGTGTATGCCACCAAAGGGGACCCGGTACCCGTACTCGATTGAGCCGGCCTCGGGGCCCCAGCCTGCATCTTCGATGTAGAGCTTGCCACGACGACTCTTGGTCATCCGTCCCACAGTGTAGCCCTTGAGTCCTTCGAAGCTGCCCTCTAAGAACTTCAAACCATCGTGCGATCGCCCCACGGTGGGCGCCAACTGTCGTGGTTTTGTCACGGCAGATGTCCTAGAGAAAGGACTTAGTCGTGGAGCCATCGCGTGGGTTAGCTTAAAGGGGTTAAAGCGGACAAGGAACGCAGAGAGTTTATACTGGTTCGGCCCCTTGCGGTGAAGGTAAAAGCCTAATCTAGTTGTTGTGGAATTGCTAGGGTTTCGATGACCAGGGAGCGAATACGCTTTGCCTGAGTCTCGAGTTGTTGTCTGTTGTCCTCAAACCGCCGCCGGGTCGTCCCCTTATATACACGGGTTGACGCCCGTCGGTTTACAGAATCCCGAGGCCGGCTCATAAACTTGTCCGGCTCGGTCTCTGCTCTTTTATCTTACAACACAAGTTTACATACTAATGTCGGTTTACATCTACGGGCCTTAAACCGACTCTGGGCCCTGGGCCTTCATAAAGTGTCATTGTCTCTGTCTTCATGGGCTTCATACATAATGAGCCACTATGGGGTTAACCCGGCCTATCCCAGCCGGTTTACACCCAGTGGTAATATCCCCAACAGTTTGCTGTGGCTATAAGCCGGTGCTTGAAGCGCTCCTGTTCGACGGGATCCTCAGGCACGATAAATTCTTCGTCGCCGAGGCTCACCTCGTCTTCGGAGAGAGGCATGTAATTATCATCCTCCGATTCTCCGTCTACTGCCTGTTCCGGAGGGCTAGCTTGTTCATCCTCCCGCTCTAGGTCTGGCTGGAGGGGATTGTCGTTGTCCTCGACACTATCCGGAGCGTTATTGACTCTTGTGACGGTATTGCCGCTTTTGCTATGGCAGGACTTAGAGCGGCGCCGCTGACGCCGGTGCTTGGATTGCTTCTTGGAGGGATTATCCTCCGCCGTCTTATTGCCACGCTTTCTTTGGGGGTGTCCACCATGTATATGTCATATGATGAGGTGGCAGTCCAGCGCCCAGTGGGCGGTGGTTCTTGTTCGTCTCCTGCATCGTCGTCCATACCGTCGATGTCTTCGGAGCCGAAGTCAAGCATGTCGGTTAAATCGTCGATAGTGGCTACTAAGTGGGTGGTGGGTGGGGAGCGAATTTCTTCGTCGTCCGCATCCCATTCTAGCCGGACATAATTCGGCCAAGGGTCTCCTGACAGGGAGAAAGACTTCAATGAGTTTAGCACGTCGCCGAAGGGCGAGTGCTGAAAGATATCCGCGGAGGTAAACTCCATGATCGGTGCCCAATCGGATTCGATAGGCACGGATGCAGGCGGCTCGGAGCCCGTGGCCGGGGACGAATCCAACGGTGTGCGGCCTCCGTGGCGAGGTCCATCCACCCGTCCTCAGATGGCGCAATTTGTTACGGATCGAGGGCCGGAGTAGTTGCATGTGTGATCTCCCGAACATTGTCCGGCGGCATAGCTAAGTCATGCTCGTCGTGATTGTGCGGCGCACCTGACATGGGCTCGAATCCGTCGAAGATCAAGTCTCCGCGGATGTCAGCAGTATAGTTCAAGTTTCCAAACCTGACCTGATGGACAGGGGCGTAGCTCTCGATCTGCTCTACATGGCCAAGCGAGTTGGCCCGCAGTACGAAGCTGCCGAATACGAAGATCTGTCCGAGGAGAAAAACCTCACCCTGGATCGCATCATAGCCGATGATCGAAGGAGCCATCTAGCCTTATGGTGACGGCAGAGTGGAACTCTCAATGAAAGCACCAATGTCGGTGTCAAAACCGGCGGATCTCGGGTAGGGGGTCCCGAACTATGCGTCTAAGGCGGATGGTAACAGGAGGCGGGGGACATGATGTTTACCCAGGTTCGGGCCCTCTCGATGGAGGTAATACCCTACTTCCTGCTTGATTGATCTTGATGATATGAGTATTACAAGAGTTGATCTACCACGAGATCATGGAGGCTAAACCCTAGAAGCTAGCCTATGGTATGATTGTTGTTGTCCTACGGACTAAACCCTCCGGTTTATATAGACACCGGAGGGGGCTAGGGTTACACAGAGTCGGTTACAAGGGAGGAGATCTACATATCCGTATTGCCAAGCTTGCCTTCCACGCCAAGGAGAGTCCCTTCCGGACACGGGACGAAGTCTTCAATCTTGTATCTTCATAGTCCAACAGTCCGGCCAAAGGATATAGTCCGGCTGTCCGAGGACCCCCTAATCCAGGACTCCCTCAGCGGGTATCGTTATTTTCTGACCTTCACAGATGATTTGAGCAGATATGGGTATATCTACTTGATGAAACACAAAGTCTGAAACACTTGAAAAGTTCAAAGATTTTCAAAGTGAAGTAGAGAATCATCGTAACAAGAAAAAAAGTTTCTACGATCTGATCGTAGAGGCAAATATTTGGGTTACGAGTTTGGCCTTCAATTAAAACAATGTGGAATAGTTTCACATACTCATGCCACCTGGAACACCATAGAATAATGGTGTGTGCGAACGTCATAATCGTACTTTATTAGATATGGTGCGATCTATGATGTCTCTTACCGATTTACCACTATCGTTTTGGGGTTATGCATTAGAGACGGTTGCATTTACGTTAAATAGGGCACCATCTAAATCTGTTGAGACAACACCTTATGAACTGTGGTTTGGCAAGAAACCCAAGTTGTCATTTCTTAAAGTTTGGGGTTGCGATGCTTATGTGAAAAAGTTTCAACCTGATAACCTCGAACCCAAATCGGAGAAGTGTGTCTTCATAGGATACCCAAAAAGAAAATATTGGGTACGCCTTCTATCACAGATCCGAAGGCAAGACATTTGTTACTAAATTTGGATCCTTTCTAGACAAGGAGTTTCTCTCGAAAGAAGTGAGTGGGAGGAAAGTAGAACTTGATGAGGTAATTGTACCTTCTCTCGAATTGAAAAGTAGCTCATCACTGAAATCAGTTCCAGTGATGCCTACACGAATTAGTGAGGAAGTTAATGATGATGATCATGAAACTTCAGATCAAGTTACTACCGAACCTCGTAGGTCAACCAGAGTCAGATCCGCACCAGAGTGGTACGGTAATCCTTTTCTGGAGGTCATGTTACTAGACCATGATGAACCTACAACCTATGAGGAAGCGATGATGAGCCCAGATTCCGTGAAATGGTTTGAGGCCATGAAATCTGAGATGGGATCCATGTATGAGAACAAAGTGTGGACTTTGGTTGACTTGCCCGATGATCGGCAAGCCATAGAAAATAAATGGATCTTCAAGAGGAAGACGGGCGTTGATAGTAGTGTTACTATCTACAAAGCTAGACTTGTCGAAAAAGGTTTTTGACAAAGTTCAAGGTGTTGACTACGATGAGATTTTCTCACTCGTATCGATGCTTAAAGTCTGTCCGAATCATGTTAGCAATTGCCGCATTTTATGAAATCTGGCAAATGGATAACAACACTGCAATCCTTAATGGATTTATTAAAGAAGAGTTGTATATGATGCAACCAGAAGGTTTTGTCAATCCTAAAGGTGCTAACAAAATGTGCAAGCTCCAGCGATCCATCTGTGGACTGGTGCAAGCATCTCGGAGTAGGAATATACGCTTTGATGAGTTAATTAAAGCATATAGTTTTATACAGACTTGCGGTGAAGCCTGTATTTACAAGAAAGTGAGTGGGAGCACTACATCATTTTTGATAAATATATGTGAATGACATATTGTTGATCGGAAATAATGTAGAATTTTCTGGAAAGCATAAAGGAGTATTTGAAAGGAGTTTTTCAAAGAAAGACCTCGGTGAAGCTGCTTACATATTGAGCATCAAGATCTATAGAGATAGATCAAGACGCTTGATAAGATTTTCAATGAGTATGTACCTTGACAAGATTTTGAATTAGTTCAAAATGGAACAGTCAAAGAAAGAGTTCTTGCCTATGTTGCAAGGTGTGAAGTTGAGTAAGACTCAAAGCCTGGCCACAGCAGAAGATAGAAAGAGAATGAAAGTCATTCCCTATGCCTCAGCCATAGGTTCTATAAAGTATGCCATGCTGTGTACCAGATCTATTGTATACCCTACACTGAGTTTGGCAAGGGAGTACAATAGGGATCTAGGAGTAGATCACTGGACATCGGTCAAAATAATCCTTAGTGGAATAAGGAAATATTTCTCTATTATGGAGGTGATAAAGAGTTCGTCGTAAAGAGTTACGTCGATGCAAGCCTTGACACCGATCTGGATGACTCTAAGTCTCGATCTGGATACATATTGAAAGTGGGAGCTATTAGCTGTCACGACCGGTTTTCCAATAAAACATTTATTGAGAAACCGATCCCTTTTACGGACCAGTAGAGAAGAATCCTTCTTACTGGTAGACCATTTCTTGATTACAGAAATATCCAGGAGTACTAAATATAATACAAGGTTGAGCGGAGACTGCTCAACAATTTATTACAAGCACGCCGATATTAAACATAAAGGCGGATATGGTGGCATAACTACTGACTCGTAATAAAAGTGGTGGTGGATATGTCACAGTGAAGTGGGTGACATGACTCCTGAATCTAACAGCTCATCGAGCGTCGGAGTGAGGCTCGAGGACTCTTATTGTGGGTGGCGGAAGCGTATATAATACAAGTGACCGAAATCCAGGATCGCACGGGACTGACTGGGACTCCTCTAGGCGTCGGACTCACTATCAAACTCTGATCCATGAGATCGCCTTCGTCAACATCTGGCCAAATCAACAAGCCAGGTGAGTACTATGAAAGCACTCGCAAGACAGTTTGGACATAAGATATAGCAAATTCAAACATGATGCATATGAACAGAATAATAACGCACACTCCGATAATGAAATGGCAATGCGTGAGAAAGTAAAAAGGAAGTCGGGCGGTAGTCCTCCCGAAATCCCAATGTAATACTGAGGGCCAATCGAGTGTCTGAAATGACTCCTCGAAGGGTACAAATAAATTAACAATGCCGCAGTCGGGCGTCGGGGCGACACCACATAAAGGGCTTATAATGGAATTTAAACGACAGTACGTGCCACAGTCGGACGTCTGAGCGACATCATGTAAAGGGCTTATATCAAAAGTAAATAACGAGAGTGCCATAGTCGGACGTCTGAGCGACATCACATAAAGGGATTTTATCGAAAGTAAATAACGAGAGTGCCACAGTCGGACGTCTGAGCGACATCACGTAAAGGGCTTATATCAAAAGTAAACAACGAGAGTGCCACAGTCGGACGTCTGAGCGACATCACATAAAGGGCTTATATCGAAAGTAAATAACGACAGTGCCACAGTCGGACGTCTGAGCGACATCACATAAAGGGCTTATATCAAAAGTAAATAACGAGAGTGCCACAGTCGGACGTCTGAGCGACATCACATAAAGGGCTTATATCAAAAGTAAATAACAAGAGTGCCACAGTCGGACGTCTGAGCGACATCACGTAAAGGGGCTTATATATCATACTTAATATTCCAGTAGCTCATGAAGTTAAATCATTTCAAGGAAATACTCAGGTACGAAATAATAAAATGGTTAGTCCATCCACAGGAATATCATTCAACCGGGTTTACCACTCAAGCTTGTTCACCGGGGATTTCCATGGAGACTGACACAGGGACTGACACTGAGACTGATATGGATATGTTGACCAAGGTCCTTGACCATGGGCACGATGACTCGGAAGGTTTTGACTCTGCAGAGTTTGTACTCTTAACCACAGCCAACGGATTTCAGTAGTCACAAGGGACTAGTTCCGTTTACGGTATTTTAGGAGAAACACATCTAACCAGTACACACCCATTCCACATTCCGATGCCAGGAATCACCCCAAGCAACGTTCATGAAAAACTTTGAGACGGGGAGGCTACAACCTCGCGTAGCATGGGATCAAATTTATACCGCGCGCTCTAAGGGGTGCCCCCCTCTCGGTCCCAACCGAAAACACCCATGCCCCCTGACCGGATGACTGGCTTTAATCCAGGGCCATGGAACCCTCATCCCGTCCCCTCTATTTGGTGTGTACAAGGAAAGAGGTTAGCAACTTACTAAACCGTATTCTTTGCAGAAAACATGTGGCAGCATGGGAGGGGACGAATGGTAACGTGGCTCAGTCCACGTTAACGTCGGAGTTTATTGGATGACATAAGACTGGCATGCTACAACAATACCATCTTACTACCTCTCATGTCACCACATGATAGGTCATCTCTCATCAAAAGATCACAGTAAACTTTGAAGCACACGGTTAGTTGCCTTGCATGCAACGTAACACTCACCGATGCCCATATGCCATGCACAAACTATTCAAGCAAACATGCAAAACACTCATATCAAAGGTTCAAACATGCTTGCCTGGTTCGGAGAAGTCGGAGTCTAGCTCGGCGAAGTTCGCGGCTCCGTCACCTCCTCCGGAACCTACGGTATAACGAAACCGTATACTAACGTGAAAACCGTTGCGTGTATAAACATTGTGCCAAAAAATTTCAAAATAAATACTATAAAAAACTAGACAAAAATATAAGACTGACAGAAAAAGAATCAATCAAAAAGCATCGTTTATTTAAAAGATATAAGGGTTTTAGTCCAAGGACTAATCTGTGATGAAACAAAAAAGATCCAGGGACTTGTTTGAAAAAGCAGAAAACGCTTCGGTATGAAATACGTCAGCCCAGAGAGAAGACACACTTTGCCCGAAGGCGCCTTCAGAAAACGGTTCGAAGGGAAAGGAAAGAGAGGCTGACGGGGGGGTCCCACCCGTCAGGTTCAAAATCCAACCGAGCTCGCCGGTGCCCGAAGGCTGCGGTGGTCGCCGGCGTTGAACCACGGCGAGGCAGAGTGATCGGAGGGTACCTACGGGTTCATGGCGTCCTTCCGCGTCGGTGGGTGGTGGACTTGACCGGCGGCGAGCACCACGTCGACGGCGACCCTGTCTCCGGCGGACGGTGGTTCGGGCGAGGGTGGAGCTCTCTGGTGGGTGCTGCAAACTTCAAATTGGCGCGCGGGTCAGAGATGTGGATGCACTAGGAGGCTATTGGCAAGAGTTGAGAGGCAGGGGTGCACGCACGGGAGTGAATCGTGCTGGATCCCGAAGCGGGTCGAGGCGGCCGGAGTTGGGGAAGAAGACTTCCTCGAGGCTCTCCCAGTGGCTTGGCGTGGTACTTGTGGTGTGTAGAGATGGTGCGGGTTCGAGTTCGAGCTCGGGACCTCCTTTTATAGGTGATCCGAGGAGGTGGCCGTGAACGGGATAACGCCGGCGAGAAATTACGGCGAGGCAGAGGTTGGGCAGGGGGTTTAGGTGGCTCGGCATCATCGTGGTGGATCACTGGCACCGTTTTTCTGCTCAAACCTTGGTCGGGCTTGCGTAATACACTGGCCCTCGACGGAACAGCCGTACGGGCACGACGGCTGCAGGGAGCGCGCTCCGCGCCTTCCAGTTCAGGACGACGGCCCTGCAGCATGCACAGGTGAGTGGACGGCCACGCGGTGGCCTCTGGTGGCTTGGGCGGTGCTGGACGGCGCCGTCCAACGCTGCGCCACTCTGGCAGCCGCAATGGGCGCTGCTGCTGCCACTCACGGGGAGGCGCACCTCTGCCAGCTCGTCGCCGACGCCCGCAAGCTTCCAGGCGATCGTGCGGCGCAGGGATAAGAAGGAGGCACAGGGCGCAAGGTGCCACTGCGGCTACTGGCGAGATCGAGGAGAGGTTCTGAAGAAAACGACAGCGGCTTCTGAAACTGTATCTCTGAATTTTCTAAACTTCGACAGTAACAGTGCCCTTCAGGTGTTCGACGATATGATTTGGCATGAGGAAAAAAATTCTGGAGCTGGGACTTGGTGAGGTGACCTCTCGATGCATCCAGAGGCTTCCCGAATTTTCTCAAATTTTTAGGAGAAGGAAACAAATGAATTTCATCAAATTTGACAAATATGGTCCAAACTTGCAGCAAGCACAATTCGAAAATTTTGAACTGGAGACCAGTGGATCTTCTTGGATCTTGGTTGAGGGCTCTAAGGACTAGCCAGGGAAATTTGTTTGGAGGCAAAACTCAAAGGAGAAATGGTAGTTCCTTTGTAAATCTCCAAGGGCACAATAGAGGACAGAAAAAAGTTTTTGATAAGAAATAAATGGAAACAAAAATCATGGGGGGTTCAACTTGCTGGATTTAAAGTATATCTTGACACAAAGAGGGGGAATGGTTTTTGGGAGGGGGATTTCCACTTAGGTCATGGCAAGAGGAGATTTTGAAAGGGGAAAGGATCACTCCATAAGCCATAGGGCTATTTTAAAAAGAAAAGGTTTTCAAAAACTTTTCCAATGAAAAACATTGGTGTTGAGTCAACACAAGATGAAAAACCTCCAAGACCAAAGATCAAGTCTTTGATGAAACCAAGCAAAATACTTGTCATAAAAAGAAAGTTTTTGAGAAGGAGAGTCCTTTAGAAGAAAAAATTTAAATAACCTCCCTCAAATCAAATAAAAGTTTGATAAAGCCAAATAAAAAAAAATTTGGGTGTCACATTAGCTAGAGTAGCTCCGTGCAGAGCATTGTAGACATAGCAATTTGTAAGATACTTACGGATCTGAATGTGACAGACCCATTGACTAAAATTATCTCACAAGCAAAACATGATCACACCTTAGTACTCTTTGGGTGTTAATCACATAGCGATGTGAACTAGATTACTGACTCTAGTAAACCCTTTGGGTGTTGGTCGTTGATGTGAACTATGAGTGTTAACCACATAAAGATGTGAACTATTGATGTTAAATCACATGGCGATGTGAACTAGATTATTGACTCTAGTGCAAGTGGGAGACTGAAGGAAATATGCCCTAGAGGCAATAATAAAGTTATTATTTATTTCCTTATTTCATGATAAATGTTTATTATTCCTGCTAGAATTGTATTAACCGGAAACTTGATACATGTGTGAATACATAGACAAAATAATGTGTCCCTAGTATTCCTCTACTTGACTAGCTTGTTCATCAAAGATGGTTATGTTTCCTAGCCATAGACATGTGTTGTCATTTGATGAACGGGATCACATCATTAGGAGAATGATTTGATGGACAAGACCCATTCATTAGCTTAGCATTGTGATCGTTACAGTTTTATTGCTACTGCTTTCTTCATGACTTATACATGTTCCTCGGACTATGAGGATAAAAAGATGGGGTTTATATCATATTGCTTGAGTTTATCCCTCTACATCATGTCATCTTGCCTAATGCGTTACTCTGTTCTTATGAACTTAATAATCTAGATGCAGAATCGTTTCGGTCTACTTGTCGCGGACGTGATGCCTATATACATGATCATGCCTAGATATTCTCATAACTATGCACTTTTCTATCAATTGCTCGACAGTAATTTGTTCACCCACCGTAATACTTATGCTATCTTCAGAGAAGCCACTAGTGAAACCTATGGCCCCGGGTCTATTCTCCATCATATAAGTTTCCAATCTATTTTACTTTGCAATCTTTACTTTCAATCTATATCATAAAAAATACCAAAAAAATTATCTTATTATCTCTATCAGATCTCACTTTTGCAAGTGGCCGTGAAGGGATTGACAACCCCTTTATCGTGTTGGTTGCAAGGTTCTTATTTGTTTGTGTAGGTACGAGGCGACTTGCGTGTAGTCTCCTACTGGATTGATACCTTGGTTCTTAGAAACTGAGGGAAATACTTACGCTACTTTGCTGCATCACCCTTTCTCTTAAAGGGAAAACCAACGTAGTGCTCAAGAGGTAGCAGGTACATGTTGTTGGGGAACGTGGTAATTTCAAAATTTTACCTACGCACACACAAGATCATGGTGATGCATAGCAACGAGAGGGGAGAGTGTTGTCCACGTACCCTCGTAGACCGAAAGTGGAAGCGTTAGCACAACGCGGTTGATGTAGTTGTACGTCTTCACGATCCGACCGATCCAAGTACCGAACGTACGGCACCTCCGAGTTCAGCACACGTTCAGCTCGATGACGTCCCGCGAACTCCGATCCAGCAGAGCTTCACGGGAGAGTTCCGTCAGCACGACGGCGTGGTGACGCTGATGATGTTGCTACCGACGCAGGGCTTCGCCTAAGCACCGCTACGATATGACCGAGGTGGAATATGGTGGAGGGGGGCAGCGCACACGGCTGGAATAGATCAACAGATCAACTTGTGTCTAGAGGTGCCCCCCTGCCCTCGTATATAAAGGAAGGAGGGAGAGGCCGGCCCTAGAGGGGGCGCGCCAAGTGTGGGGAGTCCTACTAGGACTCCCAAGTCCTAGTAGGATTCCCCTTTCCTTTCCGGAGTAAGAGAGAAAGAAAGAGGGGGAGAGGGAGAAGGAAAAGGGGGTTGCACCCCTTGTCCAATTCGGACTGGAGAGGGGCGCGCGCCTCCTTCCTTTTGGCCTCTCTCCTCTATTCCCGTATGGCCCAATAAGGCCCAATACTTCTACCGGTGAATTCCCGTAACTCCCCGGTACTCCGAAAATACCCGAATCACTCGGAACCTTTCCGATGTCCGAATATAGTCGTCCAATATATCGATCTTTACGTCTCGACCATTTCGAGACTCCTCGTCATGTACCCGATCTCATCCGGGACTCCGAACTACCTTCGGTACATCAAATCACAGAACTCATAATACAAATCGTCACAGAACTTTAAGTCAACGGGTCTGCCAAATTCATATCCGTATGTATTTTGCAAATTTCTATGTCTACAATGCTCTGCACGGAGCTACTTTAGCTAATTGCTCCCACTTCCAATATGTATCCAGATTGAGACTTAGAGTCATCTGGATCAGTGTCAAAACTTGCATCGACGTAACCCTTTACGACGAACCATAATCAAGAAACGTATCCTTATTCCACTAAGGATAATTTTGACCACTGTTCAGTGACCTACTATTAGATCACTATTGTACTCCCTTGCCAAACTCAGTGTAGGGTATACAATAGATCTGGTACACAGCATGGCATACTTTATGGAACCTATGGCTGAGGCATAGGGAATGACTTTCATTCTCTTTCTATCTTCTGCAGTGGTTGGGCTTTGAGTCTTACTCAATTTCACACCTTGTAACACAGGCAAGAACTCTTTCTTTGACTGTTCCATTTTGAACTACTTCAAAAATTTGTCAAGGTATGTACTCATTGAAAAAACTTATCAAGCGTCTTGATCTATCTCTATAGATCTTGATGCTCAATATGTAAGCAGCTTCACCGAGGTCTTTCTTTGAAAAACTCCTTTCAAACACTCGTTTATGCTTTGCAGAATAATTCTACATTATTTCCGATCAACAATATGGCATTCACATATACTTATCAGAAATGTTGTAGTGCTCCCACTCACTTTCTTGTAAACACAGGCTTCACCGCAAGTCTGTATAAAACTATATGCTTTGATCAACTTATCAAAGCGTATATTCCAACTCCGAGATGCTTGCACCAGTCCATAGATGGATCGCTGGAGCTTGCCTATTTTGTTAGCACCTTTAGGATTGGCAAAACCTTATGTTTGCATCATATACAACTCTTCTTTAATGAATCCATTAAGGAATGCAGTTTTGTTTATCCATTTGTCATATTTCATAAAATGCGGCAATTGCTAACATGCTTCGGACAGACTTAAGCATAGATACGAGTGAGAAACTCTCATCGTAGTCAACACCTTGAACTTGTCGAAAACCTTTTTGCGACAATTCTAGCTTTGTAGATAGTAACACTACTATCAGCGTCTGTTTTCCTCTTGAAGATCCATTTAATCTCAATGGCTCACAAATCATCGGGCAAGTCAATCAAAGTCCATACTTTGTTCTCATACATGGATCCCATCTCAGATTTCATGGCCTCAAGCCATTTTGCGGAATCTGGGCTCATCATCGCTTCCTCATAGTTCGTAGGTTCGTCATGGTCAAGTAACATGACCTCCAGAACAGGATTACCATATCACTCTGGTGCGGATCTTACTCTGGTTGACCTACGAGGTTCGGTAGTAACTTGATCTGAAGTTTCATGATCATCATCATTAACTTCCTCGCTAATTGGTGTAGGTGTCACAGGAACCGGTTTCTGTGATAAACTACTTTCCAATGAGGGAGTAGGTACGGTTACCTCATCAAGGTCTACTTTCCTCCCACTCACTTTTTTCGAGAGAAACTCCTTCTCTAGAAAGGATCCACTCTTAGCAACGAATTTGCCTTCGGATCTGTGATAGAAGGTGTACCCAACTGTCTCCTTTGGGTATCTTATGAAGATGCATTTCTCCGATTTGGGTTTGAGCTTATCAGGATGAAACCTTTTCACATAAGTATCGCAACCCCAAACTTTAAGAAACGACAACTTTGGTTTCTTGCCAAACCATAGTTCATACGGTGTCATCTCAACGGATTTAGATGGTGCCCTATTTAACGTGAATGCAGCTGTCTCTAATGCATAACCCCAAAACGATAGTGGTAAATCGGTAAGAGACATCATAGATTGCACCATATCTAATAAAGTACGGTTATGATGTTCGTACACACCATTATGCTGTGGTGTTCCAGGTGGCATGAGTTTGTGAAACTATTTCACATTGTTTTAACTGAAGGCAAAACTCGTAACTCAAATATTCGTCTCCGTGATCAGATCGTAGAAACTTTATTTTCTTGTTAGGATGATTTTCCACTTCACTCTAAAATTATATGAACTTTTCAAATGTTTCAGACTTATGTTTCATCAAGTAGATATACCCATATCTGCTCAAATCATCTGTGAAGTTCAGAAAATAACGATACCCGCCGCGAGCCTCAACACTCATCGGATCGTATACATCACTATGTATTATTTCCAATAAGTCAGTTGCTCGCTCCATTGTTCCGGAGAACGGAGTCTTAGTCATCTTGCCCATAAGGCATGGTTCGCAAGCATCAAGTGATTCCAAGATCCCATTAGCATGGAGTTTCTTCATGCGCTTTACACCAATATGACCTAAACGGCAGTGCCACAAACAAGTTGCACTATCATTATTAACTTTGCATCTTTTGGCTTCAATATTATGAATATGTGTATCAGTACGATCGAGATCCAACAAACCATTATCATTGGGTGTATGACCATAGAAGGTTTTATTCATGTAAACAGAATAACAATTATTCTCTAACTTAAATGAATAACCGTAATGCAATAAACATGATCAAATCATATTCATGCTCAATGCAAACACCAAATAACACTTATTTAGGTTCAACACTAATCCCGAAAATATAGGGAGTGTGCGATGATGATCATATCAATCTTGGAACTACTTCCAACACACATCGTCACCTCGCCCTTAACTAGTTTCTGTTCATTCTGCAATTCCCATTTCGAGTTACTACTCTTAGCAACTGAACCAGTATCAAATGCCGAGGGGTTGCTATAAACACTAGTAAAGTACACATCAATAACATGTATATCCAATATACCTTTGTTCACTTTGCCATCCTTCTTATCCGCCAAGTATCTAGGGGCAGTTCCACTTCCAGTGACTAGTCCCTTTGCAGTAGTAGCACTTAGTCTCAGGCTTTGGTCCAGACTTGGGCTTCTTTACTTGAGCAGCAACTTGCTTGCCGTTCTTCTTGAAGTTCCCCTTCTTCCTTTTGCCCTTTTCTTGAAACTAGTGGTCTTGTCAACCATCAACACTTGATGCTTTTCTTGATTTCTACCTTCGTCGATTTCAGCATCACGAAGAGCTTGGGAATCGTTTCCGTTATCCCTTGCATATTATAGTTCATCACGAAGTTCAAGTAACTTGGTGATAGTGACTAGAGAACTCTGTCAATCACTATCTTATCTAGAAGATTAACTCCCACTTGATTCAAGTGATTGTAGTAATAAGACATTCTGAGCACATGCTCACTAGCTGAGCTATTCTCCTCCATCTTGTAGGCAAAGTACTTGTCAAAGGTCTCATACCTTTCGACACGGGCATGAGTATGAAATACCAATTTCAACTCTTGGAACATCTTATATGCTCCGTGGCATTCAAAACATTTTTGAAGTCTCGGTTCTAAGCCGTAAAGCATGGTGCACTAAACTAT